>NC_134209.1:91032500-92282500 GCF_965140235.1 Caretta caretta | reverse complement strand
TGATGCAGCTCTCATTCTGGTGGGCTGGGGTGAGCGCAGCACATACCTTCAGGTATGTGGCCTTTCACATCCAAACGTTCTGGAGCTACTTTTTAATCACCCTAAACTGCATCATGATGTGATACCACCAATCAGTGCTAGCTCGTAGGCTTAGAAGAGTCAATCCGTCATATGGAGCTGCTCCATGAATGCCAACCAAAACTGAACATTTTTATTCTCCGTGTCAGCCAGTGTCCAGTCAAACATCTCTTCTTCCTCCTCACGCCACCAGGTCTAGCAGTACTCATGGAAATGCACACATGCAGTAGAATCACGTGTTCTACATTAGCAATGGTGATTGGAACTGCACTGAGCTTGGCAAGGTGCACACTTCTTTCCCAGGGATGGTGAAGATTGAAAAGCAGTGTGCATGATGTGGGAATTTTAAAAATAGCTCAAATATTATGGGATGGAATATGTATTAAAGATGGGAAAAGTGGACTTTTAGCAACTTGACCCCTAGTTCCCAAAAACCCCTGAGTGAACTGCTGGTATCCTACCAAGCATTGTGAAAGTGTCTCACAAGGCATTGCATTGGATAGTGACATGGAACACACTGGGATATCTACCTGTAACACACTGCATTTTGCATCAGTGCAACCACTCGTGGTGAGGATGCACAGCACCTAAGCAAGCAGGCAAGTTTGGATATTGCTTGCAAAGTAAATTACGTCAACCAAATGCTGTAGCGTAGTCATACCTGACTGTGCAAGCTCTTGTCAGCCCCTCTAATACATAAATTATTCCAATTTTTGAAGATCTGCAGTTCTGTGTCTGGCTCAACCAAGGTTATTAGTCTTTCATTTTCATTAGGGCTGCATTCACCCCACACTTTAAAACAAAAGTTAAAAAGAAAGTCAGAAGGTGCACTTGACTAGATATTTCTAAATTAATATAAAAAAGCAATAAATCTTCCCTGAAGAAAGCAAGCAATGGACTGTGTAATTTCTTGTTTAAAGTCTATTGGCAAGTTTGTATTTAAATAAGTGAAAGGGAAGCCATAAGCTGATGTAACAAAATGGTAATTTTAATCAACTCACTCATGACATCTATGGAAATGCTATTTTAGTAACTCTGTTCATTAAATAACTGCTTTATCTCTTTAGATTAACCAGGTGACCATTTCTAAACTCTATTTCATACAGTGCACTATATCTTGCTTTCATCTTTGCTATGCAACAACATGTTTTGTATTCAGTTTCCCTATTTGTTTTAAATGTTAATTAAGTGGCAGGTTGTCAAGGTTCCTTCCCCACTCTGAACTCTAGGGGACAGATGTGGGGACCTGCATGAAAGACCCCCCTAAGCTTATTCTTACCAGCTTAGGTTAAGAACCTCAAGGTACAAACTTTGCCTTGTCCTTGAACCCTATGCTACCACCACCAAGCATCTGAAACAAAGAATAGGGAAAGAGCCCACTTGGAGACGTCTTCCCCCAAAAAATATCCCCCACAAACCCTACACCCCCTTTCCTGGGGAAGGCTTGATAAAAATCCTCATCAATTTGCATAGGTGAACATAGACCCAAACCCTTGGATCTTAACAATGAAAAAGCAATCAGGTTCTTCAAAGAAGAATTTTAATTAAAGAAAAAGTAAAAGAATCACCTCTGTAAAATCAGGATAGTAAATACCTTACATGGTAATCAGATTCAAAACAGAGAATCCCTCTAGGCAAAACCTTAATATACATTCCATTCAACAATTTACCAGCCATTTAAACAAAAGAAAATCTAACACATTTCTAGCTAGATTACTTACTAACTTAACAGAAGTTCTGAAGAGCATTCCTGACCTGGTCCCGGCAAAAGCACCACACAGACAGACAGACAGACCCTTTGTTTCACCCCGCCCCCCCCCCCATCCGCTCCAGCTTTGAAAGTAACTTGTCTCCTCATTGGTCATTTTGGTCAGGTGCCAGCGAGGTTATCTTAGCTTCTTAACCCTTTACAGGTGAAAGGGTTTTGCCTCTGGTCAGGAGGGATTTTATAGTTCTGTATACAGAAAGGTGGCTACCCTTCCCTTTATATTTATGACACAGGTAGAGAAAGATTTCATAATTAGTCATGTATATATTCACCCTTTAGTTAAAATGGGGGATTACCTAGACGACAGAGCTTCACACAATTTATGCAGGGTGATGCTCACTGCTCAATATTGAGCATGTTAAAATCTTTACAAAATGTTTTTGAAATGTATTGATGTAGGTGCTTCACAGCCTTGAAGCCCACTTGCTCATTTCCTTCAAAATAAAGCTACTTGAGTGAAATAATTGCATGCATCTCTTAATCCATAAGATTCTCCTATGAGTGTTTCCTAAGATATTTTACCATGTCCGAAGAGAGTGTGGAGCTCTGGGAAATCAGTGAGTGAGCAGATGTGTAATTGTGAGTGCCCAGAATTTACATTTTCATTTTAGCTATCTGGATAATGGCTGAAGAGAATGGTGATGAATGAGTCCTGTAAACTTTCACAGCTTTTACTCATTTAAAATAAATGATCCAATAGACCCAAAATCATTCAAGCCAATTCTGCATTATTATAAGTGCTGAACATTCTCAATTCCCATTGACCTCAGTTAGAGTTTCAAGCACTCTGTACATAGCAGGATTGACCCATAGAAGCTAGAGATGGAAAAGAGCTTTTAGGTCATTAATCCTATTCCTCAGAGAATTCCGCACCCAAAAAATTCCTAAATTCTGCATATTTTGTCAAAATAATACAATATAATCACACGAGTTTCACTTATTTCGGTAATTTATTTAAACTACCATACGGGGCTGGGGGGGATAACGGAACACCATGTTAGGATACAGATATTCAGGCCTGTCTGCAAAGGCCTGTACTTCAAGAATTTAGGTGTATTCTTATCACTTGGCTAGTTAGAGGTATAAAAGAAAGAATCAAAATCACTGTCTGCCAGTGTAAGGTCCTTCTCTTACTGTGACAGTCTGAGGCCCTGTTCTTAGGCTAAGGCCTTTGGCTAAGCAGCAGAGGCAGCCATAAGCTGGGAAGTGAACAGTCACATCCTCACATTCCAAACTAGTCACATTGAAATAAGGTGCTATTGGGCTGTTAGGAATACAATCCTGTCCTGATAGTGCCTATCACCTCCAGAGAAAGGGAAGTGCCTAGAAAATGTAAAAGGAAACTTAGTTCAATAGGTTTCAGAGTAACAGCCGTGTTAGTCTGTATTCGCAAAAAGAAAAGGAGCTCACGAAAGCTCATGCTCAAATAAATTGGTTAGTCTCTAAGGTGCCACAAGTACTCCTTTAGTTTGATAGCATCCTGTCTGGCAAGAACTCACTTATCAATAGCTGGGATGTGAAATCCTCACTTCTGTATTTGTTTTGCCACTTTGCTATTGTTTGTCTGTATAATCTCTGTCTGGTTCTGTGATTGTTCCTGTCTGCTGTATAATTAATTTTGCTGGGTGTAAACTAATTAAGGTGGTGGGATATAATTGGTTACATAATCATGTTACAATATGTTAGGATTGGTTAGTTAAATTTCAGGAAAATGATTGGTTAAGGTATAGCTAAACAGAACTCAAGTTTTACTATATAGTGTGCAGTCAACCAGGAAGTGAGGGGGTGGGTGTGTGGGTGGGGAAATGGGAACAGGGAATGGGGGTAAGGAAATTGCAATCATGTTTTGCTAAAGGGGGAAATGGGAACAGGGAATGGGAGTGGGGAAATTGAAATCATGTTTTGCTAAGGGCAGGAATGGGAACAGGGACACAGGTGTAAGGCTCTGTGGTGTCAGAGCTGGGAAGGAGGATACTAAGGAAGGAAACTGGAATCATGCTTGCGGGAAGTTCACCCCAATAAACATCTAATTGTTTGCACCTTTGGACTTCGGGTATTGTTGCTCTCTGTTCATGCGAGAAGGACTAGGGAAGTAAGTGGGTGAAGGAATAAGCCCTCTAACACACCACACTACTGTTCAGCATTTCCTAAACACATGAAAGTTAAGTTACAAATACTTGGTAACCAAGACCCTGCATTCCAGTCATAATCCTGGATTTTTATTTAAATTACATTATAGAACACCAGAATAAAAGTAAAGTAGAATCTCACTTTAAATTGCTCAGACTTTCACACATGAAAGTCACACAGTTTTGCTATCACTGTCCTGCATTTTTTTTAAATGGATAAGTAAAATAGATCCTGAGCTGTAATCTAACCTCATTGTGCCTCTCTGGCACAGTAAAAAAGCAAGAAAGCACATAGACGTTCCTAGCTGAGGATTCTGTTACTGTAATTTACAATAAGGGTATGTCTACACTACAAAATTAGGTCAAATTTATAGAAGTCGGTTTTGTAGAAAGCGTTTTTATACAGTTGATTGTGTGTGTCCCCACACAAATGCTCTAAGTGTATGTAGTCGGCAGAGTGTGTCCACAGTACCGAGGCAACCGTCGACTTCCGGAGCTTTGCACTGTGGGTGGCTATCCCACAGTTCTCGCAGTCTCCGCCGCCCATTTGAATTCTGGGTAGAAATCCCAATGCCTGATGGGGCTAAAACATTGTCATGGGTGGTTCTGGGTACATATCGTCAGGCCCCCCCCGTTCCCTCCCTCCCTCCGTGAAAGCAAGGGCAGACAATCGTTTTGCACCTTTTTTTCTTGAGTTACCTGTGCAGACGCCATGCCACGGCAAGCATGGAGCCCGCTCAGCTAACCATCACCGTATGTCTCCTGGGTGCTGGCAGATGTGGTACTGCATTGCTACACAGCAGCAGTTTATTGCCTTTTGGCAGCAGACAGTGCAGTATGACTGGTAGTCGTCATCGACATAGTCCTGGGTGCTCTTTTAACCAGGCGCCTGGGCAAACATGGGAGTGACTCAGCCAGGTCATTTCCCTTGTTTCGTCTCGTGGCGATTGAGTCCTACCGGCAGTGCACAGTCTTTTAACCTGCAGGCAGCAGAAGATGATGGCTAGTTGTCATACTGCACCATCTTCTGCCGAGCACCCAGGTGTTGACAATGGCTAGCGGTCGTACTGCACAGTCTGCTGCCAGCAAGATGTATAAAGATAGATGAAGTGGCTCAAAACAAGAAATAGCCCAGATTTGTTTTGTATTCATTTTCTCTTCCCTCCCTCCCTCTGTGAAATCAACGGCCTGCTAAACCCAGTTTTGAGTTCTATCCTTGAGGTTTTGAGTTCTATCCTTGAGGGGGCGATTCAGTTTCTCGCAAAGCCACCCCCTTTGTTGATTTTAATTCCCTGTAAGCCAACCCTGTAAGCCATGTCGTCAGTCGCCCCTCCCTCTGTCAGGGCAACGGCAGACAATTGTTCCGCGCCTTTTTTCTGTGCAGATGCCATACCATGGCAAGCATGGAGCCCGCTCAGATCACTTTGGCAATTAGGAGCACATTAAACACCACACACATTATCCAGCAGTATATGCAGCACCAGAACCTGGCAGAGCGATACCGGGCGAGTAGGCGACGTCAGCGCGGTGACGTGAGTGATGAGGACATGGACACAGACTTCTCTCAAAGCACGGGCCCTGGCAATGTGGGCATCATGGTGCTAATGGGGCAGGTTCATGCAGTGGAATACCGATTCTGGGCTCGGGAAACAAGCACAGACTGGTGGGACCGCATAGTGTTGCAGGGCGATTCCCAGTGGTTGCGAAACTTTCACATGCGTAAGGGCACTTTCATGGAACTTTGTGACTTGCTTTCCCCTGCTCTGAGGCGCAAGAATACCAAGATGAGAGCAGCCCTCACAGTTGAGAAACGAGTGGCAATAGCCCTGTGGAAGCTTGCAATGCCAGACAGCTACCGGTCAGTCGGGAATCAATTTGGAGTGGGCCAATCTACTGTGGGGGTTGCTGTGATGCAAGTAGCCAACGCAATCAAAGATCTGCTGATATCAAGGGTAGTGACCCTGGGAAATGTGCAGGTCATAGTGGATGGCTTTGCTGCAATGGGATTCCCTAACTGTGGTGGGGCAATAGACTGAACCCATATCCCTATCTTGGCACCAGAGCACCAAGCCGGCGAGTACATAAACCACAAGGGATACTTTTCAATAGTGCTGCAAGCACTGGTGGATCACAAGGGACGTTTCACCAATATCAACGTGGGATGGCCGGGAAAGGTACATGATGCTCGCATCTTCAAGAACTCTGGTCTGTTTCAAAAGCTGCAGGAAGGGACTTTATTCCCAGACCAGAAAATAACCATTGGGGATGTTGAAATGCCTATAGTTATCCTTGGGGACCAGCCTACCCCTTAATGCCATGGCTCATGAAGCCATACACAGGCAGCCTGGGCAGTAGTCAGGAGCTGTTCAGCTACAGGCTGAGCAAGTGCAGAATGGTGGTAGAATGTGCATTTGGACGTTTAAAAGCACACTGGCGCAGTTTACTGACTCGGTTAGACCTCAGCGAAACCAATATTCCCACTGTTATTACTGCTTGCTGCGCACTACACAATATCTGTGGGAGTAAGGGGGAGACATTTATGGTGGGGTGGGAGGTTGAGGCAAATCACCTGGCTGCTGGTTACGCAAAGCCAGACACCAGGGCGGTTAGAAGAGCACAGGAGGGCGTGGTACACATCAGAGAAGCTTTGAAAACCAGTTTCATGACTGGACGGGCTATGGTGTGAAAGTTCTGTTTGTTTCTTCTTGATGAAACCCCCCTGCCCCTTGGTTCACTCTACTTCCCTGTAAGCTAACCACCCTCCCCTCCTCCCTTCAATCACCACTTGCAGAGGCAATAAAGTCATTGTTGCTTCACATTCATGCATTCTTTATTCATTCATCACGCAAATAGGGGGATGACTACCAAGGTAGCCCAGGAGGGGTGGTGGAGGAGAGAAGCACCAGGAGGGGTGGTGGAGGAGGGAAGGACAAGGCCACACAGCACTTTAAAAGTTTAAAACTTTAAAACTTATTGAATGCCAGCCTTCTGTTGCTTGGGCAATCCTCTGGGGTGGAGTGGCTGTGTGGCCGGAGTCCCCCCCACCACGTTCTTGGGCATCTGGGTGAGGAGGCTATGGAACTTGGGGAGGAGGGTGGTTGGTTACACAGGGGCTGTAGCGGCGGTCTGTGTTCCTGCTGCCTTTCCTGCAGCTCAACCATACGCTGGAGCATATTGGTTTGATCCTCCAGCAGCCTCAGCATTGAATCCTGCCTCTTCTCACCATGCTGCCGCCACCTTTCAGCTTAAGCCCTCTCTTCAGCCCGCCACTTACTCTCTTCAGCCCGCCACCTCTCCTCCAGGTCATTTTGTGCTTTCCTGCACTCTGACATTGTCTGCCTCCACACATTCGTCTGTGCTCTGTTAGTGTGGGAAGACAGCATGAGCTCAGAGAACATTTCATCACGAGTGCATTTTTTTTGCCTTCTAATCTTCACTAGCCTCTGGGAAGGAGAAGATCCTGTGATCCTTGAAACACATGCAGCTGGTGAAGAAAAAAAAAGGGACAGTGGTATTTAAAAAGACACATTTTATAGAACAATGGCTACACTCTTTCACAGTAAACCTTGCTGTTAACATTACATGCACAGCACATGTGCTTTCGTTCCAAGGTCGCATTTTGCCTCCCCCCACCACGTGGCTAGCCCCTCACCCCTCCCTGTGGCTAACAGCTGGGAACATTTCTATTCAGCCATAGGCAAACAGCCCAGCAGGAACGAGCACCTCTGAATGTCCCCTTAAGAAAAGCACCCTATTTCAATGAGGTGACCATGAATGATATCCCTCTCCTGAGGATAACACAGAGAGATAAAGAACGGATGTTGTTTGAATGCCAGCAAACATACACTGCAATGCTTTGTTCTACAAATCCCGAGTACGTGCTACTGGCCCGGTGTGGTAAAGTGTCCTACCATGGTGGACGGAATAAGGCTGCCCTCCCCAGAAACCTTTTGCAAAGGCTTTGGGAGTACATCCAGGAGAGCCGCAAATGCCAGGGCAAATTAATCATTAAACATCCTTGCTTTTAAACCATGTATAGTATTTTAAAAGGTACACTCACCAGAGGCCCCTTCTCTGCCTGGCGGGTCTGGGAGGCAGTCTTGGGTGAGTTCGCGGCGTATTGGCTCCAGGTCCAGGGTGAGAAATAGTTCCTGGCTGTCGGGAAAAACGGTTTCTCTGCTTGCTTGCTGTGAGCTATCTACAACTTCATCATCATCATCTTCCTCGTCCCCAAAACCTGCTTCTGTGTTGCCTCTATCTCCATTGAAGGAGTCAAACAACACGCTGAGTAGTGGTGGCCGAACACCCTAAAATGGCATGCAGCTCATCATAGAAGCGGCATGTTTGGGGCTCTGACCCGGAGCGGTTGTTTGCCTCTCTGGTTTTCTGGTAGGCTTGCCTCAGCTCCTTAAGTTTCACGTGGCATTGCTTTGGGTCCCTGTTATGGCCTCTGTCCTTCATGCCCTGGGAGATTTTGACAAATGTTTTGGCATTTTGAAAACTGGAACGGAGTTCTGATAGCACGGATTTCTCTCCCCATACAGCGATCAGATCCCATACCTCCCGTTCAGTCCATGCTGGAGCTCTTTTGTGATTCTGGGACTCCATCATGGTCACCTCTGCTGATGAGCTCTGCATAGTCACCTGCAGCTTGCCACGCTGGCCAAACAGGAAATTGAAATTCAAAAGTTCGCGGGCCTTTTCCTGTCTACCTGGCCAGTGCATCTGAGTTGAGAGTCCTGTCCAGAGCGGTCACAATGAGGCACTCTGGGATAGCTCCCAGAGGCCAATACCATCTAATTGTGTCCATAGTACCCCAAATTCGACCCAGCAAGGCCGATTTCAGCGCTAATCCCCTTGTCGGGGGTGGAGTAAGGAAATCGATTTTAAGAGCTCTTTAAGTCAAAAAAAAGGGCTTTGTCGTGTGGATGGGTGCAGGGTTAAATTGATTTAACGCTGCTAAATTCGACCTCAACTCCTAGTGTAGACCAGGGCTCAGTCATTCGGTGCACTTCTGCCCAGTTCAGCTGGATCTTCCTAAGCCAAGACCTACCCATTAAGGCTGGGTAATTATCTCTCACCACAAACAGTGGCAATTTAGCAGCCTGTCCATTGAGCTCCACCTTAACATCAGTAGTGTTCAACATGGACACAGCTTCTCCTGTATATGTCTTCAGAACTGGGTTTTTGTTTTGTTTTGTTTTTTGCTTTAAGCGGAAGATGCTGTAGCTTCTCTTTATCCACAGTCTCAGAGACTAGTGAGACAGCTGCACCAGTGTCCAGTTCCATGCATATAGGTTTCCCGTCCAACAACGGGGTTACCTAGTATTCATGTCAGCGCATTGCCAAAGACAAAACATGGAGTGGCTCTTCTTCTTACGATGAGGTGTCTCCTTTGTCATCCTGGGTCTGCTCTAGGGTATGCAGATTTCCCTTTTTGGTTGGCCAGACCACAGGCCTCTTTTTGTTTTGTTTACAGGCACACTCAATGTGTCCCTTTTTGCCACAGTGTCGACACACCAGGTCCTTACACCAGCATTCTGATGCCTGGTGACCCGCCTTACCACAGCGGTAACGTTCCTGACTCCCCACACGTTTTGTGGGTAGGTTCTTGTGACACCGCATGTACCCTATGGGATGCACTGATGTATTGTGCCTCCTTCGTAGCTAGTTCCACAGAGACTGCAATGTCAACAGCCTTCTGTAAGGTAAGCTGAGCCTCTGTCAAAAGGCGCTTCCGTATAGCTTCACTGTGCAGGCCACACACTAACCTGTCATTAGGGCATCATTTAGTATCTCCTTAAATTCACAGTGTTCTGCAAGCTTTCTCAAAGTTGCTACAAATTGTACAACTGTTTCGTCTTCTTTCTGGTCTCTTTTGTGGAACCTATATCTTTCAGCAATTACCAGTGGTTTTGGAGAAAAATGGGACCCCAGGATTTCCACAATGTCACTGTAAGATTTAGTCTCTGGCTTAACAGGGTGTAGTAAACTGCATAGCAGGGAGTAGGTCTTAGCCCCTACAACACTTAAGAATATTGGCACTTTCTTCTCTTCTGTAATGTCATTTGCAATAACAAAAAGCTCAAAACGTTCAGTATATACATGCCATTGCACTATAGTCTCTTCAAAAGATTCCAGTGGCTCTGTAAGTGTAGCCATGATTTTAGTTTCAGTTTGCACCATCAGTGCAAACAAGCCAATTCTTACCCCCTTCCAGCAGCAAAAAGGGGGTTTTTTTGTACCTTAACTTCTACTTCCTTCTGTTGCTGGGGCAGCACAGACCCATCCCTAATAATTGCTTTCTGACCGGGCAAGCTGACTTTGACAGAAATGCATTTTCTGACAGGTGATGAAACCACAACAATTCTTAAGCTAACACTGGAACAAAGTTGTTATTTATCTTACACAAAATAGGGGAATATAATTCTTTAACACATTTTTCTAGAGCATAACCAAAATTCATTTAATGTTTATATATATTTAATATATATTTAATGGCCTATTATGGGATTTACCTCTGACTATCAGGTGAAAAGTATTTGCCAATATTGTATTCTAAAGGAGTGAGGAGACTGATTCAAATTTCTCCTTTGGACCCAGAAGAATACACAATAAGCTTAAAAGCCTTGACACATTTATGGAGCACAAACTAGCCTTATTTTACAGACCATTGTCCCCAAAAAGCTCCCTTCAGTATTGATATCCTCAAAGACAGGTATTTCCAAGCAACACAAGTGGTCCTACAAGTATTCTGGGCACATACAACAGCCAAGGTTGGAGCTGTGAGCTAAACATCAACAACAAAAACTAACTATTTATAGAAAAGAAAAAAAAGAGAGAGAGAAAAGGAGTAACCTAAATTTTCCGTCTATTTGTACATCTAAGAGATCTTAGATTTTTAACACAGCAGCATTCAGTCTTGAGTCCCAAATGAGCCTCTCTACTTACCATACCTTCCCTCCCCCATTTACTGTAAATGTTAATTTCACTTTCCACTGTTTTAGAAGAATTTTAATATAACAATGCATATTTTCCAGTAAACATGAAGGAAATACCATAGTCATTACAGCAGATACCAACAATGGACAAATGGGATACTTTGTTGTATAATAAAATATTGAGGCAGAGTATCATTAAAATGTCATAGAATATCAGAGTTGGAAGGGACCTCAGGAGGTCATAGAATCATAGAATCATAGAATATCAGGGTTGGAAGGGACCCCAGAAGGTCATCTAGTCCAACCCCCTGCTTGAAGCAGGACCAATTCCCAGTTAAATCATCCCAGCCAGGGCTTTGTCAAGCCTGACCTTAAAAACCTCTAAGGAAGGAGATTCTACCACCTCCCTAGGTAACGCATTCCAGTGTTTCACCACCCTCTTAGTGAAAAAGTTTTTCCTAATATCCAATCTAAACCTCCCCAACTGCAACTTGAGACCATTACTCCTCGTTCTGTCATCTGCTACCATTGAGAACAGTCTAGAGCCATCCTCTTTGGAACCCCCTTTCAGGTAGTTGAAAGCAGCTATCAAATCCCCCCTCATTCTTCTCTTCTGCAGGCTAAACAATCCCAGCTCCCTCAGCCTCTCCTCATAAGTCATGTGTTCCAGACCCCTAATCATTTTTGTTGCCCTTCGCTGGACTCTCTCCAATTTATCCACATCCTTCTTGTAGTGTGGGGCCCAAAACTGGACACAGTACTCCAGATGAGGCCTCACCAATGTCGAATAGAGGGGAACGATCACGTCCCTCGATCTGCTCGCTATGCCCCTACTTATACATCCCAAAATGCCATTGGCCTTCTTGGCAACAAGGGCACACTGCTGACTCATATCCAGCTTCTCGTCCACTGTCACCCCTAGGTCCTTTTCCGCAGAACTGCTGCCTAGCCATTCGGTCCCTAGTCTGTAGCTGTGCATTGGGTTCTTCCGTCCTAAGTGCAGGACCCTGCACTTATCCTTATTGAACCTCATCAGATTTCTTTTGGCCCAATCCTCCAATTTGTCTAGGTCCTTCTGTATCCTATCCCTCCCCTCCAGCGTATCTACCACTCCTCCCAGTTTAGTATCATCCGCAAATTTGCTGAGAGTGCAATCCACACCATCCTCCAGATCATTTATGAAGTTATTGAACAAAACCAGCCCCAGGACCGACCCTTGGGGCACTCCACTTGACACCGGCTGCCAACTAGACATGGAGCCATTGATCACTACCCGTTGAGCCCGACAATCTAGCCAGATTTCTACCCACCTTATAGTGCATTCATCCAGCCCATACTTCCTTAACTTGCTGAGAAGAATACTGTGGGAGACCATGTCAAAAGCTTTGCTAAAGTCAAGAAACAATACATCCACTGCTTTCCCTTCATCCACAGAACCAGTAATCTCATCATAAAAGGCAATTAGATTAGTCAGGCATGACCTTCCCTTGGTGAATCCATGCTGGCTGTTCCTGATCACTTTCCTCTCCTGCAAGTGCTTCAGGATTGATTCTTTGAGGACCTGCTCCATGATTTTTCCAGGGACTGAGGTGAGGCTGACTGGCCTGTAGTTCCCAGGATCCTCCTTCTTCCCTTTTTTAAAGATTGGCACTACATTAGCCTTTTTCCAGTCATCCGGGACTTCCCCGGTTCGCCACGAGTTTTCAAAGATAATGGCCAATGGCTCTGCAATCACAGCCGCCAATTCCTTCAGCACTCTCGGATGCAACTCGTCCGGCCCCATGGACTTGTGCACGTCCAGCTTTTCTAAATAGTCCCTAACCACCTCTATCTCGACAGAGGGCTGGCCATCTCTTCCCCATTTTGTGATGCCCAGCGCAGCAGTCTGGGAGCTGACCTTGTTAGTGAAAACAGAGGCAAAAAAAGCATCTAGTCCAACCCCCTGCTCAAAGCAGGGCCAATCCCCAGTTTTTGCCCCAGATCCCTAAGTGGCCCCCTCAAGGATTGAACTCACAATCCTGGGTTTAGCAGGCCAATGCTCAAACCACTGAGCTATCCCTCCCCAGTCACAAGTGATTAGTACGTAAAACTGGGTTTTGCCAACATCTCATACTGCATGAGTGATTTCCACTACAGGACCAGTTCCTTGGCAGGTATAGAGCATCATATCAAAATGAGGATGTATTTAGTTTTCTGACACTGGCCATTACCAGATGCTGAGAGGAAGGAGCAAAAAATCCTCTTGTAGTGAATTATGGAATAAATTGCAAAAGTCAGAGATTGGTTTGTGACCTGAAGCATGATGGTTTATATTCCATATAAAAAGGGAATAGCCTATCCTAGTGTAACTGAAGACGTTCCCATAACTCACATATTATGGCTAATCCTTCTCCAGGGTGGCCACTCACACATTCCCAGAATACTGGACATTCCAGTACTTCCAGGAATGGTCTGGACCTGCTCCTGCCAACGTGGTGCATGGAAGGTCACACCAATGGGGGCGGAGCAGCATGCTTTTCAAAGTGGCATCACCCATCCAGTACTGGATAAAAGCACATCTGGTTTTGTCACAATATGAGACAGGGACAAACCTTAGAAAAGCAGGACTGTCCAGCATAAAACCAGACAAATGGCCTGCCTATACTTCTCAGCTAGCTTGTGGCACTGAGTTCCACAGATTACTTATGTGTTGTGTAAAATATATTGCATTGTATTACTTTTAAATTGTTGCCTTTTAATTTAATTGACTAGCCCCTTGCTTTTGCATTGTGATAAAGGATTAATAGAACCATCTGATTTACCTTCTTTTACTATTCATTCTTCCACCAATATATAATTTGTCCTGTGTGGACATTTCAAGACTTCATGGCACTTTTTGTAAAAATAGGATTTTGCCCTAGTGTCTTGGGTCAAAACTATCCACAGTATCATACACTGTGTTGTGTACCAGTTTGTTAATACCCTCTACCTCCAAGGAGCCAAATTTCAATGGCTCTGGGTGTACCTGATGTCTGGACCCTGCAGTCCTTTCTTAGGCAAACTTCTCACTGAAGTGAGTGAAAGTGCTGCCTGAATAATGATTGCAGGATCAAACCCAGCATCTCTAAAGTGCCTTGGAATCCCTGGGAATAAAAATGCAAGATATTACTGAAAGTCAATGAATATTTTTATTTTTAAAATCACAGTAATTATATATGCTGCATATTTTAAAGTTACATTGGTGCAGTACATCAAAATGGTATATGATACAAGTACAGTGCTGTCCATGATATGTAATTTGTCATCTAACAGCACTGAAAGACAAAACATTTATTAGTAAACTCTGAAGTGCATGGATGTATTGGGACAAAATGCACTGCATAACAGCAGTTTTCTTACAAATGCTCTATATCACCTCATCTGCCAGCTGTGGATGAAATGAGAGGCAATTAAGGACAATATTAAATCACAGCTCAGAAAATGGGTCTCTTTATAGACAGCCAGCTCCTACAGATACATATATGCTGATATCAATAATTTCCCACAAGGTAACATGTATCAGCTATTTAAAGTTCAATGCTGTGCTGGAGATTTCCAGTTCAAAATGTTGGGGCTCTATTGAGAGTTTGGGTGATGGCTCAGGAGGCGATATTTGGGTGTTGAGTTGGTAATACTTGTTCCAGGCAGGTTTTGCAAAACCAAAACCAAGAATAGGTCAGAATCAAGGTTCTGCTTTATCTGAAATGAAGTGATTTAAAGCTTTTGGTTTCTTCACTCACACAGCAACAATTTTCCCAGGGCAAAAAGTGTCAACTATACTTATAGGAATCACAACATTAATCATCATTTTGTATTGCCCTGGCACATACAGGCCCCAGTCAGAGATCAGAGAGACCAGGCACTTTAGCCACATGTAATTAAAATACAATCCCTGCCTTTTTATTCTGTGTGTGTGAGCCCCTGATAACAGGAAGAAGCCTTCTGAACTTTTCTCCATTAAAGATAATGGAGACTCATTCAGTATCCCTTGTATCAGCTAAAACAACCTCATTTGGAAAAGTTCATGGATCAAAAGGTGGAACTCTCTACATGAGATCAGAGATGGGATGGGCATGTTTGTGGCCAATCCTCACCTTGCAAGACATTGATACAGCTGGTTAAATACAGTCTATCCTTGCCAGGAGCTAGGATTCACAATGTGACAGAGAGACTGCTGAGACTCATCAAGCCCTTGGATCGCTACCCCTTCCAGCTTCTCCATATGGGCACCAATTATACTGCCAAGAATGACCTTGAGCAGATCACTGCAGACTGTGTGGCTCTGGGAAGAAGGATAAAGGAGTTTGAGGTGCAAGTGGTGTTCTCCATCCTCCCCATGGAAGGAAAAGGCCTGGGTAGAGACCATCAAATTGTGGAAGTCAATGAATGGCTATGCAGGTGGTGTCGGAGAGAAGGCTTTGGATTCTTTGACCATGGGGTGGTGTTCCAAGAAGGAGGAGTGCTAGGCAGAGACGGGCTCCACCTAATGAAGAGAGGGAAGAGCATCTTCGCAAGCAGGCTGGCTAACCTAGTGAGGAGGGCTTTAAACTAGGTTCACCGAGGGAAGGAGACCAAACCCCTGAGGTAAGTGCGGACATGGGATACCGGGAGGAAGCACAAGCAGGAGAACGCGAGAGGGGAGGGCTCCTACCTCATACTGAGAAAGAGGGACGATCAGTGAGTTATCTCAAGTGCCTATACACAAATGCAAGAAGCCTGGGAAACAAGCAGGGAGAACTGGAAGTCCTGGCACAGTCAAGGAATTATGATGTGATTGGAATAACAGAGACTTGGTGGGATAACTCACATGACTGAAGTACTGTCATGGTTGGATATAAACTGTTCAGGAAAAACAGGCAGGGCAGAAAAGGTGGGGGAGTTGCATTGTATGTAAGAGAGCAGTATGACTGCTCAGAGCTCCAGTATGAAACTGCAGAAAAACCTGAGTCTCTGGATTAAGTTTAGAAGTGTGAGCAACAAGGGTGATGTCATGGTGAGAGTCTGTTATAGACCACCGGACCAGGGGGATGAGGTGGACGAGGCTTTCTTCCGTCAACTCACAGAAGTTACTAGATCGCAGGCCCTGGTTCTCATGGGAGACTTGAATCACCCTGATATCTGCTGGGAGAGCAATACAGCAGTGCACAGACAATCCAGGACGTTTTTGGAAAGTGTAGGGGACAATTTCCTGGTGCAAGTGTTGGAGGAACCAACTAGGGGCAGAGCTCTTCTTGTCCTGCTGCTCACAAACAGGGAAGAATTAGTAGGGGAAGCAAAAGTGGATGGGAACCTGGGAGGCAGTGACCATGAGATGGTCAAGTTCAGGATCCTGACACAAGGAAGAAAGGAGACCAGCAGAATACAGACCCTGGACTTCAGAAAAGCAGACTTTGACTCCCTCAGGGAACTGATGGGCAGGATCCCCTGGGAGAATAACATGAGGGGGAAAGGAGCCCAGGAGAGCTGGCTGTATTTTAAAGAATCCTTATTGAGGTTACAGGGACAAACCATCCCGAAGTGTAGAAAGAATAGCAAATATGGCAGGCGACCAGCTCGGCTTAACAGTGAAATCCTTGCTCATCTTAAACACAAAAAAGAAGTTTACAACAAGTGGAAGATTGGACAAATGACCAGGGAAGACTATAAAAATATTGCTCGGGGATGCAGGAATGAAATCAGGAAGGCCAAATCACACTTGGAGTTGCAGCTAACAAGAGATGTTAAGAATAACAAGAAGGGTTTCTTCAGGTATGTTAGCAACAAGAAGAAGGTCAAGGAAAGTGTGGGCCCCTTACTGAATGAGGGAGGCAACCTAGTGACAGAGGATGTGGAAAAAGCTAATGTACTCAATGCTTTTTTGCCTCTGTCTTCACGAACAAGGTCAGCTCCCAGATTACTGCACTGGGCAGCACAGCATGGGGAGGAGGTGCCAGCCCTCTGTGGAGAAAGAAGTGGTTCGGGACTATTTAGAAAAGCTGGACGAGCACAAGTCCATGGGGCCGGATGTGCTGCATCTGAGAGTGCTAAAGGAGTTGGCGGATGTGATTGCAGAGCCATTGGCCATTATCTTTGAAAACTCATGGCGATCGGGGGAAGTCCCGGAAGACTGGAAAAAGGCTAATGTAGTACCCATCTTTAAAAAAGGGAAGGAGGAGGATCCGGGCAACTACAGGCCAGTCAGCCTTACCTCAGTCCCTGGAAAAATCATGGAACAGGTCCTCAAGGAATCAATTCTGAAGCACTTAGAGGAGAGGAAAGTGATCAGGAACAGTCAGCATGGATTCACCACGGGCAAGTCATGCCTGACTAATCTAATTGCCTTCTATGATGAGATAACTGTCTCTGTGGATGAGGGGAAAGCAGTGGGTGTGTTATTCCTTGACTTTAGCAAAGCTTTTGATACCGTCTCCCACAGTATTCTTGCCAGCAAGTTTAAGAAGTATGAGCTGGATGAATGGACTATAAGGTGGATAGAAAGCTGGCTAGATTGTCGGGCTCAATGGGTAGTGATCAATGTGGCTCCATGTCTAGTTGGCAGCTGGTATCAAGTGGCGTGCCCCAAGGGTCAGTCCTGGGGCCGATTTTGTTCAATATCTTCATAAATGATCTGGAGGATGGTGTGGATTGCACTCTCAGCAAATTTGCGGATGATACTAAACTAGGAGGAGTGGTAGATACGCTGGAGGGCAGGGATAGGATACAGAGGGACCTAGACAAATTGGAGGATTGGGCCAAAAGAAATCTGATGAGGTTCAATAAGGACAAGTGCAGCATCCTGCACTTAGGACAGAAGAAACCCATGCACCACTACAGACTAGGGACCAAATGGCTAGGCAGCAGTTCTGCAGAAAAGGACCTAGTGGTTACAGTGGACTAGAAGCTGGATATGAGTCAACAGTGTGCCCTTGTTGCCAAGAAGGCCAATGACATTTTGGGATGTATAAGTAGGGGCATTGCCAGCAGATCGAGGGATGTGATCACTCCCCTCTATTCGACATTGGTGAGGCCTCATCTGGAGTACTGTCCAGTTTTGGGCCTCACACTACAAGAAGGATACGGAAAAATTGGAAAGCGTCCAGCGGAGGGCAACAAAAATGATTAGGGGACTGGAACACATGACTTATGAGGAGAGGCTGACGGAACTGGGATTGTTTAGTCTGCGGAAGAGAAGAATGAAGGGGGATTTGATAGCAGCTTTCAACTACCTGAAAGGGGGTTCCAAAGAGGATGGATCTAGACTGTTCTCAGTGGTAGCAGATGACAGAACGAGGAGTAATGATCTCAAGTTGCAGTGGGGGAGGTTTAGGTTGGATATTAGGAAAAACTTTTTCAGCGGGAGAGTGGTGAAGCACTGGAATGCGTTACCTAGGGAGGTGGTGGAATCTCCTTCCTTTGAAGTTTTGAAGGTCAGGCTTGACAAAGCCCTGGCTGGGATGATTTAGTTGGGGATTGGTCCTGCTTTGAGCAGGGGGTTGAACTAGATGACCTCCTGAGGTTCCTTCCAACCCTGATATTCTATGATTCTGTATTACTCTTCTTGTTGCTCATCAGGATTTTAAAAGGAGCATTGAATTTAATGTCATTCTTTCTGTCTCATTGTTACATTGGCTTTACCATCTCATGCAAAATAAGACCTTTACCAAACATTATTGGCAAGCTGCAAGACTTCACTCAGCCAAATTATCTCATTTTACTAATTATTGTGTAGCTGCTATATTCCAGCCATGCTCACATGTTGTCTGACATTGGAATTAAGTGCCTTCTCTTTGGGGGAAGAGCTATGCAATTTTTTTTTCTGGCCCTAAAGTACCCTATTTCATACTCGTTCCTAACCATCCCAGAAAGAAACATTGATATCTGTCACGTCTTAAAAAAAAATCACCCTTTGTAAAATCCAAAGTCTCGTGGTAGCATTGAATATGAGAAGGAGCTAACTGCTATCCTGGTCACTTGGCAAATCAGTGGCCAAAAACAACAACTTGGACCAATTTTATTTCACCTGAGATATTTTACAAGATTTTATAATTGCTTGTCTCTCTATTTTATGCCTGTTCTCTGCCCTTTCTTTTACCCTTTTCTTTATCTTCTTTCAGGATATATTCTGTTGGCCAGATTCTGCTGTGACTTAAATCCTGTGAGACCCCATTGATTTTAATGATACAGACCTGGAATATTAAAATCCCACCACTCATGCGTGGAATACCCTGCCCTGCAAACTGAATCAAATGGAATAAGACTAAGTTCCTTACAAAAAGAAGGCGGTTTCATTTTTAGGCTCCACGGCTGTAAACTAGGGCAAAATTTGCCCCTCGGCATCTAGGTCTTGAATCAGAAAAAATATTTGACTATATGCTTAACCTTAAGAATATGCTTAAATCCATCCCTATTCAGCATGTATTTAAGGTGCCAGATTGGGGCCCTACAGGTAATCTTACATATATACACTTAAATAGATAGAGCTGAGTTACATGTGTGTACTCTGGAGCAGGGTGAGAATTCCACATGCTTTAGCTGTTATACAAAGTTATTTTTAATCAAAATCCATTCAATCAAAAATTAGGAAATGACATGCTAAATAAAGCCACTGTGTAAGGCTGTCTATGAATGATTAAACTGTCATTAAAGTTGCTTTAAATTATTTTAAATAATTAAAATACCTATCTGGAAAAACACATAGCTGGAATTGAAAACTCTGCATATATTGGAGAGATTTTCTACTTCCCAGAGCATGCTATGGCAAAGACACAGTGTTTCAAAGCTAAAGATTAAATAATGGAAGCAAAATTTATGTCTGGCATCTCTCCGCTGACTTTTAAGCAGTTACACCAAAAATGAATTTGACATGAAGATGCTATTTTGCCTGATGCTAAATCCTCTTACCACCACTCCTGCAGCACAAAAAGGATTGAAAGCCACTGAAAGCAGCTTGGGACTTCGCTTGTGTAGAGGAATCTCTGGGTGGAGTAGAGCTGGCATAGCCAGCTTTCTGCCACCTGCTCCTGCCCCCTGGAGTACAGGTTACGCTAGGGGCAGGAGAGTGCATGGCTGAAACGTGCTGCACTGACAATCCTTGCTAACATGGCACTGTGTGCTGAACCAGCTCCTGTTTGCGCCAGGGATAGAGAGGCAGAAAAATGGCAAAATAATACCCCTGCTTCCCCTTTCAGATGCATTAAGCAGACCCCTGGTTACCTGAGAATTAAGCCCAGAATTCTTCAGTTCAATAGCATTTGATAACCTTGTAACAAATGAGGCCTCATCCTTTTCCCAGCAAAGTCAATGGAAGGAGAATTTGGACCATAATAGGCTTACAAAATCATACTTAAATATTAGTTAGAAAGATGCAGCAAGAGGCTGACATAATCCTACCACCATCTGTGCAATAAAACGCTCAAGCTATCTGAATCCACCATAACACACTACATTTTTCCCTGCCGGAAGAGAAATGCTGTTGTATCTTTTCTGACAGTTTTGTCATTTAACATAATGAGTCCGCTGTAGATAAAATATGTTTTTTTTCAATATTTATGACTCAATTTAAAACACAATTTTAATGTAGTCTGAATGTTGCACCTTCAGTTAGGACAACATTTAGCTTTCACTTTATTTGTTAAATGTCTGAATGTTAATATTCATTATTTTGTAAACCCAGTTTGGTCCCCAATTCTTCTTCCATTAACCTTCCTAGGAGCAGAAACAGTCCTCTGTGTATTATATAGATTGTCTTCCACTTAAACAATGGGTGAAATCCTTCCCCACAGAAGTCAATGGGGTTTTTGCCATGGACTTCAAAGGGTGCTAATATTTCACCTTCTATCGAATTCATACTTTAATTCTTTTAAAGTCACAATGGGGAAGAATTGGTCTCTCTGTATTTCATCTATAATCTGAGAAATAATGTTATATGACACAGCAAAAGAAAGTCTTTTACATTGGTGCAGCATTTTGAATTCTAGAATTTCTTTCTTTCCTAATGAAAAGATATTGTTATGATTCAAAATAATTTCAATCTGTTTTTATTTCATTAAAGTTCCATCACTTATATGGAGCTTTATCAAGGCATTACATTTTCTAGTTTTGGACTGAGTGGATTTTGAAAAAGAAACTGTTTATAACAGTGTAAGCAGATGAAGTTCTCACCCTGCTCCAAGTATACTGCAAAAGTTTCACATTTACCAGTTTCCTTGGCTTCACCTTTATTGTTAAATAACAAAAGGTAAGCACAGGGAAGCAATACAGCCTATGATAGGGCACTAGAATAGGAATCAATACCCAGTTCACTTCCCAGCTCTTCCATTGGCCTTCTGGGTGACCTTGGGCAAGTCACTTCTCTCCCTGTGCCTCAGTTTTCCCATATGTAAGATCGGGATAATGATACTAACTTTCTTGGTAAAGTGCTTTGAGATCCATGGATAAGAGTGAGGCATTATTATAACCATCAGCCCAAGCTTCCTCCGGAGCTTGGCTGTACCGAGAGTTTGTCTGCAGGACACTTTCTCTCTCTGTCCTTACCCTTAATTCCCTATGTCCGAGAGCAACACTCCTACCCTGCTAAACTTCTGGATTGGAGTTAATAGGACCCACTTGACCTGACAGGCATGAACTACATCACCATCACAGCACAAAATTCCAGGGTGAAATACCTGGCCCCAATTACTGAGTGAAGTCAATTCGTCTCTTGAACCTACCATCCTCTTCATAGGAACTCCTGAAATGTAATATATTCTCACGTTATTGCAATAACTGATTATGGGGAAAGATTAAAACAGCTAATTAAATTAAAATTTCTGAATTTGTAATGCTACATGTTAATAATTCAGTGGCCTGAAATTAGCATGATCTCCATCACAACTTAATTTCTTTATAATAGTTAAACTAATATATATATTCATATTCTTTGCTGAATTTCACTATTTTAAAATAGTAAATAATTAGTAGTCTAAGCATACCAAGTATGCTATTCTTGCCATACTTAAAATTCAGTGTGTTATAACTAGCATATAGTAGCCCAGAACTATCAGCAAAAAGGAGTAAAAAGGAAAAGAAAGGCTCCTGGACAGGGTGTGGACTCGCAACATGGGGGATCAGTGCAACATAGAATAGCTGGTACTCCTTGGTTATTGGTGGAGGATATGTCACTATCAAAGGTATATTGTATGCTATTCTCACAATCAGACTGTACAGTTAATACTGTTCCTGAAACAATGAGACTGACAGGTGTATATATACATTTTTCTACCATAATTAAAAATTTTCTGTTATACAAAACAGAAATCAGATTCTGTTTAATATTAAGCATAGGCAATTCTATTTATTTGGGATGCATAGTGGTACAATGGGCCTGATTCTTCTCTTATGAAACATTAACTGTTGACTTTAGTGGAATGATCCCCATTTGCACAACTGTAAATGAGATGAGAATGAAAATCTATGACCCTGCCTTTACAGATATATAGTAGAGCCCTCAGAGAGCTTGGTGGCCTAGTGGTTAGCACACCCAGTTTTCAGTCTCTTGCCTTCTAGCAGAAAGGCCCCTCGGTCAAGTTCCTCACCCTTGTACGTAGCGTATCCTCACCTCGAGGTTTTTCAGTGCCTTACCCATTCCTTACTAGCAGGGGAGGTGGGGCAAAAATAAGGTTTATGCCCCTTCTGCAACAAGGGAAGTTGGTAAGGGATCCCTGGCCCTTCCATTCCACCAGGCTCTGACCCAGCGCTCTGTGAGGGACAACAGTGTCCAGCACTCTGGAATGCTCCAGAGCTGCCTCTTTGGTCACTTCCTACCATACATCTCCCCCAAAGTCTCCAAGTCCAATGTAAGATAGTCAAATAAAAGGGGGAGGGGAGATAACTAATCCTTCAGCCCCTACTTGTCTCAGCACATGGTCTTCCTCCTCACAGTGAGGCTTCTTCAGCATCCTTGTTCAGGGTCCCTTATAGCATTGATGCCTTCCTCCCTGTCTTTCCCTCTTCTGAGCTGAGTTGCTCCCTTTGAAGCTATTTCCTCAGCTGGAGCATGCTCTGCAGGCCTGGCTGGGTGGGGCTACCTGGGCCCAAAGTTCAGCACAACTGTGAACTATCAGGACTGAGGATCTAGTTTCTCTGCCCAGTCCATTGGTTGGGCTTTTGCAACCATGTGCAGTGTACATCTGAAAAGGGTGGTGTAAAGAAAACTTAATTTTTGCACATTTCCAAAAAGAATAGTCTCCTTTCCTGCTCCAGCATTTGGTGCAGTAAAGCCACAGGTGAAAGTTGTTCTTAAAATGAAAAATATTGATTTTTACCCTCCATTCTTTAGATATGTTTTCCATTACATGCCTGAAGTCTTCATCTACCTTTATTGGTAATACCTTGGATAATGTTCAGACAATGAACACACCTGCAAAGACATGAGGTCATGGTTCCTTTTTAAGTATGCAGGAAAAACCTAGCTGGGATTCTGACTTAGATGCACAATGTCTTTAGAGGCCCTTATGCACAGTACCAATAGTGCTTACCATGCCTCCTTGGGTGGCAGCAGGAAAGGTATATTCCAGAATCATTTCTACCAAACAGCACTAGAACTAGAAACATGTAGAGCAGAAATTACAGACAAATACTTTTGATTTGAGGTTTCAGGAAAAGCTTCCTGCACTTCATAGTTTGGTCTGATAGAAATCATCAGTCAGCTAAGAGCTTTTTAAAGCCCCTCTCATCTTCAGCCTTTTCCTGAATCACCCTTGACTGGTAACTGGTCAACTACTTAAACTGATACTTCTGCCCATTTTATACTTCCTTCTATTTTCCTCAGTTGAGAAAAAATTCTGCTCATATTCTACAAGGGAGAAAGACTAGATGGGTATATTCATAGGCTTCTGGTCTATATTCCCATATAGCATTTTGTACAAAAGACTAATTTTATTTTAAGGGGCTGAATTTCATTTCCTACATTGACACATGTAGGCTTTCTGTAGCCAACAATCTAAAATTAATTCAGGAAATCTATATTTATTTATTCAAATCCCACAAGGAAAGTATTTTTTGCTAAGCTGATGGGTTAACTAGAAGTGGATTTGACTGCTGAAGTAACAATCCAGCCCTTTAAAGCAGGAAACAGGCTTTTCTGGAGGAAAAATAGAAAATATAGACTCTGGGACACATTCATCCCAGATCTAACTCAATTGGCCACAAAGCAATTACACCAAGTATGAATTTGGCTACCTTTTTCAGCCCTCCCATCCTGCTTAATCTTTTCTACTTGGCTTCATTTGGTATCCTCAGCAATATCATACTCTATTCAATTCTTGTCCACCTTTATCTGTGGGTACTGTTTTTCCACTCAGATACTGTTAATAAGTACAGCATAAGCTAAAATCACTGAATCCCTAACTGCAGATGAAACTTAGAGAGAGCTTGCATAGGACATATTAATCAGGTTCCAGCAGACTTGTGGATCCGTGGAAATAGAGAATAGTTAGAATTCAAAATCTTTTGGCACTTATCAGAACCATAAAAGGTTTTGTAGATAACTGTAGAGGATACATTTGCAGTTCATGGTTCTTGTCGGCTTATTTAAGAATGTATGTATATGCCAAAGCAGCTCACTTGGCTGCAGAAAAAAAAAGTATTCATAAACATTCATACAGATAAAAGCTGTAGGTCTGCTAAGGCAGTATACAAAAGCCCTCTGTTCACATTCCATAAACGTTGGCATGAGTGAATTTATTGACAAATAATGTTTGTGAAAAGCAAGTGCACCACAAATACCTGTGTGAATTCATCCAAGTATTCATGCTGAAAGTATCCATACAGACATCTTGAAAGCTTTTTTGTGAAGAGAGTGTTTTGTTATTTCTATTTTTAAACCATTGACCACTGTTTGTGGATGCAATATGTGTTAATCAGGGAAAACAGCTTTTTAAAACCATAGGCAAAAACTTTCAAACTTGAATGCTTAAAGCTAAGCAAGTCCACATTTAGGTAAATAAATAAGTTGCTGCATTTTCAGAGGTGCTGAGAACCTGTACTTCTCATGGAAGTCTATTGTATGTTAATGGAGGGTGCTTAGCACTTCTGAAACTCTGACCATGTATTTAGGTGCCTAACTTTAAACACTCAAGTTTGCCAACATTTTTATCACAACAATATTTTAACAAATATACAAAGCCCACTAAGGCACAGTCTCAAGCATGCCTTATGGTTTCTGAAGGATCAAAGAATTTAGTTTTCAAAACATGGCTTATCTGTAGTGCAAACAGAGATTTAGATTGTTAAAGCACATTAAAACAGACATCAAAACTAAATGAATGATTTTTTCCTGAACAATATTCATTTAACTAGAGACTGTAGCAATTGAAACATGCCAAATTTCTTAAAAAAACCCCAACAAACTTTAAACATTCATAAATAATGCAGTGTACAAACACTATGCACACCAACTTCATCATAAATGACTAAAAACTTGATCTAATACTTTAAAATGTTCCCTGATTTTGTTAGATATGTTTACAAAGTATTTTTAAAGGGGGAAAACCCTCCATTTTCTTTCATGTCCTCTAACAGACTAACTATCAAGTACACTAATATGACTAACATCTGTCTGGATGTTTATGCTTTAGATACAGAATTTATATATTTTTATATTTAGAAATAGGTGAACTTAACTATTCTTTTGAAGTAAAACTTACAAGTAAACCTTCAGAGCTGTGCATTCATTCTACAAACTGCTCGAGTATATCTGTTTAGTTGGCTTGATTAGATTTGATTCACTGTAAACATTTCATACTCTAAATGTAGGGCTTTGGTTTTTCAGGATTTAGTTTACTTTTATTCATTTGAGTTCTATATAAATGTCAAAAAATGGGGTTTTTTCAGGACTCTGGTACTGTAATGAGAAGACTTTTTCATGTACTTCCCAAAATTATTATCTAAATAGGTTTCAGAGTAGCAGCCGTGTTAGTCTGTATCCACAAAAAGAAAAGGAGGACTTGTGGCACCTTAGAGACTAACAAATTTATTTGAGCATAAGCTTTCATGAGCTACAGCTCACTTCATCGGATGCATGCCGTGGAAAATACAGTGGGGAGATTTATGTACACAGAGAACATGAAACAATGGGTGTTACCATACACACTGTAACAAGAGTGATCAGGTAAGGTGAGCTATTACCAGCAGGAGAGCGGGGGGGAGGGGGGCGGAAACCTTTTGTAGTGATAATCAAGGTGGGCCATTTCCAGCAGTTGACAAGAACGTCTGAGGAACAGTGGGGGGGGGGGTACCAGCAGCCACACAACAGAACCACTAACCCAGGAACCTATCCTTGCAACAAAGCCTGTTGCCAACTGTGTCCACATATCTATTCAGGGGACACCATCATAGGGCCTGTCATAAATATAAAGGGAAGGGTAAACCCCTTTAAAATCCCTCCTGGACAGAGGAAAAATCCTCTCACCTGTAAAGGGTTAAGAAGCTAGGATAACCTCGCTGGCATCTGACCAAAATGACCAATGAGGAGACAAGATACTTTCAAAAGCTGGGGAGAGGAAAAAACAAAGAGTCTGTCTGTGTGATGCTTTTGCCAGGGACAGAACAGGAATGGAGTCTTAGAACTTAGTAAGTAATCTAGCTAGATATGCGTTAGATTATGATTTCTTTAAATGGCTAAGAAAATAAGCTGTATGTGTCTTTTTGTAACTTAAGGTTTTGCCTAGAGGGATTCTCTATGTTTTGAATCTAATTACCCTGTAAGGTATTTACCATCCTGATTTTACAGAGGTGATTCTTTTTATTGTTACTTCTATTAAAATTCTTCTTTTCGAGAACTGAATGCTTTTTTTCATTGTTCTTAAGATCCAAGAGTTTGGGTCTGTGGTCACCTATGCAAATTGGTGAGGATTTTTACCAAACCTTCCCCAGCAAGTGGGGTGCAAGGGTTGGGAGGATTTTGGGGGGAAAGACGTTTCCAAACAACGCTTTCCTAATAAAATTAACCCAGATAAACGTTCGGTGGTGGCAGTGGAAGTCCAAGGGCAAAGGGTAAAATAGTTTGTACCTTGGGGAACCTTGACAGGGCCTAATCACATCAGCCACACTATCAGAGGCTTGTTCACCTGCACATCTACCAATGTGATATATGCCATCATGTGCCAGCAATGCCCCTCTGCCATGTATGTTGGCCAAACTGGACAGTCTCTACGTAAAAGAATAAATGGACACAAATCAGACATCAAGAATTATAACACTCAAAAACCAGTTGGAGAACACTTCAATCTCTTTGGTCACTCGATTACAGACCTAAAAGTGGCACTTCTTCAACAAAAAAACTTCAAAAACAGACTCCAACGAGAGACTGCTGAATTGGAATTAATTTGCAAACTGGATACAATTAACTTAGGCTTGAATAGAGACTGGGAGTGGATGGGTCATTACACAAAGTAAAACTATTCCCATCCCCCCCCCGTTCCTCAGACATTCTTGTCAACTGCTGAAAATGGCCCACCTTGATGATCACTACAAAAGGTTCCCCCCACCCCCACTCTCCTGCTGGTAATAGCTCACATTACCTGATCACTCTCATTACAGTGTGTATGGTAACACCCATTGTTTCATGTTCTCTGTATATATAAATCTCCCCACTGTATTTTCCACTGAATGCATCTGATGAAGTGAGCTGTAGCTCATGAAAGCTTATGCTCAAATACATTTGTTAGTCTCTAGGGTGCCAGAAGTACTCCTTTCCTTTTTATCTAAATAGGATCATTTTAATTTTTATTATACATACAATAAATTAGGTTAGTTTAAGCTCTATTTAGTTAGTGAACCCCAGTTTAGTGTTTATTTCCTAGTGCATTTCAACATAGTACTGTTTCAAACACCACTACATGAAAGTGCACTAGGGAACCTTAATGCACAGCATCACGGTCTATAGGGCCAATTAATGTGCAACACAATTAGTGCACTTTAGAAGTCACACCCCCATAATCTGCATTAATGCTCTGTGTAGACAAGCCATTAGATACAAGGAGGGAGCGAAGACATTGCCTGAATAGACAAACTGCACTAGGAAAAGAGTGAAGTCATAATGAATTGAATAACCATTTCTGGTGCTTATTGGGTAAACACATTTTTATGTATTTAATTATTTTAATTTTAATCTGGGGTGTTTTATCAGTGTTTATTGGTTAAAACCTAAAATCAGAAGTCCTAAGTACATGTTAACAAAACATAAATATTGAATGATCCCAACAGCTCAGAAATTGTTGTTGGCCACACCTGAAGAAGAGTGTGCAACAACAACATTGTAACAAATATTAAAGCCATTACTTTGCAATGGATTTCATCTTTTCACTCGAGTCCAGAATTCAAGGATTTTGCTCTTGTACTTCAACAAAGTTCCAATTGCTAATGTTAACAGGGTTGTATACTTGAAAACTGTAATTCTATTTTCTGAGAAAGAAACTTGCAGTGAACCCATGATGATATTAGTGTATAACATCTATTTCAGCCTGTTTAGCATTTGTCCATTATTTCCTTTTCATATGTTGTAACAAATTGATCTATAAATATCTGTGCAAGAAAGATTGTAGTTGCCAAAGAAACACTTTACAGAATATCACTACATCACTACCTAAAACACCTGATTCTCATTTACATTAAGGCCCCTTTATACTACTCTGAGAGTATAGAGGTGTTTTAGTAAATAGAGCTCTAAGCCAGAAAATTAGTATCTGGATTTCGAAAACCCCAATGTAACGGGGAAACAAACTTCCAGAGCACACCCTCAATGGAAGAGATTGTGTTGCACCCTCTCTTGTCTGCCATTCTGGTTCTGCAGCAACCTGAAGCTTCCATGTCCCAGCCTTCTAGCCAGGTCACCTTTCAGCTTCAGTCCCCTTCCAGCATAATCCAAACAGAAAAACACAAAGTCTCACGGCCTTTACACCAGGCCTTAAGTCCCCATCTGGGACTCAGTCTTCACCTCTTTTAGTCTTCTTCCCCTCTTTCAGGGGGAGAGGTAGGGTAACCCAGGCCCACTCTCTCCTCTGGGCTGAAGCCCAGAGATAACTGTGTTAGGCAGCTGCAGACTACTTCTTACAAACCATCACCACTTTCCTGGGCTGCTCCTACCTTTTCCCTCTTTATCAGTGTCTCTCACAGGGCTGAAGCCTCCACCACTATTCCTCCCCTGGAGTGGTCTCCTTATGCAGCTTTTTCCCCAGCCACAGTCTTTCCCCAACTTTTCTCCAGGCCTACTTCTTTGGAGCCCTATCCTCCTTCTCAGCTAGGCCTGATACTGAATTGGGCCTTACCATCTCCCTTCTCCCGTAAACTGTTGGGCTACTTAAGCCAGAAGACTGTTAACCCTTTATTTGCCAGTGTGGGGTATTCATCTCATCAGACCCAGATCTTAGGTTCTTTGGATCTGAGGTGTAAGTTTAGCCAAGTCTAATCACAAGGTCCATTTGTAAAATTCAGATCCAGTTGTAGGTTTGGATTCCAAAGTATGTCACTTCCTTCCTCAAAATTTATAGAACGTGATCTGGGATATTGGTTGGAGCCAACTGTAACTGTAGGCATGTTATGAATCTACCTTTTTGACTTCATCAGATACTGTACCAAATAATAGGGTGATTGGATGTCAAGTGCACCTCCATGTAATAAGACTCTGGAAACAATTGGTTGAAAATAAAAGTCTCATTTACAGAGCAGTTGAGACCCACCCTGGGATGTGTATCCTTTGCATTCACATCGGGCATTTAGTGGCCTGAGCTTTCTGTCTGGAACCTTGCCTGAAATAGATCATATCGCATGGCCAGAACCATTACAACCACATAGCATAAAACAGCACAATCTAGAGACTGACAGAACCCATTTGTCCATCAATACCAGTGGCATAGACAGCAGCAGTGAAAGCTTTGCTATACTTTCCTAATTATTGATTTTTATGTTACAGTAGCATATGGAAGCCCAAGCAAACTCATAGTAAGAAATAGTCCTTGAAGCACTGAAAGATTGTTACTTGCACAAGGAAAAACGGGAAGGCTATAATGGCTGGGAATTGAACCAAGATCCCCTGGATCCCATTCTAACCCACAAAATCAGCCTGCCTCTCACATCTTCTAATGCGTTTCTACCCTACCCTATTTAATCTATTTATCTAGGTTCTTCTAATGTTGAACTGGAAGGACTGCTTCATTCTGGAATGAAAGTGTAATCACATCTCACTGCCCTTTCACCTATTGCCTCTGCTGAAACTGCCAAAGGCTCCCAATGGTGGTGGTAAGTTTCGTGATGTGGACATTTTTCTATGGAGAATTGGACAAACCACCAACTGAAGTCTGTTTTGGCAGGAGGAGAACTTTTTCAAACTTGCAAAGGGTTCAGGTTAGATTTGGTTTAGGTTGAGTTTTGGTGGAATGTCTAGTTTGCATTTTATCTAAACTGACTTACTCACCCTCTGGTCATCAGGTATACAAAGTATACTGCCCAAGCATACAAAAAATCATGAGTCAGGCCTCAAAAATTATGAGAAATTTTTTAAATAATAAATTCAGGGCTCCTTTCTGAGCCTTTATGCTGCACTTGAGTAACATTTTCTCCACAAACATGACAGCTGCAAACTTACTTTAAAAATACATGAATAACTTGAAAGCTGAGATTCTCACCTAATCCCATGAATCCAGGAGTTTGGGCTTCAAGAAAAAAATTAAAATATGATTTTATCAAGAGACTCACTATGAGAGTTACCATCATGATATATATACACTGTAAAACTCAGTATAAACCATTTGTGACATTAGTACTTGCCAAGATATGTCATTGCAGCACACATCTAAAACGTAACAGGATATAGATTTATAGGTTAGATATAGGTTACTTATGCTATACTTTATTAATTGTATTATAGTAGTGCCTAAAGGCTAACCAAGAACAAGGTCCCATTGTGCTAGGCACTCTAAAAGCAGAGTATTAGATGGTACCTGCCCTGAAGAGCTTACAGTCTAAACAGACAAAACACAAAGGCCAGGGGAAAGAGATACGACAGGCAAGTTGAGTGAACAGAGTGATGGCTGGCAAACTTCATGTTAGTGCCATGATTATTTTGTTTTAAACTCTTAGGATAGGGGTTTAGTTCAGGATTAGCTAAATAAAAAGCCAAAGGGGGGCAAGGGCAGGAGGGAAGGGAGAACGGGAGGCACTTGGAGCAGGTGAAAGTTGAGACAAAGAGACTGTGAGGGAGGAGGCAAAAGGAGGCGGGCGCAAACAGCCAATCAACAGCAGCGGGGGAACATCCAGCCAAAATTGCAACAAGAAGTCTGATGACATCCTCGCTGTCTGAAGGGACCCAACTGCTTCTGGGGCTGCTCCTGGCAGCTTGAATTTGTCTGGCTCCTCCCTGCCATTTTTCTTCTTCAAACCCACATGCCTAGAGGGAAGGGGAGCCCAACATGGGTCCGAGTGCCCTCAGAGATGATGGGTTATCTCCCCAGCACCATTCTGGGAGGTTCGGGGGGAGGGATTGGCCCTGGCTGAACACATATTAAACTGTGTGTTTGCACCACAATATAAAGTTCTTTTTTCCTCTGGTTGTTACGTTTATGGTGAAGGATCCTCAAAACTTAGCTTTGTGTCCTAGCCCTTGGGTTGTCTTTCTGCCTTTTGCTTGGATGCCTCTGTTCCCACAGGTGAATCTTCAACTAGACTGCGAGCCCATGCCTGCATATTTGTCACATTTAAGCCCAGATCCTTTCTTCCTACCTTTCATTTTCTCCCACTCCACTCCTTTTCATTTGTTCTTGGTTACCTTCCTTTTCTTGTGTTTAAAAAATTAATAGAATTTTTTTAAATAAACAAAAACAGAGAAATGAAAATGTACTAAATGTAAAACACTGTTATTTGAAGTAAAATGAACTGAGTGAATAGGCAAAAAATGTCTAAAAAGAAAACTGTTTCTTTCTACTGATGATAATTCAAGTCTGAAAAGTTTGCATATATTTAAAGGAAAAGACCCGTATCTTATTATTTTTGATAGTCTTGTTTGTTTACGTTATACAAAATTTATCCACCTCATCCCACCCACACCTACTAAAAGTATTCTCCATCTGCAGTAAATGATGCCATCCTCACTAGGACCAGTAACTTTCTGAAACACTGAACTAACAGTAGAATTGCAACATATTTACCTTCTGTTCCTGAGGAGGGAAATACTGTAAAGAACATCATTCTTGAGGTATTTGAATGCAAATTTTTCAAATGTAAGTTGCTCTGACATTCAGATTTGTTTTTATCTCTAAATTATGTAGAAACAACAGATTTTAAGACAGGAAAGAGTATGAAATGTTACTAGCTAAAGAAGCTCTTGTTTTGGGTGTTGAGAACAGGAAATATATTACTAATGAATCTTCTAGATTACGCTTAAACGTGATATACATTGTGTTTATTGTGCCTGCTGGCTGACAAAATGTGTCTAATGTGCCCAATGTCCCCACCACCTAGCCAACCTGTCTTTTTGTCAGCAACATATACTCTATGGGCACCCTGGCACCCACTTGATGGAAGGTTTCAGTCACTCGCTTCCATGGTACCTTCCCCACCTCCTCTATCAAACTTTCTTCTGCAGCTTACACTGGTGAAAGTTGGTGTAGATATAGACCGTAAAGTGAGTTTGCTACGTTAACTTTGCAAAAACAACTATAACTAATTCATAGTACTTAGGCTTAAGTCTAAAGGTACACTGCAGCACAAGGAAATTACATTTTCAGTGACCTTCACCCTTATAATGTACAGCTTATAAAAAAGTGAAATATCATTGAGTCTTGTAGAAAAGCAGCTAAATTGGGCAGAGCACAATTGTTGGATTCCAACAATGTCCTGACTCTCTATGTGACACTGAGCAAGTCTCTAAGCTATTCTGTACCTCACTTGCACCATACGGAAAAGGATGACTAATGATACCAACCATCTTAGAGCCCTTTGAGCTCTACAAATAAAAATGCTACATATTAACTGTCATTTTTCTATGGTAGATATAGGTAGGAAAATGTCATCTTCTCAGACCTATGCCACTTTTACCAACTGCTATAACAAAGCCCTATAAAAATGGGAAAATAATTTACCTCTTTTCTCACCATTTGTTAAATGCAGGACAAATTAGAGCAGAAGTGCCACCTAGTGACATACAGCCACAATGATTCACAATGAAAAGCAATCTCCCTTTTCGTATAATTTAATTGAGCATGGAGTGGACAATGACAAAGAAACTAGACATTTTCAGATATCTGTGGTAACCTGGACAAGGGCTCCTTTCTAGGGAAGAAATTCATGCCACCTCTTCTCCTACCATTAAACTGGTGTTTATCATTTTTAAATGCCTCCACCAGCCCATTCTGCATAAACTGACAAGTTCATTCTTCACTATATGACCACTTACTGGTGAACAGAATCAAAACTGTTAATCAAACCCAAGGTATTATTTCTAGAAATATAAATACAGTGCAGTGAAAGGGATGCATGGATTGGCAGGGGCTGAGCATAATCAATGGAGCAGACCTTTCCTACCTTAAGGCTACTTTTACTGCTACAGAGGCACAAAACAGACTTAAAACTGGCCTGAGTGGCCTATTGAAAAATCCACTGATGTAGAATAGCAGGAAGATGACAGCTAGCTCCTGCCACCACCATGGCCCCTGATATCAGGCTGTGTAGGATAGTTGCTGTGCTCCAGTGATTCCCTAGGGGGTTGTTTCTTCAAGGCATCAGTTAGATCAGTTCCTTAGCCTGGTCTAAGGAAGCCATAGAATCATAGAATATCAGAGTTGGAAGGGACCTCAGTAGGTCATCTAGTCCAACCCCCTGCTCAAAGCAGGACCAGTACCCAATGTTTGCCTCAGATCCCTAAATGGCCCCCTCAAGGATTAAACTCACAACCCTGGGTTTAGCAGGCCAATGCTCAAACCACTGAGCTATAAAGATCAGGGAAGTATAAAGATGGTACATCTTTGCAACTCACCATGTGGCATGCAGCCACATTCACTCCCTACTTACCCAATCACCTTGAGTCATTAGCTGGATCCCAGGTCTGGAGTCATCATGTTGAATGAGGCTTCCAAAAAAATATTGTATCAATTGGGTAGCAAGCCAGGTACCAGGTGGGAGCTTCTGTTTTCTCCTTTTGTCTCATTATCACTCCTGGTTTACAATATATCTTTCATATTGCACATACACAAATGAGTCCAAAGTGGTGTGACTGGCTGGTTTCACTCTCTTTTTAATGGGGTCGTCCCCCCCAACCCAGCTCAGCTCACAAAACAAATTTAATTTTATACTCAGTACTTATGACAAACAGGAATAGCTTTTTCAAAGAAACTACAACTTCATTCACAACATAAAAATCACAGGAAAAATCTCTCCACTTATTATTCAAGTAGATGCTGGAGCATGAATATTTAATATCCTGTTTCTAGTATTTTCTTGTCCAAGAGAGCCAAATGCACATAGCCCTCCATTGGAAGGGAAGTGGACTTGAAATAGTGCATAATCCAGATTTTTTACAAATTAAATCAGCCAATGGATTCTCCCTACAGAGTGAAAACTAGGCAAGGATTGAGAATCCACATTTCAATTTAATTGGGCAAATTCTTTCACTGTAAAGAACTGCCTTGCAAATAATTTTTGATCTACCCAGTCCCATGCTTTCAAACATTTGATGCACAGTGTTTGTCTCAGCAGAATAGTCATTTTCTATTGTAAATCACAAACAGCATCCCAAAAAGATTTCCTTTAAAAACATTAAACCTTTATCTTGTAAAATGAGAAAATCCGGATTATAATAATTTTAAATCACATTAATCCCAAAGCATCATTCTTATTTCATTTCCATTTTTTATTTTCTCCCTCTGTCTTCTCTCTGGACAGAGGCAGTTGTTTAAGGCAAACTAGATATTAAACTGATGGTGGGCTATATATCAACCTAGCGAGCCAGACATTCTGAACAAAAGAAAGCTGTAGCTCACCAACATATGAACTTCCCATTCTTGAATAATGGCCAGGTTTTTCAGATGAATAAATAAGCAACCTTATCAGTCCCTCCCTTCAATGAACTTCTGCAAAAGGAGAGAGAGAGAGAGAGAGAGTCAGGCTGTAAATTTCTTTTGATCTTTATTATAGATCATTTTCTTATAATGCCTCCGGGCATCAAAGCTCTGAGGGTGCACCTCTTTCCCTCCCCAATGTGAGTCAGCCTCCAGCAAGATAAAATAGAGCTCTGAATTAGGAAAAGGCATTTAATATAACTGTGAAGGGAAGTAGGTAGTTTCTGTATGGTTCATATCTCTTGCTCAAATAATATATCATTTACATTATTATGAAGGGTGGCCTTCAAGGAGAACAGGCTAATGGATGGTTGGTAAAAGGAGTACATTTTAGAAAGACCTTGGAGGAGAATGAATTTGCTGGATGCACCAGAAGGGAGAGTGGCAAAGAACAATTGAGGCCTATCCCTGACTGGAGGCACTAGGACCCATCACAATACAAATAGTAAGTAGTGATGACGGTAGTACAACATAACTGGTGCTAAAGCAATTCTTTCACCTCATTAAAATTGCTGGATCTTTACCAGTTGCACCCACTGAATTGCATTGTGTTTTCAGCATGACTAGAGGCCATTATGAATGTTTCTTTTTGAGAGCAATGTTATTTTAGAAGTGTCAACTACGTAACATTGTTTACTGCCAGAAAGACATTTTGTCATAACAAGGGTCCAGATCTTTATACTGCAGTCAGAAAAATGTTAACTATGGGAGATTTAGGAGGTGATGCAAGTGTCAATTTAATCACAGAACCTTAGTTTTGGGGTCGGGGTATTCTCCGATTAACATACGTAACTCCCATAAATGTAACTTGAGGTTGCACTCATAAATCCTTCACACATTAATAGAAGAATAAATTAGTCTCTTTGACTGTAACTTCTATTTTTCAGGTTTCATTTGGAGACCACTCAGCTCAGTCAATCCTCCAAAAAGGTTCACCTGGGTTTTGATTTACAAAGAGTCTTTACTAGCATTCATCTTATGAACTCTGCAACTGTGGCTAGGCACTCAGCAAGTTCTTCATTTTAAAAAGAAATTAGCATAGAAATCTCTGCTTCTCTACAGCAAGAGCTTCATTTGCTGAGAAATCTCAAATTGCTGATCTAAATTTGTCTGAGGCTTTCCATTTTCTGACTGAAGTTGTTGAAATTCTTGTTCCTTTTGTGTATTGACTTTTCTGAATTTCTGCCTCTTCCTCTGCCTGCACCACTACTAGTTATCTGCATGGAGAATTATTGTCTGAAAGCAGTTTCCAAAGATTCTCCTTTTGATTGAAAAGTTGTCTCCAATTCTGGCTCTCTCACACAAATGCCCCCAAAGAATGGAATTTGCTTCTTTTATGTGCTCATTTGAATGTTCAGCAAATTTTAGCCATAAGTTAACTTTATTCTTAGATTCTCAAGCTGAAAAAGCAAAGGTTTTGTTACAGCTGGAGAAAAAATTGAGGGAAAATAGAAGCAGCAACAGCAGCAAGCAGCTTGTGTTTCATGCTGTCTTAGGCCTCTATCTTCTGAAACGCCGAAGTGACAAAGCTAATCCTACCTTTGGTTATTTTATAAAGTAAGGTCCTTAAGCATGCTTAATTCCTATGGACTTCAACGAGATTCAGATCTGCAGCCCAGTCAATGCTCTATACACTGGACCGGACGGACTTCCACTCGTAGGACTATATTGTCTCAGCCCTTACACCCCAATTCAGGAAACCTTTCCTTTTCAGCACTTAAGCACATGCTTAAATACTGTTGAGGTCAACAGGCCACGTTAAAAGTGCATGCTTAGGTGTTTTTCTGAATTTTGCTGTAGTCAGCTGCAAAGGGAAGTAAGGGGGAATAGAGCCTTATTCCTCTCTTGGCCCTGCTCAGATTGTGACTGGCTGTGGGTAAGAGAGGAGGAGAGTAGAGACTGCTCCCCACTGCAAGCAAATGGGCAGGACAGGAGGAGAAAGACAGGGAGTAGAAGGAACCTTAGGCCTGGTCTACACTGGGGAGGGTCAGGGAGGAGATCGATGTAAGTTACGCAACTTCAGCTACGTGAATAACGAAGCTGAGGTCGACGTACTTAGATCTACTTACCACGGTGTCTTCACTGCAGTAGGTTGACTGCTGACACTCCACCATCGACTCCACCTACGCTTCTCGCTCCGGTGGACTACCGGAGTCCACAGGAGAGCGCTCGGCAGTCGATTTATCGCGTCTTCACCAGACGCAATAAATCGACCCCTGCTGGATCAATTGTTCTGGAGGTAAGTGTAGACATGCCCTTAGTTTCTCAATAGCTGGGCTCCTCCAAAGGGTGGAAGTAACTGAGGTATTGCAACACTGAGCATTGAGATACTAATTTTAGGCACCTACAAAAGCACTGGAGGAACAATGGGATCCACAAATCCTGAGTTAGGCATCCAGGTTTTCAGTACAATGAATGGGAAGAGAGGTGCCTAAGAATGGGATCCACAAAAGCCAGCATGCTGTGCAGGGAGCCACCTAACTAACCAAAGGGAGATGCCAAAGATTCCTGCCCCTTTTACAAATTTAGGGGCCTAAATCTGGGCTGCAGGGAGGTGTCTGTCTCTGCTTGTGATCTACAACTGGGAACCCCTCTTCTGGAGTCAGGCAGCTTGGACACCTACCTAACCACAAAAAATTGAAGAGGAGCAGGAGCAGCTTATATCCTTTAGCCCAGTGGTTTGGGTACTCACCTGGGAAGTGGGAGACTCACTTGGGAAGTGGGTGCAATTCCCCACCCTGACGAGTAAAGAGTTTCAGATGCACATACCCCCACCTCTCAGGCAAGTACCTATAGAACTGAGTTATGGGTTATTCTGATGTGAGACTCCTTCAGTCTCTCCTGCTGAAGTTATTTCACTTTAATTAAATATCAATTGAGCTAAAGAGAGTGGAAATCACTCTATAGTCCAGTGTTCAGGGCACTCAGCTGAAAGGTAAGGTAGGGAAATCTACAATACCCTACCTCAGATCCCTTGTCCTTATCAGGCAAAGTGAGAAATTGAAGGGGGATCCCCCAGCTGCTGGGTGAGTACCCTAAATACTAGGCTGAAGGGAACATCTACTCCTTTTTCAGGGTTAGGCAGTCTCTAGGCACACACACACCAGATCAGGCAAGATTGGCAGCCCTCCACCTATCTTCCCCTGGCTTATGGATGGTGCTGGCATTTAGGTAAGAAATAGACATCTGGACACCTAAAGTAAGGGAGTGTGCATGCCCAGAGGCAGAAACTTATGGAAGCCTAGGGAACTTTTGCACCAAAACTAACTGAGTTTCTATGGCTGCAGGGTTAGGCAGCAGCCAAGTAGGGGTTTTGTGAATTGCAATAGTGTCTAGATCTGGGGTTTAGACACCTACAGGTATGTCTACACAGTGTTTTAAAGTTGTGGCTTGGGCCGGAGGTTGATCTCTGAAGCCGACCCCACTCACTAGGCTTCAGAACCCAAGTCATAATGTCTACACAGCTATCTTTAGCATGGTAGCACAAGCCCTGTGAACCTGAGTCTGTTGGCCCAGGCTGGGAGGCTCACTGCCATGGGCTGTGTGGACATCCCTGTGGCCCTTTGTGGATCTGGCCATTACTTCCTCCCCTGCCTGTGCCCTGAGAAAGGGGGAAGCAGAGGAGGAGTTGTGACTTTTTATTGCTATATCAACAGCAGTTATGAAACTGCCCCCCACCCCCACCCCGAGTTTCATACCACATTTGGATGAAGTTTGCAGCAGGAGGGAAGTTGCTGCCCCTCCTCCCCGCACTGTCCTGCCCCACTGCCATCTGACAGCACAGCTCTGCCCCTGCCCTGTCCCCCACCCCACCATAGAGCCACCACGGGCCAACCTACTTGGGACCAGGGGCCTGCCTCCTGATCTGCTGTGCAGACATAAGCGGGGGCTGACCCTCTCCCCCTGTCCATGTCCCACTCCCCCTGCCCATGCTGAGCTGGGGTGGGGGGACTGGGAGCCTGTCTGTGCTGGTGCCTCTGGCTCAGGAGTGGGAGCTGCGGCTGCTGCCATACTGAACAAGCATTCAGGCTCCTAAGTGCTCAGCTTAAAGAGACAGCGTGCTGACACACACACACAGTCTCACACACACACACTCCCCCCCCCCCACACACACACACAGTCCCTCAGTACACTGTCTCTCCCCCACAATGTCTCTCTCTCTCTCACACACACACACACGCACAGAGATACCCCCCACAACACACACAGTTTCTCTTACACACACACTTGTATTTTTATTGTTGTTGTTGTTGTTGCTTCTTGTTACTTCCTGTCAACATACCCAATGCATATATATTCTCTGTAATTTTATTCTTTCCAAGTTTGTTAAGGATTCCAGTACAGTTATATTAGTTTTTTGACTGGTCTGTGTCTTTCATAATTTTATTTCTCTTTTATGCTTAAATTTAATTCTTTGTGTAGTGAGTTCTAAAATGCCTAACGTGTCCTGGCTGCAGTAATTATCATTATTACTTTTATTACTATATTGTGCTTTGTCATTCATTAGTTGAAATGGTACAATCAAAGAATAGTGTGCTTCTCGAGTGTAATTTAGCTTGTACTCACCTTAGCAGTGCCAGTTTAAAAACAAAAACATTGGCTAAACACACAACTTTAGTCACTGTGCAGATGAAGGTCACTGATTTTCAAATTGTATTTTTTAGTGATATCTGTAAAATAATTTAAAATTTGTACAAAAATAAATATGGTTCCAAGTTGGATAATAACAGTGATGATGGAGTCAAATATTAGTGAGTCACGTACGTGACTGTGATCAGTAACCATAAATGCCAAAATAACTAGAAAAATAAATTCCCTTTCTTAATAAAAGAGAAAAAAAAACAATCACATATATTGAAATTAAATAAATACATTTTAATGGAGTGAAAAACAGTTGACTAAAATAGAGGATATAATGGCAGTAACACAGAGCGTGTCTGTTAGAGAAAGTAAGCAGATTTTATTTCTATGTATTTATCCCTACTAAAGATAGTGTACAAAGTATCAAACCTGTTTTTCTAATATCTGTGTTAAGGCTTCAAAATTGATACCCCAAGGTTTGGGATTGGGAATATCTTGCTGAATTATCTCCTGATTGTTCTAAATTTACATATTAATTTAAAATATGCTTTAATTGATGTTTGCATATATTTTTTCTTTCTTTATATAGGAATTAATACAGTGCTCCTGTCAGCTAATTTCTACATTATTATCTACACACACTCACACAAAAAAACACCCTAGAGATTTCAGGTGCCTAAGTAGCACCTAGAATCACAGTTAAAGTTGTCCCATCCCCCTCACCACCACCACCAAAATCTGAAATGGTCCCCTGCCATGCTGCCCAGCAAGTGGGGGATTAGAGCCACAGCTCTGGTCTTTCCTCAGTTCTAGCAAGGGAATAAGCATGCACATAGCCATGTAACTCATTCAACAGTGTAAGGCAGGTTCTCACCCCCTCTTGCTCCCTGAAAGGGGGGTATAGCCTAAGACACAATTTAACCCAAGATTTTGATTTTAAATTCATGGGTGAATTGTAATTTTGCATAAACTTGGATTTTTAGTGACAGACTACGAGCATGCACAGGAGAGTCCAAGGGAGTAAGAACCCGCCTTTGCATGGTTGTGCACTCCACGTCACGATCTACCCCAAAGCTGAGGTAAGGCACTCTCTAGCCTTAGGATCTCAAGGCACTGTAAAGTATGAATTGAGAGCCAAATTTTGATACTTTACTGGCTTGGATTAGCATCCTACTTCTTGAGTAGTCTCATTGATTTCAGTAAGACTACTCTAAGAGTAAAGAGGATACCAAACATGAAAAAAGGTACCAAATCTCTTTACACACAGGCAAGGACCTGAGAAGTTCAGTAACTTTAGGCCTTGTTTACACAACACAGTTAGTCGACATAAGCTGCCTTTTATTGACCTAGCTGTGCATATGTCTACATTTAACTTTGTCTCTTGCTGCTGTATATGCCCTGTTATGTTGACACAGCAACACCACCTCCCCAAACAGTGTTGAGTGGTGGTTGGCATATTGAGGTCATTGCATTACCTGTGTCGATTCTAACAGTCCTCCAGCAGCTGTCCCACAATGCCTGCCACTGACTGTTCTTGTCACAATTATGAATTCCACTGCCCAAGGATCAGGGAGACCAGAAGCCACCTCCCCACCTTAATAACTCTGCATATTTTTAAAAGCCTTTTTCTGATTGCCCTGCTTGGCAAGTACACCTAGCAGCTCTCCCTTGTTGTGTGCAACTGCCCACTTCACCTCCACCTTCCACCCCAGCAGCAGCTTTTCTCCCATTGGCTCACAGATGTTATGCAGGACACAGCAGGCAGCTAGAACAACTGGGATTTTTTTTCCTCAAAGAGATCCGATCTTGTGAGTAAACAATGCCAACATCCCTTAAATCTACCAAAAAGCACATGCAGTTGTCTTTCTGTACCTATTCAGCCAGTAGTTTGGATCTTTCCATGGTGCTGTCAAGGTGCTCTGTGGTCGCCTTCATGATCTAGGGACCAAGTAGTAGGCTGAGAACACAGAGAACATGAAACAATGGGTGTTACCATACACACTGTAATGAGAGTGATCAGGTAAGGTGAGCAAGAGAGTGGGGGGGCGGGAAGGAGGGCGGAAACCTTTTGTAGTGATAATCAAGGTGGGCCATTTCCATCAGTTGACAAGAACGTCTGAGCAACAGTGGGGGTGGGTGGGATAAACATGGGGAAATAGTTTTACTTTGTGTAATGACCCATCCACACCCAGTCTTTATTCAAGCCTAAGTTAATTGTATCCAGTTTGCAAATTAGTCCAATTCAGCAGTCTCTCGTTGGAGTCTGTTTTTGAAGTTCTTTTGTTGAAGAATTGCCACTTTTAAGTCTGTAATCAAGTGACCAAAGAGATTGAAGTGTTCTCCGACTGGTTTTTGAACAGAGTGACACCTGAATCCTCGCTCAGATAGATCACCTATTTCCATCCCTTGCTACCCATACACCCTCCAAATCACAGACCTTGGTGGCCTTACCTCATGTAAATAGTACCATTTCAGCACTTGGTCATGTAAGTTTAATTGCTATTGACTGAGCTTTAGCTGGTCTCCACAAACCACCTAGAAGTCCAGTGGCATGGAGATAGGTCACCAGGTCAAGATGGTGTTCAACTAAGAGTTCTGAAGGAACTCATAAATGAAATTGCAGAACTACTAACTGTGGTATGTAACCTGTCACTTAAATCAGACTCTGTGCCAGATGACTAGAAGATAGCTAATGTGATGCAGATTTTTTAAAAAGTCTCCAGAGACTATCCAGGCAATTACAGGCCGGTAAGCTTAACCAGTACTAGGCAAATTGGCTGAAACTATAGTAAAGAACAGAATTATCAGTCACATAAATGGAAATGATTTGTTGGAGAAGAATCAACACAGCTTTAGTAAACAGAAATCATGCCTGACCAATCCATTAGAATTCTTTGAGGCTATCAGCAAGTATGTGGACAAGAGTGATCCAGTGGATATAGTGTACTTGGACTTTCGGAAAGCCTTTGACAAGGTCCCTCTCCAAAAACTGTTAAGCAAAGAAAGCTGTCATGGGATAAAAGAGGGAAGATCCTCTAATGGACCAGTAACTAGATTTAAAAAAAACAGGCAACAAAGAGTATGAAAAAATGGTCACTTTTCAGAATGGAGAGCTGCAAATAGTGAAAGTGAATAAGTGAAAGTGAATAAGGAAATGTTATTTACCCCTTCACATAACATAAGAACCAGGGGTCACCCAATTAAATTAATGGGTAGCTGTTTAAAACAAACAAAAGTAAATACTTCTTCACATAATGCAGTCAGCTTGTGGAACTCACTGTCAGCGGTTGTTGTGAAGGCCAAAAATATAACTAGGTTCAAAAAAGAATTAGATAAGTTAATGGAGGATAGGTCCATCAATGGCTACTAGCCAGGATGGTCAGGGATGCAACCCCATGCTCTGTGTCTCCCTAAGCCTCTGACTGCCGGATGCTGGGATTGGATCACTCAATAATTGTCCTGTCCTGTTCATTCCCTCTGAAGCATCTGGCACTGGCCCTGTCAGAAGACAGGATACTGAGTTAGACGGACCGTTGGTCTGACCGAGTATGGTTGTTCTTATAAGTTCTGCTCCAACCAGCAATTAGTCTATAAGTGTGGAGGAGAATAAACCACGGTCAGCACCAATTCAAGAAAAGTGAATGCCGCTGTTGTGTTTACAACCCCATTAAAAATCTGAAATCCCATTTCAGATTTCAGTCTTAGAAGTAGCTGTCGAGGCAACTTTCAGTCAAAGTTACAGAACATTAAAAAAAAGAGATAATGTTTGATGCGTAAATAACCCATTCACTAAAGGATCACCAAGGGATCTGACTAGATTTCCTTCTGATCCTTCATAAAAAAATATATTTTTTGAAGAAATAAGTCTAAAGTAAATATAAAAGACACAATGTAAAAATTTGTTTGTGCAGCGCTTAGCTGCTACAGGGATGGGCAATATAGAAATATCTTTGTATGAAGTTTACTAAACAATTACAGAAATTGTGTGCCCTCCTTCCTTGTAATAATCTAAATGTTACTTCAGGAGAATACATATTCCACTAACAATGATCCCCTAGCCTATTAACCTCCTCACATCACCAATGGTAAATAACCATCTTGTCATCAAACAGAGCTGAAAAATGTTTTGATATTGAATCCCAACCTGAGGCTAATGACTATTGAACTTTGTAGAGGCAGCATCAACCAAGACTGTCCTGAATTTTTTATGCTTTTTTTCTGAACCCAGAATGTATCTGTGTCCATTCACCTCTTTCTTATGCTGAAGAGAAAGGCAAATCTTCTCACTGACTTCAGTGGGAGAGGGACCAGGTCCAGGAGAATGATTATTGGTATGCATGTGGAAATCAATGGTTTAGAACATAGTCTTTATTATTCCAGATCAGTGACTACAAAGTAGGATTTTATTTTTATTGATCTTTTTATGACATACAATGGTAAAGTCAGTTCATTCTTGCATTTCTGCCTTACTAAGTTTATCTGCTGTGCTTTAGACTAAAGAAGACCACAATTTACAGTATTTCAACGTGTGTCACAAAATTGCTTTCAGGATTATTGTTGCATGCCATGATTTAGGAATCCAAATATTTTCAAGAATTTTCTTGTGCTACATGGTTTTTTCTAGAATCCAGTCTGCATATTCCGCCACTTTTGTATAAACACCTGGTTGTTCTGGGCGAGCGCATCCTTCACCCCAGCTGGTAATGCCCACCATATATCAGATATTCTCATGTTTGCATGATAATGGCCCACCTGAGTCTCCCTGTATCACAGAAGGAAAAGACAAGATGTGCAAAAGATGGTTTTGCTTAGTGCTTCTTTTACAAAGGAGGGCCAGATTCACCACAGCATGACTCCCATTTCAGACCATTCTAAATCCATCCGTTTCCATGGAGTTGTACTGCATAACACAGGCCCAGATCCACAAAGTTATTAGGTGCTTAATTCCAACTGATTTCAATGGGAGCTAGGCACCTAAATGCCTCTGAAGATCTGAGCTACAGGGGTGAATCAGGCTCATGTGTTTCAGGAAAGTTAACTTCTACATATTTTTCATTCAGTTAGACCAATTTCTACTCGATGCTATCCAGCAGAGTTCCAACCAATATTTACATCTGCTTGTTTAAAGCCTAATGAAAATACACATTTGCATTTCTAATTAAGAGTTTCTTCTCCTTTATATACTAGTGGGGGGGGGAAGATGCCAATTCGCAGGCTTTTATCTTGTGATCTTCATCTTAACATCTCTTTGTCCTCAGCCTTTTGACTAAGGTCAAATGTAGCATAAACATTCTATCTGGTTTGTCCTCTGTTAGGGAGACCATCTCCTCTCCACTGCTACTGTACTGTGCCAAAAAAGCAGGTGCATTATTGTTCGTGCGTGTTAACTGAAAAGGGTTCCATCTTTGTCTCAGTCATCTATGCTTTTGGCAGATACAAGTGAGAATTTATGTTATCGCCATGCATATATCTATGCATCCATCTATTTCTTAATAGCTGATGCTATTTTTAAAGTGTTTCTACAAGATTGTAGCCAGTGATTAGAATGCACGATTGGGCACTTATCATCCCATTACCTTACAAGCATCCTTTCCACCTTCTCTATAACCAGCACATATCATCTTGTCGTTTATTCTGTCCTGCTGATATCTTGTCTGGCATTCTTCATTTGATATTAGAGGAATAGTAGCCTTCTGAAGAATATCTTGCACTTGATCTATTAGCAACACAATACATGGCTAAGATCACTGAAGTGTCAGTTGTATCAAAACAAGGAAAATAAAACTCTAGGAATCCCAACATAGAGTTATTACAAAGAGGGCGCACTGAACAAGAGCCCACTCAACATGAACGTGCAAGCACCATGGGCCAGAATCTGCTCAGATAAGGCAGTGTAAATCCAGAATAATGCCACGGATTGTTGACAGAGCCAGTATGGGATGGCAAGTTAAGGTACATCATCAGCCCCCATGGGAGAAGGGGTAAAGGTGAAGTATAGGTCTCATATGTTATCACTTATAGGTGCCTCTGTCTGGCTGTCTAGCCACATATTAGGCTGCCCCTGGTCACTATTAGTGTGGCCTCTCGGTGTGATGCAACAGGCTATGGTGTGTGGCATGGCTATATCTTGAATTTACTATGCTGCTTGCTCTGGTACCCCTCAATGTCCTTTACACATGGCATATTGTCTGTCTCCACTGAGTACGTGTGGGTTCCTCCTCACCTCCCCATATTGCTGCTAAAGTGCTGAATTGAGGGTTATCACCAGCTATTCACTGTGGATGCTGTACTCAGTGACACCCATGCTGATGGTGCAGTTATGCACCATATTAATATCTACCCTGTTTTCCATATTTGCATCAACAAACCATGTGCGGAACTGGCTACTGTGAATCCACTGTTCCCTGAGGATTTCAGGAGAGGGTCCCTTGGCAGATACAGTAGTCCTGTTTTTGCAAGTAGTTGTGAGCACTGCATATTATAAATAATTATGTATTTGTATTACAGTAGCATCTAGATTCCCCAGCTGCAACAGCTGTGGTGCTCAGGCCCTAGCTCAACACATGCAGATATGTGCATGCATTCAAACTGACAACAGTGATAGAGGCACTTAGTCATTAGATTAGAAGGAATCCAACGTATATTTTATTTGTGTAACTTCATCAAATTTCACATTAAACATTAGCTCTCAAATCAGAGTAGGAAGATGGGTGAAGGAGCGATCCCTATGTAATATTATAATGTATACGATTTTAATCTTTTATTGTTCAAAAGCAAGGTACAGGGCTATACAAACAAAACTAAGCTCAATCTTTTTGTTCCTGAGCTTGCTCTTTAGACAGACTGAGAGGGAAATATCTATTTTAGCTACATATTGTTGTCTAGATTAACAATCAGCTAGAAACTAAAAAATTATACTGGATTTCAGTACTTAACATACTAAAATCTACATTTCAGATCAAGGTTGTATTCTCGAGCATTTCCATTTCTTAAATCACAGAATTAGGGTCTTTGTGAGGAACCTCTTGTAATTTTAGTCAATAAACTTAGCATTGTTTAATAAGTCTTTGATACTCACTTTTTATAATGGAGATTAAAAGAATTTGGAGCAATGCTGGGGTTATATTATAGTGGTTGCCTGGTTGCAATACCTGTAACAAAGGTCATGATAGAATTTTCTTTAAAAACACTCTAGCCCTGAGTCTGATCGTATATACACCAATGTGAAAGAAGAACGTGCCGCTAATAAAATCAAAAGAGTTACAACTTGTAAAATTTGAATAAGTGATATCAGAATCATTCATTCATGTCACATGCCTATAACTTTTGGAAACTTCTACTTTGATACCAACACCTTCTTCTTTGGCAATTTCAACCCAAAGTGAATATTTTTGAGAAAAATTTGTACTCCATTTTTTTTAGCTGTGGATCAGTGAATTAAAAAAAATCTGAGCTGATTTTCAGTGAAGCCTCAGCCATACCTATATAATTCTGGCAAAGTGCAGCAGCAAGGTTGTCCAATAAGTAGCAAGACCCATTTCAGAGGGGTTCTTTAAAAAAAAAATTTAAAAGCTCAGATTTTTTAAATATTTTTTTAAAGGAATAGATTCCATAACACAACTCCAGGGGGCCCAGGTTCCTCCAAGTGACCCTTCCTAATGCAGTTCCCACTCTCAACTGGAAGCTGGGGAGTTTTACAAAGGGCTCCCCTACCCAGAATCCTTTGGTTGGAAGAGAAGATCCTCTCCTGTCTCTCTGGATGACTGACAGCCCAGCCAGCCAATCAGCTCTTTCCCCCTCACTCTGGGTTCTAAAAGAGCTCCACACCCACCATAATTACGTTCTGAGAGCCACTTATTTAAGATCTCATCCCTCACCCTATTTCTTGTCATGATATGGAGTTTGCTGAAGTGCCTTGACTCAATAGGCTAGATTGTGAACCATCTCCTCACAATGGTCAGGGGAAATATTCATGTGAATAACTGCTCACTAGGATGAGTGAGGGGTTCGCAATCTAGCCCCAGTAAGAAGAATTACTCAATTGTGTAAACGTTTGGAGGACCAGGCCCTAAATGTATAACAGGTACATGGATGCACTTTGGAACGGATATCCTATGGACCAACAAATCGGCATCATTTACCTCATTATCATATTTCCATCAGTGTATGTGACATTTATTTGTGACTTGTTGGGAATGTACTGAGCTTACAATCTGAAGTGGCACAACACAAGGAGTAAATTGCACTCACAGCTGTAACATCAGTAAGGCTTCTAGAAGACATATACAGTATAAATCTAAAGGGTCCCTGTATAGTTTAGGAATAGTCTTATTCATGCACACTCATTCTGGTGGGAGCTCATTTAAGTAAAATAGTGAGCAAATGCACTGCCATATGTGTAGAGTGAAACCTCAGTTCCTATTCACAGGTATCAGCATGAAATGGTCCTTAAAAATGTAGCTATTCATGGGTTAAATATTTGTCTGTACCTTGTTCTTTTGTGTAACGCCATCCGGTCACCCGGCAATCGGTATAAATGTGTTTGTTTCTTCTTCTGGTGGCAAGCATATGGGCTGTTGTAAATCTAAAATTTCATTAAAAATATTAGTTTAGTCAGAAGAAAGATTTAACTTTAAGGTTCTCTGTGTCCCCATTGAAGCCCTGATGCTATTCTTCTCCTTAGGCTTCTCCCTGCAGACTGTACAGTGCCACTATGTTCCTGTCCAAGGTGGACAGGGTGAGACTCATAAGAACAGCCATACTGGTCAGACCAAAGGTCCATCTAGCCCAGTATCCTGTCTTCTGACAGTATCCGATGCCAGGTGCCCCAGAGGGAATGAACAGAACAGGTAATCATCAAGTGGTCCATCCCCTGTCGCCCATTCCCAGCTTCTGACTCCCCCCAGACCCCATCAACCTAGTAAAGGAACCCTAGCTTCATGCACAGCAGTGCTGAGAACTACCATTAGGTCACCCTGCCAGGCTTCCAAATTTAGAGAAATAATTTTATTATAATGGAATAGTCTATGTACCAGTAAAATTCATAAGCTTATCAAGTTTCATTAAGGCAATGTCATATCCAGTTTCTGCGATCACATATTGAGGGTGAATAATAATCTCTTGGACTTTGAAGACAGGTGTATCCTCATTTATTTCTGATAGTTTTAAAATGCCAGCATAAACACGCCAAATGTTGGGATTCTCGAGACTAAAGGAAAAAGACAAACAAGCAATCTCAGGTTCAGAGAATTTCACTATTTTATATTGTTTGCAGGTGCCAATGTTTTCAGTTACCCCTGGGTGCACAGAGGAGAGCACTGATGCCATTCTTTCCATTGCTGCATTTTCATCGTGTCAAACTAAAAAGAGATTCAGCTTTTCCCTCTCCTCTGCTTTGCATGTCTCCTGTTCCTGTTCTCATTTACATTCCCATCTTCACATCAGCTTTCTCTCTCCTTTATATTCCCATTCTTTCTGATCCCTTTTCATTTTTCTCTCTTTCTCCCTTCTGGTCTCTTTTTAGTCTCTTCTCTCCTTATTTTCCTTTCTAAGGGCCTGATCCTGATCCAAGCCACACTGAAGTCAATGTGAATCTTTCCATTGACTTTAGTGTGCCATTTTTATTAGCCAAAATAGAATTGGGAATGTAAATTCCAGTAGAGTATATTCAAAGACTTATCAAATATAGAGATGTCTCTTAACACTAAAAAATTTGCTGTAAATGTAGAGGAGAAAATGTAATTGCATAGAACTATATGAAACATTCCAGTTCATTTCTCTAGATTCAAATTTCATATGAGTGCATGTACTAGTGACTTTGTATGAGATTTTTTGATTTCAGTATTATACTAGTAAGTCATTGTTAAAAGTTCAGTAAGTGCATAAATTAAGTAATATAAATTCTCTTGAATTGATTTGCTACAGAAAGTTTATATGTGAACTAGAAAATATCAGTTAACTAATTTTCCATCAACAAAGTAAAGCTATTTTTTAAATAGGGTGCTCTCTTGTCTTTTAAAATATTGGTAAGGTTCTACTCCTATAATTAAACTTTTGATAACATGCATGTAAAGATAATCTTTACACTATTGGACTTGACACTCTGGGCCAGAGTTTGACACCCTTAGGTAAGACTACTTGCAGAGGTCCATGTGACTAAAGGTAGCCAACGTTACTGGATCAATGCTCGCCGTCTTTTGGGCCTGTCACCTGTCATCTCCTTCATGTTCAGCATGGTTCCCTCAGCACTGGGGCAGCATCCAGAGACAGCATTTTCATCAGTAACTGACAGGATGAGCTGCTTTTTTAAAATGTAGACAGCCCAATGAGGCAAAGGGAGCAGCTGAATGTCAGTTGTGTATAACTGGTCTCCAAAATGTTAATGGCTTCATATGTACTCACCAACTTGTCAACCATTAAAGGTATGTATTGTATGTTTCTATGCACTGTAGCATTCAGTACTTGCTGGCTGCACTAAATTCCACAGTAGTTCTACAATTCCCTAATAATTAGAACATAAAAATAACTGATTCATTCAAAGAAGTTTTAGAAGAGGGACAGGCTATACAATGAGTCATTTAAATTGAAGCATTTCAAATGTAACATCCTAGTAATTATACTCTAGTGATTGGTTTCAGAGTAACAGCCGTGTTAGTCTGTATTCGCAAAAAGAAAAGGAGTACTTGTGGCACCTTAGAGACTAACCAATTTATTTGAGCATGAGCTTTCGTGAGCTATGAAGTGAGCTGTAGCTCACGAAAGCTCATGCTCAAATAAATTGGTTAGTCTCTAAGGTGCCACAAGTACTCCTTTTCTTTTTACTCTAGTGATTAGTTCCAGTGTAAATCCCTGTTTCCAGGAACTTTTAAACAGAGTAGGGCAGAATCTCTGAGGTGCTCCAGCCTCTTGACACTATTCCAGGCAAACAGAATGGAAATTGACCAGATCTTGCCAGCTGAGAGTTTCCCTAGCATTGCAGAGTCCTCAGTTAGCAAAGAACTAGTTCCTATGTCTCACAGCCAGTGTTGGGGGATGTGCTGTGGGAAGAAGAGGGCATGGATACAGTGCTGCTTTATTCTAGCTATTTTCAACTGGCAACCAGATCCTAGGGGCTATTACCAGCTGTCATAGATTAGAACAGATTAGAGCAACCCCAGAGATTAGCATACAGCTCATGTTCAACACTGTATGCAATTATTCAACACTTTATTTGTAGGCAAACTTTCTTAACCATATCAAAGACACTAATCTCCATTCATGTCCAAGTCTTTGACAAATTTTGTTTTCAACAAAAGCCCTCAGAACACAACACCCTTTTTTGGGGGGGGAGGGAATAACTTGGTGAAAAATACATTTTTTTTCACACTCACTGTACAGTGGCCACACAGAACTAGACAACATTTTCCAGTGAAATTCACTTTTGAGCTGAAAACAAGCCTGAGAAATTTCAGTCTGTGGGGTTTTAAAAGATATTGTAAATGACTGAAAATATTGGAAGTGTCTTCTCGTACGGGACAATAGTGCTGAGCTCCAGTTGTTGTGGAAACCTGAATTTTCTGCTTTAAAAATCTCAGCTTTTTGTTTCATTAAAATAGTTGGTTTCTCCCTACTCCTCTTTTTTACTATTTATATTTATTTTTTGTGAAAGACAGGTGTTAACTGAGACCTCATGTGGTGTCAAAGATCTTACACTAATTCATTCCTTTATGAGTAGTACTCACTTATCAGTGCAATGTGCAGCTGTTAGAATCCTCTGATTGCTGATAATTGACCCTCCACAGAGATGTCTCTGAGTAGATAACTTGACTTGCAAGCTCACTTGCCATGGCCATTCACCGTGGAAAGAATCAGTCCCTCCGACAACTCTGTCATCTGGTTTACGTAGTTGCATACACACTATGGAAAGAATTAAAAGCCTATACAGCTCTATTTAGCAGTTTGCATCCCAAAAGATCTGAAAGTGTTCTGCAAATGGTATATGAACTATATGTCAGAAACATTTCACCCACCAGTGGAATTTCAGCCACGTCTGGAGCATCAGTTAAGAACTAAGAGGAAGAGTGACACCTACCGAATTCTGAGCCCTTTATGAGTATGATCTCAGTGTAAATCTATTGTTTACATTATTTACCACTAGATTCTGCCACTCTTACTCTTGTGGAATAACACCTCGTGGAAAAATATACCATTTATGTGAGTCATGGTGGTAATTAGGTATACTCATATTGATATCAATGGAGCTATACACCACCATGGAATTTTGCTCATTAACTTTGCACAGCTTTATTAAGTGAAACTTTTGCTTACCAGTGCTGGCTTTTCTTTTACATAACCTTAATGTGTAGCCAGAGATCCTTCCTTTCTCATGCACTATTCCAATTGGGGACCCATTTGAGGACATTCTCAAGTAGCATTTGCATTTACTGTAGATCAAATGAATTTTCAGATTAAATTATAATTTTTTACCTAATATACTTGCTGTATGACTTCTTCAGCAAACTTTAAAACATTACAAAAAATTATCTTACCCTTCCTTGTTGCATGATTCTTGGAGTGGAAAATAAGTAAAAAACTGGCAGCAGAGTGTGTCTGTGCAAACTTGCTGACAAGCTTTGTGCCCTTCAACATAGGTAACATTCAACTCATCTCCCAAAAAGTTTGTGTCCGTGTAAGTGCGGGAATGGTAGGCTGTAAGGCATTAACATTGCATATGTTAATAAATCAACATGTTCCTTGCACTGGTGCTCCATTCTCAGACTAATTTTCTATTGCTTATTAAAATTAATCATTTGAAATTGATCTGGGTTTTTACTGTAACGCATGCTTTACCAGAAAAAGATCTTCTGCAGTTTAGAAGACTAAAACCAGAGATAGCATTTTCCCTTTCTATACGTCCATGTGGTACCCCATTTCCTGAGGTCTTAAGGAAACAAAGCTTTCTAAAAGAAAAATTAAAAATAGTATTAAGTCACCGAACATGTCCTAACACTGATCTCCCAAACTAAATACCCACCAGTATAGATCAAACTGTAAATTGCACAATCTGGCTCTAGGGAAATGAGACATTGTGTAAATTGGCATAGCACTGCACTGTACCAGTTGGGGATCTGGCCGGTTATTACCAAGGTTTTGCAAAGCAGCAGCGCCTCCAAGTCCAAGCAAGTGAAGCTCCTTTTTCATCTGTATTGTTTTACATTACTGCAAAAATAATTCCATATAAAAAGACATTCAGAGAATGCTAAGGTTCCAGGGTTTGACAGCTAAGGTGCTAGAAAAGAAAGCGTATGGTAGTATTTTTGTGAAATGCCATGTGGTTATGCTATTAAAAACTGCCTGGTAATAATGATTATGCAAAAGGGGTGAGTTTAGGTTCTGCACAGCCTGAGCTTCACAAGGAAAGAGGAGGTTACTCTACCTGTAAGTGGAGGTTCTTTGAGATGTGTGGTCCCTATCTGTATTCTAGTGAGAGTTATGCGTGCATGCCGTGCGCCCAGAGCCAAAGCTTTCCAAAGTAGTTTTGCCGGAGCACACACGGGAAAAAATAGTGGATGCTCAGCACCCACCAGTGGCCCCGTCAATCAGTGCTGCCCCCTATCTCCCGCCAGCGCCTCCTGCCCACTGGCAGCCCCGCTGATCAGCTCTTCCCTCTTCCTTCCAGTGCCTTCCAGCCGCCACGATCAGCTGCTTAGTGGCCGGGGCAGGAAGAGGCAGGCGGGGAGAGGGGGGGAGTTGGAAGAAGGGGCGGAGTGCAGGCAGGTCCTGGGGCAAAGCTGGGGTCAAGGACCCCCCAGAAATTGAGGAAGTTAGCACCGATGACCTCAACATTCTTTTCACATAAGACTTTATGAGTATGTCTACACAGCCCACAGTAGCAATTTGCCCAGCCTGGACTGACAGACTCAGGCTAGTGGGGCTCATATTAGTGCTCCATAAATAGCTGTGTAGACAGTGCTTTGAAGTTAAAAGAAAAGGAGTACTTTTGGCACCTTAGAGACTAACAAATGTATTTGAGCATAAGCTTTCGTGAGCTACAGCTCACTTCATTGGATGCATTCAGTGGAAAATACAGTGAAGTTGTGGCTCAGGCTGGAGTTTGGGCTCTGAAGCCTAGAGAGAGGGGTTCAGAGCCCGAGCATCAGATACCTGTTTTAAAAGTTTAATATGGATTCATCTTTTGCTTTTGATTATTTAGGAGAATTTGAAGTTTATTCCCTCTTTGATATGTATTTTCTGATTAACTTTTACAGTACGTACCTCTAGATATGCAATTTCAATAACAGCTCCCTGTGTACATTGGAGGAAAGAATTTGGCCCTTTGAGAGATTAAATGCCCCCTTTGAAAACATACACATATGAATAAAACATTTGTAAAGCTGTATGTTAGTGAGCACTCCCACAGCTATGGTTTGTTATTAAAAATGGACATATGGGGTATTTTTAATACTTCTAATTAGAATGTTAAAAATTAACTGTCATATTCACCTTTGTGTTCCTACTTTCCATTCCCTGGTAAAAAATGTAAAGAATAAGCAGTTTGGATAATAAGTACAAATTGTTCGACATACAAAGCTATCGGGAGTGAAAACACTTGTAAGATTAATTCCTGAAAATGTTGTTTGTTGAAAAATGTCCATACGACAATCTGTATAAAAGAAGAAGAAAAAATATCTAAACTCTAGTAATTTCTGAAAGCAGATTTCTGAGATGCATTTATATACAAGCCTTACTAGTTTTCCTCTGTTTGAAGGATATCATAAGATTTTAATAAGAACACATATTTTTATCAACATCTTTTTAAAAAGATCTTTCTTTGTGCTCCTTCACATTTATTTCAAGAAGCAAAAGGAAAAAGACAAATATTTTAGGGCTGTCAATTAATTGCAGTTAACTTACACGATTAACTCAAAAAAATTAATCATGATTAAAAAAATTAATCAGAATCATAGAATATCAGGGTTGGAAGGGACCTCAGGAGGTCATCTAGTCCAACCCCCTGCTCAAAGCAGGACCAATCCCCAATTTTTGCCCCGATCACTAAATGGCCCCCTCAAGGATTGAACCACAACCCTGGGTTTAGCAGGCCAATGCTCAAACCACTGAGCTATCCCTCCCCCCCAAATCATGATTAATCGCACTTATAACAATAGAATACCAATTGAAATATGTTAAATATTTTTGGATGTTTTTCTACATTTTCAGTATTATTTCAATTACAACACAGAATACAAAGTGCACAGTGCTCACTTTATACTATTATTTTTTATTACAAATATATGCACTGTAAAAATGATAAACAAAAGAAATAGTCTTTTTCAATTCCCCTCATACAAGTACCTCATACAATTCCCCTCATGCAATCTCTTTATCGTGAAAGTGTAATTTACAAACGCAGATTTTTTGGAGTTACATAACTGCACTCAAAAACAAAACAGTGTAAAACTTTAGAGCCTACAAGTCCACTCAGTCCTACTTCTTATTCTGCCAATCGCTAAGACAAACAAGTTTGTTTACATTGACGGGAGATAGTGCTGCCTGCTTCTTATTTACAATGGCATGGCACTTATTTACAATATCATGGCACTTTTGTAGCCAGTGTTGCAAGGTATTTACATGCCAGATATGCTAAACATTCGTATGTCCCTTCATGCTTCAGCCACCATTCCAGATGACATGCTTCCATGCTGATGATTCTCATTAAAAAAATAATGCGTCAATTAAATTTGTGACTGTACGCCTTGGGTGGAGAATTGTACGTCTCCTGCTCTGTTTTACCTGAATTCTGCATATATTTAATGTTATAGCAGACTCGGATGATGACCCAGCACATGTTAGTTTTAAGAACATTTTCACAGCAGATTTGACAAAATGCAAAGAAGGTATCAATGTGAGATTTCTAAAAATAACTACAGCATTCGACCCAAAGTTTAAGAATCTGAAGTGCCATCCAAAATCTGAGAGGGACGAGGTGTGGAGCATGCTTGTAGAGGTCTTAAAAGAGCAACACTTTGATGAGGAAACTACAGAACCCAAACCACCAAAAAAGAAAATCAACCTTCTGTTGGTGGCATCTGACTCAGATGATGAAAATGAACATGCGTAAGTCCGCATTGCTTTGGATCATTATCAAGCAGAACCCATCATCAGCATGGAAGTATGTCCTCTGGAATGGTGGTTGAAACTAAATATCTTGCAACGCCAGCTACAACAGTGCCATCTGAATACCTGTTCTCACTTTCAGGTGACATTGTAAACAAGAAGCAGGAAGCATAATCTCCTGTAAATTGTAACCAACTTTGTCTGCGTGATTAGCTAACCAAGAAGTAGGACTGAGTGGACTTTTAGGCGCTAAAGTTTTACATTTATTTTTGAATGCAGGTTTTTTTGGTACATAATTCTACATTTGTAAGTTCAACTTTCATGATAAAGAGATTGCACTACAGTACTTGTATGAGGTGAATTGAAAAATTTTTTTTTGTTTTTACAGTGAAAATATTTGTAATCAAAAATAAATATTAAGTGAGCACTATACACTTTGTATTCTGTGTTGTAATTGAAATTAATATATTTGAAAATGTAGTAAACATCCAAAAATATTTAAAATAAATGGTATTCTATTGTTGTTTAACAGCGCGATTAATCACGATTAATTTTTTAATCATACGATTATTCGCGATTAATTTTTTTAATTGCTTGACAGCCCTAATATTTTTCAAATGTATTTAGTAGTTTGAGTTCAGGATGTTTGCGATAGCTACTTGTGACATCACAACTACTGTAACTCATGCAATTCTTCTGATAACTTTCAAATTGGTCTGAATTTTTTCTCATACTTAAAAACACATTATATTGCCATATATTTTAGCCTCCCATCTATGATGGCCAAAACCAGTAAGTGTGATTCACTAAATGTCAGTGGAATTTCTTCCATATCCATGTGTGTGTCTATCTAATATAGACTAAAACTGGACAACGTGAAAAACCATTCCTTAGTTGCTACTGCTTTATGGCTGGTATGGGCACTGATACCTCTTAACATCTTCTCCCTTATTCACACCCCTATCCCACGAGTTCCTCTTCATTATCTTCTGCACTTTAGTGAGCAGGTGTCATCATTGGTCATATTAATATTGTAAAGAGTTGGATTACACTATTTTTGAGATAGTTTCCAGAGAATATTTCTATAATGGGACTAGTAGAGTCTGATAAGACACTCTAATGCAGAAAGAGACAAATAACAGAAAGATCAAAATGGTGTTACAATTATTAAAAGAGATTTCTAGTGAAGGAAGTTCTATGGCCTGTGTTATACAGGAGAGATGATCACAGAGATCTCTTCCAGCCTTGGAGTCTATGAATCTGTGATCTAAGATAATGCATGAAGAAGAACAATGTCACAACTAAGACAGGAGAATGCCAGACAATATGAAGAGGATGAGAGAGATAAGAAAAGGATGAAGTAGGATGTTACATAATAATAATACACAGAATCTGGGAATAATACCCAGAATCTGAGCCTGCAGTCCTGAGAATTTTGCCTGGATAACAGGAACAGGCTTAAATCATACATTAGGCTTAGCGACAGGATTCCCACATTTTACAGAAAACTTATTCTCTGGTCAGTTTTATACTTGCTTTAAAGGTCTCCAAGAGCTAGTCTACACTTCCGCGCTACATCGGCGTGGCTGCACCGCTGTAGCGCATCTGGCGAAGATGTGCTATGCTGACAGGAGATTGCTCTCCCATCGGCATAATTACCTCAATGAGAGCTGGAAGCTAGGTAGGGAGAGAGCAGCTCCTGCCGACATAGTGTGGTGTGGACACAGCTTTAAGTCAGTACAACTTGCATCGCTCAAGGGGTAGCTTTTTCACATCTTTGAGTGATGTAAGTTACATTGACTTAAGTGGTAGTGTAGACAAGCCCCAAGTGTATACACTGCACATAATTTGAAGCAGCAAAATTTAGTCTATTCCTGATTTTCAGACTTTGATGGAATTTTATCTTACAACTTTTGTATCTATGATACAAAGGTAAAACACAGAATCAAAATTTTGAGATCTTCATCACCAAAGGCATTTCCCATAGCAATGATAAGAGAAGAAAGTTAAAAGAGTCAGGACCTGTAGTTTGAAGTTTACTGGCATAGGCTACTAGCTACAGGTTCCAAAAAAGGAACGAGTTGATAAGAAAATGAAATTAAAGGTCTGATAAATCCAAACCATCTAAAAAATAAATACATCAAAATGTTTCTTTAGAATATAATTAACATGTGATGCAACTCATTTTAAAGAGTACTAGAGCTACCCATTATTGGGTGATTTACATACAATTTTTCTGTCGGACAGGCATTTAAAAATAACATGCAAAGTTGTAGGATACAAGTGGAATGACCACGCTGGTATCCATACAATAGCATGTATTAGCAGCAGAAGTTTCATACCTTGTTTATGACTACAAGAATGAATTAAATTTACAAATATTGGGACAAATTCTGCTCGGCTCTCCAATGGAGTTACCCTGGATTTTCACATGATTAAACTGAGAGCCAAACTGCCCTGCTAATTATAAATTTCAGTATTACCAATATGACCACCTCCTCCTAGTCCTTTATTTCCAAATAGTTTTTAATCTAAACAGCTCCTAGCAACAGTGTAGGCATTGCATTTAACCTTAGTATTTTAGCAAAATATGAAAGCTTACAAAATGAATCTTAAATTCTTCACCACTAAAAATGTTACGCTGCAAATTTTAGGAGCAGCAAATAAATGTTTATGTCAGCAAGATAACACAACCGATAATCAGATCAACATGTATTGCGGTGTGGATACTGCCAATGTTTTATTTGATAGCAATTAAAACAATGGAAGTTATTTACTTGAAAGCACAATAACTGCACATGTGTGAGTAGTTCTGGCTGGTTGGAGAATGTGTATGCTCTGCTAGGAAAAAAAACAGCACTTCCAATTATGTTAAATATTATTTTGCATGCAATGTTTGCCTGATTTGTATATTTACTTTTAATGGGTACTCACAATGTCAACATTGTTTCTGTCTTTGGGCCAGATCCTTAGCTGGTGTAAAGTGGTAGCACTCCAATGAAGTCAATGTAGCTACAGCAGTTTACACCTGCTGAGGATCTGACCCTTTTTAAAAAAATAAATGTCTAATCCCTGTTTTACAATAGTCAAATCTTCTTCGGCTTAATGTGGCGCTCTGCACGAACTAGCAAACATTTATGTTTAAGGAAATCTTCAGGGCATAGACAAAAGAGAATCCTCCTTTCTCAGTCCTGTTCTTCCCTCTTTGCCTCCCCCACCAGGAAATGGGCCTGATCTCGCCTCACTTACATCAGTATGAATCTTACAATTATATCACTTGTGTGTTAGTGAAATGTTGACTCAAGCCCAAGTGAGTTACACTGTGGAAATCTGGTGTAACTGAGGAGAGATTCAAGTCTGATGTTTCTTTCCTTTTACCACAAATTCCTGAAGTGCTGCATTTAGCAAGTGGAAACCAATACTCTTTTCAGTTAGGGGGACTGCATTCTGCTGTCTCTAACATATTTGAATTCCTAATTTTCAAAAGGGTCTCCATCAGCTACCCCACCTGTGTCTCCAAACTCAATTTTCCCTACAGTTTTTCTCACTTGTTATGCCCCCCAACATCCTCTTTCTTAACCACTTCCTTACTATTGGCTTCTTCTGCATTGATATCTTTTCATTTCTCCTTGTGGTTGATACTGACTCTGCGACCTGTGTTCCCAGTGCCTTTCCTTTCCTTCGCTAATTTACCCCTGTAATGAGACACGTGACCTTTTACAAACAGACCACAGGTCTGCAGCATTATCCTGTTTCTATGGTGACCAGATATTAAATGTGAAAAATCAGGACGGGGTGGGGCGTAATAGGAGCCTATATAAGAAAAAGACCCAAAAATCTGGATTGTCCCTATAAAATCGGGACATCTGGTCACCCTACCTGTTTCACCCAAAACAATGGCATTCTGGAGGCTGTACATATAGAGGGACCATTGGATTCTAGGCTATGGAAAGAAATACCCTATTATCCCTAGCCTACTCTGCCACAGACTTCCTGAGTGATCTTGGCTGCCCTAACCTTTGGCTTATAGAATGATTCTTGCTCTTACTCTCTGGCCCAGTGAATCAGGCAGAGGAGGAATTTGGCCAACAGCCTCTCACACCCTGGTCAGTGGTACCACTTCTTCTGGTTGTGCTTTATGCAGAGCCCAATTCAGTAGGTATGCTGTGAGACACCTACCAGACTGGGGCCCCCCAGGCAAGATAGGTGGGGGAATGCAGAGTTTCAGAATTCTGCTAGGGCTTAGGCATGAGCTATATGCTGGGCATCAGGACTGAGGCAGCAGTCTGAATGCGCACCCATGAAATTTAAGTGTCCAGGGAGTTTAGGCACCTACAGGGTTAGCAGAACCCTAGCATGGGTTTTGAGGGGCTCACTTTTGGATTTAAGTGCCTTAAGCGGAAGTTAGGCACCTAAATCCCTTTGTGGATTTAGCCATTGGCCTCTCTGTGCATCAGTCTCCATCTATAAAATGAGAATAACAGTACTTTCCTGCTTCCCAGGGGTGTGTGAGGATAAATAGATTAAAAGATTGTAAGGCACTCAGATACTATTGTAATGGGAGCCATACAAGTATCATAGAGAAAAATGCAGGGAAACAGGGCCAGAATACACACAAGCTCCTTTTTCATCAGACTAGAGAGATATGTGGAAGGAGCAGGAGCTCTGCCTTTCTCCACTCTCAGACAAAAGGACAAAGAACCCAAGAAAGGCACTGGGTAGCCCTGTGAAAGCCAAGGAAGAGAACTGTTGGATTTATTTATCAGTGGAAATATTGTTGACTGAGAATTTTGTATTGGAAGCCTAGTGCAGGAGAAAGTTTGAACAAGGTGAGGGAATGGCCTCACCTTGTTCAATGGCAAAGAGGCAGACTGGGCTTGAGGCCTGGAATGGGCATCTGCATATTTAGCTGCCCAAGTTTCTGCCCATCATGTCCAGTTCCACCACGAGGAGGAAAAATAGCCTCCACCCTAGGTAAAGACTGGGAAAGATATTTTTTCCCTTGTTAACATGGAAGGGGTGGAGTTTTTGGTTTAGCTGGATGGCTAAACTACCCAACCAGCAAGAGGGAAGCTGAGGCAATAGCTGTAAGAATTAAAAAGAAAAGGAGGACTTGTGGCACCTTAGAGACTAACAAATTTATTTGAGCATAAGCTTTCGTGAGCTACAGCTCACTTCATCGGATGCATTCAGTGGAAAATACAGTGGGGAGATTTATGTACACAGAGAACATGAAACAATGGGTGTTACCATACACACTGTAACGAGAGTGATCAGGTAAGGTGAGCTATTACCAGCAGGAGAGCAGCGGCGGGGGGAGGGGGGGCCTTTTGTAGTGATAATCAAGGTGGGCCATTTCCAGCAGTTGACAAGAACGTCTGAGGAACAGTGGGGGATGGGTGGGGGGAATAAACATGGGGAAATAGTTTTACCTTCTGTAATGACCCATCCACTCCCAGTCTCTATTCAAGCCTAAGTTAATTGTATCCAGTTTGCAAATTAATTCCAATTCAGCAGTCTCTCGTTGGAGTCTGTTTTTGAAGTTCTTTTGTTGAAGAAGTGCCACTTTTAGGTCTGTAATCGAGTGACCAGAGAGATTGAAGTGTTCTCCGACTGGTTTTTGAATGTTATAATTCTTGACGTCTGATTTGTGTCCATTTATTCTTTTACGTAGAGACGGTCCAGTTTGACCAATGGACATGGCAGAGGGGCATTGCTGGCACATGATGGCATATATCACATTGGTAGATGCGCAGGTGAATGAGCCTCTGATAGTGTGGCTGATGTGATTAGGCCCTATGATGGTGTCCCCTGAATAGATACAGACTAACATGGCTGATACTCTGAAACCTATAAGAACTAAGTCATTGCAACACCTTTTTCTAGTTTACAAACCTTTGAATTGACTAAGTGGAATTCTGTGTCACAGGTATTCAGTGAATAATTTCTGTGTACAAATTTCATCCCAAACATTGTGCAGTTTAGCTGTTTACTGCTCTCTATTTTAGGTGTGTGATTGGCCAGTAGTATTGTTTCCTGTTCCTGACAGGGTGACTAAAACTTTTATACATACTTTATTCACACTGTTTATTATTTTATTTCTGGCACAAATTTTTGAAAGAATGATTATTTGTGCTAAAAACTATTAAAATCTCAACTATTCAGATATTAACATTTTCACAAAACCTCAGCACTTGTCTGAATACAAGAGCAAGCTGAACTTGCTATTTTTGTTCATGAAATTATTTACAAGTCACTTTTTGAATTATTCGACCAGCTCTAGTAAAGAGTGGATGTGACCTCTGAATTTCAAATTAGAAACAATTTATCTTCTCTGAGTCTTTCATGGACATCATTCAATTCCTGGCTTGCGCACCCATACACACAGTAAATTGTATTTGCATTTCCCAAAGATATTTGTAATTAGAAAAATATTAAAAATCATTGCATTAACTGTCACAGTACAAACAGATTATTTAAGATATATTGTTTTATTGATCTAGGGAGCAATGTAGCAAAGTCAACATTTTATAAACAAATTCACAACACTGTAAGGCAACAATGTATTACAGAATGCATCTGATGAAGTGAGTTGTAGCTCACGAAAGCTTATGCTCAAATAAATTTGTTAGTCTCTAAGGTGCCACAAGTATTCCTTTTCTTTTAACATATTAAGTGTCCCTCTGTTGCAATTTTAATCTTTCCATTTTGTAACATCCCCACTATATTTTTACATGGAAATGTACACTGTGTAATAGGTCTTCAGTTTAAAAATATCTTTAACTAATAAAAACTTTATTGAAAAATAATGCATATTGTCCAGATAGCTAAAAATAGACCAAGATTAGGTACATTAAATACATTACCAATATTTCCTATATGAAAGTATTGTAAGGTGGGGGATTCCAACAATTGGAGAGGGGTCCCAGGTCCCAGCCACACACCTCTGCACAAACACCAACACTCTCTCCTACAGGGGTCAGGAGTATGCACTACACTTAACAATAGAACAACACTTATCTCACCCAAGCAAACAAGGAGTAGACCTAGGTCAGGAACTCTAGCAGGGGTTATACAGACTTTCTTGCCCCGATAGAGCCGCAGCCCCTCCTGCGCTGGCTGGCTAGATACACACAGACTCTCTGCCCCACGCCAATGCAATCCCCCACCCCTTGGGTCAGGCTAACCTGTGAGCTCAGAACAGTGGTCTCAGCTGTCCTGTGAACTCCAGGCTGTGAATTTATGAAAGTCCCCTTTTGCAAGCAACTGGCTCTCCTCCCAGCAGCTCCAGGTTCAGTCTCTCTCTCTCTCTGCCCCAGCTCAGGGCTACTGCTTGCTAGCCAGCTTCTTCTTTATTTCTTCTCTGAATCTTCCCAGGCTGGTGAACCATCCCACCTCCTGTCTGCTCATTGGCTCAAACCCTTTCAGAGTTAATTCAGTGTCCTTGTTTTTGTGGGGCACTCCCCACACAGTCAATCAAGTGTGTGCTTCATGGAGTTGTAGAGAGAGAGAAGAGCTTTCTGCCCAGCCCCACAGTACAAAATCATAAACTGCCATGATATTTCACTTCCGTGTCAGCTCTTTGTCCACCCTGTGAGAATAGCAGCAATTCATGACTGGGTGGGGGGGGGGTCAAATTCTATTCTCAATTACTAGGTGCAGCACCAACTGACTCAAGTAGGATTTGGACCAGGAGTCGGATCTCAGAGCAGACTTTGACCCTGAATGTCAAATTGTTACAATTATTTGTGCTGGCAACCAAAATTCTCACTTTGTGCACAGGCCAGGCAAACACAGATCCACCTTGTGCTGGAGTAACTGCTCTATAACCTATGTAACCTATCCTTGCAACAAAGCCCGATGCCAACTCTGTCCACATATTTATTCAAGTGACACCATCATAGGACCTAATCACATTAGCCATGCCATCAGGGGCTCGTTCACCTGCACATCTACCAATGTGATATATGTCATCATGTGCCAGCAATGCCCCTCTGCCATGTACATTGGCCAAACCGGACAGTCTCTACGCAAAAGAATAAATGGACACAAATCTGACTTCAGGAATCATAACATTCGAAAACCGGTAGGAGAACACTTCAACCTCTCTGGCCACTCAGTAACAGACTTAAACGTGGCAATTTTGCAACAGAAAAGCTTCAAAAACAGACTCCAATGAGAAACTGCTGAGCTTGAATTAATATACAAAGTAGATACTATTAACTTGGGTTTGAATAGAGAATAGGAGTGGCTGGGTCATTACACATATTGAATCTATTTCCCTATGTTAAGTATCCTCACACCTTCTTGTCAACTGTCTAAATGGGCCATCTTGATTATCACTACAATAGTTTTTTTTTCTCCTGCTGATAATAGCTCATCTTAATTAATTAGCCTCTTACAGTTGGTATGGCTACGTCCACCTTTTCATGTTCTTCGTGTGTGTGTGTGTGTGTGTGTGTGTGTGTGTGTGTGTGTGTGTGTGTGTGTATATATATCTTCTTACTATATGTTCCATTCTATGCATCCGATGAAGTGGGCTGTAGCCCACGAAAGCTTATGCTCTAATAAATTTGTTAGCCTCTAAGGTGCCACAAGTACTCCTTTTCTTTTGCTCTATTAAGGGAGGTAGTTCATCATCCAGGCTACCTCAATTTTCTTTTTCTCCTAAGGAAAGACGCTCATCTACTGATTGCTTTTGCGAGCCAAATGCCAGAAACTGGACAAAAAATCCATTCTAATAATTTATAACCATTTGTAAAGAATGTCAATATCATTTAAAGTGCAGAGGTTTATATAAATCTCAATCAGATTTGACTATTAGCTGAATGTATTATATCATACTATATAATATAAGTTACATGACAAATTAATCCAACAGTCAAGGCCGCAATAACATTCAAAAATAACTGTGAAAAACACATACATTTTGGAAAATATATTTCCCTCCCTTCAATAGGCACACTGGAAGTCATTTGTGAAATTCTCCCCTCATTCACGCAGGAATAACTCTATTGAAGCCAGTAAGACTGCACTGCTTTAAGTGAGAGGAGAGTTTGGGACATGCCATAAACTGCAGAATGAACTCAACAACAACAAAAAACAATTTTGGATGAATAATCGCTAAATATACTGAGCCAGATCCTGAGCTGGTGAAAACTCACACAGCTCCACTGAAGACCATAGAGCTAAGCTGATTCATACCAGCTAAGAATCTGGCTCATTCTTTTCAGATCTCTCCAAATTCACATTCAGTTTTCTACATTTAGCCTGTCAAGGCTACAGTTCCATGCAAGAACTATAGTTGTCTGATTTCACTCACATAAGGTATGGAGTTGTCCACCAAAAATATTCTAATGAAGACTGTAACAGTACCTTGCGTTTGTAATTAAGAGACAGTGGGTGGAAGACCACCTCCATACCCTTACCCTTGGGAGAGTGGAAGCTGGGCATGTCCTACACCTTAGTAACTTTTCCTCCAGGGTGAGAAGTCAGTCAGCTGACCATTTCATGGAGCAATATGAATGGTGGTCTCAGAGAAAGTGATGTAAAGTGCCATGACAATGGATAGTAAGGATACAAGGCATTCAACTGTCAATGCTACTTTCTGAGACATCCTGAGCCAACTGAATGGGAGGGAAAGATCACATCCTGAGATAAATATTTATAGGTCAAAGGTCAAGAGATTCTGAAATATTTTGATATATTTACAATTCTGTTAAGTCTTCTTATGTGATTAAAGATGAATAAACTACAGGATACTACTGAGCACATGTTCTAGGATCTAAAATCCTTGTAAGCTTTATTCTTATGACACACACTCTCTTCTCCTCTTCAGCTGGATCCAGATGCCCTTATTTGGGCGAAGAATTAATTCTGCGACCAAATCAAGATCTTCTCGCTTTTGACTTGTTTCCACCCAAAAGCGTTGTAGGATGATGGCTAGAACAGCTCTCTCTTCCACCTGTGCAAAGCGCTGGCCTTCAGGTTAAATTGGAACATAAACAATAGTAGTTTAGTACTAACAGCCCTCATAATTACACTTAAAGATTTCTCACAAAATGCAGCATGGGAATAACTGTGCATCTGCAGTCACAGATTATAAACCAATATAGCCCAAATTCAGGATAGTACAGATGTTACCAAGAATGGGATTTGTGATAGATCTGTTTCCTTCCATATCTACAGCAGGGAAGAATCAGATTTAAAATATGCATAGCCTCCACTTGGAGCTTAAAGTTGGCCTTAAAGTTAAACTTAAAGTTAAAGTATCATGGAGGAAAACCTAATACAAAATGTGACCCTGTTATGTTACATTTAGGCCTAAATGAGGAGGAGGAGGAGGAGAAGGGCTCAGCTCCAGGATCACCGCACATGGACAGCAGGAAGAGCACACATAGAAGGAAAAAAGAGAGAGCTTTGTTGATTTCATTGTTATCCTAAAAGTAGAGTGTGCTGGTGAAATAGGGAGGGGAGAAATTAGACAAATAATCAAAGGTTTAAGAGAAAAGTAGAGAGAGGAGAAAATAGAAATAAAAAGAAAAAGGAGCTAAGCAAATTGACAAGGGTCACAGACCAGGCAGCTAGCCAAAGATTATAGAGGCAGAGGATTTTAAAAGTTGTGTTGTGCTGTCTGTGAGAGCTATGGCAGTTTCCTGCAATATCTTTGGGAGATCTTACTGTATTAAGTTTATATATCATTGTGGGCCAGGGATTATATGTAATTCCATGGGGCAGGTAACCACAGCCCCTCCGGGAACTAAGAACAGTTGCAAGGTGATAAGGCAAATTCACTCAGATAGTAAAGCCTCCAATGAGGTACCACCACCTAGAGAGGCCCGCATATACTAGTTCAGACTGGGTTCTCCAGAGGCCAACAGACAAAGAAAGGATTTTTGGATAAATAGTTTGAATTTAAACTGACTTGGGGCCTTCTTTCTGATCCAGCAAATAGACAGGACCTGCTGTCCACGGGAAGGGCCCCAATCTTTTGGGAAGGGTTGGAAGGACTGAGACCAACCAGAGCCCTTGTGGAGATGGCGGTAATCTTTGATAAGTTTATTAGTACATGTGTAGTAATGTGTACATGTGTAGTGATGTGTACTTTTTGTTTGTTTGTTTTTAATATGTTTTCTCTGTAATGCTTTTATCTTAAGAAAAAGTGTGCTTGCTTAGAAAAAGCTGTGTGGTAACTTATAATGGTGGGTCCTTTTTCTGTTTATAGTCTCTGAGGAGAAAATCAAAGCAGCTCTGCATAGGCAGTCCAAGTTGCTGGGAAATTCACAAGAGGCAGGGAACTCTGCAACCTAGAAAAACCTTGGTCAGGAGGGAGAGAGTCATGAGTCTCCACCCCAGAGATGTGATGGCTGAGGAGCTGGAAGCCTAGAGTGGGTGCCCTTGCTGATCATAAAGGGAAAACATATATGCAGTTGCTTTGAAGTCTGACCAGTGTCTCTCTCCCTTCCCTCAACCCCTTCTCTGTACATTGTCTGTTCAGACTGCAAGCTGCCTAGGCAGGAATCTTTATGCCTGTAAAATACCTCAAACAATTTGGGTGCACTAGAAACAACAATTAGCCTGATTATGATAAGTTAGATCATCTTTCAATGTGCAAAGATCTGCTCAAGAGTAAAACGTAATCTTTGGCTTTGTTTGTTTGATTTGGGTTTGTTTTTTTTTTAATTAACTTCATTTGTATTTGGACTCCTAAGAATGTCTACTTTGTATTGCTGACAGAAGAGTCTCAACAGCTGTTGCTGAGAGCTTTGCCTGCAATTGTGCTTCTGTCATTGGGACTGACCCATTCAAAATGGAATGAAATCCTGAAAATGAAATGAGATCAGAACAACAGAAATTTGCCTTCCTCTCAATACTTTGCATCATTCATAGTTAATGTGGTAGAACAGAACCTCCGGAATAAGGATCCACAAAGAAACAGTTCCTTTAATGTCACACCAACTATATACTACATACAATTCTCCAAAAGTTGTTTATTTCTGAACCTACACAACTGTGTTAGGTGCTTCAGAGAAACAAGTGCAGACACAGTCCCTTCCCTGGACTGCTTACAAGTTTTAGGAGCTCAGTGAACACCCCAGCAGTTACTGCAGAAGACTGAAAGGGGGTCTTAAATTTTCTCCTCCAGGCTGCAGTCCACCAGTGGTTGGGATCACAGAATAGCCAGCAAACATATCCCAAGGGGAGGGAGAGAGAGAGTGGCTCATGCTGTTCCCTAGTGAGCTGCCATGGTGTCTTTGAGTGGCTCTGAACTCTGATGGAAACCAGGCCCAGCCCTCTTGAGACAGAACTGATGTTAGCATGACACAGAGTTACATGTGGATCAAGTCCCAGTAAGGAGGAAACAAAGTAGACTCTGAAGAACCCCATGGGAAGAAAGAAAATGTAAATATTTCATCAGTCTGAAGAATGAGGTACCAGTAAGAATTGCTCTGCCTCAGTTATTAAGCACACAGGATTACATTTCCATTAGAATGCATAAGCTCTGCTGTGGGTACTGCAGCAAAGGTAACTTCATCTAACCAGTCTTAGTGGTAAGTTCAATAACCAAGTATGAAGGCTATCATGAGGCAACCTTGCGTGGGGCATGCTACACAGCACCCTCCAACAGCAGGCTACAGCATGACAGGTGCCCCTGCCTCAGTTTCCCCTTTTTGTTCACCTATGAAACAGTCTCTCAGTGTCTAATACAAAGCCCGCCACTCAGAGTAATTTATTCAAATATACCAGTGTATTAATTCCCCCAAAACCCTTGTAGAAAAACCATTCTTGACAAACCCACAGTAAGCATAAAGGTACAACTATTTTTCCATTCCCCTCTTCATGGACAACACCTCCAGGTTACCCACTGGCAGTCAACAGCAACCCTGTGTTCCCAGACCCTTTGACTCCTGATCTAGGCAGGGCCTGCTCTCCAGGTAATGCACCAGAGAGTGACCAGTCTCATGATTCTTCCCACAGCTCCCCCAAGCCAGGTCTCCCACAAGAGAGCTCTCCACAGCATTCTATTCCCCAGGCCTCCCTGTCTGGGAGCCCTACCCCTGCTCAGGGAACATCCTTCCAGAGTCCACCCTCTTGCTTCCAGGCTCAGCTTCCCCTGGCCAAGCTGGATCTTTCCTTTTTGCCTCGCGGCCACTGCCCAAGCCTTCTGCTCATCAGGGTCCCAACTTTAGTCAGTTCTCACCAGCAGTTCTGTTCCAGCTCTCCTCAGAACTCAGCTGTAACTACCAGGTCTCTTGTAGCTCTCCCAAGCAACGCTTGACAGCTCTTTCCTGGTGCTTCCTGTCTCTGACTCCTCTCAAGCTCTGATACTCCATGTCTCTGGCTCACCGTTTCTCCTTCCCTCTATGGCCCAAGTATCCTCTCTTAAGTCTAATGGGGAGGAGGGGTCAACTAACCAGTCTTAGGTGCACTGATATATTCCTTCATAAAGGGCCAGTGTCAGCCTCCCAACAGAGGCCTATTACACTTCGGTTTTTATCACCTACGTACCAATGCAGTTTCTGGATCCAGCAGAGAAGGGCACATACGCATATATATGCCTTCCACTAGAATTCTCAGGGAAGAATCGCTCAGGCCTGAATTCCTCAGGATCTGGGAAAACCTCTGGATCTCTGTGCAGTGCATAAGTAACAATGATTACCTCTGTACCTTTTGGTATCTTAAATCCTCCTGCAAAAAAAGAAACAACAAGCCGGTAAAGTAAGTGGCTTCCTGTAAATGGATAGAAAGCACAAAAACGGTTCTTTACTTATGCATCACCGTGACAGCAGATACCTCTCATACCTAAAAATGATGAATACAGACAAGGCTGAGATTTACTACCTGTAAACATCCACAAAACTAACTCATCCTCCTCCTTCAAAACTCTCTTTTGCAGCGAGCCCTTCAAAAACTTGACAATGTCTAGACCAGGGGTTGGCAACCTTTCAGAAGTGGTGTGCCGAGTCTTCATTTATTCACTCAAATTTAAGGTTTCACGTGCCAGTAATACATTTTAGCATTTTTAGGTTTCTTTCAATATGTCTATAATACATAACTAACCTATTGTTGTATGTAAAGTAAACAAGGTTTTTAAAAATGTTTCAGAAGCTTCATTTAAAATTAAATTAAAATGCCGAGCCCCTCAGACTGGTGGCCAGGACCCGGGCACTGTGAGTACCACTGAAAATCAGCTCACGTGCCGCCTTTGATACCCATGCCATAGGTTGCCTACCCCTGGACTAGACTACTGTTGTGCTGACGTAAGAGGCTAACCTGCTAACCAAATCTGAGTGTCTTATTGCTTTCTTGTACTCCACATTGGTCTGTCTGTATCCATCTGATCTTCCTTGTCTTATATGTAGATTGTAAGTCCTTTGGGACAGGGAACATCTTTTTGTACTTTCTTTGTACAGTAGTACCTAGCCTAAAAGGGTCCTGGTACATGGCAGGGGCACCTACACACTATGAAAATAAAAAATAATAATAAATACTACTACTTACTAATATGGCAATCTTCACTTGTGGTGCGGGCAAAGGATGGAACAGAAGGGAAGAGACGAAGGGCTTCTTTAATGACACACTCAAGATACCGGAGCTTCTTAAGGTCATCCATTGTGACAGGCCGGTCAGAGTTCCCTGATCAGAATGACAACAGGGGTGTGAGAAACAACTGTCCTAATCAGACTAAAGACACAAGCTATCTTAAGGGGCTCCCAACTCTCTTAAATGCTGACAAAAGTACAACTCCACCACTGGGCTTACATAACCTTTGAATGGGCTAGAGTTTACATCATTGCCCTTCTCCAGTGCTTAAAAGAACCCAGCTCCCATCGAAAAGCACCTGGAGACCCAGAATTCAGTCACTGAGGATTTTCAGCTAGGATTGCACAAGATCAACCTCCCCACATTCAAATCCAAAAAGAACAAAAGGAATGAACTTAATTCTTAAGTACCAACTTTATAATGACAAAAACATAATAATAATAGTCATAATAACAACTTAATTCCTACATCATAACATGGCTCCTTTATAATCCACATACATGATCTTCACAATTAAACATAACAGAAATAAAGAAGACAAATTAAATCTTAACAGGTCAGTCCCCACAGAAACACAGTGATAAGAAACTCAGAGTTCCCAAAAGCTAAGGTAGAATTCACCTGAGTCTCAGTTACAGTCTGCTGAGTTAAAAGCACTGCAGCAATAAATTCTTTCCTCTTGCTTGCAGAAACCTCCAACTGGAATTCATGCAGACCGTTCCTCTTCCTCTGCTGCAATCACTCAGTTAGCTAGCATGGGTGGCAGGTATAATAGGTCAGGGGAGGCTAAGCCTCCCCTAAGCCAAGCCCTGGCCCTGCCCATGCTCCACCCTTTCCCGAAGCCCAGTGCTGGGGATGGCTGGGGTTCCTCCAGCTGTGGGGGTGGGGGAGCTCAGGGCTGTGGCAGATGGGAGAGGTGATGAGGCGGGGCCTCCTGTGGAAGGGGCGGGGCTGCATAGCATCCCCAAAGGGGGGGCTCACACTAGTCAGCTAATTAATTAAACGAGCACTCACTTTAAGTATACAGATTAAAAAAAACCTGCTGCAAAATACTTCAGAATTAATTACAACAGCCTGCTTTCAGCTCCTGTGGCTCAGCTTCTTCGAACCCACACAAGGAACATGGTCTTTTGTAAAGCAGCTGCCGTGACTACTAGCCCTCATGGAGTTTGAGTCCAGTAACAGGGAACCTTTTGAGCATACCCAAAATTGCCACCCACAATTCCAGAAACTTCTGAGTGTGGAGAGTTAATTGTGCATTTGCCTAGCAACAATGACCCAGACACAACTCATTCCTACCCCCTACAGATCTCTTAAAGAGATATCTCCCTGTTAGGCATGTGGGTTACACTTATGAGTTTGAATCATTTGTCCAAATATTTATTCTTGTGACTTTCTTCAACTACAATTATTATTATTAAGCCTACAATTTAATCATGGGTATTTTTAGTAAAAGTCAGACAGGTCACATGCAATAAACAAAAATTCACGGTTTGATGCTCAGTACCTCAGGGGAAACACCCCGCATCCCCATGTTCATCCTTGTAAAATGACTGCGTGGTATCCAATGCAAAGTTTGTCATGTCAGGTGTCTTTGGAAGGCAACATGAGCATTGTTGTTATACTGATGTCATAGTAATTGTTGTTACAGTAATGTTATAGTAATGTTATAGGTTGTAATTTCATGTATATAGTTATGAGGCTGAAAATGTGTCTTCATGGCTTAAAGTAAGCCCAGGCAAAACGTCCCCAAGAGTAGAGGGGCAGTTCACACCTCATCAGGGCATGTATGGGACAAACCCAGCCCAGCCTCACAGGAACAAAGGACACTGGCTTAGGCAACAACAAAGGATCTGTTGGACTTTCGAGTGAGTCACTCCCCTTCCTTTGGTCAGTTTGGGACTGTGATGAGGTAATGCTCACCTGATTCGGGGGGCCGGGGGGAAGGGGCGAAGCCAAGAGGGAAGAAAGAACATGATAAAAGAAAAAGGAAGAGACATTTGCCATGCTCTTCCTCTCTCTTCTACCTCCATCTACAGACACCACACCAAGCGACTGAAGCGCTGATCAAAGGGGAGAGCCTGGCTGAAGGGCAACCAGCCAGCTTGTGGTGAGACGCATCTAAGTTTGTAAGGGCACTGAAAGTGTTAAGATCAGCTTAGAATGTGTTTTACTTTTATTTCATTTGACCAAATCCACCTTGTTATGCTTTGTCTTATAATCACTTAAAATCTATCTTTATAGTAATAAATCTCTTTGTTTATTCTACCTGAAGCAGTGTGCTTGGTTTAAAGCGTGTCAGAGACTCCCCTTGGGATAACAAGCCTGGTACATATCAATTTATTTGTTAAACTGACGAACTAATATAAGCTTTCAGCATCCAGCAGGCATAACTGGACACTGCAAGATGGAGGTTCCTAGGGTTTGTGTCTGGGACCGCAGATATTGGCTAGTATCATTCAGTTGCACAATCCAAAGAGCAGCTTACGTGCCAGAGGCTGTGCGTGAACAGCCTAGGAATGGGGGTTCTCACAGCAGAGCAGGGTAAGGCTGGCTCCCAGAGTCAAGAACTGGAGTGACCTAGCAGATCACCAGTCTAGATAACACCAGAGGGGAACATCATAGATGGCCTGTCTGGGACTTTTCTATATACCCCTGACTAAATCTTAGCTGGGAAAGTGGGACGCTGCTCTGGGGGGAGAGGCTAGGGGGACATTGCTCAGGGAGGGCAGGGGCCAGTGGCACCAGCTGTTGGGGGCTACCACGCAGCAACTGGTCCAGCTGCCCTCGGGGCCACCCACTCGCTTCTGCTCCCACCACCCCCAGGACCACTGCTCAGGCAGTCCCCGGGGCCAGCTGCTCCAGCCACTGCTGGAGCGGACCCCGGGGCTGCCCCAGCGGCAAACAGTGCAGCCGGCCCTGGGGCCACCCCAGCAGCTGGCTGCAGAGCTGCTCCAGCAGTGGCTGGAGTGGCTGTCCCCGGGGCCAGCTGCCTGGGTGGCCCTGGAGTCAGCCACACCGGCTACTGCAGAAGTCATGGAGGTCATGGAAAATCAAGGAATCCGTGACTTCCGTGACCTCTGGGATAGACTCAGAGCCCTACTGATTATTTTTATTGCAGTAGCACCTAGGAGCCCAAGTCATGGACCAGGATTCCATTGTGATAAGCGCGGTACAAATATACAACAAAGAGATGGTACCTGCCCGAAAGACTTTGCAATCTTTGAGATCTGTCATACTTCCCTTAGCATCAAACCAACTACCACTGGCGTGTCTTTATACACAGAAGAGTTACAGCATGTACAGTGGCACAGCAGGTGTTTATTTTCCTTTATAAATCTCTAGATAGAAATGACTATTAAACCATATACTGTCAGTGCAAACTTACACCTACAAAGAAGCAAAGGATAGAAACTAACCAAACACTTCATCCAATTCTCTGTGAACTTTCTTCTGGGCTTCTGGATGACATCCAAGTAAGTAGATGGCCCAGCTCATAGCAGCAGCTGTTGTATCATGCCCCTAGAGGTACAGATTTACTCAGATGTTCAGATCTGCATTATCTTCATGAATATGAAATTAAATATATTCAAGGAATTAGAGATATTTTAGTGATGTAGCCTAACTGTATAGATACAGAGTAACAGCCGTGTTAGTCTGTATTCGCAAAAAGAAAAGGAGCACTTGTGGCACCTTAGAGACTAACCAATTTATTTGAGCATAAGCTTTCGTGAGCTACAGCTCACTTCATCGGATGCATACTGTGGAAAATACAGAAGATGTTCTTATACATACAAAGCATGAAAAAATGGGTGTTTACCACTACAAAAGGTTTTCTCTCCCCCCACCCCACTCACCTGCTGGTAACAGCTTATCTAAAGTGATCACTCTCCTTACAATGTGTATGATAATCAAGTTGGGCCATTTCCACCACAAATCCAGGTTTTCTCCCCACCCCCACCAACCCACTCTCCTGTTGGTAATAGCTTATCTAAAGTGATCACTCTCCTTACAATGTGTATGATAATCAAGGTGGGCCATTTCCAGCACAAATCCAGGGTTTAACAAGAACGTCTGAGGAACGGTGGTGTTATCAGGAAGATCACCGATGGATTGTAGTTTCCTCAGGAGTCAGTGGTGTCTCGAAGACAGCTGGGAGTGCTGGTAGCATAGGCCCTGAGGTGATCTTCCTGATAACACCATCCTGGCCACTATGGATGTAGAAGCCCTCTACACCAACATTCCACACAAAGATGGACTACAAGCCGTCAAGAACACTATCCCCGATAATGTCACGGCTAACCTGGTGGCTGAACTTTGTGACTTTGTCCTTACCCATAACTATTTTACATTTGGGGACAATGTATACCTTCAAATCAGCGGCACTGCTATGGGTACCCGCATGGCCCCACAGTATGCCAAAATTTTTATCGCTGACTTAGAACAACGCTTCCTCAGCTCTCGTCCCCTAACGCCCCTACTCTACTAGCGCTATATTGATACCATCATCATCATCTAGACCCATGGAAAAGAAGCCCTTGAGGAATTCCACCACGATTTCAACAATTTCCATCCCACCATCAACCTCAGCCTGGTCCAGTCCACAAAAGAGATCCACTTCCTGGACACTACAGTGCTAATAAACGATGGTCACATAAACACCACCCTATACTGGAAACGTACTGACCACTATTCCTACCTACATGCCTCCAGCTTTCACCCTGACCACACCACACGATCCATCGTCTACAGCCAACCTCTGCGATACAACCGCATTTGCTCCAACCCCTCAGACAGAGACAAACACCTACAAGATCTCTATCAAGCATTCTTACAACTACAATACCCACCTGCGGAAGTGAAGAAACAGATTGATAGAGCCAGAAGAGTTCCCAGAAGTCACCTACTACAGGACAGGCCTAACAAAGAAAATAACAGAATGCCACTAGCCGTCACCTTCAGCCCCCAACTAAAACCCCTCCAACGCATTATTAAGGATCTACAACCTATCCTGAAGGATGACCCAACACTCTCACAAATCTTGGGAGACAGGCCAGCCCTTGCCTACAGACAGCCCACCAACATGAAGCGAATACTCACCAGCAACCACATACTACACAACAGAACCATTAACTCAGGAACCTATCCTTGCAACAAAGCCCGTTGCCAACTGTGCCCACATATCTATTCAGGAGACACCATCACAGGGCCTAATAACATCAGAGGCTCGTTCATCTGCACATCTACCAATGTGATAAATGCCATCATGTGCCAGCAATGCTCCTCTGCCATGTGCATTGGGCAAACTGGACAGTCTCTACGTAAAAGAATAAATGGACACAAATCAGATGTCAAGAATTATAACTTTCATAAACCAGTCGGAGAACACTTCAATCTCTCTGGTCACGCGATTACAGACATGAAAGTTGCGATATTACAACAGAAAAACTTCAAAACCAGACTCCAGCAAGAGACTGTTGAATTGGAATTCATTTGTAAATTGGATACAATTAACTTAGGCTTGAATAGAGACTGGGAGTGGCTAAGTCATTATGCAAGGTAACCTATTTCCCCTTGTTTTTTCCTACCCCTCCACCCGCCCCTCTGAAGTTCTTGTTAAACCCTGGATTTGTGCTGGAAATGGCCCACCTTGATTATCATACACATTGTAAGGAGAGTGATCACTTTAGATAAGCTATTACCAACAGGAGAGTGGGAGTGTGTGTGTGTGGCGGGGGGAAACCTGGATTTGTGCTGGAAATGGCCCAACTTGATTATCATATACATTGTAAGGAGAGTGATCACTTTAGATAAGCTATTACCAGCAGGAGAGTGGGGTGGGGGGAGAGAAAACCTTTTGTAGTGGTAAACACCCATTTTTTCATGGTTTGTATGTATAAGAACATCTTCTGTATTTTCCACAGTATGCATCCGATGAAGTGAGCTGTAGTATTTATACAAATACTTGTAGTATTTAATCAAATAAATTGGTTAGTCTCTAAGGTGCCACAAGTACTCTGTTTCTTTTTGTACAGATACAGAAGAAAAGCTAAGAATATATGAATCCATGTAACAATCCAGTACCTAAGATTGAACTGGAAATAACCAGTTGTGTAATATGATGGATGGAGACTAATATGGGGGGGGGCAGAATCATAATGTTAACAAGCAGACTTGTTAACTTTGCCATCCCTCTTCTATTACTTAGCTAGTCTATGCTGACCCGGTGAACGGTCTTCCTCTGCATTCAAACTCTGAGGAAGAGGTTTGCTATTACTTCCTTTTAGACATAAACTGGTTGACTCACTAAATCTCTCTGGACAGTCACAATAATTTAAACACTATACAGTAATCTTAAAGTCACTATTTTCCCCCACAGTCAATTGTTGGAGGGACATTTACCTTTCTTCACTGCTTTACAATGAAATATAAAGTATATAAGTTACTCACTATTATCTTTTTCATCATGGGACTGTAAATACAGTATTACCATCAATTACCACAAAAGGGCATAGGAATAAAATTTTCCTAAAATTATATGTTATAAACATAAAACTGATCCAGTCAGGTACTGTATGCTAACGAAAACAAGGGAATGTTCACTAGCAACACATTTGATCGATATCTTAATTTTAATCAAATTTGCTATAATCGAGCCCCAGATTAATAGTGACCATGGGACAATTAATTCCACTGCCTCTGGGAATAAAGAGTTATACCAGCAGAAAACGAGCAATACAGCAGTGAATCAGGCCCAGTGCGATCACTTCCAGTTATCCTGTGTCACAATGGATATAACAGTAATGGAAAGGTACTAAAGACAGCTGACAACGCGATTAGTAGCATGGAGAGATTTCAGTGTGGGAAGAGATTAGCACAGTTCATATCAGGTGCAGCAATTTCTTTATTTCTAGGTATGTATCTATCTAGTCTAGGTAGGTATTATACAGCTTCCTCACTAAGAGCCTGATCCAAAGTCCATTCAAGTCAACAGAAAGACTCCCTTTGACTTGGATAGGCTTTGGATGAGGACCTACAGGTCCAGGCCTGCAAACCCTGGCACCTGGCAGTAGTTCCACAATAGTCATTGGACTATTGGTGTGAGTGGGGAGTGCTCACTTTGCAGGACTGGGCACATAGTTCTGCCAGTGGACTTTAATCCTGATTTGGAAATGTGCAACTTTCTACCACAACATTTCAGAGTAACAGCCGTGTTAGTCTGTATTCGCAAAAAGAAAAGGAGTACTTGTGGCACCTTAGAGACTAACCCATTTATTTGAGCATGTGCTTTCGTGAGCTACAGCTCACTTCATCGAAGCTCATGCTCAAATAAATGGGTTAGTCTCTAAGGTGCCACAAGTACTCCTTTTCTTTTCACCACAACATTGCAACTCACAATATTGAAGATTTCTTGCTCTGGATATATTTTTTATTCTGAAGAATGAGATTCTATATTGCAATATGTGCATCAGACTCTTCTTACATTCCTCCTACACAATTACAGTTATGACTGAATAATAAAAGTAAAGCTTCTGTTCCAGTAAGAGGAAAACTTCAGTTCTGTAACAGATCTCAAGTTCTGAAAGTCTACAGCTCTTTGGGGTACCTCAAACATGAAAGTATCCACTTCCTCTCGAATATCCATGTAACTCAGTCTGTTCCCTTTGTCATCAGTTGCATTCAGAAGCATATCAAGAAAAGCTCTTCTCTTTTTGGATCCACTTTGTTCACATTTGCCTTCAAAGTCAGTTTTATGTTGTTCATGGTTCTTTATTTCACGGGATTTTTCTGCAATAATCTTTAATATAGAAATGTATACATAGTTCATGGCTTAAATTCCACAATCTAATGATGTGTGGCCCCTGTTTGTATATACTTAAAAATAATTTTTATCCCACATATTTAAAAATTCACTGTATCCCTGAGTCTATACTATGCATTGGTTGGGGGTAGAAAAGGACCTATCCCATCCCCCTCATACTTGTTTCGCTATTGCACGTTGAGATTGCACTTGTCCATGCAGTGAATCATATATATTCTGAGGTTTTATGTCCTGCTTTTTCACGAACAGGCTACTTAGGAGTATGCACCTGTGCTACAGACAGGAACACTTTGTTGACTCCTTGCTTTGATTGTTCTTCATTTTTGAGCCTCAGCACAGTGCTGCTGCCTTAGCAGGCAACATCACAAAACTGTATAGTAATGAGGCATTGCACAGAATGCAAATCAACACCAAAAGGATGAAGAATCCCATTCAGATGTGGTACCTGAGTCTCCTGGCCTTTTCACTGGTGTAACTCCATTGACTGCCATGGAGCTACAGTGATTTAAGGGCTGATTCCTGCGCCACTGAAGACAATGGGCATAGGGACTGACTCTAAATGAGAGGAAAATCAGGTCCTGTGACTGAACTTTCTTCTTTAAAGGGCAAATTCTGATCTCAGATATCGGTGCACAGCTTCCATTAACTCAACTTCCTGTCACCACAGAACCTGGTCTTTAGGTAGTAATCACTTTGTATTGCTTGATTGAAACAGATTTAAAAATAAAGGTAGGGCAGTTTTTAAACTCTTTATTTAAAGCATGGAATAATAAAGAATGAGTCTTAGCATTTGCAACAGCTGTGATTTTTAGAGCTGTTACAAGACTAATGGTGAAGTGCTAGATTATTTTAAGCTGTTCAATACACTGTATGTTAAGGGAATTAAGATAATTTTCTGTGGCTTCCCCTCCTCCCCCAACTAAAGTGTACAAGTATAAATGGTTGTACTATTCCCATGTAAGCGTTACCCTTTAGCTGAAACCAACACTCAGGCAATAGATTCTTAGTTATCGTGTCTTTCCCTTCAGGGCATTCCTTTAGGGCCTAAATATTATAAACATTCTGTTTTCCTATCCCAGACACATCTCTCAGATAAGGTGATGTTTCCAATGGTTGAATGCCCAGCCACCACATTCACAATCTGAAATCTCTATATTTACTACAGTATTTCTCTCCTTTGACTGGGACACAATAAAAAAAAGGAATAACAGGGTTACAGTGTCAGTAAAACTGTGAAGAATCTTGAGACTTCTATTATGTTCCCTTCCTTCTTGGAACATAAGGTATATCCAGTCAGACCAAAACCAAGGACACCTCTGTCTCTGATGAAGGAGGCCACTCATCCTAGGGTAACAAAAATAACATTAAATTATACTTATTTCTGAAAAACATCCCCAGCACATCCACAAGAGCCTAACAGGGTCTAAATTTCCTAGTCGGGGACACGATGATGTAAGTACCATCTGATGTTCCAGACACAATCATTTTCTCTAGTCATTAGGGATGCCATCAATCCACTTTTTATTATTAATTACAATGCTCAGTATCATCTATCTTATTTTTCACATTTCTTTGGACAGAAATGCTTCTGTCAGGTTGTGACAGGAGTGGTCTGTCCCCTTAAGGGTAGTAGGGCCTAAGGATCATCCCACCTCTGTCCCATGGTGTGGCCCTTTTAAGGTTTGGTATCCAAGAGTCTAGGAAAGTGACATAAGGCAGATATAAGGAGAGAAGAAGAGGTTCAAGGAGAATAGTCTGTTTTTGAGGAAAACCTGTGCTTCTATTCCTTCAAGGGGCCAGAACCAGGAGCCTTGCAAAGAAAAGGTGGGGCAAGGCTTCTCTCTCCCAACCAACCGGAACCAGCTCAGGGAAAGAGGGCTGTATCTATGCTGCTGCCTCCTCCCTCAGAAGAGGGAGACACCAGCAGGACAAGGTGACCTGCTGAACCCCTGGAGCCTAGGGACTAACTGGAGAAAGAGTCTAGGTGAAGGAGAAGGTGGTTGAAAGCAACAGCTGGGCTGTGCATGTTACTTCAGACCATTAAGGGGCACTGTGGGCTTCATGTGTCCCAAAGGGAACAGCTTGATAGAAAACCTCAGCCACAAGGGAGAGAGCTGTTAAGACCTCACAGCTTTTGGGGAAGCTATGTAAACTAAATAAATCTGAGCCCAGGAGAAGAGGAAATGTTTAAAGACTCCAGAGGCGAGTGAATTTCTTCTGAACTCCTATAGAGAGAACTGCGGGAAGTGTGCCTATAGGATCTCACCGTGCCACAAGGGGAATTGCATAGCCCTCTGCCACACAAATTAAATCTATTCCCATCTAAAAATCAGTATTAATAAAAAAAAGTTGGTCACTATGAGAAAAGAACATGTGCCCCCATTTTCTCTCACACAAGTATATTTCTGTACTAGCTCTGATGTCAGTGGGTATACTGAGAACAAAAGGTTGACGGTTTTTTTAATTAAATCTAACAATTTACATGACCTTTCCTCCAATTTCAACCTCTCCACAATTCAGAAGCATAAGCAATGCCATCTGATAAACAAATTATGGAAAGAAATTCTGCCAGGACAATTTTTCAGTGAGACAATCACACAATTGTGACTAAATAGAAATTATGGAACAGAAGTATTAGCCTTGCCCTATGAGGGGTTTGGCCCAGGCATTTGCAACATAGCTTCAAATATTTTACAAAACCTAAGAGTCAGTCACAAAAGAAATCATTGTCATAGAATTTAAGGCAGAGGGGACCACCATATCATTTATACTGACCTGTATATTACAGGCCACCACCAACACACTAAACCCAGCAACAGCAATGAGACCAAAGTATTACAGCCCAGAGGAGACTAGACTATCATGAGCCACAGAGAATAACAGGTATTGCGGTGTACCAGTGCCAAAGGCCCATGCAATGGTAGGGAAATTAATAAATGAGGAATACCCAGGTAATCCTGACATGTGACCTGCCCCCACATACTGCAAAGGAAGACAAAAACCATCCAAAGTCACTGCCAATCTGACCTGCGGACAAGTCCTTGCTGACCTCATATATGTGACCTTAGCATGTGAGCAAAAACTATCCAGCCAAGCACCTGCGAGAGAGAATGCTTAGTGCCACCTCAAAGCACTGGCCCTCCCCGTCCAATAGCCCATCTCTAGCTGTGGCCATCTCCGATGCTTCAGAGTAAGGAGACCAATCATATCCTCTCTGAGCCTTCTTTTTGCTAAGTTAAACAAGACAACTCTTCCAGTCTCCTCTCATAAAAGATAGACTCTCCACTCCATTGATCATCCCATTAGCTCTTCTCTGCACCTGTTCCAGTTTGAATTCATCTTTCTTGAACATAGATGAACAGAACTGTACACACTATTCCAAATGAGATCTTACCAGTGCCTTGTACAATAGCATCAACACTTCTCTATCTCTAGTAGAAATGCCTTGCCCAATATAAACTAGTATTTGAGTTGCCTTTTTCCGCAGACACATTACATTGGTGGCTCATAGCTATCATGTGACTGAGGGTTGTTCAAATATAATCTTATACAACCTTTTAGGGTCTGATACTCATTTATCTCTGGCAGCATAAAGGAACCTTGAAGCAAGAGTAAATTAAAGATGCACCCACTTTATGCTACTAGAGTAGTATAAACGGACTTTGGTGCAAATGAGAATCAGGTACTTTAACTCCAAATTAGGCCATATTTTATGTTGATATATATGCAACATGCAACTCCATTGAAGTCATGCACTGTAGCACTGCATCTTGCGTACGGTTTTTTTTGTTTGTTTGTTTTTTGGTCTGGTTGATTTTTCTGGTTTTTTTACAATACTGCATCCTGGGTGCAAAACATTACCATTCTAATCAGATAGCATTTCACTCCCACTTTGCACCAGTGGGAATGATTGGACAAGGTGCAAACCAACAGTGAATTGGGCCCAATGTGCTATGTGGATTCAATGTCCCACCCTCCAGAGAAGGCTCAAAAGAGCCATGGCGGCTATTCCAGCCAACATTAGCCATAGAGAGACTGAACTGCAACTGAAACCTGTTCACAGGTTGGAGCAGCTGGCCTTGTGCAGTCATTATAGAGGTTTCCTCTGTGCATGGACAGCTTCCATAGGTTCTACCATCGTCCTGACACCCTACCTCCATATACAGCCTCCCTCAGCCCCACAGATAAGCAAGGGAGGACCAAGGTGGCACAGAATGCCTTGTACAGGTCTACACCTACTTATAAACAGCACGGACATATTCAGAATCCTTATTGTTCTGTGCACTGACATTCTTGCCCATCGCAGTTTCTAGAAAAAGAGAAAAGATAAATTTACTAAAGTTAACTGGGTGAAAAGTCAAATTCATTGACAACATACGGCCAGGTGTTGCATGAAAGCATTGCAGCCATTTACATCCTCATCTCATGGCATTTCTCTTTTTATAGAATATGTACTCTCTTTGTGAGTCTAGTCCTAATATCCCTATTCCTTTCATTCTCCCTCAGTTTAGATTCCATGTCCCTGTTTTACCCCATGGACAAAGGATTCTCATAACACAATATTTGATTGTTCAGACAAATACAAAAATAATTAAAATAGAAAAGACGCATTCAGTGTAGATAATGCAGAAGTATTGTTACAAGACAGGCAGGGCCTTTTTGTCAGTTATCTCAACTAATGAAATTGCAGCATTGTAACTGCTGTACCTTTAAGTCTCCTTATCATTTACAGCACTTTTATAGCAACTGCTGAATCATCACCAGGACTTACCACAGATTATATCCAGGGCACAGAGAGTGATGTCTAGAAAGCAATCAAATGGCTCTTTGTCAACGTGCTTTTCAAGTTTATCAACCAAAATAGTGGCTTGTTCATTCATAACTTCTAGAAAATCAGCTAAGATTGTGAAGTGGAATGTGGGAGTTATCATTTTCCTTCTGGAACGCCACTTATCCCCAGTGCTACAAAGTAAAGCGTTGGAAATTAAGCACAGTATAAACAACTCATCAAAAAGGTAATAATAAAACGCTTGAGTAGCTACATCTTGTAGACAGGTTCTTAAAGCTAATATTTGAGAAGGTTGCCAATGGCCAATGTAGTCTCTCTGTCAACCCATCTTCATTAACGACATTGATAACTAGCTCTAATGATTTGTAACATTTTAATACATAAATTAATGTCAGTAGTTGCAGCCAGCACCAATCACCATAAGGGGCAAAGTGGAAGTACATTTTGCTACAAAACTCTTCTAATCATACAGTGCTACTAACAGCTTGGTGCTAACTGTAGCTGCTGCAAGATAAATACTGTGAACAAAGTTAGGCACTTGGGGTGGAAGTGGGTGAGGAGAAGGGTAAATAAAAAGCCCTTGTTAAATATTTAGTATCCCAGCCCTGGCTAAGCTTGTCTTCACTGATAATCGTAAATGGTGGCTGCCCTCATTTTTCCCCTATGTAGAAAAGTGAGGGTTAGGGATAGTTATAGCCTAATATGGATCTAGTTTTTTGTATCAGTATCATCTACCAACCATTACTCAGAGAAGAGGATTCATCTCTCACAGAGCTGTTAAGGTGGTGAGACAGATTCTGGGCAAGTATATGTTTCTGTGGTCCCTCCCCCGTGCAGGGAGCAGGGTGCCCCCAAACAGCGCTGTCTGTAGAAAGAATCAGCACACAAGTAGCTGTTTCCATTGCAGTGAGTCCAGATAGTTTCCCCTCTTCCCACAGAGCTCTTTTGGGATACTTGATCCCAGCCTCCCCAGCCATCCAGCTCACTCTGGGGTGGACCAGGTCTACTCCATTGCCCCATGTGCTAGAGTGCCTAATGATGCTTCTCCAGTCCCCTCCTTGCTGGAGTTTGAGGTATGGATGTGCTTGATCTTGTCTCATCATAACAGCTGGCTAGCCAAAGGAGCCAGTGGGCCTTCTCCATTTAGCTATTCAGCAGCCCGTCTGCTAATTTTGCAATCTTAAGAGTAGACCTAGGCTGTGTCTCAGATAACATCAGTACAGAACATTCCTGTTTTTAGCAGGAGAGCTCCCAGAAGCCCCTAAACTTCCTTCCAATTTTTAAGTGACCCTAAACAGCATTTCCTTGACCCTGGCCCTCTCTTTTCTATCGTGGAAATCAGGAAGACAGCATTGCTATGAGATCATTCTCATACTATGTGATCCAGCCACAGTGTTAGTTCATTCCGACTTTCTAAAACACCAAAAAAAAAATTTTTTTAAATATCTGAAATGGCAGATACATGTTAGACAGGTGCTTGCAAAAGCAGTGTAAGCAAGTACTGTCACAAAAGAGGCAAATGTCATTCTGGGATTTATTAACAAGTGTCATATGTAAGACATGGGAAATAATTGTTCTGCTCTACTTGGCATTGGTGAGGCCTCAGCTGGAGCACTGTGTCCAGTTTTGGGCACTACACATTAGGAAAAATGTGGACAAATTGTAGAGACCCCAGAGAAGAGCAACAAAAAATGATAAAGTGTTTAGAAGCATGATCTATGCAGAAAGGTTGAAAGAACTGGCCATGTTTAGACTAGAGAAGAAAAGGTTAAGGGAGGACTTAATAACAGTCTTCAAATATGTAATAGGTTGTTATAATAAGGATAGTGATCAAGTTTCCTCCATATCCACCAAGGGTCAGACAAGAAGTCATCAGCTTAGTTTGCAGAAAAGGAGATTTAGACTGGATATTAGCAAAAAGCTTTCTAGCTATAAGGATAATTAAGTAGGGAATAGGTTACCTAGGGGGGTTGTTGAATCCCCATCACTGGAGGTTTTTAAGTAGATGAACACCTGTCAGGGACAGTGCCTAGATATATTTAATCCTTCCTCAGTGTAGGAGGAAGGGCTAGATGACCTCTTGAGGTCACTTTGAGCCCTACATTTCTCTGATTCTATGCACAGTAGTATGGAGAGAGGGGAAATGGGGCCTGTCCAGGCTCCTCCCTCACCCAGTAACCCAAGAACTCTCCAGATGTAGAATTGTGTAAGAGAGATACCTCCCTAATTTTGGGGTCACCAGGACTAATGGTGTCTCCCCACCCTCCAGCCACCTGTCCTCTGAGAAAGAAACTGCAGGAAGGAACCAGCCAAAGAATGAATCCGGCAGAGCACCTGCAGAAGCAGTTTAAACAGAGATCCATAACACTGATACTATTTTCCACAGCTTTGACTGGACTTTCTCTGACCTGTGCTGACCAGCCTTTTGCTCCAATCATCTCCTCCTCTTCTCACTGTCTCTTCACTTCAACCTCACGCCACATCTGCCTCTCATGTTCCTTCTTCCCCTCTTCCCCTCACCTTTCTCCCTTCTCTTATCTTCCCATTTAGCACATATATCATTAACCACCACTACCATCCCCCCCACACACACTCACCCAAAAATATGGAATTAACTTGATTGGGTGTGAGATATCCATTTCCCTGTGCCTGTCTTGTCCATGCAGGGTATGCTGCACGTTGAGCTGGAGGTATGAATTCCATCTCAAGGAGATAAACCCACACTAGCTCTGATCAAGCTACCACAATAAAAATAGCGTAGCCATGAGAGTGCAAATGGCTAGTGTTGCCTGATTCTTTAGTGGTTATTGATTATTATTGATTTCCAATTAATTCTGATTTAAAGAGCTGGGGGACTGTAGCGTTCTAGTCCCAGAGTCAGGCACAACAGAATCAAGGTTCAACATCTGGTTGGGAATCCCAATGTGCACAACAGAGACACTCACACTAAGGTCAGAGCAAAACTTTAACCACTTTTATTAGCACAATTAGTAAAGACAGAAAAGCTTCAAACCACATAAAAAGATAGCAAAAATTCAGACTTAAGGTAATATCCTGCACCCATTCTTCACCTATATATTCATATATTCATAACCTTCCTTGGGAATTTTGTGGTAAGAGACAAAGGTCCAGCCCTGTCCCTGACGTGCCAAACTTGTCCGATGGTCCAGATCTCCCTCTTACATGGTGGTCTGGCCTCTGGCTATAGAGCCTAGAGGCGGTCGCGAATATTCATTCAAATGCCCAGCCTCCCTTGTCCATATGTAATTTCCTCACCTTAATAATGTTGGGGTATCTTTATCCTGTAGGTTAGTATATTAATGATTTCAACTATTTATCATCTACGTCAATTCATTGCCAAGGCAAGTTCGTAGTTAAACATTTGCCAACATTTTATCCTAAAATATCAAAACCTAGTATCAATTCAATGTTCTTGTGGTTACCTGGTATAAACTTCCCCTTTAAACACACCTTTCCCAGTTCCCCAAAACTCAGGGTGATCTGTGCCAGAGTTCACAGGCTTCAAAGCCTTATGCTAACTGTTTAAGCTAATGTCTTACAGGATACAGGCCTGTAGATTCCTTTGTGTAACTTCTGAGTACAATAAAATGCTAAAGCTAGCTCCACAGGCCATACTAGCCACCCCAGGTATGTACCTAGCATCTTGGATGGATACATAGTTGGTGCAGCTAGCCCCTCCCATCGCTCAGAAACACTGGGGCTACACTTGAAATAGCTTGGGTATGCCTCCTCAAGCTAGAATTTACACCTACAGTTTGAAGTGTAGACACTGCAAGCTCTTCAGGGCAGGGCACCAAAGTCTGACTGAATTCAGACACCTCGTTCAGAAGGTAGGCCTAGTTTGCTGCAAAGTACACAGGGCCTTATTAATAATGAATGCAATGCTACCATATTAGCTAAGGAGCTGCTCTGCAGCTCCAAAGGCATGGGGAGGATTCCTACCGCTCCATCCCCCAAGTGTGCACGTGTGCACTGTTGTCCTGAATTTGGGTGCCAGAGGTTGAGAATGAGCTGCCCGTTTGGTGCCAGCTGCTCTGAATCTAAGCCACTCTTCAAACCTGAAGGTAGGCAGTGTTATTCAGCACTTTGGGCCAGGAGACAGGAGCAATGGATTCTGTTCCGGGGTTGGCCACTGACCTGCTACATGACCTTGGGAAAGTCACACCATCTCTCTGTATCTCAGTTTCCTAGTCTGTAAAATGAGGATAATAAAATGTATCCTCCTTTGTAAAGGCACTTGAAAATCAACACATAAGAGATAAGTGATTATTATTATGTATATGCACTGAAGCTGTATATTTGTTGAGGAATATATAGTGTCTGTTAAGTGTTTGTACGGTCACCTGATAGTATCAAAAGAAATGGACCCTCTGACATATGCACGGGAACTAGAGGTGCAGGGGGTGCTGCAGCAGGTTTTATGCAGAGCTCTGCTTCTATCCCCGCGTGCGGGGTTCCAGCCCCACACTCGGGGCTTCGCTTCTGGCCCCCCACGCGGGGTCTGGCTGCCAGCCCCACATGCAGGCTCCCGGCTCCGCGCCCAGGGCTCCTCTGCTGCTGGCCCCGCATCCGCCCCCAGCTGTGGGCCCAGCATTGGCCCCTTTACTCCTGTCTGGGTCCCCACCTCTCAGAGACACGGCCCTGCTCCCAGCCCTAGCTCTGTGGAGAGGAGGCAGACAGGGGTAAGAGAGCTGGCTATCAGCACCCCCACAGTTAAAAAAGTGTTCCAGAGCCACTGTCCTCTGACTATTAATTATTATTATTATTACTAGCAATATTTTCATAGTGCCAAGGAGCCCTATTTATAGATCATTGTTCTAGGTACTGTCCAAAGGCAGAACAAAAAGATGGTCCCTGCCCCAAGGATCTTACAATCTACACATAAGACAAGAGAGAATCAATGGAGACAGATAGATGGGGGAACACAAAGAAACAATGAGGCAAATGGGTATGAGTTCTCAGAAATATCAGCCTTAAATGCTTTCACCTTAATGTGTTCCCTTTGATAGACTGTTCCATGTCCCAGCAACATTTTGATCAAGCCACACTCTTCCTAATCTAAGCCCTATGGACAGAAACTCCAGAGAGCAAAGAGCTCTTCACTCTGTCTGTCGGTGAAAAGTGCAGTTGGGGGAGTGCTCTCATAGAAGAACTTCATTTGCACCCACAATTCCTCTAGTGACACTTGGGAAGTGTGATGGGGTATGTACCCTACACAGACCCGGAAAGGATTAACCTGGGCCTGAGAGGCCAACCATCCAACCTGGAGATTGGGCCAGGCATAATTGATAAAGAAGCCCAGATAGGGAGGAGTGGGTGCTTACCATAAAGAAAGACGTTTAAAGCAGAAGGGGACTGCTGGGAGAGAGTCTGCAGTCACTCTCTGGGAATACAGAGATTGTGAGGGGGAAACCAGGCGGTGGGAAAGTTAGCCCTGAGACCTTTGCATCAGTGGAGAAGGCTGGCAAGCAGCCAAGAGAGATGAAGCAACCACTGGGAGTGGAGCAGGCTTCAGTGGTAAAAAAGGGAGAAAGGTTAGCTGGGAGAAGGCCTAAGAACAGTCATAGTTACAAGAAGCCCAAGGAAACGGAAGCAAGTAGTCTGAAGGAGCAGACCTTGGTGACTGATTATAGGATCCCTGGGATGGAACCCTACTGTAGTGGGAGGGCCTGGGTTCCCCTATCAGGCACTGCGGAAGGTGGCATTGCAATGTCCTGTTCCTTTAAATATTTGGGTGCTCTGCACTCGTCCTTCCCAGTGCTGAGCCTCACTTCAGTTTCGATTTCTTGTTTGCTGCCAGAACAAGGAAGCCATCACAGCAGGCATGTGTTTAAATCAGCTCCCCCACACTCCCCCACCCCGCCATGTCTGTGTCCTCTGCTGGGGCCAAAGATAATGGACATGAAGCCAGAGAAGGAGACAAGGATTACAGAGCCCTGAGAGAAAGGTGTGAGGATAACAGGGCCCAGGGGTGGAGCTGAAGGCCTTGTTATGAGGGCATTGGGTTTATCTGTAGGACTTTGTTACCTGGGAAGGGGTGGTCTTAAATTGTGACCTGGCCAGAGGGTCAAATCACAGGAAGAGATGGACCACTGGAGGATCAGAGCGGCCATCAGCAAGGTGGGTAATGGGCTCTCAGAGAACCTCTGGACGGGGAAAAGAGTTCTTATCCTGTGGCAAAGAGCTCATTTCCAAGCAACCAGGATTCTGCTAAAGGGTCCTAAATCAAGAAGTTTTGACAAAACCATATTCTGTCAGAATCTGCAGTTCTGTCAAAATTGAAACAATTTGCAAAACTGGGTGGATTTCACCAGAGTTTTGTTTCAAAATAAAACTGGGGGGGAAAGTTCTGACCTAGCTGAAATGTTCCGTTTTGACACTCTCAGAATGAAATATTTTGATGTTTTTTGTTTTGAAATGACAGTTGATCTCTACCAAAATACAGGTTTCAGAGTAACAGCCGTGTTAGTCTGTATTCGCAAAAAGAAAAGGAGTACTTGTGGCACCTTAGAGACTCATGCTCATGCTCAAATAAATTGGTTAGTCTCTAAGGTGCCACAAGTACTCCTTTTCTTTTTACCAAAATACAGTCAGTTAACAATGCCACTTACAAACATTTACTTTCAAATACTGGGAGTTTTTGCTGATTAATATTGTTCATGTATGGAACCATATTGAGAAATTATACCATATACAGTGTTGACTTGGACCCCACTGACTTCAATGGAAATAAGGGAATTTGGCTCATGATCATAAGACGATGAGCCAATTTATGAAACAGCACTTTCCAGGAGGTAGTATGTATTACCCCTTAGATTGCACATGTAGATAGGACAATCTCTTATGATCAATTAGCAGTAAACAAGGGGTATAGTCCACACTCATTCTGGGCATGAATTACCTCTGATAAAATATAAAAAAAATTGTTGAGAGGCTTTCTAGGGGTTTTCAGTGTCATAGATCTTGAGCGTTATAGCTAGGAAGGTTAGTTCAGCTGCATCAGTTTTAAATATGAATCCTTTAATCTAAGGCAGTAACCAGCAGGTGTGCCCCTAGAAGTTCTTTGCACGGTATGCACCACTGAATTACTCTCACTTGAACTTAGCATGGTGTCTACATATTCACTTTTTTAGCTTACATTTAGCAGCAAAACAGACAACTAATAAAAATAAAATGTCAGTAAGTGGCATTGCGACCCAATCATGGGGGTGCAGCACTGCTCGGGTTTGGCCCAGCAGCCCCTTCCTGAGGGGTGCAAACAGAGCTGAGTTCTGCTCTTAGAGGCACATGGCTCCCATTGAAGTTCATGAAGGTGAGTCTGAGCACAGCTGGGAGCTAAATCACTAAGAGTATTTGTGTCATTTGTGTGGGGATACTAATTGATTTTCCTAGATTATAATTGGCTGATATTCTTTTGTTGAAGAACTGAAAGTTTTTTCTATCAAAATTATGAAAACTCGAGCTCTGTGCATTTGAGTGAGGTCTTGCTACATCATTTGCTCTAACGTCCCATTCACATTCTTCACATCACATGACCTTTTCAAGAACTGTGGTTTTTTCTAGGCTCTTGATAGTGGCAGAGAGACCCCATTTTAGAACACTACAGGCCACACATGGCTCTTTGGGCATCTGTACTTTTTATTCAAATATTTATATCATAACTGAGTTATTCTGCCTATTTGCAAATAAAATGTAACATTATAGTTTTAAGGCAGTCCATATACATTATAACTTAAAATTCAACTTTGCATAACTTTAAAGGGACATGACTCTATTTGTATATTACTATACCTTGTTAGAAGTCCTGTGCCAAGCCATGGTTGCAGAAATTTGTATAGATAGGATTTTTCCATGTGCTTTGAACTGCTTAGAATAACCTACCAAAAGAAGAAAAGATGGAGGGGAAATCTCTCGTTAGATGAAGTTAGTAAAATTGTTTACTCATTCTATTTTGCAAGAGGACATTTGCAAGGTATGGCCAAAACTATGACACACATGACTCAGTCAATAAAGCTAGTCTGAAAACTTTGACAGAACCATTTTCTGTTCAAAACTGCAGTTCCATCACAATTGAAATGCTTCAGAAAATCATGTGGATTTCATTGAAATATTATTCTGGAAGGGAAAATGTATTAAACAAGTTCTGACAATGTCTTGTTTTGACATTTTGGAGAGTAATATTTCAGTTTTTCATTTTGAAATAATTATTATAGTACAAAATTTAAAAAATTGGACGTGAACATATATTGTAATATCAGTTAAAAGGTCAGAGGAATGAAATGTTAGTCCCGTTTTTTGGCTGGATTGTCATTAATGTAACTGCAAAATTGCAAGAGTGGCTTCTAGTGCAGGCAGGGGAGTAGCTCAGGGTGCAGTCAGGGAGGTAGCTAGGGGTTGTGTGCGAGGAGGGCTCCCCTACAGTCTCTGTTCCCTGAGAGCAAAGCGGGCTGGGAGCAAAGGAGCTTCAACCCCTGCACCACCACCAGCAGGCGATGAGGGAACACTGCAGCTGCCTGCTTCATGGCACCAGCCAGAGCAGCAGCTGTCCCGTATTGCCCGGCTCCGGCTTCCCGCCTCCGACCTGGCCAGGTGACAAGGACAGAAGGAGGTGTGTGGCGGGGGTGAAGCTGCCCCAGGACTGCCCTGCTCTTGCAGTGTAGTTTCGGGGGGGGAGAGGGAGGGGCAACACCCCTTTGCCTCCCAACTCTACCCAGAGGCTCAGGGCTTCTGCCCCATGGGGAGCACCAGGGCATGGAGCTCTGGGATTCAGCCCTGCTGCTCCTGGCTTCAGCCCCGTAGAGGGCACTGGGGATCAAGGCTTCAACCCCTCAGGTCCTGGCTTCAGACCTGCGGGATGTGCTGAGGCTCTGACTCTGGGTTTTAGCCATGGGGCAGCACAGCCCTCTTGAAAGGGTTCACAGACCCCCTGTTGAGAACCGCTGAGATAGACTGTCCAATATCAAGTCCTGTAGAGAGATTTCTTTGTATTCTTTGCACTTTATTAAATAAATGCTATAACATTTATCTCACCCATATATCACTTGCTAATAAGAAAAACTGTACCATGAAGATGATAGCACTACACTAATGTCTGAAAATTAGTGGATCCTTAACACAGTATCTGCATTCAGAACCTGTTATGTTGATCATGCAAAGTGAAGTTCAAGGTTTTCCACAGTCCAAAACCTGGATAAACATTTCCTCTCACTTAGTCGAGAATCACAGAAGTATTTTCAATCAATGTAAAGGCACAGAACAAGAATTTCTGCATTTATCTCCGAGCAGACTACAAACCATTCAGGGCTAGACTGCACTATTTGCACGCTGCCATAGTAAAGGGGATTGGTACTCACACCCCTGCAGTGAGAACACCAGGGGTATTGTGTCACAGTTGGACTGACAGGGAGTGATTTGTGTCATCCCTTTAGCTCATGCAACATACTCCTCGGAGGAGCATCTGGCATGCAGTCCCTGTGCTCCCCTACGTGCCTATGTAACACCGACAGACCACGCTCGGCGGCAGGCGGGATCAAATCTGAGACCTTTGGAGCTTACTGTATGAGCTTCTACTGCATGAGCTAAAAGCCATACAGCTCTTAGCTAAGGCTGTAGAGCAGACTCATTTTAACTCTCTCTTTAAGTGGTCTTGGTGCCACTACATGGGATGGAGCACCACACCCAGGAGGTGTGTGGGTTACATACTTCCCCTAGCTGAGGAAGCGCATCCCAAATGTCAGATACTTCCCAGTTGAAATCCTGGACAAGCCCCCACTTGTAACACTGACAGACCCCGGTAATAAATCTCTCTCTTTAAGTGATCTCGGTGCCACTAGATGGGAGGTTTGTGGGTTACACCCACGAGGTGTGTGGGTTACACTTAGAGTTATAATGCCCCTGTGTAAAAGGGAGCAGGGAGACCAGCATGAAGCCTAGGCTCTAGGGCCATCAAGAAGTTTTGAAGACTGGTGTCAGTGGTGAATGACCAGCTATTTTCAATCTTTTCTGTAAATTCTGGAGATAAAGCAACTTAAAATTTCAAATTAGGGAATAACTATAATGATTAATTAAATCCCTGGATGTGCCCATATTTGCTCACTCAAGTGAAGAGAAAACGGGTTAATTTAAAAAAAATGAAACAAGATTATATCAGTATTGCAATTTACATTTTAGGGGTCCTGTTGTCCACTGATGTGTACGTAAGCTTCAGTTGTCATCAGCGGCACATACAGTGCACATAGAAATAAAGGGGAAAGAGAGACTCATTCATGGCAAAAACTTCAAATAAAGTTGAAAAAATAATCAGTCATTTCTTAAATTTTTATACTGAAATTTTCCTTGGCAATTTGCTCTTTATATTGAAACTTTATTAGCACTGGTTCACAAATTGTTGCCCTTGAACCTTGAAATTACATCAGTTCAAATATTTTGACGTTCCTGATTTATAAATTACACTGAGGGAATGTAAAATTTCTGACATGTTTTGTGCTACAATTGCATGACTTGTACAAACAGATTTATTAAAAATGAGATCAAAATACTCACCTCAACAGTATCTGGATGATATAAAAACAGAAAAGGCAATGGTCCAAACCAAAGTTTTAACAGTGGTTGATTCCTGAAATCATTATAGTATTGCATCATTTGTTTAAAGAAATCTGGAAAAGAAAATCTGTTTGAATGGGCCCAAACCAGGACTTCTGTGATTAACTGATTATAAATTCACTGTAGCATTATATTTGTTACTGTAACAAAGCTGGTTTGTTTTGCACTTATTTATTATTTTGATTACCGTAGCACTTAGGGATCCAAACAGAAATCATGGCCTTAATCTGAAAAGCACTCTACAGACACAAAGAAAGAGCCACCCTCCTCCCCTGCTTGCAATCTACTAGGGTGCCCAGATGTCCCGATTTTATAGGGACAGTCCCAATTTTTGGATCTTTTTCTTATATAGGCTCCTATTACACCCCCCCCCACACACACACACACACACACCCTGTTCCAATTTTTCACTGTCTGGTCACCCTAATCTAAACAGAAAGGATATATCCTTTTCAGTATCCAGAAAGATAATGGAGCAAATATTTAAGCAATCAGTTTGCAGACACCTAAAAGATAAGAAGGTTATAAGTAACAGTCAGCATGGATTTGTCAAGAACAAATCATGTCAAACCAACTTAACTGCTTTCTTTCAGAGTAACGAGTCTTGTGGATGGGGGGAAGTTATAAGGTGGGTGCTTAACTGGTTAGAAAACTGTTCCTAGAGAGTAGTTATCAGTGGTTCATAGTCAAGCTGGAACAGCATATCAAGTGAGGTCCTGCAAGGATAGTTCTGGGTCCAGTTCTGTTCCATATCTTTATCAATGATTTAGATAACCGCATAGAGAGTACACTTACAAAATTTGTGGATGATAGCAAGCTGGGAGGGGTTGCAAGTGCTTTGGAGGATAGGATTCAAATTCAAAATAATCTTGACAAACTGGAGAAATGGTCTGAAGTAAATAGGATGAAATTCAATAAGGACAAATGCAGAGTACTCGATTCAGGAAGGAAGAATCAGTTGCACACATACAAAATGGGAAATGACTGCCTAGGAAAGAGTACTGCAGAAAGGGATCTAGGGGTCATAGTAGATCACAAGCTAAATGTGAGTCAACACTGGAAAGAAAAAAATCATTCTGGGCTGCACTAGCAAAAGTGCTATAAGCAAGACAAAAAGTAATTATTCTGCTCTACTCCACACTGATTAGGCCTTAACTGGAGTATCGTGTCCAGTCCTGGGCACCACATTTCAGGAAAGATGTGGACAAATTGGAGCTAATAGACCCCATCCTGAGGAACTCTGCCCAGAGACGTAAACAAATAAGTGATCAGAAATGGGCACCATGGTCACAATCACAAAGAATGTTCCCATTCCAACCTCCTCCTCCTCCTCAACTGATAAATAGCCATTTTGGTCGGGGCTAGGAGGAGACCCCAAGACTTTGTGGGGGCCACAAATAGGATGTGAATAAATTTTTAAAAAGAGTGGAATAGTCCAGCCAGAACCTCAACGAGAGAAGGAGGCAGAAAAGGGGCTTCAACCTGCAGATATGCACGCACCATGGTCTCCCTCTGCCACCCCAGTAGAGGACTGTCACTGTGAGGCGAGCAAACATTGATTTATTAGAAGGCAGGTTGTCCAGCACCAGTTTGTCATGGCAGGCGTGCATTGTTTTATTTGAGGAGTGGGGACCAGCATTAATAGATTGGGCATGGGGCCTTATATTAACAGATTGCCGTGCTGTGTACAGTGGTGGCAGCATTAGCTGGAGGCTCAGAGTTCAGCCAACAGTAGACCAGTGTCTTCAGACCCAAGAAGTGAGATATACTGAATCATCAGGAGAGCCAGCAAGGGTGGGTTTGCAGCTCAGTGTACCACTATACTGTAGCTTGCAGAGTAGTATAGTCCTTGAGCTAGTAGGTGGTGGGTGTTTTCAAGCCCAACCCTGATCTATAAAATATACTGGGTGGTGCACAGTCAAATAAAATCAGAAACAATATATTTTCATATTATCATAATTTAAACAAATAGTTGCCAAGACTAAATTACAACTTTGGATTGCACAGGATCAGACAGGGATGTTACTGGGTGTAGCCAGGGAATTGAGGTCCTATGACTCCTGTTAAAGAGGGTGTATGCTCCCTGACAGTGCAATGGCTGTACAAAAAAGCCCTCTGTGCAAAGTATCAGTTTCAGGATAATTGCATCTGTATCGCCCCCTTTGTGGTAAATTTCAAGCTCGCCCAGTCAGGTCTCAGGACCTTCGCTGTCACCTCTCTCTGGGTAGGGACCCGTGGCCCACTCCATTCTGACCAGGGGCTTTAAGGTTGCACAGCTCCCTGCCTCACACTGTGATGTTCAAAGAAATCCAGTCTGCCTAACAGCCAGTGCCTTTTTCTCCAAGGGCTATGAATAATGTATTCCCAGCAGGTACAAGTTATCATACAGCTCTTTCGAAGCAAGCACTTTTATTCCTAAGGAAAAAGCATTATAGAGAAAACAAAAAAAAATAAAGTTCCTATATGCATGCCAGAAGCTTACCAGTGGTCATGCATTAGTCTTATGGGGCCCTAGTAGGCCAGAGTCTTTCCAACCCTTCTGCAAGGGTTGGTGGCCCTCCTTGGAAAGAAGGTGCAGTCTGTTTGCTGTATCAGAAAAAAGGTCCTTTGTCAGTTCAAGTTCATCCTTTTATACCAAAAGACTTTTCTTTGTACCCTAATCTCTGGAAAACCCAACTGCAAACCAGTATATGAAAACCACTCCAGAGGGTGGCACCTCTTTAGAGTTGTTTAATCTCAGTGTTTCACCTTAATCACCTCCTTCTGATCTAGTTTCTGAAGGAGCAATGGTAAACCTCCCTTGTGGAGTAGAATACAATCATACATACGATTCCTGGCCCACAGTGATACATAAACTTAATACAATTCATCCCCCCAAATATACTACATGTGGTTACATTATCTGTCATAAAGAAAAGGAGGACTTGTGGCATTCGATGAAGTGAGCTGTAGCTCATGAAAGCTTATGCTCAAATAAATTGGTTAGTCTCTAACGTGCCACAAGTACTCCTTTTCTTTTTGCGGATACAGACTAACACAGCTGCTACTCTGAAACCTGTCATTATCTGTCATGTCTCCCCTAGAAATAAATGGGTGTCCCTAGGGTTTCCAACCGACATCCTAAGGGCACTCATGGAGAATTTTCTTCCATTACCTTTCATAATTTCACATTTTAACTATTCGTATAATAAATATTCTAACAATCGAGCACACATCATTCAAAATTTCATATAGAGTCGTTTGACAAATGTCCTGTGTAATATCTCTCTTTCGGCCTGTAGAGGGTTGTCAATCACCTTCTCTTACCCTTGTCATTCCAATATTTTTGGGTGTGAGTTTGATACCCTGGTGCTCCCACACCCATCTCCCATCTGGCTCCTAGGGAATGTGTGTGGTGCCCTTTTGGCTGCCCTGAAGGTGGGTGAAGTTTCCTCATCCCCCTTTGGTATATTCCATGAAGCATGTTTTTGGACAAAATGGAGAAAGAAGGCAGGGCTGGCTCCCTGGAAAGCAAATCTTAATCATTATTTTAACAGTGGAAGGTGGCAGGGGAGGGCAAAGGAAATTCTTCAAACCTCCCCCATAGCCAAATTCTTTTCTCTGAGCCTCAGAGACTGAAGCATGAGGACCTAAAATTTGACCTAATCTCAGCAAGGGGAATGAGTATTGATTCCCATACACTGAGTCAAGGTGAGCATCAGTTCTTCCCCAACCAGATTCTAGGTCCTTTACATTTTCACAGAAAACCACGTAGCTTCCTACCTTACACTGTTGATAGCCCTTGGAGAGAAAGCAAAGCACAGGCACTAGCCTTTATGCACATTGGCGTGCTGAAGATATCAGTGTAAGGAAGGGAGCTCTATAGCCTTAAAACCTCCAGTCAGAAGGAAATGGGATAAGGGACCCTGCCCAGACACAGGTGATGGCTGCAGACCTGAGACCTAACTGGGAACTCCTGAAGTGGACCAGACCATAGTGGGTGACCGAGTAGGGAGGGAGGGAAGTACAGGTGCAGTTACCCTCAAACTGACACAGAGTAGTTGTGATAATCAGGGTAAGTAACTGAATCAACCGGCTGTATGGAATGTCATTGTGTATAAACAGACTGTCATGTCAAGTAAGCTCTTTTATGAAAGCGTGTAACATTCTGAATTTGGTGGTCATTATGAATAGGGCTCTGTGACTTCTTGTGACCTCTGTGACTTCCGCAGCAGCCAGTGTGGCTGTCCCTAGGGCTCAGGCAGCCCTGGGGACAGCCACACTGGACGCTGCTGGAGCAGTCCCAGCCCTGGGGCCGTACGCACCAGCCATTGCTTTGGCGGCCCTGGGCAGCTGGCCCTGGAGACCACCTGAGCAGCAGTCCCAAGGGCAGTGGGAGCCGCCACAGCTTGGTGGCTCCTGGAAGTGGTCCCGGGTGGGCCAGAGCAGTCACTGGCCCCCGAGGCTCCCTCCCCCCAGCATCTGGGGCCAGGGGCTCACACACTCCTTGCATAGCTGGTGCTGTGGGCACCCCCCCTCCATGGAACCCTTCGTCCCATAGGATTAAATCAGGAGTATTTATGGTGTAACTCATGGACAGGTCACAGGCTGTGATTTTTTGTTTCTTGCCCATGACCTATCCATGACTTTTACTAAAAATACCTATGATTAAATCATAGCCTTAATTATAAGATATGTATACAGATTGTGGTTATGAATTTGTGGATTTGTATAGCTATAAAATGTGTTCATAATTTGTGCTACAACATTCAGCTCCACCTCACAACAGGGAGGTGATCAGCCAGGCAAAAAGGGGCTGCCTTCCCCACAAGATGAGACTGGCTCCAAACACTTCACATCCTACAAGTCAGGAAGAGACATCGGATGGGCCATTAAAATGAATGGGGACACAATGAAACAACTTGAAACTGAAAAGAAAACCCCAGTCTTGAGAAATTAAGAAAGGAGGGAATTTCCCCCACCATGAATCACCATAGTCTGAGAAAAAGAAGAAGAAAAAACCCCTGAAAACCCTATTAAAAGGAAAGGGGTTTGAAGGGAAGGCTATTCAGAAACTAGGCAGCATCAAAGTAGGATGCTGTCCATGAAACACTGGATCCCATCTACAACAGAAGCATGCTGGGCAAGTGTTTAGAAACAGTACGTAACTTGTACTAGAAAAGGTAATTTGCCTAATATAGAAGTGTAAAGGCTGAAGTTGCAGCTTTATGTTTATTTTCTGTGTAACTTGTATGCATTTGCTCTGCCTTACTATGTCATCTTTGAATCTGTGATTTTGCTATTAAATAAAGCTTTTGTTATTTTTTGCCGCAAGCAGGTCTCTGCTGTGCAAACTATATAGAATGTGTGTCCAAAGTGATCTGATCACTGGGGGAAGGTTTCACTCCTTCGGAGTTGACAAACCAGAGAGGAAAAGACCAAGTGTCTGGTAGTCAAGACTGGAAGGGGCTGTTGAGGTCACCCTACAAGGAGTAACTAGGCTGGTAGAAGCCAGAGTGAGATCTTTATGGCTGTAGGCTGGCTACTGGTGTCAGAGCTCTGAGCCATAATAGCATAGCATTAAGGCACACAAAGTTACAATGCAGGCAGTGATAGAACCCCTTATGGTCTGAGTGATCCCCAAAACCTTACAGTACTCCTGTGAAAACTTTTGAAAAGTCTTTCAAAAACAATTTGCATTGTGGAAACTTCTCGCACTCTGGTTCAGATCCTACTCCCATTCAAGTCAGCAAGAAAGACTGCCTTCTTATGGGAGTAGTTTGGGGCCCACAGAACTTGGAGTTATATTAATCCTGGTTCTGGCAATGCACATATGTGTCCATTTGGAGAGTCACTATCCTAAGTGTGTGCAAGTATCTGGCCTACAGTATTGTCTTCCACATCACGACCACCACCCACCTGCATCGAAGTTAAAGAAATTAAATTACCCTTAAAAAAGAAAGAAATTAAATAATTATTTTCTTGATTCCACTAGAGGTTACAAAGCAAGTATTACTTATCTGAAAGATCACTTTTGTTAAACAATTTGAGCTATAGAACACTGCACAAACAAAAATGCATATTTGCACAGCTAAAAAATTCACAGACATCACAAGCATATTGATATTTTCACAATCTCATTGTGCAGAGAGTGGCACAGTACCTTCAGGTCCCTACAAAATATTACATAATAATAATTGTGGGTGTATGAAAAAAAGCTCATGGGAGAAAAGGAACTAGCACCAGGCCTGATTAGTCTTGAAAACCCCACAAGTGTAATGAATGGTCTCATGATATTGCACGTCTGCCTGTACAAGTTTTGAGGTAAACCCTGCATACAGTTCCAGAGTTAACATAAGAACGGCCATACTGGGTCAGACCAAAGGTCCATCTAGCCCAGTATCCTGTCTTTTGACAGTGCCCAATGCCAGGTGCCCCAGAGGGAATGAACAGAACAGGTAATCCTCAAGCGATCCATCCCGTCACCCATTCCCAGCTTCTGTTTGTTTGCAAACAACTCTTATGCCTATGAGGGAAGCAACTAAATTTGTAATTATCCAACAATTTAGTATGACTCCTTTGTTTTTGCAAGAGATTCTAAGACATGTATCTAGGCAGTTGTTTTTAAGCATATAAACCGAGAAAGTAGATGTTTCAGGTCTATCTCATTTTAATTGTTTTACTGACCTGACTGTCCATTTGACAAACCATCTCTGCTGTATATCTTAATTTGTACTGGTGATATGGGCCATTATATATATTTAAACCTTAAATGTGTGGAAAGGTCGCCTCTGAAAAAAGTTAACTTCTTGAACACCCAAAACAAAAAATAACAAATAAATTAGGGAAAACTTGACAAAGATCAAAATAAAACATTTGTCCACAGTTAAGAGCTTATTTACATATTCTAATAATAAGCTCCTTAGAAATAGGGATAAACAGGAGCAACACGCTGAACCATAAAGAGGTGTCAGAGGTTTCTGGGGGAGGTTTGGTTGGTAGAAGTAGAGTCTCGGTAATACGGCCTGTCTGTTTTGCCTGGATCTAGAAATGCAGCAGGATGCTGAGTAATGAACTGTTTTGTTTTTGTCTGCAGCTTGGAAAAAATCCTTTAACCTAAGACCAGCTCGCTCCTACTCTGTTATTCTACAACACCACCACCACTTAGTGATGGGACCAGTCCAGCTCCACTGCTGCAAATCAGCTCCTATTTCTACAGCCCCTGGAAATCGCCAGCCACTTCCCGAGCACTTTACTAATGTCTACACCGCTGTACGCCCTGTTGCCGGGGCTGATCCCCAGGGCATTGCGGTCACCCGGGAGAGAGGGTGCCGCAGGCAGCAGCTCCAGGAGGGAAGAGGGGTTTGCAGGCACCCCCCGCTACGTGTCTGGGCGGCCGTTACCTTCCCCTTTGCGCTCGAAGAGCAGAGCATTTCCCAGCAGCGGGTAACAGGGGCTGAGCCCCGGAATCGGCTTCAGCGCCTTCCACTTCCCCAGGTAACCCGGCAGCAGGCGGAACGTGAAGGCTGCCAGCAGCGTGAAGAGCAGAGTGACGGCTCCAGCCCCCCAGTAGAGCAGCCGGTCCCCCTCCTGGGGCAGCTGCAGAGCCCCCATCGCTGCCCCGACCCGGCCGCTGGGCGCGCACTGAGCCACAGTCCTGGGGTGCTGCACCGGGAGTAGAACCCGGACTCGGGCTCCAGCCGAGGGAAGTGGAGCCCAGGGGCGTGGCTCGCTGCAGTGGGGGGGAGAGGCCCAGGAACAAAGGAGTGGGAGGGCAGGAGGGATCCCCAGAGGCTGCCTGAGGAGGGGGCAGAGCAGCGAAGGCATAGGTGTTGGAACTAGAGGTGCTGGGGGAGCTGCCGCACCCCCTGGCTTAAAGTGGTTTCCATCACATACAGAGTTTACAGTTTGGTTCAATGGCTCTCAGCACCCCCACTTTACAATTTGCTCCAGGTGCCACACAAACCCTTGCCCAACATCGGACCACCCCCCACTCCTCTGATTTCCTATGGCCAGAGCCCCCTCAGACCTGCTACGCCCAGTGCCCCCTCTGCAGACCCTGCCACAAATGCACAGCGCCCTGCACACCACCAGTCCTACCCAACACCCCCCTGCCCACAGCCCCACCACAACTGCCCAGCGCCCCACACAGAACCCCCACTCCACAGTGCTCCAACACACAGATCTTCCCCGCTCCCTCACCGCCCAGCACCCCACCCCCATGTCGCCCAGAGACCCACTCCCCCATGCCCTGCCTCCTGGCCACACGCATCGGCCCTGATGGGAGGCAACTGTGTCTGGCAGGATGAGCTGCCAGTGCAGCCAGGGCTGGTTCCGGGGTGAACAATCACTCCGGCCCCCCGAGAGTGGCATGTTCAGCCAGACCAGGGCCTGCCCCAGCCAGCCTCCTCCAGGAGCCACTTGCCTGGAAGGGCCCAGCCATGTCCCCCACACTGCCCCCCATCAACTGGCTGAGACTGGCCAGTTTTCTGCACCAGTCCCAGGTGGCTCAGCTCCAGCGAGACAGGTGGGGCCACACAGGTGGTGGGAAGCAGAGACTGCACAGACCCAGAGGTGCACTGGGGCTTGGCCAGGGGGCAGAGAGAATCATAGAAGACTAAAAAGTTGGAAGAGACCTCAGGAGGCCATCTAGTCCAACCCCCTGCTCAAAGCAGGACCAACCCCAACTAAATCATCCCAGCCAGGGCTTTGTCAAGCTTGACCTTAAAAACCTCTAAGGATGGAGATTCCACCATCTCCCTAGGTAACCCATTCCAGTGCTTCACCACCCTCCTAGTGAAATAGTTTTTTCTAATATCCAACCAAGACCTCCTCCCCTGCAACTTGAGACCATTGCTCCTTGTTCTGTCATCTGCCACCACTGAGAACAGTCAAGCTCCATCCTCTTTGGACCCCCCTTCAGGTAGTTAAAGGCTGATATCAAATCCCCCCTCACTCTTCTCTTCTGCAGACGAAATAAGACCAGTTCCCTCAGCCTCTCATCATGTGCCCCAGTCTGCTGATCATTTTCATTGCCCTCCACTGGACTCTCCAATTTGTCCACATCCTTTCTGTAGTGGGGGGCCCAAAACTGGACACAGGCCTCATCAATGACGAATAGAGGGTAATAATCACTTCCCTCAATCTGCTGGCAATGCCCCAACTAATGCAGCCCAATATGCCATTAGCCTTCTTGGCAACAAGGGCACACTTCTGACTCACATCCAGCTTCTCATCCACTGTAATCCCCAGGTCATTTTCTGCAGAACTGCTGCTTAGCTAGTCCGTCCCCAGCCTGGAGCAGTGCATGGGATTCTTCCATTCTAAGTGCAGGACTCTGCACTTGTCCTTGCTGAACCTCATCAGATTTCTTTTGGCCCAATCCTCCAATTTGTCTAGGTCACTCTGAACCCTAGCCCTACCCTCCAGCATATATACCTCTCCCCCAAGCTTAATGTCATCTGCAAACTTGCTGAGGGTGCAATCCATCCCATCATCCAGTGATCACTACCCATTGAACCCGAAAACAGAGCCAGCTTTCTATCCACCAGACCCAGGTGCAGCCCGGGGTGGCACAGACCCGTGATTGGCCCATGGCATCTGACTTGCAGGACTCGGGATAGGGCAGGGGCAATGGATTCTTCCTAAATGTGCGGGGGCCATAAGGTCCCACCCCCTCCATGGCCCCATCCCTGCCCCGTAGTCCTCTTCCTCCTGAGGTCCCACCCAAGCCAGAAGCTGGAGCCAGGCCGGGGAGCCCAGGCTCCTCCACCTGACTGTGCTCCCCAGCCTGGCTCCATCTACACAAGAGCAGCCCCCGGCCCATGTCCCTGGCCCCCCCAACCCAGGGCAGGTGGAGGGTCTGTGGCTCCCCACACAGCTCTTACCCCAACCCGGCTCCGGCTTCTGGCCTGGGGGTGTTGCCTTGGTGACCAAAGAGGAGAGGCAGAAGACCAGGACTGTGGCAAAAAGTGGGAGGGCCATTGCCCCTTGGCCCCCCTGTTCCGGTGCCCCTGTTCTGGGACCCTCTCACCTCACAGAGTCCTAGAGCCCAAGCCTGGGAATTAAACAGCCCCTTAGCCTGTCAGATGGCACAGGCCAGCATTGGGTTCTTAATTTCAGTATAGGCATACCCTTAGGTGCCTGAATCTAACATCTAGGCACCACTGGCATTCATGAAACTACTGCCTGGCTGCTGCTTGACCCTTTAGGTGCCCAAAGTCCCTACGTGCCTAAGTTTCTGCTGGTAAAGTCCCCTACATTTCTGTCAGTGGGCATGCGCAAATCTAAGTTCTGACACTATCAAGCTGCTCTTTACATCTAAGCCCTAGTGGGATTCACATACTGATTTCCTCAGCTGGGCCTGATCCAGTAAGCGTGCTCTTTGCACACTCAACCACACAAAAAGGAGCAGAGGAGTGTGCTACTTCCCTTACAGTCAGTGCCCTGTCTAAATTTCCTGGAAGGCATGGAAATTATGAAAATGCCCCCAAACTGTGATCTTTTCTTTGTTTTTCCCCTCCTTCCTTAAAAAAAATGGCTACAAAGTCTTTAATACAATAATTATTTTAGCTAGTCAGTTTTAAAGGATGGAAAGAATTTTACAAGTAACTAGTCAAAATTGACTGAGGTTACTTCTAAATTTCATTCCTTCCTAGAAATTCAGTAGCATTACTTTAAAATCCATGGAAAATCTGTGAAATTCAATATTTTGCCATTTACACTGTCATGAATTTTCTACAAAAAAAAAGTATGAAAATCATGATGTATACAAGGCCCTGTTAATTCTGAATAACCGAATAGTTTGAGTACTTGGCTGGGATGTGGAAGACCCAAGTTCAAATCCCCACTCTGCCTGATTTGGGGCAGGGATTTGAAGCCAGGTCTCCTACTTCCCAGGTGAGTGCCCTAACAAGTGGGCTAACAGTTCAACAGGTCTCCTGTTGGCATAAGTAGCCTCTTCATTAAGTGCTACAGCGCAATAATTGTAGAGAAACCATGGGAAATTGCCAGGAGCAGAAGTGCCAGGCCCAGAGATGCTTGGGAGGGGCAGCCTGGAGCCAAAGAATGAGATAAGAACAAGGAATGCAGGCCAGATTTACAGAATGTGGGGGGGACTTTATCCTGGGAAGCAGTAATTCTGAAAAAGACTGAGGTCATGGTGGATAATCAAGTGAACACAAGCCCTCAGTGCGATCTGCAGCCAAAAAGGCTAATGCAATCCTTAGATGCATAAACAGGGGAAGATGGAATAGGTGTGAAAAAGTTCTAGTACCTTTGTATTTGGAACTGGTACAATGGCTGCTGTGCCCAGTTCTGGTGTCACTGTTCAGGAAAGATGCTAATAAACTGGAGAGGGTTCAGAGAATCAATGTACTACTTCTTAAGTGGCCATAAAGACCATAAAGTGGGCATATTATGCTTGCAGTTGCTCAAAACAGTGAACAAACATACTTTTAGAATGCAGTAGTAACAGAGATCCAATGTCGCAAGCCCTGTTAAGAGAGAATGACGATAATGAAACCTGGAGGTGGTCATGACACCGTGTGTAGCTATTGCAAGGTCCTAGTCTGCACCCACTCTGCCACTGAAAGTACAGAGATAAAGGGATGCCAGGATCCTTAACCCGACTCCATTTGAGTACCTTCAGTAAGCATGACAATAAGGGAAGACTTTGCCTGATTATTCTGAGAAGGCTATAACAGTATAACATGTCGTGCTGACACAGAGCTAATAAGATTCACTCAGTATTTCCCGAGTCCAGACAGTGAATTTGCAGGCTCTGTAGGTAAGAGATGTGTAATTATATACCACTGGCATCTTTGCGCTATTTCTGATGACATTTTTAAGCAACGGTAAGCAACAGGCACTTCTGTAATATGCAGTCAGAACCACACTGCAAAGTTATGAACACAGCGTATGAAGTGTATCTTGTGGCAGACCCATCCATGTTTCTCAGCAGCTGCTGGCCCAGAGAAGTACAGTTCCTTTTGGAAATACCACCTGGCAGTGTTTCTGAAACAGATTTTTTTTTCTTATTGAAGCAAGAACCTGAAAAGCTCAAGTCTGACTAGCTTAGTTTTTCCATTTGGTCCCTGAATGTAAGAACAGCACATTAGTCATGACACACCCCAAAATTCCCAACCTATAAACGTATACACCTGACAGATGACTGTGGAGCATTGATTAAACATAGCATCGCTCTCTGACATAAGAGCAACTTAGTGGCTCCTCTATGTACAAGGCTTCCATATCAAGTATTTTTCTACAATTCGCGGCATTACCCTAATGTTAAAACCCAGTTCTGAGATCACTGTATAATAATAGTAGTTTTTATCATACTACAGCTCAGGTATGTAATTTAGTGTACATAATTTACTGCTGTCAGAAAGTTATTCAGTCATCCAAAAAGGCACAAACACACAACAAAGACTCAGCAAGGCAAAGTTCTTCACCTGGTTACTTTATCCCAGTATACCAAAGCTTTAACACACTACAGTCAAGATGTCTGCATTAAACAGCCATACAATCTGCTAATACATAGTAGTAAGTACATGGGACATATTCCAAGTCAACCAGTCATTCATGTTATAATAGGCTAACTTCACAGATCCCTGAATGTGACAGCCTGCAGCATTCTATAGGGAAAGATGGTGCACCAGACCGTCAAAGCTGTCTGCATCTACACATCAGCAGGTGTTTTCCCCCACATGAAATTGGTAACCCAGTTACACAATATCTTCCTTTTTGCATAATTTTTCCTGCTTCAGCATAATACTCCTTCTATGGGCGTACGTAGGCCCAGCATTACCCGAGGGATTATGGCTACTTGGATTCCAAACATATATTTTTCTTTTCCACCTTCTGTGAGGCATGGTGTCAATTGCTTTTGAGTAAAATAGACAGCCAAGATTTCTGCGACTAGGTACCTCTAAAAAGGATGCCGACACTATAGATTATCTGTATTCAAAACTGCATCTGTTTTTGTCTCGTTACTATTGCACACTCCTTACCATTGGACAAAGCAAGTTAGTGAGCTCGATAAAAGATAAGTGACAAAAAAGACATTTTAAACAACTATGGATGTTCTCATTTTTGTGGATTCCCTACACTGATTTATCCTGCAACTGGCATTAAGTGAAAAGCTGTAGTGAAAAGCTGCAGTGAAAGCTGCAGGTACTCCGCACTTAAGGCCTGATCCTGCATCATTAAAGTCAGTGAAAGATTTGCCATTGACTTCAATCTGCACAGGATTAAGCCCTTATAGAACTAGGTGCCTAACTCTAGGACACCCAGTTTGAAAAGTTTTGTCTAGGTAATTTGATCAAGGTCACAGGGGGAGGTGGTGTCAAAAATGGAATGAGGCCCTTGCACAGGGAACGTGCTTCCTCACATGATAGTGAGCTTCCTCTCAATGGATATTAACAATTAAACCTACTGAAACAGTGTATTGTAAAACAACATGTTACAAAATATGCCTGAATAATTATCAGAATTTTGGACCCTACTGAGACAACTGAAGGGCTCAAACCTGGCTACAGTTTTCCAACCTTGTTGGAACCTCTTATTATGTTAACTAAAAAATTTAAACTTTTTGCATGTCAAGGTCATTCACAATCCCTTAAAATGTGTTGACACCCACTCTTGACCTTTTAGTGGCCGCCACTTGCTCCAGGAGTTCCGTATATCTGAAAATCTGATCCAAGCTCTTCTCTGCATTCCACTTCTGTAAATAAACAGCATGCAAGGTGACATTGGCCTGAAAGACTACATGGGTAATTAGCACTTAACCTTACCAGATTCAGTTTGGTGGGGGTTCCTTTCAACAATACACTTTGATGTACCATGTGTACTGCCAACAGGCAAAGAAGAGACTAGGGTGCTTAGGTGAAGCTAATGATCAAGTTAGTGACTTGGTTTCACTGCACAGCTGAGCCCAGAAGATACAAATGCTTATTGGGATCCTCATCAAAGCATACTTCTTATAGTTCTCCATAGAAGGAATTAGGTAGTGCAAACCAAATGTAAAAGCATACACACAAAGGTAAGAAGACCAGAATAGTAACTTAAAAAAAAAATCATGGGTCTTAATGCAAAAAGAATGGGGCAACGAGAGCCGGGAGAAGAGAAAGTCCTAAATATGGAGCCGAAAAAATCAGAATAAGAAGAAAAGCACCTTTCCAAAGAAACTTGCCTTGTTTGTGTTTTTTATATAAAGTGGGAAGGGATGGGCTGAGACCCATGCCAAGGGGAGCAAGTTTCATTCCATAGGGCCCACTGAAGCAAAGTCATGACTGCCTCAACTTTTTGGTGCTCAGCGGGAGACACTTTAAATGGGGCTTGACTTTCAGAGACTGCTGAGCACTCTCTGAAAATCATGCCCCAAAAACCAGGGCAACCAAAATCCTGAGTTGCTTTGGAAAATCTTAGCCAATATAGAGTTTAAGGCCAGAAGGGACCACCAGATCATCTAGTCAGACCTGTTGCATATCACAGGCCACCAACACCACATGGCATCCACACACTAAACCCAACAAAGGATATTAGAGCAGAGTATTATAGCCCACAGGAGACTAGACTACAATGCATCACAGGCAGAGAAAGCAGGGACCAAGGTACACTAGTGCTCTGCACGCCTGTAGAGACAGGGAAATGATTGAGATACACCCAGATAATCCTGGCCAGTGAACCACACCCACTTACTGCAGAGGAAGGTGAAGCACCGCAAAGGTCACTGTCAATTTGACGTGGGGAAAAATTCCTTCCCAACCCCACAGTTTAGGATCAGTTAGATCCTGAGCGTGAAACAGCCAGCCAAGCACCTGAGAGAGAGAATGCTTGGTGCCACCTCACAGACCTGGCCCTCCCTGTCCAGTGTCCCATCTTCAGCTCTGGCCAGAGGAAGGACATTAAAAAAACCCCAAAGAATTTGCTGGGGGGTGGAAATCCCATCCTGACCCCTGCACATGGCCAACAGAAATCCTGAAGCCTGAGCTTCTAGGAATATAAGACAAAAACTGGAAGTGAGCCTGAGCCCTGCCCCCTACCATCACAAACAACCCTGTCAGACAATTGGACTCATAAATTTGTCCAATTGTCTCTCAAAACTCATTAAGTTGTTTGCCCCCACAACTAGTACTGGGAGGCTGTTTCAGAGCCTCGTCCCTCAGAGGGATAGAAACATTCTTCTAATTTCCAGCCTGAATTTTTTCCCGGTCAGATTACACTCCTTTGTTCTTGTGTCAACATGTCCTTTAGCTTAAATAGCTCTTTACCCTCACTAGCATTTACCCCTAATGTATTTATAGGCAGCAATCACACAGTCCTCCTGACTTAGTCTTACAATGGTGATCTCCTCTTCATTCTGTCTGTCCCCTCTCTTGTTCATGACCCTTATTTATCTGTATAATTTAAGGCTGGATTATAACTTTACAATCTGCCTGAAAAAGGGGGTCATGTATAGTTGTGCTGCTCCAGGAAAGGAACAGCTAGGGAAGCAGACTGTGCCTCTGAGCTACTCTCTGCTGTAGGGAGGTAGAAAACGATAACCGGCCTCAACTGGTACAGTGTTCATCAACAAACACCCTAGTCAGTGCACTGAGGGTGCAGAGCCAAGTCCCTGACCTTTTCACATTTCCTCCTGCTTCCCTCTCAGGCTGCAACTAGTGGAATAAGTAGCCCATGCAAGAGAACAAGATGAGGTCTTAGATCTGGTCTACACTGCGAGGTTAGGTCTTATTTAGAATTTACACTCCCTTCCACCTATGCACAGGCACGTAGAGCTAGTGACAATCTAGCCCTTAGCTCTGTAAGCTACTTGGAGGTGGAATCATGTCTTCTTACATGTTTTTAAAGCAGCTTGTACACCTCCTGTTCTATGTAATTGATTTATAAAACAATGTTTATTGCCAGCTACTCATTATACAGAATAGTACAACAGCAGCCAATGGGACATATTTGGGATAAAATGCTACAGCGTGCTCAGTGGGCTTGATCCAAAGCCTACTGAAGTCAACAAAAGGAATGACCTATAGAATATAACGTGCACATATCTATAGCCTCCTCCTCCTTTAGATACAACTCTCTTCTACCTTGTTGAAACCATTGACCAGAGTTATTTGGGACACATGAGTCCCTGAGACATAGCATAGTTTAGAAAAGAGCTGGTCAAATAGTAAAAAAAATGGATTTGGGTATATTTTCATGAATACAAATGCCAAGTGAATATGGTTACTGTGATTTGTGGATTGATGTTATTCATTATATGTGAATATTTTGACAACTGCTGGTATCTGAGAAAATATTTGTGTATCCCAAAAGCTACACACATTTTTATTCTAAAATTTAATTCTAGAAGTTTGATTCTCCTGTTTAAAAAAAAATCTGTCACCCTAACATAAATACCATATAATTTAACATAGCACCAGGAACAAATAGCAAACATGGAACAGTCAAAGTGAGGGGGGGCAAACAACTCCGATTCTAAAATTTAGTCTTCTGAACTATTTGCCAAATGTGTATGAATAATTAATATGTTCAAAGAAAATCAGGATGGGTTCACAAATGATTCCCTAGCCAAAAAGTGGGGCTAATTCATAATGAATGTTTTTTTAAGAACTGGTAACAAATAATTTAACCATTATTATCATTAATAATTGTAGTTCGGAGGAATGAGGGAAAGAGTTGAAGTCAGGAACTCCTGGAATACTAATCCAATCACCCTGTGCCATTGGGTGACTCACCTGACCTCTCTGTTTCTCCATCTGAACAATGGGGATATTTACTTATCTACCTCAAATGAGGGAGGAAGGTTTAACGGAGTCATTTGTTAATGTTTGTAAAGTGTTGGCTAAGTGTTGGGTTGTAGTACTAATATATGGGTATGCGCACAACCTATCTGTTGTGATGCTCCACTAATTGTGTATTGTTTCCAAATCCCCAGATACAATCACCCTCTTCTGAGATTGTGAACAACATGTGACAAGTCATAGTCACGATGCTTAATGCAGTACTGGAAGGTATTTGGATACTACAGTGATGAGGGTGACATGAGAACCTATACGGAATGGAACAGAATAGAATATAATACTAATGTATATGTGGTCCCTTGTGTTAATATTTGTCATGAATCAGATACACACTCATCTAGCCACCCCATATGTGTAAGCCTACTCCTAGCAATTACACATCCATGACATGTATAATCTATAATTAAGTAAATATTCCATGTAGGCCTGATAATCTGAAGACAGCATCCACTCTAATTTACATGTCAGGATTACTCCTTTTCTCCCACTGTGACAGCCTAACCTGCTTCATCCATGTCTTAACCTGAGTCATCCAGGACACAAAAATAGGATATGAAAAGGGATCCGTTCCACTGAGAAGACTGCTGCATTTGCACTTGTAGAGATGCAACCCAATTCATGTCTCCTATCACCTATGAGAACCCAGTGATGGGCTCTTGGTCCAATACTATTCAGTATTTTTATCAGTCGTGTAGACGATGATACAAAATCTTTGCTGGTAAAGTTTGCAGGTAACACAAACATTGGTGGGGTCATAAATAACAAGGAGGCTAGGTTACCATTACAAAACAATCTGAATCACCTATTTAAACGATCACAATCGAACAAAATGTGTTTTAGTACAGCCAAATGGAGGATAATACATCTGGGAACAAGGAATGCAGGCTATACCTACAGGATGGGTATAGGATCTGAAACTGCCTGAGGGTGACCCCTGAGGAAGGCAAGGCCTATCACAAGCTTATTGATGGGCAGGTTGAGAAGTGCTTTGATGGCTGTGCTTAGGTACATACCCATGGAAAAGATATCTGATAGTGGAGATCTTTTCACAGGCATAACATAGATCCAATTGCTAGAACTGCAGTGAAACAATTTAACCTTGAGATAGGATGCAATTCCTTAGGTCAATTCACAGTCACTTAGAGTCTTTAAGGTGAGATTAGACATGTTTTTAAGAGATATGCTTTAGTCCAGCTTCTGGGAGAAATTGTATGGCCTATGTTTTTGGATGGGTGGGCTGCATGGTCATGGTAGTCCCTTCTGGTTTTGGAATCTGTGAATTTTATGAATCCCCTGTTCATGACCTTCCTTTGTGGGCCAAGAAAAGAATAGGATTACCTGCACTGCTTCAACATGCTCATAACACTTGCAGCTCTGCATTAAGACAATGACTATAATCGGCTCTCATGTCTCAGTTGGTCACCTACAGTGGCCAGAAAAGAATCTCTTTCCCTAATGAATAGTTGGCCAGATGTATTTTGGGGGTTTTTCTGCCTTCCTCTGAAACATCAAGAATTGGCCACAGCTGGAAACAGAACATAGGACAGGGTGGACCAGTGATCTGAGATGATACAGAGAAAATCCTTTTTCTCAGCTGCCTGGCTGGTGTGTGTTTCTCACAGGCTCAGGGTTAAACTGATTGCCACATTTCAGGTCAGGAATGAATTTTCCTTAGGTCAGATAGGCAGGGACTTTGGTGGGGTTTTGGCTTCCTCAGCAGCATAGGAGTATGGATCGCCTGCTAAGATTATCTGGGCATATCTCACCTAAATGATTCCTTGCTGTTGCAGGAGACTCACACCCACTGGTGGCAAGTAGGGGCTAGGAACCAGCTCCTCAAAGATATTTAGCTGCCTAACTCTCAAAGAAATCAGATAGAATTAGGCACCTCAATACTTTTGAGGATGTGGGCCTAGGTTCAAAGTGGGGATTTAGATTCGGTGTTACAATGCCTGAGATTAAGGTGCCCTGCCACCTAATGCCTGGGGAGAGTTAAGTGGCTAAGAAGGGGATTCATAAAAGCCAACAAGCTGACCAGGAAGCCAAATAAGCTAGCCAGTGGGAAATGCCTAAGCCCCCAGCCCTTAAAGGGATATTGAGCCTGAAAGATAGTGAGAATGACTCAGTAGCCCAGCAGCTAGAGCACTCATATGGGTGACCGCGGCTACAGTCCAAGCTCCAATGAATATTTTATTTATACAAGTCGAACAGCTTCATTTATTTCATTTCATTTATTATAACATTCATTTATACAAGTGGAACAGCTTCATCAGGACAGACTGAAAGACAACCTGATCAGAACACCCTACCCTGTAGCCTGGTGCTTTGGGCACTCACCTATAAGATGAGAAATGGAGGGGGAGGGTTTCAGATCTCTGCTTTGAAGCAGGTAAAGTGGGGATATGAATCCATATCTTCCCCATCCCAACTGAGTGCTCTCTTAGAGTATGGGGTGGGGGCAGCAGCACCTCCCTCAGCTGTGTTTTGTGTGGGGTACAATCTGGTAGACAGCTACTAAGCATGCCTACCAGATCAGATAAGATAGGAGGGTGACAGCCTAGACTGAGGATCCTGCTGGGGTTTAGATGTCCAGCTGCTCAGCCGTGTCAGAACAGAGGTTGCAATTCCTAGTAATTCATGATAACAATGGATAATCATAGGGCTAGAGAAAAGCCAGACAATGACTCCGTAGCCCATATCCTGCATCAGAATATGCCATAGCTCAGAAGCGAGGACACTCTCCTGAATGTGGAGAGTATTTGTGAAGTTCAAATACATTCTCTATATCAGGGAGGGAGAGAAATGAATCTGAGTCTACCACATCCTAGGAAAGTACCCAAACCCCTCGGCTAAAGGGTACTAGGAAGCTCTTTCCCACCCCTTCTCATGAATCCAGCCTTTGTTTTTATAAAAATGCCCAAAACTAGAATGAAAATTTTCAGCTCAAAACATTTTGTTTTGACCCAATTTAAAATCTGTTGACTGTTCAATACACTGAATAATTTCATAATGGTTCGATCTAAAACAAAATGGTTTTTATTTTTTTTTTTACTTGCCAGCAAACTTACAAATCCATTATTCATGCAGCTCTAAGTATGATATAGTCTTTAATTACATGATCAACATACTTGTTTTTCCATAGGACCTGGGTATCTCAACTGATTCTGGCCCTGCATGCTAAATTGTTAGAATTATTTGTGCTGGCAACCAAACTTCTTATTTTGTGCACAGACGAGGCAGATATAGAACCCCCACCTTGTCCTCCAGTACCTGCTCTATTAAGGGAGGGAGGTTACGCTCGACACTACCTCCGTTTTCATTGTAACGTGAAAATCGTGCTGTGTGAACAAAGTGCCAGAAATACAAACTGAACAACAAGAAAAACCCCTTCTAATAATTTGATACTGAGTTCCTTTATAAATGGTTACAATAATTTAAAATGCAGAGATTTACATAAATCTCAGCGAGAATCAACTGCTAGCTGATCTTATAATGGAACATGTTTTAGGAGCTTTCTTCTTATAACACACACACTCTTCTCCTCTTCAGTTGGATCCAGATGCCCTTATTTGGGCGAAGTATTAGTTCTCCCACGAGGCTAAGCCCTTCTCGCTCTTGACTTGTTTCCACCCAAAAGCGCCGTAGGATGATGGCTAGAACAGCTCTCTCTTCCATCTGTGCAAAGCGCTGGCCTTCAAGTTAAATTGGAACAAAACCAGTAGTAGTTTAGAAATTGTACTTTCACGGCAAAGGTTTCCCACAAGATGCAGCATGGGAATAACTGTGCATCTGGTGTCACAGATTATAAGCCAATATGGGCCAAATTCAGGGTTGAATGGGTGTGCACACACAGGGGAAATGATAGAATTATGTCTATTTTTTATCCTAAAAGTGGAGTGTGCTGGTGTGGTAGACAGGGAGAGGAATTAGGCAGATGATCAAAGGTTTACAAGAAAAGAGGAGGGGCGAAAAAATAGACAGAAATAAAAAAAGAACTAAGCAAAGTGACAAGGGTCACAGACCAGACAGTTCGCCTGGGTCTACATGAGAAATTGACATCAGTATAGTTTCGTCTCTCAAGGGCGTGAAAAATCCACTTCTCTGAGGGACGCAGCTATACCAACCTAACCCCCGGGGTAGACAGTGCTAGGTCGATGGAAGAATTCTTTCCTTGCCCTAGCTACCGCCTCTCGGGGACATGGATTATCTACACCGAGGGGAGAATCCTTCCCGTCAGCATACACAGTGTCTACACTGAAGCACTGCAGCTGTGCTGCGGTAGTGTTTCAAGTGTAGACAAGCCCTTAGCCAAAGATTTAACTCAAAAGAGGTGTGGATTTAAAAAAGTTGTTTTCTGCTGCATCTCACCCTTCCATCAACACCTACTCTGTACATTGTCTATTCAGACTGCCATCTATCTAGGCAGGAATCATTATGTCTGCAAAGCGTCCAGACTTCTTTGGGTGCTCTAGAAACAATAATTAATTAGCCTGGGTATAATAAATTAGATCAGCTTTCAACACACGAAGATCTGATCAAGAACAAAAAAGTAATCTTTGAGGGGGGGGTTAATTTTAGCTTCACTTAATATTTGGACTCCTGAGAATATCTACTAGAACTTCGCACTGCTGACAGAAGAAGAGCATTGCCCGTGATTCTGTCATTGGGACTGACCCATACAAAATGGAATGAAATCCTGAAAATGAAATGAGATCAGACCCATGGAAATTTACCTTCCTCTCAGTATTTTGACCCATTCAAGGCTGTTAATATAATAGAATAGTGCTTCTAGATGAAGGGTCAATGGAGGGACAGCTTCTCTGACGTCACAACAACTATATAATACATACAATACTCCAAAAGCTCTTTATTTTTGAACACCCATAGCTGTGTTAGGTGCTTCAGAGAAACAATTGCAGACACAGTCCATTCCCTGAACAGCTTACAAGTTTAGGAATTGAGCGAACACCCCAGCAACCAGTGCAGAAGACAGAGGAGGGTTCTTAAATTTTCCCCTCCAGCCTGCAAGTTAGGATTATTGTATAGCCAGCAAACATATCCCAAGGGAAAGAAAAGACAGACAGTGGCTCATGTTGTTCCCTAGTGAGTTGTCAGGGTGTCATTGATGGGTTCTGGAGTCTTGAGGATGTGTCCAGCCCTCTTGAGCAGAACTGAAGTTAGCATGATACAATGCTACATATGGAGCATGTCCCAACAAGGAGGAAAACAATAAAGTGGGTGTAATGTGGACTCTAAAGAACCCCACGGGAAGAAAGGAAATGTTGTGACAATGATAATGTGAGATACTGGTACTGCTTTGCTGCAGTTATCAGCCACAGAGATCTGAAATCTCCATTCAAATTCATAGGCTCTGTTGTGAGTACTACAGCAAAGGCACCTTCACCTAAGTGGTAAGAAAATAACCACATATGGGCCTTATTACACTTTATCATGTACCAATACAGTTTCTGGGTCCAGCAGAGAAGGGCACATATGCATATGGGTGCCTTCCCTTAGAATTCTCAGGGAAGAATCGCTCAGGCCTGAATTCTTCTGGGTCTGGGAAAATCTCCGGTTGTCTGTGCAGCACATAAGGAACCACGATTACCTCTGTTGCCTTTGGTATCTTAAATCCGCCTGCAAAAACAGTATCAACATGCCAGTGAAGTAAGTGGCTTTCTCTAATGGATACAAAGCTCAAAACCAATTCTTGACTTGTGCACCATCTTGACGGAGCAGATATTTATCATACCTAAAATGATGAATACATACAAAAGGCTGAGAACTACTTACTAATATGGCAATCTTCACTTGTGGTGCGGGCAAAAAATGGAACAGAAGGGAAGAGACGAAGGGCTTCTTTAACAACACACTCAAGATATCGGAACTTCTTCAAGTCATCCATTGTGACTGGCCGGTCAGAGTTACCTGATCAGAATCACAACAGGGGTGTGAGAAACAACTGTCCTAATCAGACTAAACACAAGCTAGCTGAAGAGGCTCACAGCTATCTTAAACGATGACAAAACTACAACTGCACCACTGTGCTTACGGATTTGAATCATTTATCTCAATTTTCATTCTTGCGATGTCCTTAAACTATTGTTATTTATTGTTTGTATTGAGGTAGCATCAAAGAGCCCCAGTCATGGACTAGGACCCCATTGTGCTAGGCACTGTACAAATATAGAAGAGATGGTTCTTGCCCAGAAAGCTTACAATGTCAGTACTGAAGTCTGTCACAACTCCCTTAGCATCAGACCAACTCCTAGTGACATCTCTTTCTCCACAGAAGAGTTACAGCACATACAGTGGCAGTAGAGTGGTTTGCCTTTCTATACAGAAATTAATATATAAACCATATACTGTACCATGCAAACTTACACCCACATCCAAGGAAAGAGTAGAAACTTACCAAACACTTCATCCAATTCTCTGTGAACTTTCTTCTGGGCTTCAGGATGGCATCCAAGTAAGTAGATGACCCAGTTCATAGCAGCAGCTGTTGTATCATGCCCCTAGAGGTACAGATTTATTCAGATGTTCAGATCTGCATTATCCTCATGCATATGAAGATAAATATATACAAATAATTAGGGATATTATAGTGGTATAGCCTAACTGTACAGATACAGAAGAAAAGGTAAGACTATATGAATCCATGTAACAATTTGGCACCCAAGACATAACAAAAATAACCAATTATGTAATAGGATGGATGGAGACTAAGATAAGTAAAAAGCTAAAACAAATCATAATAATTAATAAGCAGAAGTCCCTTTGCCATCCCTCTTCTATTACTTAGCTTTTCTATGTTGCCTGGGTGAAGGGTCTTCCTCCACATTCAGTCTCTATGAGGAAGTGGTTTGCCATTGCTTCCTTGTAGACATAAACTTGTTGACCCACTAAATTGCTCTGGACAGTCACAATAATTTAAACATTATATAGCAATCTTAAATTCACTATTTTTTTCCTCAGTCAACTGTTGGAAGGGCATTTGCCCTTCTTCACCACTTTACAATGAAATGTAAGTATGCCTGACTTTTTAGTTACTCACTATCTTTACTATCCCATGATAAAATATACAGTATTACCATCAATTACCGGAAGAAGGCAAAGAAATTTAATTTTGCTAAGATTATATATTACAAACATAAAACTCATCCATTCAGGTACTATATGCTAAAGAAAACAAGATAATGTTCACTAGCAACAGATTTTAGTACACGAAGTTTAATTTTAATCAAATGTACTCTAATTATGCCATAGAGTAATAGCAACCACAGTACAATTAATTCCACTGCCTCTGGGAGTACAGAGTTACATCATCAGAAAACTGGAGCAGTACAGCAGGGAACCAGACCCAGTGTGATCTTTTCCAGTCATCCTGTGTCACAACGGATCTAAGTGTTATGGAAAGGGTCCAAAGACAGCTGACAAAAGCGATTAGAAGTATAAAGAGATTCATTGTGGGAAGAGACTGGGACCATTCAGTTTAGTTGGAGTACCTCAAACATGAAAGTATCCACTTCTTCTCGAATATCCATGTAGCTCAGTTTGTTCCCTTCATCATCAATTGCATTGAGAAGCATATCAAGAAAAGCCCTTCTCCTTTTGGGCCCACTTTGTTCACAGTTGTCATCAAAGTCATCTTTCTGTTGTGTGTGGTTCTTTATTTCACGGGCTTTTTCTTCAATAACCTTAGATATAAATAAATCAATATATTATTTTTTCCACAATTTAGATTCCACAATCTAAGTGTGTGGCCACTGCATACGTACTTTAAAATAACTTTTACCCCAGATATTTAAAAACCGATTCTACCTCTGACTCCATACTATGCACTGGTTGGTGATAGGAAGCGACATCTATACCCACCCCCTCCGTATTTGTTTTCCTATTGTACACTGAGTTTGCACAGGTCAGGGTTGTGAATCATGTAGAATCTGAGTTTTTAAATCCATGCTGGCTCTTTACTTTGATTGTCCTTCATTTCTGAGTCTTCAACACTGTGTCTCTAGTAAGCAATATTATAATACTGTATAGTGATAGTACATCACACAAAATGCTAATCAGCATCAAGTTGTTATAGAAAGAAAGACAGGATTTGAATGGTAACCCATGTTAAGCACACCATTGTAGCTGGAGAAAATTAATTAAAATCAGATGTTACTTTTATGGATTTAAAATTAAGAGAAAATAGTGGACTTTTATAAAAAGTAGGTCATCTCCACGTATATTTTCCTTGCTGAAGTGTATTCATTGGGGTTTTTATTTTTAAGTATTCCATGCAGTCCAAATTTCTATCATTTTCTCAAAATTCAGATCTGAACTGAAATATTTAAGTACTGGACAAAGCACCAGAACAAAGCAGAATGCCGTTTTCAAATATTTTAGCTGTTACAAGCCTTAGGGGGAAGTGCACCAATTATTTTAAAATGTTGAGAACATTGTACGTTAAAGGAATTAGGATGATTCTGTGTGATTTTTTTTTTTACCACCAATTACAACTAAGTCATACTATTACCATGTGAGGGTGACCCATTGACTAAAACCAACACTCAAGCAATGAGTTCTAAGTCACATTATCTCTCCTCTTCAGAGGATTTCTTTAGGGACTGAATATCATAAATATTCAGTTCTCCTATTATATATGTACCACAGATAAGGTGATATTCCCAGTGACTGATTTCCTGTCACCACATTCACAACCTGGAATCTCTATATTTACTACATTATTTCTCTCCTTTAATGGGAACACAATAGAAAAAGGAATAACAGGTTACACTGTCAGTAAAACTGTGAAGGATCTTGAGGCTTCTAGTATGTTCCCTTCCTTCTTTGAACATAGGGTACATCAAGTTAGACCAAAGCCAAGGAGACTTCTGTCTATGATGAATGAGGTCACTCATCCTAGGGTAACAAAAATAGCATTGTAATATTTATTTCTGAAAACATATTCACAACATGACTACAAGAGTCTAATAGGGTCTAAATTTCCTGGTCCTGGACAGGATGATGCAAGCACTGCTTGATGTTGCAGACACAAACCATTTGGTCTAATCTTTAGAGATGCCCTCAATCCATTTTTAATTCATTATAATGCTCACTCCCAGCTATAATACTTTTCACATTTTTATTTCTAGAAATGCTTCTGTCCAGTGAAATCTATTTTTCCATACAAAAGCAGTATTAATTCAAGAAGTTTGTCACTATGAAAAAAAAAAACTAGGGTCAACTTTTTCTCTTGGTCACACTAATGTAAATCTGGAATAACTCTACTGAAGTCCACAATATTAATCTGCATTTGCAAAAGGATCAGTCACAACACAAATTATTGTATAACCAATGCAATGCTTGTTCTAATATAATCTAATGTAGACCCATATGGTCTGATTCTTATGGTCAATAAGGTGCCTTTATACTGCTGTGGCAATAAAAAGGGGCTTTTGAATTAGAATAAATTACAGTTACACCCACTGTAAGCTCCCTTTACGCTGCTATGGTGTGACTAATTTATTCTCACTTCATTGTTGTGTTGCACCTCCTGTAGTCTTTTACACTAACGCATGACGAGTGCAAAACATCATCATTCCGTACTCACTTTGCACTGTGTAAATGCCTATACAGGTGCAAATCAACAGTGAGTTGGGCCCAATGTGCCATATAGATTCAGTGTCCTCATGCCACCCATAAAGAAGACCGAAAGGAGCTGTGGTGACTAGTCCAGCCAATGTTAGCTATGGAAGGGCTGATTTGCAACTGCAACCTGTTCACACCGTTATAGCAGCTGGCCTTGCAGAGCCAATACAGAGGTCTCCTCTGTGCACATACAGCTTGCATAGGTTCTACCATCATCCTGCCACTCTACCTCCATATACACTCCCCCACCCCCACGCATGGGCAATGCAGGACCTAACTTGCACATCAGCGGGCCTTGTGCTTGGGTGAACTGTTGCTCTTGTGCAGGCCTGGTTGTCCTACCAGATTTTGCTTTCGTAAGCTTTGAGGTGCTATAGCTGGCATTGGCGTTCTCAATCCTTCACCAACAAAACTATAAGACAGACATGAAAGATCTACACTTACTTATAAACAGCACGGACATATTCAGAATCCCTGTTGTTCTGCGCACCAACATTCTTGCCCATTGCAGTTTCTAGGAAGAGAAAAGAGAAATTTTTGAAGAGTACATTAGTGGGGTGGAAAGCCCAAAGTACATTGACAACATACGGCCAGGAGTTGCATGAAAGCATTGCAGTCATTTACATCCTCATCTCATGGCATTTCTCTTTTTTTAGAATATGTACTCTCTTTGAGTCTAGTCCTAATATTCCTGTTCCTTTAACTCTCCCTCAGTTTAGATTCCATGTCCCTGTTTTACCCCATAACACAATGTTTGATTGTTCAGATAGACACAACATAATTAAAACAGAAAAGATGTGTTCAGTGTTGATAATACAAAAACAGTGGTACAAAACCAGCAGGGCTTTTTTGTCAATTATCACAACAAATGAAACTGTAGCATTGTGGACAGCTGTACTCTCCTCATCATTTACAGGACTTTTTATAGCAACTGTTGAATCATCACCAGGACTTACCACAGATTATATCCAGGGCACAGAGAGTGATGTCTAGAAAGCAATCAAAGGGCTCTTTGTCAACGTGCTTTTCAAGTTTATCAATCAAAATATTGGCTTGTTCGTTCATAACTTCTAGAAAATCAGCTAAGATTGTGAAGTGGAACGTGGGAGTTATCATTTTCCTTCTGGAACGCCACTTATCTCCAGTGCTACAGAATAAAGAGTTGGAAATTAAGTATAAAAAACCTCACCAAAAAGGAAACAATTAATTGCTTGTGGAAGTGCTCAGTGAACATACAATTCCTGGCACTAGAGTAGCTACAACTGGTAGATAGATTCTTAAAGCTAATCTTTTCAAATGTTGCCAGTGGACAATGTAGTCTTTGTCAGTCCATCTTCATTGATGACACTAAAGAGTGGCTGTAATGACTAGTAACATTTTTCATACCTAAATTAATGTCGGTAGTTGCAGCCAGCACCACTCACCATTAGGGGAAAAATGGAAGTGCATTTTGCTAAAAAAACATCTAATCATACAGTGCTCCTAACAGTTTGGTGCTAACTGTAGCTGCTGCAAGACAAATACGGTGAACAAAATTACTCTAAGGCAAGGGCTGACATTGAGAAGGCACTTGGGGTGTAAGAGGATGAGGATAAGGGTAAATAAAAAGTCCCTTGTTAAATATTTAGCATCCCAGCTGCGGCTAAGCCCATCTTCACTGATAATCGTAAATGGTGGCTGCCCTCATTTTTCCACTATGTAGAAAAGTGAGGTTTAGGGATAGTTATAGCCTAATGTCCAATTTTTTACGTCAGTATCATCTACCAAACGTTTCTCAGAGAATAGGATTCATCTCCCACAGAGCTGTTAAGGTGATGGGACAGAGACTGCCCAAGTATATGTTTCTGTGGTCCCTCCCCGTTGCAGGGAGCTGTTTTTATTGCAGTGAGACCAACTAGTTTCGTTCCTCCCATGAACCTCTTTCAGGGTGCTTGATCACAGCCTCCCAAGCCATCTGGCTCATTCTGGGTGGGCCAAATCTACTTCACCTCCCCTCTCCTGGGGTGCCACTGATGCTTCTCCAGGCCCCTCTCCCAATTACTGCTAGTCTTTAAGGATGTGCTTGATCTTGCACCATCACAACACAGGCTGGCCAAAGGAGACAGTGGGCCTTCTCTTCTTAGCTACTCTAGCCTGTATGCTCCTTATGCTGAATCCCTACTGCAATCTTAAGAGGAGACCTAGCCTGTGTCTCAGACGGTTTCAGCAGGGAACACAGCATCTTCCTGTTTTGAGCAGGGGAGCTCACAAACCCCCCACCCCTAAATCGCTTATTTTTAAATGTCCCCAAACTGAGCATTTCCTTGAACTGACCCTCCTTTGTCTATTGAGTGAAAGTCAGGAACACAGCATTGCTGAGATCCAGCCACAGTGTTATTCATTCTGAGTCTCTAATCAGCAAAAAATTATGGGGCAAATAATCACTAAAATATTTACAAAAGATCTGAAATGGCAAATACCTACATTACACTTGTGCTTCCAGAACAGCATAAGTAGGTACTATTGCACTGGGGGAGGAGTAAAGTGGGGCCCAGCCAGGGCCACCCCTCCCTCATGAATGGTATCCCCAGCACTGTACAGGGGAGACATCCCTGGTGGACATTAGGTGCCTTCCCTTCCCAGGCACATGTCTGCTGGGGCAAAAAAACAGCAGAGGAGCCAGCCAGAGTCTGAAGCCAGCAGAGCAGCAGTGGAAGCAATTGAAGCAGGCACCCAGGAACACTAATATTTTCCACAGCTTTGACTGGACTTTCTCTGCCTTGTGCTGACTGGGGGAAGGGACTGGAGCAAACAGCCAACATCTCTACTCCTCAGCCTCCCTTCACATCTAACCTTCCCCATATACCTTCCTCCCGTCCTGCTTCTCATCTGCTCTGTCCCTCTCATCACTCTCCTTTCCTGCCTTTTCTGTTGTGTGAATCTCCTCTTAGCCCCCTTCAGAAAAAATCATCACACTAGTATGACATCTGTGCTTTCACATTATTCACTTTGCTTGTGGGTCATATCCCTTTCCCTCACCCTGTGTCTGTCTTGTCTACTTATACTGTAAGCTCTTCATGGAAGAGTGTATCTACTGCTGTGAATGTGTATGGTGCCTAGCACAAAGGGGCCCAAGGCATTACCCTAATAATCATGATTCATAATAACAACAGACTGTCCCTTCAGCAGAGGTATAAGTGTGTATAACTGATAAATACATAAACACACCACCTTTGATATAGCACATAAATCCAAGCTGACTGTGAGTCAGATTCTGTCTGCAAGCTTGCTTTTCATTACACCCCAGCAGCTGCACTTAAAGTTCTAAGAACATAAATGAAGGCAGAATTTAATAATTCTGAATCAGATAACTGGCAAGGTGCTCAGGGTGTGCTTCACAAAGGGAGTTAAGTGCTGAATTCAGATACCTTGTGCAGAATTTAGGTCTAGACTGCTACAAGTACAAAAGGCCCTAATAATGAATGCAATGTTACAGTGGTGGCTAAGGAGCTGCTCTGCAGCTTTGAAGGGTGGAGAAGGATTCTCTTGCTCCATTCCCCCACATAGTGGTGCTCAACGCGTGCACTATTCTCCTTCTTTTGAGCCCCAGGGTTTGAAAATGAGCTATGTTTATTGTGCCACTTGCTCTGCATCTAAGCTGCTCGGTAGCCCTGTTGAGGGGCAGTGTGGTCCAACCGATCAGGTACTAGAATAGGAGTCAAAAGACCTGGGGTTTTGTGCCGCTGTTCTGCTAGATGAACTTGGGAAAGTCACTTCACCTTTCTGTACCTCAGTTTCCCAAAATGTAAAATGAGAATAATATTTACCCTTCTTTTAAAGGTTCTTTGAGATCAACAAATTAGAAGTGATACATGAGAGGCAAGTAGAAGTAGCAATAAAACACACTCAAAAATATTTAAAGGATGGAAGGAAGGGGAAGTAAATGGCAATGAATATAAGTTAAAAATGTAGGCAACTGATATACGAAGATAAAGAAATATATGAAATATCAATGTCCAAATTGGTTAGAGACAATAATAAGGTATTTTTTAAACATATCAGGAGCAAAACAACCCTATGTCAGGTAGCAGAACATTGCTAGATGTAAATGATTTAATTGTAAATACTGATGCAGAAAAGGGAGAAATGTTCAACAGATATTTCTGTTCTGTGTTTGGAACCATGCAGCAGCCTGAACCCATTACACACAATATTGTGGATGGAACAGAAAGGTCAACATCTATAACAAAGGAGAATGTGAGGAAGTGACACTCACCTCTCACGAGCACCCCTTCTGGTTGGATGTGTCTACAGTCTTTCAGTTCTGGTGGCCTCTGCTGGTGGTTCCTCAGGTGGTTTTTCAGTAATTCAGCCCTCTGGCTGAGTCACCCACACTGTCTATATGTGAATCAGAACAGACCCTTTCCAGGATATACAGTCCACCAGAGGCCTGTCTCTCTATCCCTCCCCGAGCTCAGTCTCTAAGTAGTCTCGGCCCTGGTATGGGTACGTGCCCCTGCAGCCCTCCCCAGACTCAGTCCCAGCAACTAGCCAGGAGCTCCTTCTTAGCTCCCCCAGTCACTGCCCAAACTGAGCTGTCTGTTGTCCTGCTGTTCTTTCAGACAGCCAGTAACCTGGTCCTCTCCCTTCCAGCTCCACCCAGCAGCTGACTGCTCTGGGCCTCTTGCTCCTTTTTATATTGCCCTTCTGGCCCCTGATCGGCTGCTCCAGCAGTCTCTCTGATTGGCTGCCTTCCTTGCAATCACTCCTAGGCTGCTTGGAGTACTTCTCTTCTGCTCTTCTCTGGGACGAGGTGTGGCAGGACCCTGAGGTCTCCAGCAGGGGGCCTGTGAGCCTAGTCTTCCCTGGCACACAGCATCTGCTTAAATTAAACATTTCCAAATCCACAGATAACTTACACCCAAGAGCCTTTAAGGAACTAGCTGAGGATCTCTCTCAATCACTAATGTTAATTTTTAACAAATCTTAGAAAACTGAGGAAATGCCAAAGGATGAGAGCATTGCCAATGTAGTTCTAGTATTTAGAAAGGGAAACAGGGATGACCCAAGGAACTATACACTGGATAGCCTGATGCTGATCCCAAATAAAATGATGGAATAGTTAATTTGGGACTCTTATTAAAAAAGAATTAGAGGCTACAAATATAATTAATGCCAGTCAACATGGTTTCATAGAAGGTAGGTCTCATCAAATTAACTTGCTGTTATTTTGTACCTGCTGCTGCGGAGAGCCCCAGGTCCTTTAAATCGCTGCCGGAGCCCTAGGTCTTCCAGCTGCTGCCGCTACCCCAAGGCTCTGGCAGCGGGGCTCTGGCAGCAATTTAAAGTGCTCGGGCCTCCGGCTGCTGCCCGGAGCCTAGGGCCCTTTTAAATTGCCAGCCTGAAGAAGCTGCCCCCTACTGGTACAGTTGGCTGTGCAAAGCTCTTGCAGGTACGCCGTATCGTACCGGCTTACTTTCACCTCTGACAAAGGCAGAACTCAATCCAACAGCTGGAAGTTAGACAAATTCAACCTTGAAATAAGTTGCCATTTCCTAGCCGTGGGGGTAATTAGACTTTGGAACAATTTACCAACGTAGGTGGAAGGCTCATCGTTACCTAGAGTCTTTAAAATGAGATTATATAGCTCTCTAAAAAATATGCTTTAATCCACCTTCAGGCTGGATGGTCATTGTGGGCTCTTTGGGCTCAGAATCTGTGAATTTATTAATTCCCCCCTTCGTCCCTTTTTTCATGGGCCATAGGGAGAAGTAGGTGTGTCTGCATTGCCCTCAGCATACTCATTTACACTTACAGCTCTGTATTAAGACAATGATTATCATCAAATCTCATTCTTCAGGGTTTCAGCCAGTCACCTGTAAGCATCAGGGAGGAATTTTTTCCACAATGCACAATTGGCCAGATTTCTTGTGGGGGTTTGTGTGGGTTCACCCGGGGTGAAAGTAACTAAAGGGACTTACTGGTACTCAGGGCCGGGGCCTCAACTGGAAGGGGCGGGGCTTTTAAATCCCCAGGCCCTTTAAATCACAATTTAAAGGGCCCCAGAGCTCCAGTGGAGATTTAAAGGGCCTGAGGTTCCCAGCCGCTGCTACCACAGCGGAGCCCCTCGCCCTTTTAAATCACCACCAGAGCCCCAGGGCTCACGGCCGCTACTCCAGGGTTCCGGCAGCAGGGCTCTGGCAGAGATTTAAAGGACCGGGGGATCTGGCCGCTGCCCAGAGCCCAGGGCCCTTTTAAATTGCCAGCCTGGGGAAGCTGTCCCCTGCTGGTACGGTTAGCTATGTACGCAGTACCATACCGTACCGACTTACTTTAACCTCAGGGGTTCACCTTTCTCTGAAACATCAAGGATTGGCCACTACTGGAGACAGGACACCAGGCAGGGTGGACCACTGCTCTGAATGGTACAGAAAATCCTCTCTCTCAGAGAATGCCTGGTGTGTCTTGCACACAGGCTCAGGGTCAAATTGATCACCCAATTTGGGGTCAGGAAAGAATCAGCAAGTCAGATGGGAAGGGTACTTGGGCATTTTTTGCCATCCTCAGTAGCACAGTGTGTGGATTATCAGCCAGGATCATCTGTGTGTAGTTTACCTAATCAATTCCCTTGCAAGGGCATTGGGTATTGATAGCACCTTAGTCTTTCTTGTTCTCTGCCCATAGCACACCACAGTTTCGTCTCCTGGGAACTGAAATACTTTACTTTAACCCAAGTGTGACAGATATGGCAACTTCCCACAATATCCTTGGGAATTAAGTTTACATATGTTTGGGGTACATTGCATTAAATGAATGGTTGTGGGCCTGGATGATCAAATGACTACATTGAACAAAGTAGCAGACAAAAATGGATTTTTGGGATAATACCAGTAAAATGGATTTCCTGGGAAAAATCTAGGGGGAGGTGAATGCAAATTTCACCCCCACCCCAACCCCACCTATGGTTATGCAACTGCACCCTAAGGACAGCACAATCATCAGCTGATTCCAGAATCCCGAGATCAAAGGACCAAGCTGTGTAAAGGAAAGATGAACCTATGCATCGGTGTGCTTGTTCTGAGCAAAAGCTGAATGAACTTGTAACTACAGAAAAACCCTTTGGTGCGGTTGGAAGGACTGACTCCTACCAAAGTCCCTGCTGGAGTAGGGAGTGGTGGGCGGGTCATCTTTGGTAAGCTTTTCAGCACATGTGTAGATTCTTTTATTGTTTTTTATATATTTTCCCTGTAATCCTTTCACCTTAAAAATAAGTGTGCTTGCTTAGAAAGATCTGTGTGGTAACTTATAACTGTGTGCAATTTAACTGTCTATAGCCTTTGGAGAAAAAGCAAAACACAGACACTGGCCTGTTCAGGCAGTCTGGCTTGCTGGGAATATCACAGTATAGGCAGGGAACCGTGCAGCCTAGAAAAACTCCATCAGGAGGGAGAGAGACATGAAACGGTGATGGGTGAGGAGTTGGGAGCCTAGAGTGGGTGCCCTTGCACATGGCTCGCCTTGAAGTTCATGAAGCTGAGTCTGAGGACAGCTGAGGGCTAGCTCAAAAAGACTACTTGTGTCATTTGTGTGGGGACAATATTTGATATTGCTGGATTATAATTGACTGATATTCTTTTGCTGAAAAATTAAAAGTTGTTTCTAACGATTATGAAAGCTCGAGCTCAGTGCATCCAAGTGAGGTCTTGCTACATCATTTGCTCTAAAGTCCCATTCACATTCCTCACATCACATGATCCTTTCAAGAACTGATCCTTTCTAGACTCCAGATGGTGGCAGGAGGACCCCATTTTATGGCCCTGCAGGCGATACGTGGGCCTAAAGCTGCTCTTTGGGCATCTGTACTTTAGATTCCAATATTCAGACACTAATTATGCCTTTTATTCTGCCTATTAGCGAATAAAATATAACACATTCTAGTCTTCAGGCAGTAAATATACATAATATCTTAGAATTAAACTTTGCATAACTTTAAAGGTACATGACTCTATTTATATATTACTATACCTTGTCAGAAGTCCTGTGCCAAGCCATGGATGTAGAAATTTGTACAGAAAAGATTTTTCTATGTGCTTTGAACTGTTCAGAACAACCTACCAGCAGGAGAAAAGACAGAGGGGAAATATCTCTTTAAAAGAAGAAGTTGGTAACACTGTATACTCATCCTATTTTTAAGGAGGAGGGCACTTGCAAAATATATTCAAAGATATGACTGCTCTCCTATATACTTGCACACTCATTTACAATCAGAGATTGCTTTATATGGCTCAGTCAACTTTACAAACCCTGGAGGTACAGGAGAGGTCATTAACAAGGAAATATTTATCACAATAAAAATACATCACTTTGACTGTAAGACCAGGAAAATGTTCCAATGGATTGTAATACTCAATAGTCTGAATGCGACATTCCTTTTTAATATATTGCAATATCTCCCAGGCCAAAGAGAAGCTGGATATCTGGACTGACAACCTGAACTGCAACAGAGGTTCTGTCTCTCTCATGTGACTGGTAAAAGTACATCTTCCTAACAGTAATATTAAACACGAGACACAGAATATAATTATTTATGTAATATATCTACAAACTTTGCCCAACTAGAGTAGGAGTCTTTTTTGGGAAACAACACCATCTTGTGCAGAATCTAAGCTTTCATTTTTAAAGTTAGGTTTCTAGCCCTTCGTCTTGTGAAAATAACTTGATTTCTGGTTGGATGGTTTACACCAAGGCAGCGACATCTTCCCAAGACAAAGGAGGTCAGTCTCCGGAGCGGGGCTGAGAGCGAGAACCACATGTTTATGAAGAAGAGTCTTTTCAGAGGCAAAAAATGGGTTGTTTTCTTGAGAAAGGGCGGTGGACATAAACACAGACTCTTATTAACAGTAAGATAAGTCATTTTGTCAGTCTCCTGGAGTTTTAGTTGGGCTAGTAGATTTTTATAGGAATTCTGCAGGTATAAACTGGTGCTGTGCTTCCAGGGGCTCTCCAAGCAGCTCATTTAACTACCCCTCTTAGCTCCATAGAACTGACATATCCCCAGAGAAATTTCCATGGGGTCAGGAGGAATGGGCGAGCAAACTAAAGAGGCAGATTTACTCCAGTCCATGACATACGGTAGAAGGGGCTCCTGGGGTGACGCTGAGTCAACCTGAATTTCTTGGACATATATTTAAAGATTGAATTATATACACACCTAGAGGCTGATGGTAGTGGGCAGATTTTATACACTGAAATACATAAACAAGTGTCCTGATAATCAGTGGCAGAAGAGATACCTGAACAACAAAGCTGCCTTAAGGCTACTCTAAATAATGCATTCTCCTTTATAAAATAATGCCTATGGTTTTAATTAAAACACTTTTTTCAGTTTTAATCTGATTGATGTAAGTTAAATCATTTCCATCAGATAAACTGTCTGTCCTCAAGTCCTGTTGAGAGATTTCTTTGTATGCACTTTATTTAATAAATACAATAAAATGTATTCACAAAAAGAAAAGGAATACTTGTGGCACCTTAGAGACTAACCAATTTATTTGAGCATAAGCTTTCGTGAGCTGCAGCTCACTTCATCGGATACATACTGCGGAAAGTATAGAAGATCTTTTATACACACAAAGCATGAAAAAATGGGTGTTTACCACTACAAAAGGTTTTCTCTCCCCCCACCCCATTCTCCTGCTGGTAATAGCTTATCTAAAGTGATCACTCTCCTTACAATGTGTATGATAATCAAGGTGGGCCATTTCCAGCACAAATCCAGGGTTTAACAAGAACGTCTGGGGGGGGGGGTAGGAAAAAACAAGGGGAAATAGGTTACCTTGCATAATGACTTAGCCACTCCCAGTCTCTGTTCAAGCTAAGTTAATTGTATCCAATTTGCAAATGAATTCCAATTCAACAGTCTCTCGCTGGATCTTCGAGACACCACTGACTTCCTGAGGAAACTACAATCCATCGGTGATCTTCCTGATAACACCATCCTGGATCTACTACCCAAGATCCATAAACCTGGAAATCCTGGGCGCTCCATCATTTCAGGCATTGGCACCCTGACAGCAGGATTGTCTGGCTATGTAGACTCCCTCCTCAGGCCCTACGCTACCAGCACTCCCAGCTACCTTCGAGACACCACTGACTTCCTGAGGAAACTTCAATCCATCAGTGATCTTCCTGATAACACCATCCTGGCCACTATGGATGTAGAAGCCCTCTACACCAACATTCCACACAAAGATGGACTACAAGCCGTCAAGAACACTATCCCCGATAATGTCATGGCTAACCTGGTGGCTGAACTTTGTGACTTTGTCCTTACCCATAACTATTTTACATTTGGGGACAATGTATACCTTCAAATCAGCAGCACAGCTATGGGTGTTGGATCATATTAAAGAAGTTCTGTATTAAAATCACAAATGAGTTTGATTCACCATAGTTTAAATTCCAGGGTATTACTAATTAAGAGGTCTCTTGGTTTTTGGTACTGTTTCTCTCCCTCTATGTGTGAAACTTGCAAGCTGCTAATTGTGTTAGTACATTCTAAGACAGAGTCTGTTCTCAAAGCAATTCACAGAGAGAGAGACTCAAAGCAATACTCTAACAACAGAAACAACACCCAGAGACTCCCCACCCTTTTGTTGTATTAACAATTGTGATTAAAATAGAGATAGAGGATGTATGTGGATGGATGCTTGGTGTGGATAATAACTGAATGATCAGGGAGGTGCCAGCCTAAGAATCCAGTGTCCATCGGCTGAAGAAGGCGTCAAGTGGAAATAACCAGAGGACCCCCCCGGAGGGCAGACTGGAATCCACCCAACAGCCTCAAGAATGGGAGAACCAAAGAACAAGATAACATCTTGGAGCCGTCAGGAATGTGCTATCTGCTGATTGATTCAGCAACAGCATGATGAAGCAATTCCCATAGACTGGCATAGGAAGAAATTCCTATAAAAATAGACTCTAAAAAGTGAGAACTTTGGGGGTCTGATTCTGCAAACCAACTTCCAGGAGCATCAGATGAGCATCTGACAAGGCCCTGCTCCCTCCTCATGTCCAGGCCACCTGGCCAGTGGCTTGGCATGAGCAACTCTAAGGCTGGTAACTATGATAACAACCTTGCAGAACCTGTGTGTGTGTGTATGTGTGTGTTTGTATGAATGAATGTGTGAATAAATATGAGATTGAATGGAATGTTATAACTAGAACTAACTGCTTTCTATGATTCTTTCTGTATTCACAATAAATGTGGTATTTTGCCTTTTTCCCTTTAATAAGATCCTGCTGGTTTTTATTTTATTGGTACAACATGGGTACCCGCATGGCCCCACAGTATGCCAACATTTTTATGGCTGACTTAGAAAAACGCTTCCTCAGCTCTTGTCCCCTAACGCCCCTACTCTACTTGCGCTATATTGATACACCTTCATCATCTGGACCCATGGAAAAGAAGCCCTTGAGGAATTCCACCACGATTTCAACAATTTCCATCCCACCATCAACCTCAGCCTGGTCCAGTCCACACAAGAGATCCACTTCCTGGACACTACAGTGCTAATAAACGATGGTCACATAAACACCACCCTATACCGGAAACCTACTGATCGCTATTCCTACCTACACGCCTCCAGCTTTCACCCTGACCACACCACACGATCCATTGTCTACAGCCAAGCTCTGCGATACAACCGCATTTGCTCCAACCCCTCAGACAGAGACAAACACCTACAAGATCTCTATCAAGCATTCTTACAACTACAATACCCACCTGCGGAAGTGAAGAAACAGATTGATAGAGCCAGAAGAGTTCCCAGAAGTCACCTACTACAGGACAGGCCTAACAAAGAAAATAACAGAAGGCCACTAGCCGTCACCTTCAGCCCCCAACTAAAACCCCTCCAATGCATTATTAAGGATCTACAACCTATCCTGAAGGATGACCCATCACTCTCACAAATCTTGGGAGACTGGCCAGTCCTTGCCTACAGACAGCCCCCCAACCTGAAGCAAATACTCACCAGCAACCATATACCACACAACAGAACCACTAACCCAGGAACCTATTGATCAAACTGGACAGTCTCTACGTAAAAGAATAAATGGACACAAATCAGATGTCAAGAATTATAACTTTCATAAACCAGTCGGAGAACACTTCAATCTCTCTGGTCACGCGATTACAGACATGAAAGTTGCGATATTACAACAAAAAAACTCCAAAACCAGACTCCAGCAAGAGACTGTTGAATTGGAATTCATTTGCAAACTGGATACAATTAACTTAGGCTTGAATAGAGACTGGGAGTGGCTAAGTCATTATGCAAGGTAACCTATTTCCCCTTGTTTTTTCCTACCCCCCCCCCCAGACGTTCCTGTTAAACCCTGGCTTTGTGCTAGAAATGGCCCACCTTGATTATCATACACATTGTAAGGAGAGTGATCACTTTAGATAAGCTATTACCAGCAGGAGAGTGGGGTGGGGGGAGAGAAAACCTTTTGTAGTGGTAAACACCCATTTTTTCATGCTTTGTGTGTATAAAAGATCTTCTATACTTTCCACAGTATGCATCCGATGAAGTGAGCTGTAGCTCACGAAAGCTTATGCTCAAATAAATTGGTTAGTCTCTAAGGTGCCACAAGTCCTCCTTTTCTTTTTGTGAATACAGACTAACACGGCTGTTACTCTGAAACCAATAAAATGTATCTCACCCATATATCACTTGCTTATAAAACACAACTGTGCCTCGAAGATAATAGCACAACACTGACATTTTAAATCAGTAGATCATTAACACAGTATCTGCATTCAGAACCTCTTAAGTTGATCATGCAAAGTGAAGTTCAAGGTTTTCCACAGTCCAAAACCTGGATAAACATTTCCTCTCACTTAGCTGAGAATCACAGAAGTATTGTTAATCAACGTAAAGACACAGAACAAGAAATTTTGCATTTATCTCCAAGCAAACTACAAACCATTCAGGGCTAGACTGCACTATTTGCACACTGCCATAATAAAAGGGATGGTACTCGCACCCCTGCAGTGAGAACACCAGGGGTATTGTGTCTCAGCTGGACTGACAGGGAGTGATTTGTGTCACTCCTTTAGCTCAGGCAGCATACCACTGCGAGGAGCATCTGGCATGCAGTCCCTATGCTCCCCTGAGTGCCTAGAGCTATAAAGCACCTGCACAAAAGTAGGGAGGGAGGGCAGGCAGGGAGGAGGAGGAGACCAGCATGAAGCCTAAGCTGTAGAACTAACAAGAAGTTTGGTGACTGGCATCTGTGCTTCATGACCAGCCATTTTCAATGTTTACTATAAACTCTGGAGATGAAACAACACAAAATTTCAAATTAGGGAATAACTGTCATAAATTGTATGACTTGTACAAACAAATCTATTAAACCTGAGATACAAACACTCACCTCTACAGCATCTGGATGATATAAAATCACAAAAGGCAATGGTCCTATCCAAAGTTTTAGCAGTGGTAGATTCCTGTATTCTTCAAATTTGTCTACTATTTGTTTAAAGAAATCTGTGGGGGGGAAAAATCAATTTGAATAGGCCAAAACCAGAACTTCTGTAATCATGTAATTGATCATGAGTTCACCGTAGTGTTAGTTTTGCTACCGTGACAAAGCAAGTATGTTTTGCACTTATTTATTATTTTGATCATAGTAGCACAGAGGGGTCTCAGTCGAGATTGTTATAAGTACTGTACAGACACAGGAATCTTGCAACTTAAATAGAAAGGACAAATGAAAGAGTATAAAGGAAATATTTTTATCCCCTTTTTACAGATGGGGATCCAACACACAACAGGTTATGTGACTTGCTCAAGGAAGTCCATTGCAAAAGAAGACTATGACTTGCCAAAGGAAGTCTTGCCCAAGGAAGTCTATGGCAAAGCTAGAAATTGAATACATTTCTCCAGAGTCCCAGTCCAGTGCATTAACACAAACCCATCCTCACACTGATTAATTTTTCTGAACAACATGGAAGACGGAATATAAATCTTGGGTGGGGGGAGGTAAGGATCATCTATTAAGTACAAGAGAACCTCTACTAACTGACTTTATAGACATTAATTGAGTCCCTCTAAAATGACACCATGAGCATCTGAGATAAAAGGGGAAATGAGATTGTGCAGATTAATAAATCATTCCACAATAATGCTAGAGTCCCACATTCAAAAGAGATTTATACACAAAAGACCAGAGGGTCACCACCTATTATAAACATTGCCTGACACTTTCCACTGTAAGGCCTCATTTTTAGTTGCTTATAATTTTGCCAAACTTTAACAGTTTGGGTTGCAAATTTCCACGCCAAGTGCCCACCTCAAGCCAAATTTCAGCCAAAACCATTCAGTTGTTTTGAACAAGTTGAACAAGGCTAAGTACAAATATGTTGTTGTTTTGCTCATGTTAAAAAATTCTTGAGACCTTTACTTTTAAATGCCTTAACACCTACTTGCAAGGGAGTGGACTGTGTGTCAGGAATGTACCTTGTGCCACCCCAGTAAAAATCCACCCAAATTTGACCATCTTTAGCCTTTGAAAAAAAACATTTTGTACTTGTTCAATAGAGACTTGCTGGGTTTTAAAAGCTAAAAATCTCTGAAGATTCCTTCTTCACTGAGCATGCTTGAGTCTCTCACAGCTCCTTTGTGTGACCACACATTTTATGTGCCATCCCTGCAGAGCAACTGGCTATGCTGCATCCCCTCCCCACCCTCACATGTGACCAGACCATGCATGTGCCATCCTCACAGAGTGACTGAGCTGCCTCCATCCCCTCAACAGCTCCTGCGTGGGACTGGACTGCACATGCCCTCTCCAGCCAAGGGTTACGAGGCTCAGAAGAACTTTCCCCATAATGGCTGCTTCAGCCCAGGGTGCAACTGGGCACCACAACTCAGAGCAGGGAGCCTCTCTCTTCTGTGCTCTCTATGACCCTCCTGCTGGTACCCAGGCAGCATGGAGAAGGAAACTGCAGACGAGGAAAAAAGTCAGACTGGGGGGAAGGAAAGGAGTAGATTGGGACAAGAGAGCTAATGAAACTGGGACCAAGGGGGGAGAGAAACTCTGACTGGGATTGGACAGGGAATACTGGGCTGACTGGGCAAGGAGACTGGGAGCTGGGGAAGGAAGGGCATGTTGGGATTTGTTGGGTGGGGAAACAGGGACTAATTGGGCAAGGAGACAGGAATCATTGAGGGAAATGGGAAGATAGGGGACTAGGATACAGTTAGCTGGAGGGCTGGGTGGAGGGAGGGAAACTGGGACTGTCTGGCCACAAGACGAGGACAAGGAACCAGGGGGAAATGGGAGCAGGTGAGAGGAGAGACAGATCTGACAAGGAACTGGGGAGAGTGGAAGGAAGTGAGACTGGCTGGGCAAAGAGACTGGGACAAGGAGCTAGGGAGGGAAGAGAGAGATACTGAGACTGGATAAAGAATCCCGAGAGGGAGACTGGGACCGACAGACAGTACAAGAGGGAGAGAAAAGGCATATCAGATGAGGAGCCAGATGGGAAAACGGAGAGTTGCTGGGCAAACAGACAACGACTGGATGTGGGGACAGGGAGAGATTTGGAATCATTGGGATATTTGGATTCAGACAGTGAGACCAGAGGGGAAGACAAAGACTGGCTGGGTAAGAAGACTGGGACTAAGATAAAAAGCCTGATAAGAGGTGACTGGGTAGGCAAGGAGGCCAAGGCTGGAACAGGAACCCAGAAGTGAGGAAGATATAGGACTAGAACAGGGATAGGAACAGGTTGGAGGGAACAGGGAAGAAAGGGATCAAAGCTTGGGGAAAACAGGCAGAAGAGTTTGTGGAGAACATAAGCCTCCAGAGTCTGGAATAAAAGCCTAAATTCCTGAATCTCATCATTCCTCTGTTGACAACAAATATCTGTGACACTAACTGGCAAATCTGTGTCTCATCCCTCTCTAGTGCTGGCCCACAAAGAGATGACACTGTACTATTGCTATCAGATACTCCATTAGTTTAAGTGGCAGAGGTCTGTGCAGTGGATTTAATGGTCTCAACCTTGCTGATGAACCATGTGGGAGTCAATCCAATGATGGACTACATGATGGAATTTCTGTGTTTTCAGCTTGCTTTTTTAAAAATTCTGAAAATTATACACACACAAACTATGTTTAAAAACATTGTTAAGGTTAAAAAGTCAATCACTTAAAAGTTAGGAAATGCCAGAGTTAAGTGTCCCTGTGCATCCTTAAGAATATACATTATGATACAGTCTTTATCTACATGATCACATATTTTTTTCCATGAGCCCCGTGCCTGATTCAGTGAATGGGATGGAACTGCTCTGAGGATTAATCAGGGCCGTGTAAGTGAAGGAATCTGCTGTCTGTAGGATCCCTGCCTCATATGTTATAGAAAAGGTGCATAGTTTGGGCTCTACCAAATTCACGGTCCACTTTGGTCAATTTCACAATCAGAGTACGTTTAAAATCATACATTTCATGATTTCAGTTATTTAAATGTGAAATGTCATGGTGTTGTAATTGTAGGGGTCCCTACCCAAAAAGGAGCTGTGGGCAGGGTTGCAAGATCATTGTACAGAGGGTTGCAGTACTGCTACCCTTACTTCTGTGCGGCTGCTGGCGGCACCACTGGCTGTGAGAGTGACGGCTGCTGGCCGAGAGCCCAGCTCTGAAGGCAGAGCTACCTGTAGAGCTGGGCCCTCAGTCAGCAGCTGCCACTCTCCAGCCACCCACCTCTGAAGGCAGCAGCGCAGAAGTAAGGATGGCAATGGTATGGTATTGCTAACCTTACTTCTGCACTGCTGCTGGCAGAGCGCTGCCTTCAGAGCTGGGCACCCAGCCAACAGCCGTCGCTCTCTGGCCACCCAACTCTGAAGGCAGCACAGAAGTAAGGGTGGCAATACCACAACCCAACCTAAAATAACATTGCAACCCCCCTGCAACTCCCTTTTGGGTCAGGACCCCCAATTTGAGAAACACTGTTTCTTCCCTTCCCCTCTCCGCTCCCCCTCCCCCATGTGAAATCTGTATAGTATAGGCGACAAGAACACAAAAGACCACATTTCACACGGGGGAGGGGGACTTCACGGTAAAGCTTTTTTCATGGCTGTGAATTTCGTAGGGCCCTATGCATAGCAGATGAGGGCAAGGGGTTGCAGGAAGAGAAAGGAGGATCTGGTAGTTTAGATAGTGGAATTCTGCCCTGGAGAACTGGCTTCTATCCCACCCTCTGCCACAGAGGGTGATGCTAAGCAGGTCACTTAACCCACATTTTCCACAGGTAGTCATTAATTGTGTGTTCCTCATTTTCTGGATGCCCAAACGTGGCCTGTTCAGGAGAAGTGCAGGGGGCTCATAATTGCAGCTGAAGGCAGTGGGAGCTGTGCTTGAATATATAAAGTGTGATACATTGTTAAGTACTATAAAAAATCAGGTCTTCAGCATCTCAGATTGAGCACCTAAAATCAGTGGATATTTTTTACCTTAATCTCTCTGTGCCTCACTTCCCCATAATAACACCCCCTCACCTCACAGTGGTGATGCAAAAAAATTAATTAATTAATGTTTGAGAAGCAGATGGATACTACTGTGATCAGTATCATAGAAGAGACCCCGAGGAAACTAATAATTCTATCTTCATATCAGAATTTGACTAGCATGCAGTAAATACAGCCTATGGCAACATACTGAACTGTGGGGTTAAAACAAAACATTGAATAGCTGCTGCATTAACTGAGCACTGTCCATCCTACATGCAGAATGACGCTGGGGTCCTATGGAAAATATAGTATGTGATCCTGTAATTAAAGACTAGATCATAATCCTTATGCACAAAGAGAGCTCTTTTAAGGTTGTATAGCCAACCTTAATTCTGGCATTTCCTAACTTTTGAGTGCTTGACTTGAAAACCTTCATAATGTTCTTTTAAAATAAATTTGTGTGTGAGATAGATATAAATGTAGCAAATGCTGTCTTAGGCCCTGAACTTGCAAGGAATTCCACACAGGCAGCCGCCTGCACCAGAGCAAATGGCAGGACTGTGGCCCTAGTGTATGTCTTTTAACCCACTTATGTCATAGTACAAAGTCAGAAATGACATGTAAAAAGAGCAGTGCAGCCAACTAGATCTTCATCAGAATGTATGATGCAAAAGAAACACATTTAAACAACCCAGAACCTTGAAAATTTCCCTGGTACTGGCAAGACATACCTACAGAAGCATTATTTATGCTTACCCTGATCAAAACAAAATTCTGCTTTTAAAGACACTCGTTGGCTTTCCAAATAAAATACTGTAACATTTCCAAATCTGAGCCCTGTCTGCTCTATAACTGGTTTCCAGGCCCTGGGCCAGGAATTGAAACAGGAAGACTTGGAATCTTCCCTAAGCGAGAGCTATTGGTTTCCGTAGAATCTAAGATTTCTGCTTCTTGTGGTTGTGAAGATAACTTTCCAAACATGACCCAAGTATGATCTGATGCAGCATTTCCTGGTCTTTCATAGAATCATAGAAGATTACGGTTGGAAGAGACCTTAGGAGGTCATCTAGTCCAATCCCCTGCTCAAAGCAGGACCAACACCAACTAAATTATCCCTGGCAGGGCTTTGTCAAGCCGGGCCTTAAAAACCTCTAACGATGGAGATTCCACCATCTCCCTAGGGAACTCATTCCAGTGCTTCATCACCCTCCTAGTGAAACAGTGTTTCCTAATAGCCAACCTAGACCTCCCCCACTGCAACTTGAGACCATTGCTCCTTGTTCTGTCATCTGCCACCACTGAGAACAGCCGAGCTCCATCCTCTTTGGAACCCCCCTTCAGGTAGTTGAAGGCTGCTATCAAATCCCCCCTCACTCTTCTCTTCTGCAGACTAAAAAAGCCCAGTTCCCTCAGCCTCTCGTCATGTGCCCCAGTCTGCTGATCATTTTCATTGCCCTCCGCTGGACTCTCCAATTTGTCCACATCTTTCTATAGTGGGAGGCCCAAAACTGGAGCAGGTGGCCTCACCAGGGCCAAACAGAAGGGAATAATCACTTCCCTCGATCCGCTGGCAATGCTCCTACTAATGCAGCCCAATATGCCATTAGCCCTCTTGGCAACAAGGGCACACTGCTGACTCATATCCAGCTTCTCATCCACTGTGATCCCCAAGTCCTTTTCTGCAGAACTGCTGCTTAGCTAGTCGGTCCCCAGTCTATAGCAGTGCATGGGATTATTCCATTCTAAGTGAAGGACTCTGTACTTGTCTTTGTTGAACCTCATCAGATTTCCTTTGGCCCAATCCTTCAATATGTCTAGGTCACTCTGGACCCTATCCCTACCCTCCAGCATATCTACCTCTCCCCCCATCTTTGTGTAATCGGTGAACTTGCTGAGGGTGCAATCCATCCCATCATCCAGATCATTAACAAAGATGTTGAACAAAACCGGCCCCAGGACCGATCCGTGGAGCACTCCGCTTGATACCGGCTGCCAACTAAACATCGAGCTGTTGATCACTACCCATGGAGCCCAACAATCTAGCCAGCTTTCTATCCATCTTATAGTCCATTCATCCAATCTATACTTTTTTAACTTGCTGGCAAAAATACTGTGGGAGACCGTATCAAAAGCTTTGCTAAAGTCAAGATATGTCATGTCCACTGCTTTCTCCGTATCCACAGAGCCAGTTATCTCATCATAGAAGGCAATCATGTTGGTCAGGCATGACTTGCCCTTGGTGAATCCATGTTGACTGTTCCTGATTACCCTCCTCTCCTCCAAAATGCTTCAAAATGGTTTCTTTGAGGACCTTTCTAAATCAACAGAAAGATTGTGCTGGTTAGGCTTTTGGAAGGGGAAAGAGCTGCCACCGTTAGGAGAAGGGTTCCATGTGTGTAAGTTTGTAGGAGGGCTGCACTTCCCACCTACTGGAACAGAGACTTGAGTGCAGTCTCACCTCCTAAAGCAAGAGTCCATGGGAGTATTCAGTCTCCCAAATAGAAGGCTCTTTGGGTGTAGGTGGGGACATCAACAACACCCCATCGCCCCTTAGAAACAGTTCTGTGGATAAGAGTCTCTCTTGCTATAGCAACAGAGGAGGAGGATGCTAAGTCCATCAACCACAACCTACCCCAAGCAGAGTTTCATCTAGCTCTCAACACAGACACAGCTGTCTGTTGGGATGGCCAGAGGGGCCCCAACACAGGGCTCTGTGCCGAAATGTCTGCTCATAGTTTTAATTGTCCCTCCCAGGAGTTTGATTAAAGGATAAGGGACCCCTGGGTCTTTGAGGCTCTTGAGGTGTTAGTGCTTCAAAGCTCCACCCTCAGAATACCTATGCTGGCCTGGTGGCTAATTGAAGCTGCTCTTTGTGAGCACTTGTGCACCAACTGGGACCCAGTGCCTCTAGATGGGTTCCCTGCCCAAGTGTAAAAGGTCCAGGCCATTGTAGTTTCTCATGGTGGCTGTGCTGCAGCAAAGAGCTCTGGGGCAGCTTGGAACTTTAAAGCTCCCATCTACAAGGCCTGTGCTGGCAGCTGTTGGAGCCATGGAGTGGGAGGTGCTGAGAGGAGCCAATGTGCCCCGCTGCATTTGCCTTAGCTCCAGCAGGTAGGGAAGGGTCCAAGAGGTTACATAACAGTTATATATAATGTGCTACAAATCGACTTTGTGTTGTTTCTCTAGTAAGAGAGTTGTGGCAGATGTACTTTAATTACACATAAAATAATTACATAAGATACTAAGTCCAGCAGTTATATAGTGTTATAAAATGTGGACTTCATATTTTACAGATAGAAGAACACAACGTGAAATACAGCTCACAATTTATAACCTATAGTACATCTATTATACTTCTGTTTTGCCACAGAAGCATTTTGTAGATGGAAGGCCATATCAATCTATATTTTAATGAAAATTCTACAAGTGTGAGAAGGGCAGGATTGGGCCTGTACATTTAGCAAAAAGCTAACAATAAACCAGATCAGCTACCTTTTGGGATATCCAGACACCAGATAAAATTCACCGTATTAGGTGTTCAGTTGTTGTAAATCAGCAGCACTCCACTGAAGACACCGGATTTACACCAGTTGCAGGTCTGGCATATTGTTTTCCCAAATGACATCAAAAAGAAAAAACTTCACCAGCAGGAGCATTAAACCTACATTTATAGTATTGTCTTCTTCAGCACAACCACCACACCCACCCTGCAGCAAAGTTAAGCAAAAAAATAATCCTTTTTCTTCATTCCACTTCAGGTATAACTTACCTGAAAGATCCCTTTTGTTAAAAAAAAAATCAAGGCTCAATAATACAGCACAAAAGCCCATAGTTGCACAGGTACAAAAAGCACAGAAATCCATGCTTATTGATATTTTTACTATCTCACTGGGGAGAAAGGCACAGTAACTTCAGCATCTTAAGACTCATATGAATATAGGTGTATAAAAAAGTCTCACAGTAGAAAAAGAATTAGTAATGTCCGATTTGTCTTGAAAATCAGAGGAGCATAATGAATGGACTCATAACACTGTAATGTGGAACTGTTCCAGTTTTGCATAAATACTGCATACACTTTGAAAGTTTGTTCTGAAACAACAATTCCTATGTACATAACAAGCTCATCTAATTATGTAATTATCCAGCGCTTTAGCATAAGACTCCTTTACCGTAGAATCTAGTGGGAAAGCATGTACCATGGCAGTTGTTTTTAAATGTATTAGCCATAAAGAGGCTGACCAATGATCTCTAAAGTTTCACTGAAAGACAAGAAATGGATTTCAAAGCATACAGGGGTGGAAAGGTAGCTTCTGAAAAAGGTAAACTTCAAAATGTCCTTTTGAACTCTTGAAAGTTAAAAATATTTGACATCAGTTAGGAAATATCTGGTAAAAATCAAAACAAACAATTCGTCCAAGTTTAACGTTACGTTTGGACCAAGACGGAGGGGGAGCTGAAAGCAACACAGCTGTCTGCCGGCTAGCTATTATTCCGGCTGCAAAAGAGAAACTAACACAGAAGGAGGCTTTGCAATGGGGAGGGGAAGTGCTCAAATAATTAAAAGGACAGGACATCATAATTAAGAACTTGTTTTCATGAAACAAATTATAATCAATTTATAAACTCGTTGCAAATAGCGGGGGAGGAGGGAGAATACCCCAGGAAACATAAAGAGGTGTCAGAGGTTTCTGGGGGAGGTTTGGTTGGTAGAAGTAGAGTCTCGGTAATACGGCCTGTCTGTTTTGCCTGGATCTAGAAATGCAGCAGGATGCTGAGTAATGAACTGTTTTGTTTTTGTCTGCAGCTTGGAAAAAATCCTTTAACCTAAGACCAGCTCGCTCCTACTCTGTTATTCTACAACACCACCACCACTTAGTGATGGGACCAGTCCAGCTCCACTGCTGCAAATCAGCTCCTATTTCTACAGCCCCTGGAAATCGCCAGCCACTTCCCGAGCACTTTACTAATGTCTACACCGCTGTACGCCCTGTTGCCGGGGCTGATCCCCAGGGCATTGCGGTCACCCGGGAGAGAGGGTGCCGCAGGCAGCAGCTCCAGGAGGGAAGAGGGGTTTGCAGGCACCCCCCGCTACGTGTCTGGGCGGCCGTTACCTTCCCCTTTGCGCTCGAAGAGCAGAGCATTTCCCAGCAGCGGGTAACAGGGGCTGAGCCCCGGAATCGGCTTCAGCGCCTTCCACTTCCCCAGGTAACCCGGCAGCAGGCGGAACGTGAAGGCTGCCAGCAGCGTGAAGAGCAGAGTGACGGCTCCAGCCCCCCAGTAGAGCAGCCGGTCCCCCTCCTGGGGCAGCTGCAGAGCCCCCATCGCTGCCCCGACCCGGCCGCTGGGCGCGCACTGAGCCGTTGTCCCGAGAACAGTTCCCCTCTCCTGGAGCCCGAGCTGAGCGGCTGCGCCAGGGGACTCCAGGGGGCGGAGCTCGAGCCCCAGGGGCTGGGCTGGAGCGGGAGGCCGGGGAACAAAGTGGCAGGGAAGGGGGGATCTCTAGGCAGGGAGCGAGCATGAGCGAGCAGAGCAGCAGAGGAAGGAAACGCGGCTGTGATCTATGGTTGGCCTTGTTCTCACTGTGTAAGCTGGGATCTGCAGGAGGTGACACGAGCCCACAGCAGGGGAAAGACCACGAAGGAGGGAAGCATCAGAGAAGACAGACTCAGCAAAGGCACAGACTCCATGCAACGCCCTCAGCTTCTGTTAGTGCCTCCAGCAAAAGGCAAAGTGTGACCCTAGGAGTAAATACTTCAGCTTTCAGCTGCCAAGGACCAGGAGCCCCAACTCTGAATGTGATACCCCTGAGCCTGTGCAGCCTGGGATCTGAACTTGGAGGGTCAAGTGAGGTCTCCCTGTAGTTGTCAGTGACCCTAACTACCACTGCTCATAGGTAGAGGGGTCAAACCATCTTTCACTCAGCTACTGCAAGGTCCAGGGCACAACTACTAGCCTCATGGGCAACACTGAGAATACCTTCAGGACACAGGCAATATTACATATGAGGGCAGGGTCAGTGTGGGAGAGGGACAAACTACAACAACCAAGTATAGTCATGAGTTGATACCCTGTGGGGTAGAGGGCCCAGAGCTCGGTCCTCCAGCCCAAGCCTGGAAGTCTACACAGCAATGAAACAGCCCCACAGCCCAACCTGTGAGCCTAAGTCCACTGGCTCCCTTCTTAGGTCAGTGGAAGCACTCCTGGTGAGGATGCGCACCACTGACACAAGGAGGGTAGCTGGATGTGAATCACTGCAGAAATTACTACGGTGGCTGTTGTAGTAATGTAGACTGTAGTTAGATGAGGCCCTGAAACATAAACCCTTGTATCAGAGGCCTGGTATGAGGCGTAAGGCCTGAACTAAAGTAACGGTCAAGACTTTGTTAACATAAAGCAAAGTTAAGCTGTGAGCAAAAGGCAGGCGCTGCTCAGAATCTGGCAAGGAAAGGGCTGATGTTTCAAAAACACACATACCTAAAAGGTACTGGACACTAGAGATATAAACACGTGCCAGGATGGTACCAGAACACTCCGATACTTGCACATTCCACACAGACAACAAGGAACAAGCTGACCCATCCTAAAGACAGGGGCAGAAGGTTAATATGATGGATGGGGTTGTTTTGATCAAACCAACATGTACAAGGTAATAGGCTGCACCTTACTACGTAGAGGGGTTGTACCTCAGTATGTCAGGAGTGAGGTGTAATTTGTTTGTACCTGTATATAAGAATGCACTCCTGAGGGGTTGTCTTTGTCTGGCATAGGGGGCAGTGGTAAATCCCATCACTGACTGAGCCGGTCCATTGTCAGGGAGCATATATGTACTAGTAGAGCTGTAGACATCTGATCCGGGGAGCTAGAGACTGTGTTTCGTTTGGCAATAAACCTGGCCAGGTGCCTTCGTACCTTATCAGAGTCTGTGGTCCTTGGGGTTTCTCTTGGGGTCTGCTGTGCCAGCTATCTGTGCAGAGCCACGGCAGCACGCAGCCAACTGTTATCAACATCTAATAGAGCAGAACACCACACTGGTGACACTTGACGACAGCTGTAAGCCAGCCGAATATAGGTCAACTTTCTAGCGTAGACATACCCTAAATCAGTGCTTCTCAAACATTGCAGGTTGGCAACCCCTTATTTGAAGTCAACATTTTTCACAACTCCATTACATTTACTATAAAAAGTAAGAGTAAAAAATGTATAGATGGTAACAATCATAACCCTTTATAATTTATTTGGGTGCGTGGTTTAAGAGGTTGCCATAGAATACTTGACTTTGTAGGTGAGGATATATGGGGAGTGAGATTTTCTTTACTATAGATTGTAATAAAATTTTCAATGCTTTGTGACCCTCCCACCCCCCCACCACCACACACGCACACAAGGGGATCACAAGCCACTGGCTTAGAAAACACTAACCTAAATTGTGTAGGTAGACTAGAGATGATCATAATGATCCCTTGTGGACTTAAAAATCTATAACTTCTCAAAGTTATTGATTTTCTTTCTGATCCTAGTCTAGTCCTTGTTGTTGAGGTGCACAACTCCTGACATATCCAAGTAACTTAACAATATTTTAGTACATTAGTTAGAGAGAGATCCCTCCTTCAATGCCCTTAGTGAAGCCAACTCTGCTACATTTCCTCCATGATGAAAACTTGTCTCTTTCCATCCAAACGCACAGTTAAGCCTGTCTTTTTGACATTTCCTTGTGTATACCCAGCTAGCAATTTATCTTCAACATGGCCAAAATTGAGCTTACAATCTTCATTCACAAATTTTCCATCACAGTGGATTACACCACCATCCTCCCAGTCACTCATGCCCAAAATCTGGATGTCATTTTTGACTGAGCCCTCTCTTTAGAGGCCATCCAGGGTCTCTCCAAGTATCACCACTTCTCTCTGCATAATATTTCAAAGTTTTAGCCTTTTTCTGTCTCTCTGGATTGCCGAGGCTATTGTTCAGGCCTTCATCATCTCATGCTTTTGTAACGTTTTTGTCCATGAAATAGAGATTATAAATTGTTTTGTACTTTAGAATAAGTTGTACTTTATGCCTTTACATTTGGTTAAGGTAGTTGACCATGTATTGGATGTGGAGTCTGAAATTCAAAATGGTGTGTCTGCCAAACAACTGCTCGACTCCATCTTTGTTTAGCTTCTTGTTGAAGTTTTCACGCCCTTTTGGAACTTTGGCAGGAAAGGCAGTTAACCATTAGCACAGAACTGGTTCCAGCAGGGGAGCTGCCAGTTTTACCTCAGAACTTTGGTGCACTTGTTCCTATATAAACTCTGAGCGCCCGCTGTCCTAGAGGCAGCCACGGTACCGTTGTATCTGCGCGGCTACATGGACCAGAAGATCAATATCTGAAGACATCAGCATTAAGAACTGTGACTGTGCTACCAATCTCTAAACCCCACATTATTTTCAGAGAAAGGTACAGAGGTCCTGTAGATCACACACCCTTGGGTGATCGCAGAGCCAGGCCTCTCTTTAGCATCAGCAGATCGTGTTGATCTCCCACTAAGAAGCAGTTGAGACCCAGGGTCCATCAGTTGGCTGTGACAACGGTGTCGTGCCATCTATTGCTTATCAACACCTAGAAACGGTGGAGTATCTAGGGTATTTTGGTTTTAGGTTTATTTGTTTATTGCCAGAGTATCTGTTTGGTTGGGCCTGGATTTTAAATCCAAATTGTCATACCACATCTCGCTGTTGCTTCTTATTAAGTTATCTGTTCTAAATAAAAGCTGTCATCTGTTTACTTTATTCTTCTCTCTTCTTTATCCATTTGCATCATGGAATAGGAAGGCACACTATCTTTCCCTTCTAACCCCCAGCTGATGGACCTTCATCCAGTATCTAAGATGCTGCTAATTAGCTGCAAGGGATAGCTGGCCTTTACCATCCTCACCATCACAGTTAACGTTGCAGGGTTAACACTTTCACTACTATAATCTCCCTTTCTCTGGCTTTGAGGCAAGACAAATTGCCTTCCTAAAGCCACTTAAAATGTTCCAGCTAGGGATTATCTTCCTGGCTCATCACTCAGAACTTCTGGGCTGCTACTGACAAAGTTCTAAAAATTTCTCCTATTTTAAGGGTCTAACTGACCACTTCAGCAGTCTGCTGCATGATCCTATTGCCACCTTTGAAAATCACCATGCCTGCAGCTTGCTGAAGGTCTCACATCAAGTCAGTAATACAGCTGGTGTGGTCCAGAAATACAAGTCAAGGGATACGAATTCTAGTCACAGCCTTGCCACTAATTTGTCTTGTGACCTTTGGAAAATCACATACCCTTTCTGTGCCTTTGGGATTTAAGGATACCGGTGAAGCAACAGGAATAATCTGTGAGATTGATAGTTAACTGGAGGGATTAGAGACAAGAACAAAAACTAAAATGAGATTCATCTTGGTAAAAGGTATATTGATGCCACACTTAACCCTGATTACGTCTGAATATTAAACTGAGGCTAAGGCCTAACTTCCTCGATCCCTGTAACTTTGTTTCAAGGGCAATCACAGTAGTTATCTTCCTCCCTACTTAATTGCTGTCCTGAGTAACAGTGGGGGGGGGTCTAGGTTGGCTATTAGGAAACACTGTTTCACTAGGAGGGTGGTGAAGCACTGGAACGGGTTACCTAGGGAAGTGGTGGAATCTCCATCTTTAGAGGTTTCAAAGGTCCAGCTTGACAAAACCCTGGCTGGGATGATTTAGTTGGGGTTGGTCCTACTTTGAGCAGGGGCTTGGACTAGATGACCTCCTGAGGTCTCTTCCAAACCTAATCTTCTATGATTCTAACATAACATGTGGGAAAATGGAATAACCAGACAGAAACACAGGATTAAGACTATCATAAAACTATTGGCCACATAATTGTGCCTCTAGCCTGCTTCGTGCATAATAAAAAGCCCTACCCTTACACGCCAGTGAGCTGCAGTAGCCAATGGGAGGGTGAGTATCTCTCTCTCTCTCGCTTGTTGGCATGCACATACACTCAGCCCTGCCGCCCACCCACCCCCGACGGTGATCACGCAGGCATGCGCCCCCAACCCCGCTCCTGTCTCTGAGGCTGCTCCAGGCACACTGAAACCATCCCAATGTGTAGAAAGAATAGTAAATATGGCAGGCGACCAACTTGGCTTAACAGTGAAATCCTTGCTGATGTTAAACACAAAAAAGAAGCTTACAAGAAGTGGAAGATTGGATAAATGACCAGGGATGAGTATAAAAATATTGCTTGGGCATGTAGGAGTGAAATCGGGAAGGCTAAATCACACCTGGAGTTGCAGCTAGTGAGAGATGTTAAGAGTAACAAGCAGGGTTCTTCAGGTATGTTGGCAACAAGAAGAAAGCCAAGGAAAGTGTGGGCCCCTTACTGAATGAGGGAGGCAACCTAGAGACAGAGGATGCGGAAAAAGCTAATGTACTCAATGCTTTTTTTGCCTCTGTCTTCACGAACAAGGTCAGCTCCCAGATTACTGCACTAGCCAGCACAGCATGGGGAGGAGGTGGCCAGCCCTCTGTGAAGAAAGAAGTGGTTCGGGACTATTTAGAAAAGCTGGACGTGCACAAGTCCATGAGGCCTGTCAAGGTTCCTCCCCCACTCTGAACTCTAGGGTACAGATGTGGGGACCTGCATGAAAACCTCCTAAGCTTACTTTTACCAGCTTAGGTTAAAACTTCCCCAAGGTACAAATTAATTTTATCCTTTGTCCTTGGAATAACCACTGCCACCACTAAACTCTAACTGGGTTTACTGGGAAACGCAGTTTGGACACGTCTTTCCCCCCCAAATCCTCCCAACCCTTGCACCCCACTTCCTGGGAAAGGTTTGGTAAAAATCCTCACCAATTTGCATAGGTGACCACAGACCCAAACTCTTGGATCTGAGAACAATGAAAAAGCATTCAGTTTTCTTACAAGAAGACTTTTAATAGAAATAGAAGTAGATAGAAGTAAAGGAATCACCCCTGTAAAATCAGGATGGTAGACACCTTACAGAGTAATTAGATTCAAAACATAGAGAATCCCTCTAGGCAAAACCTTAAGTCACAAAAAAGACACACAGACACAAATAGTCATTCTATTCAGCACAATTCTTTTCTCAGCCATTTAAAGAAATCATAATCTAATGCATACCTAGCTAGATTACTTTCTAAAAGTTCTAAGACTCCATTCCTGTTCTATCCCTGGCAAAAACAGCATACCAACAGACACAGAGACCCTTTGTTTCTCTCCCTCCTCCCAGCTTTTGAAAGTATCTTGTCTCCTCATTGGTCATTTTGGTCAGGTGCCAGCGAGGTTAACTTTAGCTTCTTAACCCTTTACAGGTGAGAGGATTTTTCCTCTGCCCAGGAGGGATTTTAAAGGGGTTTACCCTTCCCTTTATATTTATGACAGGGCCAGATGCGTTGCATCCGAGAGTGCTAAAGGAATTGGCGGATGTGATTGCACAGCCATTGGCCATTATCTTTGAAAACTGATGGCGATCGGGGGAAGTCCTGGAAGACTGGAAAAAGGCTAATGTAGTGCCAATCTTCAAAAAAGGGAAGGAGGAGGATCCTGGGAACTACGGACCAGTCAGCCTCACCTCAGTCCCTGGAAAAATCATGGAGCATATCCTCAAGGAATCAATTCTGAAGCACTTAGATGAGAGGAAAGTGATAAGGAACAGTCAGCCTGGATTCACCAAGGGAAAGTCATGCCTGACTAATTTAATTGCCTTCTATGATGAGATAACTGGTTCTGTGGATCAAGGGAAAGCAGTAGACGTGTTATTCCTTGACTTTAGCAAAGCTTTTGACGCAGTCTCCCACAATATTCTTGTCAGCAAGTTAAAGAAGTATGGGCTGGATGGATGCACTACAAGGTGGGTAGAAAGTTGGCTAGATTGTCGGGCTCAACGGGTAGTGATCAATGGCTCCATGTCTAGTTGGCAGCCAGTATCTAGCGGAGTGCCCCAAGGGTCGGTCCTGGGGCTGGTTTTGTTCAATATCTTCATTAATGATCTGGAGGATGGTGTGGATTGCACCCTCAGCAAGTTTGCGGATGACACTAAACTGAGTGGAGTGGTAGATACGCTGGAGGTAGGGATAGGATACAGAGGGACCTAAACAAATTGGAGGATTGGGCCAAAAGAAATCTGATGAGGTTCAACAAGGACAAGTGCAGAGTCCTGCACTTAGGATGGAAGAATCCAATGCACCGCTATAGACTAGGGACCGAATGGCTAGGCAGAAGTTCTGCAGAGAAGGACCTAGGGGTGACAGTGGACGAGAAGCTGGATATGAGTCAAGAGTGTGCCCTTGTTGCCAAGAAGGCCAATGGCATTTTGCACTGTGTAAGTAGGGGCATTGCCAGCAGATTGAGGGACGTGATCGTTCCCCTCTATTCGACATTGGTGAGACCTCATCTGGAGTACTGTGTCCAGTTTTAGGTCCCACACTACAAGAAGGATGTGGAAAAATTGGAGAGAGTCCAGCGAAGGGCAACAAAAACAATTAGGGGTCTGGAACACATGACTTATGAGGAGAGGCTGAGGGAACTGGGATTGTTTAGTCTATGGAAGAGAAGAATGAGGGGGGATTTGATAGCTGCTTTTAAACTACCTGAAAGGTGGATCCAAAGAGGATGGATCTAGACTATTCTCAGTGATAGCAGATGACAGGACAAGGAGTAATGGTCTCAAGTTGCAGTGGGGGAGATTTAGGTTGGACATTAGGAAAAACTTTTTCACTAGGAGGGTGGTGAAACACTGGAATGCATTACCTAGGGAGGTGGTGGAATCCCCTTCCTTAGAAGTTTTTAAGGTCAGGCTTGACAAAGCCCTGGCTGGGATGATTTAGTTGGGGATTGGTCCTGCTCTGGGCAGGGGGTTGGACTAGATGACCTCCGGAGGTCCCTTCCAACTCTGATATTCTATGATTCTATGAAACAGACATGTTGCCGAGGGAGAGGCGCGTGTCCCCCGGCAGAGATTTTTTTGCATTTTTCTGCACGGGGGGCACAGAAAAATGCAGGCCATATGAATTCTGTGTCCCCGCATTGGTGCAGAATCCCCCCCACACGTAACATATGTATAAGAAACATAGGGCATTAGGAAAGTAGATGTGAACTCTATATACCACAATCATAGTGAATAGTTTGTAGATACAGTATATGCAAATATATCCCAGTTTTATTAAACAGCTCTTTTATTATTAATTATTATTATTATTATTAGAAAAGCTATTTGTGATTTTCATGTATTTTACCATCCAGCTCTCACTCACTATTGAACCCAGAAGGAAGCCTCTAACAGACTGAATAATTTTCCTTCTCTTACCCCTTTATCCATCATCTACAGCAGCACCAGCCCCATTTCAGTCACCTTACCATTCGGCACCTGGTCTCACTGCACCGCCTCAGTTTTTACATTCCGGGGACTTAAGTGTGTCCCATGCCCCTGAGTCTCCATTACTCGGCACCAATCTATCACTGAGACCTTCAGCACCCTTTCTACAGTACTACCCTACCACTTCAAGCCTCTCAAATGAAGAGGACGACGACGAGGAAGACGGTGAACATATGTTTTCCTCACATATTCTTCCCAGGTTCCATTACCTGCAACTGGGAGATGCATTACAGCACAGTTTCCCTATCCTAGCGGCTACCTGCACTGCTATGGCAACCCCTGGATGGGACCACCTATGCCCTTCCCTGGGTGTCATATCCTTGGGAGCAGCAGTTTTAGGAAGAAATCACTTGAGACACAGAGAGCTGTGAGCCATGAAAGCAGTCATTTATTTTCACACACTGAACTAACCAAACCAGCCAAAACTGGCTGGGCTATCCCCTAATAATCTAACTCAGTTGCCATAGCAACAACAAGGTGCTGTTACCACGACAACCAAATACACAACATATTCCTCCCCCCTTAATAAGAACATCCCCTAAATAAAACAAACACTAAACTAGAGAAGGAGAGTAGACTGCCTCCATTCCCAGCTAAACCCCAGGGATTATGTTGCCCCATAACTGTGGGTTCGTCCTCGCTAAAGATCCAGCCATTGAGGAGGTCGTCTGTCTCTAGGTAGATTACGGCAAACTGCTGGTGTTGTTGCACCCAAAAGTACCTTGGGCGCAGGCCTGACAATGGGCTCAGGGTTCGTAGCGCAAACAGGTGAGGAGGTGTTATCAGCTTGTTCCGGGCAAGGGGGTATCTCAGCCACCAGCAATAATGGAGGAGAACAGTCAGGAACAGGTGATTTTTGATTCGGTGTCTCGCCAGAAGAGGTGAAGTCAGACAACTCAACTGAAGATGTGTCCTGAGGACTGACATGACCTGGCAACAGCTGATCTACATGTTGCCACCAGGTGAGATTCTCTGCAGTCCGGACTGTGTAGGAAACAGGTCCTGTTTGAGTGATGATCGTGGCAGGTACCCATTTAGCTCCAGAAGTACAATTCCAAGCCAAAACAGGCTCTCCCGAGCTAAAGGTTCGGTCTTTTGCTCTGGGTGCACATCTGCTGACTTGATATTGCTGCTGATGTTGCACAGTTTGTCTGGGTTCAGAAGGTTTCAGCAGATCAAAGCAAGTGCGCAGCTGTCGTCCCATCATTAGAAAGGCTGGGGATGCCTTGGTCATAGCATAAGGTGTGTTTCTGTAGGAAAGTAAGAAGGTGTCCAGACGCTCTTGAATGGAGTGTTGTCCCCTTGCTGATTTCAAAGTTTGTTTCATTGTCTGCACAGACCTTTCAGATAATCCATTGGTGGATGGATGATATGGTGCTGAAGTGATCTGGTGTATCCCATTTGCCTTCATAAAATTTTGAAACTCCTGAGAGATGAACTGCGTTCCGTTGTCACTCACAAGTTGTTCTGGCAGACCGAAACGACTAAAAAGAGTCCCCGCAGTTTTTGGATAGTACTCTCTGCAGTAGTGGACTGCATTATAGAGACTTCTGGCCATTTAGAATGGGCATCTACCATCACCAAGAATATGCTGCCTTCAAGGGGGCCAGCGAAGTCAACATGAATACGTTGCCACGGGTTTTCAGGCCAGTCCCATGGGTGTAGGGGCACCCCCACTGGGGTGCATTCCTGACACCCTGACATGACATACAAGCTCTTGCCTTCTCTTCAATAGCACTGTCCATTCCAGGCCACCAAAAATAGCTTTGTGCAATTTCCTTCATATGCACTATTCCACAGTGTCCAGAATGTAGCTGTTCTAACATCTGTGATCTCAGTGGTGGTGGGAAAATGACACGTCTCCCCGACAACAAACAACCAGATTGGATCGATAACTCCGTCCTCCTGGACATATAGGTAATAAGGCCGGGTGAGACCAGAGAGGTTCATCGAGATGTTCCATGCATCACCAGGTCCATAACTTGGGACAATACTGGGTCAACGCGAGTTGCCTTCTTTATCGGAGTAGCAGTGATGGGTGTATTCTCTACGTGTTCAAACTAGAAGATTTCCTTTTGGGCAGTATCTTGATGTTCGACTGGCAAAGGCAACCTTGAGAGACCATCTGCATTGCCATGCAGAGTGGATTTCCGATATTTGATCTCGTGTGTGCGCTGAAAGTAACAATGCTCAACATTGCATACGACTAGCAGCTAATGGAGGAATGCCTGTGTAGGGTCCAAAAATTGACGTCAGAGGTCGATGGTCCGTAAGAAGAGTAAACTTCCGCACAAACAGGTACTGATGAAACTTCTGAATTCCAAAAACAATTCCCAGTGCCTCACATTCGATTTGGACATAGTTAGTTTCTGCTTTGCTTAGAGTGCATGAAGCAAAAGCAATAGGTTTCTCTTCTCCCGAAGGCATAATGTGTGACACGACTGCTCCCACTCCATAAGGGGAGGCATTGCAGGCCAATTGTAGGGGTAAGGATGGATCAAAGTGCTTTAGAACTTCAGAATTTAGCAATGCATCCTTAGCTTTGTTAAATGCAACATTACAGGCTTCAGTCCACTTCCAGGTCTTGTTCTGCCCAAGAAGTTCGTGAAGTGGTTTTAGCAGTGTGGCTAACTGTGCGATGAACTTTCCATAATAGTTCAATAGTCCTAGAACCAAGTGCAGCTGGCTAACATTCTGAGGTGGGGGAGCCTCTACAATAGCCTTAACTTTTGCAGGGGCCTTATGAAGACCTGCAGCATCAATGATGTGTCCCAAATATTCTACAGAGGGCTGGAAGAATTCACATTTGTCTTTGCAGACTCGTAGGCCTTACTCTTCCAGTCTTTGTAGGGTAGCCTCTAAATTCTTTAAGTGATCCTCTTCATTCCTTCCAGTGACCAGGATGTCGTCCAGATAGCACTGGACTCCTGGCAAGACACACAAGATCTGGTCCATAGCCCTCTGGAACAGGGCAGGAGCAGACGTTATTCTGAAGGGTAGGCGACTGTATCGATAAAGCCCCTTATGAGTCACAATAGTCAACAGCTCTTGGGACTTTTCATCAACATGCATCTGTAAATACGCTTGACTCAGAACAATCTTAATGAACTTTTGTCCCCCTTTCTTTTGCCAGGCCCGCGAAGAGGTCATCGATGCGGGGAAGCGGGTATTGCTCTGCACACAACACCAGGTTGACAGTGATTTTAAAATCACCACAAATCCGGAGGGAGCCATCTTTCTTCACTATTGGAATGATAGGAGTGGCCCATGGGCTATGGGAAACTGGTATTAGGACTCCATTGGTGACCAGGCACTCCAGGTCTGCTTCAACTTTCGGCCTGATGGCATATGGCACAGTTCAGGCTTTCAGATATTTTGGTTGACTGTCAGGTTTAATGTTCAATGTCACAGTGATTCCCTTCATACTTCCCAGATCCTCTCCAAAAACAGCAGCACGTTTCGTTAGTATAGTGGTCAAACCGGTTTCTTCTTTAGTCATTCGGTGCACTTCTGCCCAATTCAGCTTAATCTTCCCAAGCCAAGACCTACCCATTAAGGCTGAGTAATTACCTCTCACCACAAAACAGTGGCAATTTAGCAGCCTGTCCATTGAACTCCACCTTATGCACAGCACTGTCCTTTTACCTGGATAGAACAAAACCGTTTAGAAAACCCCCCAAACTTTTTGTCTCTACTACTCAGTGATCACAGGAAAAAGCTCTCTCCACCCAGAGACTCTCCAAATGGATTGCTGACTGCATACATCTGTTACCAGCTGAGGCAAATACACCCTCCTACATCAATTAGGACACACTCTACTAGGGCTGTCTCCACCTTCACTGCCTTTCTCCATAATGTCCCGTTTTTTGACATATACAAGGCAGCTACCTTGGGCAGCACTACACTCTCATGCTCACTGCAACATACGAAACCAAGATGGGTAACGCTGTCTTGTCAACAGCCTTCTTACCTGATCCAAGGTCCCAACCATCCTAAGGGATACTGCTTTTCAGTCATCTGAAGTGGAGCACCCACAGGGACATTTCTCTCTCGAAGAGGTTACTTACCCTGTGCAGTAACTGACGTTCTTCAAGATGCGTGTCCTTGTGGGTGCTCCACTACCCACCCTCCTCCCCTGTACTTCGGAATCTGGAACGCACTCCATTGTAGAGAAGGAACTGAGAAGCCCGGGCCATGCACGTGCTATTCAAACACTGACAGCTAGTGAGGCAGGCACAGCACATGCACGGTCCACAGGGGTACTGCTGTAGAAATCTCCAATCAAAGGTACTGGGATGCACCTTGACCTGAAGTGGAGCACCCACAGGACACTCATCTCGAAGAACATCAGTTACTGCACAGAGTGAGTAACCTCCTCTTCCCGCCTAAACATAAAAAGTCACCAAATTCGGAGTGAGGAGGGGACAAGAAGGGCTTACAAAATGGATGCCTAGTTGTCCTTTAGAGGATGCAAGATGGCCTTAGGATTTTTACCTCTACACTGTGACATGGGTAAAAGCCACTCATTTTACAGCGTGGATACAGCTGATGCCTGGGTCACCAAACTCACATCCAGAGAGTCAGCCAGCATTATCTCACAATCACCTAGGCCTGTGTGTCCCAACCCTTCTACCCCAAATTTACCACTTGATTCCCAGGAACCGGAAGCACTCTCCTGGTTCAAACACAACTCTATGTGTTTAACCCTTCCTTTCCATGCCGACTGCTCAACTGTAAACACAGTTAACCTATTGTGTGTTAGCTAAGTCCGTCACTAAGAAGAAGCCCTACATCAAGCACACTGCTAGCTGACCAGAGAAACACAGCCAGATTCTGGTAAAACTGCAGTGGAAGGAGTGCAAGACATTTGACTTCATCAGAGCACAAGAAATGATCGTGGGTACAAAAGTATCTTACCTGGGAGTGTTGGGGAAAAAACAGTTACTCACCTCTTGTAACTGTTGTTCTTCGAGATTTGTTGCTCATATCGATTCCAATTAGATGTGTATATGTCGTGTGCTCAGTCGTCGGAAAGTTTTTCCCCTAGCAGCACTCGTCAGCTCGGCTGTGGGGCCCCCTGGAGTGGCGCCTTCATGGCACTCAATAAATGACCCTGCCGACCCAGCACCTCCTCAGTTCTTTCTTGCCGGCTACTCCGACAGAGGGGAAGGTGGGTGGTTTTGGAAGGGATACGAGCAACACATCTCAAAGAACAACAGCTACAAGAGGTGAGTAACCGTTTTTTCTTCTTCGTGTGATTGCTCATATAGATTCCAATTAAGTGACTCCCAAGCCTTACCTAGGCGGTGAGGTCAGAGTTAAGAGAAAGCTGATTGCAGCACCGCTCTGCCGAAAGCCACATCATCTCTGGCGTGCCAGACAATGGCGTAATGAGAGGTGAACATATACACCAAGGACCAAGTTGCTGCCCTGCAGATTTCTTGGATAAGGACTTGGGTCAAGAACACCACTGATGAGGCCTGGGCCCTCGTGGAGTGTGCTATAAAAGCCAGGGCTGGTAGTTTGGCCAGCTCGTAGCACGTGCGGATGCATGACATGATCCAGGAGGATATTCCTTGAGATGAGACTGGGAGTCATTTCATCCAGTCTGCCAATGCTATGAACAGCTGGTTCGACTTTCTGAATGGCTTAGTGTACTCGATGTAGAAAGCTAGTTCTCAGTGAACATCGAAGGAGTGAAGCCGCTGTTCCTAGTTACCTGCATGAGGCTTAGGGTAAAAGACGGGTAGGAAAATGTCCTGACTGGTGTGGAAGTACGACATCACCTTGGGGAGAAAGGCCAGACATGGCCTGAGTTTCACCTTATCTTTATGGAAAACTGTGTAAGGTGCATCAGAGATGAGGGCCTTTACCTCAGACACCCTCCTCGCAGATGTAATGACGACCGGGAACGCTATCTTCCAAAACAGGTACAGGAGGGAGCAAGTTGCCAGTGGTTCAAATGGGGGCCCCAGGAGCCTGGAAAGGACCAGGTTAAGGTCCCACGCAGGGACAGGTTGCCAGATCTGGGGATGTAGGCAGTCCAAACCTTTAAGGAAGCAACCAACCATAGGGTTGGCGAACACAGATTGACCAGACGCTCCTGGGTGGAAGGCCAAGATAGCAGCGAGGTGTAATCTTATGGAGGACATTGCCAGGCCTTGATGTTTCAGGTGTAGGAGGTACTCCAAGATGAGAGGTACTGGAGCCTAGAGAGGGGGTATGCAATGCTGGTCACACCAACACAAGAATCTCTTCCACTTCGCCAGATACATGGCTCTAGTAGAGGGCTTCCTGCTGCCAAGGAGGACCTCCCTTACTTGTTCCAAGCATGGAAGTTCCAGGGGGTTCAGTCATGAAGCTTCCAAGCCATGAGGTGGAGGGACTATAGGTCAGGATGATGGAGGCGACCATGGTCCTGAGTAAGTCGGGAAAGAGAGGGAACGTGACCGGTGCGTCCACTGACAGCTCCAGTAGCGTGGTGTACCAGTGCTGGTGAGGCCACACTGGAGCTATCAGAATTATCTTTGCCCCCTCCCTGCAGACCTTGAGCAGGACCTTGTGCAAGAGAGGGAACTGGGGAAAGGCGTAGAGCAGGCAACCTTTCCAGGGTAGCAGGAATGCATCCATGAGGGAGCCTGGGCTGTGACCCTGGAAGGAACAGAACATTGGGCACTTCCTGTTGCGTCGGGTGGAAAAAACAGGTCAACCTGGGGAAACTCCCACCTTTGGAAAATGAGGTGTATGATATCTAGCCAGATGGACCACTCGTGTGTGCGGAATGACCTGCTAAAGTGCAGGGCCACCCTTAGGCATACACAGCATGTGTGGCTGCATAAGGCACCCGAAAATTTGGGGTACCTCTGGGTCTTAGTGTCCACCGTCCCTCCTCTTCCTATTTCTGTTCTGACCCCTCCTGCAGGCTCCCACAACTACCTGCTGCAGCCTGGTGAGTCTTCCAGGAAAGGGAATCTAGTAACTTAAAAGTGAAAATGTCTTCCAGGCCTATTAGCACAACACTGAAACTGTTAAAGAGCCATTCAAGTAGTCATGAAGCCATTTAACAGGCATTTGCCAACCCCTAGGTATATACTGTCAGTTTCTGAATTTACTGACAAAAACAGTTGTGCGTTACTGTAACATGTTCTGAGTAAATATTAGTCTACAGGACCTTCGTTTAAAATTTGCTTTAAAAATATTTCATTAGTGTGTTGCTGAAGATTATAAAATCACATCTCTAAAAAATCCTTGCATAGATATTTAGATGCACAATCTGACTATTCATCTTTAGCCTTAAATGCTTAACTCTTCAGACATATATTTTTTTACATAAATCCTTCAATACACATTTTAATTTTAATTACCATAGTAAAAAAAAACCTAGCTTCCAACGTCGTCCTGTCCTTTCTGTCCACCTCTTTCTCCCTTCGCACCCCTGTTGAAGAGAGCCTTAAAGGGACAACACCCCTTTCCTTCCAGATAGCTGGACAAATAAGTTTCCCTTTCTTCCCTTCTATTTGATGAACTAGTTTTAAGAGAACCCTCTAGCAAAATCAGTATCTTAGTAAGATATAAAATCCTTTGTTATGCCTAAAATCTTTGGAAACATATTTTTTAAAGTTGGTGAAATTTCATAAACAGGTCCATTGTTATGGAGATCACACAAAATAAATTAGTGTTCCCTTTTTCTAAAACAATGAACATTCTTATAAACAAACTAAACCTCTGTGACTTTTTAATTTAAAATAATGTCTTCGTTTCAGTGAGTTAAATATGTAGTAATCTGGAATGATTACTTTATGAAGGTTTAAGAGTACATTTAAAATATAAAATCACCTTAGAAATATTGATTAAGAAAATGTAAATCAGAGAAGAGCTGCATCATGTATTGCATAATATTGAATGTTGTATTCAGCTGACTTACCCTTACTACAAAGTTTTTGCAAATAAATCTCTGACAAACTTCAGGGTATATCAAAAAACCCGTGACTGACATTTTTTATTCCCAAATATGGTGCTTTTAATTAGGTACCTTCTTCATCTCCAATCTTCACCATCTGACATACAGTGGAAAACATGCTCCATTTTCTTTAGAAAGAAATTGCAGAAGAGTGTTTTTTTCAAATGTCATTTGCTTTATTTCGATTCAGGGATTTGGCTGGAGTGGGGGCAGGGCCTGGAGCAGAGCAGGGGGTGGAGTATGGGCGAGGCCACAGGCAGAAGAGGCAGGCTGGGGAGCTAGCCTCCCCAAGCGGCAGCTTCACCCACCGCCCATGACAGCAGGTAATAACGGGTTGGCTCCCGCACACCCAGTGTGCACTGGAGACTCCTTAAGCAGGGGCCATATTCACAGAGCCAAATGCATTTTTGGTGCCACACATTCTGCATGAGGGAGAGGGTATGTGGGTCTCTGCGGGGAACTGTGATTCTCCACCGCCATGAGGCAGGCTGAGCTGCTCAGTATCCTTTGCTGCCTTGTCGCCCGTGCCCTGGGCTGTGAGCCTAGGCTGCCATCGGACATAGGGGCACCAGTTTAATAATACTGCGTAGGGCCCCATAAATCCTAAGGATGGCCCTGCTGAGGCGGTCGGCCAGTGTGTTCTGAACTCCTGGTAGAAAGGATGCTTCCAGGTGAATAGAGTGGGCTATGCAGAACTCCCACAGTCAGAGGACCTCCTGGCATAGGCGAGAAGTACGGGCTCCCACTTGCTTATTGATGTAAAACATGGCATTGGTGTTGTCCATTTGGACTGCTATGCATTGGCCTTGCAGTCGGGCCTAAAAGGCCTGGCAAGCGAGGCGCACCACCCTCAGCTCCTTGATGTTGATATTTAGGGAGAACTGCGACCACAGGCCTTGTGTCTGGAGGTCCCCCAGATACCCCCCCGCCCCATACCAGAGCCAACACATCCATAACCAGGGACAAGGAAGGTTGAGGGTTGTGGAAGGGTACTCCTCCCCACACCGCTTGGGGGGTCAAGCCACCAGCGAAGGGACGTGAGGACCTGCCCTGGCACCGTGACCAATGAATTCAAGCTGTCGCGCCCCAGGCGGTAGGCCAAGGTGAGCCATGTCTGCAACAGTCTGAGCCAGAGCCTAGCATGCCGGGTCACGTAAGTGCAAGAAGCCATTGGCCAAGGAGACTCAGGCACCCGCTTGCTGTTGTGGTTGAGAATTGCTGGAGGCTTTGAATTATGTCTGTGATGGCTCAAAATCGGGACTCCAGCAGAAGAGCTTGCGTCTGTACCGAGTCTAACACTGCCACAACGAATTCTATTCTCTGGGTCGGTTCCAAGGTCGACTTCCCCAAGTTGAGGAGACCAAGCTACTCAAACATGCAATTGACCAAACGGATTTGGGACTGCACCTGTGCCCTGGTGCAGCCCCTGAGCAGCCAGTTGTCTAGGTAGGGGTATACTTGCACCTGCTGGCAATGGAGGAAAGCAGTCACAACTGACACGCACTTGGTGAACACTCAGGAGGCTGTTGAGAGGCTGAATGGTAAGGCAGTGAATTGGTAATGCTTGTGGTTGACCACAAAGTATAGGAAGCGCCTGTGTGCTGGACAAATCGCTATGTGGAAGTACGGACTCTTCATGTTGAGGGCGTCATACCAGTTTCCCGGATGCAGGGAAGGGATAATAGTGCCCAGAGAGACCATGCAGAACATCAACTTTACCATTAATTTGTTGAGTCCGTGCAGGTCTAGAATAGGTCTGAGATCCCCCTTGGCCTTGGGGATTAGGAAGTATTGGGAGTAGAATCCCTTGCCCTTTAGCTCCTGAGGAAGCTCCTCCACCGCTTCTATGGTGAGGAGCACCTGCACCTCCTGGATAAGGAGTTGCTCATGAGAGGGGTCCCTGAAGAGGGACACAGAAGGGGGTGGGGGGGAGGGTAGGAACAGAACTGGACCCAGCAGTCCGAGGTTATTTGGGACCAAGCACGTTAGACGTGGGACAAACCATTCAAAAAGGGCGGGGAAGGATCCGGGAATGAGTCTGGTGCACCGTCCTCAAGCACCCCTTCAAAAGGCTTGCTTGGAACCCAACGATGGTTTGGTCGGGCCCTGGCCTTTTCCGTAAGGGGGAGGTGGGGTTGGAAGGCTTCCTTCTGCCGTTCTTGCCCCTTCTTCCATAAAATTCCTGCCTTAGTCGAGGAGGGTAGGAGAGCTGCTGCTCCTGTAGTGGCTTAAAATGTTTACATTGGGTTGTCAGCGTGTGCATACCCAAGGATTTCATAGTAACCCTTGAGTTTTTGAGGCTATGCAACTGAAAGTCAGTCTGCTCCATGAACAGGCCTGCCCCATCAAAAGGCAGGTCTTGCATTGTCTGTTGAACCTCGGGCAGTAGGCTCAAGGCTTGCACCCATGAGGTGCACCTCATGGCGATACCGGAGGACAAGGTGCGCACCACCGAGTCCACAACATCCAGTGAGGCCTGTAAAGAGGTCTGTGCCACCACCTTGCCCTCCTCTACTATGGCTCCAAACTCCTCCCTGGACTCAGTTGGCACAAGCTCCTTGAACTTGAGCATTGAGTTCCAGGAGTTGAAGTTATACTGGTTCAGAATTGCCTGCTGGTTGGCAATCCTGAACTGGAGCTCCACACTGTGGAGTACACTTTACGTCCGAACAAGTCCAGTCATTTGGCTTCTTTGGACTTGGGAGCTCTCATTTATAGCCGCAACCACCAATGAACAGGGCTGCGGGTGCATAAAGAGGTATTCGTACCCCTTTTAAGGCATGAAGTATTTCCTCTCAACGCCCTTGGAGGTGAGAGGGATGGAGGTCAGGGTCTGACAGATGGTCTTGGTATTGGTCTGTATAGTTTTGATGAGGGGCAGAGCCACCCTCAAAGGACCCTTTGGGGCCGAAATGTCGACCACCGGGTCCTCTGACTCCACTACCTCCTCAGCCTTCAGACTCATGTTGTGTGCCACCCTGCACAAGAGGTGCTGGTGGGTGCGACTACAGGAGGTGGTCCGGAGATGGAAGTGCCTGCAACAGCCTCGTTCGGGGAGAAGGACGAAGAGGCTAATGGGGGAACCAGGTCCTCCTGTCCCTCCTGCTCATCAGGAGCCTGACTACCTGTCTCGCTGGCTGTACCAGGCTCAGGAACCAAAGTTGGAGTTGGTTCTGGGGGGGGGCGCGGGGGCACAGCGCCTTCTTAGCATCCCTAGGTGTGGGGCGACTGGCTGAAGCCTCCAGCATCCTAGGTTAAGAGGTGGCCAATCAGAAGCATTTAGACTGGGTGCCCTGGGCGTAGTGGTACACCCACAGGGTCCAGAATGACCACGGTGCTGGTCCCTGCCACTGTGCAGGCCATGGCCCTGCCCCCACCACAGGGCATCCACAGCCTGACCGGTGACCCGCCCTGAGTACCTAGATCCCGAGTCCGAGGGCTAGGATCAGGACCGCAAGGGCCAGGGTGGTGCTGAGCAAAGCTGATCTGGCAAACAGCTCTGCGCTGGGGAGTGGTGCCGCGACCTGGAGCAATGCCACAATCTGGAGCAGTACTGGGATCTGGAGCTATGCGGGGTCACTGAGCAGTGTTGGGACTGGTGCCGGGTCCGGGACCTGCTGCGCGATGGGGACCGACACATGGATCAGCATTGCGATGGTGAGCGGTGGCGCAACCTGGAGCGGTGCTGCGAGTCCAACCGGTTCCGCGATTCTATCAGTGGTACCAAGCGTTGGATCATCGCTGGTTTGCCTCGAGATGGTGCCATACGATGTGGTACCAGAGGTTTGGCGCAAATCGTAGGTGACCTCGGCGCTGTCATGGCAATGAGGTTCCTTGCAGCAGCAAAGGTGTCTGGGGTGGATGGCGGGGTGGATGGCAGCTCCACTTCCTCAATGATGTAGGCTGGGAAATCCAATGGCACCAGACTCAACGGTCCCCCTTGCGGGGCCGAAGTCAATGGTGCCATCTCTGCAGGCTTCGGCACTGAGTGCTCCTCATGAGGATGCGCCCCATTGGCCGACTCCAGAGGGGTGGGCCTCTGGGACGAAGAACTGCTCCTCCCTTGCTTCCAGTGCTGCTTCTGCACTGGGGAGTGGGAGTGGGAGCGGTGCCGGGTCAATCCTGCTGGTTTCGGCACCGAGGAGCAGCGGTGCTACAGGTCTCTAGTAGAGTCCATCCGCGGTACCACTTCCACCACTGTCGCCAGGGTGCTACGCACCAAAGAACTTGGTACCAGGTCCTGCCGCACCGGCAGAGGCTGAGGTTTAGGTGTCACCTCCATAAGGAGCTGCTTAAGGCAAAAGTCTCACTCCTTTTTGGTTCTGGGGTGAAACCCTTTACAAATCCTGCACTAATCGGCTTGGTGAGCCTCTTCCAGACACTTCAGACAAACGTCATGGGGGTCGCCCGTTGGCATCAGCTTGGAGCAGGACTTGCAGGGCTTGAACCCCTGGGACTTGCGCATAAAAGCCCTCCCAAGAAAAAGCAGTTGGGATAGAGGGTAAACCCCCCAGCCCAACTGCTAAGAACTAATACTAACTAAAAATTAAACTAACTAAAATGTATAAAGAACAGAGACAAAATAAAGAGGCTGGGGAAACATGGTAGAACTTGCTGAGCAATACGCCACAGTTCCAACGACTGTCACTGGCAGTAAGAAGGAACTGAGGAGGTGCCGGGTCAGCAGGGTCATATTTTGAACGCCATGAAGGCACCACTCCAGGGGACTCCACAGCCGACCCGACGGGTGCTGCTAGGGGAAAAAACTTTCCAACAACTGTGCACGTGGCACACGCACACCTAATTGGAATCGATATGAGCAATCATTTGAAGAAGAACCACTGGCATGTGATCAATACTGGGAGCACGATAAGCACCTGAAGACCACTTATTGCCAAACCAGGGGTGATAACCACACCTTAGAGCACTCCCAATCAGCATCGACCTGCCTCTTGTACAAGCAATCAGATTGGGTGCTGGGAACTGTGCCAAGCAAAGAACCCACAGTGCTGCATGACAATTTCCTGAGCAAGCATGGCTGACAAGAATTATGTTGTCCAATGAACAGGGGACAGGACTGGGACTCAGCAGACCTGGATTCTATTCTCAGCTCTGCTACTCACCTGCTGGGTGATTTGGGAAAGTCACTAAATTTCTCTGTGCTCCTGTTTCCCCTCCAATTTTTAGCCTATCTTGTCTATTTAGACTGTTGGCCTTCTGGGACAGGGACTGTCACCTATTGTATATATGTACAGGGCTAACACACTGGACCCTGATCTTGGCAGTGCCCTCTAGGCACTACTGCACTACACATAATGAACAACAAACATTTTTAAGTTACTTTTTGTTTTTTTGTATGGTCTAAACAGATGCAGGGAGTATGAAATGCTGCCTCTATTCATTAAGTAAATATTTTAATGTTAAAACAAATCTGCTGCAGAATTAGATACAGGAATTTTTATTAGGTTTCACATTAGTATGTGTCATTAAAAAACTTCAATAATAACTGGTTTGGTAAGTGAGACCTGTCTTATTCACAGGTCAGCGATTCAAATCTTGAGACTGTAATGAATAATTCAGCCTGACAAGACAACTGTTGTTTCCTGAGAACAATTCCATTTGAGCTACAGAACACTTAACATTCTGAACAGCTTAATTACTAACAATGAATGAAATACAGCTCTCTAATCACTGTTCAGATGAAGATAAATTAAACAAGGAAGAAAGGCTAGGGACAGGCAATTTTTACAGAGAGCAACAGGAACAGTCCGAGACTAGAAAAGCGAAAGGGCATAATAAACACGGGGTACTACAAACTCTTATTTAAAAAGACATTAACTTTGTACATAATCAGTGCAAGGACAGTACAAAATGCCTGTAACACTGGAAAGAGGAAGGGGAATATAGCTACAAGGACTTAAGCAGGTTGTTACTTGCTTCTGCCAAAAGAGAAGCAGAACTATGAAGTTGCTTCCCAAATGAAGGACTAAGTCAGTGTATGTGTGTGAAAGAGACAGTGGCCTCATCTTTACCCTGGAAAGACACCAAATTCCTACAGTCTAGATTTAATCCATTGGTTTTATTTTCTTTCATTTTGCTCCAATCTCTGCTGATGCTACTTTTGAACAAGGCCATACACATATGCCCAGGACTGGAAGACGAAGTAGCATACAGTATGCTGCAATACTCTTTCTTTATTCCTTGTGACAATAGCTAGTAGGCCAAGCAGCGTAGTCCTCCAATTAGTGCCATGGATTTTCTGTCTCTTTCCAAGTTGTATTAAGAGGCTACTTGAAATCTCTTCCTGGAAGTGGATGGATTTCTTTGAAAGGATTTGGAGTAATGTTGTGAACCTGAAAATAAAAAACATTATTTAGTAAGTGTACTATAACCAAAAGTCACATCAACCCTGTATTTGGGTTGTTTCCGTAGGCCTCCTTTAGAAGAACATGTATTAGCTTGATTGTATTCTCACGTCACCTTTTTTATCAAAGTAGTTCTTTTGGTTTGTATTAGTTTCTCTACACAATGCTTTAACTAAAGAATTACACAAAACTCAGGAAAACCTACAATTCTTAGAAATGAGAATGGACACACAATGTGTGGAATGGCAGACTTTCATTGGCTGAATGCAACCTAACATAAGAAGTACTGCTTTATCCCAGAAGTTAGAGAGCCCCATACGAAGATTCATTTTAATACTGAATCCAATATCCAGTACCTCCTTGTTTTGCTGGTACAGCAAAGGAAAGACCTTAGCTGAAATCCAACAATGATTTAATTTAATATTTGATTTAAAGAACATTATAAACAAAAAATTTCCATTTTCTTTTTCACATTAAAATTACTTGTTTATGTTCAATATGCTATTAATAAATAAGGGACTTTTACACTTTGTAGCTCATGTAAGCCAATCTTATCACACACATCAGGGGCTCCTTGCATCCCTCCATTTCCCCCCACCTCCAGCTTCTTATGTGTCACCGTACCATCCCCCTCTTTTTCAGGGACTTCCTGCAACTCCCCCCAATCTTCTCGCTGCCAGGAGTTGTTTGTGCCCCCAATTTCCCCTTCCTCCCATGTAAAGGCTACCCTTTCTATCCCCCATGCTAGTGGCTCTGTGTCTCCCCATTCCCACGTCATCCCACGCACTCCTCCCCCCATCTCCCTATGCCAAAGGGTCTGTCTCCCTCCTCCCTCCCATGCAAGGGATTCACAAATATCCCCCCACACCAGGGTCCCCCCACTCTCCCCATCCCCCTTGGCAGGGACTCTGCTTGCAAACCTTTCACCTATTCCCCTTATATCACCCCCACCAATTGCCATCCATTCCCTCTCTTGCCCTATACCAGTGTCCCACATTCTCCCCTGAGTGACAGGGGCTCTGTGTGTATACCCACATTTCCCACCTCAGTATTATCTGTCTGGGTGTTGTCATTCACGTGTCAATGTGCCCCCACTTCTTCCCTTTCAATGTTCTGATTTGCCCCCCGCCAAAAAAAAAACCCAATAGGGTTCTGGCCACTGATGCCTAGAAGGGACCCTGATATTTTGGAATTGATTAGATGCAGTGTTCAAAAGTTTTTGCATTACATAGACAGACAGACAAACAGAGAAATGCTATCAAAAGTTGGGTGTAAAGCTTTTGCAGCCTCAGCCAATGAAAAAGCATAATTATATGGAGTATGTTTAGACATTTTATAATCTAGTGTGGAATGTCATGTGCAATACACATCTATGAGTAAGTGTCTGGAAAAAAAACTATAAACAACCACCACCACTGCTGCCATTTATATAGAACCTACAATGAGGGGGTTGCACACTTCATAGCTTCTGTAGGCCAAGCTTATTGTACACACCAGGGGCTCCTTGCATACCTCCACCCTGCCACAAAAGCTCCCTGCATGCTGCCCTCCCCTCTATTTCAGGAACTCCTCCAATCTCCTCCCTGCCAGGGGCTCCGTGTATCCCCCCATTCCCCTCTCCACCCATACCAGGGTCCCCATTATCCCCACCATTCCCACCTCTTCCATGCCCTCCTTTCTCCTCTTCCCCCCCATGTCAGAGGCTCTGTGTGCTCCCCCACACAAGGTACCCCCAATTTCCCCCTCATCAGGCGTTCTGTGCGTTCTTTTTTAAATTAATCTTTTGGTTTTGCTTACCTGTTAAAAAGCCTTGACCTGTCCATGTATGGTTAGCAAAATCCATGGGCGTCAATGACCTTTTATGAGGGGTATCTGACTGTAAAAAGGGGGGAAATATTTTTGTTCATTATGGTCCTCTCACAGGTTAAGGATTTGATTGTGACTTTCACACCACAGCCCAGCACAGAGGGCACTGCTCTAGGCGTATAACAGACATTGTGCCTCCACAGGCATCTTTCTTGCATATGGAGGTGGCGCAATCTGCTTCACTCACTAGGATGCAGCAGATCTCTCTTCCCAGCACACTAACCCCACTCTTCAGACCAGTGTAGATGGGGTGCAGGAATGTGGTCCCACCCTCTTTTAGACATCCTGCTCTCTGGAGGGAGTAGGAGTAAGCAGTCCCTTCACTCCTGAGATCGCAAGGTCTGGTACTGTGGGAGGCTGTTTTGCAGTCATACAAAGATGGTGGTGGTGTTGGGGAGGCAGGTTTTCTGCATCTCTCTCTGTCCCACCCTTCCATAGATGTCTGGCCCAACATCTCTAATCACACAAAAACCCACCCTGAATGTGTTAGTTGTGTTGGGTCTTGAAAACTGATCAATAATGACAGTTCGTTCTCTAAGTGGTCGTTGCTCTGTACTGTCAGGTACTGCACTTGACACTCTACTATGAGGATATCTCCCTCTATGCTGAAAGAGAAAAAAAAATTGAGCATTGAAATAAATGCAAATATTGGCATGGCTAAAATAAGAATCCTTTTGACCTTTGCTTAAATTAAAAGGAAAAAAAAAAGCAAAGAGCTAATTCTCCATTAAGTGAAAGGCTTGAGTTAAGAGTTTTTAAAATAACTATTTTGGGCTTTTCAATTGGATTTCAAGTGTCTAAAAATTAAGATAACATGTTTTATAGAGAGGGTAGGAGAGGGGTAAGTGTAATTGCAAGAGGCTCTGTTTAAGACGAAGAATGATAGCTGTGTTAACAGCATGTGTCTATCTCTCATGTTCTACATAATTTGAGAGGGTTATGCTAGACCCTACTGTACCTATTATAAAAGACAGCTAGGAGGGTCTTCCACATCCCAGGTGAGTCCTCTAACCATTGAGTTTTTAGTAGAAGGAGTGGGGGTGCAGGACCACCACCAGTACTGTTTTTCATGAGAAAGGACTGAGTTGGCTAAAATGCTTAATTCTAGGAAAGAGTTTACATGTAGGAATCCTGAAGCACCTCCCTCCCAGCACAGAGTTAGGCACCTAACATCCTTTGAGGGGCAATGCTTAGACCTCTCCCCTCTCCTCAACATCTCTACTGACTATGTCCATTTTAGAGATGAGGAAGTGAGGCACAGTAAAGCAAGTGACATGCTCACAGTCACACTGGATGTCTTTGCCAGAGTAGGGACTTGAACCAGGGTCTTCTAAGTCCTAGGATAATGCCCCAACCACTACACCATCTCATTAAGGAGCATAAGAACATACAAAACCATAAAAGTTATGGGTTTCTTCATGTATGTCCATATTTATAATTTTAAAAATATTTGGAAATATATTATTCAAACTGAAATAATTTCAAAATTCTAATTTACTTTTCATCATTTTTCTCTTTTCTTGTACTTCATACTTCTTGGACAATGAAAATGGATCAGTTTCACTTTTATTTATATTCACTTTTAGTCAATTTCAATTTCTACCTCTCATGCACTGGCACAAGGCAACAAAACACTGCAAGGCAATATATAAATCTAAAACACAGATACAAAATTCATTTATATCTGCTCTTTAGAAATTCAAGAAAAAATTATTTTATTTTAGAAAAATATCTTTAAAATAACCTACATTTGGGACCTAAAATATCTCCCAATGTCCCTTCAAAACGTAACTATAAATTCTCACATATCTTAAGGCCTTGTATCACAATAAAATATGATTGAATACAACTCTCCCCAAAGTACTAATTTCAACCAGTGATACAAAGTGGGTTTGGGGAATTTTTTTGTTCAAGTTACTGATGTCCTTTAACAATATTAACAAGCACATCTTACAAAGCCTTGCCGTGATCCAGGTACTGAAAGATACTGTTCAACAGTCTCCGTGTTTATTGGTGGTAACTTGTTCCGGGCTGTATGTACAAGTGGAGAGGACAAGCGATCTAAGCCAGTATACCTGTAGGATTCAGATTAAACAGATTTCATATTCCATCTAATACACCGGGGACAACATTTCTTAATACATTTAAGTTACTGTAAATAGCAGAACACTTAATGCAGCGGCAGCTCTCAGAACATGCTTTATGTATGCTTCATTTTTCTGTATGAAGTGTGGAATCTTTCAGCAATCTTTTACAATACTTCACTAAACCCTGTAACAATGAATGCTCTTGTTCAAGTTCAGCAAGGAAGAAGAAAGTGAAACTAAAAACTCACAATTTAGTGCCCCTAAGGACTTCATCACTGTACACATTAGGAGTTTTTGAGCATAGTGGGTCTGAAGTGAGAGATGGTAGCCTACGATGGGTTGGCATTTTCCTAGAAGATGCCAGCAGTACCCGAGATGATGAGAGAATACTGTTATCAGTAATTCGCCCCCGCCGAGTCCGCACTGAGTTGAGAACACTGGAGCCTGTACTATGTTGTTTGTCTTCTTGTTCATTCCTAGAGAGAAAACAAAACGCACACTTTTTAGAAGAATATAATTGTTACTTTTATAAATTAAAACTCAGTCATATCTATTATTGACAGAAAGATGTCTGCATTTTTAATTACATTTTTGAAATCCCAAAGCATATTTTATATGGCCAAAATGACAAAGTACAGCATAAAAAAAGTGTACTATTTTCATAGCAATATTTACTGTATCTTGTCTGCCAAGCTTGTATGCCTCTGTTGGAGTGGTTTAGCTTGAATTGTCATGACGCCATTCAAATCACTATAGAAATTGCTGGAGAAACGGTGAACCTAAACAGAGCAAAAAAATAAATGTATTTAACCTTTCAGTCTCATTACCTTCTATGGAGGAAGGCTTCAAAACCCCCAAAACCCACATAGTTAGGTCAAAAAATGCTTAAAAACAGTATGCAAGAGAAATCCCACTTCAGATCATAATGGAAAATGTCTCCCATAAAGAAGATAAAATGCAAACAAATAAGGGTTAATACTCCACAAAACAAAGCTGGAAAACTAAAACTAACAATACATATTACAAGAAAGAACTCCTGAATATTATCACTGCAAACATAAGTAATATGTATCCCATTATTTATTGCTATTATAGGCAGAGATGGCAGCAATGACTATAATTAGGGTTGCTTTTCCATTCTATTGTAAGTAATTGAAAACAGAGCCCTATAACTTTGCCTAAAGCTTTTTCTTCAGGCTAAAATTTTTCTTATTGTGTGTCCACTTCAGGCTTTTATATATAATTTATATATATAATTTATTTACTTACTTTTTGAAAAGTTCCACCAAAAATGGTTCAGCCATTTCTGAGAATGAGGTTAGTGAAAAATACGTTTTGTTACTATTAAAAAAATTTACAACCACTTTACAGAGAAGCTCTACCACCACCAGGCTTTGGAGTAGGGACTCAAAAATTTAGCGGAGGAGTTGCTGTAGGGACAGAGAGGCGACTTGAAATGCCCCCATGAAAATCCATCCAAATTTGGCCAAATTATAAACCTCTGACCATTGCTGTCTGCACTTAGTCAGTAAAGGTTTGTTAGAGGACGGTAGCTAAATTCTCAAAATATTCCATTTTCACTTGGCATATCCTAGATCAAGGCTGCAGGGGCTGAATAGGACTTTTTTTTTGGTTGCAATTTACTCCTGGCTGCTGGGCCACTACAGTACCAAGCACTGGAACTAAGGCCTTGTCTACACTACAGGGAAAATTCAATCTAAGCTATGCAATATGAGTTACATGAATAGCGTAACTCAAATAGACATAGCTTAGATCCTCTTACCGCGGGGTCGACACTACGCAATGTCGACAGGAGACGCTCTCCGCTCGACTCCCCCCACGCTTCTCAATCCGGTGGAGTACAGGAGCTGACAGGAGAGCGATCTGCGGTTGATTTAGTGGGTCTTCACTAGACCCACTAAATCAACCATCGATGCATCAATCGCTGCTCACTGATCCCCCATAAGTGTAGACAAGCCCTAAGAGCAGAGAAGCTGTCTCTCCTATGTTCTCAAAGTTCCCTCTGTGGATGCCTAGGAAGCATGGAGGAAAAGAAGAAAGCTGCTTGAATGCAGGGGTAGGGACATGCTGGATGTGAATAGGGACAGACTATGGGAAACAGAAGCATAGGGGACAGAGACAGAAAGGGACAGGCTAAAGAAAAGAAACAGAAGAGTATGTAACTGCTAGAGCATACCCACCTCCAGAAACTCAAATAGAACCCAAGACTCCCAAGTTCCAACACTGAGGCAGACACTGAACAAGTCCCTTTGTCCACCAACCCATAATGCAGTGGGGAGCAGAAGGGGAGAGAGAGGGAAGGGAAGAGAGAGAGAAGAGGAGCAACTAAGACAATCTGATGTTAGGGGTTTTGAACGAGGGGAGTTAAGCTGGAACTTCACATGCACCTTGCAGGGAAGAGTTCTTTCATGGTTCTATTAAAAGGGAAGGATTGTCTCTCAATATAAAGGGTATGATTTTCTGGGAGGGAATAGGGAGTACTGTTATCTGTTTTTATTGCACCTAACACAATAAGGTCTCAATTCTAATTGGGGTCTTTGGGCTCTAATTGGGGTCCAAATAAAAAGTGGTTATAACAATGATGTAGACTTGTGTTTTTTAAAAACCAGACTCAAAGATGGAAAGTCAAACTAAATACCTTAGATATGCATAAATCAATAAAATGGAAACTTTTCAGATCTAAGTTAGAAAAGGCCTAGGCCAACTGAAAACAGAATTCTGTTTTGTGGAACAATATTTTACCTGAGATGGAACAAAATGCGAACCAAAAGATGTGCTTCGTGCCTCAGAGCCTCTTGATGGGGGGACACTTGCTGTATCTGCTGTAATACGGGAGACTAGTTGATGTGGCAATTTACTTGTAATAGCTTTCAATTTCTCCACCTGCTTGTCATTCTCTGCACCAGTGTAGAACATACAAGTGATTAAGAAACAAAATTTTATGCAGTTAAACAAATTGATGATGGTAGGAAAATATCAGTGACTCAGGTTTGACATATTATCTGCTAGAAAAACAGTATTCCACATTTATTACAAATGTTGACATTTTGTCTTAGATTAGTTTTAATTTAAGTCTTCATAACATTTAAAAATAAACTAGTTGTGAGATTAAAAGCATTTATTTCTAAAAACATTTTCAAAATGACTGTATTTTCTCTGTCAATGATAAAATCAGTTGGGCCATGTACGTGGAAGAGATGTAATTTGCTTTTTTTTAGAAAACACTGGTAAAACAACTGGAACATTATTGAAACATTCTCATGTAAGGTGTGTTAGAAACAGAAAAATGTGTGAACAGAAGCAACCAAATGTCCTCTTAATCCATTCCTGCCTGCCAAAAGCTGAATTGCTACTTTTCCAGTGAGTATAAGCCATTATATTATTTCTATCATATCCTTAAATTTCTCAACAGTCCTAGCCCACATACTTTGCTTAGCAGCCTATTCTCCACAAGTGGATTTCCTTCTTAGAGGACAAGGTAGCAAACCTAAATCTCCTCCTCTTTAATGCATAATACTGAGCTAAACAATTCACTTGTAGCCTGAACAATTCTTGTGCAGTCTGGCAATTACACACGCAACACTCAGTTCTACCAGCATAGATTCCTGCAAATATTTAACAACTTCTACTTAGACCGTTTCTACACTATGGGGGCTATAATGGCATAGTTACAGCCCTGTAGCTATGCCAGCATAACTCCAAAGTGTAGACACAGCTAGAGCACTGGAACGGGTTTCTACATTGCTTAGGGAGGTAATGTTCCCACTGAAATAGTAACTAGGTCACTAGAAGCATTCTTCTGTCAACCTAGCTGTGTCTATGCCAGTGGTTAGGCTGCACAGCTACCCCACTCAGAGCTGTGAATATTTACGTGTAGACCAGCCATAGTTTTAAAATGAATTTGAGGTTTATTATTTTACTAGTTTCCATTGATATGTTTTTCCTTTTTATTTAAGATTAATTTTATGTATGTTTTTCTGGCATTGTTTCTTCTGTTAATCTGCATTGTTTCTTAAAATGTATATCCCATTAGCTTCTAAAGGCAACTCCATGCACATGCCAGAGGACAACATTTCACCAATAGTTAGTTCTTTACCTTCTGCTTTTCTGTGCAACAGTCTGTTGAAAACACCAGGAAGAGTTAAATTTAATCACAGTGAACTATGTTCTTTCATCCTATGTTCATTTCTGCATAACCCACAGTCAGCGTAGCTCTCTCTCCTCCTCTAGTGGCTGGACCACACAGAGTTTGATGAGTCTCTACTGTGATTTTGCTAACAAACTTGGGTCTTTTAGCTTAAACATTAGAGGCTAATGCTTTTAAATACCCAGGTCCCAGATTCAATCCTTACTGCTGAAGAGCTTCCAAGAGGCATCATGTTATATATTGCACCAAGGATCTCTTTGTGCCTACAAGCACTTCTTGTGAGAGACCTCTCTTTATGGGGCTGATCCAAAGCCCACTGAAGTCAGTAAGAATCTTTCCATTGGGAGGATGTGCATGAATTTTATAAAGTGCCATGTAAACACAAAGTGATATTTAAGAATAATAATAAAGATGTTTGCTAAGCCATATTTAATTAATTGGTGAAATTAAATTACTGTTCCAAGTACAAGTCTATAAGTGCCATCTACAAAAACTCTGAGTACCTGTGATAGCAGTTTCCCAGTTTTTTCTAATCAGCTCCTCCACTATTTCAACTATATTGCTCCAGACACCATCAAACACTTCAGCAGCCACTGCGTCTTTGATACAGGCATTGGGAGAAACTGGAGGAATGCCACATTTATTCCTCTTTCGAGCAAGCTGGGTTTTCTTTTGTTCCAAACACTCATCATCACTAATGATTGAAGCAAATTCAGCTTTATTACCAACTTCTACATGTTTCTGTTAACAAAAACAGTGAAACTAACATATTTTCTTATGGATCCAGAAAAGCATAAAATAGATTTGTATTTAAAAGATCAAGGTTCATATTATACATGACCCAAGTACTGTGGGAAGAAAACAGAACCGCTCTAAACTGAAATTATGAATTGGTTTTACTTTGCTTTGTTGCCTCTTGCTGGTTGAATGGAGGTGGTAGCAGCATGAAAAATTAAACTGGGGCGTTATAGCAAGAAGTTTTTGAGACTCTTGATATAGCAGCCATAGACATAGATAGTATAGCAGGAATGAGACAAAACTGATGGACTTGGGCACGTGGGGCTAGAATCCCACACCCCCTTACTTCACCACCACCTAAGGAAAATACCATCCCACCAGCTCTGAAGGGGAGAATATTGTGTAGAGTAGATCCTTAGCTCCACATCCTGCTCATCCCGACACATTTGCCATGACCATGTGGAATGACTTGGAGGGATTTCTACAGCTTTGCAGGAGCAGGGGACCATGTAACTTCATGTGCCACACCCACCCTTCCATTATTATATGGACATTTTCACCCTTTATTTCTCTCTCTTCCTGTCTGGACTGGGGAACAGGTGTGTCACAGAACCCTTACTCACTGCCTCATGATACACTTAGTATGAAAAGAGCTTTCTGGAACTAAATTTTATTCTGTGCTTATTCTAACATTAACTATATCATATTACAATTTAAGAAAATGAAAAAAATTATATTAAAAACAACCTCTATAATCTCAATTCAGAAAGGCCTCATCCTTGGCTGCATTCTAGATGTGCCGATGGAAAGTGACCCTAAAGATGGTGTAGCTGGCCCCAGAAGAATCAAACTAGTTCAGGGACAGGGAGAGGGCACAATGGTTCCTTTACCATAACTTCCCAACCCTACAGCCAGCGCTAGGTATGTGGTTTCCCTGCACTCTCACTCTTCAGGCTCCTTTAACTTATGCCAGGGGACACATCGGTAGCCCAGGGTTGGAAGGGAACGGAAAGGGGGCTTAAAATCACTTTTGCATCCCTCCTTTTTGAGCTACACAGTGTACTTCTGAACCACAGAAGTGAGGACTAAGGAATTTTCTAAATTAATTGGAAGTAGGTTTAGAGAGAAGCAAAGCACCAGGTTTTAAGCAATTTCATGACAGTTTCTCATTATATTCTTCAAAAAAATATATAATTTATTTACAGCTCCTTGTTGTCAAAAGCAAGATATTCTTCAAATTTTCCATCCACCTCATAGATTTCTTCTTCCAGGAATGAATACTCAGATGACTCAGAAACAGAAATCCTTGGGGAACCACAGTTTAATGATTTGTGTACTGGGGATGCTATTGGAACTAATTTAGATCCCGAAATGCACAGCCTGAAATAAAAGAATTAGAATTAAATATACATGGAAAGAAGTGTAAATAGGCAGATGCTGCATTATACTGAGGTGTTTTAAGGTTATTAAAATAATATGCCTATAAACCTATGAAAAGATATGATAGATCAAAGTGAAGTGCTTTTGACTAAGTAAATTTTATTTCCACTACATAAAGACAACATACTGAAATGATATCCTAATAAGGTCTTAAAAGCCTACGATACAATTGCTGCACAATCAGGGAACTCTTTGATAGGTCATACAAACTTTTCACTTATTTGATCATCTATAAGAGGTAATGTTTATGTATTTGTGACTGAGGTTTTTTTATGTTAACTGTAACTATATTTAGTTGCTATAAATATTAGGAATATATGAAAAAAATGTAATGTCAATAGAAATGCTTAAAAAGTAACATATATGAAACTGTTAACATACTCTTTTGTGTTGCTAGTACTTTCACAGAGGCCAAGTAAAGATTTGGTGTATGCCGAGCTAGTTGTTCTGCTCTGAAAATGCTGAAAGCCTTCATCCCTAGGAAAAAGAAGCTGTTTTCCTAAAATCCTGCAAAATACAGAATGTGAAGTAGTTACACGTAATCAAATCAGAATACCAGGAAGTGCAGCAATGTGAAAAATACAGACACCTGCAATACCAACAAACATGTAGAAATAATTTAATAATAGCTTCCATACATTTATTCTGAGTAATTAATGGGAACAAGGGGCCAGATCCTCAGATAATGTAAAGTGGTGTAGCTGCACTGAAGCCAGTAGATCTATGCTAATTTAAACCAATCGAGGATCAGGCCTATAAGCTTTAAAAATAGCCAGACATTTACTGAAAGGACAACAGATAACACCCACACGAGCTACATGAACTATGTTATAAAAGTTGATTTGCATACAGAACATAAAACTTTCTTTCATATCAACAGTCCATCAGACAACATAGAAAGAGAAAATTTTAAAATACATGGAGATCACGATCCCAATAGAGTTACTTTAACATCACTCTGCACAACTCTAGTAACACAAAAGTGACCTCTCTGGGGACAAAGGATCTGACCGAAAATGTTTATAAAGGTGGCTGCTAATGTACATGTTATTGAAATTGGGACCAGATAAGGCTTCAATGTATAGGCTGCAACTGGGGGGGTGGGGAGGGAAGTTTATTTTTCTTTTAATGTATACACAATCCCTTTGTGAAATAGAGAATTTTGGATCATTATTTATCTGATTAATGTTCATTACTTTACATTGCTTTCCACTAAACATTTTCAAGGGCTCTTGAGGGGAGTCTACAGGTAATAAGTAGGAACTTGTACATTTCAATCTGAGATTCTCAGGTTCGTTCAAATACTTGGAAACTCTTCCTTGAGAAACTCCTACTTTTTCACTGAATGGCACTGTAAATAAGAAAGTTCTGAGTCATGTTCATTAGTCAATAACTCATTAATTATTACAAATTCTCTACTTTATAAACTGACGCAGTAAGTAAAGACCTTTTCTTTTATTAGGTTTGATCCCATGCCTAATGAAATCAATGGCAATGTTCAGGCCCAGTCTGAGCAACTAAATATGTTTTGCTGTTCAAACAGAGACCAGCATGACTTACCTATTGGAAGGACTGACTGTAAACCTCTTTTTCACACTGGGGAACAATTACTCAGAGCAGCAGTCCCACTAGAGTCAATGGAGCAACTCCTGAAATTGCTCAACACTGTGAGTAAAGGCGTTCACAATCTAGCCCTGACTGAGAACTAAGGGTGTTTTTTTTTTAAAGCTCAGAGTTAACTATGGCACACTATGCATTTTTCAATATCAGGTGGTAGAAAATTCCCTAAAATAAACTCCCTTAGCACCTGTAATTAAGCACTGTAATGTTCACAGAACTTCTCGTACCTGTGAATATTTCTTCGAGAGCTGACATTCATGTCAGACAGGCTTTTTCTGTATCACTAGAATTTTTCCATACCTTTCCAGTAATCCAAGATCAGAAGAAACCACTGTGATCATCTAGTCTGACCTCCTGTATAACACAGGCCATAGAACTTCCACAAAATAATTCCTAGAGCAGATATTTTAGAAAAACATACAAACTTGATTTACAAAACAATCTCTGTCTGTGGAGGAGAGATATAGCTCTGAAAAATCTACATGACAGGATTTGCAAGAATGTTCCACTCACGGGACAGGGGATATGAACTTGAAAGCCCAAAGATCCACAGAGAACTGAAGGGCCAATGCAATGGACTCTCAAGAATCCATAATGACAGCGTTGTGTGGCTCTCTTGCTAACACCTCACCTAGTAGGATAGCTCCTTCAGAAATCATATTGCTATAGTGCTAGAGCTGTGCACTATTCTCCATTTGACAGGGTAGAGAGTTGCAGAGGCAAAGTTTATGTTGGTTCACTCATTAACTTGTACAAATTTCCAAGCAGAAATCTACCAAGTTCCCAAGGGAGCCAGTCACTCAGAACAACTGCTTCCAACCTCCACCCCCAGTCCTGACATACACTTGCAATCATTACAAGAGGCTTCAGCAGATTCCTGGAGAAGAAACGGAGCATACAGAAACAATCCAGACTGGAGAAGAGCATGAGGACCACTGTATCAAGCTTTCTTTTCTACTATACTCATCTTTTTTCAAAATAACTTAACAAAATAGTTAATGACACTTATATTCCATAACTAGTCTATCCAGTGTTATTGTAGCTATGTTGGTCCCAGGATATTAGAGAAACAGGGTAGATGAGGTAATATCTTTTATTGAACCAACTTGTCCCTCTCACCAACAGAATTTGGTTCATTAAAAGATATTTCCTCGTCCATCTTGTCTCTCTACTATCTAGTCTATAATCTTTAAATTGGCTCAAATTAAGTTAATATATTTCCCTCCTGAATCATGTACTGGTAGGCAGGTTCAATCTACCTATTTCCAGGAGCTCATTAATAAAAGTTCCATTTACTTTTTACCATCATTATCAGAGCTAAGTACCCAACATTCATATGAACTCTAGTCCAGTGAAAATACTGTAAAAATGTAATCAGCTGAGAATGCATATATTGAATTAGCTACACTTCTACACAACAGCAGGATTTCTGCATATCCTATGAATTGTTATAGCATTTAAAGAAAGAAAAGATTTTGTATAACAATACGGAAATGTTGCTTCAAGTTTATGTATTTAATGTCTCCTGATTCACATAAAGGATTGTAGTATTTATTAGTTATTATTATTGTCAACCTTAACAACACATTCTAAATCTTTTTTCATTGACATTTGGTAATTATGATTCTCTGGAAACTTAAAACTAAAATCCTTTTAAAGATTAAGGACTAGGTTATCCAGATACACACAGGCTCACATTAGAATGGTGTGGAGCCACCCTATGACAATAAGAGTGTACATATGTGCGCACACAAGGCAGTACCACTTTAATGGTGTTGTGTGACCCTCTGAGCACATAACAGGGCATGGGTCTCCTCCCTGCCCTCGTTGGGTGGTTTGCTGTGCTAGAGATCGAAGGAAAGAGCAGTCCCTGTGTTCCGCAGGCACCTTGCACCACCATGAAAGAGCCAAGGACATTTTCTCCATAAGTCCATATCTCTCCATTTACAGAACTACTTATTGCTTTGCTAACATTTCACTTTGGTTCATACTGGTTTACATGCCTCAGGATGGTGACATCACCATAGCCACATACTATTCCTGCAGCCTATGGACACACTCTTTTCTCCCGACTCCTAAAAAGGACTGCATTCAACAGGGTAGAATTGGCAGCATGGGTGTCTTTGTATTGACTTCAGGGCACACAGGATTTTGTTGTATGTCTTCACTGAGGTTGGTTTTTATAAATAGAGTATTAATTGCACTATTAGATGTATGCTGTAAATATTAAAAGTCACTACTGAAATACATTTTTCTTCTTTTCTCATATTAATTTTCACACACACAACTATTCTCATGATACTGCACTAATATAAAATCTTTTGCGATTATTACATTACTTAGGAAGAATATCATGAGCAGGTAGAGCACTGAGAGTCCATGCATGGCTAAGGACTAACACCCAGTTTGACCACTAAAACAATGAGGAGTCCAGTGGCACTTTAAAGACTAACAGATTTATTTGGGCATAAACTTCTGTGGGTTAAAAATCCCACTTCTTCAGATGCATGGAGAGAAAATTACAGATGCAGGCATAAAAGCTTATGCCCAAATAAATCTGTTAGTCTTTAAGGTGCCACTGGACTCCTTGTTGTTTTTGTGGACACAGACTAACACGGCTACCCTTCTGAAGTTTGACCATTGAACTGCAGATGAATTTGAACACAATTGTGAAAATAGTACTACAAATATATGCCAATAAGAACAGCTCAGATTGAGATACCTAGAAAATAAAATAAATTAATCAAACAAAATTCTGATAGCTTCAAACTAATTCTAGTAAGCAATTTCCTTACCTCAGATGAAGAGACCTTTTGGTCCACTCTTTACATTCTGCCTGCAGACTCTGGGTTTGAGAACTCACTTTTCCTTCAAACAACATTTCATCCACATCCCAGAATGACTGATGCACTCTTTGTGTATTAGCTTTGTCATATTCCTACAAATTATAAGACTGTTTTTAGGAAATACAGCTAAACATATTTAAAATGAGAACCATACCAAATATAAGACATTATTAGTAGTAGTCACTGGAGACACAACTGAGTTAACAAATGACCTTGTTACTAATTTGGTTTTCTTTACTGCTATAGCAGCTGTCCTGCACTGGAAAAAAAGTAACTTTTCGATTACAAGTCATGTGCTGTACGTTGATTCAAAACCTTAGTTTTCTGTAAAACAGTTTAATCTTTCATCAGTAAATTAGACAAAAAGTACTATTAATAAAAATTTGTGACATACATCATCCCTCCAAGAGTAAATTGAGCTTCTTTCAGTGGACAAGCCTGTAGTATAGCTTTGTATTCCAGACCAAGAATTATTCAAGTCTGTTGGTGTTATAGGACTGCTAGAAGACAGTGATGAAACAGTTTCACTGTGGAAAGAAACAAAGTAATAAGAATCAAATGTATTTTACACAAACATACTCAAAGTAGCATTGCACATATACCATATATATGGTAGTGATGTATGCCTGTGTGTGACACTGTCAAGGTTCCTTCCCCACTCTGAACTCTAGAGTACAGATGTGGGGACCTGCATGAAAAAACCCCTAAGCTTATTTTTACCAGCTTATGTAAAAACTTCCCCAAGGTACAAACTACTTTTCCTTTTGTCCCTGGACTTTATTGCTGCCACCACCAAGCGCCTAACAAATATAACCGGGAAAGAGCCCACTTGAAAACGTCTTTCCCCCCCATAATCTCCCCAAGCACTACACCTCCTTTCCTGGAGAAGGCTTGATAAAAATCCTCACCAATATGCATAAGGGAACACAGACCCAAACCCTTGGATCTGAAGAACAATGAAAAAACAATCAGGTTCTTAAAAAAAGAATTTTAATTACAGAAAAAGTAAAAGAATCAGCTCTGTAAAATCAGGATGGTAAATACCTGACAGGGTAATCAGATTCAAAACATAGAGAATCCCTCTAGGCTAAACCTTAAGTTACAAAAAGACACAAAAACAGGAATATACATTCCATTCAGCACAGCTTATTTTATCAGCCATTTAAACAAAACAGAATCTAACGCATATCTAACTAAATTGCTTATTAACCCTTTACAGGAGTTCTGACCTGCATTCCTGCTCTGGTCCCAGCAAAAGCAACACACAGACAGAGAGAACCCTTTGTCCCTCCCCCCAGCTTTGAAAGTATCTTGTCTCCTCATTGGTCATTTTGGTCATGTGCCAGCGAGGTTATCTTTAGCTTCTTAACCCTTTACAGGTGAAAGGGTTTTTCCTCTGGCCAGGAGGGATTTAAAGCTGGTTAGCCTTCCCTTCATGTTTATGACAGACACACATGACTTTCAGAACATGCTGTGAAATCCATCTGTTAAATAAGGGTAATGAGAGGGGTATAGGCTTTTAGGCAGAGCGGGATGGGTGTATGCTGCAATCATACCTATCATTCAAAGGCTGATAGGTAGGGCCCTACCAAATTCACGGTCCATTTTGGTCAAATTCACGGTCATACGATTTTAAAAATGGCTAATTTCATGATTTCAGCTATTAAAATCTAAAATTTCACAGTCTTGTAATTTTACGGGTCCTGACCCAAAAAGAAGTGGCCGGGGGGTTGCAGTACTGCTGCCCTTACTTTTGCACTGCTCCTGGCTGCAGCGCTGCCTTCAGAGCTGGGCAGCTGGAGAGAGATGGCTGCTGACCACAAGCCCAGCTCTGGAGGCAGAGTCGCCTCCTGCAGCAGTGCAGAAGTAAGGATAGCATGGTATAGTATTGCCATCTTTGCTGCTGCAGAGCTGGCCCCGCAGTCAGCAGCTGCCACTCTCCAGCCACCCAGCTCTGAAGACAGCACAGAAGTAAGGGTAGCAATACCACACCCACCCCTAAAATAATCCTTTAACCCCCTGCAACTCCATTTTGGATCAGGACTCCCCGTTTGAAAAACTATGGTCTCCCCTGTGAAATCTGCACAGTATCAGGTAAAAGCACACAAAAGACCAAATTTCACAGTGGGAGACCAGATTTCATGGTCCGTGACAAGTTTTTCATGGCTGCAAATTTGGTAGGGCCCGATTGATAGGTTAATTTTTCTACCACATTACACTGCTGGATGATTATCATTTTAACTATTACCAGGACACCCTGAACATGTGTATAGGGATTTACTTTACACATGCGACCATGCACATGCATACATACTCAATATGTGAAAGGTGCTGAAAGAATAACATGGTCCCTCCTGCACAGTTAAAGACAGTGAAGCCAAAATTGTACAAGTTATAGACAGTGTGACAAAGTTCCCCCTCTGCCTTGGTGGGTTCTCCACTTTTTGGCGGATTTGCCCACCTCAGAGGTTCACGGCAGCCCTCAGTTTGGCCTCTTCTGCTAGAGGCTCAAACCTGCTGTTCACTCAGCTAACCTCATCACTGGCCAGCATGGGGGAAATGGAGAACAATCTCTGCAGTCTCTGTTGACCCACCTAGTGGCTCGAGGACAGGCCAGATCCCTTTCCAAATTAGAACTTCCTTTTTGGTGTTGCTCACAGACCAGATCAACTCCTCCTGTGTCCGATCAGCAGTTGGAGGGATAGAGACAACCCAGGCCCGCCCTCTACACCGGGTTCCAGCCCAGGGCCCTGTGGATAGTAGCTGTCTATGCCTCCTGTATCAGCTGCGTGACAGCTATAGCTACAACTCCCTGGGCTACTTCCCCATGTCCTCCCCCCAGAACCTTCTTTATCCTCACTGCAGGATCTTTCTTCTGAAGCCTGATCATGCTTGTACTTCTCAGTCCTCCAGCAGAACGTCTTCTCACACCTTGCTCGCCCTCCACTAACTGATGGGAGGTCCTTTTTAAACCAGGTGTCCTGATTAGTCTGCCTGCCATAACTGATTCTAGTATGTTCTTAATTGGCTTCAGGTGTCTTAATTAGCTTACCTATCTTAATTGGTTCTAGCAGGTTCCTGATTGCTCTAGGACAGTCCCTGCTCTGGTCACTCAGGGAACAGAAGACTGTTCATCCAGTGGCCAGTATATTTGCCTTTTACCAGACTCCTGTACCCCACTGGTCTGGGTCTGTCACAACAAGTAAACTTTTTGAAATCTATTAGAAATTGATAGGCTCAATTTGCATTATTTCTTACAGTAAAGTGTTTAAAACTATAAAAGTTTCAATTAGTATTGCTTTATTATATTTACTGCTACTTATTATACTTTACACATACAGAGAGTGGGCTTGTGATGGTTTGCGCCCTTTGAGGTGTCACCTGATGTGCTGGGGTGTCACTGAGTCAGCCTATTCTTCCAGCCTGGGTCCCCTTTACCTGGCCTTGCTGGGCCTAGGCTCACAAGCCTCTTCCAGTCAAGCACACAGGCAGAGCCCACACCCAGCTGCATAGACAGACAGAGATCCATTCTGGTGCCCACTCTCTTTAAGGGGTACAAACCCAAAGGTTTTATGAAATTCGCCCTCTCCCTCAATGGGGAGGGAGATATGCACAACTTGAGTCAGTGGCAGTATGGACTGTCCACAGGAAGGCCAAACCTTTTGACAGTCCATTGTCCTCGCTGATGGGCCATGAACCGTGTCTGGCTTTTCCATTGTTGTACCTGAAGTGTTAGCAGTGGGCGTCACCCAAAGTAGCATAGTTGAAATACAAAGTCAATATTCCTAACTTCAGATACAGAAATGATACAGGCATACAAATTGGATAATCACATTCAGTAAATCATAACCTTTCCAATGACACCTCACAAGATCCATCCTGCATAAAGTATTTCTCAGCTGTTATTCCCATATCATAAGCATATTTTCATAAAGAATATGGAGTGAAACATCACACCTTCCCTTGGAGATTACTGCCAGAGGTTTGATCATCGACCAATACGGAGGCAGTATGCCTAAAATCCCTTTTTGGCTTTGGTTATACAACCGCCAAGAGTTATCGAACATTGTAACGTTATCCACAGGTGCTTTTGCAAAGTCCTGAGTTTCTGGTCTCAGGTTGCCTGAAAACATTTTGGTGTGTAGCATTGCGAACATAATGCAGATATCAATATCTTTTAAAGTGTAGGTGTCTTGGCATTTAGCCACCAATACCATGAGGTGGTGGGCCTCAGTTTCCCCTTTCACACAGCAGTCTAGATTAGTTGTGCTTTTTCTGGTGTGTCCAGCTCTAAGCCTGTTTACAGGCTCTAGCTCAGAAGCAGCACTGTTATAGGACTTTCTTGTTACCACTCCCAGTCCGTACCAAAGATTCTTCCAACAATCATGCATGTTACACATTTTGAAGTATTTACCACCAGTATCAAATTCTTTGTCTTGACCCACAGTGTGTGTAGTAAGAGACATAAAATTACCAGCAAATTCATGACAGAGAGGCGCTTCCAAGTAAGATCATCATACCACATCCTCTGTCTAAACAAATCAGTTTGTTTAACATTTACTGTATTTCTCATCCCCTCAGTAAAGGTTCTTAGTTTAGGTATGTCTTTGGAGTTTTGGTACGGAAAGGGTGTATGGAGACCTTGTATGTTACTGGCCCACCCCCTGTGGAGTCACATTTCCTCGCTAGGGTTAAGCCCATTGAAAGAATCCACTCCCACACACACATCCCCGGGGTTCCTTTGCGTTGCCAGCCCCCATCACTCAGTGTCTGATGCTTAGCTGTGGGGAGGGGTTTACCTGCCTGGGAAGTGGCGGTCTCTGCATGAGATGGTTCATTTGCATATCCACTGACACCAGAATGCCTGGAAGAACACCGTCCCCCCCTCCACCTTAAAGGGAGGGAGTTAGTTTTCACAGGCACAACAGGAAAAAACATTTTGCAATAGTGCTGGCCACAGGTGATGTGCCTGGGAGTGCAGATGCAGATCCAGCAAATTTCTCCTGTTACCCTTCCCTGTAATAAGTAGGGGGACACTCATGTACTCCCCCACATTCCTTCTTAACTCCTTTCCTTGCCCCTTCTCTCCCAAGGAACACACCCCTGTGTCCTCAGAGCGGCATCTGCCCCCTGTTCAGCTGTGGGCTCAGAGCTAACAGCCTTCACTGTTAATTGGGTTTGCCTCCAGTTACAGGGCCCAAGGAAACCTTAACCACTGCAGCAGTCTCCAGGATTTCACCCCCTTTCTCTGGGCTTTCTTCTAGGACACATTTTCCTATGAATTTTACAGTGAGTTCTGTTTCGTGCTTAACTGCCAATTCCTGGCAGCCAGCAACCTCGACACACTCCCTACCATCAGACAAAACACTCCCATCACCCAAGGGGATAGCAACAGGACAGGAGCTGGTTTTACCCACTCCCACCTTTGGTAGCAAATTGCTTTGCAGGGCAGTAGAGGAATTAAGGAGACATTCTCTCATTTCCTCAGCAGTTTCTGTAGCTTTGCTCCTTCCCACTGGGGCTTCAGCACAAGATTTCTCCTCGCTGTTGACAGACCCCTGCATAGCCCTAGCCACATTGAAAAAGTAATTTCCCAGAAGAATCTGGGTAGGATTTTGAGCAACCGCAGCCACGGTTAACTCAGCTTTCAAATCTCAGTTTCCATGTGCACTTTAGCCAAAGGCACAAAGATTTTGTGACCCCATACCAACAAAAGCTCTGCCATTTGTCCTGGCAGTATGTCTTTTTCCTGAACCAGGTCTCTCCTGACCACAGAGATTTCTGTACCAGTATCTCTCCATGCAGGGAGTTCTCTGCCAATTACTTTGACAGCCTTCATGTGCTTACTGCCTGGCTGTGCAGTGGCAACCTTTACAAATCCTGTGTGATAAGTGGCAACTGCCTGAGGTGCCTCTGTGCTCTGGGTAGCAGCATTTCCATGAGTTGCCTGCTGCCTGTTCCCACTCAGCAGAAGGCATATATTCTTCAGGTGCTCAGTGGAATTACGATAGCACCTGCTGGGCTCTTCTGCTTTCACAGGAGATTTGGGACAAGGACTGCAGAAGTGAACTTGGGGAAGTGAGTGTCCAGCCTCCCATCCACCCTCCTTCCTGGGGTAAAACAGGGACTTTGCTTCCCACCAAAATTAAACCCCTTTGCCTGTGATTTATTCCACTAGGTGCTTCGGATTGCTCCAATTTATCAGCATAAACTGCAAGTTCATCAACAGTTTCCATCTTTTTATCCCTTAAACACTGTTTTACATTAACACTAGACATATTCAGGAACTGTTCCTGACCAACCAAATCATACATTCCTTCAAAACTTGTATAAGTATCTTTTCCCCTCACCCACTTATCCAGTAAATCTCTCATTTTGGTTCACATAAGCCACATTACTTAATCCAGACCCTCTCTTAAAGCTTCTAAATTTTACTCTATACATTTCAGGTGTAATCTGAAACTGTTCAAAACCGAATCCTTAAATTTACCACAATTGGAAGCATCACCCATGGACATCTTATTGAATATGAGATTTCAGGCAGCAGAATTTTTGAATATGTCCAGAGCTCTCCCAGTCAATTTTGCAACCAAAATGGTCATCTTTGGATCGTCAGGAATCACATGGAGCATACACAGCCTCTCAAAGGTGATGAAATATTCAGCAGGATCACCAGATTCGCTATATAGTGGACACAACCGCTTCCACTTGTGGATTTTTGGAGAGGTGGCGCCCTCTGGTGTGGGGTTTTGTCTCCTCCATTCCATTACAGCCAGTTCATGATTCTGAGCTTCCCTTTCCCTGTCAGCCTCGAGCTGCCTCAATTCCATGGCCCTCTTGTGGGCTGCTTTCTGGGCCTCAATTTCTTTGTCTTTCAATTCCAGGGCTTGCTTCTGGGCTTCGATTTCTTTGTTTTCTTTCATTTCCAGGGCTTGCTTCTGGGCTTCCATGGCCCTCTCATGGGCTGCTTTCTCCCTGGCATTTTATGCTTCTTGTAATTCCATACGTCTTTTATGCTCTTTCTCATTTGCCACTGTCTGAAATCTGCAGAGCTCCAACTTTTTGGTAGCTTCACTTTCACTCATTTTGCTGTTTTTTCCTGTCCTTTTTTCTCTTGCCAGAAATAAGCAAACAGAAAATAACAAACCAGTAACCACTTTGTCTGTTCTCTAGTCACCACACTTAAAATTCACTTAAAATCACCACCAGTGTTTCAGGGCAATAAGCTGTGCACACTATCCTGCTGCTTACAACACTGTGACAGGTCTGGGCCCTTTGGGGTGTCACCTGATGTGCTGAGATGCCACCAAGTCAGCTTATTCTGCCAGCCTGGGGTCCCCTTTACCTGGCCTTACCGGGCTAATCTCACAAACCTCTTCCAGTCAAGCACACAGGCAGGGCCACACCCAGCTGCATAGACAGACAGAGATCCATTCTGCTGCCCACTCCCTTTAAGAGATACAAACCGAAACGTTTTATGAAATTCGCCCCCTCCCTCAATGTGGAGGGACATATGCACAACTTCTTGCCCCTCCCCACACAGTTAGCAATTACATAAACTGGGTTATATTATAAACAAGAAATAAGTTTATTAACTAGAAAAGGTGAATTTTAAGTGAATATAAGAGATAACAGAACAAAGCAGATTACTGAGCAAATAAAACAAAGTACCCAAGCTACGCTCAATATACTTAAGAAAAAGGTTACAAAATGTAAATTAATCACCCTAAATGTTATTTTAGGCAGGATGCAATGTTTCTGTGGTTCAGAGTTCCAGTTATATTCCTTTTCAGACTGGATCTCTGTCTCAGCCTGGACTCCCCCCTTGCCTTCCCCTCAGGTGGCTTTAGCAGTCTTTCTTCTTGGGCAGATAGGCCATGGAGAGCGGCAGTCTTGTTTGCCTTCCTCCCCACCCTTAAGTAGCATTTACATAAGGTGGGAATCCTTTGTTTCCCAAACTGACCTCCCTTCCCTTCCAATAGAAAGTTACAAGAAGTTCCAGGTAATGTTTAGTATCAGGTGACAAGATCACCTGACTCTGTAGTATTACAGCGTCCATGAGTCAGTTGCAGTGTGGATTGTCCACAGGAAGGCCAAGCCTTTTCACATTCCATCGTCCTCGCTGATGGGTCTTCAGCCCTATCTGGCTTTTCCATTGTTGTACCTGAAGTGTTAGCAATGGGCATCACCCAAAGTAGCAAAGTTGAAATACAGATACATCTCCAATATTCCTAACTTCAGATACAGAAATAATACAGGCATACAAATTGGATAATCACATTCAGTAAATCATAACCTTTCCAATGACACCTTACAAGACCTATCTTCCACAAAGTATTTCTCAGTTATGTCATATTCATATCATAATCATATTTTCATAAAAAATATGGAGTGAAACATCACAGAACCCATTCCAAACTTTCAGTTATGGGTTTTTAGTTTGTCAGGAGGCTTTTATATGGCTGTACTCCAGATCCTCCAACATCGGAATGCAGTGAAGATCTAGGCAACCATCTTTGCAGACCAACCAATGTCTAGGCCAGTGGTTCCCAAACTTGTTCCGCCGCTTGTGCAGGGAAAGCCCCTGGCGGGCCACGCCGGTTTGTTTACCTGCCGCGTCTGCAGGTTCGGCCAATCGCGGCTCCCAGTGGCCGCGGTTCGCTGCTCCAGGCCAATGGGAGCTGCTGGAAGCAGCGGCCAGCACATCCCTCAGCCCGCGCTGCTTCCAGTAGCTCCCATAGGCCTGGAGCAGCGAACCGCGGCCACTGACAGCCGCGATCGGCCGAACCTGCAGACGCGGCAGGTAAACAAATCGGCGCGGCCCACCAGGGGCTTTCCCTGCACAAGCGGCAGAACAAGTTTGGGAACCACTGGTCTAGACAGTGGTAGTTGGAATGAGGCCTCTTTAAAGTTAGCTGATCTACAAAAACAGTTAGCTTTCTCGTCACTGAACTCTGAAGTTTGAACCTGGACTCTCCATGCTGGCAGGTGCCTCTTCATTTTGCTCTGAGGTTGTGGTGCCCTGGAGCCCAGTAGCGTAGTTCAAACCCAGAGATATTTACAGACGATCTGATTAACAAAGGTTATTTGTATTTTGTGCAGTACAGAGCCTGTGTGTTTCTGTTCATAGATTAAATGCATTTAGATACAATAATAATAGTTTTATAAAAAAAGAAGAATGTGGGATTATATTACTCAGCAAGTGGGGGCAGAGGAGAGGAAAGGAAAAATAAACTCTGAGAAGGAAAGAATCATGGTTGTACAAAATATTAAGTACATTGGAGAAAATGCAGACCAAAAGCAAATGTTATCTGCCTGAAACGCGGCAAAGACAAACTTTGAGTTAAGCAGACTAATACATAAAAAGTTGAATTTACTTGCTATCTCAGCTAGTTAAACTGCTGCTTCCCTTGCATGGCATAATGTTTATTTGGAAAGTTGAAGTCCTCACTTAACACCTGTCATCCATGAAAATGACCTGGAAATGACCAATGAAATCCAAGAGGTATTCTGAAAATAATCACTTGAATTAAAAGATGATGTTTCTTGACCCAATACTCCCGCAGGAAAAGCTTACCTAAAAATGATTGATGATATTCATTTTAACTATGTTAGAGAATATACTTCAGTGGAAAGAAACTGCACTACATTTGTATAAAAGCATAATATTAAATGTAGCCACTTTTTTCCAAAATAATAAAGCAACCTGTTAATCATCCAGATTTGCTGTAGACACATTGTAATATTTAATTATAATGGATTATATTACCATACTTAGACCATTGTTCTATTATTAAGTACTATTTCAAATGTTAATGCATACCAGGTAAAATTGTCAATGGCGTCCTGCACATTTCTCCTAAAAATTGCTGGAAGATCTCCACTCTTCCCTGGGAAACAATGATCTGTAGATCCTTTGGACAACCCCTTTCTGAAAACACCACAAGAAAACAATATTAATTTCTATAGTCTGTACATAATCATAACTCATGTCTCACAATCAAAAACAGAAAGTAGAAACTAACTACTCATACAGCATACTACTGTATAGCCAAATGAAAAGAGCAGAGCAGATTTAAGATAGGTTCGGAGCAAATGATTTTCACACTGCAATTGATACTGTAAATTCCAGTCACAAGTAAAAGAAGATAGCTCTGGATTCCTGTACAACACTCAAGAATGTGCACTTATGGTGAGAGTGGTAGTACTACACTGTAAGACAGAATGTATTTGCTCCCAAACTGACAAATAAGAAGGCTTTTGCCTAGGAACTAATACTACGATCAGGGATCGGAGGGGAGATCCCACAAACCTTTTGCACACAGTCATCAGCCAATGGGATCATTTGTTTAAAGGTCATTGCCAAGATAGCAATGAAAAAAATAAAATAAATTAGCTTTGCATTTGGTCCATTTATAGGAAAAAAAAGTATTATTTTCCATCTCCTGCAACCTATTTTTCTTTACAGACTCCAACAGCTTATTTGCAAGATCTGGACCAACGACTGTATGATTGCACCTCTCACCACTAGACAGGAACACTGGCTGAAAAGTAGAATAAAGCACCTCTCACCACTAGACAGGAACACTGGCTGAAAAGTATCTGGCCTATTCTATATTCAGTATTCTGAACAATGACTTGAATTTCCGTCTCGGCCAACTCCTTAAAAGTGTTAATTAACAAAAATGTTTGCTCAAACAATTTTAAGATACAGTAAGTCAATTTACAAGAGCTTTCCTGAGGAATAAAATGTGAGTGTACTTTTAATGGAATTAAAGGCTTATGTTAAGAGTGATCTTTACAGAAATCTACATGTTATTCTTCAAGCATTTCTTTACCCTGCATTTTGCCATGCAGAAACCACAGGAAAAACACTCATGCAGTATTCCCTCCCGTCACCAGAGGTACTTCAAAAGCACAAAACAGTAATTGTTCAGACAGTACTTAGTTAAATAAATTTTGTTGTTCAATCATTAACCTGCAGCTGGTTTCACTGCCTGTAAAGTCTGCAGGAAGATACATTACAAATATGCTACTAAGTGGAAAAGGACCTTTTCAAAGAGTCTTTAAACAGTCAACTTAACATTTTCATTAGGAAATCTGAAATGCTAGTTAAATATCAAGAAACATGCACATATCAAAATTTTCATGAGCTGCAAAAAGCACCATGACTTTTGCATTAGGGAATAGGCCATAACATTTTTCATTACTCTGCCCTTTCCAATGTAACAAATGTTAGTACTGATCTTCTGACTCATTTTGATTGCTATTTATAAAATGTAGTTCTATGTCGCCACCCTCAATAACTTAAAGAGTCTATAAACCTTAAACTACATATTTTAAAATACACAGATGAGGAAAACTATACTGTTGCTTTATTGCTATTTCTACAACAATATCTTAGTGTGGAGAGAAAAGTTAGTGTTTTTTAACTGGAGTAGTTGTTGGTTTACAATCCTAAATGGCTATAATCTAACTCAGTTGTACAATTAATAAATTAAACTGATCCCTTTAGAACATACAACACTGAGAACTCACGTATAACAACTCTGACAAGAGTACCCTAACAATCATTAAACTTATAACAATCACTCAGCGACCTTAATACTAATATACAAATAACATTACTCTTCCAGCTAGCAGCCTTAAATAGTTAAATTCATGAAACAATTTACCTCAGCCAGCAGACAATAAAATCAGAAATACTCCAAAAAACCCCTCTCATCCTTAGATCACACACAGTAATATAACCTCATCTCTCTCCAAAAACCCCATCAAATACAACAGTAATTTTTTCCAATATTGCCACATTAATATAATCTCAGATAACATCTTAATTTTAATACTTACTTTTAGTTAATTTTGAACACACAATTTCTTTTCAACATAGTATTGTTGTTAAATCATTATATAGCAATTTATGAAGTATAAATATATATATTCAGAACACACATACAATATTTTGCACAGACAGGAGAGGGTTCAAAGCACTATTTGAATGGTAGCGTGATGGGACAACTGTGTTCTATTTTGATGCAGATACTTCTTAGACATTTTTCTTGGATAACTAACACTGCATGTAATATTACAATATAGTTTTCTTTAGAGAAATCACCTTGCTCAGAAAAAAAACTAAAATCTCTTTAGAAGAAATACACGCATTTGTAAACACAATATACAGGCTCAGTCCTGCAACCTTTTCTGAGATGTATAATTCCTACCTTAAGTAATACCCATGTAAAGATTATATGATCGGCCATACTATTTTCCAATTTGTCTTAATGTTGACTGGGATTTAATGTAATGCATAAAGCCACTGTCTATGGTTATGAGAAGAGTTCTGTTAAGAATGATAGGAGCAACTAAAGCCTTAAATTAAAATAAGAACAGTCACTTTGAGTTATATTCTACCCTTGTTCCAAATGTGGGCCTTCCACTGATTTCAATTGGACATATTTGTTTATTTCTAAAGAACAAGGGTCAAATACAGAATCAAATCACTAATCAGACATAAAAATTATTATTACATACATGTACACTCCTCCTATTTAATCCTGCATCTATCATGAACCTTTGACTGCCTCAGCTGCACTCTGCTCTTTAATCTATCTCCCCAGAGAATTCTAAATTCCAAACTTCTGAACAGCTTCAAAACAGACACCATTATTTTAATTAAATCCACTGGCCACAGAAATGTTTCCTTTTTTCTCTTCGGAGATGTGAAACTCACACCTCACATGCCTATGCTTAAAATGACCTGAAGCGCCAGTTGGACAACAGTCAGTCTACAATGGCGATGGTATTCATGGTCAGATATCTTGTGCCTCCTGAATGCTAGAAAAAGAACCTCATACTTTGCAAAAGGAGAGATTCCCAAAAGGCGCTGAGATACTGACCTGGAAATCATGACATTTGTATGTATAAACAAAATCTATTTGTACAGAATTTTTAATGTAAGAGATTTTCTTGCTCCCTCAGAGGTCTGTGTGAGTTGTTCTCCTGGCACTGGGAGAGCATGGAGCTACAGGCTGAGGTATGAAAAAGTAACAATAATAAAAAAAAATGCAAGTGCTCTAAAACGGGCTTTTTCGCCAGGAAAAACACTTGATGGTATGCTTTCAAGGTTTTACCGGTGACTCTTTGAGATGACTCGTTGTCAGTAATACAGTCATGCCAAATTTACACCAATACATCTTGCTGCCACCCCACCATGTATTTTATACACCATTCACGTACCCTATTCGTAATAAGCTGTATACAGATATACACACACACTGGACACGTGTAACACAGCCCTGCACACGCCCTGCCCCAGGGAATTCCGACCTCCGCTTGCACACGCGCGCAGGCTGAGGCCGGAGTCTCCGCAGGGAGGGTGCCCCGAGGCGCGCCCGCAGCCCCCCGTGTTTTCCAGCCTTACCCTACGACCACCAGCTCTGGATCTCGGGCAGGCCGCGGCGGGTCGGAAGTCACGGGCGGGGGGCAGGGGCGCCGCACCCCGCTAGCCACGCGCATGAAAGGCGCAGAGAAGAGCGGCGCCCGGGCTCGCAGCAGCCCAGCAGGGTCCCTTCCTGTCCTGGCGGCCGCAAGCGGCGCCCCCCTGTCATTTCTCATTGTGACCCTCCATCTCCCGTCGGGAGAGAGGCCGGGGGCGGCCGGGAGGGGGTGGCAAAGGGGTCTGCGGGGTCGGGCTGCTCCGGAGACGCTGGAGCTTCACCCTCCGCTCGCTGCGGGCTCTGAGCGCCCCTTCCCGAGGGCCGCAGGTGGCGGGGAGCGGAATTCCACGACAGCTGCAGTAAGCGGGGCTGGGCGGCTCCTTCTGCCCAGGGCGCGGCTCTCCCCTGGGCAGACACTGCGCCGCGCGGGCCCACGCGCCCGGAAACCCCACTCGAGCCAGCCTCCTCCACTGTCCGAACAGCCCCCACCTCCCGCCCCACCACCCCATCCAGCTGCCATACCCTGCCCTCTTTTCTCACGCGGTAGGGAGAGCCCTGACCACTACCCCATCACCATCACACCCCACCCCACCCCACACAAAGGCCCCTTCCCTCCTACCAATTATTCTCCTCCTTCCAGGAACAAGAGCCTCAATGCCCTAATGCCAATGCCCCCTAAACCCAACAAAGCCCTACCCATCCCCCAGGCAGGCTGGAGTAATTTGTATAGTGGGGGTGCTGAGACCTATTGAACCAAACTGTTAACCCTGTATATAATGGAAACCACTTCAAGCCAAGGGGTGCTGCAGCACTGGCAGTTCCCCACCCTCCTCTTAGCCAATAGGAAAAGCCATACCCACCATCGTAAGGTACGCAGGCCAAGTCCTTCCACCCACCCCACCCCCCTTTCCCATCCCCCCTACAAGCAGGAAGATTTCACACACAATGACCAATTAAATTGTGAGTTTTAAGAAAGGAAACCAGTGGTTCACATACACCTGTGCAGGTCAAGTCCATTGTCTTCCTTCTGCCCCTTCTTCACTGGATTTTCAGGACAAGGCTGCTGATGGACTACTCACCAGAATCCAGATTCAGCCAGCATCGAGTAGCACTTTACTGTCCTCATAACCCTACTGAATGACAGGGTGACTCAAAAAGAAAGATACTACTCAATGAATCCTAGTGGTGGAATCTGGCCCACCTTATTTGGAAGGGAAAAATGCAAGAACAAAACAAAACACAACAGAGGTAGGGACAATTGCTACAAACAGGAGTTAAAAATACTCTTGTTCAGAAAATAGTACCAGGCATAGGAGTTGGAGGGAGCTACAGCATCAGTCCAGGCAACAAGAATGCATGCACATCCTTAATGCACAGTAAACCATAAATATATGGAGAAAATAAGATAATTAGTGTCACTCTGGGGAATTATGGTGATTCCTCCTTTGCCTAAGTGTGAGAATTTTTATTTCAAAAGCATGATTTAATAAAGAAATTCCAAGGGAGATTTCCACCAACTGACTTTAAATGAAGGTTTATTTCAGAAACGAGTTTCTAATGCAGTTTATTCACTACAAAATTCCTGTGCTTGCCCATGGGACTGGCAGGTGTAGCCTATTGAGTATTTCCAAACTGTACCATTTAAAAATTTCTCTGTACTAATTATATGCCTTAAACAATTCCACACACTCCCACCCCTACCCGAATTTCCCCAGTTGTTTCTGAAACAATTCCTGTATGCTTGGTTTGATGCACGAGAAAGGCGAAGCACCAGATAACACTACATCAGGCCTTGGCTTTCCTTTGCAGGAGTTAATGAATTTGGGAAAATGAGTCAATCCAGAGCAAAGAGTTGGCTAGCAGCCTCTCCCTCAAAATCCTTCTGTGGGGGCAGGAGGGCGGGCCATCTCAGATAAATTAATCCACACCAGTTTCCCCCTTCACTATCCCAGTTTAAAGTATAGCTAATTTTCATGCTACAGGCAATGGGGGAAGGTGTATATTTACACCCGAGCACTTCCCACTGCTACTAGTGTACAGGTTCCAACAAAACATGTACATCTCAGATAAATACTGTACAACTCGCCATAAACAAGCACTACCAGGAAAGGGAGAGGTCTTAGAGGAGCTAAAAATAAACTGCTAAAATAGCAGGAATATATAACAATTTGCTAAGCTATATTAAAATATTATTTAGATCTTGAAAATGTAATTTTTAGATATAGGATTTTTTTTATTTTGGTTTGTTTTAAGAGACAGGAATGAAAAGGAAAGTATGCAGAAATATTTCTAATGTTTACTAATACAGTTATCCTCACATATAAGATTGAAAAACATTTACTTTACAGATTCTTCTGAACCACTACAACACTAAATAATAATAATTATACAATCCAGACAATAAGCACAAAAGAACATTGCAACATAATTTTAATTGTAAGCTGTTAGGATATAGATATTCAGGCCTGTCTGTAAAGGCCTATACTCTAAGAATTTAGGTGTATTCTTATCACTTGGCTAGTGATAGAGGTATAAAAGAAAGAATCAAAACCACTGTCTGCCAGTGTAAGGGCCTTCTCTTACTGTGACAGTTTGTGGCCTGTGCTTAGGCTCAGGCCTTTGGCTAAGCAGCAGAGGCAGCCATAAGCTGGGAAGCGAACGGTCACATCCTCACATTCCAAACTAGTCACATTGAAATAAGGTGCTATTGGGCTGTTAGGCACTATCAGGCCAGAGAAAGGGAAGTGCCTAGAAAATGTAAAAGGAAACTTAGTTTGATAGCATCCTGTCTGGCAAGAACTCACTTATCAATAGCTGGGATGTGAAATCCTCACTTCTGTATTGTTTTGTCATTATAGTTCCCATTTTGCTGTTGTTTGTCTGTATAATCTCTGTCTGGTTCTGTGATTGTTCCTGTCTGCTGTATAATTAATTTTGCTGGGTGTAAACTAATTGAGGTGGTGGGATATAATTGGTTACATAATCATGTTACAATATGTTAGGATTGGTTAGTTAAATTTCAGGAAAATGATTGGTTAAGGTATAGCTAAGCAGAACTCAAGTTTTACTATATAATCTGTAGTCAATGAGGAAGTGACTGGGGGTGGGTGTGTGAGATGGGAACAGGGAATGGGGGTAAGAAAATTGGAATCATGTTTTGCTAAAGGGGGAAATGGGAACAGGGAATGGGGGTAAGAAAATTGGAATCATGTTTTGCTAAAGGGGGAAATGGGAACAGGGAATGGGAGTAAGGAAGTTGGAATCATGTTTGGCTAAGGGTAGGAATGGGAACAGGGACACAGGTGTAAGGCTCTGTGGTGTCAGAGCTGGGAAGGAGGATACTAAGGAAGGAAACTGGAATCATGCTTGCTGGAAGTTCACCCCAATAAACATCGAATTGTTTGCACCTTTGGACTTCGGGTATTGTTGCTCTCTGTTCATGCGAGAAGGACCAGGGAAGTAAGTGGGTGAAGGAATAAGCCCCCTAACATAAGCCATGATGAATAAAGACATTAACAAAATGCAACTTATGAACTGTACATCTTTAAGTATAAATGAGAAATATTTGCTTTGTTCTAAACTATAATGTAGTTTTATACTGCCACTAGGTGGCTACTTTGTTTATCAGATGTTACACTAACACCACAATACAGGTTTCAGAGTAACAGCTGTGTTAGTCTGTATTCCCAAAAAGAAAAGGAGTACTTGTGGCACCTTAGAGACTAACCAATTTATTTGAGCATAAGCTTTCATGAGCTACAGCTCACTTCATCGGATGCATTCTGTGGAAAGTTTAGAAGATCTTATTATATACACACAAAGCATGAAACAATACCTCCTCCCACCCCACTCTCCTGCTGGTAATAGCTTATCTAAAGTGACCACTCTCCTTACATTGTGTATGATAATCAAGTTGGGCCATTTCCAGCACAAATCCAGGGTTTAACAAGAACGTCTGGAGAGGGGGGTAGGAAAAAACAAGGGGAAATAGGTTACCTTGCATAATGACTAAGCCACTCCCAGTCTCTATTCAAGCCTAAGTTAATTGTATCCAATTTGCAAATGAATTCCAATTCAGCAGTTTCTCGCTGGAGTCTGGATTTGAAGTTTTTTTGTTGTAAAATAGCGACTTTCATGTCTGTAATCGCGTGACCAGAGAGATTGAAGTGTTCTCCGGCTGGTTTATGAATGTTATAATTCTTGACATCTGATTTGTGTCCATTGATTCTTTTACGTAGCTAGCATTGCTGGCACATAATGGCATATCTCACATTGGTGGATGTGCAGGTGAACGAGCCTCTGATAGTGTGGCTGATGTTATTAGGCCCTGTGATGGTGTCCCCTGAATAGATATGTGGGCACAGTTGGCAACGGGCTTTGTTGCAAGGATAGGTTCCTGGGTTAGTGGTTCTGTTGTGTGGTATGTGGTTGCTGGTGGGGGTGGGGGGTGAGAAAACCTGGATTTGTGCTGGAAATGGCCCAACTTGATGATCATACACATTGTAAGGAGAGTGATCACTTTAGATAAGCTATTTCCAGCAGGAGAGTGGGGTGGGAGGAGGTATTTTTTCATGCTTTGTGTGTATATAATAAGATCTTCTAAACTTTCCACAGTATGCATCCGATGAAGTGAGCTGTAGCTCACGAAAGCTTATGCTCAAACACAATACAGCAGCTCTTATCGACAAGTCACTTCAGTTATAAGACACTAATTTACAGATGCTTGTGACAGTCTTTTTAAAAAAAAAAAAAAAAAAAAACCACCACACCCTGAGGCTGACATTTTTCATATTTGGTCAGTCCAGAGATGAATTTTATGGAAAAATTTGACAAAAATTCCAATTGGTTGCCTGAGATATTGTGGACAGGGCGATTTTCACCAGGTAAAACTAATTATTTTTTTCCTCTACTTGGATATCACAAATACTGAGGGGAACCAGGGAAGCTGAGTCAGATGGATCACAAAGGGAGGAACCACTAAAGCCATAATTCCCCTGTGGAGCTCCACTAGCGGTAGCAATTGTGAAAGCAGCAATTAGGACATGGTTACCATGGTATCTTACAACACTTGGTGAATGGACTAGGAAGAGGACAGGATTGTGGCTAAAAGGGGGCCAAATCTTCATCCCCTACATGGAGTTCAAGTAAAAGGGTTTTGCACAGGAGACTTATACAGCGGCTTGGAGGACAAAAATCCCCTCACCCAAAGAGGGAGGCAGGGCATGGAGCACCTGCACAGGTTGGAGTGCAGTGAATTTCCCAAGGAGGGATAAGATGTTAAATATCATTCAGTGGTCATTAAGGGCTACACCCTGCCTTAAAGAAGGCAAGAGAGAAAGAACCCATAGGTCTTGAGGCCTCTGCATGTGCTGGGCCCTCCACATTGCTTCCTCGCCACTCACCCGACAGCATGCCTTTCATGACCTGTACTGTCATTAGAGTTTCTACCAATCCCTTCAAGTGGAAGGAGTTTGGTGTGGAAGTCAATGCTGGTTGAAGCATCATTAACTCCTGTCTCAATATCCTTCAGTCTTGGAGTAAAGTGTTCTGCATAGAGTGATTGCTTCCTCTCCATCCCCACCCTCAGTATGTGTCCTGAATGCCAGCTGAAGCCCAGCTGTGTGGAGTTGGTGCACAGCACCTTTTGCTGGCTCAGAGAAAATGAAGACTGCATGCTATGTAGGCTCTACTGTACCCTTTCATGGGCTTAGAACCCTTCCATGTTCCTTTTTACTCTGTTTTGTTTCAACACCTTGATGTAGAGGAGAATATAGGGCCTCAAATGAGAGAGCAGAAGCGTATGGTAGTGCATAATGCCAAAGAAGTTGCACAGAGGGTGCTGAAGTACTCATGGAAGACTCTGTGGATGGGAGAGAAGGAGAGAATACTGGGCTCTCTATAGGAAGGGTGCAAGAGAGCACCAGAGGTTTATATAAAAGAGTACAGAACTGCTGTGTTTTACATAGAGGTCAGGAGCACATGAGGGAATTTTAGATTGTAAGCTCCTGAAGGCAGGGACTGTCTTCTTTTGTGTTTGTACAATGCTTCGCCCAATGGGGGCCTGGTCTATGACTGAGCCCTCTAGATGCTACAAATGCAATACAATATATACCTTTGAAATAGGTCTGGGAACACATAAGGGAACACTTTAGGGGAATGTGTAAATATCTCAAAAGTTTCTAAAAGAAGGTTTGTGAGCATGTAGGAATCTTAGCAAATGGACAGATTCAGGAAAACACTGAGGAGCATCTACAAAGCAGGAGCACTTAAATGAAATATTAAACAGGAGGGGTGCAGAAGAGGTATTCACAGGGGATGTTGAATTATATGAGGAAACTGAAAATGTGTTTAAAGTGCACAGGAAGGCTTCTGAGTGGTGTGCAAAAAGCATCAAGCATTTAAAAAGAAATGGAGTAACACAGGGTATCTCTATAAGAGAGGTGTGGTAAAAGTTTCTAGGGGAAAGTTGTGGAGCACTTGAAGGTCTCTAAACAGGAAAACAGAGACTACTGACATTTTCAAATGAGTTAACAGAAGTGTATGGCTGTGATAGAGAATTGGGGTCATTAGAGGAAGGGTACAAAAAGTACTTGGAACTTCTATGGTGAGCATATATGGAAGTGTATGGGTGATCTCCAAGAGAAATGGATACTCAGAGCAAAGGAAAGGAAACAAAGGAGCATAAAATCTTTAAAATTAGGGTTCTTGGATATGTCAGGAACTACAAAAAGAAAAGGAGTACTAGTGGCACCTTAGAGACTAACCAATTTATTTGAGCATAAGCTTTCATAAGCTCACAAAAGCTTATGCTCAAATAAATTGGTTAGTCTCTAAGGTGCCACTAGTACTCCTTTTCTTTTTGCAAATACAGACTAACAGGGCTGCTACTCTGAAACCTATCAGGAACTACAGTGCTTCAAGCAATCTTTAGAGTGGTGACAAAGCACATTAGAGAGAAATAGGGTGTGGCAACACGAGGTCTTTACAGGTGAATTCAGGAGCACACTAACTGTCCATAAAGGGCAAGGCAACCACATGCAATCTTCTCTTTTTCTTCCTTTTCTGACCCATTTCTCTCTTCCACTACAGCATACTAAGCAGCAGAAGAAAATTAACAATCAACATGAATTTGCCCATGCAGTGTTGAGCAATATTTTCCCAGAAGCACTGGCTACAGTAGTGTAAATTAAACTAGTTTTGACTAATCATCTTCAAGCTGCTACTGCTGCAAGCACATCCAAGGAAATAATACTCTGCAGCAGGACAAATACAATGTTGCTGATGGGAGAATCCTGTGGAAATAACTATTAGTGTGTGGGGAATGTGGTGGGGAGGGAAACTGCAGATGCCGCATATGTAGGATAACTGCAATATCATGCCTTGTTTAAACTCCTGTGTCCTCAGAGAGTATACTATAATAGATGTTAGATAACTAACTACGCTACAAAGTGAAACCATAAGAAGAAATCAGTGGCGAGCTTCCACGCCGCAAACAACAACTGCAGTCACCTCAACTTCCTTTTTTTCCTCCCCTCTTAAATTATATCTTGTGCCTTAAAATATGCATTTTATAGTGGTTTGCAAAGACCTAAAGAAAATATATTTCTAGAATGAAGATGGTAAAATTACAGCTCTGTTACATCAAGAAATAAAGAAGAAGAATAAGATTATGGAAATGATAGACTATCATATCATCTGAACAAGTGGGTGCCAAAGGAAACAAAATATTAGAAGAAAAATGTTTAGTGACTCTAATATGATTTATTGCAGGCTGGAACATACATGCTATAGTTTGCCAAAGAGGAAGTTCAAGATATGGAGAATTACAGAAAGAAAAGGGAAGTGAAAAAAGGCTGTCTGTAAAGCTACCCTGTGAAAACTTAAAAATAAATAAATAAATAAAAAGGACATATAGGACAAAATCACTATCAAAATAATGCAAATGGGAATGCCACTTGAATTTACAGTCCCAATAGAAATACAAAACCTTCACAACTGTATTTAAAACTTAAGTTAGGCTCGGTACATTATTATCTACACAATAAATGTTTGCAGTGCTATAGAGGGGACAAAACAGTCCCTCCCCTGAAAAGCTTACTATCTAGTTAAGAAGAAATTGACCAGCGCAGGTACAGATACATAGAATCATAGAAGTGTAAAACTGGAAGGGACCTCAGTAGGTCATCTAATCCAGACCCCTGCACTCAAGGCAGAACGTAATAACTTGACCATTCCTGATAGGTGTTTGTCTAACCTGTTCTTAAAAACATGCAAGTATGGAGATTCCACAACCTCTCTAGGCAATTTGTTCCAGTGCTTAACAACCCTGACAGGTAGTTTTTCCTAATGTCCAAAATAACCCTCCCTTGCTGCAATTTAAACCCATTGCTTCTTGTCCTATCCTTAGAAGTTAAAGAGAACAATTTTTCACCCATCTCCTTGTAACAACCTTTTATGTACTTGAAAACTGTTATAACGTTCCCTCTCAGTCTTCTCTTCTCCAGACAAAACAAACCCAGTTTTTTCAATCTCACCTCATAGGTCATGTTTTCTAGACCTTTAATCATTTTTATTGCTCTCCTTTGGACTTTCTCCAATTTGTCCACATCTTTCCTGAAATGTGGCACCCAGAACTGGACACAATACTCCAGTTGAGGCAATATCGGCATGGAGAAGAGTGGAAGAATTACTTCTCGTGTCTTGCTTACAACAATCCTGCTAATACATCCCAGAATGTACATCCCAGGTGTTTGCGTTTTCTGCAACAGTGCTACACTGTTGACTCATATTTAACTTGTGATTCACTATAATTCCCAGACTGCTTTCCTCTGTAGTCCTTCCTGGGCAGACAGGGGAAGGAGAGAGAACAGGAAGAGAGAATGAGGGTGATTACAGTAAGATCGCATGACTCATATTTTAGGGATTAATGCATATAGCATTGAGAGTTTCATTATTTCCCTTCAGCCTCACTATTTAGCAGGGGAAAGTAAGGTTTATAGATCTCACAATATGTGAGGGACTTGACAGAGTGGAGAGATGACAGAGAAGGTCAAGAAAGGAGTTCCAGACTTAGGAGCCACATAAAAGAAAGTGAGGAGAAGAACATGTGAGGAAGAAATGAAGGAGGTTGTTAGACCTGTGGCTTAAGCTGAATGAAGAGGTGAGGGGAAGAGTGAAGAGGAGGTGGAGGAGCATCAAAATAAATGCAAATGGAGAGAGATGCAAAAAACGAAGACTATGTCTATGCTACAGACTTCTGCCAGTAGATATATATGTTGATTGGGGTGTAAAGAGGTGTGATCACTGACTGATGCAGCTATGCTGACAGACATCTGTAGCGTAGACACAGTTACACTGGCAAATCTGTGCTTTTACTGTTGTAGCTTGCTTCACGTGTAGGGGATGGTTTTACTATACTGGTACAAAGCACACCTTTGCCAATATAGCTGTAGCCATGCGAGGAGTGCTTTGTCACTGTAGTGTGCCGGTATTCCTAGACCAGTAAAGCGCTGCTAGTATAGACATAGCTTGAGTTGTGCATGGCCTCAAAGGAGCTTGGATTTGTTACAGAAAGCCAGTGAAGAGAAGACTGAACATAATAAGAGAGAGGTGTCAGATCATTTTCACATCTAATTTTGGACAAACTAAAGGGGAAACATAATCAGGAAGACCAGAAAGGAAGTAGTACTTTAAATTCAAGAAGAGAGATTGGAATAGATAAGAATGGCTTAAGGTGGACAGCATCACAATAGCAACAATCTTATTTGATTTGGACAATGTGGGGAGGGTGACGTAGGGTACCACACTTCGGCAATACTAAGAGTATGGTCATTGGCATGGTCAAACTCAAAGTTCCCCCAAGTCAATGGTTCACTGGGCTGACACAGTGAAGACAGGTCAGTTTCACAGTCAGCATACCCAGGGGAGTGACATGGCCAGCATCATGTCTGACTGTAAGGGATCAGGGCATGGGCAGTCTTGCCTAGCAGTCACAGCTGGGCCAACCCACATGTCAAGGATGGCTACAAGGCAGAAGTCAGCAAGCAGGGATCAGAATAATCACTAGAGCCAAGATCAATAAGCAAGAGTCAGGGTCAGAGTCAAGGCAGGGTCAGAGGCCAGAGATCAGAGGTAGTTAGGCTGGAATCAGGAGGCAAGAAGAAGAGAGAGTCAAGCAGGGGTTGGAGACTGGAAATCAGGAAAAGAGGTGAGGTCTGGAGTCACAGCAGGCCAGAAATCTGTGTAGTTGCCCAGACAACTTCCTGGTGTACCTTCTACGTTTAAATAGCAAATATGGGACAATCAGAGGGTCATAGATTGCTGTCACTCTGGACGGTACTTCCTGCAGCACCTAATCTCCATAGTGCCCCTTGGATATGGTAGTGCATGGTCTCCTGGTGGCAACATCACATGTCCCAGGCTCTGCAGATCTGGGTTCTAGTCACATGGATCAATACATTATACTCACCACTTCCTTGGGGTTGGCCTCAGGCCTGTTTTATCCAGCTGGTCTTGAGGAAACCTTTTCACCAGGTCAGGGCATGACACGGGCAGCAGCAATGCTTTTCAGGATCATAACCCTCCCAGTCACTAAGCTAGTACAGTCTCCCATTCTGCAGTTTAAGAGAACAGGATAGTATGGACTACCCTCATGCCCTTGGACCTGGACTGGTGGGGGTGGCTGTTGGGACCGGTCAGGAAAAGGGTCCTCCATATAAGGCTTCAGGAGGGATACACTGAAATCATGATATGTCTCAAAGGATTGAGGGAGCTGCAATTTGAAGGTTACAGAGTTGATTTGCTGATAAATCCAGAATGGTCCAAGTAACTGGTGGTCTAGCTTGCAGATCAGCCTGTTCATACAGAGATGTTTTGCTGCAGGCCAGACCATTTGGCCTCCTGCGAGAGCTGGGCCTTCCTGGCATCAATAGTCCACATACCACTTGTAGTCCTTTTTCATGTCTTCATGGTGGTATTTAAGCTCCTCCTGGATATGTTTAATTCATTGGATACAGCCAGTGGCTGCTGGGTTTGGGCAGGCTGCCGGCAAAGCTGGGTGGAACCCATAATTTGCAAAAATGGGGAGGCATGGTCAGCATCGTTGTATGAGAATTCAGCATAAGACAGGAGGGAGAACAGTTATCAGAATGGTAGTTGACAAAGCACCTTCGGTATTGCTCTAGTACTTGATCCACCTTCTCTGTCTGCCCATCTGTCTGAAAGTGGTACATAGAGGAGGTAAAAGCGCGAAAGTAACCGGAGCATTTCATGCCAAAAGCATGAGACAAACTGTTGACCTTGGTCCAAGATAATACAGTCCAGAAGCCCATGATGATGGATTAACACACACCACTAGCAGCTGAGCCGTTGCTTCAGCAGAGAGCAGGGAGCCAAAGGAGATGAAATGCATCATTTTGTTCACTTAGTCCACAATGGTCAAGACCACTGTGTGGCCATCAGAGTCAGGGAGTTCCTGAAAATCCAGAGTGATCGAGGCCCAGGTTATAGATAAGGAGAATGCCAATGGGCTTAGCATGGGGTCTCTTGGTGTGTGCACCCAGGTCATGAGAATCAACATAATCCCAGACTTCAACTTGTAAATGGGGTCACCAGAAGAAATGGAAAGCCATGCAGGAAGTCTTAAGGCAGCCAAAATAGCCCACCAATGGAATATCATGGCACATATGACGCACTTCTGGCCTGGGACGCCCTGGTGGAATGTAAATAAGCCCATTGAGTTACGTGATCGTGTTCTGTGTGGATCATTGCATTTTGGTTCTGACTTTCATTTGTTCAGGCTGTTCAGTCACCTCCTGGGCTTACAGATCACGCCACAAAGCAGATCGGGTTAGATCAAATCAGGTCTTGATGTATTGCAACACTAAGGAAATGGTGAGTTTTTAGGAGATAGGGTGTTTTTGGTTAGTCTCCTCGTTCTCTTGGTAATGTTCACCCTTTTGGAATAAGGCATCGGCTTTCCCATTCCTGGCTCCTGGGCGATAGGTAATGATGAAACCAAACCAAGGGAAGAACAATGCCTACCTGAGCTGTCTTTGGTCTAAGGGTCAAGCCTTATGAGGCTAATCAAGGTTATTATGGTCAGAAAAAGACTTGCATCTGGTGTCAGACTCCCTTGAGGTGATGGCACCACTCTTCAAAGGCCGATTTAATCACAAGCAGTTCTTTGTCTAATATTTCATAATTCCATTCAGCAGAGGTGAGTTTTTGGGAGGAGTTTGAACAGCGGTACAGCACTTGCTGTAGCCTGTACCTCTGAATGAGTACGGCCTCAATCACAACACTGGATGCATCGGCCTCCACTATGAATGCCTGGGACAGGTCCATATGTGCTAGATCAGGAGCAGTCATAAAAGTGGCTTAAGCTATTTAAAGGCATGGTGAACTTCAGGCATCTAAACAAATTTGATGGCTTTCCAGAGGAGGTTTGTCATGGTGGGTATTTGCCCTGAGAAGCCTGGAATTAACCATCGGTTAAAAATTTGCAAGTCCAGAAAGCCCTATAACTCCCAGGGGGACCTGGGTACTGCCCAGCTGCAGACAGCCTCCATCTTTTGCGGGTCCATCTTAATGCCCTCTGGGAAAAGGATATAACCCAAAAATTCTGTGGAGGATTAGTCAGATACATTTTTCCAGTTTCACATATACACTCTGCTTCCGTAGTCTTTTCCGGATGGAATGAACATGGTAACAATGTTGATCAGGGTTCTTTGAAAACACAAGTATGTCACCAAGATACGGGACTGTATATTGGCCCAGAATGAAGTGTTGAAAGGTTATGGGAGCATTGGTCAGACTATATGGAATTACTAAATATTCGTAGTGCCCACAGCAGGTTAAAAAGGCCGTCTTCCATTCGTCTCCTGCTCGAAGGTACATTAGGTTGTAAGCCCTCCAGAGATCCAGTTTGGTGAAAATTCAGGAAGACCATACATGATCTAATAATTCTGAGATTAGGGGCAGGGGATACCGGTGTCAGACCATTACCTGGCTTCGGGCCCGAAAGCCTACACAGAGGAATAGCATTCCATCCTTTTTCTTAACGAAAAGGACCAGAGCCCCTGGCAGGGAGGTGGAGTGCTGGATGAAGCCCTAGGCCAGATTTTCCTGGATGTATGAACAAAGGGCTGCCAGTTCTGGCTCAGACATTGCATAGATCCATCCATAAAGGACCTTCATCACAGGATGCAGGTCTAAGGAGTAGTCATAGTTCCAGTGCAGATGTAGCATGTCTGCATTTTTCTTGGGAAGCTTGAGAGCAATTCCTTCTGGCTAGCCAATGCCAGAAATCTGTATGGTTGCCCAGACAACTTCTTGGAACACTCTCCAAGGTTAAATAGTGATCATGGGCCAAGCAGAGGGCCGCAGGGTGCTTTCACTGTGGACCCTTCGGGTGGTATTTCCTATGGCACTTAAGTGTTCCTTGGATGAGGCTCTGCATGGTCTCTCTCTGGTGATGTGGAAACATCTGCTATCCTAGACTCTGCAGACCCAGGTTCTAGTCCCACACATCCTTACGATTGCCTTTGATTGCCCAGTGGATCAGGTATTCATTTTGCACCTGGGTGAACCGGAGCTGGCCATTAAGTGTGATATCAAGAGAGACTTGAACACGACCTTCAGGGTTGTAGTCAAGCACCTTAATCACTCAGCCACCAATAATTTTGTTTGTTTTAAACTTAACTGGATTTTTATTCCCCCACACAAGCCTCTCAATAATGAGGATTTAAGAACCTAGCGTAATTCCTGATACATATATAAAATTAAACTCTACATAATAGCATCTGAATAAAGGAGATGGAGAGCGGAGTCCCTTATATATGAAATTTACTGTTTTTTAAATGAGTATTTGGCACTTACATCCCACAGTGATAAACAGATTAGAAATACATAGGCAGAGAAAGAAAAAGGGAAAAGTTATCTTGCCGTTGAACATTTCATGAGTTTTCTCTCTTTGAGTCCTGATGTCATATCAGGGTTCTAAATGAAGGGAAAAATCGGGGGAAGTGTAATTGCATTTGTAAAAAGAGCTTTATTACTTTAAACAACAGGAAAGCACATGGCTGATACCTGATGCCAGTTTTCAAACTGTTTGTAGACACAATATGAAGATACTGGGTCAGATTCTCAGCTGATTTAAGTCAACACAGCTCTACTGAAGTTAATGCAACTACCCAATTTGCACTAGCTGAAAATACAGCTCTGTTTATGTATAGAATACAGCACTGTTATAGTTACAAAACTAGATGGTCACTAGATGTCACTCTTGTTTCATAAAAATGAAACAGTATGCACTGATATTTCACTGGAGAAATTCATGGGTATCTTCCATAGTAACATCTACATGGCTAAAAGGAAACTTTAATACAATGATGATATTTACCTTCTCACAGAACTCTGTGTGATGAAGCTAAAATGCTTGAAATATTAACTCTCCACTAGAGATGGACCTGCATCCAATCCCTGGATCTGATCCCCCTTCCCACAAAACTTCAGTCTGTGTGGGTGGGCTGGGGGGGAGTGAAAGGGGGATTCAAAATCCAGATCTGAATTTTGCAGCTTTCAGGCCTATCATGTGTCTCTACTACAATTCTTGGCAACGGTAACGGGTTATAGCAGGGGGACTAGAGGTCAGTACCACGAAATGTTATTCTGATCTCTTTTACTGTACTGATATGCAAGTTTGGGAAAGTCACTGACCCTTTCTATGCTTCATTTTATCCACATACTAAATGAGTATATTACTATTACTGGCCTCATAGACTTTTTTTTTTATTTTATTTTTAGAGAGAGCTTTGAGATCCATGAATGAAAGCCACTATAACATTTGTCATCTTGCTGAACAAATGAACCATAAGATGTCTTTAACATAAAAGCAATAGATACATCTATCGAAGGAGACTAAATATTGAAAAAAAAATCCTTTGACACTAATTTGGAAGAATAAATATTGATACCTAGTTTTTTTTTTGTTTGTTTTTGCTTACCTGATTAAAAGTACATTTGTTATTTCGCAGAATCACTTTGCTAAGTGTAATGCTCACTATGAATAGTCTCAAGGAAGTTAATAAGACTGCTCATAGTAATGAGTGGCACATCTGATAGTAAGTGCTTACAGATTACTTCCTCAAGCAGAAGCACCAGGTCTTGTGGCCTGTAATGTAAACTTAAGTTCCTTCCTTTCTGGTGAATAGCAACATCATACACATTTGCTTTTAGCTTATACTTTTGAACTATTTTTATTGTCTTTTGTTTTATTGTGTCAGTAGTGCACTAGCCTTTCACAATTATGGCCTAATCCTGCATGCCCTCATTCATATTCTATGCAAATGGTGTCTGAAAACTTTCTCGCAGCTGAATGACTGCCAAAGTTTGGACATCATTCTGAAGTACTGTACACGGTTTGAATCTAACATTACCCAGAAAATAGAAAATGGGAAACAAAAAAAAACTTGGTAACAAAACTGCCTGAAAACAAATATTAAACTTTAATATGCAATAACCTGAGCATTTGCTGAGTATTAACTCATGCATGTTTTATTTATATCTTTTTTAATCCTGATTTGGTGCAAAAAACTTGTATTTCCCTAAGCAACAGGGTCATCTGTCAGATGATGTATTATATACATTATTTCTTAGACTGAGCTTCTGAACGCTACTGAGATAAGGCATACATACTTAGGAGTTCATTTATCTTTAAAGGCAAATCTGACATTTTATCATATTTTTACATAAATTATGAATTAATGTCAAGAAAATGCAATCATCTTAATTAACTACAATAACAAAGAAAGCTAATTAGTATTTTGGTAGAGGTGTTTTATTTCTTTGGGATCTGATAGGAAGCATTTACTACAGCAGGATCAAGTGTCCCTGGAACTGAAGGGGGAAGGGGGAAAAAAAAAAAAGGGTTGAATAAAATTCTTGGAAATGGTCCATAAGGCTTTCAAAGCACATCAGTAATAAGAATACAATGATAAAATACAGGGAAAACACAATTACTATTCTTTTCGCATACAATGGATTTCTTTTATCAACATAATGATTATATCAAAGTGGTCAGTAAATCTTTCTTTTCTCTTTTTCTTAACCCAAAAAGCCATGATCACACGGCCACCATCAGAACTATTTGATCCACTGTATATCAGGTACTACTGAGCAGCTAAGATAACAATGTACTTTAGAGTTTGCATTAAATTGTTTCAAATAAACCTCCACCACTCACAGGAGGTCTGAGCACAGCAGGAGTGCTCAAGCCATGTTTGGAGAAGGCCGGAGAAAGAGTCTGCTCTAACTTGTGCAAGGAGCCAGACTAGCTCCTGGCAGCCAAGGCACAGGAAGGCCCATACCTTGGTCACTGTACCAGGCTCACCAACAGCACAGAGGTAATTTGGTCCAACATGTGTGCAACACTAAACCAGACAAAAACTTGGTTTAATCTGGAGGGGTATTCAGAGGTGCAACAGGACAGCCTGTGTCCCAGAGTCACAGCTATCCCAAGACATGCACACAAGGTGAGTATGCTCCAACAAATCAATATTTAATGTGCAATGCCTCAGACATTTGATGTCCCTGACCTTCTCGCCGTTCATATAATACCGAATACCAGACTGAAAACTATCCCCACAGGCATACTACTGTATATTTGCTTATTTTGGGGATTGACACCTTCGTTCAAAGCATCTGGGTAATTTAGAAAGGGCCAATTTCACAAAGCTGAAAACAATTATGAGCCAAATCAGCTGGGGATAGGGGAGAATTTAAATGGAAAAATGTGAATATCTGTGAATGGCTTATTAGATGCTCAAAAAGCAACAATAAAGAAAAGTCTGCACTGGTTAAAAAAACAACCAAGCTTAGAGGGGATGTGGAGGCAGCTATAAAAAATGAAATATATGTAACAAATGAAGGAAAGTAAAGATAGTAATGAATATAAATCAGAAGCTAGGAATTGCAGAAAATTGGTAAGGGAAACAAAGGACACACAGGAAAAAAAAATCTATGGCCAGCAGAGTTGAGGATAATAAGAAAGAGATTGTAAGTATATTAGGAACAAAAAAAAATCCTGAAAATCATATTGGTCTATTACTAGATGGAAACGGTAGAATTATCACTAAAAATGCAGAAAAACCAGATATGTTCAATAAATAGTATTGTTCTATATCTGGGGGGGGAAAACAGCGATGTAGTCATATCATGATGATGATACTCATCCCATTCCACTATCATCTCAGCTTAGGTGCCCGCTGTGCAACCGCAGTCCCTGGCTTGAAGGGGTTTCCATCTTATACAGGGTTTACAGTTCGGTTCAACAGCTCTCAGTACCCCCACTGTATACATTGTTCCGTCTCAGCAGCTACCACAGTCAGACATTTTTGGATGCAGGTTATCTGGACCTGCTGATTTAAGAGTTTAAAAACAGCTAGCCCCAGAGCTTATTGGACAATTAATGTTGCCTTCCACTAACTCTTGGAACACAGAAGATTGGAAGAAGGCTAATGTTTTGCCAATATTTAAAGAGGATAATCAGGATAACTTGGGTAACTACAAGCCTATCAGGCTGACATCGATCCCAGGCAAAATAATGGAGTAGTTAATATGGGACTAAATTAATAAAGAATTAAAGGAGGGTAATACAATTAATGCCAATCAACATGGGTTTAAATAGATCCTGTCAAACTTTCTTGATGAAATTACAAGTTTGGTTGATAAAGGTAATAGTGTTGATGTAATATATTTAGACTTCTATAGAGCATTTGACTTTGTACTGCATTATATTTTGATTAAAAAACTAAAACAAAAATTAACGTGCTTCACATTAAATGTATTAAAAACTAGCTAAATACAAGGTCTCAAAATGTAATTGTAAATGGGGAATCACCATGGAGCATATATGTTTCTAGTGGAGTCCCATAGGGATTGATTTTTGACCCTACGCTATTTAAAATATTTATCAATTACTTGGAAGAAAACAAAATAATCACGATAAAGTTTTAAGAGAACAAAAAGGTTTGGGGAGTGGTATATAATGAAGAGGACAGGTCACTGATACAGAGCAATCTGTATTGCTTGATAAGTTGAGCACTAGCAAACAAACATGTTTCAATATGGCTAAATATCAATGTACACATCTAGGAACAAAGAAAATAGGCCACACTTACATGATGGGAGACTCTATCCTGGGAAGCAGTGGCTCTGAAAGTGACTTGGGGGTCATGGTTGATAATCAGCTGAACATGAGCTCCCAGTGTGACACTGTGGCTAAAGGGCTAATGTGATCCTTAGATGCATACAACAGAGAAATCTCAAGTAGGAGCAAGGAGGTATTATTGCTTCTGTATTTGGCACTTGTGCAATCATTACTGGAATATCATCTCTAGTCCAGGCATCTGCAGATGAAGAAGGATGTTGATAAACTGGAGAAGGTTCAGAGAAGAGCTATGAGAATGATTAAAGAATTGGAAAACATGCCTCATAATGATAGACTCAATGATTTTTTTATCTATTTAGCTTAGCACAAAGAAGGCTAAGGAGCAACTTGATCACAGACTAGAACTACCTACATGGAGAACAAATATTTGATAATGAACTCTTTAATCTAGCAACATAGGTATAAAAAAGAGCCAATGGCTAGCTGAAGCTAACAAAGTCAGACTGGAAATTAGGTGCACATTTCTACAAGTGAGCATAATTAGTCATAGGGACGATTTCCCTAGGGTCATAGTGGATGCTCCATCACTGGCAATTTTTAAATCAAGATTGTATGTTTTTCTAAAAGAAATCCTGTTTCAAACTGGAATTATTTTGGAGAAGTTGTATGCCTGTGTTAAGCAGAAGATCAAACTAGATTATCAGAATTGTCCTTTACAATCTATGAATCTATTAGTGGCCAGTGCTGGAGACAGGGCACTACTTTAGCTGTATCACTGATCTGATCCAGTGTGGTGGTTCTTATTTTCCTCTGAAGAAAGCCAATACAACAAAGAGCTAATGACTTCATTTGTTCATCTCCCAATTTTACATGTAAAGTCTGGGGTCACTTCCCTGATCTAGTTATGGATGGATAAAATTTTACTTGTCACAAACATTGCATTAAATTGCATAAACACAAGAATAAGGTCACTGTTAGCAGATACCCACTTTGCTTTCATACATAAACACTTGAAAATAACTCACCCACACATAATATACTACCCAAACCAAGATCAATAATCTTCTTCTGCTATCAAGATGGCATGCCTGCCATATTTGAATGTTTATTTATTAATTTTTATGGGAAAGTTAGGTTGTTTAGATTCTGCTGTCTAGCATGGATTTAGTGGCAGGAGGGCCATGGGCTTCAGGTATTGTTCCAGTACAGAGGTCTCTAACTGTAGTGAGTAGGGGGACCAGGAAGAGTCTCAATGGCTAAAATCCTGAAAAGTGCTTGGATTTCAAAGTCTCTTCTCTACCACTCTAGAGCTAGGTCCTGTTAGTGCATGGTGGAGCAGAGGCCATGGTGAAAGATGTTTACAGAGAAAGCCATGCATGAGTCTTTCAACTTACCACCATTCTTTACAAAGGCCCAAGACACAAGCCTGAGAAGTCCAGGAGGTGCCTGTTGATATGTCTCCTTAATCATCCATTAAAAAAAAGGCAAAAAAAAGCCCATGAAGGAGAACCCATGGTACATTCCACAATCATCAGCCGGTCTCAGGGAGTCCTGCTGGTAGGCCTGATGGAAATAACTCATATATAGACCCACCAGAAAGTATATGGGGTTCCCAGGACAAGGCCACTGAAGCAAAATGTTAAGAACACTATTCTCTATGCAAGTTGCAGAGTCAGCTGCCAAGGCAAGTCCTCTCTGCTCTAGGGCAGCTGAATTTCAGAATAGCTCCACCTCCCACAATGAATATGGCATAAGTGTCTGTGAGGGAAGTACTAGTTATTTAGCTATTTCTCTTTTTAACCTTTTCCACGGCAAGTGACGCCAGAACATTAACATGCCAATCCTTTCCGAGTCTAATATCCAAGTGCACTCTTGTCACCAGCCAATTCCAAATAGAACACAAGGTGACCTTCCATTGACTACTTAAAACTATCACAGAGAGTCAAAAATTGTCATTCAGTAAACTTCTTCAACTTGTTGCTACCCAGTAATATGTGGTAGTGGGAAAACTATAATTTGGTGATAAAGGCTTCAGTTCTCTTTTCTGCTTGGCAGTTTGCTCGAGCCCTCATTCTTAAAAAAAAACATCAAAAACAACAAAATGACAGTTAAGACCAATAATTTTCAATTGAAAAATTGCTAAAGGTTACAAACTACACCCCGACTTATCTCTCTCTTTTCTTAAAAAAATTATGTACTGAAACTCCTGGATTTCACAGCACACGTGTACTCATTTTCAAAGACACCATTCAGTATTATGGTCTGTCGGCTTACAAAATAATAATTTTCTTTCAAGTGGTAAACTTGTTTGATATTTTTATGTCTAGTAGAATACTGAGGCATCTAACAAATGGAAATATAAAACACTGATAGGGATTGGGCCTTGGATGCATTTAAGAAGCATATCCTTGCTTTCATTTACTGTAGACTACTATATTATAGGTTTCAGAGTAACAGCCGTGTTAGTCTGTATTCGCAAAAAGAAAAGGAGTACTTGTGGCACCTTAGAGACTAACCAATTTATTTGAGCATGAGCTTTCGTGAGCTACAGCTCACTTCACCGGATGCATACCGTGGAAACTGCAGCAGACTTTATATACACACAGAGAATATGAAACAATACCTCCTCCCACCCCATTGTCCTGCTGGTAATAGCTTATCTAAAGTGATCATCAAGTTGGGCCATTTCCAGCACAAATCCAGGTTTTCTCACCCTCCACCCCCCCACACACAAACTCACTCTCCTGCTGGTAATAGCCCATCCAAAGTGACAACTCTCTACACAAGGTGCATGATAATCAAGGTGGGCCATTTCCAGCACAAATCCAGGTTTTCTCACCCTCTACCCCCCCACACACAAACTCACTCTCCTGCTGGTAATAGCCCATCCAAAGTGACAACTCTCTACACAAGGTGCATGATAATCAAGGTGGGCCATTTCCAGCACAAATCCAGGTTTTCTCACCCTCTACCCCCCCACACACAAACTCACTCTCCTGCTGGTAATAGCCCATCCAAAGTGACAACTCTCTACACAAGGTGCATGATAATCAAGGTGGGCCATTTCCTGCACAAATCCAGGTTCTCTCACCCCCTCACCCCCCCTCCAAAACACATACACACAAACTCACTATCCTGCTACCAGCAGGATAGTGAGTTTGTGTGTGTGTGTTTTGGAGGGGGTGTGCAGGAAATGGCCCTGGAGGTATTGTTTTATGATCTGTGTGTGTATATAAAGTCTGCTGCAGTTTCCACGGTATGCATCCGATGAAGTGAGCTGTAGCTCACAAAAGCACAAGTACTCCTTTTCTTTTTACTATATTATAATACTCCATCTGCTGAGTTGACAAGTACTTTTAATATCAAGCTTCAATGAATGTAAAATTCCTCTTCCACAATATTACATTTTATAAAGTAGACAAGCACATCTCCCTAATCCTCCCATCTCTGGAACAATTACTAATAAAACTAAGAATTCAATTTAAATCCTGCAATTGCCATGGATATAATACAGGCCTAAGTATATTTTGAAATTGATGTTAAGAAGTACTCTTCTTCCAGAGCCTCTTAACTTAATTCTAATCATAGAGCAAGTTCTCTTCTCCGATTTACTTGACAAATCTTTACTCCAATATTCTGTTCTCCCTTTGTATAAGGAAACACTTCTCCTTCACAAGCACTGCATCAAAAACACATACATTTTTAAAATCAGATCTGTTTGATACTTAATTTCTTTATGGTGATATGGAATGGTCTCAGCCAGAGTGAAGGGAAGATTTACAGTTACTGACTGTAAATGTACAATAATTTTGCAGTTATGCAATTCCCTGCACAATGATTTATGTGAGTCTAATCTGCATAATCTTTGCACGGTTACTGAGAAATAATCACTTGTGATTATGCAAATCCCTCTCTCTCTCACTGGATGCAGCGTTTACAACTCTGTATCCAGAAGCCAAAAACAAAGCCACATCAATATCTGACCCCATTCCCACCTATTGTCAGCACTTAAATACCACAAAAACAATGAGGAGTCCAGTGGCACTTTAAAGACTAACAGATTTATTTGGGCATAAGCTTTCATGAGTAAAAAACCCACTTCTTCAAATGCATGGAGTGAAAATTACAGATACTGACATAAATATACTGTCACATGAAGAGAAGAGAGTTACCTTACAAGTGGAGAACCAGTGCTGACCAGGCCAATTTAGTCAGGGTGGATGTGGTTCACTCCCAATAACTGATGAGGAGGTGTCAATACCACATTCTACAGGCCATTATCCTCCGACCCCACTGAGGAGTACCAAAAGAAACTATATCATCTGCTCAAGAAACTCCCTGCTTCAGCACAGGAACAAATCTTCACAGACACACCCCTAGAGCCCTGAGCAGGGGTATTCTATCTGCTACCCAAGATCCATAAACCTGGAAATCCTGGACGCCCCACCATCTCAGGCACTGGAACCCTTACAGCAGGATTCTCTGGCTATTTGGAGTCTCTCCTCAGACCCTACACTACCAGCACTCCTAGCTATCTTCAAGACATCACCAACTTCCTGAGAAAACTACAATGCACTGGTGATCTTCCTGAAAACACCATCCTGCCCACCGTGGATGTAGAAGCTCCTTACCCCAATATTCCACATGAGGATGGACTGCAAGCTGTCAGGAACAGTATCCCTGATGAGGCCACGGCACACCTGGTGGCTGAGCTTTGTGACTTTGTCCTCACCCACAACCATTTCAGACTTGGGGACAACTTATACCTTCAAGTCAGTGGCACTGCTATGGGTACCCGCATGGCCCCACAGCATGCCAACATTTTTATGGATGACTTAAAACAAGGCTTCCTCAGTTCTCGTCCCCTAGCGCCTCTCCTCTCCTTGTGCTACATTGATGACATCTTCATCATAGGGACCCAGGGGAAGGAGGCCCTTGAAGAATTCCATCTGGATTTCAACAATTTCCACCCCACCATCAACCTTAGCCCAGACCAATCCACACAAGAGATCCACTTCCTGGACACTACAGGACAAATAAGTAATGGTCACATAAACACCACCCTATACCTGAAACCTACTGACTGCTATACTTACCTACACGCCTCCAGCTTCCATCCAGGACACATCACACAATCCATTGTCTACAGCCAAGCCGTAAGATACAACCACATTTGCTCCAATCTCTCAGACAGAGACAAATACCTACAAGATCCCTATCAACCATTCTTAAAACTACAATACCCATCTGGGGAAGTGAGAACACAGATTGACAGAGTGAGACGGGTACCCAGAAGTCACCTACTACACGACAGTCCCAACAAGGAAAACAACAGAACATCACTGACCATCACGTACAGCCCCAAGCTTAAACCTCTCCAGCACACATCAAGGATCTACAACCTATCCTGGAAAATGATCCCTCACCTTCACAGACCTTGGGAGGCAGGTCAGTCCTCATTTACAGACAGCCCCCCAACCTGAAGCAAATACTCACCAGCAACTACACACTACACCACAGAAACACTAACCCACGAACCAATCCCAGTAACAATCCCCGTTGCCTACTCTGTCCCCATATCTACTCCAGCGACACCATCAGGGGACCCAACAACATCAGCCACACCATCAGAGGCTCATTCACCTGCATATCTACTAATGTGATATATGCCATTATGTGCCAGCAATGCCCCTCTGCCTTGTACATTGGCAAAACCAGACAGTCTGTACGTAAAAGAATAAATGGACACAAATCAGATATCAGGAACGGTAACATACAAAAGCCACCAGAAGAACACTTCAATCTTCCCGTACATTCAATAACAGATTTAAAAATAGCCATCCTTCAACAAAAAAACCTTCAAAAACAGAATTCAAAGAGAAACTACAGAGCTACAATTCATTTGCAAACTTAACACCTTTAATTGGCCTTGAATAGGGACTGGGAGTGGCTGGCTCACTACAAAAGCAATTTTCCCTCTCTTAGTATTGACATCTCCTCATCAATTATTGGGAGTGGACCACATCCACCCTGAGTAAATTGGCCTGGTTAATACTGGTTCTCCACTTGTAAGGTAACTCCCTTCTCTTTATGTGCCAGTATATTTATGCCTGTATCTGTAATTTTCACCCAATGCATCTGAAGAAGTGGGTTTTTTACCCACGAAAGTTTATGCCCAAATAAATCTGTTAGACTTTAAGGTGCCACTGAACTCCTCATTGTTTTTGTGGATACAGACTAACACTGCTACCCCTCTGACACTTAAATACTGTAAAAGTTGCAACAGAAATAATGAAGCTATATTCCCAGATATTAAATGCAAGTTGATTAACAAAGGAATTACTCTTACTTAGTAGAAGAAAGGGGACTAAGGGTATGTCTACACAGTAACTAGACACCCATGGCTGGTCCATGCCAGCTTACTTGGGCTCACAGGGCTTGGACTGTGGGTCTGTTTCATTGCTGTGTAGACTTCTGGGCTCGGGCTGGAGCTTAGGATGTGGGAAGGTTAGAGAGCTTGGGCTCCAGCCCAAGCCCGGAAGTCTACACAGCAATGAAACAGCTCCGCAGCCTGAGCCCCACAGACCCAAGCCGGCTGGCACAGGCCAGCTGTGGGTGTCTAGTTGCAGTGTAGACATATTATCCTAAGGCTATCTTAGAGTAAGAGGGCAGTGAAAGATGGTGACAGGTTGGACAGTCTATCAGAAACTATGGGGACCACATTTATTGAAATGAGATGTTCTGAGGCTAGCAGCCAATCAAATTGGAGGTAGCTGTTTTAGGGCTCTCTGTTCAGTTTCTTAAGGTTAAAAGTTTAAACAAGCCTAGAACAGAAGACCTGGAAGGGAAACAGTGAGGCTGAAAGAACTTCATGGCCAAGGTATAGATGGTTGGGAAAGGCTATAAGGGAAGGGATAGTTAAAGGGGAAAAATAAAAGAAAACTGGGTATTATATTATAGCCATTGTGGTGGACAGATGTTTAATAGAGAGCAAGAGATAGTAGTAAATATTTTTTCTCCTTCTCCAGTTTCTTATAGTTTTACCCATATGTGATTAATTGGGGCTATATCTATACCACTTATGAATTCTAACTGCTATTGTGAAGTTGTATTATGAAAAAAACTGCTCTGTTGTAAGTGCCTATATGTATGCGAATCCATCATTGCTGACAGTGCCTTTAGCATGTACATCCCAGACAGTTACAAAGAGAAACACTTAAGGTTAACAACAGTACTTAGACCTCACAAGTTTACACGCAAAAAAAAAAAAAAAAAAAAGCATCCACATCCTTCGAAAAACCTGTTTAGCTGATTCCTCTGAAGAGAAGGGAGCAGGTGAGCAGTGGAAGTTACCCTGAGGAGAACAAAAGAGGCCGGGTGACCTGAAGGGGTTTAAAATACATGAACACACAGAGAAATAGAACAAGCAGCATGGGGCAGGAGAAAGCGAGGCCACAGATGCTGGATAAAGGGTTTCATGAGGGAGAGAGGCAAGCTAGCATGCAGCAGACTGAATGAGGAGGGGACATCCTGGTTATCTGCCCTCTGGGACCCTGTTGGTTCCCCAAGGACTCACAAGGGACAGGTAAGCTAGAAAGTGAGGGACATTTGCAGTTTTGAGATGTTCATTATTTTTTATCTGTATTATCCTGTGCTTTACACGATTATGTATAAAAGAGAATAAGGGTTTTACACCATACAGAGTGTGCGTGTATATATGCTTCACAACTACTGGGTGCCTCAAAAGAGTTAAAGTATAAACCAGAAGCTTGACACCTTTGAGTTGGAGTGTGGATCCATTTAAGTAAGTGAGATATTTCAGGGTCAGCACTGGTTGCGGGACCTAGGGCACATAGAAGAAAATCTGCCAGAAAAACCAAGAGAAAAACCAGTGCTGCAATCTGTTGAGGCTTGTAACGGGGCAGGACTCAACCCTGTGGTGCCTCCTGCTGGTCGTCCTTGGAAATTAGCTCTTCAAGCCTCCAGAGTGCCCTCTGCAGGCCAGTGTCCCGCTTGCTGCTGGCCCCCCCGTGTCCCTCCCGGACCACGGTGCCCCTTTACCCGGGGTGCTGCCCCCTGCAGTACCCCACCACAGATCTGGGCCTCCCCCTCCCAGGGGAACCCCTACCCACTATCCCCACCTCGCCTCAGTATATGGCTACCGCCCAGTCATCATCTAGCCCCCGTTCACTGGGGCAGACTGCAGTATATAAGCCAATCATCACAGGCAAAGGGGGGGTTGGACCTGCTGCCTCTGCCTACCCGTGGGCTGCCCTCTGCAACCCCAGTACCTATTTGGCCTTATACTAGGCTGCACGCTGGGAGGTTTCCAGGCAGGAGCTCCCCAGCTCCTCTGGCCTTCCCCAGGCCTGCTTCACCTTAGGTACCCAGGTACACTCCCCAGCAGCCAGGGGCTTCTCCCTCTACGGCTAGAGGAGACTCTCTCAGTGCGTGGCCCACTGCCCTTTTATAAAGGCCAGCTGTGGGGTCTGTTTGGGGTGTGGCCAGGGATGAAAGTAAGTTGAGTGACTTACCGGTACGCTGGGCCCAGCTCTGGCCCCCGGAAGGGGCAGGGTTGAGGGGGTCAGAGCCAGCCCCAGCCCACCCTGTAAGGTAAGTGGTCCCGCTCCACCCTGCACCGGGGTAGCAGCAGCAGCCCGGGGCTCCAGGAGCCATTTAAAGGACCCAGGGCTCCCCTCTTCTACTGCCCCGGCCCTTTAAATAGCCGCCAGAGCCCTGGGGAGCGGCGGGGCTCAAGCGGCTATTTAAAGGATGGGGCAGCAGAGGCAGCTGGGCCCTGGACCCTTTAAATAGCCCCTGGAGCCCTCACTACCCCAGGGCTCCAGGGGCTATTTAAAGGGCCCGCGACTCCCCTGCTTTACTGCCCCGGTCCTTTAATTAGCCCCCATAGCAGCGGCGGCAGGGCTCCGGCAGCTATATAAAGGGCCGGGGCCACAGAAGCAGGGGAGCCCTGGGCTCTTTAAATAGCCACTGAAGCCCTGCAGCCGCTACCCCAGGGCTCCAGTAGCAGGGCTCTGGAGGCAATTTAAAGGGCCTGGGGTTCCAGCCACTGCTGGGAGCCCCACGCCCTTTAAATTGCCCCCTGGGGAAGCTGGGCTGCCCCAGTACGGCGCACCGGCTCTTGCCGGTACGCCGTACCAAGGCGTACCAGCTTACTTTCATCTCTGGGCGTGGCCCCCAGCTGTGGCTGCTCTGCCAGTCAGCCCAGCTTTTTCCCTGCCCCAGCCCTCTCCCAGGGCTGTTTTAGGCCCTTCCAGGCAGGAGGGGTGACCACCCCACTACAAGGCTCAAGAAGCTTAACACACACCAAGAAATCCACAGCACAAAGACTCAGATTGTTCTCACAGCTGTCCTAAGTGGATGCCAGAGCAGCAGGTATTTATTTTGAGGGAGAGAGGGATGAAATCCCAGCTATATTCTGTTGGGAGTTGGTGCATGGTTGTGCCATCACCAAAAAGGCTTAAGCAGCCAAAGCAAACCCATGGCTTTGAACAACTAGTATCTCCAACCATACTCTAATAAAACTCATTTCCCAGTCACAAACTAGGTGTACTTTTTAATTGCCTGCAGAACTGCAAACATGTATTCTCTCAAACCCTACACATGACCTGTTTTTACTGCAGCTCAGTATTTATGCATTATTTAATGTTTTCTTTCTACATCACATAGGTAGTTAGTTGAACATGTTCCAGAGAATGACTAGTGCAAGTTATTGTAGCTCTGCTGATAAAATAAACTAGAACTTGTTCAGCCTTGACATATGCAACCAGATACTTTTCAACAATTAAAATTTTAGAACACTTTGATATGGGCTTCTTTGTCTTATTTACCATATACATGAAGGCTATATCTAACTTGTGTCTCACGATGAAGGTTTCAATCTGGATGGAAACACCACAACAATATTCTTGGAAACAGTTAAACCGGTTCATTGCAGGATATTTCGCTGTGCTGTTCAAAGTATTGTATATAAGATTCCACTCAAAGCTTACAGATATAAGCTTTTACAAGAAACACTTTAAGCTCTATTAGAATAATGTACATGATGTTTAGTTATTCAATTATGAATGACAGATTTCAGAGTAGCAGCCGTGTTAGTCTGGATTCGCAAAAAGAAAAGGAGGACTTGTGGCACCTTAGCGACTAACAAATTTATTTGAGCATAAGCTTTCGTGAGCCACAGCTCACTTCATCGGATGCATTCAGCATATAGCTTGATCTAGCTCATGCAAAAATTTAGTGTTGATCCTAACATAGTTCCAGGCTTTTTTAAAAATTTGTAAAAATGAAACAAAAATGTGAAGGAGTCATTAATAAATATGCATTCCATATTTGAATTTTAATGCAAATTTCTCTTTCAGAAGAGAAATCAGTTTGACTTCACACAGTTTTTAAAACATTGTAAGTAAATGGCCTGATTTTCAACCCCATTTCCAACCTAGCTTTTCTCTGTGCACATGCAACTTTGTGCACAAGCATGCACATACATTGTCCCTCCATTATCACCAGAGTATTCAAGTGAAAGTAATAAAATAATGCACATGCAGATGTGTGCACCTACAGTATGGCTCACACTCAAATGAAAGTCTCCTTTAAAACATATTGAGTAACCAAGTCAGGTTTTGATAAACTGCGATAAGATGTCCCCATAGTACCAGACATGTAAACAAAATACCACCACTACTATCGCAACAAAAAACACTTAAGGAATTATTTTTTATTTTTAGGAATAGCAAGCTAAAGCCACAAACTCTACATGTTGGTAAGGAATTGTATAGTCTACAAATTTGCCTCTATTACTGATTTTTTTAAAAACAACTCTTCTGTTCCACATTAAAATTGTTACTCTTGGATAATTTTCAGATCATATCAAATATATTTCTTACTAGTCCAGTGCCCAAAACCACAGCTTCCAGGAATGGCAATTGCAGGGAAAGTCCTGGTCAGCAACTACAGTCCTTGGTTTCAGTGAAATTCTGTACAGATTAATCTTCTGAGAATTTGGCTGCAAACTCTCACAAGTCTCCACTCAGCATTTGCAAACTGAGATTTTTCAAAGGCTTATCATTTGGATGCTGTTTCAAAAAGGCACAACTCTGACACAAACCCAACCTCCCAGCCAAATTTCAAGCCCTTTCTCCAAAGCATGGACGCACTAAAGATTCTCAATAAAAACAATTGTAGACATTATTTTTAACATGGGAGAAATAATATTTTTTTCTAATATTGTTCTCAGAAATGGCTGAACCATTTTTGCTGAAATTTTCCAGACAAATACAGCCTGCGGCTGGCAAAAGGCATGGAAATTTTCAGCCTAAACAATTAAAGTATGGCAGAGTTATAAGGTCATGTTTTCAGTTGCATATAACAGAAGTATCAGGCTACCTTAATTAAGGATGGTGCTGGTGGAGATACCTATAATAATCTGGTTCAATATTTCCTGAACAAAGCTCACATTATTAATCAAAGTCTTAACCCGCATCAACCAAATCAAGAGACAGTATTATTTTATTTTTACAAAATGACCAAGTGTTCAGTCTTTACATGTGAAAGCTGACAAATTGTACAATGCTTGTTTCTGGTGAATGGAGAATTTCAAGAGTAGTATTACCAGTAGTAAATAAATACATTCCACTATATCAGCTATTTGCATGATACTCATATAGTTCACCTCACTGCAGTATATTTTCAGCCAAATAAATAACGTATATCTTCATAATGCCCTTCTTATAATATCTTTGAACTGAATTTTGTAACCCTGCTATTACCAACAAACTACTTCAGACACTAGAAGGACTATATACTCTGTACTGTACTCTGCCATATCAAGGTCATAAATACAAGTATATTACTGCTTTTCAGAATAGGCTATCAGATGAAACAATCGAAAATACACTACCTAAATACTGAATGAGGAAACAAGGGAAAGTCAAAACGTAAAACTTTTTTACTCGTGAGTATAGCTTTCCCACAATTAAAATAAAAACCCACTATAGTGAGGGAGAATTTGTTTTTGTTTTTTACACGTACCAGATATATTAGCTTGTAAAGTGCTCAGATACCATGGTGATGAGCTCAATACAATAATGAGGTGAAATTTTGCTACATCTTATTCTAGGATATGAGAATCATTTAATCAGATTGCGGGAATATATTTTTCACAAAGTAACTTTCCCCCCCCCCCATCCATAAATTGCAACCACAGCAACAAATGCTCCCTTTCCATGGCAAAATTCCACAACAGACAGAAGCCTGACTGAAAAAATATGTGTGGTCATCCAACAGAAGCACCCTGTATTTCTTCCTTCCAGAAGTAGGGGAATGTGGCCATGTGATGAGCACAGGGTTTTACCAGCATTCCATCTTGATCAGAAGAAAAACCTTAATTATTGGTAAAAAGGAGCAAATATTGGAGGCCCAAAGATTTTAAATATGAAAAAGCAGAGACAAGGTATTTGTGGCCAATATATGCAGAAAATAATAGCAACACGTGATACAGACACCATCAAGAAGTAAAAAAAATAATTTGAAACAAACATGCAAACTAGCAGTATAAAACTTTCCTTCCCTAATGGCAGTATGTTTCACAGACAATCCAGCAATGAGAAAAGGAGTACTTGTGGCACCTTAGAGACTAACCAATTTATTTGAGCATGAGCTTTCGTGAGCTACAGCTCACTTCATCAGATGTTTACCGTGGAAACTGCAGCAGACTTTATATACACACAGAGAATATACCTCTCTGTGTGTATATAAAGTCTGCTGCAGTTTCCACGGTAAACATCTGATGAAGTGAGCTGTAGCTCACGAAAGCTCATGCTCAAATAAATTGGTTAGTCTCTAAGGTGCCACAAGTACTCCTTTTCTTTTTGCGAATACAGACTAACACGGCTGTTCCTCTGAATCCAGCAATGGGCTTCCTTCCAAATTCACTCTGGCTTGTCTGAGCTGTAATTCTTCAGTTTCAGAGTCAATTTCCATAGCAAGGCAAAGAGAACTCTTTGTTACTTCTGTCAGGACAGGCCCTGGATGCTGCCATCAGCTGCACACTGTAGTGGTATTTTTTCTATTTAAATTTTAGTTATAGCAGCAAAATATCTCCCTTCCAACAGATCCTTTTATTATAAGTCATACTGTATCTGTTTATTGTACTTTAGTGAGAAAAAGTTATTTTTTACTCGTTAACACTATGATGTTCATCCAGCTATGGGAATTAACCTGGATCCTCTTATGGCTCATGCATCATCAACATAATTGTTAACTAAGTGCTAAATTACACAAATTTGTTACTGATGTGTGAATTTAGCTTGATTTACAGATCTTAGGCAGGATCCCAAATCATGTGGTCACTTTCTGTACATGTGTAAAGCCGACAGACCCCTCATCAGCGGGCAGAATCAAACCGGGGACCTCTGGAGCTTAAGTGCATGAGCCTCTACCACATGAGCTAAAAGCCAACTGCCTGTTAGCTAAGGCTCTAGAGCAGACTCATTTTATCTCTCTCTCAGTGGTCTCGATGCCACTCGACAGGATAGAACACCACACCCACAAGGTGTGTGGGTTACACATGGAGTGCCTAGAAACCACACATGTACTAGCTAAAGCCCCTTCAGTTGTCTAAAGGTTTGGTGCAAATTCTCTAAAATGGACGTTTTGGGCCAAAGTTCATGATCATTCAGTAGAGTAGGAGAAACCACATTTGTCCATGGGATGATCAGTCTTATACTGCACAAATTGAAATTCACTTTCTATTCCCTTTTATGTCCACAAGCCCCTTCCCAAGGAGAAGATGCTGAACTGGCAATGAGGAAAACCATTATTTTTGGGATTGGCAATGAGGAAAACCATTACTGTGAACTAAAGTTGTGAATAATTTTTACCTGGGTTTTTTTTTGTTTGTTTTTGTTTTATTTATTTATTTATTTTGCAAACCTCCCCAGCAAAAAACAAAAAAACTTTTTTGGCTACTGTAAACAAAAGTCACCTTTAAAAGTAAAAGAGAAGAGGTTAAAATTTAAAAATATCCTACGTCACAAACTGGATAGGGGTTTTGAAACCATAAGATATTGGCCACTCCCCTCAAGCATTTGCAAACTTTTTGATATCAGTAGTTCAAGTGAGATCACCTACCCAGTTATATAGTATTGTTTTGTAATCAGCTTGCTGGCACAAAAGAATACAAGAGGCAGAGGAGAATTGAATAGAAATACCATTCTTAAGGCTGTGTAAGTATTATTGCTAAAAAATAAAATAAAATGATATGATCTGAAACAAAATTAGGAGCCAAGAAAGTATGAAAAAGGACTGTTTATTAGAAGGATTTAAAGTTTGCTATAGTTCTTAGCCACAATATTCAAAATGCTGTGAAGCACTTTCCCTCGCTCCCTACAGCCTATGTATACCAATACACACACAACACACCATCTTCTGGAAATTCATCTAATCCTGTCTTTTTTCTGTACAGAGAAGGAATAAATTATACACTCATGCCCTCATTTTGAAATACCAGAGAAATTATATGAAGATAAATGGAACACAGTCCTCCCAATCCAACAAGGGACAGGTTCTGTGCTGCCCTTCCTGAAGGTACCTCTACATTACACCCTCTTTATGGTGGCGTTTAAGTACATACATTGCACACTTCCGAGCACAGGTATAAATACCCATGTAGATGGTGAGGCACTGCTTATGCGAATAAAGACACCCCTGTGGGTATGTACCCTACATGGCTCTCTACACACTCAAGCGGTGTCTCTCCTGTCTACATTGCTATTTTTAGCTGTGTAGTGTCCCACTGCCAGAGCCTTTCCCCACCACAGGCGATGCCAGAACCTTTCTCCACCGCTGCCCCACCACCAGAGCCTTTCATTGACACACACAATTAATGCCACGTGGGCATAGCTTGCTTTTCACTGCAGTGTGTTGCTACACACATATCCTACACACAGCTGCCAGTGGTGCGCAGTGCAGACATATTTTAAGAGGTTCAGAAGGCACAGTCCAGGGGGGAAAAGAAGGAAACATGGCATTAAGCTTGTTTTCCAGTGCCCAGAGTCTGGCCTCTGACTTCTGCGGGGTCCACTGTGGCTGACTCCAGAGCCGCGCAACACAAATTACAGCAGCAACCTTCTCATTTACAGCAGCCTCCCCATGGCTATGTATGGGCTGAGCTACAGCCTTAGAAATGCCAGTGGCTGGCACTATGTATATAACCCTTCCTGTCCTGGTTCGGCTCCCAGCACACTCCACATGTCAGGGGCTACAAGGTGCCATAATCTGCTTCTGTGTCAGGGAAATTCTTCTCTGGCCTGATGTGACTCCTCCACAGCCCCTATAAACTAGTGGAGTAGCATATTGGGGTAGGAGTCAAAATTGGCCCCTGAACCTTTGGAAAAATGTATGAACTTGCATATAACACCATCTTCTTAATTGTTTATAAATAGGGTTCTGTGTTTGTCACGGAACTCACAAATTCCGAGACTTGTTGCAACCTCCATGGCTTCTGCGGCAGCCAGTGTGGCTGACCCCAGGGCTGCCCAAGCAGCTGGCTCCGGGGCCAGCTAATCAGGTGGTTCTAGGGACAGCCACGCTGGCTGCTGCTGAAGCAGCCCCGCAGCCAGCTGCACCAGTGGCTGCTGGAGTGGCCCCGGGACCAGCCAAACTGGCCGCTGCTCGGTTGGCCCCGGGCAGCTAGCCCTGGGGACCAAACGTTCTTTTCATTAAGAGCACTATCCAAAGAACAGTTATATAGGAGCAAATCCTAGTCCCAGGCAAGTTAAAAGAAGAGTTCTCATTGATTTCAGAGGTGTTGTGTTAATTAGGATTTAGCACTAAATATTTTGTTACTGATATATTTTCACTCAATCCCAAATCCAAAAATATCCTGCCAATGCACCACAAATTATTTTAAAGCTTTCTTCTAGTTACAATATTTTTAAGTGACACTATAATGTTATGTATAGGATACTACACAGAGTGAAAAAGATATATGTTAATTGTCTAGCAATTGGAAAAGGAGAAGGGGACTCAAGGGATTAGGATTCTGTTTCCATCTCACTCTGTCACCTTCCGCAAGACACTTATGCCCCCTTTTTCGATGTGACCATTGATTTTGAATGCTGAAGCCAAGACTCAGAGGACCAAACTGGAGGTGGAGGATGACATCATGGATGGAACTTGATCTTCTAAATTCTGACATATTAAAAGTTAAGTGCACAGTTAAACAGGACCTCCAGAGATTAGTACCACTTTGACAAATGGGGGCAGATGCTTTTGAGAGATAGATATTGGCTGTGACTCAATAAGTTCTTCAAAGTATTTCCCTCTTCCAACCAATATCACTCCAGTCTTGTCCACTTTAAGTTTGAGCCAGCTGTTCTTCATCTATACACTGATCTCCTCTAGGCATTTTTTCATTCTTAAAATGGCACTGGTTACAACTCTGGAAGAGGTCGTATACAGTTGGGTGTCACCAATGTACTGCTGATGGTGGTGGAGTCTATGGCATCTCATTTCCAAATGATTTCATATTGAATAGTGCAGAGCAGGATAGATTTTACAGAACTCTGCAGGGGAGGGTGCTTTGTTTTTGTTTGTTTTGGGGTTAGGAGGTTTTTTTGGTGGTGGGGGTGCGGGGAGACTAACAATTGCATATTAGCATTCTTGGGCCCTGTTGGAGAGGAATTCATTATATACCTAGCCAATGAGGCAGTGGGGATGGAAGGATGGAATCCTTTTTGACCACAGCAGCAGTTGACACCTCCTCCAGTGCTTCAGGCTGTTCACTGATTATTATGTAATTGAAAGAATTTGAGTGATTGGCATATTCAATATTCAGCCTACAATAGGGAAAACTGAATTCCAGATTGTGGGTCTTTTTGGTACTTCAATTTATTGAGGATGCAATCATGCTAAAGTAATTGAAGAAAACGGTGATGAAGTAGAACATGAACACTTATTTATTTGAATGATTACTTTTCCATAAATGTTTTTTTAAAAGATCACATTTTAACATTTAAAAAAAAACGAATGGAAAAGGATTTTATGTTTGGATGAGCTACCTCATCTGCTTAAATACTAAGCGAAAAAATATATACTTTATAATTTAGACCAACTTAAATCTGAACTCAAGGTAAGGAGGACTATAGTTATCAATATTTAATTTGGGTGCTTCTAACAGCTTAAGTGGAATCATCTAATTAAAAAAATGCTAATGTAGAGGTATAGACTTTCCTTCTCCAAGTGCCATATCTTATTCCTTCTTCTTCATCTTCTTGGTATGTTTTTTTCTTTTTAAAACAGACAATACATGTTCACTACATGGCTTTTGGGTATGAATAAAATATTTGATTTGCAATTAAAAATACACAAAAGAACAAAAATTATACCAAATAGAGGGGTCTGAACTCTGAAGGGCATGGTCTAATAAAAGGAAGTAAGCATTTTGTAGTGCATGTCTATCTTGGATCTTAGCAAGAATATGCAACCAACTTTAAATGACAGAAAGTACATTTTAAAGTGTTTACTGATCAGCCCTTGTAAGATAGGCAGCAATTTCTCTTCAACAATTAACTAACAATAATCAGATCAATCTTTTAATTTGTCTAATAGATTACATCCTCTACTTTTCACTAGGAAAACAAATTCAGATTGCATTATATTCTGCTTTATTTTTCTTACTCAAAAAAGAAAAAACAAAAGGATACATTTAGTATTCATGAAATTAGACACACAGCATTGACCTGATTCAGGCATGATGTACGCAGGCACTGCATAGCCTTCCTCAGACAACTCTGCCAATGAACCTCAATTCACACCTACAACAACCCTGTTACGCCAGTCCTGTACTTTTTTGAGCAGAGTGCAAGTCATGCACTCACACAATTATCTGAGCTTTTGTGATGTGAACAAATGGAGATGAGGATAAGACCACTACACTCATTTCTAACCATTATTGTTATTTGTATTGCAGTAACACAACTAGGAGTCAGGTCCTGTATAAACGTACAGAGAGCACAGTCAATGCCCCAAAGAGCTTTCAAATTATTCTGAAGACACAATGTAACAAAAAAGGAAGGGAAGTGGGCAGGGAGGATGACTTATAAAGATAGAACCATACAGTTATGTATGTTAGTGTGACGGGGCACACCCCCACTCTAGTATAGCAAAGACTAACAAGCTCTTCTGTGCTCCTTCAGCATTACTAGGCACACCTGTAAGGCTTGCTATGCCTGGAAGAGGAGCTTACAAAGGGAAAACCTGCTACAGGAAGGCTTGGTGAACAGGAGGAAGACTGCTGTATCTCTGAGACTACTGAACACAGAGACAGATAAGCCAACAGAAAGACAGTTGCAGGCGTTACCACCCCTGAACCTACATGGATCAGCTATAAAGCAGGGTGCCCCACAGGAGGAGGGGCAGGAGACAGACCCTAATTATAGACACTATACCTGCTGATAAACCAAGCCCCAGAGGGGTGACCCCAAAAAAAGACTAAGAGACAAACCACCTTTGCCTTTCTTTTCTTTTACTCTGATTCCCTTCTCTCTTAAGGGAGAGAGAGAAAAGTTCTCTCTTTTGTTTGTGTTTATTTTGTTTGGAAAACTCCTTTGTGGTACAAACAGCAGATGGATATCATAAACAATCCGAATTGGGATCTGGTGGGGACTCAAGGGAGCCCCAACCACCACCACCCAGTCAGCTATTGCACAACTTATAGGTTCCAAATCATCTGTGTTGTTTTGCTTCGAATAAATAACTACGTTAACTACCTGTCATAAATATAAAGGGAAGGGTAAACAGCTTTAAAATCCCTCCTGGCCAGAGGAAAAACCCTTTCACCTGTAAAGGGTTAAGAAGCTAGGATAACCTCGCTGACACCTAACCAAAATGACCAATGAGAAGACAAGATACTTTCAAAAGCTGGGGGGAGGGAGAAACAAAGTTTCTGTCTGTGTGATGCTTTTGCCGGGGACAGAACAGGAATGGAGTCTTAGAACTTAGTAAGTAATCTAGCTAGATATGTGTTAGATTCTGATTCCTTTAAATGGCTGAGAAAATAAGCTGTGCTGAATGGAATGTAGGTTCCTGTTTTTGTGTCTTTTTGTAACTTAAAAGGTTTTGCCTAGAAGGATACTCTGTGTTTTGAATCTAATTACTATGTAAGGTATTTACCATCCTGATTTTACAGAGGTGATTCTTTTTACTTCTATTAAAATTCTTCTTTTAAGAATCTGATTGCTTTTTCATTGTTCTTAAGATCCAAGGATTTGGGTCTGTGTTCACCTATGCAAATTGGTGAGGATTTTTATCAAGCCTTCCCCAGGAAAGGGGGTGTAAGGGTTGGGAGGATTTTTGGGGGAAAGACATTTCCAAACAGGCTCTTTCCCAATTATATATCTGTTAGACTTTTAGTGGTGGCAGCGATAAAGTCCAAGGGCAAAAGGTAAAATAGTTTGTACCTTGGGGAAGTTTAACCTAAGCTGGTAAAAGTAAGCTTAGGAGGTTTTCATGCAGGTCCTCACATCTGTACCCTAGAGTTCAGAGTGGGGAAGGAACCTTGACACTACCTATCTCCAATTACTGTATAATCAGCATTGGTTGTCCAATTTCTCACAGGCATCACAGCAGAACTGGGTCTTGAGGCAGAATTAGAAAGAGGAGAGGGCAGTGATCTAAACATTGATTTGAACTTTATTCACAAAAAGTAAATGGCTAGTGCACTATTTCCACTGCATTATATAAAAGATTGAAAAAGATCCCAAATATTTGTGATTTGATTCTCTTTCATATTTTTAAACCAAACACTTCAGTTCAAAGTCCAAAACTGTTGTTTGGGGGGGGGGGGGTTGGAACAGATATCTGCTAATGAAACAAACTGTTTGCTCAATAAGTGTTTGTGGACATTTAATGTATCTGTTTTTCAAATTAACATTTTACATCATGATAAGAAACACTGAAAGATAAAAATGTCCCCAGTCCTCTGCAGTTTTTAAACTATATTACCAATACTGTTTGTTTTATGGGAAACATTTAATAAAAAGAAACAATTAGTTAAACACCTTAATTATTCTAACTTGTATTATAAATAATTTAAATATCTAAGCTGAATTATTTTAGTTTGCAGTATTAAATACAGTTGGCTTTAGTACTCAACTGCAGAAGTTAATTTTGATGGTTTTTTTTTATTTCAGATGAGAAATGTTTTTACATCTATTTTCTATTAAAATACAGGCAAACCCATTATCCAAATTTCATTTAGGTCCATCAGATCCAAAGTTTGCTGAAGAACATACCAAGTACACACTAAACAGTGTTCAGATCAAAATGTACAGCTCACTTTCTCAGCTAAGTCTAAGTCCAACTGTGTTTCCTCCAAACCAAAAAATGTCCACCCTGTAACAAGGGGAAAGTAGAGAAAGGAGAACATCTTATGGGTTATTTTTGTTTTGCTTTTTATGTAGATGTATTCTGCACTGACATATACACTTAGAAGTGCATTTGGATTATGAAAGCTACGGAGCATATGATTTTGGCATTTTGATAATATGCATTTTTATATGTCTCCTCTACATTTATCTGTGTTTGTGGATATATTTTAACTTTTTAATAGGAGCTTCAGTAATATCTACCATTTGGAAGGCTTACATTTATTTTTGCTTTGCCTCAATAGAGCTTAGTTTTACTTTGTATAGATATTACACTTGTTAGTGATGAATAAGAAGCTTAGCCTGACTGTTTCTGCTGGCGTTTCGCAAATCCTTGGCTTAAATTATGCCAGGTAGATTTTAAACTATTCATTTAGTTGATAAATTAGCAAAGTCTTTTATTTTTAGGGTTTATTCATATATGTTCTAGTGTTTTTCCATAATTTATTTCTAGCTCCAAGGGGTAATTCAGGAAATCTTTTGTTTACAGGTGCTATTAATATCAAAGGCCCCAATTCAGCAGGACCTAAGATCCTGAGCCAAAGTCACTGAAGTCAATGAGAGTATTTCAACTGGCTTCAATGACCACTGAATCAGACACTAATTGAATCAAGTCCTGTGTGGTTAGTAAACTTACCTAATAAACTGCTCATTTAAGGGCCACAAATCCTTCCCTGTTTTTTTCTTTTAGTGTAACCCTTGAGCATCTAAAAAGCAAACAGCAAGTCTTTAATTATTATTTGCATTATGGTAGCATCTAGAGGCCTCCGGGAAGGATCAGGACCCCACCATAGTAAGGACATACATACATAAAATGAAAAAAGGCCCTACCAAAAGTTCTGAGATACTAAATGTCTTCATAATTATATTTGGTTATAATCTGTGTAATAATTCAATATATGTGTTACTTTCTGTTCCTATTTTTTAAACAGATGGATGATACTTTTTTCAACTTTTCAAAGAGAAGATTATGTTCAGGTTAATTAGTACAATCCAATAAAAGGATAATTAGTTGTAAGTCTTGTGTGTATAGTGCTGATCAGATTTTCTGCATTGCATAGTGCCCAAAACACTGGATTTGAATTTTGATAAATACATAACAATTTGAAAAATCTAATTTTTGAAAGAGACACAAAACTGACAACGTCATTAAAGTGTAAAGAAATAAATGTACACTGTTATAAGAAAATGTAAAAACTTTTTTTGCTGTGTATCTTATTGACACAGCTTTCAAAGATTGAATTTAAAAAAAGCAGAAAGTTAGTTTGTGTCTTTTCTACAGTGGATTCTTAGTCTATATAGACAACAGGGCAAAGTGAAATAGACAATGTGTAATGTATTAGCCAGATGCAAGGAAGAATGTCTAGCGAGGATAAACACTGACTGGACAAAACTAGTCAGCAACTCCAAGGCCACAAGAAGCACGTAAGTAACAATAAGACAACTGTTGTAAGAAATATTGAATAAATGAAAGCAATGAGTTAAAAAAGATAAAAAGCTAAAAATTTGAGCATTAGCAGAATAAGTAAAAATGCATTAGAAAATATATTTAGAATGAAATATTTACAGATGAGGTAGTTTTAATAAATTGCACCTATGTAATGTTACAAGACAAGGTATAAAGAATGTGTGTGTTTAATGGGGAGGCGGATGGAGCAATCCAGATCGGACCATGTCAAGGTTCCTTCCCCACTCTGAACTATAGGGTACAGATGTGGGGACCTGCATGACCCCTAAGCTTATTTTTAAACTTCCCCAAGGTACAAACTATTTTACCTTTTGCCCTTGGACTTTATTGCTGCCACCACCAAGCATTTAACAAATATATAACAAGGAAGGAGCCCGCTTGGAAACGTCTTTCCTCCCAAACCCTACACCCCCTTTCCTGGGGAAGGTTTGATAAAAATCCTCACCAATTTGCATAGGTGAACACAGACCCAAACCCTTGGATCTGAAGAACAATGAAAAAGCAATCAGGTTCTTAAAAAAAGAATTTTAATTGAAGTAAAAGAATCACCTCTGTAAAATCAGGATGGTAAATACTTTACAGGGTCATCAGATTCAAAACATAGAGAATCCCTCTATGCAAAACCTTAAATTACAAAAAGACACAAAAACAGGAATATACATTCCATTCAACGCAACTTATTTTATCAGCCATTTAAACAAAACAGAATCTAACGCATATCTAACTAGATTGCTTACTAACTCTTTACAGGACTTCTGACCTGCATTCCTGCTCTGATCCCGGCAAAGGCAACACACAGACAGAGAGAACCTTTGTTTCTCCTCCACTCCAGCTTTGAAAGTATCTTGTCTCCTCATTGGTCATTTTGGTCAGGTGCCAGCGAGGTTATCATAGCTTCTTAACCCTTTACAGGTGAAAGGGTTTTTCCTCTGGCCAGGAGGGATTTAAAGGTGTTTACCCTTCCCTTTATATTTATGACAGACCATCTTTATGATGACAAGTGGCTTACCTGTGCCACATTATCCTATCCCTGCTCTCTCTACTTCACTTATGTTTTATGCTTGATTAAGATGGTAATATATTATCCTAAAAATTTCTTATTAAAGCTTTAAATTAGTTAGGCTTAGTAACTGGTGTGGACAGTGCTTTTCACCCCCCAAAAATGTAGCATCACTGATAAAAATCACATCAACTAATAATCAAATGTGAATCACAAGGCCGAAAAAAGAAAAAAAGAGAGAGAGAGAGAATCAGATCACAGAAAATATAGCAATGGAGACTTTATTGTTCATCCAATGTTTTAGATAAGCAGAAACTGCTAGCTGGATTAAAATAGTACCATTAAGATCATGTCACCCACATGACAGGGTGCTGCTGTTAAAACTTATTGCTGGTTAGCTGGCAATAAGCAATATTGTTTACTTCTTATCTTAAAGGATGGATAGTCAGTCACGTGTCTACTGTAATACAGTTCTAAACACTGATATTACTACTCCATCCCTGCATAAATGCATATCAAATAAAAGGTTCCCAGAAACAACATTAACTTCAGAGGCATCCCACTGTAACAAAGCAAAAAGCACAAGGCAGCATGTGAAGTGTAAACCCTAAGTATTTGCCAAATGGACTTTCCACATTACAGATAGGCACCTTTCTATGACCTACGTGATATTTTCTACTTTAAAAGGGAAATATCACAAATACCATGATAAATTAAATTACAATGCTGTGGTACATGTTCATAATTTTGGATGGACACCAAGTCTATTCTCTCAACAAGGCCTCTTTTTGTTCATGTAATGACCAAGTTTTGCAACACATGGTAATCAGACTACAGCCTTCTGTTACAGCAACAGCATTCGTGTGGGCTCACAAGCCGAAACACAACCATTATGAACAGGAATTTCAGGAGTTATGCCAGAGGAAATTTTCTAACACACAGCTAGTCGTATAACTGTATAATACAGAGCACAGGCTATTCCAACTAAGAGTAGCTTTAATCTTGTTTCAGGCATTTGGCACTTAGGTCCCAAGTCCTCTCTAATTTCCTTTTAAAAAAAAGAAAAAGTTTGAAGTGTAAGACTCATTCTCATTGATCTTTCTGCTGCTTTTGACTCTAATTCTTTTGCTTTTTTTTCATAACCTCTTCTTTCTCAACTCAGGACTTTCCTCCTCCTCCTCTTACCTTACAACTTGTTCTTTCAATGTCTCTTTTGGTGGCTCCATCTTTTCCTCCACATCTGTTTGAGCCCAGTCTACTCTACAAACTTTTGCCAGCATAGCTACGCTGGTCAGGACTGGGTGAGGAATGATCTCTGACAGACAGCTATGCCGACAAAAATCCCATACTACAGATGCAGTTACACTAGCAAAACTGCACTTTTGCCAGGGCATGTCTATAGGAACATTTAGTTTGCAACAAGCTGGAGTGTAAATCTACCTGGCACTGGCCTGCCACATTCTATCTGTCCTTGCAGATCCTGCTGCCGCATACCATAAGTTCCCTAGTATATTTAAATCTTCTCCCATTTTAAAGCGGGGTAGATCTGTGTATATATGTGTATATACATATACCAGCAAAGCGCCCCTACAGCACACTCGGTCCGAGTCCTACAGGATCCATCCACTGTCCCTTCTTTTTTCATACTACACTCTGTTCAACTATGTGATCTCATTCATTCCCTTGACTTCAGCCACTGTCTTTATGCTCATGACTCCCAAATCTACTTCTCCTTTCTTGACCTCCCATCTTATACTCCTGCCTCTGCCTCTCTCCAACACTTCCCCCAGATCTCTCCCCAGAACTTCAACTCAATGAATCAAACTGATTTATCTTCACTCCTAAATCTTTTCCTCTACCCCTTTCTCCATTTCTGTTGATAGTACCACTATATGTTATTACCAAGTCATAACCATAAGTCATCATCAACTCCTATGAAGTCATCTTCAACATCCTCCCCTCCCCTTCTATCTAGGCCCTTACAAGTCCTTTTGTTTCTTCCTCTACAATACCAAACTTTGTCACTTCTTTTATGATTACTGCCAACATACTAGCCCATACCCTCTTGCTCTCTTCTTAACTACTGTAGCCTTCAGCTCTCTTATCCAAAACAGTTCCCAAAAATCACAGAATCATAGAAATGTAGAGCTGGAAGGGACCTCAAGAGGTCAGCTAGTCCATTCTCCTGCACTAAGACAGGACAAAATATATTCTGACCTTTGTCTAACCTGTTGTTAAAAACCTCCAATGACAGGGATTCCACAACCTCCCTTGGAAGTCTATTCCAGAGCTTAACTATTCTTACAATTAGAAATGTTTTGCTAATACCTAACCTAAATCTCTTTCCTGTAGATTAAGCCCATTATTTCTTGTCCTACTTTTAGCAGACATGTAGAACAACTGAACCTCTTCATAACAGCCCTTTAACACACTGCAAGATTTATCAGGCCCTGCTCAATCTTCTTTTTTCAAGATTAAACATGCCGAGGTTTTTAAGTTTTCTTCATAGGTCATGCTTTCTGAACCTTTTATCAACAACCTTTTGTTGTTCTCCACTGGATTCCACAATTTGTCCACATCTTTCTTAGAGTGTAGCACCCAAAACTGGACACAGTACTCCAGCTGAGGCCTTACCAGTGCAAAGTAGAGCAGGACAACTTCCTCCTGCATCTTACATATGACAATCCCGTTAATACAACCCAGAATGATTTTTGCCGTTTTTGCAACTGCACCACATTGCTCACTCATATTCAATTTGTCATCCACTATAACCCCCAGATCCTTTTCAGCAGTACTTCCATCTCGCCAGCTATCCCCACTTTGTAGCTGTGTATTTGTTTTTTTTCTTCCTAAGCGTAGTATTTTGAACTTGCGTTTATTGCCTTTCATATTGTTGACTTCAGATCAATTTTCCAATTTGTCAAGGTAGTTTTGAATTCTAATCCTGTCCTCAAGGTGCTAGCAAACTCCCTCAACTTGGTGTCATCCACAAATTTTACAATCATACTCTTCACTCCATTCTCATGGCAAGTTATAAGAATGTATGTCATCTCTGAAAAATGGATCAAGCTGATAGAAAACATCTACAGCAAGTTGATGAGTGCAGTGAGATTAGACAAGAAGCTGATGAAATGGTTCAGGATCACTGGAGAAGCGACAAAAGGATGAATGGTATCACAAGATTTGTTCAGCTTGGTTCTGGAAGCAGTAATAGCTGTAGCACTGACAGATGAAATGGGACGAGTCATGTTAATATGTAGAACGACAATGCATAACCTTAGATTTGCAGAGGATATTGACCTCATGGTACTGAGCAAGGAGGATTTACAGAGAATAACTGACAAGGTTGATGATAAAAGCAGAAAATTCATATTGAACATCAGCATGGAGAACACAAAAATTATGGCAGTTGGAAAACAAGAGGTAAAGATCAAATTCAGAGACAAAGGACTAGAAGAAGTGGAAAAATTTGCATACCTTGGAGGACTACTATCAAAGAACGGGAATTATGAAGACGATATACAAAGAAAAATCAGACTGGCCACGACTGTATTCGCAAAACTATGCAAGATCTGTAAGGTTAAAAACATTTCAATAAAAACAAAACTCAACATATACCAGACAACTATCATGCCAATAATGCACTATGGGTCAGAATGCGGAAGTACGAGTATTTCTGACAATGAAAGATTTTGACTGCAGAAATAAACTTGCTCAGGCTAATACTGACAGTTCCAAAACTGCAGAAAACAAAAAGATGAAGAGATAAGAAAACGGCTAGAGCAAGAAATAATGCTATTACAGAAAATTCAAAAAAGACAACTGTGGTGGTTTGGAAATGTGTCAAGAATGCAGCTGAAAAGTATACCATACATGGAAATACATACCAGAGTGCAAAGACCTGGGAATAAGAGGAAGACCAAGGATGTGTTGGATAGACATGATGAAGAATGGCATAGAACAAAAAGATTTCAAGATGAACAAAGCTGTGAAGCTGGTACAATACAGAGTAGTGGACATAAGAAGGGCCATACTGGGTCAGACCAAAGGTTCATCCAGCCCAGTATCCTGTCTACCGACAGTGGCCAATACCAGGTGCCCCAGAGGGAGTGAACCTAACAGGTAGTGATCAGTGATCTCTCTCCTGCCATCCATCTCCACGCTCTGACAAACAGAGGCTAGGGACACCATTCCTTACCCATCCTGGCTAATAGCTATTAATGGACTTAACCTCCATTAATTTACCCAGCTCTCTTTTAAACCCTGTTATAGTCCTAGCCTTCACAACCTCCTCAGGCAAGGAATTCCACAGGTTGACTGTGCGCTGTGTGAAGAAGAACTTCCTTTTATTTGTTTTAAACCTGCTGCCCATTAATTTCATTTAGTGGCCCCTAGTTCTTATATTACTGGAACAAGTTAATAACTTTTCCTTATTCACTTTCTCCACACCACTCATGATTTTATATACCTCTATCATATTCCCCCTTAGTCTCCTCTTTTCCAAGATGAAAAGTCCTATCCTCTTTAATCTCTCTTCATATGGGACCCGTTCCAAACCCCTTTTCATTTTAGTTGCCCTTTTCTGAACCTTTTCTAATGCCAGTATATCTTTTTTGAGATGAGGGGACCACATCTCTACACAGTATTCAAGATGTGGGCGTACCATGGATTTATATAAGGGCAATAAGATATTCTCCGTCTTATTCTCTATCCCTTTTTTAATGACTCCTAACATCCCGTTTGCTTTTTTGACTGCTGCTGCACACTGCGTGGACTTCTTCGGAGAACTATCCATGATGACTCCAAGATCTTTCTCCTGATTTGTTGTAGCTAAATTAACCCCCATCATATTGTATGTATAGTTGGGGTTACTTTTTCCAATGTGCCTTACTTTACATTTATCCACATGAAATTTCATTTGCCATTTTGTTGCCTAATCACTTAGCTTTGTGAGATCTTTTTGATGTTCTTCACAGTCTGCTTTGGTCTTAACTATCTTGAGCAGTTTAGTATCATCTGCAAACTTTGCAACTTCACTATTTACCCCTTTCTCAGATCATTTATGAATAAGTTGAACAGGATTGGTCCTAGGACTGACCCTTGGGGAACTCCACTAGTTACCCCTCTCCATTCTGAAAATTTACCATTTATTCCTACCCTTTGTTCCCTGTCTTTTAACCGGCTCTCAATCCATGAAAGGATCTTCCCTCTTATCCCACGACAGCTTAATTTACATAAGAGCCTTTGGTGAGGGACCTTGTCAAAGGCTTTCTGGAAATCTAAGTACACTATGTCCACTGGATCCCCCTTGTCCATGGCCTTCAATCAGCCCCATCGTTGCTTTTGAGCTGACAGACAGGAATAAAAGACGACAACAACTCCTCTCCATTTCATTATGCACGTTTTCATTAATGGAATATTGAATATTACCAGACCCAGGACAGACCCTTGCAGGACCTCCTAGATGCACCCCCCTCATCTGACAGGAAACCTTGATAACTACTCTTGGTGTACAGTCTTTCAATCAGGTTGCAGAGTAACAGCCATGTTAGTCTGTATTCGCAAAAAGAAAAGGAGTACTGGTTAGTCTCTAAGGTGCCACAAGTACTCCTGGTCTTTCAATCAATTGAGCACCAGCCTTATAATTTCACCTAGACCACATTTCCATAGTTTTGCTTATGAGAATGTCATGTGGGACTGCCCCAAAAAGCTTACTAAAATCAAGATATATCACGTTTACATCTTCCCCCATCCATTAGGCCAGTAACCTTGTCAAAGAAGGAAAATAGATAGCTTTGGCATGATTTATTCTTGACAAATCCATGTTGGCTATTATTTATAACCCTATTATCCTCAAACACTCTTCTTCCTTTTCTACCAGTGTGACTTTCTGCACCTCCAGAATTCCTGTTTTCCTCACAAAGTTCAAGTAACTTTATGTTTAGAACACTGCACATTCTCCTCCTTCACATGCTCCCATCCTATATTTCATTACAATAAGTTATGAATATTAATTTAGTATCACATTGATGTATATTCAGTGTTTATGCTGAGAAAGTCAAGAAAATTGAAATCATAAGTGACCTCAGCAATCAATGTTACAGCTTTGTCCAACATGATTTTCACATCAAAATAATAGTAGATTTCACATATTAATTTTATATTAAGGACTAAAAGAAATCCAGACACACATTTTGCAACACAAAGCTGTTTTTAAATACCCCAATTAAAATATGTTCTCACTAGGGCATTACCAAATATTTGTTTTTCTCTGATCATAACTGTGCTAACTTTAGCCACAACTGAAGCATGATGTGGGTATAATATAATATCCATAACTTTATAATTTTAGAATGTATTTTTCCTTTTAAAACTTTAGACAAGGTAATTAGCTGGTAAATAGGCTTACCTACACTTGATGTTGTTGGAGCTATGCTGCTTTACATCAGCTGAGAAACTGCCCTGTTTTTTAATGTGGTACAACTTTTTGTAAGCAGAACATCCCCCAGTAGAATCACACAAAATCCACATTTAAGTGGCTGGATATGTGTAGTTCTCTTTAACTATAATCGAAGTTAAGCATTTTGAGACTCAATGCCGGGAAAATTCAGATTTAAAGAAAGTTTCCAATCTGTTTTAAAGTAACTCTTTACATTATGAACATAATTCAAATGTGTACTTCAACACACAGCAGGCATGTTGAAGCAGCCTTTTACAATGAGCACAAGTGTACAAATAATCCTAAGCAACACCTCCTCATTTGAGCTGTCAGGCCCTTTTACCCTCTCCTTTGCCTTAGTTGGTTTCTCTGCTGAGCCCCATTTCTAATTCTAACAGAATGATTTTACCCTACCAGGATAAAAGGAAATAGGTGAAACTCCATTTAGGAGATTATTACAAGTCTTGGGAGGACAGAATCGGATCTCAGCTACCTTAACATAAATCCAGTCACCTTGTTGACGGTGGTAGAGTTGCTCTGGATTTATTACACCTGCGTAACCCAGTGCAGAATCCAGGCCCCTGTCCCCAGGGGCACAGCTGTGCACAGGAGCATTTTAAACCTTTTCCCCCAACCATGGGTCCTTCCCAGAGGGGAAAGTTCATTAGCGCTTTGGGCACCCCGGGGGCTCGCTGCATGATTGGGGCGGTTACCCATTAGGTGGGCAGGACGCAAGCTCCATACTTTTAAGGGAGGATAACACCCCCCCCCCTTACCCTACCCCCCCAAACACAGAGCTGAGCCTTTCCTCGTCCAAAGAGCCAGGCTCTCCCAGCGGCCCCCCACCCCCTGGGCAGGGGGAAATCCTGCGCCATTTCGGACCCAGACACAGTCGCCTCCCGCCCCCAGTTTCCCCACTCACGCTGGGTCGGCGGCGCTGGGGGCGCAGGCTCCGCCCTCCGGGTCGCTCTCGGCCACCCCCTCCTCGCCGATGTCGGGCAGGGTGACGAAGAGCAGCGGCTTGGCGCCGAGGGCTGACCAGGCGCCGGGCTCTCTGTCCGCGGGAGCCGCTGCCTGGCGCGGGGAGCCTCCGCCCGGGTACGCCGCCCCAGCCCCGCCACCGGGAGCCGCCTGCCCTGGGAGCGCCGCGGCGGCGGCAGCCGGGGAGCCCCCCGCTAGTGGAGGGAGCGGCCGGGGGCTGGCGGGCAGGGAGCTGGGCAAGGGAGCGCGGGGGAAGGACGGGGCGGGCCGGGGGTGGAGGGGGGACGGGGGAGGCGGCGCCCTGGACGCGGCAGGGCAGCCGGGAGCCGCCCCGGGCACGGGGGAGCAGGAGGCGGCGGGGCCCGGGGCTGGAGCCGCGGAGGGCTTGAAGAGCCTGGCGAAGATGGTGCCCAGGTCCAACACCGCCACCTTCATGGCTGCGCGCCCGGCCGCAGCCGCTCGCAGCCCCACGCACAGCGAGAGCAGAGCGCGGAGCGGGCAGCGCCCGCCAGGCGGGGAGGGGGCTGAGCCTCCAGCCAGCCGAAGCCAACCCCGGGGCCAGGGCGGAGTGTCCCCCTGTCACTGGCCAGCGGCGCGGGCCGCGCTCGCTGTTAGGGGCTCCGGGCTGGCAGGTTGCCGCAGGTGCCCGAGGGGAGGGGAGGGGAGGGGGCGGGGGTTGCTAAGCTAAACAAAAACCCAGGAGCTGCGGTAATTGGGCGCTTGACTGCAGCTCCGGGGCCTGGGCCGTGCGTGGAAATTGACAGTGAGCATCACGCGCAGCTCCACCCGGCATAGCCCTTAACAGGGAACGTGTTGCTGAAGAAACAGACCTGTCCAAATTATAGATCATCTGGGCTGGACAAAAACAGGCTGCTGGAGCTGAACCCCATTGGAACAATTCCTGGCTGGTCAAAGCAAGAGCTCTGTGGGAGGTGGGGAAGGGGAACGTGCAAAAGAAAATGGGATACTTTTTGCATAGCAAACAAAGCATGTGTCTGAAAAGGCTTTTGGTTTTAAATAATGTACTCTGTTTGGAATGAGGAACGTAGTTCTTAAAGCTACAATCCCAGCCAAATCAGCTCTTAGGTGAGTCTGTCAAACAAGGGTTTGTGGTAAAAAGGTGTTAACTTTTTCTGGCCAAGTGACAAATCACTCCTGAGAAGAATGGATGAAAGCTGGATGCCTAGGCTCAATCCTGCTAAATCCAGTGATGTTGTTGGGTTAGGTGGGAGGGACTGGGGGAAACAGCAGAAGTAATTTTTCCCCCTTTGATTAAGGTAGAACACCACTTCCCATTAGCAAGGTTTGCAAACCAGGGTCCTGATACTGCAACTCCAACACTTGGGTGGATAACTGCATAATGAGGCTCTGCACAGGCACAGAGATCCATCTGCAAGCTAAAAGTTGCAAGAGTGGGATTTAGAAGTCTAAATGGCTTCTCAGTTGTTCATGGATCTTTGGATAACAATAATGAAGAGTGCAGTTTTGCATTTTTGCTTGGTGGAGACATTGCAACTTTTCCCATAAGATGCAGAGCTCACAACCACAGTTATCCTTGCCATAGTTTCAGTTTGGATTATGGCAGTGTGCTTTATAGGGTAGGGCACCTGAAGACTACTGTTTGAAGCTGAAGCTAGTGCAGATTGCAAGTCACTATGGCTTGGAGATTCTAGGCTGTTGGAATGTTCCCCTTAAGACCTGTAGGCAACATAAGTTAGAGCAGTTTGCCCCAAGATCTGGGGCCACAAAGGTATCTGGAAGCCACTTTTGCCCATCACCCCTCATTTTGTGTCAACCACAGCTTGGTCAGACCAGGGTCCGGTCAAGTGTTTCACTATTGATTGGTGCCTCTCAAGGGGTATCACAAACTAAAATTATGAAAATTGTCTTCCATTTTGAGTGTGCGCACCCACACACTGGTTTAATACTGTTGCTTGTGCATAAAGTCTACCTTTTTTTACAGAATAAATCATTAAAGTATTTAGTGAGATGATCATTTAGATTGTTAGAGTTTACTCATCAGAGAGTCTCCTTTGTGAGGCTACGTAGTCTATGTGTATAAATACATTATGATTGATTACAGGAAATCAAACTGCAATTGATCTATCTTAATGTTCTTCAGTTAATTTTCAGCAAAAGAGACATTTTGAAAATGTACATATCTGAATAAAGTGTAGGTATGGAGGGAAATATTACAAACAGGTTATTATTACACAAATAATCATAATAATCTTACTGACAATAAGAATTAGTAATACAAATACCATTCAGAGGATTCATTTAGGATTGGACCAAAGAGAGAGGTCAAAAAGGGTACAGTAGTCAAGACAAGAGATGAGCCTGCACAAGACTTTCAGCAGCCAAATAGAAAGAAAATATGAAACGAGAGAGAAACTCTATGGAAAAAGAAGCAGCAGATTTGGACACAAAGTGGAGTGTGGGTGTAGTGAAGCAGAGTGACCTCCCTTCCTTCCCCACTGGAGAGCAAGGGACCACTACACTTGGTGGAGAACACAGGTAGCGCCCCCTCCTCTGAGATAAGGGGACAAGCCAATGACAGCGGTAGACAGAACCCCTTCACCCTTCCTCAATTTAGGAAGGATGGAAGCCAAGAAGTTGATTAAATGGCTTGCCAAGAGCCAGCAGCAACAACTGCTGCAACAGCTGGGGAGTCAGCAACAGCAACTGATTCAAGAACTGGGGGCCCAGAACTGTGAGCAACAACAACAGTGCTTGCAGCAGCTTGCAGCACTTCTGCCAACCCCCATGGGCCCCAACCCCAGGGGTGCTGCAGCACCCACCACGATGCCGGTGCACTTGGCAAAAATGGGCCCCAAAGATGATCCCAAGGCCTTCCTTATCATGTTTGACGGGGTCGCCTACACAGCTAAGTGGCCCCTGGAGCAGTGGGCCAGCCTATTGGCTCCGTACTGGAGAGGCATGGCCCACGCTGTCTACTGGGGGGCTCCCAGTAGGGAAGCTTAAGAGTATTGGTGGTTGAAAGCCGCCATCCTTGATGCACTTGAGATCACACCAGAGACGTTCTGGCGGCAACTCCAGCTGCAGCCCGAACGGTGTAGGGGGCCGAAGTCACTGAATGAGTTGTGCTCGAACAAGTCATACATATCCTTCCAATGCAAGGAAGAACCTGGGTCCTCCACCACCAGCCAGTGACCCTGAGCATGACTGTGGCCCTGATGGACAACTTGTTGGTGGCATAGCCTGGGGCTCGGCCCATGAACCTGGTGATGCCCCCCAGGGGCCAAAGGAGCAAACCCTGACCCAGCCCAAGACAGCCTGAGGGATGGGAGGTTGGCAAGCCCCAACGCCCACCCCTTACAGCACTGGGACTACCTGAGGACATAGTCATCATGGGGAAGCCCCAGACTGCAGGCACGCTAATGTTCTCACCCAGCTCTGCAGAACAGCCCTGATGCCCCAAGATCAGCCTTTGTTTCACTTGAGGCCGATTCGAACATCTCAAATGGGAATGTCCCATGATGGACTGCAGTTTTGGCCAAGTCTGTTCTGGGAAGGCCCTGGGCCCATAAGCAGCCCTCAGATAAGCTGACAATCCCCCTTAGCGTGAACAGAGTCCAGGTATCCACCCTCCTTGATTCGGGGTGCAGGCAAACTCACATCCACCAGGATCTCATCCTGTCTCCAGACCCGCCGCTGGGTGTCATTCAGCTGCAATGCATCCACGGGGATGTGAAGCCCTATCCCAAGACCCTAACCACCCTGACTGCGAAAGGGGAGACACAGCCCATGATGGTTGGGCTGGCATACCCCATCATCTTGGGCCGTGACTGGAGGGGTTTCCCAGAGGTCCTGTGTGAGACGACTACAGGGGCCCCCCCAGCCTGAAGTAGCCCACAAGGGGAGCAGACAGAATCTCTGAGGACCCCAACAGGGAGGACCATCGGGCTAGCAACCCTAACCCTGACCCCCAAAGAAAGAGATTGAGCCCAGAAAACTCAGGAAGAATCCCCAAATTTGGGAGCCTACTTCAGCTGGGACCAACGAGAGGATCCCTCACTTAGCCAGGCCTATGAACAGCTGGCTCGCATTAATAGGGCTCTGATGGAACCCCACCAAGCAACGGTATACCCCCACTTCAAATTGACTGGTGACGGCCTAGACCACCCGTGACCTAAATTCCCTGTAAGCTGCGCAGCCGCACAGCAGCCTATTTAGCGCCATGCAGGCGCTTAGGGAACCCTCCCCTAGCCCAGAGCTCTCACGCCCTGCACCCAACCCTCTGCCCCAGCCCTGAGCCCCCTCCCACAAAAACCCTTTGGCCCCACCCTCACCACATGAATTTTGTTCTTTGCACCAATATGGAGGTGATGTGTTGGTGCACAGAACAAAATCACCTCCATTTTGGTGCACACAACAAAATTCATTCCGCACATTTGAGGGAACACTGCCTGTGACCCTCAGACCCATGAAACTTGAGCCCAGCTGGTGGTAGGCCAGTGCTACCGCTGTGCAGTCTTGTGTCTTGTTCAGCAGCTGGGCACCTGGGCCATGAGAAAACCCTAGCATGAGTTCTGGCCTGATTCTTCTGGCCTGGAATGCATAGGGAGGTGAACGATTTTTGTGACTCCTGACCTGAGTGCCAGTGAGCAGCCCTGAGGGACGTACCAAGGGCGCATCTCATCCCATTGCTAGTGGTTGGCACCCCATTCGAGAGGATTGCCATGGATCTCATGGGGCCCCTCCTGAAGAGTGTCAGGGGATTCTAATTCATTCTGGTGGTTCTAGATTATGCCACTCAGTTTCCAGAGCTGATTCCCTGTCGAAACATCACTGCCCGGATGATTGCCACGGAGCTCCTGAAAGTCTTTGCCTGTGTAGGCCTCCCACCAGAAGTCCTGACAGACTAGGGCACAAACTTCACATCAAAACTCTTTCGCCAAGTCTGTAGCCTTGTAGCGAGGCCCACACTGGGCCCCTCTGTTTTCAGCCCCTGTTGCCCTCTCCAATCAGTCAGGAACGTCTCAGCTTGATGTAATACCAGTGTTCTTTATTTACAGTTGTTTTCCCAGCACCTGTGTACAGGTTTCACAGCCAATTTTGCCAAGTGCAGGCTTGGCCAGCAACAGACCAGAAGGCTCCTGGCTCCCACCTCCCTCTGAGCCTAGCCTTTCCCCCTTCCCCCTTCTCTCTGGTTTCTGCCCAGCCTTTATAGCCCTGGCTAACGAGGCTGGCAGGGGCTGCCTGTTACCAAGCAGACACAGGGCTATCTGACCAGCCCCAGTTCATTACCTTTGATTGGGGCTAGAGTGACAGGGGCTGATTAAGTGCTTCTCACTCAGCACCCTCTCACAAGCCTACTGGGAATAAAAAAATTACAGACCTCATATACCACCCACAGACGGATGGGCTGGTGGAACGTTTTAACCAAACACTGAAGGAAATATTGTGGAAGTTCCCCCCAAAAGATCTTCACCAGTGGGACCTGTGACGTTGCACTCCATATGATTTTATGAAAATATGCTAATAAGTGTGAATATAATGTAACTGGAATATGCTTCATGCAAAAGTCTCTTGTAAGGTATCATTACAAAGCTTATAATCTACTGAGTGTGTTCATCCTATTTGTATGAATGTATCATTCTTGTATCTGAAGCTAGAAATATAAAATATAACTCTGAGGTCCTATTGTAGTTATGCAAAGTGAGGCCACTAATGTTGGTTTAGAATCTTGATGGCTCCCATCAACTGGGACAATTGACTGCAAATGGCTCTGTTTACTTGCAAGCCTTCCTGTGAGTCAGGCTTGGGGTCTCACAGGACATGTGACCACGTCACCTGGTACTGGAATCCATCTTAAACCTGGTGCTTTTCCATTTAGAAGGAGGGGTGGGGACCTAAAGAGACAAAAGATTCGTGCCTTATGCAAAAGATATATAAGGGGGTGGAACAGAACAGAGCGGGGCTACAGTCATGATAAATCCCCTAGTTACCACCTGAGCTGGAACAGGGACTGTACCGGGGAAAGGATTGGGCCCAGACTAGAAAGGAGTCTAGTTGGTGAAAGAAGTTTATTGGAACACCTCTGAGGGTGAGATTTCATCTATATTCAGTTTTCTACTGTATTAGGCTTAGATTTGTGTGTTTTATTTTATTTTGCTTGGTAACTTACTTTGTTCTGTCTGTTATTACTTAGAACCACTTAGTGAGCTGTAGCTCATGAAAGCTTATGCTCAAATAAATTTGTTAGTCTCTAAGGTGCCATAAGTACTCCTTTTCTTTAAATCCTACTTGTTATATTTAATAAAATCACTTGTGTTTATTAATTAACCTAGAGTAAGCAATTAATTCCTGGGGGAGCAAACAGCTGTGCGTATCTCTCTATCAGTCTTATAGAGGGTGGACAATTTATGAGCTTACCCTGTATAAGCTTTATATAAAGTAAAACAGATTTATTTGGGGTTTGAATCCCATTGGGAGCTGGATGTCTGGGTCCTAGAGACAGGAGCACTTCTTAAGCTGTTTTCAGTTAAGTCGGCAGTTTTGGGGGGACATCCCAAGCTTTGAAGTCCCAAGCTGGCAGGGAAAACGGGCTCAGAGGTAGTCTCAGCACATCAGGTGACAATCCCAAGGGGGTTTCTGTGACCCAACTCATCACAGGACCAACTTATCCCACCCCTGTTACTGGCTGTGCGGGAGGTCACCCAGTCTTTGACCAGGTTCTCCCCCTTTGAGTTGTTATATGGCTGGCAGCCAAGGGGGCTGCTAGACCTTATGGGGGAAAACTGGGAGCAAACACCATTTCCATTGCAGGGCCTCCTCCAGTATGTCCTGCAGCTTCAGGAGCAGATAACCGGGGTGGGGGATCTGGTGAACAAAAATCTACAGAATGCGCAGAAGGAACAAGAGCGAATATATAACAAGGGAGCCCAGAGGAGGACCTTTGCACCCGGCAAAAGGTACTGCTCCTACTACCCTCTGAAGAATCAAAGCTCCTTGCATGCTGGCAGGAGCCTTATGAAATTATTCGCCAGGTCGGGCCGGTCACCTGAGTTGTCCCAACCTGACCAAAACAAAAAAATGACAGGTCTATCATGTCAATTTGTTAAAGGCATTGCGGGAGTGGGAGAGGCTGCTAATCACTCCCTGGAACTAGACCTAGGACCCAAACCCCCTGGTTCCACCAACTCAGAGGAGCCAGCTGGGGGATACCCTGACTGAGGAGCAACAGGAACCTGTTGAAGTCATTCCCCAAAACTTTCATGGTGCAGACAGGGCAGACCACACTAGTTCAACATAGAATATTGACGAACCTGGGAGAAGTCATCTGAGAGATCAAGAGGTCATTGCCCTGCCACACCCATGAAATAGTGGAGAAGGAGGTCCAGACCATGCTGGAGCTAGATGTAATAGAGCAGTCACAAAGTGACTGGCACAGCCCCATCATCCTGGTCCCAAAGCCGGATGGGACCCTTAGGTTCTGCATCAATTTTAAGAGAGTCAACACCATCTCGAAATTGGACACGTACCCAATGCCGTGTATTGATGAGCTACTAGACCGCCTCGGTGATACCCAATACATCAGTACTCTGATTCTCACAAAGGGGTACTGGCAAATTCCCCTGGACCAAGCTCCGGGGAGAAGACTGCCTTTGCCTCCCTGACCGGGTTTTACCAATTTGCCTGGGTGCCTTTTGGTCTCCACGGGGCCCCGGTCACCTTCCAGCAGCTGATGGACCAGATCCTACAGCCTCCCTGTGCCTGTGCCGCAGCCTACCTCAATGATGTAGTGATTTACAGCAGCCACTGGGAGGACCATCTCAACCAGGTAGTTGCCGTCCTTAGTCTTACGGGACGCCAGCCTGACTGCCAACCCCAAGAAGTGTAAAATTGTCTGACAGGAAACCACCTATTTGGGGTGCACCCTCGCATGAGGCCAAGTACGACTCCTGGTAGGGAAGATCCAGGCACTGCAGGCCTAATCGGCCCCTACCACAAAGAGACAGGTGTTGCAATTTCTTGGGCTAGCAGGCTACTATCACTGCTTTGTCCCCAACTTTGCCTTGATTGCAGCACTGCTGACAGAGCTCCTGAAGGAGAGCCCCTGAGGTGTGTGTTGGACCGATGAGTGCAGACAGGCCTTCCAAACCCTCAAAGACCAACTCTGCCGAGAGCCCATAATCTTCAGCCCGGACTTTAACTGGGAGTTTCTGTTACAGGCGGACGGATCGGAGGTGGGCCTGGGAGCTGTCCTCTCTCCCAGTAGGTAAACGGAGATGAGCACCCCATATTATATATCAGCTGCAAGTTGTTACCCTGAGAACAGAACTACTCAGTTGTTGAGAAGGAAGCTCAAGCCAAGAGAGTCCACACCACTTGGCGGCCAAGTGGGCCGTGGACACCCTGAGATACTTCCTCCTAGGGGCGCCCTTCGTGCTAGTGACCGACCATGCCTGGCTGAACACTTAAGTGATTGAACACTGTTAAGGAAACGAATCAGTGACTAATGTGCTGGTATTTGGCCCTGCAGCTGTATGCTTTCATGGTACGTCATCAAGCAGGTAGAGACCATACCAACGCCTACTTCTTCTCTCGGATGGGGGAAGGAGATATTGCCATCTCCAGTTCCCTGGAGATGGACTTGAGGGGGAGGTGTAGTGAGGCAGAGTGGCCTCCCTCTGGACTGGAGAGCGAGGGACCCCTACACTCGTTAGTGAGACAGTAGAGCTTCACTCTAATAGCCCTATCTTGAAATATTTGGGTTTACAACCATGTACAGGAAAATAGCTACATACGGGGCACATTGTGGTTCATCCTGTACACTTGCGCAGGGGAGTATCTGCCCTGCATGAGTGTACAGGATGAACCACAAGTACATAAAAGGTTGTTACAAGGAGGAGAAAAATTGTTCCCTTTAACCTCTTAGGACAGGACAAGAAGCAGTGGTCTTAAACTGCAACAAGGGTGATTTAGGTTGGACATTAGGAAAAAGTTCTTAACTGTCAGGGTGGTTAAGCACAGGAATAAATTGCCCTGGGGGTTGTGGAATCTCCATCATTCGCAATTTTAAAGAGTAGATTAGACAAACATTTGTCAGGGATGGTCTAGATCAGTGGCTCTCAAACTTTTTTACTGGTGACCCCTTTCACATTGCAAGCCTGAGTGCAACCCCCTCTTATAAATTAAAAACACGTTTATATATATATTTAACACCATTATAAATGCTGGAGGCAAAGCGGGATTTGGGGTGGAGGTTGACAGCTCCCAACCCCCCATGTAATAACCTCACGACCCGCTGAGGGCTCCCAACCCCCAGTTTGAGAACCCCTGGTTTAGATAATACTTAGTCCTGCCATGAGTGCAGGGGACTGGACTAGATGACCTTTCAAGGTCTCCTCCTGTCCTATGATTCTATGATAATATAAAAATAGTATTAGTGTATTGATTTAATATCATTTTACTCAGTCATTTCAGGCACATTGTTTTCCTTGAAATCCCTTCTGTAGAACAAACAATTTTTTAAGAACTCAGTATGAAAATTTTAACTTGTAAATATTGAAGTACAGACAATATTTAGTCTGTTTCACAACTAATACCTTTATTACACATGTTAATAGCTAACATTTGTTAGACAGCATGTTATATTGAATTGGGATGAGAAGTCTAATTTTGCTATTTTTCATTACAGTAAAGATTTAGAGAACACACAAGGAATGGTCCACAAGTTAATCTTTAAATAGAGGCAAGCATAAGTGAAAGTGTAAACTTGGCATCACATCCTTAATGCCTCGCCTCCTCAACTTTCATGGCTTAAACAAGAAGAGAGAATTTGTCACTTGGACTGAAAAGATGATGAGAAAGATGAGATGAGAGCATCACAATGAGGATAATCCTGTTACTGTAATTAAGGAATCATCACATATCAGTTCATCTGTAAACAAAGCCCTTTATTTTCATGTTAGATCTTCTGTAATCAGCTGTATGTATCCTTCAATCTCTACCAATGCACACAAAGGGTATTTGTTCTTTTTTGTTAATTTTTTCTCTTTAGCTAAACTTTATTATATGGCATCTGTTATCATAGAATCAGTGCATTTTTAAAAAAGCTGTTAAAACTGATGCTTTTACAGATTGACATGTACATTTGACAGGCAAAACAGCTTTTCTTGTATGACTTATTTACATAAAGAGGTACATTGTATGAAATGTTACTGTAAAACAAATGGTTTTACAGTAACAGAAGTCCACAAGTAGTCAAACAGTCCCCTTTGTGGGGGCTTTGCCAATTCCCAACTCCCTCCGCAGTTATGTATCTGTCTGTGGCTTTGGCCCAGGTCGACAAATGGATTAGGACATTACAACACTCAGTGTTGCAACACCTAACTTTAACTGCCTAGAAAGTCACTGGAACAATAATGGACTCCACAAACCCTGAGTTAGGCACCTAGGCTCCCTATACAATGCATAGGGAGAAAGATGTTCCGAAGAATGGGATCTACAAAAGCCAGTACACTAGCTGCAGAGCTGCCTAAGATAGCCAATGGCTAAGTTAGCTGATGAGTAAGGTGTGTCCAAAGTTCTGTCTCTGAGTTCAGTACCTAGGTCCAGGTTGCAGAGAGGTGCCTATGTCTGCTAGCAATGCAATCTACAACCAAGAAGAACCCATCTCCTGCAGTCAGATGAATTGGGCCACTAAACAACTTCTTGTGAGAAGGAGATGGGTGCTTGCCTAAGTCCACATAAAATGACCAGGGGAGTGGAGGCGGTAGCCTTCCTCAAAGCCTTTAGCCCAGTGTTTAGGGTATTAACCTAAGATGTCAGTATTCCTAGCTCCATTCCCTCCTCTACGTCATGAGAAGAAGAGAATTGAACAGTGATTTCCCACCTCTCAGGTGCCTGTCCTAACTACTGGGCTTTAGAGGTGTTTTCACTCTCTCTTGGGCCTAATTAATATTTAATTATGCAATTAAAACTTCAACAAGAGAAACTGGGAGAGCCCCCAAACAGAATCTCCTGGAGATCAGTGAGTGTGTTTAAAACTCTTCTCTTCAAGCAGCATGGGGAAATGAACCAAGGTTTCCCACACTCAGATAAGTACCCAAGGCTACAGCTGAAAGGAAATGGATGGCCTCTGACTCCTACCCCAAAATCTGGGGTTCAAGTACCTATCTTCCTTTGAGGGATTTGAGCCTGAATGCTTTGCTGAAGCCAGCTAACCCATATTTGTGTGGATTCTATATATATAGTAAAAGTCATACAATTAAAGCAGAAACAAATGAGTACAATACACACCCAGCTGAATTATAGTATTCTTTATAATTCTTCCCTTCCTTCTGCCAAAGGGGGAAAAAAAAGATTATGGATCAAAAGAAAGTGATCCAAAGCAAAAGTCAATAGAACAAACAACTGGGTAGTTAATTTACTTTTAAGATTTTTCTCCCCACTCACATCTACAGCTCTTTAGTCTTCAGCTACAATATTAACAAAATGCTTATATAGACAACACATATTACGATTTCTGCTGTTCTTCAAGTCAGATATCCTGAATTCTTTCCTTTGCATGTTTCATCAGTAATAAAAGTAATGGTAATGTAATTCTGCCCACAGTCACAGTGCAGCCCCCATTGTCACAGAGATGCCACAGCAACCCCTGTCCAACTTCACTGCCTTCATTTGGTTTGTACAGATATAACTGATGGGCCTTGTAACTGCAATTTAGTGAACAACTCTTTTGATTTACAAGAAGGAATAAAATTCAGTTTATTCTTAGTTTTCCAGATCTACAGGAGTAAAACAAAACCCTCACTTTAGCCCCTAAACTAAGCAGTTATTACTTTGAATATATACACATACCCGCAGAGTAAGGAGCTATATTTAGTCTATTTTCAGAGTAATGCTAAAGTTTAATGGACTCTCCTAGGGTGCTGACATACTTCTACTGCAATATAATAATTTTTTTCAAATAGAAAAGATATATTACAGATGAGAGAAAATGTTTGTCGTATTTCAATTACAAAATCAAATGTGGTTTTGACTCATGAATTTAAAAAAACCTTTCAAAACCTTTGGAAGATCCTAAATCCATGTTGAGCTCAAGTAGAATAGCAGAGGTACCTCCCACAAAACATTTGACAAGTCACTCAAGACAATTTATATGCATATACATTTTGGTATCAGTGTGGGAGGAAGTTCAACCAAGCAGGTCAATCCATAGAAATTATTAATTATGAGCATGAGAAAGTATCCTTCCATATGCTTGCTTTGGGAGTTTGTTTTGCCCATGAATAACTTTTTCCTCAGAAGAATATTTATGAGGAGTTTCCTGCAGAGGTTACTAGCATAATTAGTTTGTGAGCCTTGTGCACCCACATGGTTTAGTATTGATTTTTTCTTGCTATATGATATAGGCCACAATGCATTCATCCAGCTCTATGTCTCAGTCATGAGTGACCCAGCCAAGTATAAGTTACCCAGTGAATTACACAACATCTCAGGTGAAGTTAGAATGTGGATGAGAGAGAGAACTGGCTGTGATTTAATCTAGACAAGGAACAGATAGGAGGGTGGGCTTGGGGAAACAGCCATATGGTTTAATAGAACTTATATGAGCACCCCATCACTGAGGGATTGTGACCATCATTTGTAACAGTGTTGTTAAATCCTGAGCTGCTCTTGGATGTTCAGACAGTGGTTGCAACCATGGGCACTTTTCTGTCTGAGCCTGGTGAGAAGAATGCTGCCTTTCCTCTCTGATGCTGCTATTCATGCCTTTGTCACCTCAAGATTAGATTGCTGTAATGTGAGGTATGGGAGGCTACCTTGGGACCAGTCAGAAGCTGAAGCTAATGCACCATGTAGTGGGCCACTTATTCAGTGGAACTGCACCTTAATAGTACTCCAAGATCTCTGCTTCCTCACAATAATCTTCTAGAATTCTAGGTATTGGTTTTAACTCTAAAGTCGTAAATAGCTTGGGTTACCTGAGAAACAGTTACCTGAGAAACAACCTCTCTTTCCCTGCCATAAGCCATTGTAGAGATCAGCATGAATGCTCATGGTTGATCACCCTCAATGTCAATGAAAGGGAGCTGCTGTCAGGGTGTTCTCTGAAAAGGGTACTTCATTGTGGGACCCATTTTCCCTTTGGTCCACCAGATCCTGTATTTGGGAAGTCTGCAGAACCCATCTGTTTTCTCAACTTATTGAAGAAGGGAGGGGCTGAGGATTTGGTGGATGAATATGAGAAGCTTTCATTTGTATATTTCTAATTTATGGGAGAGGAGCGCAAAGCCAGAGGTGGGTACCTATAGATATTTTTTAGGAACACTAAGAAATAATAGTAATATTGGTAAAATAGTATGATAGGATTTTTTTCATTCTCCAACTAAATATTGATTTCTGGTAGGTACTCTATCCAGCTGCTCACAGGAAATAGCACTTATTTCTTATCTTGCTTGTAGAGTTTTATGCATATTAGAACAGTTTTCACTGAAGGAGGAAAACCTAAGTGAGCTGCATATATAACTCAGGGCTGAATTAAATACCGTGTTAATTGTAAAACCATGAGGATTTGCAAAGCTCCAGTGTGCAACAGCTTACCAATAAAAATAGATATCTGAAAATTACAAGGAAAAAATAGTTAAAAATCCAATGTAAAATCTACACATTTCAACCAGAGCCTGTTTCTTAGTTCAGGGTTCCTCAAAGGTTTCCCCCACCTCCCCCACAACATGCATCAAATTTCAATAGAAAGATTGTGATGTGGACCACCTCCTCTATCATTGGCTATCCTACAAGCAACCTCCTTTGCTAGTCACGGTCCCAGTTTCCCTGTGGGAAACAAAGAAATTGTATACTTAAACAGGAATGTATTTTTAGCTGCCACTTGATTCAAGCTGGCAGCAGGAGAAGAGGAGTTGACTGTTGCCGTCATTCACACTAAGATTTATGTGCATGTAAAATGTCATGCAAATCAGGATGCTGTGGTTTTCTTTCACTGATACGATCCACAAGAATTTTCCTGTTTTAGTAATAGATTTCTAGGTAAAGAGACAACCTCTTAAAGAGACATATTGCATTTTGAATAGTATGTGATTATGTCTGTACAAAACCACAAAGGCCCCATTCAGTGCACAGCACAACTAACAGGCTTAATATCAGTGAAATCCACAGAGACCAAGGTAGAAAGAATCCTCCCCACATGGCTGGGAAGCTGAACTCCAAGCACCACAGAAGGTATATACCCCCTTGCATAGGCTTCCATGGTCTAGACACCCAATGCAGTAGAATCATACCAATTTCTCTGCTTAGTGGGGACATTCCATTATGGGAGATGGAAGATTTGCCCCTAAAAGGGTTTAAAAGTTTTAGGGGCTGATTCTTCACTGCCTTGCAGCTTGTATAGTCATTTATACCTGTGTCAAATGAGCCTGAGACTTCACCAGATCAGAATAGTAGCCTGGTACAAGGGAGTAGGGAATTAGGGCCTCAATGTTCAGTACTGTCAGAGCAATAGCCTGGTTCCTCCATCAAATTCTGTCCTATGAGTAGCTGTGAGTGTGCTCTTGTCAAGTCACTTTTACAACTCTTATTTTCCCTTTGAGTATTAATCGTACTGTTTACAAAACACATAGTATTAGTATGCTGTTCTTATTTAAACACTTTTCTCCAACTCATTTTAAGTGACAAAACCAAAAGGTAGAACTAAAAAGAAAAAAGTACATAGCATCTAAGATAGCTTGAGAAGCACTGTCTGATGTGAGGGACCGGCAATTTTTTTTTCCAATGTGCGTGCAGACTGGCAGCCGATGGCTCACAGACCAGCACTGGTCCGTGGAACACCACTTCAAGTAGCACTGATCTAAGACACTAAAAATACATGCTACACACTAGACGCATCCATACTGCATATATGATACAAATGCACAAAAGACTAAAACAAAGCACATTTCATTTCTTTGATCCATATCTGCACCCACTGAATTGAAGCAAGATTAGGCACTGTAGATTAGGCACTGTAGATGATGGCAATAGCAAAATGCCACTGACTTCAGTAGAGCCAGGATGTCCCCTCTAATATGATTTGTTTTATATACAAAAAGTTCTGTGTAATCCTAATATTTCAGGAATTAGAACTATATACACTGTACCTGTGGCAACTAGGTCCCAAGACTGCAATGGATTGAATTTAATGGGAGTTGAGAGTGCTTAGAACTTTGCAAGATAAGGTCCTTATACCCAGTTATCCGAAATACATTTTCTATCTGCTATGGAAGTAATATTTATCAAACTGCATCTTCCATTTGAAAAAAAAATTAAGGACTAGAAATATCAATTTACTGTTCTTGAATTTATAGAATTCTATAACATTTCCTTTGGGGATGCCCTAAATTCAAGCTATTTTAGAGGGGAGGCATCTAGCTAGAAGACTATTAGAATTAAGAAACAGGAGAGAGGTTCTAGATCCTCTCACATTGCTTGAAATTCATCTTAATCCAGAGGGCCTGCACACAGCCCTCTGCAACATTGAAGGAATTAACAAATGAGGTCTACGTGCCCAGGCACTTACTCCCTCTCTAGCATTCATTACTTTGTATATCTGTATCACATTTCCTCCCTTTTATTCATTTCCTCTCATTTCCTCCAGTCTTTCAGCACTCCTTCATGTGGAAATTTACCTTGCCCCTACTCTTTCTCACCACCCCTTTCTTCACTCTATTTCTGCTCTATTTTAAATAGGCTGATTCTTTTTGGTCACAGATTGAAAGAGTTGTTGGTCCTATTTTTTGTGTCCGTCATGACCATTGTATGAACTCAGAACACAGGTGAAACAATATACAATTAAAAACACATAATAGGAAAAATAGAGGAGTTGCTGTGGATTGGTTTAATTTTTCCCCACAAGGACTGTTGTCCTTTAGTCAGTCTGAAATGAAGTGTCCTAACAGTTCAATCTTATACTTTAGAAATTCAATGTATGTTGCTGCTAGATTTAAGTGCCATTTTTAATTGCTGATGAAATGCATTGACCCGTTCTTTCTGAGCTGGCCAATCCAAGATGCAACGAGATTTGAACATTCCTCTTCTCAAGCAAAGTGCATGATTCAGTTTGTAATCTGGAATGTCATGAAGAAAGATCAGTATGATGGAATCCCGACTTTGCTCAATAGCTTGCTGAACAGCATGGTACACCTTGAACCTTAAGCAAAAAATAAGAATTAAAAACTGGTATCTTGAAAGTACATGCTATAGAACTACACAGAGCTTATGAATCATTGAATCAGCTGATTTATGTAGGGATGAGTGACATCAAATAATTTTCTGTGATAGCCCCACAAAGGTCAGTGCCAGATCAGGGCTTTAATTTGTATATAGTTTTTAACATTTAACCTTTATGATAATACTTGTAATAAATTAAAAAATGAGTTATTTATGTAACTAAAAAAAGAGAATAATCTGCCCTCCAAGAAATTAACCATCTTAATTTTAGGCTCCCTTAGTATACAGACTTCTTTCTGTCAGCCACACAAACCGGCAGTGGTAAGGCCCTGGCTCAAAATATGATCTTTGTATGTTAACAATCTCACCACTCGCTGTCTTGTCTCAAACATCTATTTTTATGGAAGATCATCTGAAGGGCAATGATGGTTTGATTGACTAGATAAGCAGGTAGTTTATGAGCCAAATTCTGCTTTCAGTTACCCCGGGGTACATCTGGAGTACCTCCATTAAATTTCAGACAGTTACACTCATGTCACAAAGTATAATTTTCCCTGTACTTTCTGTTTTCAAGAAAGTAGACCACTGTCTTAGGGTATGTATCTCCTTCCTTAGAGGTTTTTAAGGTCAGGCTTGACAAAGCCCTGGCTGGGATGATTTAACTGGGAATTGGTCCTGCTTCGAGCAGGGGGTTGGACTAGATGACCTTCTGGGGTCCCTTCCAACCCTTATATTCTATGATTCTATGTCTTCACTACCCACCGGATCAGCGGACAGCAATCAGTCCAGTGGGGATCGATTTATCACATCTAGTCTAGACGCGATAAATCGATCCCGAGTGCTCTCCCGTCGACTCCTGTACTCCAGTGCCGCGAGAGGCACAGGCAAAGTCAACGGGGGAGCAGCAGTAGTCAGCTCACCGCAGGGAAGACTCCACGGTAAGTCGATGTAATGCAATGTAGCTGAAGTTGCGTAACTTAGATCAATCGCCCCCAGGGTAGACCAGGGCTTAGAGATGACTGCATTAAAGATCTGCTGAACAAGTGTTATTCATAGACGTGCACATACACGCATGCACATACTCACTTTTTGCACCAGGGATCTTTTAAGAGATGGTCAGTGACAACAAAGATAATCTTCCGACTTCTTTTTATACTATTAATAGTGGCTTCAAATTCAGATATGCCTGCTTCAAAGTCTCGTTCCTCTAAACAAAACCTAATTTGAGACTGATCATTTTCTTCCAGAGGAATGAAGTTCTTGGACACCCAATTCCTGTCCCTTCTTGCGTGAATAATGTAGGCATCATAATCAAACTCTTCCTGTTGCCTGTCTATTTCTGTAAAACCAAGTACTCGATTTACTGACACATTCCAGTAAAATGCTATCCTCCAGCCTTCAAAATGGATAAGAATGACAATAAAGATGAAAAGCATTATCACAGTGGTGCTTATTATATACAGTAATTGAAAAGGTGCACTATCTTTGCAGGGTGAAATGTCAAAATACATCACCAGAGTACTATGATATTTAGGTGGGGTGTTGCAAAGGTAATGAGTATCTAATCCAGGTATGTTTGTTTGGGTCACATTAAGCCAATTAACAAACCAGGAAATACTTTCACAGGTGCAGTCAAATGGATTGGAATCCATCTCTAGTTCTTTCAGATTCTTGAAAGCTGAACCAAACACTTTTTCTTCAACAGATGTTATAAGATTTTTCTGAAGGATTAATGAATTCAGAGATATCTGGTCATCAAACAAAGATGCTGGAAGTACGTTCAAATTATTTGATCCTAAATCCAGGCTTCTTAATTGAAACAAGCCCTTGAAAACTTGTACTGGAATCTCATCCAAGCCATTAGACTTCAAATTAAGTATATGCAGGTTAAGAAGATCTTTTAAAAAAAGGACAGGACCACCTGGATTGGCATGTTTCCAAAGTCGAGCCAAATTATTATGTTGCAAATCCAGAATTTCAAGTTTGTGAAGTCCATCAAACAAATCATCTTTTACGTTAGCTAGATTGTTGTTGCTGATATCCAGGATGGTTAGATTCCGTAGAGGGTGAAAAGGTGAAGGAGAGAGGTCCAGATTGCTACAAGCTACCTTCCGTAGCATCAGTTTTCTAAGGCTTGGAACAAAAGCAAATGATTCGCTTGTCAAAGTCAACTCTTTGTTGTAGGAAAGGTAGATATCCTCAATATTTTGCAGACCTTTAAATTCATGACCTGTGAGCACCTGGTTTATTTCATTGAGTCCCAAATCAAGAATTTTTAGGTGTCCCAACCAAGAAAATGCTCCACCTTCTATTTTTGTGATTCTACTTTTTGTAAGATTAAGAAACTGCAGAGTAGAATTAGCAAGTGATGAAAATGTTTTATTAGTTATTATTTGTAAGCCATTGGTCCAGTTACATAGACTCAAATATTTCAGATTGTCCAAGCCTGTGAACATATTAGGAGTAATTTCTTGAAAACTATTACTATCTATAAGAAGATACTCTAAATGGCTTAGCCAACGAAAGGAGAAATCATCAATTTTTCTGACACGTGATCTTCTCAGATTCAAATATTTGACATTGGATAATCCATACAATGAATGAGAAAATAAGTGATAAATCCTATTATCCTCTAGGTTTAAATTCTCTAAGCTTGAAAGCCAGGTAAGAGAGTCATTTTCTATCATGTTCAAATAATTTTTGGAAAGGTTTAAAGCTGTGAGGTTTGTTGTTTGCAGTCCGTGAAAGGTTGACTTGTGAATAAAAGAAAGCTGGATCTGGCTCAGTGACAGATTCTGAATTCTTGTGTCTGATAATTCCAAGCAAAGTTTCTCTGTGAGATTTTCACCAAGCTCAACATTGTTTAGCACAAGGCCATACAGATTTCCAATTGCATGTAAACAGCCTGTGTGAAACTAGAAGGGAAAAAAATTAATGATTTTGACATTAGAAGAAAAAAATCACCTAAGAAAGTTGTTCCACAAAGCCAAAACATGGAAAGTTCTTCAAATCACTACCATAGACCAAGCACACAATTTAAATTAACTCATAGATTTTCACTAAATTCCACAGGACTTAACCAAACTTTGTTTTAAAATGCATTATATTTCTATAGTAATGGTTCAAAACCCTGTAGTAATACCCCTGAAAATTAATATTTTGTATCAGTAATGAAAAAAACCTACCTTACTTTTACAGTAAATAGATGAAAGTGATTTGAAATTCTGTGTCTAATTTTCATTTGACTCTGAATCTTTAGAGGTAACTTGTAAATATATATACACAACAAATCTCTCTGCCATGCATTTCCTGTGGGGTTTCATTTACTGATCTGTTGTCAAGAAGTGTCAATATGACACTAAATGAAAGAGAACATGGAATACTTTGGCACACGGCGGGGGGAGTATTTAGGCCTACAATAACAGTCAAGATGAACTCAGTCTCCTTTTTATGGGCACAGTATGCACTCATAAAACTAGAGCTCAAACATTTGCTTCCTCAAAATGAATGGCAGCTACAAATCAGAATATTTGCCCCTCTTCTTGATTCGTTACCAGAATTGATGAGTGATAGGCACAAGTACTCATTTGTGGCAGTAATTTAAATACATGCGCCAGAAAGAACACAGTTTGACTTTCAGATCCCACATTGTGTTTGCAGAGCTGTCAGGGGCGTGGGAAGACAAAACAAAGCAAAACCAACACCAATTTACTTGTGAAATGAGTACACTTATCCTGAAAGTCAGGGAGACAAATTCAGAACTCAACAATGTCATTTTTGCAATCACTTTTCAGAGCAGAACCATATTTTAATGCTGCATTGATTGGAGTGTGCATGTGTAGTACATAAAATAGCATACATGGAGTAAACTTGGATAGAGGACATCCACTTTTTAATCTATTTGTATGCTTTTCTATTGTGCTCATTTCCATAGTATCTGAGCACTTTGCATACATGAATGAATTTAGCTTAACACCATCTCTGTGAGCTAGGCAAAGGTTAGAAAATGAAGGGACAGACTGATTAACTAGTTTGTCCAAGATACCAGAGGACTGTTTATGGCAGAACTGGGAATAAAACCTAGATGTTGGCATTTCTAGTACAATGCATTGATAACCTGAGCCACTGGAACTTCAGTTTAAAGAGTCAGAGAGGTAGTGGTGATGCCATAGGAGGGGGAGAAATATGCAGGAGAGAGAAGAAAGGAAGACAAGAAACCGAAAAGCAAAAGAGGGCAATGGCACACAGGTAAGAAACAAGGAAAGAGGGTGACAATGAACAAAGGAAGGGCAATGGGGAAGAGAATACAATGCAAGAGAGCAAAGGAAGTGAACAGCAGCGAACAAATGCAAAGGAGAAAGAGGGAAAGAAAAAACCAATGCTTCTTTTCAAGAAAAAAACTAGAGAGAAACATAAAACAGACAGACAGTATTGTGGAAAAAAAGAGATTAGTACATTTATTTTTTGGTTTTGTAGTATTTTGTTGCGTTTCCCTGGTCGAAAAATCTCTTAAGTTTTGGGGGAAGAGACGGTATGGCTATTTTGAGCATTCATGCTGCTGCTTATCTTCTCTAGCTACTATGGTTGAATGTGGTTTCTTAGGATATGTCTACACTACATTTTAAAATCCACAGCAGCAAGTTTCAGAGGCCTGGTCTATAGACTCAAGCTCACAGGCCTCGACCTATGGCACTAAAAACAGCAGTGCAGAAGCTGTGGCTTGGACTGGAGCTCAGGCTCTGAAGCCCTCCCCAACCCAACCTTCAGAGCCTGAACGCTTTGTCCACATGTAGCTGATTTATCTGATTTTAGCACGAGACCTGGGCTCTGAGACTCACTGCCACAGGTTTTAAAATGCAGCATAGATGTACTTTTGGTTACTAATTGTGACACGATCCTGCTTCCATTTATTTCAGTGGAAGCTGGATCATTCCCTTTACAACAAGTTAAGACTGAGTGATAACAATATTGCATCTTTACAAATCCCAAATGCTTAAACAAAAGGAAATGAGTAGTTAAGTGCATCAGAAATCTTACTCCACCTACATAATAAATCAACTCACAATATCAAGAATAAAATAATGTGTATTTTATTACAACAGAACATTATTACCTCTGACCAAAATGAATACTGTTCTTTTATCAGTGATTGCAAAATAGAAAAATTATGCGTCAGATCTTCAGCTGGTATAAATCATTTATACCAGCTGAGGATGTGGTCTTGTATTTCTTACCTCTTTCAGTGGGTTTGATGAAAAGTCAAGCCTATTTAAGGAAGTGTTGCTAAGAAAATCTAGTTCTTCCTTTTTTAACTCAGTGATTTTATTCTCTGACAGCACAAGCTCACGAAGGCTCTCCAACTGTGGCTGGGATCCTAATTTTGTAGAAAGCAAATGATTATGAGATACATCCAGTATGTTCAAATTCTGGAAAAAAGAACAGGTGAAAATACAGTAACAAGTTAGATACCTTTGGAATTATTTTAGCCATTCTGAGGTTAAAAATTGGTCACATCACAATTAAGGGAGCAACAGAACAAACACTGTAACAGGGAGAAACACATACGTTGGAAGGCAATAGTCTGTCTACATCAGATGTCACTCATTATGGGAATCCTTAAACTAGATGACCAACATGGCAGCAGGCTGCCAACCTCCAATCTCCTGCAGGAGAAAGCCCTCTGACATCACACACAGGGAAAAGGAACCAGCGAGCTACCTCCAGCCTCAACCACTGGGTGATCTTGACCTGCCATGACATGGTAAAAAGCAAGCTGCTTATCTAAAACTCCTCCTCCTGCTAAAGGCCTAAAGGTCAGCAGACAGTTAGCCCAGGACTTGAATTCTATTCTCACCACTCCCTCTGAGTGGCCTTAATCCTTTTACTTAGTAAACATTTTTTAGTTGCATTTCAACATTCCGATGGGGTAAGCAAGTATCTACATTTTACAGAGCAGTTAACTGGAGCACAGAGTTTAAGGGGTTTGCTCAGACTTGCCTAAGACAGCCAACCAATGTGAGAAAAGTGTTTAGAACCTATCCATTGGACCAGTTCTCTGTTGTTCTAAGGCCCTTTTATGCGACCCCCAGATTGATGCTGAGCTGATGGAATAACCCTATGTTCACTCTTATCACAGCCCCCCCATGCTATAGTAAGGAGAGGCTATTCAGCCAAGCCAGAACAGCAGGAACTAGCGTAAAGGAGGCTTAGAACCATTTTTGCTTTCCCCACTCTCTCCTGCACTGCGTTAATCAAATGAAATGGAGAATAAAATATTTTGTCTCTGACACGGTAGGCAATAGCTTATAAGAACATAAGAACAGCCATACTGGGTCAGACCAAAGATCCATCCAGCCCAGTATCCTGTCTTCCGACAGTGGCCAATGCCAGAGAATGAACAGCACAGGTAATAATCAAGCTATCCATCCTGTCGCCCATTCCCAGCTTCTGGCAAACCAAGGCTAGGGATACCATCCCTGCTAATAGCCATTGATAGACCTATCCTCCATGAACTTATCTAGATTTTTTTTTAACCCTATTATAGTCTTGGCCTTCATAACATCCTCTGACAAGAAGTTCAACAGGTTGATGGTGCATTGTGTGAAGAAGTACTTCCTTTAGTTTGTTTTAAACCTGATGCCTATTAATTTCATTTGGTGACCCCTAGTTCTTGTGTTATGAGAAGGAGTAAATAACACTTCCTTATTTACTTTCTCCACACAAGTCATGATTTTATAGACCTCTATCATATCTCCCCTTAGTCGTCTCTTTTCCAAGCTGAAAAGTCCCAGTCTTGTTAATCTCTCCTCATACGGCAACTGATCCATACCCCTAATCCTTTTTGTTGCCCTTTTCTGAACCTTTTCCAATTCCAATATATCTTTTTTGAGATGGGGCCACCACATCTGCATGCAGTATTCAAGATATGGGCATACCATGGATTTATATAGAGCCAATATGATATTTTATGTCTTATTATCAATCCATTTCTTAATGATTCCCAACATTCTGTTTGCTTTTTTGACTGCTGCTGCATATTGAGTGAACGTTTTCAGAGAACAAGCCACAATGACTCCAAGATCTCTTTCTTGAGTGGTAACAGCTAATTTAGACCCCATCATTTTATATGTATAGTTGAGATTATGTTTTCCAGTGTGCATTACTTTGCATTTATCAACATTGAATTTCATCTGCCATTTTGTTGCCCAGTCACGCTGTTTGCGAAGAGCTACAAAAGGATCTCTCAAGTCTGCCCAGGACTTAACTGTCTTGAGTAATTTTGGACCATGTGGCAAATTTTGCCACCTCACTATTTACCCCTTTTTCCAGATCATTTATGAATATGTTGAATAGGACTGGGCCCAGTACAGACCCCTGGGGGACACCACTATTTCCCTCTCTCTCTATTCTGAAAACTGACCATTTATTCCTACCCTTTGTTTCCTATATTTTAACCAGTTACCAATCCATGAGAGGACCTTCCCTCTTATCCCAGGACAGCTTATTTGCTTAAGAGCCTTTGGTGAGGGACCTCGTCAAAGGCTTTATGATAATCTAAGTACACTATATGCACTAGATCCCCCCCGTCTACCTGCTTGTTGACCCCCTCAAGAATTCTAGTAGATTGGTGAGGCATGATTTCCCTTTACAGGTTGACTCTTCCCCAATAAATTATGTTCATCTATGTGTCTAACAATTTTGTTCTTTACTATAGTTTCAACCAGTTTGCCCAGTACTGAAGTCAGGCTTACCAGCCTGTAATTCCCGGGATCACCTTTAGAGCCCTTTTTAAAAAATGGCATCAAATTCGCTATCCTCCAGCCATTTGGTACAGAAGTGGATTTAAATGATCAGTTACAGACTATGGTTAGTAGTTCTGCAATTATACATTTGAGTTCCTTCAGAACTCTTGAATACCATCTTGTCCTGGTGACTTATTACTGTTTAGTTTATCAATTTGTTCCCAAACCTCCTCTAATGACACCTCAATGTCGGACAGTTCCTCAGATTTGTCACCTAAAAAGAATGGTTCAGGTTTGAGAATCTCTCTCACATCCTCAGCCATGAAGACCGACGCAAAGAATTCATTTAGTTTCTCTGCAATGGCTTTATCATCCTTGGGTGCTCCTTTAGCATCTTGATTGTCCAGTGGCCCCACTGGTTGTTTAGCAGGCTTCCTGTTTCTGATGAACTTAAAAAAAAATGTTGCTATTACTTTTTCAGTCTTTAGCTAGCTGTTCTTCAGATTCTTTTTTGGCCTTCCTAATTATATTTTTACACTTCATTTGCCAGAGTTTATGCTCCTTTCTATTTTCCTCATGAGGACTTCACTTCCCCTTTTTAAGGATGCCTTTTTGCCTCTCACGGCTTCTTTTACTTTGCTGTTTTGCTACAGTGGCACTTTTTTGGTTCTCTATGTTTTTTAATTTGGGGCATACATTTAAGTTGAGCCTCTATTCTGGTGTCTTTAAAAAGTTTCCATGCAGCTTACAGAGATTTCACTTTTGGCGCTGTACCTTTTAATTTCTGTTTAACTAACCTCCTAATTTTTGTGTATTCTCCCTTTCTGAAACTAAATGCTACAGTGTTGGGCTGCTGTGGTGTTTTCCCCACCATAGGGCTGTTACATTTAGTTATATTATGGTCACTATTACCAAGCAGTCCAGCTATATTCACCTCTTGGACCAGATCCTGTGCTCCACTTAGGACTAAATCAAGAATTACCACTCCTCTTGTGGGTTCCAGAACTAGCTGCTCCAAGAAGCAGTCATTTAAGGTGTCCGCATTGTGTCCGGAGGTGACATGAAGCCAGTCAATATGGGGATAATTGAAATCCCTCATTATTTTTGAGTTTTTTATTTTAATAGCCTCTCTAATCTCCCTCATTATTTCACAGTCACTATCGCCATCCTGGTCAGGTGGTCGGTAATATCGTAGAACTGATCAATGAAATTGTTTTTAATTGTTCACTTTATTAATATAACTTCATAAGCAAAGTTTTATGAATGAAACAACACTCATTCATAAAGCCGGTTACCCCAATAACTGGCTAATTGAGTTTCACTTTCAATCCAAATGCTGCTTAAATCGCTGAAACTTACACTGTTTCAACATTGTACCTTCTGCTCACTGTTTGTCATTCATTATACTTGTCTCTATTGTAACTTCCGTTCACTATTTGACATTCCCTACACTTGTCCATATTGTAACTCAAACTCCATTTTAACTTGTCCCAAACTCCATTTTAAAATGCTCACTTCATTTTGTAAAAGCTTGCTGCAACCTTCATTTTTGCAAAACCCTGCTGTAATCTTATTAGTTTAGTTTAGATGTATGAATGAGGTATGGATGGATGATGGACTCAACCTCCAGCCCCAGCCTGCCCTGATGAAATAAAGTGTAAACACCCAACAGCTGAAGATGCAGACAACAGCCCTGACAAAGTAAGAGGAGTCCACCCTCAAAAGAAAAGAACCAAAGTACACTTGAAGAAACATCAAAGCCAGGTCCTAGGCTGAAAGTCATGTCTGCATTTGACAGGTGATCGATCACACCGGACCCAGAGGCAGCGTGACACAGCAAGACCCATAGACGCTGGATTCAAACTAAAGCCTACAAAAAGGATGGGTGAGATGGAAGACCTTGAAGGGCAACATTCTGCTGCCAACATGGAAGGGCATCGGTGCATACCCAACAGAGACCCAGCTCTTCCTTGTGCCCAGCTTTCCTGGCCAGTTAGCTGTCACAAGCTACAAATGCAAGCCACAAACTCAAGCTACATTCAGGACCAGTAACTATACAGCAGCTGCAGAATATGTGTGTATGAAAGAAAGTGTGAATGAATGTGAAACTGAATGAAATGTTATAGCTATAACTGACTGCCTACTACGATTCTTTTTGTATTCACAACAAATGTGACATTATGTCTCATCCCCTTTAATAAGATCCTGCTGGTTTTTATTTTATTGGTATAACAATATATCCCTGCTATATTCTTATTATTAGAGCATGGAATTACTATCCATAGAGATTCTATGGTACAGTTTGGTTCATTTATGATTTTTACTTCATTTGATTCTACGCTTTCTTTCACATATAGTGCTATTCCCCCATCAGCATGACCTGTTCTATCCTTCCAAGATATTTTGTACCCTGGTATTACTGTGTCCCATTGATTATCTTCATTCCACCAAGTTTCTGTGATGCCTATTATATCAATATCCTCATTTAATATGAGGCACTCTAGTTCACCCATCTTATTATTTAGACTTCTAGCATTGGTATATAAGCACTTTAAAAACTTGTCACTTTTCAGCTGTCTGCCATTGCATGATGTAATTGAATGGGACTTTTCTTCATTTGACTGTTTCTCATCAGAGCCTACCTGTATTTTATCATCTTCCATCCTCTCCTCCTTACTGGAGATTCTCTGTATCCTATTAGTAGATCCTCCCCTAAGGATGTCGCTGTCCAAACCATGTGCTCCTCCACACCTGTCGGCTTTCCCCCAGCCTTTATTTTAAAAGCTGCTCTACGATCTTTTTAATTTTAAATGCCAACAATCTGGTTCCATTTTGGTTTAGGTGAAGCCCATCCTTCCTGTATAGGCTCCCCCTTTCCCAAAAGTTTCACCAGTTCCTAATAAATCTAAACTCCTCCTCCCTACCTACACCATCATCTCATCCATGCATTGAGACCCTGCTGTTCTGCCTGCCTAAGTGGTGCTGCGCATGGAACTGGAAGCATTTCAGAGGATGCTACCATGGAGGTCCTGGACTTCAATCTCTTACATAGCAGCCTAAATTTGGCCTCCAGACCTCTCTCCTATCCTTCCCTATGGCATTGGTACTATATGTACCACAACCACCAGCTCCTCCCCAGCACTACACATAATACCTAGATGCCTTGAGAGATCTGCAACCTTTGCACCAGGCAGGCAAGCCACCATGCAGTTCTCCTGGTCATCTCAAACCCAGCTACCTATGTTTCTAATGATTGAATCCCCCATAACGATTACCTGTCTCTTTCTAATAGCTGGAGTTCCCTCCTTTGGAGAGGTAACCTCAGTGCGAGAGGATACCACATCATCATCTGGAAGGAGGGTCCCAAGTATGGATTCATTTCCCTCTGCTCCAGTTGGATGTTCTCCTTCCCTGAGACTTTCCTCCTCCTCCACAGCACAGAGGCTGTCAGAACAGGGGTAGGACCATTCTACTGTGTCATGGAAAGTCTTGTCTCTATACCTCTCTGTCTCCCTTTGCTCCTCCAGTTCAGCACACCACAAGCACAAACACACACATGCTACAGACAACAAACTTACCCCAACCGTAATCACTCCTCCTTCACCTGGAGAACTCCCTCGCGAAACTCTCCTTACCATGTTACTTAACCCACATGTAAAATGTATCTAATAATTATTACCCACTTTTGCTATGTCCTTTGAGATTACAAATGAAGTATGACCACAGTCCTATTTTTATAAGTGGTCAAACAGACAGTTAAAGTAAACTGGGAGGCACTGTATTTTAGTACATTAAACATTGGCCTTCACAGTTAGACTTGAATTCTAATAATTTGTGACCTTGGGCAAGCTTGTTAATATATTTGAGGCTCTATTGCCTCAAAATAAAAAATGGGAATTTTAATACTATTTTGCCAGCCTCACAGTATTAGCTAAGGCTAGACCCTGAAGTGGCTAAAGGCACAAAACCTGTTTATCTAAATAATCATATCCCTACACTCTGGGGTAATCACCAAGTAGCATAGGGGGAATGCCAGGAGCATAGCCAGAGCAATTCTGTGTTCTCATGATTCCCCAACTGCCAAAAGAGAGCTTAGCTGGTCAGGGTAACCACAACACTCACTTGAGCTGCTGGAGATCAGTTTACAGATAAATAAATTGTGGTTACTTTGACAACCACACAAGGCAGAAGAATGCTAACAAATTCTAAGCAGATGACCATATTGGCTAGCAGCTACAAATTCATATAGGCCCCAAAAAGCTCATAGAGGCCTGAAAAAGGAAAGAAATGTAATCCCTCAGCTTGGTAAAAAAAGCCACAAATGTGTGTGCTTGGAGTATGGAAAGTTGACACACAAAATATACTGCCTACTAGACTTGGCCAAAAAGAAGAAAACTTGCAGTAAATTTAGGAGATTTTAAGTCATTCTACATTCTGCTGTTTTTCCTATTTGATTTTTCATTTTCTTCAGGTTACATTATCTTCTCTCATTTCCACAGGGACTGAGGGGGAATGATATGTAACCTCAAACTCCGCCTCCACCTCACCAGACCTGCCTACTTGCCCCTCTTCCCCCATCACAGACCCTGGACACAGAGACTTCAGAAGAGGAAGAAGGGGATAGAGGGAAGGACCCCACAGAGGTGGCAGAGACTCCATTTTGCTCTAATCCAGTGGGCCCTATCTGGAACATTCTTTGGGAAAAGAAAAGGGCTCAAGAAGTTAATAGTAACAATAGGTTGCTTCTTCTCCAGAGAAAGAAGGAGGGTATATTTAGGCTTGGAAGGCATAGCTATTTATAGGTAAATGTCGATAAACTTCAATTTAACTGTACACACACAAACCAACTGATGGAAATATTTCCACCAATTATAATCAAAGTTTACAGATACAAAAAGTAAGAAAAATTCTGCTTGAGTTTGATTTAAGGTTATTTACCTTGAGTATTTTGACATATGATGTTAACAACTTGTGTTTTAACAGTTATAAACTTTAACTTTTTGAATCTCAACATCTACTGCCATTAAAGAATTGTCTCGCCCAACCCATAATTTCCCATAGCTGTGACCATTCAAACTGATAAAAATAATAAAATGCTTAAAAATAAACATCAGTATTAGCTGACAAAATTAAAAATTGAATTTTAAGTGTATTGGACCTTCCCAGATGAGGACCATGACCTGCTCTGGAGATGCATTGGATTTTAATTCAGTAATTTCTTCTCTTCCCTTTTAGAAAATGAAAAGCAATATTTCTATATATCTTACCTTCAGGTTTTTGAAAGGATTGCTTTTGATCTCTATTATGTTGTACCCTAAATTGAGCTCAGTCAGGCTGGCACAGGAAGCAAAAACATTGTCAGTGAGCTCACGCAACTGATTATGCTGCAGTTTCAAAACTTTTAACAGGGGCAAAGTTTGACACAGTTCTGGCTGAAGTTTAGAGAGGCTGTTGGATCCTGCATCCAAGTAAATAAGCTGGCTGTACTTTGTTAAATTTGCAGGTGGTAGCTTGTTTAGCTGGTTATGAGAAATATCCAACGCTGTTATATTAATTGGAAGATCTGAAGGAATTTGTTTCAGCTTTAGATGACTGCAGTCAGCCACTTGATTTCTGATCTTACATTGGTTCTCAGCCGTTACACAAAGCAAGGAGAAGGTCAACAGGCTGAAAGACAAGCAGGCCCAACTGGGAAGAGGATCTCTCATTGTTCTATCTACAAAAGAAAAATGAACACATACAGTACAAGTTATAATCATTTTGGTAAAATATGTATATTAACACCTACTGTAAAGTAAGCCAGACTTATAATCAAGTACTCTCACCTATGCTATATACACTACAACACAATTTGATAATTTTAAATTACCTAAAACATTTAATCTGCCCCTCCCATACAGTAGCACTCCCTTGTTGAAAAAATTAAATTCAATCACATACCAAAAATTTAGGTTTTGTTTAAACTTTGTTTTTGTTGTTTAAAGTCCGACTGGAAATGTTTTAACTTTTTTATTTCAGTGAAAACGGGGTGGTTTTTGTTTTTTTTTTTTAAATGCCAATTTAAACTTGGCCCAAAATTAAAATTTTGTAAAATCAAGGTGTCACGGGGTGGTACTAGCCCTAAAGAAGAAAGAAGCCAGTGTGCCTGTTATTCACCAGCTCCCTCCTAAGTGAAGCTTAAGAGAGGGCACCTGGGTCCTATAAATAGGAGGTCCTTGAAAGGTCTGTCAGGACAGGTGAGAGTTGCAAGGGTCTCTGAAGGAAGCTTTTGGTAGTGCCTGAAGGTAGGTGATTAACAAGAGGGGTGCATTCTCAAGCCAAAAATCCAGGACTGGAGAGGGTTGAAGGCTAGAGGGACTTGCTTGTGACATCTAAGCCAGAAGGTGAAAGGCCAGGGAACAGCAGTGGGTCTTACCTACTGGTGTCTCCAAGCATGGTCATCTGGGCTCAGCTAGCCAGTGAGAAGGTCAAGGGAAGTGAGGGACGCTACCTTAGTGAGGATGAACTCCCAGCGGAGAGGCTGTGGAGGATTCCTCCTGAGAACAGTAGGGTTTCACTTTAGCTAGGAGGGCTGGGGTGACTGTTGTGGTAAAAGGACAGGAGATGACTGAAGAAGAACCTGTGTGTGGTGGAAGATGCTGGAGTGTGGTATGTGTTTTGGGGATGGACTAAAGGCTATAGGATTTTACTAACTATATCACTGGGTATGAGAAATGGACTGGTTGGGGCTTTTGCTATGGATTATTTGATCTATGTTTTAGTAAATCCTCCCCTGCTCACCCCTGGAGGATATTAGTGAATCAGAGACACTTGTGTGGTGTTACTAGGCACCCTGAAGGAGGAATGCTGAAGCCGGGATGCCTGCTCTGCTGCAACCTGATGCTGGAAGATGCTTCAGGTGAGGTCACCCTGTCATGGGGATTTTTAATAAAACCTAACACCAACCGAAATAGTCCAACAATATCACTCTTAAACCAGCTGGTTTTACAAACAAAAAATAAACACTTCCCTGTACTCTTTGAAACTTCAACCTTAAGAATCCAGTAGTGAAACTGACTTACTTCTCTCCAAGTTGAGAAATATAAAAAACAAGTTAAAGTGATGGGTATATTGGATTTTTAACATTTTCCCATTTTTAATATTCGAATGTATTGGTAGGAGATTTACTTACAGTTAATCTTTTAAACTAAACAATGTTTCTTTTAACATCCCCTTTTAGAACCCAAACATTTCAGCATTGTCCTAACTGCATGAGGATTGGAAAAACAAGCTACTAAGAAACAGATAAGAAATGAAAGTGAAACTAAATAGTCAAAATTCAAGTTAAGAGCACCAGAATGGGCAAATAAAATGCAGAAGTGATAACTTTTACCTTTAAATAAAATTCTTCATCCAACTAACCAGTGATGTTACTGGCAATAGCAGTAAGAACATTTGTGGTCTTGCAAGTATATCAGACCAAATCCTGCAATTAGGTACACCCATGTATCCACAATGATTTTAGGTTCAGATTCAGTAAGGTGCTTAAGCACCTGCCTGACTTTAAACACAAGTAGTCCCATTGGTTAGACTGCTCGTGCACTTAGTTACCATGTACTTGTGTACCATACTGAATAAGGATTAATTAAAATACATAATGCTTTGTAGAATCAGGGGCTAAATCCAGTACTAGATAGACCTCAGAGCAGAATTGTCCATTTTAGACACTTTCCAATTTAGAGTGTTTCCAATGCTTTATTACAAGGGTGGCCAACCTGAGCCTGAGAAGGAGCCAGAATTTACCAGGATACATTGCCAAAGAGCCACAGTAATATGTCAGCAGCCCCCCATTAGCTCTCCCGCTCCCAGCGCCCCCCGCCCACTAGCAGCCCCCCGGTCAGCGCCTCCCTCTCCCTCCCCTCACCTCCCAATCACCTGTTTTGTGGCATGCAGGAGGCTTGTGGGGGAAGAGTGAGGGCACTGCAGGCTTAGGGGAGGGGGCGGGAAGGGGTAGAGTGGGGGCAGAGCCTGTGGCAGAGCCAGGGGTTGAGCAGTGAGCATTCCCTGGCACCTTGCAAAGTTGGCACCTGTAGCTCCAGCTCCGGAGTTGGTGTCTATACAAGGAGCCGCGTATTAACTTCTGAAGAGCCGCATGTGGCTCCAGAGCTGCAGGTTGGCCATCCCTGCTTTATTAGAATAAGTATTCTGAAGCCAGGTATCTTTTTGACTCTTGTTCTCAATACAACAGAACATTCTTTTTTAAGTGTCTTTTTGAAAGAGTACAAGTAGTTAGTCAGTTTCTATAGAATATTCAATTAGCTCATTTGAAAAGATATTAAAAATGAATTTGTTTAAACATGTTAGACACTTTTGTTTTACAGTAAAAATAACAAGCCTGTTTCAAAAAGCAAATTAAGTTACAGGTACTGCTTCTATACCTGTGTTCTGCTGCCAAATTGTTTTACAATAATAGTTTAAATCTTTCTTTCTCTTGTTGCTCCATGAAAGCTCTGATTTTCTTGAAATGAAGCAAGAGTAAGCTCTCATAGAGCTTATTACAGGCCTAATTCAGTGGAATTATTCCATATTTACACTGCTATAAAGAAGAACTTGACCCATTATGACCATTGGTTCAATTAATGTACTGATACATTGTATGAATCATTAACAGATTTTTGCATTGAGTCTTTAAATTTTTCCATTTCCCCATATTCCCACCATGTGATATTGCTAAATATTATATATTGTTGGATTATGGACTAGTTTAAAATCTACCATAAGTAGAGCACACACCTACAGTCCTAATCCTTTAATCAGATCTGGTGTGGGACCCTTGAACCCAAGCACAGCTCAATTAAATTGAGTCGGACTTCATGCAATTGCAAGGATCTGACCATGAAGATCCTACTGCAGAATCTGAGCCTGTGTTTGCTGCCAGCCGAACAGAAGCACCATTCTGCTGAGCGTAACACAACTTCAGTTAAATGTGCCATTTCTGCTTTCCCCTTCCCCATGTTATGTTGTATTGCTTTTTAAAAAACTTTTCTGCCAGATCTATTGTGCAGGAATATATAGTCCCATATGACAGGAATACATTCTGTTCATACACACTGCAGAACACGGCAATCCAGTTGGACTCCAGCCCTCCAAAGCAGTCCTTTGATGTCACTAGCACAGCACCCTGACTACAGGATCCTGCTTGTACTTTTCACAATACCACAAGAAAATGCTGATACTCTTCCTAATAAGACTACAATACAACTCTAAAGCTTGCTGTAAACTCTATGGAATACATCCTTATTGCTGCACAAAATCTTTGCTCATGCAAGTATCCCCATTATGTAAAGCTTACTCTTATAAATAAGGGCCTGATCTTGCAAACCCTAACTTCCTTTCCTTTTAAAAACATAAGGTGAAATCCTGGCTACCCTGAAATCAATGGCTTCAATAGGGTCAGAATTTTAACAAAGCAAACCTCACTAACGTTCACCCTTGGGTCCAGGGCCCAATCCTGTATGGTCATGAGCACCATCTTGAAGATACTGAACATTCCCAACTTCCAGTGACATTCAGAACTGAGGATGCTTAGTGCTTCCCAAGGAGCAATTAGCATTTTACAGGATTGGCCCCATTGTTTTAAAGATCCCTTGAAATATGATACCGGAGGAGAGTACATATGCCGTGGGCGTTTTCTGCTGTAACAAATACGACTTTTTTTTTAAAAAAAATAGGTTGAGTAGCTTCTCAATTTATTTTTTTTTAATCTCGGACTCTTTGGAGATTAGAATTTTCAATTTTTCGTACAAATAATGTAATCCTTAGCCAGTAGCACACAGATCTGTGGAGTCATAGAAAATCAACAGAAGACCTGGGGCTAACAAATACAGCGTTTTAAGGTTTAAAAACTACATTGCTTGTACATATCCTCATCTGGGTTTTTACGTTTGTAATTGCTGCACACTTGTCAATGTTTTATTGCTAACTTATGTTTATTGAGAACCCGCTCTAGTTTTTCCTTAATTCAAAGTTGTTAAAAATAGGATTTCCCCACCCCCCCACTCACCAGACTCCGGCAGAAAATGTCTGCTTTGGGAAAGTTCCCTCTTTTTTCCTGCTGGTTTGTTCTTAGGAAAGGGGACTTCACCGCGATAAACCTTCTAAGCAAAAGCTGTGTCATACAGTAAAAGCCGAGGAAAGTACCAAAAGGAGAAGCTACACCGTCCTGTTTGCAGCTGCACAGAAAGCTCTCCCTCTTCTCCATTCCTTCATTGTTTGCTTTGAACAAACCATTCCTGTTTCGGTGCATCTGACCAGCTCGTTCCATTTAAAGAGACAGCAGCCTCCTTAAGCCTTGATGTTACCCAAGGTTCATTTCCAACAACTAATCCAAGCCATTAAGCAGTTACTTTTTTCAGCCCGCAGTAGTTTCCATTCCCCATTATCTTTCCAAGGTATTTCAAAATTGCCTGGCTTCTTAATCCCTTCTCTTTGCCCAATTCTCCCTCTCCTTCTGCCCAGTTCTGCTTAATTTTCATGTCTTTCCATTAAGACTGGGTCTGCACCAGAAAAATGTATACCCTTATTCTGGCAATGTGCTGTTGAACTGGTGCCAAGTGCTATGCAGCCAAGGCACTGGTGTTTTTACTACCCTGGTCGCAAGAAGTTTTCATGATAAAGTGGTCAAAATGCCAGCACCCAGATCACACTAGTGCTTACATGATTGCTAGCACTGGTGCAGCTGCACTGGTGCTGGAATACAGGTTTGCCTTTTTCCAGCGTACACAATGCCTTAAGGGGCAGCAGAACAACGCATCCAGCTTCTAAAGCTGAACCATATTAAAAATAAAAGTTGTAATCACATTAGATTTCCAGCTTGATCCCTCAGTTCAGTGAAATATAAAAGCAATAATTACATCCCTGCACTTTAGCCATTTGCAAACTTTCTTTCTGCTCCATTCAATGTGGGGTGAAGGCCTTGAGGAGTCTGATTTACCTGGAGCCCCCAGAGCGTAACAGGGGTAAGGACAGCAGAAAGAGAGCGAACAAATACAAGCCCTTTCCCTCCCCTCCCCCATACACTGCACAGCACCTTGGCTGCGCTGCTAACTAATGTTTTGAAGCAGAAGTGACTCCTCTAGAGAGCATGAATGGCACCTGTTCCTTATGCCCTTTGATTTCTTTCTACCATTACCAGATAAGCAAGCGATAACACCGAGCAGCCTATGGAACAATAAAGCTCTGCCTCAGAAGGTCTTTTTTTCCATGGTAAAATAAACAGAACTGCCAAGTCTCATTCATCAGAAGGGATCCTCCCTCCTTTTCCTTTCATTGTAAGGCCCCAGTTCCTGGGGTTCTGTGCTTCAGCTGCAAACAGTTGCCATCTCTACTTCCAGCCATGGAGAAACCAACAAATCAGAACAGGCTGCTAAATATACTTGACTATGCATCAACCGCTGAACTACAGGTTAATTCTTACACTCTTGCTTTCTCTACCTCTAGCCCAGTGACGGTTATATTTATCCTCAAAGGGTTAGAGAGAGTGAGTGAGAATGACTGACCCTAATCCAGTGGTTAGGGCTAGGGTTACCAACTTTCTACTACACCCTTGCCCTGCTCCATGCCCTGCCTCTCCTCCAAGGACCCAGCCGCGCTCACTCCATTTCCCCACCCTCACTCACTCATTTTCACCAGGCTGAGACAGGGGATGGGGGGCGGACTCTGGGGTGGGGCCAGAAATGAAGAGTTCAGAGTGCAGGAGCGGGCTCCAGGCTGATGCAGTGGCTTGGGAAGCAAGAGAGGGTGAGGGTTCCAACTGGGGGTGCGGGCTCTGGGGTGGTGCCAGGGATGAGGAGTTTGGGGTGCAGGAGGAGGCTGGGGGGTTGGGCTGAGGGGTTTGGAGTATGGGAGGGGGCTCTGGGCTGAGGCAGGGGATCAGGGTGTGGGAGGATGTGTGGACTCTAAGCTGGGGGTGCAGGTTCCAGGGTGGGGCCAGAAATGAGGGGTTCAGGGTGCAGGAGGGGGCTCTGGGCAGGGACAGGGGGTGTGAGGGCTCTGGCTGTGGATGAGGAGTTTGGGGTATAGGAGGGTGCTCCAGGCTGGGACTGAGGGGTTTGGAGGGTAGGAGGGAGATCAGGGCTGGGGTGGGGGGGTGAGGACTCTGGCTGGGGGTGGGGATGAGGGGTTTGTAGTGCAGGGGGGTGCTCTGGGCTGGGATCAAGGGGTTCAGAGGGCAAGAGGGGGATGAGGGCAGGGGGTTGGTGCCCAAGAGGGGGTCAGGGGTTTAGGCTCCAGGCGGTGCTTACCTCAAGCAGCTCCTGGAAGCAGTGGCATGTCCCCCCTCTAGCTCCTATGTGGAGGTGCAGCCAGGCGGCTTTGCTTGCTGTCCCATCCACAGGCGCCACCCCCACAGCTCCCGTTGACTGGGAACCACAGTCTGTGGGAGTTGCAGGGGTGGCACTTGGGGGGGGACAGTGTAGGAGCCGGAGTGGGGACATGCCGGCTGCTTCCTGGGAGCATGTGGCCCGGAGGCTAGCAGGGAACTGCCAACCCTGCTGCATGGCACTGCCAACCAGACAGTCAATGGCCCGGTGAGCGGTGCTGACTGGAGCTGCCAGGATCCGTTTTCAGCTGGGTGTTCTGGTCAAAAACCAGACACCTGGTCACCCTAATTAGGACAGACTTGGGAGCCCTGGGATCAGTCTCCCCGCTCCAGTGACTCTTTTATTAGTTATCCACAGTGCAACAACATCAGCATCAGAGACTGAGGGAGCCATGCCTCAGAATGCTCCCTGGCTCAGTGGTCAGAGCACTCTCCTGTTCAGATCCTTTCTCCCCTTCTGGCAGAGAGGAGGGAATTGAATCAGGGTCCTCCCATATCTTAGATGACTGCTCTAATCACTGGGCTAAAAGTATAAATGGGTGGCAGCACCTCCTCCTCCTCTGGTCATTCTATGTGGAGTACCTAACTGGGTTCCACAACAAAAGATTTAATCTGACTCCAGGTGGCTGGCTTCTGTTCACGGATGGCTATGCAGAGCTATATACCTCACCACAGTCCAGACTTGGGCACCGATAAATAAAAAGGATCCTAAATTTTTTTAGGTCTCTTGATTTTTAAACCAATCTCCTGATTTTGGGGGCCTGACTCATTTTTGAAAGCTTGGAGTTAGCAATACCAAAATACTAAGGAAGGGGAAGAGTTATTTAGTGTGGTTGAAACTCTGACAGAAGTTGTGATAACGTTAAGAAAGGGAAAACTTTGTTCCCCAGCCTAATAGAGCTCACTGAAACTATTTCCCAAGAAAAGGTGTAGAAGAAGCCTCATCATGCAGGACATTTAAAACTAGACTGGAGAAAACACTGGAAAATGTACTGCAGGGAGCAATCATGCATTTAGAGTAGGATAGACTAGGTGACCTAGAGGTCTTTTGCTTTTGATATCTATCCTTGTATGTACCTACCCCACATAGAGTAAACTGGAAACAGAGAGCAGTTAGTGCACCTGGAGAGTGGGCCAGCCCTATCTTAACATGAAGCCCTCTGCGGGAGAAGCTGGGTCAAGTGATGAGTATAAAGGGAGAGACCCAGGAAAGTGGAAGGTTGGGTGTTTCTGCTGTCTCCGAATGGTCTGATAGCAATCAAGTGAATTGAGGAAAAAGCCAAAGGAGGGGAGTTAGCTCTTGTGGTGGGTCTCAAAATAAGGGCAAGATTCTAGGGAGGCAGTCCTGGGATGCTGGTGTTCAGCTAAGGAGCAGAGTACTTGGGAAGGGCTAAAGTTCAAACCTGGGGAGGGCAGAAGTTAGTTACACTTTTGGTTGAGGACCTACTAGAGAACTCCAGAGGGAATCCTTTAAGTTGTAGCCGTGAAGGCCGAGACCTTAGGGAGTTTGACAGGAGTGTTGCTACACAGTGAGCCTGGAAAGGGGGCTGTTGGGAAGGTGGGCAAATGGCTGAGGTAGGAAGTCCCACAAGGAGGAAGCAGGTCCTGTCAATGCAAGGTCCCTGAGCTAGGTCCCCAAGAAGTGGGGGAGGCTCGGTTCCCCTACTGGCAGCTGGAAAAAGGTGGTATGAAGATTCTGCAGACCAGGGGTTGAAGGATTACTGAGCTGGGACCTGGTTTAAGGCCATGGGGATTATTGTTTGTTTGGATTTTGTGCCCCACCAGTATGGGGGTGACTCTAAATGACCTGGCTGAAGAGCTAATGAGAAGAGGCAGATAACACAGGGCTGAAGTGGCTGTCAGTAGGGGGTGCTAGCTGAGGATCCAGCCATCCCATGAGGGGCATGCCGGTGGTGAGTCACGCTTCTACATTGTCTGATACACTGGGCATATAGGAGAGGTGGTTACTGTGTAAGGTTTATCACCTTCCTTAGCTCATCCCTGAGCCCCCTCCATCATTAAGTAATATAAGTTCACTAGTAAGAACTTGAAGCGTGTATTTCAGGAAATGACTTATGATTTCAGCCTCCATGAGTACAAGCCCTGAAAACCTGATTCTTATCCTCACAAAAACAAGCTCTGTGAACTCTGCCTAATCAAAACAGCTCCCATTTTGCATATGGAATATTTGCCGCTAGCTGCCTGCAATTGAGCTGCAGAGCGAGGCATTTTCACTGAAATTATTAATTAAATGACTCTAAAGTCAGAAGAAATTTTGGACTCTCAATCTAGTGGCAGAAAACTGACAAACCAAACAAAAGAAAATAGACTGCTTGTTATAAAATTTCCCCCAGTTTGGAATCGCTTGTTCCTCAGCAACAAATCAAATGATAAAATACTCTCACACACTTGCATTCATATTACAAACAGCAAAAGATTATGTACATATAATAACTTATTAAAGAAGAGTGCCTTACGTTAACATTACAGGTTTCAGAGGAACAGCCGTGTTAGTCTGTATTCATATTAGTCTGCATGCAGGAAATAGCCCGACTTGATTATGTAAAGAGTTGTCACTTTGGATGGGCTAGCACCAGCAGGAGAGTGAATTTGTGTGGGGGGGTGGAGGGTGAGAAAACCTGGATTTGTGCTGGAAATGGCCCACCTGTTGATCACTTTAGATAAGCTATTACCAGCAGGACAGTGGGGTGGGAGGAGGTATTGTTTCATATTCTCTGTGTATATATAAAGTCTGCTGCAGTTTCCACGGTATGCATCTGATGAAGTGAGCTGTAGCTCACGAAAGCTCATGCTCAAATAAATTGGTTAGTCTCTAAGGTGCCACAAGTACTCCTTTTCTTTTTGTTAACATTACAGTATTCCTCAGTATGTACCCTTGTACACTTTGAAGATAAACAGAATATTCAACCCTATGTGATATAGTGCCATCTTGTGGCTTCAAAATGTTGATGCAGCATGTGCTTTGCACATATGTATCTCTGACCTCAAAGGGTGCGGCTACAGTGCCCTGTCCCAAGAAAAGGCAATAAGTCCCAGAGCCCAGGCCAAATGACTCTGCTCAGGTGACTCATGCTGTAGGGCTACAATTAGAGTGTAGACATTCTTGTTCAGGCTGCAACCCAGGCTCTGACACCCACTCCCCAAGCTGGGTTTCAAAGCCTGGTCTGCAGCCTAAGAAGAAATGTCTCCTCTGTTATCTTTAGCCCCATCAGGTGAACTGGAGTCAGTTGACCCACGTTCTGAGACGTTCTGCCACAGTGTGTGTTTTTTGCGGTGTAGACGTATCCAAAGAAATTCACATGCAGGATCTGTTGATGTCGGGTCACTTGTATTCTATCTGTTCTGCTATTTATTATTTGTATGACCACAGTGCGTAGGAACCCCAGATATGGACCAGGCTCCCATTGTGCTAGGTCCTGTACAAACAGAATAAAAAGACCATCCCTGCTTCAAGGGTCTTGCAATCAAAGCCTTAAAAGGGATAACTCCTTTTTGCTGCTTGTAGAGGAATGTATAAATAACCAAATAAACTGGAAGCTCTTTTTTGATTGGGGGGAGGGAATGGGAATCAGACCACTTGTTTAGGAAAGGATTTAGGTGTCTAGCTGTAGGCAACCAAGTTTGAAAATGTTGGTCTTCACTTTAGTCATCTATAAAACCATGCTAATACTTAGCTATCTCACAGGGTATGCTGAGAAATAATTATATATCAGGAATTGCAGATAATTCTCATTTCCTCTTGGTAGAGATCTTTCACAAAAGATCTAAATCATGACAAGTCAGGGAAACAGTAGATGACAAACATTTTTAGGGTCAGGGTTATTTCTTAACATTCACCAATCACTCCCTAGTTTCATCTGAAAGGTTCCTATGCTTAGTCTTGAAACTTAGTATTGAAAAAAAGCATAGAATAAAAGTCTGACAGCTAGGCTGAATCCTCCAGTTCATAGATTAACAGATTTTAAGGCCAAAAAGGACCATTATGATAATCTATTCTCATCTCTCAAATAACACAGGGTAAAGAATCTTGCCCACTAATTTCTGCGTCAAGCCCATGTACTACAGCTCAAGAAGAAGTTATCTTTAATTCTTTTTTCAGGGCCAGAACTCTCCCTAGTGATTCTATTACTGCAATACCCTGTTCTTAGTGTGCCTAGGAAGGAATGCGTTAACTAATTCTCCACAGCTTGCCCAGCAGCAACCTTAATCCCTCCTCTATCAAAGGGGGTTAGCTAACCCCTTTCATGCCAGCCTATAGAAAGGTTCTAATCTAGACATCTAAATTGGGGGTACCAGACAGCTGGCCTGCTTTATTGTGGCCCATATAACACATTCATTTTAAAAGGCTTTTCAAAGTACTGTACATTTCTAGCCCTCGTGGTTACAAAGATAATTTGGTGAATCTGAAATGAGTGTAAGTGATATAGCGCTCTCTTCCTGAGTGTGCAGACAACCTGAAATCAAAGCTCTTAGGCCACGTCTACACTGTGAGCTAGGGGTGTGATTCCCCTGCTCACGTCCACATACCTGTGCTGGTACTCTTCACGCTAGCGTGTATATAAATAGCAGCGGGCCGCAGTATCCTGGTAATGTCAGTGGAGGCATGGCTGAGCTGGGATGAGTAGATACCCACTGGTTTGAGGTGGGTTTGTACTAGGCATGACTCTGCCACGCCTCCATTACTGTTACCTGTACTACTGTGGCTACACTGCTATTTATATTTGCACTAGCTTGATGAAAGCTAGCATAAGTATGTGAAAACACAGAGGGGAATAATGCCCCTCACTTATAGTGTAGACAGCCTTAGGGGTGTGAACTCCTTTGACTTCTATTAATATCATTGAGGTGTCAACTCTAAAGCCAAGTTGACCTAATGTTATATATTTTGAAACCTGCTGGAGCAGCAGTGTGTACATGCCGCTAGGCCTTGCATGTGTATACAGTCAGGAAACAGTTATTTGCATCTCGCTATGCCCCTGTGGTTCCTTCATTTAACATTTCTTGTGTAAAAAGCAAGACACAACTGGGGACAAGGATGGAATGGTCTTAAGCAACTTCAGAACAAGCATCTCCTGGGGCACTAATTAGCCTCCAAGTGATCAGAGCACAGGCCCATCTACTCACTCCCTGCAGTCACATCAGCCAGGACCCCTCTTGTTGTCTTGCTTGCTAGCAGGCTGGCTGCTGCTGTAGCTTGGATGCCCTGCTGGTCTTCCTCCCAGGGAGGGAGCATCCCCACCACCACTGGGGCCTCTCCTGGCCCGCTGCCTGCTGCTACTGCTGTCAGATGAGTTGCTGCTGTTGCTGGAAGAGGAGGCTGTTGCAGAGGTACTGTTGCTGCTGTGACTGCTGCTGTTGCCTGGACTGTGCTTTGTTTCCATCCTCCTCTCTGACAGTGCTGTGGCAGTTGTTGCTGCTGTTGTCGGGGAGCGAGCCCACTCCTCCCCAGTCCATCCGTTCCCTCACTACCACCATCATCTCCTCTGAGACTCCCACAGACCATCTGGGACTGCCTCTACTTACCAGTTCAGCTGCTTTCCCCACCCCCACCCCCCCAGCCCTTTGCCACTCGGGACTGCAACAGCAGCCAGGACTTTGTTCACAAGCACAGGTGGTTACACGTTTCCTCCCCCTCCCCATGGACTTGTCCCCCCACCCTTCCCCAGCTGCCATAGGCTGGTGGGGCCCTCCCACCCTCTGTTTGCCTCCAGCAGGAGTTTGCCCCTTTTTCCTTTGCTACCTGCCCCGTCTGCCCACTGCTGACCACTTTGTTTGTCCCGCCTACCCTGCCCAAGTCCCCTAGAGTTTTTTTGTTAGTTTGCCTATCTGCCCCAGACCTGTTTTTCAACCCATTCCTTTCACCCCTATGGTCGGGGTGAAAGTAACTGAGGCCACTTACCGGTTTGGGGCGGCTCTGGCCCCCAGAAGGGGCGGGGCCTCAGGTGGAAGGGGCGGGGCTGGAGGTCAGCATCCCCCAGCCAGGCCCGCGCCGGCCAGGGCTCCCGTGTTGATTTAAAGGGCCTGGGGTGCTGGATGCCGCCGCTGCTACAACAGCAGCAGCGTCCAGCACCCTGGGCCCTTTTAAATCACCAGCCCCAGGGCAGCTGCTCCCTTTGCTCCCCCCTTCGCCCGTCGGCAGCCGGGGGGGGGGGCAAAAGGGGCAGGAATGTTAAGGCGCTGCAGGGTCCTTTGCCGTGGCCCCGCTGACGGGGCTGGGGGGGGCACAGCAACATTAAAGCGCCGCGGTGGCAAAGGACGCAAGTGCTCCCACTCCATGTAAGGCCCCTCTGACCCCTCTCCTGCCTGCAGCCTAATGTGGAGGAGTGGTTAGCTGCCTCCCCTTTCCCTTCCCCGTTACCTGCACATCCCCTCCAGTGCTTTCTCCTACCCCCATCCCCTTTCCCTGGGTGGCAGGGGAGATTGCGGAAGGGGGTTTCCACAGTTGCCACCCCTACAGTTGCCACTTCAGCCAGCACTGCCGGGTCCATCGCTACTGCCTCCACTGAGGCAGTGGCGGGTACAGGTGGGGACGCCTCTGTTGCCATGGATTCCACCCCCACCAGCAGTGGGTAAGGAGGGCAAGGGGAGGAAGAAGGGCAAGAGCCCCGCCTGGAAGGCGAAACCACCCATGGTCATGAACGTTCCCCCTGCCACTGCCCTGCCATCGGCCACAGCTCCTTCTCTCCCTGCCGTTTTCTCCACCAGCTCTGGGAGCGCCCATCTCTCAGTCCCCAAAGCGTACACCGAAGTGTCTGCAACCCCTCTGTCCACCACACTGTCATCTGCCCCCGCCATCTCCCCTACTTCCATCTGTAGTGACCAGGGCCCCTTATCCACCCTGATCAGGAAGCATGGTGTCCGTTGGCACCTAGTGTCTACTTCACCCCACATGGAGACCTATGTGCGAGCATTGGTGCGGGTGGTGGGGCCCGTGGCCATCGTGGTGGCGTTTAAGATGTATGGGAATGTTGTCTTCTTCCTGGCATGGGAGGCTGCTACTCACAAGGCACTGGAGAAGGGCAGATGGGTGGCCTCTACATCCCCCTCAAATCCCTGGAGGACCTGGGTATACAGGTAGTTTTTAACTCTGTCCCATCCGTGCGTCCCAATGCTGCCCTTCTTCCCTTCCTCTACACCCTGGGGAAGCTTTATCCATTATTAGCCTCTCCCGTTGGGCTACAAGGACCTCGCCTTCACCACATCCTCTTTTCCGCTGGCAGGTGTAGATCCAGCTACCCCTGGCAGCATGTGACAGAGAGGCTCTCCAGGGGTCATTCCTGATGCGCCATCAGGGGGCCCGGTAGTGGGTGCACTATTCCTTGGGAGAGGCCCAGTGTTTCCTCTGCCAGGTGGCAGGCACATGCGGAGAGACTGCCTGTGGGCATGGAGGAGTGCCTGGGACCCCTGAGATCCAGGAGGGCCCCAGCCCTGTCACTGCCAGTGACCCTGGATGCCCAGTTCCTGCTGCCAATTGCCTGCAGTCAATGACCCAGTCAACGGTGCTGACCAGAGCCGCAAGGATCCTTTTTCGACCAGGTGTTCCGGTCAAAAAACAGACGCCTGGTCACCCAAAGCGGCCATCTATAAAACCAGGAAAAGGTGCTGGACGGGGAGGTGCTGTGCGACTTTGGGGCCTATTTCTGCAGCCGGGCAGAGTTTCTCTGGGCCACGTCTGCTGGCTCTTCAGACACTTTTGAGAAGCAGCGGGTGCTGGCCAGTGTTCTTTGTTCCATGTCCCCTTCCAGTTCCCTGTTTATGGCCCCACAACTTCACTCCTGTCACTGTTTTCTTATTAGTTGTACGCCCAAATCATTTGGGCCTTGGGTTTAGTCACTCATCCCCTTAGGCTGGGGGGAGGGCTTCAGACGTGGGCAAGCTTGTGCCAGCCCACCTCCGGAATTCAAGAAGTGCTCAGTACCTGCACTTTGTCACAATGGCTCATCTGACATTACTTTAATTATTGGAGATCAGAGACTATCTACCAGTCATTGCTCTGATATTGCCTATAGTTTGCAACCATTGTACTGACAATGACAAAATTTGTGTTGGTTTTTTTTCTTTTAAAAAAAAGCTAATGTGTATAGAATTTTTCAAAATCCTTTTGTGTTTAACAAATGACAAGACCTAGAGCTGGTCAAAAAATGCCAATTATTTTTCCATTGTAAACTTTGTAATTTTGTTTTAGAATTTTCTTATAGAATTTCTTATAGAAAATGTCACATATTATCTATTTTTGGAAAGTGAATTCTCTGTGCAGTGTTAATGGTAACAGTTAGGCTTTTTATTGGTCAGTCTCTTAATTAAGAAAGCAGACCTTTCTTTGACAGGCAAGCCACTATTCCAACAAACTACCACTAGATGGCGATCTTAACTTTGCATACAATATGGATGGCCAATATGATTAGAACAAATTATATATATGAGGGTTATATATAATTAGAGTCCACAAGACAACCAAAAAATCCCAAACTAACAATAACCAAGTTAGCTGAGCGTCTGAGGCCTTGGCCCTGCAACTGGCTCAGTACTGGGCCAGTTGCAGGATTAGGGCCTTAATTTTTTGAAATATTAGTGAAATTACAAAGAAAATCCATGTGAATATTTTTTAATAACTATGCATTTAACATATATAAAAGCAGAAGAGAATACTTCACTACAAGGTGAATTCTTCACTACAAGGCCCTGTACTGGGCTGGGCCTCAGTTCCCCCTACTAGCCACTGCAAAAGTGGTATTGCTAAGGGCAGTGGATACAAAGGCTGTCGGAGTCATTTCTGGAAAGACATAGTTAGGCCAGCAGGTACAAGGGCTACCTGATGCTGCTTGTGGAAAGAGATTTTGTAAGACCACCCCGGAAGGTGAAACCACTGAGTGACTTGGCTGGAGGGTCAAGTTATGGAGAGAGAGAGAGATGGAGTGCACCTGCGGGAAGGGGTATTGGCCAGGCACAGCTAATCCCCAGAACCAGCAGGAGGAGATGCTGTCCAGTGGTGAGTAGAACACACCATTACACTAGGAGATATGTTTTTTGACAACTTCCTGCAGGTTGCCCTCCTACTGAAACTTTTTCTTAGCATACCTTTCTTGGGCTTGCTCTTTAAATTTGGCAAAGACAGACAACTGCAGCCCAAAAGCAACCATTTTGAAACTAGCGAGCTATTAGAGAAACCATTGTTCTCCCTTTCAGTTGGCAGTGTTTTTCCCCATACACATTTTCCTTTGATTATTGCTGAAAAGATGACACAGTCTCAAAAATTCCTGGGATCTGGGTTCAGTTCTGGGTTGCTCGCTGACGCTTATTTCTCGAATTGGCTAAATCTGGACACCAAACGTGAACCTCCCCAAAGTGGTAAAGTTCATGTTTGATTCTGGATTTTGACACCCCTTTGACTAAATGTAGGAGTATTCAGATCTGTAGTTTAGTGGTTCACTAAATGACCAGCGATGTGGTTATGTGGCTTTAGTGTTTGGTGCTAGCTTTTCAGGACTACCTTGACATTTCATCAAACATGAGCTGAAGTAGCAGAATTCAAATGCTAGGGGAGGATTCGGGATACAGGTTTGAGTTGAAATCTGTGCTAGGGATGTAGTGTGGTCCAACGGCTAGTGTGCAAGTCAGGAGACTTGGGGTCTATCTCCTCTCTACCATTGAGCAGCAATGTAACCTTGGGCAGTCACTTTGCCTCCTGCTCCCTCAGTTTTCTTGTCTGCAGAGTGGGAATTAGCTTAGATTACTTAGTTTTTCATTTTGAAGCAGGTTTTGAGATCTTCAGATAGAAAGCCCTGTGTACTGCAGCATTTGGGTTTAGCATCAACCTCACTGGAATCTCACTAATCATTCAGATAGCTCAGTCTCTGAGATTTCTATCACCTTGTGCTGCAATGTAGTGTGGCTGGCTGTTCTCAGATTTTGGCCACACCTAAAGCCGAATGGAAAAATGGGTAGACTAGAACCAGAACAATTTTCCATTTTAAAATGGGCTAGACTTCTGTATGCCCTGTCACCTGGCTTTTACCTAGTTTGCCTAGTCAATTCTTTCCTGACTTCCTTTGTGTGGAAAGCAAAATTCTTCTTCTGTCAAGTCATTGTGAAGGCTGAGATTCCTCACTCACCCTTAGGCCTTGTCTACATTAAAGTTTTGTCGACAAAAGTTATACTGCTTTAGTAGAAGCACTTTAATTAAACCGCTGTTGCATGTCCACACTATGCTCCTTGTGTCAGCAGAACACATCGACACTAGGAGCTCTTGCATCAACACAGAGCACTGTGGGTAGCTATCCTACTGTGCAACTGGCCTCAGGTTGCTTTCAGAAGGGTATACAATGCCTCATGGGGCAAGTACAGTGTCACATAATGCAGGTTTCTCAGTTCCATTGTTCCATGGGCATCCTTCTAGATTGTCAGCCGCTTTTCAACTAAAGTGTTGGGTGGGGAGGAGGGAGAATGTGAGACAGGGAGCGTATGTGTGGGAGGGGGGAGAGACAGAGTGTGTGTTAGAGACAAGATGCTGACACACTGTCACCCAAGTTCAGACCGCAGCCTGAGCAGCCACTCCTTGGGGAGGGGGACCCCCCCCCCCATGAGCCCCTGTCTCTGGAAGGCACAGCAGTCTCTTTCCCCCTCTCTTCTCCTCTCCCCCCGCTCCCCAGCAGCCTGTGCTACCTGACTGCTGATTCCACATTAATGGTTCTGTGATTCCCTCCAAGTTCTCCCCAGCCTCCTCAACTACAGGGAGCGGTATCCTCAGCAGCCCTGTGAGCTCTCCATGCTGAGGAATGTCAAAGCTCCCTAGAGCTTTGAAAGTGGAGGGATGCATGCCTGTGTAGCTAGATACAGGGCAGCCGGAGTTCAAAACAGTCAGCAGAGCAGTCACGGTGAGCATTGTAGGATACTGGGGTAGCCCAGTTATGGCGACGTAATGAACGGCAGTGTCTACACTGATGCTTTGTCGCTTTAACTTTGCCACAGAAAAGCTTTATGCCATTCATCAAGGTGGTTTTATTTTGTCGGCAAAACAGCAGAGTTTGTCACCAGAAGTATCTTTGTAGTGTCTCCACTGTTTTGTCAGCAAAAGCTGCCTTTTGCCTACAAAATTGTGTGGTATAGACAAGGCCTTAGACTGCTTCATTTCAGTACTAGCTTTGGACCTGGGTCTGTCTTAGGTCCTCAGCACACAGATAAGTGATAAATGTCTTAGAAATACATCAGATTTGTTGTCTAGCAGGGATGAGGGATGTGTGTCTCTAACGGAAAGCTGAACATTCTCCAAAGATACAGCAAAAGGTAAAATATTGCTGATTTTTCTTCCCCTCTAGCTATACATATTTTTGCTGCTAAATGGGGTAGCTGTCAGGGTACATCAGTTACAAAGCTTGTAACCCTGGTGGCCTCCTTTAAAAGGCTGCTGGCATCATTTTTGCTTATTTTCTTATTCGTGTTTTCTTCATCTTCTCTGTCCTTCCTTCCGTTTGTTTTTTACCCATTTGGGACTTGTCTGAGTCAGATCATAAGCTGTTTGGGACAGGGACTGTCTCCTCATGTGTTTGTACAGCACCTAGCACACTGGGGCTTCATCCTGATTGGCGCCTCTGACATAATACTAGCATTCTTTGAAACATTTTAAAATGTAAAAAAAAAAAGGGGGGGGCAGCATGATGCAACAAAGCCTGAAATGAGGGATAGGTGTCACAATTGGAACTGGTGAGAAATGGTTTTCCCATCCTATGAACACTTTTCCAGGTTTTCAATAAAATAAATAATAAAAAAGAGAGGAGATTTAGGTTGGATATTAGGAAAAACTTTTTCACTAGGAAGGTGGTGAAGCACTGGAATGCGTTACCTAGGGAGGTGGTGGAATCTCCATCCTTAGAGGTTTAAGGTCAGGCTTGACAAAGCCCTGGCTGGGATGATTTAATTGGGGATCGGTCCTGCTTTGAGGAGGGGGTTGGACTAGATGACCTCCTGAGGTCCCTTCCAACCCTGATATTCTATGAATATTATTTTCTACCAGGACAAAACAGACCTTTCCAGGCTTTGGTGGTTTCTTATGTCAAAATGAATGCTAAACAGCTATATTCATTCTCTCCAAATGAATATTGTATTATTTATACAGAGTGGAACAGCTTCAATAGAAGGGACTGAAAAGAACCCATCCAACAACAGCCAATAGCTTGTTGGTTAGGGTGCACACCCTGGGATGTGATACCTGGGCTCAGATCCCTCCTCCAAATAAAGCAGAATAGGAATCTGAATCTGGGTCTTCTGCATCCTGGGTGACTTCTCTCTTTTTCTTGATCTCATTTTGATCTGACAGTCCATCTTGACCTTGAGGAAATATTTCTTGATGAAAGTTCTGTCAAAACTGATGCATTCCCACAAAAAGTTTGATACATTCCCAGTGATCTCCAGCCATTATGCACAAGTACAGTGATGCTTGGAGGGACTGCTGTGTGTGGACACTGCATTAGTTTAAACAAAACAAGATGATCAGTCCACACCCACTGAACCCTTGGAGAAGTGAAGGGTGTTGCTTGCAGCTGCAGTGTTTAACCTTCAAGGTCCTCTTCTGCTGCCGCTGCTATACTTCCTAAGGAAAGAATGGGACAAAATCAAAGTGCAGATCTTCGAATTATAGGTAACTCTCTCTCCCCTCCTTCAGGAATTACTGAACTGATTTGTACTGCAACTCTAAAGATATTTCTACCCATACCGCTAAAGCAGGCAAGGCCCAAATTTAGGACACAATGAGATACAAAGACCCAGAATGAGGGGGGATGACAAATTATTCATGCAAGAAACTTTAAAAGCTTTGGATTCAAATGTTTGGTATAAATTACTGTCTATAAACTGAGTTTTTCATAATTCTTTATTTCGGATGTAAATTTTCAACAAAAGTGAAGGGGACACAAAGTTGTGTAGAACATAAGGAGCTTTGGGACTAAGATGAGTGATATCCTTTGAAATTAGGTATTAAGATAAATAGATGCCAAAAAACCTCTAACTGCTAACTCTGGATGTTGCTGCAAGAGTGGGAGTGGGGTAGAATTTTCCTGGCAATAATCACAGGATTGCCAACCCCAACCATTAAAAAATCATGAGTCAGATTCCCCTAAAATCACAAGTCTGGGTTCAAATCACTGGATTTTATTTTTGTGGAGGAGGGCAGGTATTTTGTCTAGTGTTCATGCTTTCAGGTTCTTCTCCATGAAGGCTAGTACCTTTCTTCAAATAAAATACCAATTTCATTTAATCCCGTGACTGCAAAAGCTGGGACTTTAAGAAAAAAACCACCAAATATTGTGATTAGAATCATGAGTCAGTAACACAGAGCCATAATAAATATTTTTGTCAGGTATTCACACCTCCAGTTAGGCACAGACTAGCTTCTCTCTAATTCTCAGGGCAATTGTTCAAGAGCAATTCTTCCATGTGCATTTGTAACTCCTGGTACTAGTGTCATGGGAAGTAGTACCAACAGAGTAGTGACTTGCTGAGTAAGTGCTGGTCATGCAATTTACAGCTGCCGGGACATTTCATTCTAGTCACATTATATATGACCTTGGTATCTCACATTTTAGACATAATAGACATCCAGGGCAGTAACTCAGGGAATGATTAATGTTGCCTCACAGAAAAGGCCTTTGGAATCAACTGGACACAAGTTCAGTTCTTCTTAAAATCCACAACAAGTGTTTTTAGATGCTGTTCTCTGCCAGTACCACCCGGCCTCACTCCACAGAAGTTTTAAATGACCAACTTTTAAAAGGTGATGAGAAAAGGTCAAAGAATATCAGAGTGACTTGTTACGTCAAACGAACAAAACCTTCAGTGTACACAGACACATTCTCTTTAAAAATACAGTATAGTTCCTGGAAATACCTCATAGAAAAGCTCTCTAATAAAGTGATCATATTATTCATTAACATTTTAAAAACTAGTGCTTCAAACTCTTCTCCATGGCATTTTCTCTGCTTGCTTAGCAGTAGCTAAGTGGAAGGTACAAGGTTCATAGAAGAGGGCTTGCAAGCAGCTCCCAAACAACATGCTTGAAATTCCTTCGTTTTGTAAGAGGAGTACAAAACTACAGTTGAATAATTAAGCATTGAGCTAGGGTTTATGCAGAAAAGACTGTAATTTGTAAGCTGTGCCTTAAGTGTCTGGGTTTGAAGTGATTTGCATATTTCTTTCCCTGGCATTGTAGGAATGCTATGAGAATTTGCTTCCCAGGTTTCACAGTATGTGTTTCTCATGGATACCTTTCCAAGTTTGTCTTTAGAAACACTGAGGTAGTGTTTGACAAGCACCAGTATTTTGATGTCTGTATGGCTTATGAATACAGGTATTCATTCAACAGTAAGTCAACTTGTGCTTCCTTAAAACATACAATGTAATTTTGTTTATCTAGGTTACATTAAAAATGAATCAGAATTATTTATGCAGGAAAACTATAACAGCTCTGATAAATACAAGTAACTAAATCCAGTCACAAAAATGTATGTTTGCTAATTTAAATATATTTTTCTTGCAAAATAGAGTATTTAGGATGCAGTTCATCCCTGGCAATTATTTCCCTGTTTATTGTATAGCACTTTAGTTATTTTCAGTTCTTCTTGTAATTACATCTGAGACAGTACAACTTGTTTGAGTAACACAACATTTGATTAACCTTGTACTCACATGCTGTTTTTCTTTATTTTTTTAACTAAATGAAAAAACTAAAATTTTAAGTAAGAAATCTAAAATGTCAGCTTTAGCTATTGATATTCATGTAAAAAGGCTTTTTACAAATCCCCTGAACTGCTTGTTCAGGACTTTTGGAGCTCATCTGCATTCAAATATAGGTAAAAAGCATTGATTTGGATTAAACTGAAATAATATTTAATGAGTTTAAGAATGTAGTGCAGTAAGCATATCTTCAGATTCATTGGGTGCAGTGAAACTTGTAAGGAGAGATCAGCAAATGTCAGTTATCTGATAGACCTGGTCTCAAGACTTTCAGATGGTCACTCTAAACTGGGTATGTTACACATGGACAATGTACAGGGCCTACTGGATATCCAACTCTCTTTATCCTGGAAAAGTACAATCTGGTCAGTGAAGTCACTGGTGTTACATTGATCTATCTTCAGTATAGAATGTGGTCTATCAAAGATGAGTTTTGACTTCAAAATTTGCATCCAGCTCTGAACTTCCCAGAGTCTGGATTGTATGGATCTGGAATTGCAGTTTGGGCCCATCTCTAATACATATGGAGCCAAAGGGGCCACATAAAGAAGGGGAAAATAGCTCTTTTTGTGAGAACTATTTTGATCTCTCTCACACAGTGCTAAATGTATGTCAGAAATCTTAGTTTCTCTTTCTTGCCTTTTCTGAACATAATTTGTAGGTAGAGATGGGGAGTCAAAGACAGAGTTGAGCTCCAGCTGTTTGCCCTGACCTTTGTTCACCTCACCTAATAATGCTATATGTATCTGTCTAAATGCTGGCCTTTTGTTTTCAATTTGAAATACATGAAGGTACAGTGAAGATGGAAAAAGCAGAATTCTCTTGCAAATCTAAAGCAGGCTCTGTCATGCAGAACTTTAGAGGCCTTTCTCAGCAGAAGGATAGTGGGAGGTAGCTATTTATTATAGGCTCAGCAGTACCACAGAATGTACATGAGTTATATTCTATCCTATTACACACACAACTCTGTGGAAATATTGCACAAAGATCAATAGAATATGGCAAGTACTTGGCATTTTCCAGGAGGGGCTGGCAACTTTAGAACTTAGTCCTAGTTTGGTCCAAAATAAATGTGGTGACGGTCAGAGCACATTGCAAGGCTCATCTATATTTTTCCAAGGTCTTGGTGAGGGAGGGAATGGCATTTGTGGTGAGATGGATATTGTTTTGATTTTAATTCTGTTTCTAGTGTGGGGAATTAAGACAGGCCATTTGTATGTGACAGCTTTATAATAAGTTAAAAACATTCTGGCTTCCAGGGTAGGTACTCATATCCTCACCAGAAATGTACAAACTGATACTCTGCACATACTAGGCACAGGAATAACGTACCACCTCTGGGGTGGAACACAACAGGAGCCCAATCGTTCTCTGTTATACTGGCAAACAGTACTTACAGAGCAGCACGTCTGATAGTTTCTATTACACTAATTCCTTTGCACCTCCATGATCCTGTTTGGAATAGTGGGAGGCATAGGCATGTACAAGGTTTACGGGAGTCCTGTGCTGGGCAGCAGGGTTGTTACATTGCACAAAGAAGGCATATAGGGGGCAGCCTTATGTGCTGAATCATGCCCCTATAGGCCATATAAAACAGGTGCATTCACAGGACATGCATGATAGCAGTTTTCAGCAGTTGTAACTTTTGCACATCCCCCTGCATCTGTAGATCAATCTCAGATGTACATGTCAGATTATAAGCAACATGGAGAGGATAAGGGAACATGGGCAGTTTAGATAATATGCAATGGCCAAGTCACAGGACTGGAGCCCATGACGTAGTAAATCCCCTGTTTCCAAAATTGGCTGCATAGAGGAGGCCCTGATAGCCACTCTGTCTTGTGTAGTACCAACCTGCCAGCTTTACCAATAGCAATGATTCTAGCTAGTATCCACTTAAGTGTGGTAGAATGGATGCAATCATCTTTGGAAAGCTGCGGTCACTTGTTCAACGGAGACACCATTCCGCCTCAGTGAATGTCCATCTTATGCTGATGTAATAACCCTACTGCTACAGACTCAGTGGAGAGGGAATTCTAGGCCTTTAGCTCCAAAGCACAGGTCTCTCCCATTTGAGCTAAACCCATAATTCCCTTGGCTCATAGCTACTACTGGTACTAGCTAACACAGGGGATAATAGCCTGGAGAGGAACATGGCAGTAGTGTTACCACAAGGGCAGTTCCTTTACTCTTGCAGCTAACTTTTGTTTAACAGTCTGAGTTCTTTCCTCAGCAGTGTACCCTGAGTGTCAATAGTGCCTCTTGTGGGTTAACGAGGACTCTTCAGAAATTCAGACCCTCCCCCTCATCTGCAGTAGATCACAAATCCTACAGCAGACCATTCCCATTGCAGCCTCCACACTACTTCCAGGCAGGGCCGGCTCTACAGTTTTGGCCGCCCCAAGCAGTGGGGAAAAAAAACTGCTGCCGTGGACAGCAAAAGGAAGAAGCTGCCGCCCCAAGCACCTGCTTGGAATGCTGGTGCCTGGAGCCGGCCCTGCTTCCAGGGACCTTAGTTAGAGGGCAAGAGGGTTGCTAATGTGTTCCATGCACTGCAATTAAAATATTGGGAGTGTCATTTAGTCTGAGCTCTGTTTTCTAGACACAGGGAAGAATAGGGCCAGCAACAGAGGGGCTACCTCTTTAAGGGCCAGGAAGCCTTGAGCCACTCTGCCACGTTCAGTGAGTGCTGCCATGTGATACCAGCTAAGGGCTGGCTGGGGAAGAGGGTGGACAGGCTCTTTCGATGGAAGGCAAAAAGCTGGGCTAGAGCTAGGAATCTGCTGAGGGTGGGTAGACCTGACCTTGATCATTAGAGCTCAGGAGCTGATGTGAGACAATGAGAAGCCACTGATGCTGGAAGCACACCTACAAGAAAAGGGGCTGAAGTCTAAGACCAGTGGGGCTGAAGATGTGTTGATGTTTCAGACTCGGACTAAGGGACTGTCCTCCCAAGAAGGGGTGGAGCACTTTAAAGTTGCTTAGTCAGAGGCCAAATCACCTCTGTGGCTGGAGCAGGCCGAAGATTCTTGAGGGGAGACTGAGACAGTGCACCACAACACCAGGCCTTGCTGCAAGGGGATGCACTTCAAGATGGCAAGTCTTATAACAGGGCCCTCTCTCTTTAATACCACCTTCTGTTCAGCATGTAACTTGTGAAACAATGGGATGAGAGATGACCAAGAATGCTCTCACTCCTGACACTAATGCAATGTGTACTTGATACTAAGCAGATGAATTCTGCCCTGCCTCAAGTACAAATACAAGAAAAAGCTAAATAAAACTCTACAAGTGTGTGTACACGATATAGAAAACAACCAGAAGTCTGCAGAGACAAATATGAAAGTGAAGATTGGAGTAACTTTCCAGCTAAGTCTGAGTGGAAATATATGCTAACCCAATGACAGGACAGCTGCATGAAAAATGACTTACAAGAACAATCCCAAGGAAAAAGATTAATTCTCTCATAACAAAATATAATTCTTTCAAAAGCTGAAGGAATGAGAACCTGATTATACTGGAGTTTGTACATGGAAAACAAGACCAGAAAGAAACTCTGTACTCAATTCTAACAGGAGAGGACTTTTTAGGAAATATTGAGCCAGTGTTAAAAGCTTCATTATTTATTTGGAAGCAGAACGCCATGCATCAAAAACTGATTTTAATATCGTCCAAGAAGTCTGAATTAGTTTGCATATGAGAGGTTTAAACTGGTGTTAGAGACAGTTTACAACCTCCACAGGAATAGTACAGGAGAAGTAGTAATTAACTGAAGGGTTTTCCCCTAACCCTACTGCTTAAAAGGATTTCCCAAAAACTAAGGCAAGAATTGGAACAGAATAATGCCACCAATGCTGTCCACTTGTTGGATTGTCCAAATTTGATTTCAGAAAATGAAGAGTGACAGAGGCTTCTGTCTTACAATTGGTGTAAGACCTTAGGTCAGCACCCAAATACCTCATTCTATGGGAGTGGAGCTAGATGAATAAAAGTTTGAAGGGAGGATGATGTAACTGCTGAGATGCATTGATTAGGTGCACAATAAATTTAGTTGAACATCCACTCTGCTCAAACCCACAAGCTTAGATTCTATACAACTGTATATAGAGGGCCAGCAATTGGCTGATCTACTCTTTTCAGTCTTTCATTTTGTCCAAAGCTGAAAGGTTTTATTGGCCTAGTAAACCTGATTCTATCATTCCATCCTGAAGTACCTGGAGTCAAATCAATTGTTTCTGATTTTTTTTGTTTTGTTTCTAAAGTGTAGTCTCAATTTTTCCTCTAACAAAATACCACGTCTCTAACTTCTGCTTAGGACTTGTGGATATGCTAAGGAGAAGACCTCTATAAACAGCTTGTTTCCACAATGTGACTCATGTGGCATGTGACCAAAATTCATCACCCAATTTCGTCCACTGGTTGGATCATTAGCTTCCCCAGTCTGGGCCAGGTACTGACGGGAGTGCAATAGCTCTCCTCTCTGAATCAGAGCAAATCAATTACTTTCATTGTTAGTGCAACTAGAAATCATTGACTATGTCTGAGCCTTAGCCAAAAGAAATTTAACTCAAATACATTTATCACTCAATAGCTATATGAGACGAGAACAGAAGGGTGTTTTCTTTTAATCAACATTACTGTGACGTGTGTTTTGGGGGGGAGAGAAAACAACAGTAACCTTCAGATTGCCCACTTTGAGAACTCCCACCAACTCCTTTTCTCCCACAACAGTCACACCCAGTCACATATTTGACTGTACTAGTTAAAGAAAACCACTGACCCCATTTCAAATGAGAGCTGAATTCAAGCTTACCTTTCTATTGTACAGTACAATCCATGCACTGAGAAGCTCTCCGATTACTTTGAGCGCTGCACAGTGCCGCTGTAAGCTAAAGAAGTCCCAGCAAGTAAAGGAACCTGTTATAAACCCAAGCAGGTCTGAGGCAAAGGATATGTATTACAGGAGACTAAAGTGGTGCATACAGTACATTGTTTACTTCTAGAAAAGATTTCAATTAGGGATGTATATTGGTTTCTGATTCATCATTTCTGTGTTTTCAGACTCCAGATAAAGAACTGTTAGCCTAAATATAAAGGAGCAGACCCTCTGCTGGTGGTGTAAAGTGTCATTGCTTCACTGAAGTCAAGCTACGACACTGCCTGCTGATAAGCTGTTCAAGGGGGCTGACACTGTTGCATTCCAGTGGCCTAAAGATGAAAAATGCCCCCTGTGAAAGAGCTCGACTACTGGTCCCCTCTGGTGTATCTGAGGGGGGGTTGTGGGGAGTCCACCCTTTGTCTCTCTTAACCTGCCTGGAAGTTTGAGGAACTCCTGGACAATGTTTGAGGAACTCTTGGACAAAGTCTGTATCTACCTCTTACTCCTGTTCAATCCCCTTGCTCTGGCAGCTCACTGATGTTCCTACTGCAGTCGGTGGTGGTGTGAGCCTGGCCTTGGAATGTTCAGTGACTTTTTTTTTTTTATTTGGACAGGATGCCAACATTTTCTTGAACTCTATTGAGAGGCGAGAGTGGCAATTTTTAATTGTTTATAACTCAGCCAAATCTGAATGGAATTTCATGGGACAAAGGAAAAGCACTGTTGTAGCTCAGGGAATTCCGCTTGCTGACGATCAAAGGCCGGCTGCACACAATAGATATGTGAAAGCTTCTCAAAGAAAATGTGCCAGGAATCCTCTCTAATGGAAAGTATTAGGCAACCTAATTATAGGGGCCACTACCAGCTCCCGCTTTAATATTTTATATATTAAAGGCTAGATCCTTAGCTGGTGTAATTCAGCATACTCTGTGGAGTTATGCCAGTTTACGCTAGCCAAGAATTTGGCTCCAAACAACTACTGAGCACTTTCTCAGGGGTCTCTTTTGTTTATTCTCCTGACTAGTCTAAAACAAACTATTCAAGTCTAGAAACCTTGTATACTTAAGACCAAATCTACTTCCTACAGGGGACTCACTCCTTTGCTGCACACAACATAGAGTGAACCGAGCTGAAGTTAATTCAATTTTAACATAAACACAGTGGCAGATTTGAGGACTAAAAGGCTCGCTGGTGTCATACTATTAAGTCCTAGAAATGACTTTCTCATGCTGCTGTCAGACTAAGATTCCTTCTTTTCTTAATCTCACTTTCTGGCTGTTGTCCAATTTTTCTGATTCATCTCTCAAACATGTAGCCTTTATCAAGATTTTTGGGAGGAGGGAGAGAAAGGAAGTCCTTGGATTTTTTTCTTCCTTATTTGTTACCAGGGATTCTGTTTGAAAAGCTTAATTACTCGATTGCCATGAAATTGAGCAACTGAAGAATACAGATGTAATACAAAAAGAAAAGGAGTACTTGTGGCACCTTAGAGACTAACCAATTTATTTGAGCATCAGCTTTCGTGAGCTACAGCTCACTTTTCTTTTTGCGAATACAGACTAACACGGCTGTTACTCTGAAAGATGTAATACAAAGTGCTTCAGAAATCCAGGTGTCCCCAAACATGGAGATGTCTGATCTACCATAGAAAGAAACCATTATGTCCTACAGATATGCCATTTTATTTACCTATTTGCAGAAATATTTGTATTATAGAAACTTACTTGTAAGCAGCTGAGTTTAAAAACTTTATTAAACAAAGTCTCATGCAGAACAAGCATTTTATTGGATGTCAGATACAACAAATATAAACCATGTCATCTCTATAACAAGTCTAGTTTGGGAAGCTGAAAAAGAACCTGGTAACCAGAAACTGTACTGTAACAAAAAGCTTGCCCTAAAAATGCATTAGGGCTTAGTTCCAAGAGCTTTTGGGGATGCTGTCACACTGTTATCTGTCATGGATATCCACAACCTGGTTGCTCATATAATAACATTTAGCAAACTTCTAAACTTAAATCTGTAACTGAAACATCAAATTGAACCAAAGAAGAACTCCGAACCAAAACAACCAAAGAGCCATTTCAGTTACTACTACTTCTACTACTGCTGTATAGTGTCTGAACTCCAGCAACCTGAGCAGAAAGACCCTAAGGCATCTTTAGCCCTAAACGTTGATCTTCTATCCAGCAAGCAGTGTTGTTGTCACGGTACCAGTTGCACAAAAATGATTTATTTTTCAATACTACACCTGCACTGGAATGTCCTTGCAAGAAAAATTCTTCTTACTATGCTAGTGTCTGCAATAAGAAACCTGGCCCTTAGTGATTTCTCAGCTTCCCTACTTTCAGTTACCTATTTGAAAACTTTACAGTTTGTTCTGAAATGTTCTCTGGTTATGGCCCAATTCAGCCACTTCTAATCAAGTTGATTTTCAGTAGGATTAGAGGCAGGGTAAATTACTGCTCAGCAGAAAGCCTAGCTTAACACACACACATTTAGTACTGATATAACTATTTCAGTTTGAAGTGTATGGATTTTTTTTTTAAAAAGTAGTTATACAGACACAACTTCTAGCACAGATGCAGTTTATCTTATTCACTTTTGTGTACAGGAATATTTTATATTGGTACAAACGCAAGTGTGACCGGTGGTGCCTGGGGCAGCCCTCTCTGGAAATGCCAAGATCAGGGCAGGCTGCAAAAGGGAGAGCAGATACCCACCAGCCTTGGTAGTAACAGTGAAGTTAAACTCCCCACACAGTCACAAACTGTGCTTCTGATCCTCCACACTCGTTATCAAGAAGCAAAAAAGAAATCTCACAGCCCCCTTTATTGCATTCCAGTTCTCTGGTCCCCAATCAGCACCTAGGTCCAGTACAGTGAGAAGCTATGTAAAAAACTCTGCTCACATATACAAAATTTTCTTCTGACCCCAAAGGGTCAGCCACATCACCAGGCCTGTATAGGTTTGGATCTTACCCAAAATACCATGCTGTCAGCCAACCCTTTAATGCCTAAAACTAAAGGTTTATTCTAAAGAAAGAACAAGAGGAGAGCTGTTAAATCGTAAAGCAGTTACATGCATACAAAAACTTCCATATATCAGGTTCCTAGCAGTATTGGTGAGGTTGCTGAAAGTCCCTCTGGAATACATCCACAGCTTGGATGGGTCATTCAGTCCTTTGTTCAGAGCTTCAGTTTGTAGCAAAGTTCCTCCAGAGGTAAGAAGCAGGATTGAAGATAAAATGGAGAAGATGCAGCTACCTTTTATAGCAGAGGTGGGCAAACTTTTTGGCCCAAGGGCCACATGGGGGTGGGAAAATGGGGAACCACAGCCAACGGGAGCTTTGGGGGAGGTACCCACGGGCAAGGGCAGCCCCCAGGGGCTGCAGGGACATGGTGCCAGCCACTTCCCAGAGCAGAGCAGGACCCATGGCACCACAGGGGTGGCAATCCCACAGGCTGGATCCAAAGCCCTGATGGGCCAGATCCAGCCCGTGGGCTGTAGTTTGCCCATTCCTGTTTTATAGTCTTTTGCCATGGCGCCTGTGCTTCCTTTGTTTCAAACACAAGCTGCCCAGCACATGGCTTGGAGACCTTGGAGTTCTGTCCATAGTCATGCCCCTGCATGCCTTGCTGAGTCATAAAGGTGTATCTGCCTTCTCCCAATGGATCAGTTCTATCGCTGATGGTCCATAATGGGCCATTAAGCAGGGTAGGCAGTACTGATGCCAAACTGTCTGGGGGTGTAACCCAGAAGCATAGCCCAAGTTTGAAATAGACAGACATACATATCTATAACCCAAAATACAAAGGTGATACAAACACATAAATGAGATCATATCTGGCAAATTATAACATTTTTGCAGATAATCTTACATGGCATATCTGGCATAACTCATTCAATTTTATAATATTGATCATAATATCCTCAAGTGTCCCCCAGATTCCAAACAGTATCACAACAAGTATCCTGGTATAGTTGTGTCCACTCTAGAAGGGTTGTCTGCCTTACTTATATAGGGTCTATTGGTATAGTTAAAGCAATAGAACCTTCTTGTGTAGACAAGGCCTAACAGAATTAGACCCCTCATAAACTTCATGTTTCTCCATTACTTGTAAAATTAGTTAGTTTATTCCTGAATTTGATACTTTTTGACCAGCTCTACTAATTTTCGGTGGGACTTTAATTTTTTAAAATCCAGTGACAACTTAGTGTGATTTTGTTGAAAAGACTAAGCAGAAAATTTCAGTTTTCAAAAAACTTTTTGGGGGTTAGTTTTTGAAAGCCAATAATCTTTTCTTACTCCTCCCCTCTGTCAGCCCCCTGCCTTTTCCTTTCAGGATAAAATTTTACCAAAGCAAATTTTCTGCCAAAAATGTTTTTGAGGGAAAAATTGCCCCTCTTCTGTCAAGTGTTTAAATGGAAAAATTGCAACCAGCTCTAATAATAGGGTTTAAAATGTTAACCGCTAACCCAAGTTACCTGCAGGACTGATTCATATTGGTAGATATTAGAGAAAACCATGCTCAAGAGTAGTTCCATGGAAGTCAATGAAACGCATGTGAGCAGGGCTCATAAACAACTGTATGCATACACATACCATACTGGCGCTTCTCTGGAGACACTGATTTGTTCTCTAGAACATTGACTTTCTTTTTTTATTATTATTAAAGCGTCTAGCTGTTATGATGCATAATTTTTTTTCAGTTGGAAAACACGTTCCATTATTGAGTGGATTTTTTTAGTGGGAAGAGAGGGTGAATTATGGCACTAGGGATGAGCTGCTATTGAGGCAAAAGGTCCACTCCAGGGAGTCAGTCCTGCAAGCTGCTGAGTACCAACTTCTGCTGACTTGTCTCTATTGGGAGTTGAGACATTTGATACCTTGCAGAATCAGGCCTCTAATGAAAGAAGGCAGTGGGGGAAGGGCAGGGAAGCTCAGAGAAAATCTTTGCGCTTTTAAAAACACAACGTAGCATGGCTTTGTGGATACAGTTATGCTGGTATAACAGTGCTTCATAATGGTATAGCTATTTCTGTACAAGAAAAGGGGGAGGGATAGCTCAGTGGTTTGAGCATTGGCCTTGTCAAGGTTCCTTCCCCACTCTGAACTCTAGGGTATAGATGTGGGGACCTGCATGAAAACCTCCTAAGCTTACTTTTACCAGCTTAGGTTAAAACTTCCCCAAGGTACAAAATTATTTTACCCTTGGATTTCCACTGCCACCACCAAACTTTATCTGGGTTTACTGGGAAACGTAGTTTGGACACGTCTTTCCCCCAAAATCCTCCCAACCCTTGCACCCCACTTCCTGGGGAAAGTTTGGTAAAAATCCTCACCAATTTGCATAGGTGACCACAGACCTAAACCCTTGGATCTTAGAACAATGAAAAAGCATTCAGTTTTCTTACAAGAAGACTTTTAATAGAAGTAAAGGAATCATCTCTGTGAAACCAGGATGATAGATACCTTACAGGATAATTAGATTCAAAACATAGAGAATCCCTCTAGGCAAAACCTTAAGTTACAAAAAAGACACACAGACAGGAATATTCATTCTATTCAGCACAGCTACTTTCTCAGCCATTTAAAGAAATCAGAATCTAACACATACCTAGCTAGATTACTTACTAAGTTCTAAGACTCCATTCCTGTTCTGTCCCCAGACAAAGCATCATTCAGACAGAGACAGACCCTTTGTTTTTCTCCCTCCTCCCAGCTTTTGAAAGTATCTTGTCTCCTCATTGGTCATTTTGGTCAGGTGCCACCGAGGTTACCTGTAAAGGGTTAAGAAGCTAAAGGTAAGAGGATTTTTCCTCTGGCCAGGAGGGATTTTAAAGGGGTTTACCCTTCCCTTTATATTTATGACAGGCCTGCTAAACCCAGGATTGTGAGTTCAATCCTTGAGGGGGTCATTTAGGGATCTGGGGCAAAAATTGGGGATTAGCCCTGCTTTGAGCAGGGGGTTGGACTAAATGATCTCCTGAGGTCCCTTCCAACCTGATATTCTATGAAAAGCTATACTGTTATAACCTGCATCCCTACTAGGGGTTGTATTTCTGTGTCTGGAAAAAAACCCAACAAAAAAAACCACACAACCAAGTAATAATTATATCACTTCAGAAACTGTGTGTGGAGCTTGATGTGTCGCAGAGTAGGGCATGCTCTTCCTATGAGGAGATCTCTCCGCAGCCATGAATTTCAGTTTGAGTTGAGGAGACTGCCAGCCATTCCCCTCATCCCGACCCCACCCACAGCAGGATTGCACCTGGAATTCTATTTGTGTTTAGATGAGTTAGGGTTTACCTTCACTTGAAGTAGGTTGTGGGTTAACTTCAGCCATTTCACATTGTGTCTTGCAACTCATCTGCTATTTTAATGCATTTTAAACTTTAAACTCACTTTGAAAGCAGATTTACTGAGTTTGCAGGATGAGTTTACACACAACAGCGTTGGTGTGGATGCATCCTTAATCTCAAGTCTACTTCGAAATGGGGCATGAGGTCTGAGGATTTTTAAAAAAATTGGACTTGTAAAACTCAACAACAATTTGTTTTGTATAGGGTCCTTTGCCGCAATATAGGACAGAGGCAAGGGATGCAAAGAGCACACTGGGGAAAATTCAGTTCCAATAAATAAATCAGGTTAGCTCAGTGGATCACTGAAAGGCAAATAATGACCTCACATAACTTGTGACATGCATAAATTCCATTCACTCTGCTTGGCAGCATTAAGAAAAGTGGCATGGGAGCAACATTCTCTTCCTAGTGTAAGGAAAGGTATGAGTTAATAAATTTCAAATAAGTACTACTAGACTTTTATTCCATATCCTTATAAACAGTATCTGAATGCCTCAAATGATGCAAAATTAGTATAGGACTAACTATATTAATCCTTCTGTTAAGCCTCAGAGCTGGGTGGTTTCTAGAAAGCTGAGCAGACTCAAGTCTGAACTGAGTTCTCATGCACTTAATCAAGTGTTGTGCCTTCTTTTCTAACAAACTCCAGTTCCAAGTACTTACTAAATATTACTTCTTGCATGTCCTTCATTTACCCTTTTCCCTTAAGCTTGTCTTTCTGCCTCTACATTCCCCCTTTAAATTAGCATCGTTTTCATAGTTAAATATGGCACATTCTAAACAGTAATCCACTCCATAGCCTTTAAAAGAACAAAACCCAGCTTTTCAAGTCATACAGAAACCATTCACTTTTTTTTTTGCAGAACACCAATGTCTGTCTCTTGAGCCTCAACCCTGAACAGTAATGTGTACACTTCACACAGCTGTTTCCAGACTCTCAAACTGCTCCAAAGAGTTTTCCTGAGAGGCAAATTTATTTTCTATTCACAGGGTTTGAAGCAGAAGTGGAGAAAATGGCTTTTTAAAGTGAGTTTTATATTTTGGCTTGATATTGTGGCAGCCATCAATTTGAATTTTTCAATGGAATCTTGAGACACTTTTCCTGTTCTGGGCCACACACATTTGGGAAAGTGTGAAGGTTTAAGAATTTCCGCAAATCTTGCAAAAAACAAACTTAAATTATGGGTTTTAGTTATTTATTTATTTTGCCTGTAGCAGTAAGAGGCTGGGGGAAAACATAGGCATCCTCACAGCAAGCATTAGTGTTCACCAGAGATCCTAGAAATCCAGTTGCCCTGGGGGAATATGCAGAATTTGCAGATCTGTGTTCTGTTGACAGAGAATCCAGGCGCCCAGCTCTGAAGGCTGCATTTCTTCCAGCGCAGTGCAAAAGTAAGGGTGGCATAGTATAGTATCGCTACCCTTACTTCTCCACTGATGCTGGTAGTGGCACTGTCTTCAGAGCTGGGCACCCAGCCAGCAGCTGCCTCTCCCCAGCTGCCCAGCTCTGGAAGGCCAGGGAAACTAAAAGTTCAGTGTTCAATTTTCCTGCAATTAAAATAGATATTTTTGTTTTTATCTGAGAATGTTGTGGCTTTTATCACAGGAAAACTAAAATCCCTGGTGTTCACTACACAATGGACAAGGAGCGAAATTAACTTAAAAAAAAAAGCCACTGTAAGAGGTTGGTGGGGGAGCAGGGGAAGTTGGTATGTTGTCAGCTGGATACCTTTAAACTACGGAAAAAGAAAAGGAGTACTTGTGGCACCTTAGAGACTAACCAATTTAGTTAGTCCACTAACCCAGGAACTTATCCTTGCAACAAAGCCCGTTGCCAATTGTGCCCACATATCTATTCAGGGGACACCATCACAGGACCTAATAACATCAGCCACACTATCAGAGGCTCCTTCACCTGCACATCCACCAATGTGATATATGCCATCATGTGCCAGCAATGCCCCTCTGCCATGTACATTGGTCAAACTGGACAGTCTCTACATAAAAGAATAAATGGACACAAATCAGATGTCAAGAATTCTAACATTCATAAACCAGTCGGAGAACACTTCAATCTCTCTGGTCACGCAATCACAGACATGAAGGTCGCTATCTTAAAACAAAAAAACTTCAAATCCAGACTCCAGCGAGAAACTGCTGAATTGGAATTCATTTGCAAATTGGATACTATTAATTTAGGCTTAAATAGAGACTGGGAGTGGCTAAGTCATTATGCAAGGTAGCCTGTTTCCTCTTGTTTTTTCCTCCCCCCCCCCAGATATTCTGGTTTAACTTGGATTTAAACTTGGAGAGTGGTCAGTTTAGATGAGCTATTACCAGCAGGAGAGTGAGTTTGTGTGTGTATGGGGGTGGGGGGGAAGTGAGAAAACCTGGATCTATGCAGGAAATAGCCCGACTTGATTATGTAAAGAGTTGTCACTTTGGATGGGCTAGCACCAGCAGGAGAGTGAATTTGTGTGGGGGGGTGGAGGGTGAGAAAACCTGGATTTGTGCTGGAAATGGCCCACCTGTTGATCACTTTAGATAAGCTATTACCAGCAGGACAGTGGGGTGGGAGGAGGTATTGTTTCATATTCTCTGTGTGTATATAAAGTCTGCTGCAGTTTCCACGGTACACATCTGATGAAGTGAGCTGTGGCTCACGAAAGCTCATGCTCAAATAAATTGGTTAGTCTCTAAGGTGCTACAAGTACTCCTTTTCTTTTTGCGAATACAGACTAACACGGCTGTTCCTCTGAAACCTTTAAACTACGGCTGTCAATTAATCACAGTTAACTCATGCAATTAAATACCAATTGAAATGTATTTTCATATATATTGTATTCTGTGTTGTAATTGAAATTAAAGTGTATATTTTGAAAAATAGCACTGTAAAAATGATAAACAAAAGAAATAGTGGTGGCGTCTGACTCAGATAATGAAAATGAACATGCATCAGTCCGCACTGCTTTGGATTGTTATCAAGCAAAACCTGTCATCAGCATAGATGCATGTCCCCAGGAATGGTGGCTGAAGCATGAAGGGACATATGACTCTCTAATGCATCTGGCACGTAAATATCTTGTGATGCTACAACAGTGCCATGCGAATGCCTGTTCTCTCTTTCAGGTGACATTGTAAACAAGTGGGCAGCATTATCTTCTGCAAATGTAAACACACTTGTTTGTCTGAGCGATTGCCTAAACAAGAAGTAGGACTGAGTGAACACCATCAGCTCAAGATTAAACAAAGACTGTGAATGGTTAGCCAATTACAAAAGCAGTTTCTCCTCCCTTGGTGTTCACACCTCAACTGCTAGAAGAGGGCCTCATACTCCCTCATTGAACTAACCTCGTTATCCCTAGCCTGATTCTTGCTTGCATATTTATACCTGCCTCTGGAAATTTCCACTACATGCATCCGAGGAAGTGGGTATTCACCCAAGAAAGCTTATGATCCAATACGTCTGTTAGTCTATAAGGTGCCACAGGACTCTTTACCGCTTTTACAGATCCAGACTAACACAACTACCCCTCTGTGTTGTAACTGATATCAATATATTTGAAAATGTAGAAAACATCCAAAAATATTTAAATAAATGGTTTTCTATTTAAAGGTGCAATTAATCGCAATTTTGTTTTTTAATCACTTGACAGCCCTACTTTAAACTGTATGGTATTTGGTAAAAGACTGCCTGTAGTGATGCTAGTTAATGGCTACAATGGAGGCTGTTACTCAGGGACTTGGGGGAAGAATGCCAAGGAATAAGAACACAGAACATGAAAGAAGGAAGCTTTTGAAGTCTGTCCTAAGTCTAGAGGTGTGTGGGTGTGGTTTTTTTTTGTTTGTTTGGGATTTTTTCTACATACTGAGATTTGCTACCAGGAATACATAAGTGAACTATGTTTTGGTAGTCTGAAGCAATTAATATCCATTTAGAGTTTGATTTTTCCCATTAGGGGCCAATGCTGCAAGAGGGGAATCAATGCAGTTACACTAGCATAAAACTGGAGTAAGGTCCTAGAATCAGTCCCTAAGCTTGCTTTTATCCTCCCATAGGAAAAAAGCAAGCAAATAAAAAAAAATCAAGAATAAACTTACCAGCTTCTTGTCAGATATTATTTGACTAGTGAGAGAAGGTAATATCCTCCAGTGATATTGAGTCAGGCAGAAGGGAATGTAGGTGGAAAAGCAATCAAAAATGTAAAAAAAAACCTAGCAGGAGTATGAAGAGCAGAGTATAGGCCCCTCTGGATCTTATAATCATTAAGGTGGAGCAATCCTGACAAATGTGTGGGAGTTTGTATTATCACTGCCAATGCTCTACGACTCCTTGCTCATGGTACCAGTTTCATTGATTGCAGTGGTAGCAGGATTGGATTGCTGGTTAAATGGAGGACTTTTGTCTTGAGCTATCAATACCTCTTGTGGCTTCTTGTGTCCATTTTTAAGCTTGTTCTGGTTTTTGGTTTTTTTGTTATTGTTGGTTGGGGGGTTTTTTGTTCTTTTTTTTTTTTGGTTTTTCAGAACTAAATTGTAATTATATTTCAGGTACAAACAATCTAAAAGAGCCTGAAAAAACTCTAACCCTGCTCTTCAGATTCCTCACCCTACTGTCTTAGCACCACTGCTAAGTAGTAATACTGTACATCATACACTAATGAGAGAGATGGGCAGAATCTTTGGAATGAGGCCTGTATGCTTAGTAACTCTAGTAGCCTTGATGAATATTAGTAAACAATTCTGAGTGTTAAACAAATGGGCAATGCCACAGCCACTTTACCTTCCACCATGGCAGTATATTCATCTTCTACAGATACATCTCTACCACTGATGCTCTCTTTAAATTTCTCAAATGGTGCTGCTGAGTATTTCATGTTCCACATGTACCTCAGTAACATAGAAGGGACACTCTCTGCTGAGTTCACCACTGTTTTCAAGGAAATGGAAAGAGACAATGAAAGAGGCATAACTGATAAGGTGGAAGAGGAGCAGCAATTAAAGCATTAACTCACTGCTTGATATTTTTCTCTTTCTCCCCAAGGACCCTCAGGCATACTTCTCCTGTTACTGACCAAAGTAGGGGGCAGTTGCTTTCAGGGGCAAGAAAAGCCTTCTGGGATTTCAAACAAAGGGGATTAGTTATTTCTAACAGTATTTTCATATGTTCTGCATGTTGCCTCCATAATTAGAATATATTATTGCACCATTCCCGTTCGTTATTAAATGAATTCTCAAAACTTTGATCTTTAATAAAATATCCTGCATGTATAATGATGAGACATAAATGACTCTTGTTGCTTTTAAGTAGACAGTAAATGTGATATGTCACTGACTTTATAACTGTGGCTGAAACCAAATGCCAGTTGTGCATATGGGGAACTGTATATTAAACAGCAACAGAAAGGTCAAACAGGCAAATCTGTTAGCCCATTGTGATTGAACTGTCGTATAAAAGCTTCAACTTGAAAATGATACAGGAGCATTTTAGGGCAATCATTCTTTTCATCCAAGATCCCTAGTGTAAATGGATTAATCAAAACATTGCAGGCTGTAGAAAAACACTTGTTTTTAGTGAAATTTAAGATGCTTAAATGCAGCTTCCCCCTTTCCCCTCAGAAACTTATCTACCGCATATGTGGAAAGTAACAACCACAGAGTTACTGTACTGTTTTATACTGTTTCACCCGTCTTATGGGTTAAGTTAAAACCTCTTTAAACTGATATGCCAATTAGTCCCCCATTTAAGTAAGTTGTAAGAGACAGTTAAGGGGCCACACTTAAAACAAAACCTAATGGAAGCTGCTCAGAAACTAGCATCTGGTGCACAGAGGCTGGGGATTGTGACTAAGAGGTAAACATACAAACTGACAACAGAGTAGACTTAAGGAGAGTGACAGGCTGAAGGAGCAACTGAAAATGTGTGACTTCCCCTGGAAGAAACATAGGGAGAAGTTTCTTTTGGGTCAGGAAATCAGGCTGGAAAAAGGGCTCTTAGTGCCGTGAGCAGAAGAGGCTGTTTGCTGCTATTTGATTCTTTTTGCATTCAGAGACACAGGACTCTCCATGTTCTTTATAAATAAACAAAATTGCATGAAAGAACTGCCAGACTGCCACCAATTTTTATTCCCAACTGGAACACCACCATGGTCCCGAACTTGGATTAGCTGCTCTGGTCAAAGGGGGGCAACAGTACACTGAGGAAATGTTTTCATATTTTGTATAAATAAAAAAAGGGACCTGCGTACACTTGACAAGTCAATTGATAGTGCCAGAAAAATCTTAAGATGAATCATGATGTTTTGAGAGAGAATATGTAAATTTCTATAAGGTGGCATAAATCACTAGGGAACAAGTCAACTGTTTCCTCTATATGCACACACAGTTGAAAGTTTTCCAACAGTATTGTGCACTTCATTATTGTGACTCAGGCATTGCAGCAATAAAACACTGGAGCCCTCACCCTTCTCTGGAGAGAGAAGCAGTGAGGTTTTTTTCCCCCCAAGTTAGTGGTGTGTATTTGCAGTCCTCCAATACTAAACCGTTATCACACATAATTTATGAGCTAGAGGCTATGACAGGACTCCTTACTCATAGGAGCTGCAGTATCTCATTTCACTAAGCCGCTCTTTACTCTGATTCCATGGAGTCTTCCATATTGACTATCTTCATAGCAGTGAAGGTTACCCCTGAGCCTAATAAGATTCACAGTTTTGCACCTGACATAGTTAAGCCCTTATGGAGAGGAATGTAAAGGGGACAGATTGCTTTGTTCTTTATTACTTGTCAGATGATTGGGGGGGTTGTGGGAGTGAATAAGAGAACTGCTCAGGGGAAAAAACACCGTGCCTTACTGGTATCTGCACTATGACATTATCTGCGGCAATTAAGTTTGCAAGCACTGCTGTGTCTGTGGTTGGGAGTATGTTACCAGGTGTAGTGTGTCTGTAAAAAGAAAAGGAGTACTTGTGGCACCTTAGAGACTAACCAATTTATTTGAGCATGAGCTTTCGTGAGCTGCTATAGCTCACGAAAGCTCATGCTCAAATAAATTGGTTAGTCTCTAAGGTGCCACAAGTACTCCTTTTCTTTTTGCGAATACAGACTAACACGGCTGTTACTCTGAAATGTGTCTGTACAATGATTCTAGTAATTACAACTAAACTTATTCAAATCTGTTGCCTCCAGCCTGTTAATCCTTAACTTTTGTGCCATTAACAGATTCTTTATAGTGGGCCAATTCTGTAAGCAGCTGAAATTTCCACTGGAGTAGAGGGTGTCCAGCACTTCTCAGGGTCATGCTTAACACCTTGTAAGACTGGCTTGACCCTCTAGCATCCATTATACAACACTTCTAACTTGTAAGCTAGAGATTCTAGCCTAGCATAGATAGATCAGTTTCAGCTAGTCTGACAGAAAAGCCTTAGCACTAGCACTGAGGGAAACACATTTCTGGTGGGTTCAGCTTTGCAGCAAGATCAAAACAGTAGCTTACCAATTGCATTTTCCTTAATGCCTCTTTTCTTCTTTCCCTCTTCACCTCTTGATTTTCCTCTCTTTGTGTGATCCCCTCTGTTCCTCCTCCCTCTACACCAAACCAAATAAAACAAGTGACAGTTACAGGGTTACCTATAGCCTGATAGTGAGCACCCCTAGCTTTACAGGCTGTTAGCCAGCAGGTAGCACTGGGATGAGAAGCATTTTATACCAGTATGGTTAAACTGTGACCTAGATTCACTTCAATTCAGGTCCGGGAGTGGCACAAGTCTTCCTCAGCCTCTCCTCCGCTGGAGATTGCAGCCAACCAGTATAGGTACTTATCAGAGCATTGGCGTGGCTGGGTTGTTCTCTGATTCATGGAACCACAGGGTTCCTATGGTGCTCCTAGCAGAACTTACAGCCGTCCTATCCTCAGTCAAAGTGGGAGGGCAGTGATGGAAAAAGCAAATGACCTCTGGTCACTACAGCCTTCGCTGGCATTGAAGTGCAATTTGTATCTCCCTTCCCCTGTACAGGTAAAATCTGGGCCTATGGCTGTACTGGTAAAATATTTGGTATCCCTAGAGTGACTACAGCATATTTGATATACCTCTATGATGGAATGTATTTTACACACACACATATTGAAAGGGTTAAGTGGAGCTGAAGAGCTTAATGAGGGCACCTGGTGGTAACTACACAGGTGTCAGGCTCAATTACAGGTGAGATTCAGCTACAGAGGACCTGGGTGGTTAATGTAAAGAAAGGGCTTTAGGGGAGAAGAACACCAGTCTATGGGGAGAGTAGGCCTTGGGATCCTTTCTTGAGACAGGAGCTCTAATAATAGAGTTGGAGAGGTACTGAGAAACCTTAGGGATGACATGCCCCTTCCGAAAGGGCTAGGAACTAGCTCTCTGAGGAGAAAGCTCAGGGAGTTTGCTTACTATTGGAGTTGGAAAGGACTCTGCAGAGCCTGGAAAAGGGCATGGTGACTAGCTGATGTAGGAAGATGTCTAGGGGAGCATCAAGGTGCCTAAGGGAGCAAACCTAGGCTGATCACTGTAGCATTTGTGGGTTGGAACCCACAGTAAAAGGAGAGCCTGGGTTCCCCTGAAGACCATGGAGGAAGGAAGGGTGCCCCGCACTCCCTCAGGATAAAAGAGGCAAGGACTATTGGTTGCTGTGAGACAATAGCTATAAAGAACACTGGGCCTAGAGTCAGCCTCTGAAGGCCTAGTGTAAGAGCAATGAACTACCTGTTTGGACTTTGTTACCACTGAGTGCGACCTGCCCAGAGGGCCAAGATAGAAGAAACAGATCCCTGCAGAGCTGGAGTAGCTGTCAGCAGGGAATGCCAGAAGAGCAGAACCTCCTATACCATAAGGAGGTGTGCTGACTGGTGAGTCACTCTTTGATCTGTTTAAGATTTCTTTGAATTAAGAGAATATAGAATGTGAAATCCTGGCTCCATTGAAGTCAATGGCAAAATTCCTACTGACTTCTGTGGGGTCAGGATTTCACCAAGATTTTTCCCTCCCCCATGTGTACTCCTATAATTGCTTGGAACCCTTTTTGTTATATGTGGCCCCTTCAATTATAGTCAGTAGTCAAACTGGAAAAGAGTGCAGTGGTACACTTCCAAGCTCTGCCCACTTGATATGCCACTCACAGGTGATTGTCTGGATGTTCAAAACATGATCATATGTGCTCTTCTAAGCAACTCAGATTTGGTATTCCCTAAATGAGTTTTGGATACATGGGCACTGCTGGGCTCCTTAATCTTGCCTCCCCTTCAGTGAGGCTCAGATGCCTTACTGAGCTCCGTGGGAATAGTTCCACCATGGTGAGTTTCAGGTGCCCTCCCTTGGGTTCTGTCTCCCCTCTGCCATGTTGGCTCCATGGGTTGGGGGGAGGGAGGGAATTAAATGGTGGTCTACCAAGTGACACCCACTTGGAGGCAAAATGAAATCTCATTCTAGAATAAGATCACCCCCTCCTCTCTGCTTTCATCAACAATGAAATATATATTCATTTAAAATCCCCAGTGAGCATCTGAGTTAGTGCCTCAATTAGATGAACAAGGGCAAATCATACTTCTCAGAGCTATTGTTCCAAGCTCTCAAGCACATCTCCCTGCATCAGTTATGCTGGGTTCATAGTTTTAAGATTTTCTCTATAGGCACTAAAACTAGAGACTTTTTTTTTAAAACAACCCATTCCCCACCCCCCCGTCCAGCTCTATAAGGTGGCCCAATTCAAGACCTGGATACCGTATAAGCCTGTAGTGTCATGACATGAAACCTAAATGTTTACAATGCTATAGTCTACATCTTTTCTCGTATCTAGAAACTTAACAGCAGTTATAGCACTGCACATAGAAAACCTTATACCCCAAATTTAATTACTTGTCACTAATGTAATTGTCTGTGTCAAGCTGCCATTACAGCATTGAGGGAGGACATAGCCATTTATATCCTTTTAGTCACAGAGAGGATGATCTAAATACTCATCAGCTGACCAGAGAGTTACTTTCCAGGTTTAAACTTGGCCTAGAAATTGTTTTGCAAGCAAATTAAGAGGAATTAGTCTGAAGCTGCTGTAGTTGCATTTTAAAATTATCTTAACCTTTTTTTTGCATATTCACCTTTAACAAAACACGAATGGCCAGATTTTCAACAATGCAATACACATGCACAGCTGAACATGTAAATAACTTCTATTCATGCAAATATGTGCACGCACATACCTTAGCTAATCTTCACATTGAATCATGTGTGGAAATGTACGCTGCACTAGCCAGTACATCATTTGGCCATCTTAGACTTTGGAAATTAAATCTATACTGTCAGCACAAAGATACATAATGGTGCCAAAAATTGCTCCTTTTAATTCTGTAGAACACTGATGTGCACACACGATATTAATTTCAAACATTTGTAACATCACTTATTTCACACACAGCAAAACTTTAGTACAGGTAGGTTATGAATTGTACAGTTGAAGGAATAGGAATCAAAAGAGAAGCATTAAGCACTGGCATTTTCAGATACTGTATGTTTTTGTAAATGAGATGCAGTGAGGAAACATCACTAAGCTGTTGCCCAAGTGAGTAGAGTTCTGTGCAGGCAAAAAGTGTCATGGATTCTGAGAAGTCAAGTACAATAGTTGCGTTCAGTTATGGTGCATGCAATTACAAGGTTTGCTGGATGGTACAGACCCTCTCAAAATCAAAAGGCAGTCCTGAGAGTGATGATTCCCCCAACATATCCCATTTTCCTTTACACAAGAGCTAATGCCTGCCTGAGCAAGGAGAACCTTAGCCCAAGGGAGTAGTTTTCCCCCCTATACATGAGGGATAGAAAGCTGCAGCAGCTGGACCCAGGAGTATCAATAGCTATAGAGAGGCAAACTGGGCAGAAAGTTGCTGAAGACCCGCTAAATCAACCACAGATCACTCTCCCGTTGACTCCTGTACCCCACCAGATTGAGAAGAGTAGGGGTAGTCAAGGGGGAGATCTAAGCTACATTGACTTGAGTTACGCTATTCACGTAACTCAAATTGCATAGCTTAGATTGACTTTTCCCTGTAATGTAGACAAACCCTAAGTAAGCAGCCCGAAAGGATGAGAACTTTGTGTTGAGCAGAGTTGTACTGAATGTAAGCTGTTTTGAGAAGAAACTGACTTTATCCTCACTGAAGATATGTGCTCCCTGCCACCACCTGCAAGAAACAGCCTGTCTCCTGGTGTCTGTGAAACTGGATTCTATAAGGGGCATGGAACATGTATTTCAAGCAAAGCTAGTGAATGGCTTGACAGATTAGTAAGAAGTTATAGGGAGACATTCACTTCTCTTCTGCCAGTTTGAATTCAGGCTGCTTCTGACAATGTTTAAGGAAAAGTCAAGACAGTGTTAACATGATGAAAGGCTAAAACTGTGAGAATAGCATGTGTGTGGAGAAGTGAAGTATCATAACCACTTCTTGTATGAAGAGTGGGCAGAACCAGAGGTAAGTCTTATAAACTTGGACTAATTCCTAGTTCTCCTGAAAACAACTTTTTAAGATGTCTCTTAACCTTAAAGTGTGAAACCTCCCAATTCCCAGAGGAATTAGAACTCCCAGTGATTATTCACTGCATAACTGCAAAGTTGTTGAGCTCCTATTCTCAGCCCACTGTGCTGCAGTGGGTTTAACTTGGCAGCACTTGGTGTTCTCAGTAAAACTAGTTCAACCATTTACCATCACATCCACCCACTGACACACACGTCTCAGAATGTTAAGTCTTGAATATTTTTTTCAAACCTTGAAAATCAGATTCCATTATTGCAGTGACAGGTATGACAAAAGTGCAACCTGAGTCATTCCCAAATGAAATTGCTCAGTGACTTAAATGAAGCAAAGTTTTTGCCTATGTAGTTCCTAATATACAGATGCCTGCCACGATTGGCTGCGATTCAGCCTCCACATAAAGGACTAGGATTGAATGGGCACGGTCTACTCTTTCATCTCTAAAGTCACTTGCATCACAGCGGTGAAGTGGATTGTTGCTTTAGTTTGAGGAGGCTAGTGCTATTGTGGTCTGTCCTGTACCTGCTCTGATACTTGTTCAGTCTCAAGGCATGCTGTTCCTGTACCTTACATACATGCCTTGGCCTAGTACAAAGTTGAGTGAAGTGAGAGACTCCACTGAGTAGAGACGCCCATTCGCCTCACTTCAGGAGGCTTGGGATCAGGCCCAAAACATATTGTGTGCAATATGTCTTAAAAATTCTATCCAAAGTGGGAGGATGGCCCAGTAATTAGGGCACTAACATGGGACTTGGGAGAACTGGTTTCAATCCCTACTTTGTCTTCATGTGAGTTTTGGCATGTCATTTTGTCTCTGCATCATTTTTCTCCATCTGTAAAATGGACAGCAGTACTTCACTACCTCACATGGGTGTGGAGGCTGAATATATTAAAGATTGTGAGGTGCTCAGATACTATGGTAATGGGGGCCCCATGTACCTGTAACCCTTCTGCCAGGTGAAGCCAGCAGCAACAAGGGCCGGGTTCAGTATGTAGGGGTTCCTTTTCAACAATACAACACAAAACCAGCTCAAGCCCCCACCCAGTGACCTGGGACAATTACCCACCACCTCCTGGGCACCTCTAAGAGGCAATACTTCCCCTCTCGCAAGCACAGAGTCTGAGTGTAGCAAAAACTCTTAATAAAAGGAGGGAATTAACTCAGCATTAATTTGGGAAAACACCACAACTAGGGCTCATAAACTCAAATCGTGAGCAAAAGATCTACCCCCAAGGAAGTTGGGCAGTGTCCTTTTCTCCTCAGGGTCTTAAGTCCAGCAACCCAGAAGTCCTTTTAACATGCCCATCCCTTCTCCGTACCCTACTCACAATTGCTGTCCTTGGCCAGTGCAGCCCCAGAGTTCAGAGGCTCATCTGCAGAGTTCACCTCCCACCCTGTGTGGAAGGCACTATACATGCTGCACTGCTTGGGCACTCACTCTTAGCCCCAACAGCTGATTGCCATGCCTCTGCTCTGGCCCTCTCCACCAGCTGCCCTGCTAGCCACTTGCCACAGCTCTCCACCAGCAGCCCTCCTCCCCAACACAGCTCTCAGCGATTTCAGCTGTTAGTGGAGGAGCCTCACTGCTGGGGCATACTGGGCAGCCTTCCCCAAAGTAAGTCTAATACTTAGACCTAGGTAGCAGTGACTTCAGCTCTTCAGTGTGTAACAAGACTCTCAATTGAGTCTAAATGAGTCTTTTATTATACCGTAGAGAGAGGAAGGGTCAAATGGTGTCTAGGACCTTAAACAAGGCCCATACTACCAGGTACAAGTACCTGTCCCTACCCTCTCTCAACTCATTGGGCTTTGGAACCCATGTCCCCTGACTAGCGAGTGCTGTTCAGTTGTGGGTCAGTCCCTCCATCAGGGTATGCCAGGTACAGTTCTGTTGCCCTCAGTTCACACAACAAGGATAGCAACTCTTTATTACTCCTGCCCCAATAACAAGGAGACTGGGGATCCAAAACTAGCCACAAGGGATCATTTCGGCAAGCAGTCCCATCATGCTGAGCACCTAGACAGGGTGGGTGTGTCATAGAATCATAGAATATCAGGGTTGGAAGGGACCTCAGGAGGCCATCTAGTCCAACCCCCTGGTCAAAGCAGGATCAATCCCCAACTAAATCATCCCAGCCAGGGCTTTGTCAAGCCTGACCTTAAACCTCTAAGGATGGAGATTCCACCACCTCCCTAGGTAACCCATTCCAGTGCTTCACCACCCTCCTAGTGAAAAAGTTTTTCCTAACATCCAACCTAAACCTCCCGCACTGCAACTTGAGACCATTACTCCTTGTTCTGTCATCTGCTACCACTGAGAACAGTCTAGATCCCTCCTCTTTGGAACCTCCTTTCAGGTAGTTGAAAGCCGCTATCAAATCCCTCCTCATTCTTCTCTTCTGCAGACTAAATAATCCCAGTTCCCCTCAGCCTCTCCTCATAAGTCATGTGCTCCAGCCCCCTAATCATATTTGTTGCCCTTCGCTAGATTCTTTCCAATTTTTCCACATCCTTCTTATAGTGTGGGGTACAGTACTCTAGATGAGGCCTCACCAATGCCGAATAGAGGGGAATGATCACGTCGCTCGATCTGCTGGCAATGCTCCTACTTATACAGCGCAAAATGCTGTTAGCCTTCATGGCAACAAGGACACACTGTTGACTCATATCCAGCTTCTTGTCCACCATAACCCCCAGGTCCTTTTCTGCAGGACTGCTGCCTAGCCACTCAGTCCCTAGTCTGTAGCAGTGCATGGGATTTTTCCATCCTAAGTGCAGGACTCTGCAGTTGTCCTTTTTGAACCTCATCAGATTTCTTTTGGCCCAATCCTCTAATTTTTCTAGGTCCTTCTGTGTCCTATCCCTACCCTCCAGCAAATCTACCACTCCTCCCAGTTTAGTGTCATCTGCAAACTTGCTGAGAGTGCAATCCATGCTATCCTCCAGATCATTAACGAAGATATTGAACAAAACCAGCCCCAACACCAACCCTTGGGGCACTCCGCTTGATACCAGGTGCCAGCTAGACATGGCGCCATTGATCACTACCCATTGAGCCCACAAACGAGATCAGCAAATGAGATCTGCCTCTGAAGTCTTTTTCCACAGCTCACCACTAGATGACAGGGGGGAGCTCATCCAGACTCTGGTTACATACTTAGCATGCCTAATGTCTTCACACACAAGTATGAGAACTTATAGCTGACCCTGAATCTGCATCTTTAATAGTTGGTATTGTACCTTATTATTGCTGATGATTTTTATGATCTAGGGCTCTCAACCTTTCCAGACTACTCTATCCCTTTCAGGAGTCTGATTTGTCTTGTGTAACCCAAGTTTAATCTCTCTTAAACTACTTGCTTACAAAATCAGATATAAAAATACAGAAGTGTCACAGCACAGTATTACTGAAATATTGCTTGCTTTCTCATTTTTAACCTCAGTTGGAATACAAATATTGTACTTACATTTCAGTGTATAGTGTGTATATAGAGCAGTGTAAACAAATCATCTGTATGAAATTTTAGTTTGTACTGACTTCGCTAGTGCTTTTTATGTACCCTGTTGTAAAACTAGGCAAATATCTGGAGGAGTTCATGTACCCCGTGGAAGATCTCTGCATACTCCCAGGCATGTGCATATCCCTGGTTGAGAACCACTGATCTAAAGTCTTACATCTGCTTTAGGAATGGAGCCAGTTCTAACCATGAGTGACTTATCAGATTTATTTTTGCATTAATATTACCTAAAAGTTCAGTAGTTACTGCCTTTTAATTGGTAAAGCAGGCAGCACTATGTTATTACAGTCTCTTAATTAAATTGTCCAAATCATAATGAATTGTAAAAAGAACTTCAGTTGGGGTTTTAGGCAGTTTCTCCATGAAACAATAATAACTTGAGGATGCGATGGAGCCATGCAACTTTTCTGTGCTTCTACATCTGTCTACCTATTGTTTGTTCTCGGCGGTGCCTTTTACTTGTGGGAGTTCGTATGATCTCTTTGAACATATTTGCATTCTGTATTCTGGACTATATCATTTTAACTACACAACAGGCACAATAATCCTATGTACACAGATTCCTCCCCCCCACCCCCCCAAGCATTCTTTAAGGTCAACATCTAGCTTTTACCTGTCTATCTTTGAATCTGTCATCCATTCAGTTCTCAAACATTTTAGTGGCATCCCTACTTTATGAGAAGACATAATTAAGGTGTTCATAATTATCGAGTTCTGTTTTTTCACTAAAATATAGCACAGTTTGCCTTACCTCTCTGCATAACTAATCAACAAGACTGTTAGTAGGTGGTAGTAGTTATTGCTAGGGTTCAGAATGTCCTAGGTGCTTAAAAAAATAAAAAAAAAAACTTTCTCTCTATTTGGGCATGTCTAAACTGCAATTAAAAATCCATGGATGGCCTGTGCCACCTGGCTCAGGCTGAGGGGCTATTTAATTGCAGTGTAGATGTTCAGGCCGGGAGGTCCCAGAGCCCGGACTTCAGCCCAAGTCCAAATGTCTACACTGCAATTAGGACAGCACGGATATCGAATAGTAGTGTGGACACCCTTTGTCCCCAAAATCATTACTTTCTTTCAATAAACAATGTAAACAACTGATGACCAACACAAAGAGCCAAATTGTAGATTCCCTTTCAAACTCTCTTCTTGTCTCTTGAGAGTTCCTCTTGCTGGTTTTTATTCAGCATGCCAATGGAACAAGGTCATTCAAATATCTTTTTATCAAATCTCCACTCCACCAAGTCCTGAATGGCAAGTACTGCACAGAGCAAGATTAGACTTTACACTACTGAGAATATAGTGCAGATAACATTGTAATCTATCAAAGGGGACACAAGGCAAAGTTACAGTGAGCACCAGTCTCCTTATCCTCATACTTCAAGCCACCGCAGCATGTCGGGGTTTCTGGGCCAGCATTAACCCTACATAGTTGCTGTTTCCATGCAACTGGAAGATGGCAGCTATACATCTACTTTTTAATTTTTTTAACTATCTGTAACTTCTTCCAGTGAATGTGGGAGTTGAGTGGTTTGGAAAGTTAAGCTAAAAACTTTCAGTAAAACATGTGACCAATACTCTTTGGCTTTCATAAACTAGGCCTGTAGTTATACTGACCTCCAATATGAATATTTGTTAACTGGGGGTTATGATTTCTAGGCATCTTTTGTCAAACTAGAACCAAGAGGCTTGTTACCAGGTGGCAGAAGCCTCAGGGAGTGGGAAAGGAGCTAGCTATTTGCACAATCTCACAGGCACAAACCCCCATGGACATTTGCTTTTCATGGAAACTAACTATATTAACTTTGGCAGCGAGATGGCTCTATTTTTGGATGCCTTAAAATGTCCACTGAGAGCCTTACAAATTTATTCATATAAAGCAACTATTTTCACTTCTTAAAGACATGTTTTAAAAAAAAAAAGAAAGAAAAGAAAAAGCTTCAGTTTAGGTTTTCCTGAATTTCATGTTTTTGAGTTTTTTGTTTTTTTTTTAAAAGCCAAGCCATTCAAATACCAATCAGATGTCAACCTAAACCATGGGTACACTTGTTGTCCTTGACTGATGTGTAAAACTGACCTTTCAAGCACCAGGTGATAAGAAAAAAGAACCCTTGCAAAACAGGCAGAAGCAGTGGCAAATCTAACAGTCAGCAAATGCTGACCTCCTGGGCCTGCCCTTGTCTCCCTCTCAGTGGTAGAGGAACAAAAAGCTGGCCCACTGCAGACTTTTATGGTGGGCCTTCACATGCCCCACGTGCATATAAACTGACTTCTCTTCTTCCCACCTCCCCTCCTCCTCCACTCATTCTGAGCCATCTGTTCCCTCTAGCCCAGGCCCTGCAACAGTACTGCTGTCACTAGAGCCATCTCCACTGCTCCTACTAAAGCCAGCATGGCTGTCGCAGGAGCCAGAGTGGCAAACCATAACTGCTGTTGCCACCAGAGTTAGAATCCGAGCCTATAGGTAGAGCAGCATGCTGGTTCCTGCACTGGAATTTCCTCCTGCCGCAGGCATTGGAATTTTGCCAAGGCTGTGCGAGGGGAGGAAGGGTCTCTGAGCAAAATAGAGGCTCTGCCATTGGCAGTCCTGCTACCAGAGTTGCTGGCAGAGCCACCATTCTGGAGGCCCCCTCCATGGGCAAATTGAAGTGTGGGCATTGGGGACCAGCATGTTGCTCTTAGAGGTTCCAGCAGGCCACAGACAATGGTAGCAGTCTTTGCCAGGTATGTTATATGGCCAAGCAGCCCTGAGCCTACAGGGGCAAAGTGCATGGCCCCTGAGCAGCTGCACCAGCTATTCCTCTGCTACTGCCATGTGCCCTGCACTTGATTCTGGGGCCCCACCCTCACAAGTAACTAAGACAGTCACCATGGCATGGGCCCCCCCCTTGATGCCTCAGGGCTGATGCAGTTACATATGTCTAACACCACCCATGGCTATCAGCACCCATCTTTAAAGGGGTCCCAGTGAGAACAGATGTTTGTTTCCTTTAGATGTTTCTAGAGGGTACATAGCTTAGTTAATGATTGATTCTAAACCAAGCTGTACTAATTAGATGAGCTGACTGACCTAGAGGCAGAGTTCTTAGTGGGCTTGTAGATCTCTCTGCAAGCTCTATAGCGGATAAGGTAGGATTTGCTCTTGGACCCCCACATTGAACTGGATAAGAGCGGGCAGGAATTTCATCCTCTGTCTGGGGTGCAGGGAGAAGTGAGCCTAGCATGGGAAACTACACCCCCTCATCCAAATTCCATGAAGGGGTCAGAGTGGGAACCTCCTCCCCAATAAGCAATGTCAAAATGGGAAATAATATAGTCCTAGGAAAACAGGTTTTTCCATAGTGTCTGCTACCACTATGTAAGATGGAGTGTGAGGCATTGGGTCACCGGGCCCAGGGACCCCACATTGAGGATCTGGAGCCAGATGGTGGGCATTCCTGTACAGAGACAACACATAACCAGTCATGATGATCTAGGTCAAACAAGACAAACCCTTGAATGTGAACAGGAAGCTCCCCCTCCTTGAAATATTTATTTCAAACTGTCTGAAAAAAGGTAGTTGAATATATTTATAGATTCTTATTGGTGCAGATGTAAGGAAAGTGAGCTCCTGGCCTGCGTCTTCCAAAAGGGACCATTGAAATATCATGGTTTCCTCCAGGCTTTTTTTCTCTTGTGGAAAGGTACTATTTATATGCTTGCTTTATTTCCTAGCCTGGCTTGCCAGAAGCTAAAACTACAGATAATATGGCTTACATGGTAGACTGTTTGACAGCCTACCTGCTTTGCTGGGACCTGATCCGAAGTCCATTGAAGTCAATGGTAAGACTCACTGGGTTTTGAATCAGGCTGCTAGTCTTCGGGGAGAGGCTGGCTGGAACCACTGAGGGCTAGCCAGATCCCTAATCACCAATGGAATTATAGTTAAACAGCTTTTGATTTCTATTGACTGGGAGTACGTTGGGTCAAAATGTTTGTTTCATTCAATTTCTTTTGACAAAAAAAGCCTTTCTAAAATTTTTGTAGAAAATTTGCTGTTTGAAACTTTCTAATTTTTAAATGAAAAACTATTTATTTATTTTTTTCTTTCCCTTCCCAATCTTTTTCAGTGGCAGAGAAATGAGGGACAATGTTCCCCTGCCCCCCCCCACCCCAAAATAAGCTTTTTCAAAAGATGAAAATTACCATCTCTCTCTGCAATAACTCACTTTGAATTTTCAGGAAAAAAGCAGAATATATTTGAGAACACTGACAGACACATTCCCCTGCACCACAGAAGAAGAGGAGATATCTGTACGATTGAGATCACAGAGACAAGGACAAACACTTGTCTGAGGGCTTGACTCTACTTCTGTGAGCAGTCACATTGATGAGACAGCATTAACTTTGCTGAGAAATAGGGAGCCAGAACCAGGTTCCTGATGTCCCCTATCCCTGTCTCCTGTGCCAAGCAGAGCTCTGGTGCAGGAAACCAAGTATTTTGACAAGTGAAATACTGACTGTTAGGGTCTTGATGTTACAGTTCTTGATTTCATCAGTTTAAAGTAATCCATTTGCTGGTATTTTAGTACAGTGGTTTTATGACTAAGTGAAAGTCCATTATGAAGTTTTAAAGTTACCCAGTTTGGGAATTTTGCCTAGAAATCTCTCTGGGTTAAACTTCAGGTGTTCATTGCAGACAGATCAGTCCCAAGATATTAGAGAGACAAAGTAGGTGAGGTAACATCTTTTACTGGACCACCGTTTGTCATATACAAATGTTACTGGAAATGTTGAAGAGTGTCTGGCTTAGTATCAATCTCTGTATAACCCGAATAGAAAAATCTCTCATTAATGATGATTCTCCATTGTTCCTTAAAGAGCTTGGGACCAGGAGCCTTGTAGAATGGGTGGGCAAGGCTCCCTTGTCTGCCAGCCAAAGCAGATGAGTGCTTGGGTTATTGAAGCAATTAATCAGTGACTGGGCAGGTGCCTCAAGGAGACTCCAAGCCCAGTCAAGGGGGAAAACTGCTGAAGGGAAGAAGTCTACCCTGCCACAGCCCCAAGAAAGAGGGCTGTGCAACTCCTGAAACTGAGAGGAAAGCTTACAGGCCCGTGCTAGAAGCACATAGCCCCAAGAAGGAAGGTTGTGAAACTCAATCTAAAATGTGAGCTAGCTTCAAGCAAGAGGAAATATTGGTCTTAGTCTGGGTATAAGTGAATTATTGTTGAAACCTCCAAGGAAAGTGATGCAGGTGTCTACAGGGCCAACCCAGGATGGCACCTGTCCACAAATCCCACATCTGCCTTTTCCATTTTTTTGCCTAGGATTGATGAAGCTCATTGGCTGATAGTTACCCGGGTCATCCTACCAGCTCTCTTTAAATATTGGCATAACATTCTTCTGGAATTTCCCTGGTATTCCAACATTTATTAAAAATTAACTCCACCAGGTCAAAGTCCCCCTCCCCTAACAGTTTTAGAATATTTGGTGCAAGTTATGTGGGCCTGCTGACTTAAAAATGTTTAACCTTAGGAGATGTCTCCATTCTGTTAGTAATTAAAGGAGGATGTTAAAGTACTTTGTCCTCATGTGATATTAGTTCATCATTCTGTTTCTTAATACAGAGCAGTAATTGAACACTTTTTTTCTGCATCATTACTGACAATTTTCCCATCTTTGTCTACTAATGGGCCTAAGCAATGCTATGATTTCTTTTGTTTTCTAACATGTTTAAAAAAATAAACCCCTCATTGTACTTAGTCCTGCCATCCATAGATATTTTCCCCCCTAATAACTTAAATGTAGAACACTGAAATGGAAAGCTGAACTTCTAATTTGTATTGATTTCTATTTATTTCCCCTTTTTCTGTGTGTTATAGCAAGGGTTTTTAAAATTTCTGCCTTCATTTCAGCAGCGGCCCAGGATGAGTTATTGTTTTGCTTTCCAAATTAGAGCCTTAATTTTACAAGCCAGTCTGTCAGGCCTGAATATCTTACACAAAGATTACAGCAAGTTTCCCATAGTTTCTATTGGGAAAAAACTGGAAACGCAGGTAACGTGTTACTGACCCTTTCCTCTCAGGGTCACCAAGAGTGGTGTGGAATTTCAAACACTTCACCAGGTGTATCAGAGTTAGGCCATAGCAAAAATGGTATGTGTTGGGGGTGGGAGGAGAGTGGTAAAATGTTTTTCTAGCCCTCCTGAAACACCACTTAGCACCTGTTCTAGATGCAGGGACTGCCTTTAAAACTAGGGCTAACTGGTTTTAAGCTTCTCACAAAAGTCAACTCATAAATTAGCCCACATTTAAAGGTGTTACATTGTATCTACTAAGCTCTAAGTGGTATTTTAAATAAGTTTCGCTAACATGACTAAACGCTATTTGACCTAGTCTAGACAAGGTCTTGAATTACTGCAGCATTTATCTTCCAAACTTTAGACTGTACAGGACAGCCAATAAACACAATACAAACACATTCCTAATGATAAAGGAGTCTTTTTAGTATGGCTGGCAAAAAAAACAAAGGATGCAAATGCCCTAGATACAAAAACTTAGCTGTAGGGTTAAAATATACATTAATTCCTTCCTAAACTACAAGCTCAGTATCTTAGAGGGGGGTACCAGGATGTCATTAATGCTCAGGGCTCCTTCACATTCAGCTTTCTCGTGGAGAATGGGTACAATTTTAGGTCTTTATGCCTCTTGTGACATTACCTAGGATACAATATGAACTACTGACTAGCTGTGTCCCCTCAATTCTCCAACCTGGAGTGCCTTTTACACTGCTTCACACAGCTTCCAGCATGTAAATTACTCCCAGCTAATACGGTATGAGTTCTCTGATCAGTCATTCTTGAATTACACTATAGAGTAACACCAGCAAATTCCAAGACTTTCCCCACAAATGTGTTGTGCTGCCCAGCCCCCTCCTGGATCACACAAGCTCATATAAAGTCCATCATTTTATTAATAGAAAATGATGTGCACAAATCCTATTACAGTAGAATCTCCGTTACAAACACCTAGGGAATGCAGATTGTTCATAACTCTGAACAAAACATTATGGTGGTTCTTTCAAAAGTTTACTACTCAACACTGACTTAATACAGCTTTGAAACTTTCCTGTGCAGGAGAAAAATGCTGCTTTCCCCTTATTTATTTTTTTAGTAGCTTACATTTAACACAGTACTGTACTGTATTTGCATTTTTTATCTCTGCTTCTGCCTGATTATGTACTTCCAGTTCCAAATGAGGTGTTTGGTTGACTGGTCAGTTTGTAAGTCTCAGGGGTCTACTGTATCTCAAATGGAGTTTCCCAAAAACTTCAATCCAAGCACATTGGTTTAGATAAAACAAATTTAACCACAGAAAGATTAAGTAATTACAAGTAATAAGGCATAAAAGTCAGAACTGGTTACAAGAAAATTAAAGTAAACGCGACTGATACCTAACTTAACAGGCTAACTGAATTCAAAGCAAAATTCTCTAGTCACATGCTTCAGCAGTCTAACTGGCTGAATTCCTTTCAGATTGGATCCCTCCATCAATCCGAAGCTGTTTCTTTGTTCCTCATGTGTTGTGGCTGCCGTGGGTAGGGAGAAATAACTTGGGGCATGTGTTCCCCATTCTTATACTTTTTTCTCTTCTTTGAGAATCCTCTCCAGCTGGGGTTCAGGAGACAGTCTGTGGGGATGGGAATGTCCAGCTGTTTCTTTGCCAAGGTATAAATTTCTCACTCTCTCTCTTTTCTGCCAAAGCATGTCTGCTTACCCAGGTGATAGTCTATTTGATTTTGTTGACCCCTGGCTGAGGCATCAGTTTGCCTCTAGTCTCTAAGGAACCAGTTTGTGGCTGCTTTTCTAAACTTGGAACTTGGCTCAATGACATACAATAGAATTTTATAACTTTTTATTTTACATACAATGTTGCCACACATTTTACCAGGACAATAACAATCAGCAAGTTGTGAGTTTTCAAATGATACCTCATAAGGCATACTTCATACAAAATTTATCATACTCTTGTAGAAGGGATTAGCATAGGGGTACAGACTGTCACAACCATGTGAGGTACTTTATCTAATATGCTGCAAAAACCAGTTTTAAGTGTGATATTTTGCAGCTGAACAACAAAACTATTATTTTACAAAATATGACCGTTGTACAGCTACACATGTGAAGGACTTCAAACACACTCTCAAATCCCACTATCCACATACCAATAGCTATTGCTAATGATCACTTGATCCATACCCAGCTTCTTGCTGCACTTTTAAACTTACCAGCTAGAGGGGAAGCTATTGTTAGGTATGGGGGGAACAAATCTTACATTTCAAGTAACAAATAACAGGAGGGGATGATTCCTACAGATGACAGTAACCCCAGCCAACTTGTTGTCTTGTTCTGTAATCTGGTGACCACAGCTTCCTCTTGGAATTTGCTGAAGTAGATAAAGGCAGAGAGTCCAGTCCATTTCACACAGAGTGTCTGAAGTCTGTGTGTTTCCTTCTGCTATTCACTGCTGGTTATGATCAAATGCTCACAAAGCTAGTAATTATGCAGCAACCTTAGAATTATACTGGCTGATTTGCCTCCTCTGGATGGAAACCATTGTGCCCTCTCTAAGGAATATTATAAATGTTAACTTGAATCTGGACACATTTCTATTTTTTTTTTTTATAGAAATATAATGAAGTCCTTGTGAGAACTAGCTTCGGTGCCCACACAGCTTATTCTGCGTACAGTAACTTTATCCTACTTATTAGACAATTTGATATTTGTTATTTCTCTTATTACAATAGCATGTAGAGACCCCAACTGAGTGGAAGGCCCTGTTGTGCTAGGCTGTGTGTACCCACAAAATAAGACCGTCACTACTTCCAAGAACCAGTCGAAAATGACAAGAGAGACAAAGGGTGGTAGCAAGGATGCAGAATTAGCTCGTTTTTACACACCGGAAACTCTCTAAATATCATCCTTGATGATCCAGGAGAAGAGATGCTTTAAAGCTGCACATGCCAATCAAATGTGCTGCAGAGAACATCTGTTGTCCCCACAATGTGTCTGCTGCTGCGCTGTTAACCAATAGGCGGGGGGGGGGGGGGGAGGGCTGAAAGAACTGGAAGTTTGTACACCAACAAGGTAAATCATGGTGATATCTTATTGCCACTATAAACTAAAACACATTAATGCCAACACAACACCCTACTAATCAGTAGTTTTGAAAGGCCCTTTTTATTGTGGGGCGGCTTTTTTTTATAAAAACCCTGGAATAACAGACTAAACAAAGTCTGCTCTCACACCTTCCATATCAGGCGTACATTTTATATGGAGATCAGAAAACTGGATTTCTGTGGTATATCTTGACAGAAAATGCCTATACACATAAGGTAGGCTTTGTTTCTCAAATTGCTTAAGCAGCTCATCAGCCTTATTAAATAGACATAAGGCCATAGTACTCAATACAGTTTTGTGCATCAGCATGGCTTTCAAGTGAGCAGATGAAGGAAGAAAGAGTGACAGCCTCTGCAAGATTAAACCATTATAGACTTTTCTTCAGGGGCAAAAAAAAAAAAAAAATCTTAACAGATTTCAAGGCTGTGCTTTTATTTCTTTGTTCACTGATGTTGTGATTGATCTTTGGATTTCAGGGATTATGATGCTAAAATTCACCTCTGCAGAAAGCTTTGCATGTTGGTGGTGTTGGAATCTGGCTCTGGCATGGGTGGTGGTTGGTGTGCACTACATTGTAAGGGTGGATTCTATGAATAATGTACAGAAATGCTGATTGTGGTTTCAATAGCATACCTGTCAATCTCAAGTAGCTAGGTAATTTTATAATGGCAGTTGCTTTGCTATGAAAATATGTGAGAACTAGTTTAGGAAAGATTGCCATTTAAAAAGGAACTATACAACTCAGTAAAAAGAAAAGGAGGACTTGTGGCACCTTAGAGACTAACAAATTTATTTGAGCATAAGCTTTTGTGGGCTACAGCCCACTTCATCAGATGCATGCAGTGGAAAATACAGGAGGATGATTTTATATACACAGAGAACACGAAATAATGGGTGTTACCATGCACACGAAAATGAGTGTGATCAGGTAAGGTGAGCTATTACCAGCAGGAGGTGGGGGGGGGGGAAACCCTTTTGTAGTGATGATCAAGATGGGCCATTTCCAGCAGTTGACAAGAACGTGTGAGGAACAGTGGGCGGGGGGGGAATAAACATGGGGAAATAGTTTTACTTTGTGTAATGACCCATCCACTCCCAGTCTCTATTCAAGCCTAATTTAATGGTGTCCAGTTTGCAAATTAATTCCAATTCAGCAGTCTCTCGTTGGAGTCTGTTTTTGAAGGTTTTTTTGGTTGTAATATTGCGACTTTTAGGTCTGTAATCGAGTGACCAGAGAGATTGAAGTGTTCTCCGACTGGTTTTTGAATGTTATAATTCTTGACGTCTGATTTGTATCAGTTTATTCTTTTACATAGAGACTGTCCGGTTTGGCCACTGTACATGGCAGAGAGGCATTGCTGGCATATGATGGCATATATCACATTGGTAGATGCACAGGTGAATGAGCCTCTGATAGTGTGACTGATGTGAGTAGGCCCTATGATGGTGTCCCCTGTATAGATATGTGGACAAAGTTGGCAAGAGGCTTTGTTGCAAGGATAGGCTCCTGAGTTAGTGTGTGTGTGTTGTGTGGTTGCTGGTGAGTATTTGCTTCAGGTTGGGGGCTGTCTGTAAGCAAGGACTGGCCTGTCTCCCAAGATCTGTGAGAGTGATGGTTTGTCCTTCAGGATAGGCTGAAGATCCTTGATGTTTGTTTTTTTTTCTTCCCCCTCTCCTGCTAGTCACTCTTATCATAGAATATCAGGGTTGGACGGGACCTCAGGAGGTCATCTAGTCCAGCCCCCTGCTCAAAGCAGGTCCGATCCCCAATTAAATCATACATACTCTTGTTATAGTGTGCATGGTAACACCCATTGTTTCATGTTCTCTGTGTATATAAAATCATCCTCCTGTATTTTCCACTGAATGCATCCGATGAAGTGGGCTGTAGCCCATGAAAGCTTATGCTCAAATACATTTGTTAGCCGCTAAGGTGCCACAAGTCCTCCTGTTCTTTTTGTGGATACAGATTAACACGGCTGCAACTCTGAAACTTGTCATTTTATAACTCAGTGTTTCCTAGCCTAAGCCTGATATGAGCCAGGCTAAACTGGGGAGGGAAGGGGGTTTCAAGTGGAGCAGGGAAAGCAGTAGCCTCATTTACCTCACTTCCCACTGCAAACATGCACGGGCAGCTATAGGTAATGCAGCAGACCCCTCCTCAAAAGCCAATCCTCTTCCTTCCCTGCTCCCACGGTAACCCCTAATGCATCCAGACTTAGGAGTAGTTGATTGGATTGACCTGGGTGGACTTCTACACTTGTGCAAAACCCCTGCCTGTGCAGCTCCAGCACCAGGATTGGAGCTTCAGTAGCAGCCTACTGGCTGAACACACCGATAGATGTTCCCCTCCCCCATCCTCCACTACAACATTCACTGTGGCAGATCGATTCTTAAACTCAATTCAGTGTTGCTACCTGTGGAGATTTTGTGGAATCTCACCATAACTGGAGTTTTTTCTTAAATCTCCAGCTGCTGAAATCATGTTACCTGAGAAACGCAGCCTTTGCTTTAATAACCTCCCCCCCCCCCCAAAAAAAGTTTTTAGCCCTCGTGGTTGTGGAGAAAAGCCTGAAAATGTGAACCTGAGTGCACCCTAAAAACTCAAAAAACAGAAGAAAAATCCCCCAAATCACTACTTGCTGGGCTTCACAATCTCATGGATTTTGGGGGGACCTGACATGGATTTTGAATAATTGGGGGATTGGCAATGCTGGTAAATATGCTTATTTTTTTGTAACTTTTGTGTCTTTCCCTATTCTTTCATCTGTCCGGTTCATTGCTTAGAGCCTGATCCTGCCACTATTAGTCACCCTGAGGAACCCAGTGTACTTGGTGCTTCTGTGGGAATGCATGGGGCTGTATTCTTCCTGGCTCTTACGGCAACAGCGGATGCTGAGCTCTTTTGAAAAATCTAGCTGTAGCAGCTCCCATGGGGACTCTTGGGTGCTGAGCAATTTTGAAAATTATAGCTCTTAATCGGGTACCTAAATGAGAGCTGAGCTCTCTTGAAACTCTGGCCCTAGTAGAGGGTGCGGAACCCTTCAGCATCTAACCCTAAGCTCTCTTAAAAAGCTGGCCCCATGTGGCAGTGGGGAGCTGGAGGGGTGGGGAGAAAGGAAGCTACTTCCTACCTTTGCACAGCCCACATAAGCACCAGGCAGGGTTGTAGCCCCAGCACTTAGGGGAGCACAAAGTTTGCTCTCTTTTGCAACTCCCCAGAGGCGGCCCCAAAGGGTACTGGGAAGGGTGGAGAACAGGTGGCATCATGTCTCTCTAGCCAGCTCCTGGCAGGCAGGCAGGGAGGGTCCTGGAGCGTGGCGGCGTGTGCATGCTCTTGGTTTTCTCTGGGAAGCTCCAGAAGGTGGTATGCCTCCCCAGTAGACCCCTTGGAGTTTCCTGTGTGGTGAATGTGGCTTCACAGGTCCGACAGTGCAGAGCTGTTCTTAAATGGAAAATGGGGCGCTACCCTGTAGAGCTTATATTTTTAGCACCTTATCATGGCCCCCTCATGCATTATTTTAGCACCTCTGAAAATCAAGCCACTTGTATGTATTAGAAGATGGGAGGTACTGACTCTTTAGCACTCAGGGGAGAAACTAGGGTTGCTGGTTTTCTGATTGCAGAAAACCTAACGCCCTTGCCCTGTCCTGCCCATTCAATGTCCCAACCCCTGCTCACTCCATCCTCCCTCCTCCCTCCTTCATTCACTCTCCTCAACCTTTGCTCACTCACTCATTTTCACCAAGCTGGAGCAGGGGATTGGGGTGTGGGAGGGGGTGAGGGCTCCAGTTGGGAGTGTGGGCTCTGGGGTGGGGCCGGAGCTGAGGGTTTGGCGGTATAGGAGGGAGCTCTGGGCTGCAGGATGGGGCAGAGGAGTGTGGGAGGGGTCTCTGGGATGGGGCAGAGGATTGGGGTGTGGGAACAGGTGAGGGGTGTGGGCTCTGGGCACCACTTACCTCTGGCAGCTCCCAGAAGTGGTCGGCCTGTCCCTCTGGCTCCTAGGTGTAGGGATGGCCAGGGGGCTCTGCATGCTGCCCTGTTCGCAGGTGCCACCCCCATAGCATCTGTTGGCCATGGTTCCCGGCCAACAGGAGCTGTGGAGCCGGCGCTCAGGGCAGCATCTGCACCGCAAGCAGCGGCAGCATGCAGAGCCCCCCTAGCTGCCCTTGCACCTAGGAGCCAGTGGGATGAGCTGGCTGCTGTGTCCAACCAGACTTTTAGCAGCCAAGATCCCTTTTCAACCAGGTGTTCCGGTCAAAAACCAGATGCCTGGCAACCCTAGGAGGAATCCTCCTGGTCTATGTAGCATGTGCAAGGGGCAAGACCAGAGGACTTCACCATGCCTATTTTGTGCTGGTAGATGCCTCTCTAAGGGTATGTCTACACTACGGAATAAGGTCGAATTTATAGAAGTTGGTTTTTTAGAAATCGGTTTTATATATTCGAGTGTGTGTGTCCCCACAGAAAATGCTTTAAGTGCATTAACTAGGCGGAGTGCTTCCACAGTACCGAGGCTAGAGTCGACTTCTGGAGCATTGCACTGTGGGTAGCTATCCCACAGTTCCTGCAGTCTCCGCTGCCCATTGGAATTCTGGGTTGAGATCCCAATGCCTGATGGGGCTAAAACATTGTCGCGGGTGGTTCTGGGTACATATCGTCAGGCCCCCGTTCCCTCCCTCCCTCCCTCCCTCCGTGAAAGCAAGGGCAGACAATCGTTTCGTGCCTTTTTTCCTGAGTTACCTGTGCAGACGCCATACCACGGCAAGCATGGAGCCCGCTCAGGTAACTGTCACCCTATGTCTCCTGGGTGCTGGCAGACGCGGTACGGCATTGCTACACAATAGCAGCAACCCCTTGCCTTGTGGCAGCAGACGGTACAGTACGACTGGTAGCCGTCATCGTCATGTCCGAGGTGCTCCTGGCCACGTTGGCCAGGAGCGCCTGGGCAGACATGGGCGCAGGGACTAAATTTGGAGTGACTTGACCAGGTCATTCTCTTTAGTCCTGCAGTCAGTCCTATTGAACTGTCTTATGGTGAGAAGGCAGGCGATACGGATTGCTAGCAGTCGTACTGTACCATCTTCTGCCAGGCAGGCAAGAGATGAGGATGGCTAGCAGTCCTTCTGCACCATCTGCTGCCAGCCAAAGATGTAAAAGATAGATGGAGTGGATCAAAACAAGAAATAGACCAGATTTGTTCTGTATTCATTTGCTTCCCCCCCTCCCCTGTCTAGGGGACTCATTCCTCTAGGTCACACTGCAGTCACTCACAGAGAAGGTGCAGCGAGGTAAATCTAGCCATGTATCAATCAGAGGCCAGGCTAACCTCCTTGTTCCAATAAGAACAATAACTTAGGTGCACCATTTCTTATTGGAACCCTCCATGAAGTCCTGCCTGAAATACTCCTTGATGTAAAGACACCCCCTTTGTTGATTTTTAGCTCCCTGAAGCCAACCCTGTAAGCCGTGTCGTCAGTCGCCCCTCCCTCCGTCAGAGCAACGGCAGACAATCATTCCGCGCCTTTTTTCTGTGCGGACGCCATACCAAGACAAGCATGGAGGCCGCTCAGCTCACTTTGGCAATTAGGAGCACATTCAACACCACACGCATTATCCAGCAGTATATGCAGCACCAGAACCTGGCAAAGCAATACCGGGCGAGGAGGCGACGTCAGCGCGGTCACGTGAGTGATCAGGAGATGGACACAGATTTCTCTGAAAGCATGGGCCCTGCCAATGCATGCATCATGGTGCTAATGGGGCAGGTACATGCTGTGGAACGCCGACTCTGGGCTCGGGAAACAAGCACAGACTGCTGGGACCGCAAAGTGTTGCAGGTCTGGGACGATTCCTAGTGGCTGCGAAACTTTTGCATGCGTAAGGGCACTTTCATGGAACTTTGACTTGCTTTCCCCTGCCCTGAGGCGCATGAATACCAAGATGAGAGCAGCCCTCACAGTTGAGAAGCGAGTGGCGATAGCCCTGTGGAAGCTTGCAACGCCAGACAGCTACCGGTCAGTCAGGAATCAATTTGGAGTGAGCAAATCTACTGTTGGGGCTGCTGTGATGCAAGTAGCCCACGCAATCAAAGATCTGCTGATATCAAGGGTAGTGACCCTGGGAAATGTGCAGGTCATAGTGGATGGCTTTGCTGCAATGGGATTCCCTAACTGTGGTGGGGCCATAGACGGAATCCATACCCCTATTTTGGCACCGGAGCACCAAGCCACCGAGTACATAAACCACAAGGGGTACTTTTCAATAGTGCTACAAGCTCTGGTGGATCACAAAGGACGTTTCACCAACATCAACGTGGGATGGCCGGGAAAGGTACATGACGCTTGCATCTTCAGGAACTCTGGTCTGTTTCAAAAGCTGCAGGAAGGGACTTTATTCCCAGACCAGAAAATAACTGTTGGGGATGTTGAAATGCCTATAGGTATCCTTGGGGACCCAGCCTACCCCTTAATGCCATGGCTCATGAAGCCGTACACAGGCAGCCTGGACAGTAGTCAGGAGCTGTTCAACTGCAGGCTGAGCAAGTGCAGAATGGTGGTAGAATGTGCATTTGGACATTTAAAGGCGCGCTGGTGGAGTTTACTGACTCACTTAGACCTCAGCGAAACCAATATTCCCACTGTTATTACTGCTTGCTGTGTACTCCACAATATCTGTGAGAGTAAGGGGGAGACGTTTATGGCGGGGTGGGAGGTTGAGGCAAATCGCCTGGCTGCTGGTTATGCGCAGCCAGACACCAGGGCGGTTAGAAGAGCACAGGAGGGCGCGGTACGCATCAGAGAAGCTTTGAAAACCAGTTTCGTGACTGGCCAGGCTACAGTGTGAAAGTTCTGTTTGTTTCTCCTTGATGAAACCCCCCGCCCCTTGGTTCAATCTACTTCCCTGTAAGCTAACCACCCGCCCCTCCTCCCTTCAATCACCGCTTGCAGAGGCAATAAAGTCATTGTTGCTTCACATTCATGCATTCTTTATTCATTCATCACACAAACAGGGGGATGACTACCAAGGTAGCCCAGGAGGGGTGGTGGAGGAGGGAAGGAAAATGCCACACAGCACTTTAAGGATAGCACTTTAAAAGTTTACAACTTTAAAATTTATTGAATGACAGCCTTCTTTTTTTTTTTTTGGGCAATCCTCTGTTGTGGAGTGGCTGTTGGCCGGAGGCCCCCCCACCGAGTTCTTGGGCGTCTGGGTGTGGAGGCTATAGAACTTGGGGAGGAGGGCAGTTGGTTACACAGGGGCTGTAGTGGCAGTGTGTGCTCCAGCTGCCTTTGCTGCAGCTCAACCATACACTGGAGCATACTGGTTTGGTCCTCCAGCAGCCTCAGCATTGAATCCTGCCTCCTCTCATCACGCTGCCGCCACATTTTGAGCTTCAGCCCTCTCTTCAGCCCGCCACCTCTCCTCCCGGTCATTTTGTGCGTTCCTGCACTCTGACATTATTTGCCTCCACGCATTCGTCTGTGCTCTATCAGTGTGGGAGGACAGCATGAGCTCAGAGAACATTTCATCACAAGTGCGTTTTTTTTTTTTCTTTCTAAGCTTCACTAGTCTCTGGGAAGGAGAAGATCCTGTGATCATTGAAACACATGCAGCTGGTGGAGGAAAAAAAAAGGGACAGCGGTATTTAAAAAGACACATTTTATAAAACAGTGGCTACGCTCTTTCAGGGTAAACCTTGCTGTTAACATTACATACATAGCACATGTGCTTTCGTTACAAGGTCGCATTTCGCCTCCCCCCACCGCGTGGCTACCCCCTCAACTTTCCCCCCTCCCTGTGGCTAACAGCGGGGAACATTTCTGTTTAGCCACAGGCAAACAGCCCAGCAGGAATGGGCTCCTCTGAGTGTCCCCTGAAGAAAAGCACTCTATTTCAACCAGGTGACCATGAATTATATCTCACTCTCCTGAGGATAACACAGAGAGATAAAGAACGGATGTTGTTTGAACGCCAGCAAACATACACTGCAATGCTTTGTTGTACAATGATTCCCGAGTATGTGTTACTGGCCTGGAGTGGTAAAGTGTCCTACCATGGAGGACGCAATAAGGCTGCCCTCCCCAGAAACCTTTTGCAAAGGCTTTGGGAGTACATCCAGGAGAACCGCGAATGCCAGGGCAAAGTAATCCTTTCACATGCTTGCTTTTAAACCATGTATAGTATTTTAAAAGGTACACTCACCGGAGGTCCCTTTTCTGCCTGCTGGGTTCAGGAGGCAGCCTTGGGTGGGTTCGGGGGGTACTGGCTCCAGGTCCAGGGTGAGAAACAGTTCCTGGCTGTCGGGAAAAACGGTTTCTCCGCTTGCTTGCTGTGAGCTATCTACAACCTCATCATCATCTTCTTCGTCCCCAAAACCTGCTTCCGTGTTGCCTCCATCTCCATTGAAGGAGTCAAACAACACGGCTGGGGTAGTGGTGGCTGAACCCCCTAAAATGGCATGCAGCTCATCATAGAAGCGGCATGTTTGGGGCTCTGACCCGGAGTGGCCGTTCGCCTCTCTGGTTTTCTGATAGGCTTGCCTCAGCTCCTTCAGTTTCACGCGGCACTGCTTCGGGTCCCTGTTATGGCCTCTGTCCTTCATGCCCTGGGAGATTTTGACAAAGGTTTTGGCATTTCGAAAACTGGAACGGAGTTCTGATAGCACGGATTCCTCTCCCCAAACAGCGATCAGATCCCATACCTCCCGTTTGGTCCATGCTGGAGCTCTTTTGTGATTCTGGGACTCCATCATGGTCACCTGTGCTGATGAGCTCTGCATGGTCACCTGCAGCTTGCCACGCTGGCCAAACAGGAAATGAGATTCAAAAGTTCGCGGTTCTTTTCCTGTCTACCTGGCCAGTGCATCTGAGTTGAGAGTGCTGTCCAGAGCGGTCACAATGGAGCACTCTGGGATAGCTCCCGGAGGCCAATACCGTCGAATTGTGTCCACAGTACCCCAAATTCGAGCCGGCAAGGCCGATTTAAGCGCTAATCCACTTGTCAGGGGTGGAGTAAGGAAATCGATTTTAAGAGCCCTTTAAGTCGAAATAAAGGGCTTCATCGTGTGGACGGGTGCAGGTTTACATCGATTTAACGCTGCTAAATTCGACTTGAAGTCCTAGTGTAGACCAGGGCTCTGGAGCCATTGCCAGCAGGGTAAGTTATTACAGCCCCTGGGGCTATAATGGTATTCAGGTGCCTCCAGAATTTAGGAGGTGCAAAAGAGGAACATAGTATCTCCTAGCTACCCCCAAGCTGTACTGAGTTTAACTCTGCTCTTGAGTGTACAGGAATGTGCTTATGTGCTGCTCAACCTTTGTTTGGAACACTTCCTATCCATAGAATTACAAGAGCATATCAATAGTATTGCACTTACAAAATGATTTTCAAAGGCTGCAAAATCTGATGGATCAAAACAATTTTTTCACCATTACACACCCAGATGCTGCTCTTCAGTGAACTATTTTATGTCAAATTTCAACTCTTCCCTTCCCCCAACTCTTTCAGCACTAGAGCGGCATTTAAAAGGGGAGAGAAGCATATGTCAAGGTCCAGGACTCTCACTCTATAGCTCTATCCACCTTGATGCTGGTGCCCCAGTCCTTTGCACCAGGTGGACTACAAATCCAAGACTGGCTCTTAGTAGCTAACAAATGGTCATTTTGAGATCCCAGAAAGAAGAGCAGGCTGGGAAGTGTAGTCCACTGTGGTAACCATAATTCTGGGTTATGGTAAGGCCTTATGAGAAATGGGGTGGATGGGGAAGCTAAGGAAATAATATCCTACCTCCAAATCGCAAGTGGCCTAGGTGTTTTCCCTAAAAGACTGGGCAAGTAAATTTACTTTTTTTTTGTATGATTTATTTTGTAATTTTTTTCCCCAGTAACCTCAAAGGGTGTCTGCAACAACCACCCTGAGACTGCAGTTTCTCTTCCTTTTGGGACACATTTTTAAAACAAACAAAAAAGCTAACCCCCAACAAATAAAGCCTTTCTGTTGACATTTTCCAAAGAATTGCTTCTGTATGGGATGCCTGTGATAGTGTTAACTTGTCTATCAATAAAAACTGAGTATTCAGACATTGTGATTTATATGCATTGAATCTTGAGAACAACTATGGCAAAAACAAAAAAAATTTTTCATCTACGTTACCATTTCATTAGATTCATGGAAAGTGGCAAACGCGGCATGCACACATCAGTATTTTTGTTTTCTGCACTCTGATGTACAGCGGTGGGGTTGTGCAGATGAAAATTGCTTCTTCTTTTAGCAAATACTGCACTTCTGTTTGGTGAAAATGGCCCTTGTGAAATTGTGCTTGTAAAATTCTAACTGACAGGAGACCAAATGTCATGCCTGTAGCACCTGAGAAAGCATGATCTGTGCATCCACTTTGTATCTTTTTGCTTTGGCAGGAGGTATTCTAAAACTGAAACAATATTTCAACTCCATACCCCGCAGTGTCCGACTTTTTTTCTTTTTAATTAAAATCTATTTTTCCCAAATAGACGTATAATACTGAATTCTAAAAAACCCACTCTGATCAGTTGAACACAAATAGTAATATATTTTTATTACTGGCTCCTTAATTATTGAAGCGTAGTGAATTTTAAGTTTCACCTAAGCTTTTTGAATCCTCGTGAATGCTATAATGTGTGAAGCTGTTCTCGGCATGCCTGCAGCTTCAGCTGAGGCAATTTAGGAAAGTGTTTGAAACTGTTGTGGCTCAAAAAACACAGCATAATGTATCGTACTGCCTGGAAAATTCCCTGGTGAACTAATACCCTAAATTATATTTAAGAAGGTGCAATGTCATTTGGAATAACAAAGGCATTTCAGAATCCCTTTTATAGAAGAAGAGGAGGAGGAGGAGGGTTGCTTTTCAACTCAGGATAGTGAAGTATATCCGAGTTCAGAGGATACTTGTGACCTGTGCACCATAAATAAAGGTTTTTGTATAATTCACAAATGATCCCTGCTCGGACAGAGACCATGTTTTTGGGGAAAATGGAAGTGTGTTTAAGTGACTAAGTCCCATTTCCAAAAGTGAGAGTTTCTTAAGAGCCTTAGTGTCACTGAAAAATCCTAAATCACTTAAGCACTTGTGGAAAAAATGTATAGCTTAATATTTTGCTTTGGGGTGGCAGGAATATACACTGAAAAAACATTTCTAGAGTTTAAATGTCATTGTGGTCTCTGATGCAGAGCCAGGAGCAGAGTTAAATAACATAACATTTTAAGATGCAAACATTTGCTGTGCTTCACTAATATAGGTAATTATACATCAGTTGTTTCACTGCATGAATCTGATTCTTAAATATTTCACGTTTTTTCCAAAAAAGCATTATCAGTCTTCTATACTTCTGTTTTCATTTACCCAGCCATGTAAAATCTAAAATAGATACAGGAGGGCTATTCTTGCTTAAGTGATGCAATTCATAATACCCTTCCATGTAAAATGGATTAGGTAACCTTATTTAACTGTATCCTCTAAGGTTTTTAATAACCTCCTTAATATAGTCTGTCATTCCCATCTGCTTTGATTTAAGGCTGATTATACTAGCCGTCCTTAAAACGGGGAAATCACCTGACCACTTCAGCAGTATTAAGCAGATGCAGCTGATGGTATTTTCAGACTGTAAACACAAAGTTTGCTATTGTGAGGTTATCCTTTTGTTTTGTCCTTGTTTAACATGCATACAACCTTGGAAAACTAAATATTAGCCTTGTCTGTAGAATAGCTGTTTTTTTGTTTTGTTTTGTTTTTTTTTAACCTGCTATTGCTTCCCTAACAGCCAATTCTCTGTAAGTATCCCCTGAGAAACATATTGAAAACAGCCTAAGGCAAGAGAAGTACAGTGAGCCCAGCAGCCAGCCAATCAGACTCAGATAGCTCTAAAATCTGGTGCCTCCAGACAAATGGTAGAGTGCACTGATTATGCTTCCTTATTGTGCATGAATACAACATACATATTGTAAATGCCTCAAGTACTGGCAAACACTGCCCTGCAGATCAGATTGCTCAGAAGGGGCAGCATTGCCAGGGTATAAGCACATGCCATGTAACTCATTACATGATACAGCATCTGACAAGCCGACTGCAACATTTCTGTGCTGGAATGTTCTCTTTTCAAGGTATCTGTTCCTTTCATTGTTTGTTTTGAGTCTGTTTCATTCAAGGTTGCAGAATTACAGGGATTAATAGAGTGCTGATGCGTGAGACTAAATGAATTTTATCCTAGTCTTAGCCTAATTATCAGTTTTTAAAATGTCTAAACTATAAATAAGATTGTAGAACTGTAGTACATTTCTGCTGTTAACATTTGCTATTATAATCTATTAGCCATTTGCAGATAAAACAAGCTGGTTTATCACCATGGTCTTTTGTTGCTGCTGCCGTCCCCATTATAACTTGGTTTTGTGTGCAGCTGTATGAGAGATCGATGGCATCTGTTTAAATCTGAACAAAGTAAGAAAGAAAGCAACACCTATAACACAGCGTAGCACGCGTCAGAACGGATACATGCAACATATGTGAACCTAAAGGAACTCTGAGAGGAAGGATTGCAAACTGCAGACTAAAGGCTAAGGAGCATATAATGCTTTACACCAATACATGCAGCAGCTTTATAAAAAGGGGCTGTTTTCATTGTGCCCTGTACGCCAATATTACTATTGTGAACAAGAATTGTAATGCCTTACTTATCATCCAATGCTGTAATGAGCAAGCAGCCATCAGCATATTGGGGAATACTTTTTTGTTGGCTTCTAGGACAAATGACAGGATATTTCAGTATCAAACACAGTAACTGAAGACTTGGGCTGAGGAAACAAATAATAGATCAGTTTGTTGACCGAACTGGAGAAAAAAGATTTGGATTGACCGATGATGGAAGTCTTTCAGTTATTCTTGCTGAAACTAAAAACCGGGCGGGGGGGGGGGGAATTGTTTGGGTCAAACATTGCCTTTCACTTTGAGTCAAACGAGATGCTTCTGTTCAACCTGAAATCTTTTTCATTTGTGTTTTTTGACTATTTTTTTAACCTTTCTTGGCTGAAGATATTCACAGTATTCAACCTGTTTTTGCAAATTTTGGTTAGAAAAGATACATTAGAATTGGAAATGAGACAGGGAAGGGCAACAAATTATTTAGGGGGATAGAACAACTTTCACATGAGGAGAGATTGAAAAGACTTGGATTATTCAGTTTAGTCATCTCTTTTTCTAAGATGGGGGATCTAAAGTCTATAAAATCATATATGGTGTGGTGAAAGTTAAAAGGAAGTGTCATCTTTTACTCCTTCACATCAAGCAAGTACTAGAGATCACACAATGAAATTTAATAGGTACCAGATTTTAAACCAACATAAGGAAGTACCATGCGATGTGAAGGCCAAAAGTATAACTGGATTCAAAACAGAATTAGATAAATTCATGGAGGATAGGTCCATCAATGGCTATTAGCCAAGGTGGTCAGAGATGCAGTGTCATGCTCTGGGTGTCCCTAAATCTCTACACTTCCAGAAGCTGGGGCTGGACAAGAGGGTATGAATCATTTGATAACTTCCCTGTTTTGTTCATTCACTCTCATGCATCTGGCACTGGTCACTGTCAGAAACAGGATACTGGCTGGATGGACAATAGGTGTGACCCAATACGGCCATGCTTATGTTGAGCCAAAACTGCTTTTTTTTTTTTTTGGCAATTCCTTATTTGTCTGAAAATTTTTGCCCAGCTTTATTAAAGATCCATAAGAAATGTATTTGACCAGGCATGTGAGTGTTTATGGAGTGTTTATTTCCTGTAGCCAGTGTCCACTTTTTTTCTTATCTGCAGCACCCATCAGCAGAGATTAACAATGGGTTTGAACATTTAGTAGTACTCATGTTGTGAGAACAGATCTAAGATGCTTACATGTCTAATTACAATAAATGCAATATAGTTACATAATGAGTTATCAATACAGTGTGATGTGACTACATAAATTAATTTGATAATTAACTATGCATCTGAGGCAACACAAATCTGCTACCTTGAGGCTGGTGGGTGGGGAAAGCAGGTGTAATATAGCAACTGCTAGTGCATTCAGTGATAGGGGGCAAATCTGAGTTCCAATCTTATTGTCAAATTGCAGAGATTGCACCTTATTTTAATCCATGTAAGACTTCTGTTTCCTGCAGTTTTCTCAATTTACACTGCCAATTAGTCAATGGAATAGCACATAACCAGCTTTTCTGGGTTGGAAGAAAGGATGGATGAATTGAAAGAACTGTTGATCTCTTTGTTTTGAGGTTTACATTAATCCTGTCCAGTTCACTATAACTGAATGGTGTAATATGTTGTCAATGCAGTTAGAATGTAATGTGCGATCTAGTTTGGCCCATATAATATATACATATTTAGAGGATTTAAATCAAGAACAATTGTCATGGAGCCAGGGTAGCCACTCATTAATTTAGAGACCATTCCTAGCAGGTGCTGAGCATTTCCTAAGAAGTGCTGAGCACCTTTTTTGTAGGACTAGGCTCTTGGTTGCAAGGCTGTTTCCACTGTAACTCTGATTTAGACATCCCTCTCATCTTTCATTAAATAAATGTGTCTTTTCAGCCTGACACTTACATTGCATAGACCTAGTCCAGATGAGATTATTTTGACAGTTTGTTAATCAAACAAGATGTTTTTATTTGTGTTTTAGAGAAAATAGTGATGTGTAACTTTTGAAAAATATTTTTTTACATAATTGACTAACAGCTTGACTTAAAACTGCATTTTATACATAGATTGCCCCGAAAAGAAATAAAATCTCCTTTATATATTAAAATTTCTACTAAGTATTTTGCAGACTTTGCAAGTGCCACATTCCCTGCTGCAGAGTATCAAGATAGTGTTGCCTTTGGCATTTCCAAGACTCACAGGTGCAGCCCATCCTTTACAGGGAGTAAATGAAGTCTCTGTGGACTTTGTAAGCTCCATGCTTATTGCTCTGGTTCCCTCACCACTCTAATGAGGGCTACGGACCAATAGCTTAATTCAAGAAATTTACAAGGAACATCCCGTCTCAGGATTGGCCACTTGGTCTACACCTATCCTTCCCCATTTACTCACAGGTTCTTTGATGCCCTCTCCTTGCCCTCCATTCTACTCTTCTCTGCCACCTTTTTCTTCCTGTTCACACCTATGTCACCTGCTACTGCCGGCCTGCTGTTTCCTCGTCAGTAATCTCTTCCTCACCTCACATTGGTACCTTTTTTTGTGTTCTGTGAAATCTGCAGTGAAAGTGTTCTTAAAACGAACAACATGTGCTGGGTCATCATCCGAGATTGCTATGACATGAAACACATGGCAGAATGCGGGTAAAACAGAGCAGGGGCATACAATTCTCCCCCAAGGAGTTCAGTCACAAATTTAATTAACACATTTTTTTTTAAATGAGCATCATCAGCATGGAAGCATGTCTTCTAGAATGGTGGCCGAAGCACAAAGAGGCATACGAATGTTTAGCATATCTGACATGTAAATACCTTGTAATGCCAGCTACAAAAGTGCCATGAAAATCTCTGTTCTCACTTTCAGGTGACATTGTAAATAAGAAGTGGGCACCATTATGTCCCGTAAATGTAAACAAGCTTTTTTGTCTTAGCAATTGGCTGAACAAGAAGTAGGACTGAGTAGGCTGGTAGGCTCTAAAGATTTACATTGTTTGGTTTTTGAGTGCAGTTATGTAACAAAAAAAACCCCTACATTTGTAAGTTGCACTTTCATGATAAAGAGATTGCACTACACTACTTGTATGAGGTGAACTGAAAAATACTATTTCTTTATCGTTTTTACAGTGCAAATATTTGTAATAAAAATAATATAAAGTGAGCACTGTATACCTTTTATTCTGTGTTGTAGTTTAAATCAATATATTTTAAAATGTAGACAAACATCCAAAAATTTAATAAACAATAGAATACCAATCGAAATTTAACAGCATAATTAAAAGTGCGATTAATGATGATAAATTTTTTTAAATTGCGATTAATTTTTTGGAGTTATTTGTGTGAGTTAACTGCAATTAATCAACAGTCCTAATTTTTAGTTTTATAGATAGTGAGTTCAAGGTAGTCTCAGAGCACATCTATTGCATGAAGTCCTGCAGGTGAGAGAGATGGGGGGATGCCTATTTTGTAAATTCTGTCAGGCATAGTCATGCGCTCCGCATCAAACTGCCTGGTGGTGTCAGGACTGAGGTGGCTGTGTGCATCTTTACTGGCAGAAATTTAGGGGACTTAGCCAGTGAAAACAGGCTGGTAGGGAATTAGGTGCCTTCAGGGTTAAGTGTCAGCTGTGTCAAGGTTTGCACAATCTAACCCAGGAGCTTAAGAAAGGCACCTAAATCCCCCTTTGTGAATCTAGCCCCCACTGTCCAGCATTTAACAGCCATTTTGTAGTGAGTGATTTTTCTCTTTAATTAAAATGGCAGTGGTATGATATAATATTATTTTTAAAGCAGCTGGATGTTCAGATGCCATGGTTTTCCACTCAGATATAACAACTTCAGAGCAGTGTGAATCCTCACCAACATCTCTTAAAATAAGAGTGTACTCAGTCTGCAGGGTGCAGACTCAGCTTCAAAACAGGTAACAGTGATTCAGGAAGAAAGGCCAGGGAAGCTAAAAACACAAGGATAAGATGATAAATGTTCTGAAGGGCTCCAACGATTACAGAGGTATTAGAATGTTTCCTTGGTTACAAGTTTACCCTAACAAAGGGGAAACAGGCTTTTTACACAGGGAATTGATGGTTTTGCTGTACTGAGTGTCCAATAAAAATAATGGTATGACAAGAAGTTGTGACTGGCAATTAGAATGCCATAAGTAGGCAACAAGAAACTGCAGAAGCCTAGTAGGAGATGCCATTATTATGGGGAATTATTTGAAAACATAACCTAGAATTATGGAAATTAAAGACAGAAAATACCTAATGGGTAATCTAGACTATCCCCCAAGCAATGCAAAATGATTTTGTAAACTATTGAATTAAATGATGCATGAATATATGGCAATTATACCTGCAACATCCTCCCTGAACTTATCCATCATGCCCACAACCTCTCATTTTTCAAATCTCTCATGGAAGCAGGAACATTATCCTCTTGTTAACACAGTGATTTTTGTGTGGGGTAGTGGGAGGAAACCACAGCTCTGCACCATTCTGGGATTTGTCCTCTGAGGACTCTCCACTACCTGCATGTACAGTATTGTTTTGTCTATCTACTTAGATCCTGCAAAAAGATTCTCAAGTGCAGACTTTTATCCCTGCATGAACCATCCACTGGGGTTGTGCATGGGAGTGCTTGAAGACCCCTGTGTGGGATCCTGAGAAATCTGCCTCAGACTTCTTTCCTAAACTGTCTAATTTAAGAAGTATAGTAGAACCTCAGTTACAAACACCAGAGTTACAAACTGATCCGTCAGCCAGATCATAGAATATCAGGGTTCGAAGGGACCTCAGGAGGTCATCTAGTTCAACTCCCTGCTCAAAGCAGGACCAATCCCCAACTAAACCATCCCAGCCAGGGCTTTGTCAAGCCGGGCCTTAAAAACCTCTAAGGATGGAGATTCCACCACCTCCCTAGATAACCCATTCCAGTGCTTCACCACCCTCCTAGTGAAAAAGTTTTTCCTAACTTCCAACCTAAACCTCCCCCACTGCAACTTGAGACCATTACTCTTTGTTCTGTCCTCTGCTACTACTGAGAACAGTCTAGATTCATCCTCTTTGGAACCCCCTTTCAGGTAGTTGAAAGCAGCTATCATATCCCCCCTCATTCTTCTCTTCTGCAGACTAAATAATCCCAGCTCCCTCAGCCTCTCCTCATAAATCATGTGCTCCCGCCCCCTAATAATTTTTATTGCCCTCTGCTGGACTCTTTCCAATTTTTCCACACTCTTCTTATAGTGTGGGGCCCAAAACTGGACACAGTACTCCAGATGAGGCCTCACCAATGCAGAATAGAGGGGAATGATCATGTCCCTCGATCTGCTGGCAATGCTCCTACTTATACAGCCCAAAATACCATTACCCTTCTTGGCAACAAGGGCACACTGTTGACTCATGTCCAGCTTCTCATCCCCTGCAACCCCTAGGTCCTTTTCTGCAGAACTGCTGCCTAGCCACTCAGTCCCTAGTCTGTAGCAGTGCATGGGATTCTTCCGTCCTAAGTGCAGGATTCTGCACTTGTCCTTGTTGAACCTCATCAGATTTCTTTTGGCCCAATCCTCTAATTTGTCTAGGTCCCTCTGTATCCTATCCCTACCTTCCAGCGTATCTACCACGCCTCCCAGTTTAGTGTCATCTGCAAACTTGCTGAGGGTGCAGTCCACGCCATCCTCGAGATCATTAATGAAGATATTCAACAAAACCGGCCCCAGAACCGACCCTTGGGGCACTCAGCTTGATACTGGCTGCCAACTAGACATGGAGCCATTGATTACTACCTGTTGAGCCTGATGATCTAGCCAGCTTTCTATCCACCTTATAGTCCATTCATCCAGCCCATACTTCTTTAACTTGCTGGTAAGAATACTGTGGGAGACCATATCAAAAGCTTTGCTAAAGTAAAGGAATAACACATCCACTGCTTTCCCCTCATCCACAGAGCCAGTTATCTCATCATAGAAGGCAATTAGGTTAGTCAGGCATGACTTGCCCTTGGTGAATCCATGCTGACTGTTCCTGATCACTTTCCTCTCCTCTAAGTGCTTCAAAATTGATTCCTTGAGGACCTGCTTCATGACTTTTTCCAGGGACTGAGTTGAGGCTGACTGGCCTGTAGTTCCCCAGATCCTCGTCCTTTCCTTTTTTAAAGATGGGCACTACATTTGCCTTTTTCCAGTCATCCAGGACCTCCCTCAATCGCCATGAGTTTTCAAAGATAATGGCCAATGACTCTACAATCACATCTACCAACTCCTTTAGCACCCTCAGATACAGTGCATCCGGCCCCATGAACTTGTCCAGCTTTTCTAAATAGTCCTGAACCACTTCTTTCTCCACAGAGGGCTGGTCACCTCCTCCTCATACTGTGCTGCCCAGTGCAGTAGTCTGGGAGCTGACCTTGTTCGTGAAGACGGGGGCAAAAAAAGCTTTGAGTACGTTTATCTTTTTCCACATCCTCTGTCACTAGGTTGCCTCCCCAATTCAGTAAGGGGCCCTCACTTTCCTTGACCACCTTCTTGTTGCTAACATGCCTGTAGAAACCTTTCTTGATACTCTTAACATCCATTGCTAGCTGCAACTCCAAGTGTGATTTGGCCTTCCTGATTTCACTCCTGCATGCCTGAGAAATATTTTTATACTCCTCCCTGATCATTTGTCCAAGCTTCCACTTCTTGTAAGCCTCTTCTTCTTTTTTGTGTTTAAGATCAGCAAGGATTTCACTGTTAAGCCAAGCTGGTCACCTGCTATATTCACTATTCTTTCTACACATCGGGATGGTTTGTTCCTGCAACCTCAATAGGGTTCTTTAAAATACAGCCAGCTCTCCTGGATTCCTTTCCCCCTCATGATGTTCTCCCAGGGGATCCTACCCATCAGTTCCCTGAGGGAGTCGTCAGTGTGCTTTTCTGAAGTCCAGGGTCCGTATTCTGCTGGAACCAGAAGTATGCAATCAGGGAGCAGCTGAGATTGGGGTGGGGGTGGAACGTGGGAAGGAGGAGCAAATACAGTACTGTGTTAAATGTAAATTGCTAAAAGCATGAAAGTTTTTAAGAAAGATTTGACACAGTAAGGAAACTGTTTCTTTGCTAGTTTCATCTAAAAGATGGTTAAAAGCATTTTTCTTCTGCATAGTAAAGTCTCAAAGCTGTATGAAGTCAATGTTCAGTTGTAAACTGTTGAAAGAACAGCCATAATGTTTTGTTCAGAGTTGCAACCCACCTCAGTTCCTGAGTTGTTAATAACTGAGGTTTTACTGTACTAGTTACATCTTGAATCATGCACTAAATAGCACTTAAGGGTGTGTGTGTGTGTGTATGTAGCACCAATGATATCTGAATCTCTCTCAATCTTTAATGTATTTATCCTCCCAACACCCCTATGAGAGAAACAAGTGCTGTTATCCCCATTTTACAGATGGTGAACTGAGGCACAGACACACTAAGTAACTTGCACAAGGTCCCAGAGGAAGTCCGTGGTGGAGCAAGGAATTGAATCCAGGCCTTCTGAATCCCAGACTGGTGCCTTATCCAGTGGGCCATAGTAGCTCTTTTCTCCTTTTTGGAATCCTACAAAAAGTTTACAAATCTTAGCAAAACTTTTGTAGATTATCTTTCAGCTTAGCAATTAAGAACCTTTTTTTAATCACATGCCCCTTAGAGTGAATGGGGATCTTTTCATTGACTTCAGTGGGTATTGGATTGGGCCTCTGGCTTTAAACCTGATGCAATCCTTAAAGTGATTTGAACTTTTCAGACTGAATGTTCTCAGCAGGACAGTTACTCTTATACTGTATCCAAAGAGAAAGTTAGGAGGCATACTTTTAGACCACAGGTGGGCAAACTACAGCCCGCAGGCCACATCCGGCCAGCAGGACCGTCCTGCCCGGCCCCTGAGCTCCCGGCTGGGGAGGCTAGCCCCCAGCCCCTCCCCCACAGCACTGCCAGTGCTCTGGCCTGCCGCTCCTCCCGGGCAGTGTGACTGGCTCTGGCGGGCTGCAAGCTCCTGCTGCTCTGAGCAGCATGGTAAGGGAGTAGGGGAGTTGGATGGGGCGGAGGTTCTGGGCGGGGATGCGGTCAGGGGACAGGGAGCAGGGGGAGTTGGATAGGGGGTGGGGTCCTGGGAGGGGACGGTTAGGGGACCAGGAGCAGGGGTGTTGGATGGGTCAGGGGTTCTGAGGGGGGCGGTCGGGGCGCAGGAAGTGGGAGGGGGCAGATAGGGGGCAGGGGCCAGGCTGTTTGGGGAGGCACAGCCTTCCCTACCCGGCCCTCCATACAGTTTCGCAACCCCGATGTGGCCCTCGAGCCAAATAGTTTGCCCACCCCTGTTTTAGACCAACCCTGGCATTTAATAGAAACCTTAGGCCCTAGGATATTTGTGGATAATTTTCATAGAACTGTTGTATATCTGTGCCCACTATGCAGGGGAGGTAGTAGAATGTTGCCATGGTTACTAGTTTACCCTAAAGTAGGCTTTTTTTATTTTCTTACAAGTGAAATAATAGCAGCTTTCTTGTTAACAAATTTCAGTTATAAGCTAGTTAAGATGGTTTTAGGTAAGGCTTTTGTTTTTTTGTTTTTGTTTTTTTGTATGTGAATTTTCCCTGCTTTAGTAAAAAGTCAAACCATACATAATCTTCTAAAATGTCTTTTCCCTAATACTTCCCAATCTTAACACTACATCTAAGACTTCATTTTCTTGAAGAAAGCTTTTTTGGGGGGAATTAGCCTATTAATTTCAACAAGATCACATAAGAATTAGGAATGTTTCAGTACAACAAGAGCAGTGGAGCTGAGTCCTAGAAGGACTCAGGGAGCAAGAGAGCAGGGCTCCAATCAAAAGCCCATTGGTGTCAATGGATAGACTCCCACTGACTTCACTGAGCTTTGGATCAGGTAGTAGGAGAGCAATAGCAAATGTTGACTGCAAGCTGCTGGGTAAGGAGGGACCTTTGTCTTTCTGTCTGTACTGCAGGGCAGAGCACCTGTTAGTACGCTCTAAAACGTAGACCCAAACAGCAGTCTGAGAGATTCTGAGGGAGCAACGGCAGCAGGCTAGTCACTCCCCTGGAGATAATAGTGTCAGGTTCCTCTTCACCCCCACATGCTACAAGGGAATGATGTGATGAAGAATCCCGCTACACCTTCTCCCTTGCTCTGCCAGGGAGCAAAGATGGACCTGAAGAAAGCTTGCTACAGACGGGCAGTCAGCAAAAAAAAGTATATATATTTTTTTGGATGGGTTCATTTCTACCAGATCAGGCCACACGCACAGCATATCTGGAGGAATTTCCCCACATTTATCTAATAGCCTAACGGTTAGAGCATTCACCCAGGATGCGGGACACTCACTTTTGAATTCCCACTGCCTCATGTGGAGCAGGAAGCTGAACCCAGGATCTCCCATTTCCCAGGCCACCACCCCGACCACTGGGATGTGGGGAATTTTAGGGTGGGTGTTTGTCTTTCTGCTGTTTAAAGCTGTTCTACTTTGTGTTAAATAAATATTTAATTGTGCCAAAAAAGAGGGATTCTGTATTTCAGTAGTAAAGGGTCCTCACCTGGGATGTGGGAGACTAAGTCCCTGTTCCAGTAAAGGTCTGTTTGAGCAAGGACACATCACTTAGACAGCTATTCACTCTCAATTTTAAGTCGTCAAGTGATGGAGACTCCAGCCATAAAAATCTAGATTTACTTCACCTCTAGTTCTCCCAGGTCGGTTCCCAAGTAGAACTAAGAGAAGAGAATGGGGAGGAGAGGGACTGAGTAGTAGTGGTTTTTTTATAGGCCCATTTTTCTTTTCATCCACCGTACAAGTAGCTTATTTGGTTTTCTTGTGGTTGCAGTGAGGTGTCTTACCATCCTGACCTTCTTTCAAACAAACCCTTAACTCTGTGGTTGCTAATTGAGACATATCAATGCAAGCACATTTTAAATGGTTTTGAATATTCTAGTTTGCATATAAATCCAGTCATGTAGGATGATAAAGCATAAAAAGTACTGTGTAAGATGTACTGTATTTTGGAAACTTTAGAATGAAGATAATGGACCATAACCTTTTTCAAGTAGAAAGATAGAATGTGGAGACTTTTGGATTTTAAGTTCTCCCCCTTCCCTCTGTATAGAACCAGTTTTGCTGCCTCACTCCTCTGGAAACACAAGACATGATATGCAGAGTGGCTAGTTTTTGATCTTATTCCTGCTTGGAAACAACCCACTTTTGTGTGTAGTGTACTCGCCACATGTGACTGGTGGTGGAGGTAATGGTGCCGTAGTATGATACTAAGTAAGTATATTTACGCTTCATAATGCTTCTTCAGGTCCATACATTACCGTCTTTCTAGTAACAGATGGGATGATGGTATCCTCCACCATTTCTGTAATACTACATATATAATGCAGGCATATTTCAAGAACTTAAAGAACAGCTATGCCTTCTTCATCTTGACATACTTTTGAAGTAGTTACATGGGAGGATGAAAAGAACCTTCCTTAGGCTAAGTCTTGGCACACATTAAAGATGTGTAAGTAATTAATCCAATTTAATAATTGTTTTTCAGTATCTTGTGGTCTGCCCACTCTCTGCTATGGTGAAACAAATAGATATGAAGTCTCTATTGCTCACCCAACAAATGATAGAAGTACAAAAGGTGAGGGGGTTTTGACTGAGGGGGTGAAAATAAACAGTATCCTTCTCCCTCCCTCCCCCCCCCCACACAAAAAAAGTTCATGAAGGAAGGAAGAGAATTTAAATTAGGATGTTTGTTCTTGTGAAACAATCCAGAGATTTGAAACAGAAAAAGTGTTTCACATCTACCTCTGTATTTGTAAATATTTTGTAAAACTAGGGCCCCTGATCTACTTCTGGGCCTGTGTGTGGTACCATAATATAAATAAATTCTGAAAAACTGTGTAAAGTAGCACATTGATCAGGCTGAGTAAGTGCTTCTCTTTACCACAGTAGTCAGCCTGTGTTCATCTGCAGTTGTAAAGATGGCTCCAAGTTTCTTCTGTATGAACAGACATGATAGTTGTATTAAAGTAGAAAAATATCATCTGAAATTCGGACAGGTGACACATGCTCCTACAAATGTTTGCATTAGTGTTTTTTGTGATTCATGAAACCCTTCCTTCTGCTTACAAAAGTTTGTTATCCAATCAGGAAGGAGACTCAATATCATGTGACTTAGATTGCCAATTGTGAAGCTGGACTAACATTTTGATACTCAAAGCAACCGTTAGAGACTACTTCACAAGCAATTATTGAGAAGACATTTAGCTATTCAAAACACCTGAATAATTTCAGGTAATAAACTTGTAAACTGAAATCTGATCACACAATTTATGAACATAAAAGGTGAATAAATTCATTGAATAAACTGATAGAACTGAAAATCTTTCCCAGCTATCTGTGAACTTGTTCAAATTTCACAAGATTTATTTTGGTCTCCCCGAAAGCAAAATTTAAGCAAATATTACAGAATAGTCCTGGAAAGTATATTTTGACTTCCAGAGTACTCCCTCTGGTTTTACTCTTGCCTAATGAGGTTTCCAATCAGTTCTGGAAAAGAAACATACTATGTGAGGGGCTGTTTCCATTCAAAAGAGCTTGAATTTCAAAGTAAAAATATTGAAAGCTAGAAGCAATACTTAAAGCCTATATGCAATCCATATAATCTTGATCACTAAACATGAACAAATAAAAAATTCTATATATTGGAACAAGTTGTAAACAGAAAAAAATACTAAATTCAGACTAGTTTGCTGCAAGTAGTTTGCCCAGCTTTACTCCCAAGGGCTTAAACAACTGTACAGTAATGGCTTATCTGGAAGCTCTACAAGTGTAGTTTTCATAGCATCCAGTGAAGATTCCCAATGTTGTTAGTGTTAGCACATATATTAGTTTGCTGACTGGACTTTTGGGAATGGTTGACACCAAAAACCTATGGTATAGGTCGAATGTGCTCAAGTTTAGTCTTTTGGAATCTGACAAACACCATCATGTCATCAGGGAATGGTGAGCCAATTAACTTCTTCAGATGATGTAATGTTTCTGACTTAGTGTTTTATTGGGTGAGTGTCACTTGATATCCTGAGTTTTAGAATGGAGTAGTTCTGTGACAGCTCAACTTTCTGTTCATCTTGTACAATTTAGATAAGCTTATTGTTTTCACCAACAATCCTTTCAACTTTTATTCACATGAACAGTTGTGACACTGAAGTCAATGGGTCTGTTTTTTATATACAAGATGTCTTACATGTTTATAGGACTAGGACCTTGATTGATGTTGCTCTAAATACAATATCCCTGAAAGGGAAGAGGGTAACAAACCTGCCCAAGTTGTGGGGACTCTGCATTAGGAGATGGCTATATTATTCTGTAAATGATTTGCTTTTCTTCAACAACAACTTTGAACTGACATCAGTAAAATAAGGTATTTTTAAAGAAACAAGCTTACTTTTGGAACTGAACACCTTTTTAATGTCTTACATTGGAAATACATATTCATTGGTTTATAATATGACTGCAATTGGAGATGAAGCATGGGTCCAGTAAAGAGACCTTCATTAGACTTCATGAATATATGAAGAAGAATAAAATAAAGTAGCTAGGGCTGTGTAGGATATATGGTAGAGGGGGAATTCAGTCACATACCCTATCTGAAAATATGAAGCATGTGCACAAGAATGGTGAAAACAGATGAATGTTGACTTTTTGTTGACTGCAGTATGGCCCAGTAGCATGAACTTCTTTCAATAAAAATAAATTTTGGCTTTTTTTTTTTTTTTACTTTTTTAATCTGCATGTCTATTATGCAGTGCAGCAATAGTTATTGTAATACTGAGCAATTACAGAAAAATACTTCATTGGTAAGGTAGTTCTCTTAACAGTTTGTTTCCCTCTCTATAGTCAATCAAACTTATACGCTGCTTTCTTACGACTTCTGATAGGTAGATAAGTAATAGCCTCATTTTTACTGATTGAAAGAAAAGGAGTACTTGTAGCACCTTAGAGACTAACAGACTGGGATGAACTCTTGCTGTATACAGAATACAGTCTGTATTCGCAAAAAGAAAAAGAGTACTTGTGGCACCTTAGAGACAAACCAATTTATCTGTGCATAAGCTTTCATGAGCTACAGCTCACTTCATCGGATGCATACTGTGGAAACTATAGAAGACCTTTTTATACACACAAAGCATGAAAAAATGGGTGTTTACCACTACAAAAGGTTTTCTCTCCCCCTACCAACTTTTCTGATTCCAAGTTTGTCTGAAACAAAGATTTGTTGCTCAGCTATAAATCTTCAGGAATAGAGGTTTGTAATGAGTAATGATATGTAGATGCTATAGAGTTTTGTTGACAAAATGTATGTAGACGATCAAAAGGCACCATAATATTACTATTGCATGTTCACACTACACTCCCTCTGTCAGGGCGCGTCCACACTTGGTGTTCTAGTATTGACAGTGAGAGCAGCGCACTGTGGGTAGCTATCCCACGGTGCTACTTGCCATCTACTGCAGCTAGGCCTTGTGGGAGGGTAGAATGGTTCACAGGGCATCATGGGTGCGGGCTCAATGTCCAATGGTGCATTATTTTCTGTCCCAGCATTCCATGGTCTTAACAGTCCCTGTTCACTGTGCGCCTGCCATCTCTGTGTGAAATATTTGATCATGCAATATATCATGAGCTCCCAGCTGAACAGGAATCAGAGCTGCCTGACGTGCTTGCCATGGAAATAAACAAAACCCGATTACCTTGGGCATTCACAGAGCAGCTGCACATGGTGGACCATCGCTTTTGGGCTCAGGAAACAAGCACTGAGTGGTGGGATCACATTGCCATACAGGTCTGAGATGACAAGCAGTGGTTACCAAATTTCCAGATGCCCAAAGCCACCTTCGTGGAACTGTATGCAGAGCTTGCCCCAGGACTGTGGCACAAGGACACCAAAATGAGAGCAGCCTTCTCAGTGGAGAAGCATGTGGCGATTGCAGCGCAGAAGCTGGCAACTCCAGACTGCTACCATTCAGCCACAAATCAGTTTGAAGTCGGGAAGTAGATCATGGGGGCTGCCTGAATACAAGTGTGCAGCGCCACTAATCACATCCTGCTATGAAGGACTGTGACTCTTGGAAATGTGCATGAAATAGTGCATGGCTTTGCAGAAATGGGATTCCTTAACTGCAGCAGGGCAATAAATGGAACGCATATTCCAATGTTGGTCCTGGACCACCTTGTGACAGAGTACATCAATAGAAAGGGGTACTTCTCTATGGTATTGCAGGTGCTTGTGGATCACCACAGGTGTTTCACTGACATCAACATGGGGTGGTCCTGGAAGATGTATGATGCACACATCTTAAGGAACATTGGCCTGTAAAGAAAACTGTAAGCAGGGACTTTTTTTCCAGACCAGAAGATCAATGGAGGATGTCGAAATGCCCACATCAATCCTGGGAGACCCAGCGTATCCCTTACTCCCATGGCTCATGAAGCCTTACACAGGAAACCTGGATAGTGGCAAGGAGCACTTCAACAATAGGCTGAGCAGGTGCAGAATGATTGTGGAATTTGCGTTTGACAAATTAAGAGCACAATGGCAGGGTAGATCTAAATAAGGAAAACATTTCCATGGTCATGGCATCCTGGAGTATGCTCCATAATCTTTGCAAGGCTAAGGATAAAAAGTTTTCACCGAGGCAGATCACCTGGTTGCTGACTTTAAGCAGCCTGATACCAGGGCAGGGCACAATGAAGGCCATTTGAATCGGGGAGTCTTTGAGGCAATATTTTGATGATGAGCACCAGTAATGTTTCTATACAGCAATCTGCCATGCTTCATTAATCTATCTTATTTTGCCTAAAATTTGTGATTCCTGAGCGGGAACCATTAACAATTAATCATTATGGAGGAATTAGCATCCTGGAGAACGGACTGTCCTTAAGTGTCTGGAAAGTGTCTACTACAATGTGGGTGCCATTGCAATTAAATAACTGCACCTAACTAACCTGTGTGCCCATATGGTCTTATTTCTCTGTGCTCCGTCCCCCCTTTCCCTCTTATTTGTTACACTTGTTCAGGATGTCAGACTAGAGGATCACAGTAGTCCCTCACCTGAAGAATTTAGACCGTTCCTTCTGGCCTTGGAATCTATATCTGTATATTTGTAAAATGCCCCAATCCAGTTTCGGGCCTGTGACCACCATTGCAACACAAATCAATAGTAATACAAAAGAAGCAACTATAGATATGGTTAGTACAGCTATTGAAATTAATCTATTTATAGATACATACAGTATATTTTACCTTTTTCTCTCCAAAATCTGCAGTTCTTTCATTACAATGCTATATCTGTCATCCGTTTCTTAGTATCTGCAACATGTAATTCTATTTTCTTCACATAAGTGTGGAATTTTCTTTTAAAAATTATATAAATTTAAAGGGTACAGTTCTGTTTTCAGGGAGGGAAGGCTAGATGGTTCATCCAAACAGCGAAATGTCAAATCAATAGCATTCTCATTGACTGATTTTGTTAAGAATTGGTAAGTTAATAGTAGTTCACAATTATTTGGACTCTGGCAGACAAGCCAAAAACTACACGTGTTTCAAGCAAAATGTTTATTATGCTTCTTGTAAAAAGCTCTACCTTCTATAAACTTGCATTGTCTTAAATAGTTTTATTTTGTTAGGAAGTGAATCAGCTGCTGCTGGTTCCAGGATATCGGGTCGAATTGATATTACTTTGTTTGGACAATTAAAAATGTATCTGTCCTGTGTATGTGGTCTTAAAAGATAATGTAGCATAACACCTTGTATACATGGTTCTAAGGGAAAGGATCAACAAAGTCTTTTTAAGAAACTAGAAAAGTTTATTTGCTGTTACCTTAATGCACTAGAAAAATATCAAGCGAGGTATGAGAGTTCCTGACATTCATATGGGATTCAGTCCACTAATCAATGCATTATTTTTATGGATCCAGATTAAGGAGAGAGCCAGATGTATGAGAACAATGAGGAGTCCTTGTGGCACCTTTAGAGACTAACAAATGTATTTGGGCATCAGCTTTCATGGGATTTAACCCACTTCATCAGATGATTCATTATAGATGCTTGTTGTTTTTACTGATACAGACTAACACGGCTACCCCTCTGAGAGACGTGAGAGTGACTACTGAGGCTCTCAATGTATAGAAGTAAAGAAACACTAATAATAATTTTGCTTGGTTATATTAGGTATTTATAGGACTCGGCTGCTACCATGGTATCTGTACTATGATAACCAAGCACATAGTTTTGGTCTGAAAATCCAGCCTCTCCAGAAGAAATTGGTGAATGTTATTAATGGCTGGATCCAATGTATGAGAAGGATGCTGGGAGGAAAGAAGATGACTAATCTTCAGATGGAACAATTAACAATCCATTGTGACAAAAATAGAGATGAGCATCTCCAGGTTCAGTGGTATCATGCTGCCTTCTTTGTTAAGCTCCATCAAAATGTTTGTTGGCCAAGATTTTTTGCATTTTAATATATTTTTGCACACACTAGAAGTGATATAAAATGTTGCATTCTGCTTCACATACACACCTATACATATACTATACAATGTATAGCTATCTGGATAGTCACTATACATTCTCTTCTAATCCTTTTCCATAGAAATGTGGCTTCTGGTAGCACTAGCCAGTATGACATACAAATGCATGCCAAGATCTACTTCTGCCTGTGTTTACATAGGAGCTATAAAATCTTGAAAATAGGGCTCTGTCATGCTGATGTTGACAGTCTTTAATTGTGGCATTCTTTGCCAAAAGTTTTGTGTAACTAAAGTTTTTTGTGTAACTTAACAAAAAAAAAATTACAATATTATAGCTAAAATCTACGCAGCTCATAAAAATGTTACTATAAACAATTTCAAGCTATCACGTTCTAAGGGCACAGTCCTATACTGGACTCTACTAGTGTGACCCCTGCAGGTTTAAGGCCCAGAAATTATACTCCTTTTTATTCTGTAATCAGTTGAACAAAATACTACCTAGCTCTTCTAATGCTTTCCTCAGTAGATCTCAAAACACTTTAAAATAGATCCTTCCTTCCTTCTAAATATGGGGAAATTGAGGCACATGTTGGATCATATTAAAGAAGTTCTGTATTAAAATCACAAATGAGTTTGATTCCCCAGAGTTTAAATTCCAGGGTATTACTAATTAAGAAGTCTCTTGGTTTTTGGTACTGTTTCTCTCCCTCTATGTGTGAAACTTGCAAGCTGCTAATTGTGTTAGTACATTCTAAGACAGAGTCTGTTCTCAAAGCAATTCACAGAGAGAGAGACTCAAAGCAATACTCTAACAACAGAAACAACACCCAGAGACTCCCCACCCTTTTGTTGTATTAACAATTGTGATTAAAATAGAGATAGAGGATGTATGTGGATGGATGCTTGGTGTGGATAATAACTGAATGATCAGGGAGGTGCCAGCCTAAGAATCCAGTGTCCATCGGCTGAAGAAGGCGTCAAGTGGAAATAACCAGAGGACCCCCGGAGGGCAGACTGGAATCCACCCAACAGCCTCAAGAATGGGAGAACCAAAGAACAAGATAACATCTTGGAGCCGTCAGGAATGTGCTATCTGCTGATTGATTCAGCAACAGCATGATGAAGCAATTCCCATAGACTGGCATAGGAAGAAATTCCTATAAAAAATAGACTCTAAAAAGTGAGAACTTTGGGGGGTCTGATTCTGCAAACCAACTTCCAGGAGCATCAGATGAGCATCTGACAAGGCCCTGCTCCCTCCTCATGTCCAGGCCACCTGGCCAGTGGCTTGGCATGAGCAACTCTAAGGCTGGTAACTATGATAACAACCTTGCAGAACCTGTGTGTATGTGTGTGTGTGTGTGTTTGTATGAATGAATGTGTGAATAAATATGAGATTGAATGGAATGTTATAGCTATAACTAACTGCTTACTATGATTCTTTCTATATTCACAATAAATGTGGTATTTTGCCTTTTTCCCTTTAATAAGATCCTGCTGGTTTTTATTTTATTGGTACAACACACAGAGGGGCAGCAACTTGCCTGAGATCACCCAGTAGGCCAGAGGCAGGAGTAGAACCCACATCTCCTGAGTGCCAATCCGGTGCTCCTTCCATTAGGCCACACACAAGAGTAAACATGTGTATTATAATCCAGGCACATAATAAAAGAGAGAAGGCATCTTGGGCCTGGTCTACACTAAAAAGTTAGGTCAATCCAGCTACATTGCTCAGGAGTATGAAAAATCCATGATGTAGTTAAGCCGACCTGACCCACAGTATAGACAGTGATTGGTCAACAGAAGAATTCTTCTGTCACCGTAGCTACTTTCTCTTTGGGAGGTGGATTACCAATGCTGATGGGAGAACTCCTCCCGTCAGCGTATGTTGTGTCTACGCTGAAGCACTACAGTGGCGTAAGTGCAGTGCTGTGCCGCTGCAGTGTTTAGAGTATGGACAAAATGGCACCCAAGCGATATTCCAGAGGCTGGTCTGAAGGCTTGTTGTGAACAAATTCCTTGTTAAAAACATTAAATGAATATTCTACAACAATAGCCATAGTTCCTGGAATATTGCTATGATATGCAACAATGTACCATTACTGTATAATTATACTACTTTTTAAATGATGCGATTGCTCGTTTACAGTACAACTCATTAATTTTATGAAAATCTTATTTAAAATGACATTATGTGTAATGACAAGTGATGTCTGAAACAAAATGGGTGCCAAGCTATTAAACTATATTTCTCAAAAGACCACAGTGCTAAAGTCAAAGTTCACGCTACCTTCAGAGGTGTAACTTCCACCTTAACTTCAGGCAACACCTTAACTTCAGGGTAATAGCTTCCTATCTCATTGGCCGTATTGTTGCATAAGTAAACAAGTTAACTCAAACAAAGCAAAAGAAAAAACAGAACAAGGTAACTTAAAAAAAATACATAGATCTCTGCACTTACCCCAAACCTCTCTAAGTGACATAATATGCTGCTTATTTTATTAATTAATCTCTCTTAATTTCCTTACTCTTCAGATAGAACACAGAAACCCATTTAATAAGCTCAAAACACCCTTTAAGATTTCTAAGCCTTTTAACCAGCCCTTTTGCCTTGCCCCAGGGTATGACTTGCATATTTCAGGATTACTTCAGGATACAGTAAAGAAAGAAAAGCTAAAAATTCTTCTGGCCAGCAAATTAAAAACAAAATGCAACAAAAATACTTGGTGCTATTTAAAGCCATTCATTTACATTCTCCACATCCCTGTATTTCCTATTGCATGCATTTTTCTCCTTATCCAGAATTTATAGGCCACTATTTAAAGCAAACAAATTATAAACAAATATCAAAGACGCACATTCTTAAAAATGTGTGTAACACATTCAGTGAAATAAGATTAGGATGTTTATATTTTAATTGAATAAACATGCTATTTGGGGGCTCTGTATTTAAAGGATACTAAAATCAATTGAGGAAGGAAAGAAGAGCACTGAAGAGGAATTCAGAAGCCTTAAGAAAAGCAGTACTTGTGGCACCTTTAGAGACTAACAAATTTATTTGAGCATAAGATTTCGTGAGCTACAGCTCACTTCATCGGATGCATTCGGTGGAAAATACAGTGGGGAGATTTATATACCTAGAGAACATGAAACAATGTACATACACACTGTAACGAGAGTGATCACTTAAGGTGAGCTATTACCAGCAGGAGATGATGGGGGGGAGGGGGAACCTTTTGTAGTGATAATCAAGGTGGGCCATTTCCAGCAGTTGACAAGAATGTCTGAGGAACAGTGGGGGATGTGGGGGGAAATAAACATGGGGAAATAGTTTTACTTTGTGTAATGACCCATCCGCTCTCCTGCTGATAATAGCTCACCTTAATGATCACTCTCATTACAGTGTGTATGGTAACACCCATTGTTGCATGTTCTCTATGTATATAAATCTCCCCACTGTATTTTCCACTGAATGCATCCGATGAAGTGAGCTGTAGCTCACACAAGTTTATGCTCAAATAAATTTGTTAGTCTCTAAGGTGCCACAAGTACTCCTTTTCTTTTCGCAAATACAGACTAACACGGCTGCTACTCTGAAACCTGTCAGAAGCCTTAGGTTCAGTTCCTGCTCAGCTACAGCGTGCCTGTGTGACCTTTGTTAATCATGTGGGTGCAAGTCACTTGCCTGGATTATCTGAGTATATCTCACTTAAACATTTCCATGTCATTGCCTCAATCCCTCTTATTCTCTCTCTGTGGAACATAAATCTAGTCTCCTGTGAGCTGTAATATTTGGTCTCAGTTTGGTTACTGGATTTAAAAAAGGGAAGAAGGAGAATCCGCGGAACTACAGATGGGTCAGACTCACCTCAGTCCCTGGAAAAATCATGGAGCAGGTCCTCAAGGAATACATTTTGAAACACTTGGGGGAAAGGAAGGTGATCAGGAACAGTCAACATGGATTCACCAAGGGCAAGTCATACCTGACCAACCTGATTGCCTTCTATGATGAAATAACTGGCTCTGTGGATATAGAGAAAGCAGTGGATATGATATATCTTGACTTTAGCAAAGCTTTGGATATGGTCTCCCACAGTATTCTTGCCAGCAAGTTAAAAAAGTATGGATTGGATTAATGGACTATGAGATGGATAGAAAGCTGGCTAGATTGTCGGGCTCAATGGGTAGTGATCAACGGCTCCATGTCTAGTTGGCAGACGGTGTCAAGTGGAGTGCCCCAGGGGTCGGTCCTGGGACCGGTTTTGTTCAACATCTTCATTAATGATCTGGATGATGGGATGGATTTCACCCCCAGCAAGTTTGTGGATGATACTAAGCTGGGGGGTGGCGGGGAAGGTAGATATGCTGGAGGGTAGGGATAGGGTCCAGAGTGACCTAGACAAATTGGAGGATTGAGCCAAAAGAAATCTGATGAGGTTCAACAAGGACAAGTGCAGAATCTTGCACTTAGGATGGCATATTGGGCTGCATTAGTAGGAGCATTGCCAACAGATCAAAGGATGTGATCATTCCCTTCTATTCTGCATTGGTGAGGCCTCATCTGGAGTACTGTGTCCAGTTTTGGAAGAAGGGTGTGGAGAAATTAGAAAGAGTCAAGCGGAGGGCAATGAAAATAATTAGGGGGCTGGGTACATGAATTATGAGGAGAGGCTGAGGGAACTGGGATTATTTAGTCTGCAGAAGAGAAGAGTGAGGGAGGATTTTATAGCAGCCTTCAACTACCTGAAAGGAGGTTCCAAAGAGGATGGATCTAGGCTGTTCTCGGTGGTGGCAGATGAGAGAACAAGAAGCAGTGGTCTCAAGTTGCAGTGGGGGAGGTTTAGGTTGGATATTAGGAAAAGCTATCCGACTAGGAGAGTGGTGAAACACTGGAATGGGTTACCTAGGGAGGTGGTGGAATCTCCATCCTTCTAAGTTTTTAAGGCCCAGCTTGACAAAGCCCTGGCTGGGATGATTTAGGTGGGGTTGGTCCTGCTTTGAGTATGGGGTTGGACTAGGCGACCTCCTGAGGGCTCTTCCAACCCTAATCTTTTATGATTATGTGGTTTAGTGTGCAGGTGATGGATGGGCAGCACTGGTGGCCTATGATCTAGTCATCCCTTCTGGTCCTAAAATTGATGATGCAAATATACCCGCTTTGTGAAATAGAGAGAATGCATCCCTACTTCACAAGGTTGTTGCAGGAGGATAAAATCCATTAATGATTGTGGTGCTGAGGTTAAAATAAGGCGGGCCACGAAAATAGGTAGACTTAAGTTTTGTGAATGCAAGCATTTGTAGAACTCAACTGTATAATAACACCCATTGTTTCGTGTTCTCTGTGTATATAAAATCCCCCAACTGTATTTTCCACTGCATTCATCCGATAAAGTGAGCTGTAGCTCACGAAAGCTTATGCTCAAATAAATTTGTTAATCTCTAAGGTGCCAGAAGTACTCCTTTTTATTTTTTTAAGAATTTCACTTAACCATTTGTTTTTAAAGGGATAATATTTCTGAGCAGTACTTGCTTGGCAGGATGCTGCATTGCTTGCCTATGTGTTTAAAGCAAAACAGTGATCATGATTAGAAACTTGCTAGGAACAAAATGCAACTCTCCAATCTATTTTCATTGTTCAAACTGAAATAGCAGAAAAAGTGAATGAATACTAATTCATCATTAAAACGTTTTGATTAGATTTTATTTTTTAGTTTTAATAATCTAAACAGTTCTCAGTAATTCAAACTTGAATTTTAACCTGGTTGTCTCTAATTCTAGAGTTTCAAATGTTTCATGCTTGCTGTCTTGAGTACAGAATGTCGTAGTACACACACCACTTTGTAACAATTTTCTATGGTTCTTTTACTTTCGGACACCATGGATTATATCAAAGGTAGAAATGGCAGTATGTTGTATGCATCTATTTTCTTTGCTACAATTAAGCAAGGGAGGATCTGTTACAAAGCTCCTGGGCTGAAGATACTACATTTCTTTCAGCACTATTGTGCTGTGTTGGACTCCAATTGCACCCCAAATAAGTGTGTAATGTATAGCGAAGACACAATGCTAATGAAGTTACACAGATTCAGTGACAGAAGATGTTCTGTGCTACAGTAAATTGATCTTTACGGGCTTCCATTAAATTATCCAGTACACAGGACCTGAACTAACATCAGAATGGTGGGAATTGGCTTAAATTCAGATTTTTATCTAGCCTACTCATGTTTTATGTGGTGTGTTTTTTTTTTTTTTTTTTTTAAGAAGGGCTTTAGAAAGAGAGGAGCTCCATTTTTGCTTGATGGTGTTCGGTGTGTTCAGAATTTTTGAAAACCAGAATACAGAACTATGTGAATTAATTAGGATGGTGCAATAAAAATAGAGGGAAACAGTACTATGATCTAAGGGTAATATAGCCTGCCCATAATCATCAGTGTAACTGATAGGCAACACTTCCATTTATTGTCAGCAGAACTTCTTAGGTTGTAAGCAGTTTTGTCTAAATAAATAAATAAATATACAGAAAATACATTAAACTTACGGCTGTCAATTAACTGCTGTTAACACCTGCAATTAACGCACAGCACAATTAACACATACATTTTTTAATGTGCATTAATTGGAGACCCTCTGGGCAGGAGGGCAGCATGAGCTGCTCGGAAAAACCTGTCTGGTCAGGCGCAGTAACACAAGCCACCACAGAGGGCAGGAAGAGAAGAGGATACAGAAAGTAACAGGTTTTAGAGTGGTTAGTCTGTATCAGCAAAAACAACAAGGAGTCCTTGTGCCACCTTAGAGACTAACAAATTTATCTGGGCATAAGCTTTCGTGGGCTAAAACCCACTTCATCAGATGCATGGAGTGGAAAATATAGTAGCAGGTATAAATACACAGCACATGAAAAGATGGGAGTTGCCTTACCAAGTGGGGGGTCAGTGCTCACGAGACAATTCAATTAACAGTAGAATACCAAGGGAAGAAAAATCACATTTGTAGTGGTAATGAGGGTGGCCCATTTCAAACAGTTGACAAGAAGGAGTGAGTAACAGTAGGGGGAAATTAGTTTTTGTAATGACTCATCCACTACCAATCTTTATTGAATTCTCGTTAGCACTGACCCCAAAACAGGACAGCCAGGGGCTCACTGGAGCTGCGTTCTCCCCATGCTTCCCAGGTCTGAGGCTGCCCCTCACACACCCCATACTGCCTGCAGCTGGGGCTGCCCCCACCCCCCCCCAAGCTCCGCAGTGCCCATGGTAGGGTCTCCCCCTCCCAGCCCTGTGCCACCCGCAGCTGGGGCTTACCCCCATCCAGAACTCAGGGGCTGACTCCTCCACCTCCCCGTGCCACCCAGTGCTGGGGCTGACCCCCACCTCAGTTCCCTGTGCTGTGCGCAGCTGGGGCTGACCCCGAGCTCCATGCTGCCTGCAACAGGGGCTTAATTTCACACACACACACACACCCCGTGCTGCCCACAGCTGACGCTGATTTTCCTCCTACCACCACCAGCTCTGTGCTGCCCAGGGGCCAGCTCTGAAGCCAGCATTGCCCGCCAGCAGCAAATTTCTCCACTTTCCTGCTGGCAGGCATTGCTGAATTCAGCTGATCACCAGGCAGCAGCTGCCTCTCTCTGCTCTGCCAGGCAGCTAGGACAAATGCCCAGTTTTGGCGAAGAAGTAGGGATGGCTGGGACAGAGCTGTAAAAGGGGACAGTACTGGCCAAAATGGGAAGTATTGGCTCCCTAGCCAGCCCGGGCCCTACTGTTCCCGGCCAGCCCCTCACTCCCAGGACCAACCCCCCTGTGTCATGCCCGATTGCCCCTAGCTGGCCGCTCACTCCAGGGGTACCCCACAGAGAACATGGCCTGGCAATCTCAGTATCCCTGAACCAGCCTCTCTTCCCCTGCAGTATGATGAGTCTCTGAGTTAAAATCCACCCTCCCTTGCAAACAAGGGCTCACTCTGCTGAAGGAAGCCCACCTAGTTCAGTAAAAGGAGGCGAGCCTGGTGAGCCCAGTACCAGAAACCACCCTTCCAGAAGCAGTAGCAAGATGCCTTCCTCAACCACCTCCTCCAAAAGTTATTGATTACTCCCCCCCCCGTCTTCCCCCAACACTGAATGCTTGTTTGTTTGAGCAATTGGCTGAACACGAAGTAGGACTGAATGGACTTGTAGGCTCTAAAGTTTTACATTGTTTTATTGTTAAGTGCAGTTTATTCTTTTTTACATTCTACATTTGTAAGTTCAACTTTCATGATAAAGAGATTGCACTATAGTACTTCAATGCGGTGAATTGAAGTTTCTTTTTTACGGTGCAAATGTTTGTAATAAAAATAAATATAAAGTGAGCACTGTGCACTTAGTATTCTGTGTATTCTGAAATCAATATACTTGAAAATGTAGAAAAATCCAAAAATATTTAAATAAATGGTATTCTATTGTTTAACAGCATGATTAATCGCAATTAATTTTTTTAATTGCTTGACAGCCCTAATTAAAATATCCTATAGGTCAAGTCTTATTGACAATACCTATAGTGAATAGGTACAGTGAAAATTCAAAGGCCCAGATCCTCTGCTACCCCAGGGCTCTGCTCTTTGATGCTCAGGGTAGGGGGAGAAGATGGCTTTAAGCCACCTTTTGCATCCCTAGGCCTGCTAGGTGCAAGGTAGGTCAACCTCAGGACTTGAATAGCAGCAAGTTTGAGATCCTTTGATCTCCTTTATCATTTTTGTTGCTCTTCTCTGAATTCCCTCTAATATAACACTATTTTGTAATGAATGTCATGAACTGTCATGAAAACAGTATTTCGGGTGCCATCACGCCAGGGCTTTAGAGAAGGCAATCATCTCCATGCTCTCTGAGTTGCTGCATTTGTGCTTTGCATTGGCCTTTCCCCTTGCTATATCACACTGCACTGGCTTATTATTTTCCACTGGTCTCTCTCTCTATTGCTATCTGGTTTTCTTCCTCCCATCAATTTATTTATTTGCTAGCACAGTTGCCATAAATTAACTCTGGCCCTATGATATTTATCATAGTCTATCCCTTCTGATTTTTAAAAAAACTTTGGTGGGAGGGAAATCTTTCCAATCATATATAGACATTGACAACCCTTTCTTTAGGGATGTTGACAGTGGTGAGCTGGAGCCGGTTCGCATGAACCAGTTAAATTTTGAAACAGTGTTAGAACTGGTTGTTAACTCGCTTCCCTGCAGGGGGTGGTGAGGCTTTGATGGGCTCTGGCCGAGAAGTGATGCAATTCCTCCTCCAGCCGCTGGGGGTGCTATGCTGTGGGAGCCATGTGGGCTGCCACCTGGCCCTGGGCACGAGCCCTGTTGCTGCTGCTACTCCCCTGGCCCTGGGGCTCCCGCTGCTGCCTGGTGGGTCCCCAGCTGCTCTGCTGGGCCTGGGCTGCAGCCTGCTGCTCAGGCTGCTCCGAGCCGCTCACCCCGTGAGCACCCACCACCCTGCCCGCAGCCAGCCCCTGTCTCCAGCCACCCCCTGCTGCACCCCCCTGCTCTGCCTCCAGCCAACCCCTGCCCTGCCCGCAGCCAGCCCCTGTCTCCAGCCACCCCCTGCTGCACCCCCCTGCCCTGTCTCCAGCCAACCCCTGCCGCACGCACCCCCTGCCCTGCCCGCAGCCAGCCCCTGCGGCACCCCTGCCCTGCCCGCAGCCAGCCCCTGTCTCCAGCCACCCCCTGCCCTCCAGCCAACCCCTGCCGCACGCACCCCCTGCCCTGCCTGCAGCCAGCCCCTGCCGCACCCCCCTGCAGCCCTGCCCGAAGCCAGCCAGCCCCACTGCCCTGTCTCCAGCCAGCTCCGCACCTCCTGCCCTGCCCACAGCCAGCCCTGCACCCCCTGCCCCGCACCCCCTGCCCCACACCCACTGGTGCCCTGCAGTTCCCAGGGCAGTAACCCTGCACACCTGCTTCAATGACGGGGGCAGGGAGCAGCTGGGACCCACACATGTGCACACCCTAGGGTGACCAGACAGCAAGTGTGAAAAATCAGGACGGGGCTGAGGGGTAATAGGAGCCTATATAAGAAAAAGACCCCAAAATTGGGACTGTCCCTATAAAATCGGGACATCTGGTCACCCTAGCACCCCCCTTCCCCCCAGGGAGTGGCGGGGACCCACACATGTGAAACAGAGCTCATTTCTAGTTCAGGCCCATCTTTTTAAAAAAGAACTTTAGGTAGGGTTAACATACATCCGTATTTTCCTGGACAGGTCAGGCTTTTTGGTTCTTAAATTGCCATCCGGGAGGAATTTTTAAATTTTTCCTTTTAAAGGAAAATACGGACTTATGGTAACCCTACTGGTACAAAAAATACATACGGTGGCACATCCCTTAAATCAGAACTTTTTATAGGGAACCGGTTGTTAAGATTTTGGCAGCTCATCACTGGATGTTGACCTTAATTATATTCTGGTTGTCATAATTTAGCTGATTAGCTTGAACCAGCTTCTACACCTACTTAGGACAAAACTGAGAATAGCCTCTCGCTTTATGAACTAGCTGTTCCACAAGGGCATAATGTAAAGATGTAGAAAAATAGCCTCTGGAGCCTAATGCATCCTCTTGATGATGATGGACAAGAGGATGGATATAACCTCAACTATACCCTGCCCTCTACACACTGGTATAAATTGTCCAGCTGCAGAGCTGAACTCCACATCAGTGGTGTGAACTCTGTACGGTCCTCCAAATCCTGTTGTGTACCCCACATGTGAGTGCATGATAGGGTCCCTGTCTGTGCCAATATACCAAAGATATAAGTCTGTTACAGCTCCAACTAGGGAGCCTTGGCTCTCTAGTTTCAGCTCTAACAGGTCATGCTTTTAGCACTGGAAGTCCTCAATGTGTTGGCAAGATGGCGGCTGGCACAGCTGGACAGCACGAGAGTATCTGTTCTGCTGCCAGGGACTCTCTGGGGATGTGAACGTGAGGTCAGGATTTACCCTTTGATGAACTAACTTCTCATGCTTAGAATTTTTATTTGCATGTGATACAATGTTTACTTCCCCTTTAAAAAAAAATTAGCAAATACATGATCCTCTCAGTACAAGGTGTCCTGAGAAGAACTACATGAATTTCTATTTGGTAATAAGGCTTAGTTCAGTTTTCTATACCATTGACTGTCTGTTAAGGAAGTTAAAAAGATATGGAGAGCATTGATGTTTTAAGAAGGTGTCCATTAGGTGAAAAGCATTTAACTTGGTGCAGTAGCATCCCTTGAGCATAACCTGTGTGAAAAGGGTTTAATAAGAGCATCTCACAAATTGCATATAAACGGTAGCCTTGTTGTTTGAAGTTAGAGACTTGATGCAAACAATGAAAAAGCCTAATTACATTTGTATTTATTGAGCTGGATAAGCAATAATTTTCAGCTCATGAAAACTGCTTTTCTGATCATATCAGAGTCCCCAATAAAAATGATACAGGCCATGGAGCCTTCACCCATAATATCATTCATTTTAGGACCTTGTGTGGTAGCTGCTTCTTGTATTAAGAATCTGAATAGGTCTAGTACTATTTGTGGAAGCTGTACAGAGAAAATCTAAATGGTGAAGTCAGCTGGAGTCACGTGTGTTGAGCAGCTTTCAGGATTTGGCTTTATTAGGAACCTTGCCTGAGCAAAAACGGAGTAAGAACTTCAGGAGATGGTTCAATCTGAGGGGGGTCATATGCCACTCTGTGTCGGTGAACAGAGGGGAACCTGCATTTGTGGAAGGAAGAACTCTGTTTGAAGTGCTCTTTCCAGCCCAGTGTTTCAGAAGCCCCTTCTGTGAGGCTTCTCTGAGTCTGGGCTCTTTAGATCTGGACTGAGAGTGTGTGGGGCCACTACTAGAAAAGGAGGGGAACCAGCTGAACTACTTGGGATTTGCCCTCACCGTCACCCTTCTAGAAAAAACAATTTTCTATTAAATTCCACGTGTGTTGCTGTTATAGAATTCCAGTATAATGGTTCAAAACCCCATAATACTAGGGGTTTTTCCTTCCCAAAAGGAATTTCTATAGGATATTTTCCTCAGGACCTTCAAATCTGCAGTTGAGCAGAGCCCCTGGGCTGTATTAATTGAGCTTCTCCCCCTTTCACACTGCAGAATGTCTTCTGGATGGGATTAGAAGACTGCTGTAGTCAGGAGAACCTCTGAGAATAAGTTTCTTGCATATCTAACCACTAATAATCCCATTAAACTGAAATCTAAAACTAAAAAGACTAAAAAAATTTAAAAATCAAATAAATATTCTAAAATGTCTTATTTCCTAGCCTCAATAAAAAGACATAAGCCTACTTCCCTTTTTGGCCAAAGATAATTCCTACTACTTAAATGTAATTTAATTAATTAAATAATGCATTAGGTATAGAATGGAGACTCAAGGGTATGATTCCCATTGGACTTACACCAGCCTCACACACTAGGGTAAATGAGAGGGGAATCTGGCACCTTATCTGCATGTGATGGTACCTAGAGTACATGATCTCTAGGTATGAATCTCCTGTTGAACTCTGGTTACATTTTGCTACCTGTTGTCTTAGATCTCTGCGTGCATAATTATGTTTAAATAATTCCATATGAATAGGGGGTAATGGAAGCCCGCCTTCCCCCCCCCCCCCAAACACATGCACATATCTTTTATGAAGGAAGAGGTTTTGTGACCAGTACAGTTGTCACCATTTAAAAGGTCAGTAAGTTGGATCTGAAATTCGTTAGTTTCCCCTATATTTAAAACTGGAGGTAATTGTGTCTGAACTGTTGGAAAATGTTATAAGGGCAACCACAGAAGCCAGTGAAAATGGCATGCTTGCTGGTATGTGGTACATATTCCTATGTAGTTCAATAAGTTAGACACTATGTTTGTTAGGCAAAAATCCATTTGCAAGTCACCACACGTGGCACCCATTTAATTAAATGGAATTAAACTGGTAGATAATTTTACCCATGATGTAGAACAGTTGAATAGCTATATTTTCGATTAGCATGTCTTCATAAGAAGATATCACCATATCTAAGTTTATTTGTCTATATTTGATGCCTTTGCTTTACTTTTGATAAGTGAACCCACATTTATTTTGTACAAATGCTTCTGGGAGGAGCACTTGCTAAAGTGCCCTCTCAATTTCTTTGGAGGATCAAATGAAGTACTGAAAAACACCCCTGTGTGACCAGTCTTTTTCTCTCAAGACCTGATTGGAGGCATGACTCAGCCTTATCCATGAACTCCTAAGGTTTAGTCACGGGTATTTTTGGTAAATCATGTACAGGTCAGGGGCAATAAATAAAAATGCATGGCCTGTGACCTGTCCATGACTTGTACTATATACTCCTGACTAAATCTCTACTTCTGGGGCCCGGCTGCTCCAGGGGGCCTGCTCCAGTGCTATGGGTTGACTGTCCTCGTCCGCTGCACTCAAGGACTGCTCTCCAGAGGGCCTCTGGACGCCCATGGAGCCACTGCTCCAGCTGGCCCAGGACCGCTGCTGCTCGGGCGGTCCCCAGAGCCAGCCATACCAGCCACTGTTCTGGCAGTCCCTGGAGGCAACTGCCCAAGCGGAGGCTGGTGCGGTGGGCCCCAGGACTTCTGCTCAGGCGGTCCGCAGGGCACCCCCAGGACTGCTGCTCAGGCACTCCCTGGGACCTGCCGCACCAGCCGCTGCTTGCATGGTCCCCAGAGCCAGCTGCCCGGGGTCTCCTAAGTGGCAACTGGTGCGGCTGGCTGTGGAATGCCTGAGCAGCTGGCCCATCTGCTCAGGTGGCCCTGAAGTCAGCTGCACCAGCCGCTGCAGAAGTCACAGAGGTCACAGAAAGTCATGGAATCTGTGCTTTCCGCGACCTTCTTGAAAGAACCTCAGCCTTATTCATGGAATCTGAGTTGGGAGATTTTGGGGTTAGGATGCTACTGTGTGAGATCTTTCATTGACTCATTGTAAGACCTCCTATCCCTTGTTAAGTGCCATGCATTAATAATAATGAATTAAAATAGTCTTGTAATAGGTTTGTGTCTAGAGCCTGGAATAAGTGCAGTAAGAAGATCAAAATGAGAGAATGCTTTATTTATCTTAGCTTGACAGAAATCATCCCAGAGCCATACTCATATGTATTCTGAAACATATGTATACCTCAAATCTTTTCAACACTATGACTATAATAAGGTGTAGGTAGGATACTGCATCTCAAAGCCAAGACACAGTAATCCACAAACCATGCTATAATCAAATCCCACAGTAGCTTTAACATGGAGAATGAATAGATAAACTATGGATTTATTTGCACAGTTGCATATAACTTAATTAAAACACAAGTAAGGACAATACATGGTATGTGACTTAAGATGCAGTGTTTATTAATCAATAATGCTATGGCTGTATATTAAATTAACATGTACTGTTTGACTAATTTCTTTCAGCTGCAGATATTTTGAATCACACATGCAGATTTTATTTTCAAATGTAAAACGGTTTACATTATTTGGATTGGAAAATTTAGCGCATGATTGGATTTGGATTTGCTTCCTAACAAGTGATTTTATTCCACAGTGACAAATCTTTTAGAAGAAAGGAGTTGATTCACAGAGCTGAAAATCCATATTTGTGTAGGAAGTTAAGTAATTTATTAGGGACAAATTCAGGGTGAATGGTGTGCTCCTGCAATCTGCAAAATCCCTTTCTGCTGCATGCATGTGGATGACTTTTAATTACTCTACATGCCAAAGAGAAAACTAAATTCAGGTAAAAGAGGAGCAACAGGGTTCACATCTGAAAACTGCAGTCTTATTAGGAAAGAGACTGTCCTAAAAGGTGGTATGATTGTCAGGGACAGGAACTTGTTTCTATTAGGGCATTCTTTTCAAACTGGCTACTTCTTTAAAGTGGTCACTATTCAAATATTTATAAATGCCATTGTGAGTAGTTAGTAGTATTGCTGGTCTGTGGTGTAGAAAGTACAGACTGTGAATTCTCTGATAGGTTTTATGACTTTTTTGTTCGGAAAGCATATAGGCACAGATGTTTTTCAAGCTATTTAGCCATTGGTCTGCTCAGCATTGTGAGTCTGAGTCCCAATTTCCTAAGTCACTTTGACTTACTTCAACTGTCATTAAGACTCTTATCGTAACTAGGATTTTCCCCTGTGTTCGCTAATCTGAGTTAAGAACGTATCTCCCCACCCCCGCCCAGTGAAGACTAGGCCTAGGAGAGCAAAGGGGAAGACAGTGACATCTAATGTCCTATCAGGAGGCTGAGGTTAGCTGAAGGAGGGCATAATTATGGTAGGTAAATTAGAGTGATTGAAAGAGGGGATTTAACAAAGAAAAGGGTGGGAAGGAGGGGAAAAGGTGGATTTTGTTGTTTTCTGTCACTGAGATTGTAGCCGCTCAGTATAAATGCATTAGATTCTGAGGTGCTCCTATACTACAGTAGGGCTGCCATAATAAGTACCTTACATAGACAGATGTAAAATTATTGCAGTTTTGGAGCAAGATTAATTAGTTGTTACATTATTTCTTCTAGAGCCATATTTTATGAGCATCCACAATCCTAAACTATTATAATCTGTCTGTTTTTAAATATCCAAGTCGCAAGACTTCTGGCCATATTTCAAGTATCTATGCTAGTATATACAACCCCAATCATGTCCCTACTCACCCTTTTAGATGTTCTACTATCGAATCTTAGATTACAAGGTGACCAGGTTTTTTTCTATGGTGGCCCTCAGGATATGGAAATCTGTCCTCTTGACATCAACCTTGGGCTGCCACTTCTGCCTTTATACAACTTCTGAAAACATTTCTTTTTCAGCTCTATCTTTGACATAATTATTGTCAAGCTCTCCTATGATAATCTTGAACTTAAATCATTATTAGTGGCTCAAGTCTTGCTGTTTCTCAAATCAAAACTTTTGTATAACTAGTCAAATTGTGACTAGCTGTACCAAGAAGTAATCACTTAAAATGTTGAGAACTTGTTTCTCTAAACCTTGTCCTGGTGGTGTCATATGATCCGATGATATGCAGGTATTTGAAGTCACCCGTTGTTACTAGTTCATTCGATCTAGGTATCTGCTATTATACGTATACTGTTATGCTTTAGTGTATTCATGTGTATTCTGCTGTATGGTCTGCTTCACTCAGAAATTTGATCCCGCTATATTCCATTGAATCAACCTTTTACTGGAACCATCTATTTACTTGAATCAATTTTTTTTAATTTTTTGGTTTTCTGTAGCTTTAGATCTTTTTCAATGAAATAGAACTAACTTCAGCATAGCAAGATGCTTCTAAATTAAAACCTTACTGCATTTTGGCAAAAAAAAAAATCTTTTTTTCCCGTGTCCATCTGAAGTGGAGTATATTAATCATATGAGTTGGTTTATCTTGTGTGTGAATCAAATGCATCATATTAAGTATTGCTGCCTGCAGTATCCCACCTTGCATGAACTCATAAAATCTGTGAATATCCATAACTGAAATTAAAATATAAGATTTCAGTCTAAATTATGAAAATTGCCTAACAATTCAGTCTTCATAGTGTGTAGAATGCTCAATCAAGTTGTTAAAACATAGAAATTGTCAAACTAATTTTCTAATCAAGTGTCCTTTCTCTGACAGTGGTCCATATCAGATATCAGGAACAGGTATAAAAACTACGGCTAATCAAAAATTTTCCTCTTTTTTGTTTGGATGGTTGGTTTTTCAACAAAGCAAACATTCAGGGAAAGTATCTGCTTTTCTTGAGGGTTGGTTTTTTTTAAGTTAATATTTTCATCTGAAAACCAGTATGTGTTTGCATTTTTGTGTTTGGGATTTTTGGTTATTCCATTTAAAAATTGATTTCCTCCCTCCTCCCAGCCAGCTGTAGTAAAAACATCATAATGGACAATTCTGAAAAAAATAAGCATAAGAAGAAAGCTTCCTCCTAGCTCCAGGCATTTAGGGACACAATTATTTTAACCTGCTATATGGTTATAAAATAATTATTTACAAATATGTAAACAGCTCATTACATGACTTGTATAAAATGTCGCACATGGATCTGCACTTAGCTTGGCAGCTGTGCTCTGTGCTATGAACTGTAGGTCACATCCTGATCTTAGATGTATGCACCTAGCTATAATTCACAGTCGATGTGTACAAATCTGAGGGCAGAATCTGGCACACTCGTATCAAAACACAGCTTCAAAAATAAAAGGCTTACTGTAAACAAACAATGACTAAATTCACAGAACATGCTTTCTTTGCAAACTAGATCACAGCTATCATCGTGGGTAGAAGTACTGGACCTGCTATAGATCCTGTAGACTCAAGGAAGGAACTGCTGCTGGGAACGAAGATGTCCACTACGACTGCTGCTGCTAATTAGCTGGATTATTTTCAGGCAGTTTGGTCCATTGTGAAGCATATGGTAAGTGTTTTATATTTTCAGCTGACTTAAGAAATTGCTTTGCTTGTTGTTGTGGGTACACTGTGTTGCCCATAGGAGAGTGATGATTTGGATTATGAAAGTAACTCTTGTTTGCTGAGCTAGCAGTTACTGCTTTTTAATCCCATTCCCTTCACCAAGCCTCAGCAAAGGGGCATGCCACATAAGAGCTCAATAGAATGTGGAGGGAAGGATTCTTCACTCTTTAGTAGCTTCTCCATATGCTATGATCCTTATGTGGAGGAGAATGGCTGACAAACTGGACCCTTTGTGCCCCATCCCCCATATAACCGAATGACACAAAAGGAGCCCCCGTGAAGCACAGTTTTGTAACATTTCAGAGGTACAGGGATACACAAAGGCTCATTTAATGTCTGTGAGGTGCTTTAAGACCCCGTGCACTTTTATGGTTCCTTTCATCAAGGTAGTATTTTTTTAAAGCAATTAATAATAAAAAAAAAATCCCAGGCTGACACTTCTTTGGTAAAGCACATTTTTAGCTCTGAGTTACAAGCCTGTGCAAACTGGGTTGAAGAGCAACAAGATAATTAGAGTGAATATGTCCTGTGTAATAAGACTAAATCTATCCTTTGCTGCAGTGTTGTCTTATATCTTACATTGTGTTTATCAAAGTAGTTAAGAGATTGCAATAATAATCCATCTGACTACCTCAAATCCAACGCAGAGGTTAATGGTACATGATGATTTGCATATGATAGCACCACTATTATGGGTAATATGCTTCTTTCTTGGCAGCACCATAACTGTACATATATTTTAATGATGATTGATTGTCCTTTTTCACAGCTGAATGTATTGGAATACTAATCACTCTTTTATATTGAGTGAATTGGTGTTTTTTGCTGTTATAGCATGATATCAGCAATTTCAGTGGGAAAGATTCCTTCAGGAATCTTTTGTGTACAGAATTTTTATTCATAGGTGAGAGCTCTTTAATCTTTTGTGGGGGACTAGATGTTATTACATCAGATATTCTTCTGAGAAAAAGTGACTGAGCTTAAAAATGAGACCCTTAAGGAAAACTTGATTTCTGTGATTTTTAAATGGACCTTGTCAACGTGGTTAGGCCCCACAATGTACTGTACTTTACCAGATGATACGCACATCTCATGAAGCATATATGTACATATAGCTGTTTGAGACAGGTTTAGATTTTTAGAGGACCCAGTGTGCAAAAGATACTAAAATATATTTAATGCCTCAACATTCCTGTTTTCTGTATTATACATAACTTTCAAGGAGGAAGCCTGGGATTTTCTTCCTTTAAGGAAGAGGCACACTTCTTATCCTAAAGAGGTTAACAATATCTCCTTCAATAAAATTTTAAAAAGCAGGCAAGAAGGAGAAGCGTGAAAATTCAGACTGGAATAAATCTCTTTTTGTTAAATGAACTGTTCTTAGTTTCACAAAAAGTCTGCAATGTCACCGTTGAATTTTAATCTTACAAAATTAATCAAGACATTGACAGCTATGTAATAAAAATGAATGTATTTCCTATTAGTGTGAACACAACAAATTTGAAAGCACATAATCTATACGTATGAAGGAATTCTTTGCTATGTGTTCCTCTTGCTATTACTGAAGATGTGAATCTGGAAGCAAATCACAAGCCAAGCTCTCTTGCTTGCTCTTGTGAGATCATAATTGTGTGTTTGCATGAACAGTGTACTGCCATTGTAATAATTATGATGTCCTGTAGTCAATATTATAACCTCTCTGCAACTTCAAGTAGGAGTAGACAATGTCTGTAAGGAAGAAAGCTCTTCTTTAAATAGAGGTATTTTATTAGCCTGAGTAAGAAAGAAAATCACGGAAAAATGTGATTGAATGGTTTTGTTTGTAGAAAGGGAAATAAACAATAAGTAAAATAACACATCAAGACTTTACATGCAACATAAATATATCTTAAAACCATAGTGCATTTTTAAACCATAAATTATTGGACGGGGTGCCAGAGATGAGAGTTTTATTGTAATAATCCTAAGGATTTTTAATTATACTTTCATTTTTATTTCAAAAGCTAACTTAATTTGCATGCTGCATACTAAATTGAATTTTATTTTCAGAGTGGAAAATCTTCAGATATTTTGGAGCTAACTGACAGTTCGGTGATCTTGGGGGGTTTTTTGTTTTTGTTTTGTTTTCATTTTTAAGTATGGTGTAACTGAACATTTTTCACAGCTCTTCAGTGTTTGTGTGTTGTCAGAATTTTCATCCCATATCCATTACATCTATATGCTAATGCTTGCCTAGCACTTCTGGTTTTCAGAATAAGCCTTTTGAGGTTAGAATGTGGTCCACAGACACAAGGGTTCCTTTCTCCTGCTCTTGCAAGCAAATTTCACAGGTCTTAATGCTGGCTGAGCAGCTACACTGTGATGGAGAAGTAAGAGTCAACAGCAGTATTATGTAATGCTCAGGAATATGTTAGTTTTGCTTCACAGACAGGGGGAGCATTCTAAACACAGTCTATTCATGTTGTTGTTAATGGGGAGAGAGGGAGACACTCTTCCTCAAACAGTTGACTCAGGTCCTCTTTACACTGCACTTTATGCATTGCACACTGTGGAACAAGAAGACAGGTAACATGCTCTAAAACTTAACTTGCTAGAGTAAGAAAAAGTATTTCCCATTCCCAGCAGATAAATTTCCAGTACAGAAGGTCACTAAACACTTTTTAAATGTTGCTAGCAACTGGAGATTTAATAGGGCATGCAAATAAAGACGTGGCTTGAGATAATTCTGTACTCTATCCCTGCCTTGGGATACCATAATAAGGCCACAGGAGAACTGAAATATAAATGGATGATAGTAATTCCAATGCTTTTTCCATATTAAATGAAGACTGACAAAAGTGTGCACTCTCTCTGTATAGAAGAGTACAGAATTTGGGGGATTGCAGGCATCAGCACACCTTCTCATGAGGGTGTTCTTAAACAAAGGATGGGGGGCAAATGAGAGATGGAAAAGTACTGGTTAATCATGTTAGTCTATCATCATTTCAGTGCAAGAGAGTTCTGGGGGAATAAATGTATGCTGTATAGTCATAGTGATGGCACCTGAAGTGCAGGGAAAGGACCAGCAAAAGGGCAGAGTGGCCATGGGCGTTTCAGTGGTTGTATGGCAGGACCAAAGCAGGAAGAGGGCCATTTCTGTTCAGTGCTGCCTTCCAGGAGCAGGTAATGTGGTCAGAGGTATGAGAGAAATGGCAAGATTTGCCAACAGATTTATTGCATATGATAAATTACACATACGTTTAATACATCACTTCCCCCTTCATGCTGTGTGTGTCTGTGTGTGTATACAGATAATTGACTACATAAACTTCAGCCTGCTCTCCCACTGCTAGTCTGCTGCCTTGTATCTGTCAAACATGCTGGGGGAAAAGGGGCTTTCTGATAAATTGAAGAAATGGAGGATATGTATAAACAGAGTGCCTAAACATACATAGCAACTAATTGTATATTTCCATCAGGCAGTCTCTTATACAATGTACAGAAAATATATTGTTTATAAACTGACAACACTGCTTTAAGTTCATAAAAAATAAGCAAATTGGTGTTTGACTATAAATAAAAAGCAATTGAAGATTTCAAAATTATTGTAACTTTTCCCCCTTGCATGTTATGTGAAATATTTTATCTGGGTAGCTATACTACCCTGGTTTTTGCTTTTAATTGCAGACGACTGAGGGTGAAGTTAGGTCAATACTCAGAAGGGAGAACTCTTTGAAGAACAGTGATATTGCAGTATGGAAGGAGGACTAGGGAATTTCAGCAGAGAGTCCTGTGGCACCTTATAGACTAACAGACGTATTGGAGCATAAGCTTTTGTGGGTGAATACCCACTTTGTAAGATCCGATGAAGTGGATATTCACCCATGAAAGCTTATGCTCCAATACATCTGTTAGTCTATAAGGTACCACAGGACTCTTTGCCGCTTTTACAGATCCAGACTCACACAGCTACCCCTCTGATACTAGGCAAATTTCAATGACTTTGCAGAGGTGTCAGTTTTGTGTTCTGAAAAATTGATCATTTATTCATGGCATAACACCAAAGTCTTCAACACTAATGGCACTCTGTAGGAATGGATGTTTTATTTCAGGATTTGAAGCAGGTGGTCAGACCTCCAACTATCTGGACTCTAGCCTAGTTCCTTGTTTGTCTCTAACCCCTCTCATGCTGTACGGATATACAATACTGAAGCTTCCTGATGTAATGGTGTAACTGTACCTCATGATTCAGGGGCATTCCCAGTACATTGAATTGACCTCCATAAATTTGGGAAGAAGCACAAGTGTTTGTAGAGCAAAAAAGATCAGAACAGCATAAACAATGAAAAATGTTTTAAAAGCACATGCTCCCCAAATTAGAAAGTTCAAGAGATCCTTAAAACTTCTAGAATTCATATGATGCTCCAGGACCTCCGATCTTTTATCGCAAAGAGTGTTCACAGAACACAGCACTTTACTGCTTCTGGTCTGCGGAGTTCATGCTGGTTAATTCTGGGGCAAAGCCTACCAGCCAGCTTACACCTGTCCAATGCAAGGAATATTACCTGCTGGAGCTAAGCTGATTTATGTAGTCAGGATACCATCTGGCCACACTCCAGTCCTGACAGAGAAGCAGGCATAGACTGTTTCCACCTCTGCTGAATAATCTGGAGTGAGGGAATCCTTTCTCTTTCAGTGGCCTCAGAGTAACTGCTCCAATAACAGTGAGGCCTGTCTACTATCTGACTCTTGGGTGGAAGCTCCAGCTTCCAACCCTGTTCTCCAGCTCATTATGCAGGTCTTCAGGTTTCTTTGCTGGCTGACACGGTAGGTAGAGCTGACAGTTGAGAATCACAGCTAGCCAATCAACAGAGAGAGGGGAAGCTGAGGGAAGGGAATGCTAAACAACCAGCAAGGAAAGAGAAGAGTCACCACTGTAGTCTCAGCTGCTGCTGCTGAGAAAAGAAGAAGATAACCCTGTCTGTGAAGGGCTGGGGAAGAGGGGAAACTAATGGATTGCAGGAAGAGTAAAATTCGCAGGGGCTAGATCGATAGGGGAATAAATAGTGTGGATTCTGAGGATGATTGATATATTCCTGTGGAGCTAATTGATCATTTTGAAGGGGGGAGCTGATGGATTTGGTGAGGAGTTGCGCAGTTGGGTGCCCACTATGTCATTTGATGCATATATTTCTCTGGGTTTATTTCACCAGCATAGGCAGGTGTCTGCACAGCCCAGATGCTGTGCTGTGTGTTGGGCCAGGCCCGGAGTTGGTTTTGGAAAAGTCACACCACTATATGGTTTCATGCTGTCTGCAGAATTAGGAAGACAATGCTGCATCAGTTAATCATCCAAATATGAGCTGGATGAATATAAACTTCATAACCATGAGAGCTGGAGTTTTAATTATTTAAATGAAAGCTCTAATTTGGCAGTGGCTGATGGGTAAGGCCTGTCCCATCACTAGGGAAAGTTCCCTACTTGTGATGAGTAGATTTGTGAAGCCTTGATGTTAGGAGGCACACCCTTCATACTGCTCCTATGCACTTAGGGTAGAAATCATCCTTGCACAAGAGGACCCATTTAGGGCCCTCCCTGCTGCTTAAACACTTAATATGAGATTTGGACAGGTCCTCTGCACTGGGGGTGAATTTCAACCATAAAGAATCTTTGATCACCAACCTGTAACACTAGTACACTGACAGGTCTATCTTATGGAGGCAATTTAAATGTGGGAAGCGATTCAGACACATACATAGCATCCCACGGGTGAGAGAACTGAAGTGTTCAAAAACTGTGAAGTGATTTCCTTTCTCTGGTTAATTGAATGCTTCTATAATACTTGATAGTTAGAAGTATCTTGAATTCACAGCACACTTTAAGTTTGGAAAGTTTTCAGAACTTACCAATTAGTGCAATTGTGGGTAGAATACTTACCTCCCTGCCTCCATGCACCTGTTAAGTTTTGTAGTGAACCGCCAACAGATGGTGCTTTTGGGGAGGGAACACAAGCTATTATCTGGCACATTATGCAGACCCAGTTGCAAGCAAGGGGCACAGGTCTGACTTTTGAATAAAGGGATGTAATGAGGTGGGGTGGCCTCCTGAGGACCCGGAGTGGGAGAGTCCCCCACACTGAGCCCTGATGGGCAGGGCCAGGGCCTAGTTGCCTCTACCCCAGGAAGTGGGTGGGAGGGGCAGAAAGTATAAAAGGCAGCCCAGAAAGCTGACTAGGGAGGCAACCACCCGAGGCACCAGACACCTCCTGTGGCCTCCCAAGCTGGGAAGCGGCGGAAGGTGCCAAAGGAGCAGAGGACTGGCCGGGGCCACCGGGGCTGGTAGCTGATTCAGACCTGGAGGAAGCAGACAACTGGCCTGTACCACCCAGACCACTGTCGGACCTGAGCCTGGAGGGAGAGGATGACTAGCCTGGACCACCGATGGACCAGATCCCCAAAGACCTGCTTGTGGTCCCGGAAGCCACCGTCAACCTCAACCCCTCCTCACAGCAACAGGAACACCAAGAAGGGGAGCGTGGAAGTGGCCCAGGGGTAACAAACCCCTGTCTGGCTGCAACGCTGACAGAGGGAGAGTCAGCATGTTGCGGCATGGATCCCCACTGACAAAGCACTTTGTCACTGCTAGGGCCCTGGGCTGGGACGCAGTGGAGTGGATAGACCTGCATCCCACCTGCCACCCCAACCTGGGGGTGGCAGTCTCCCCTTCCTCAGGCTGGAAGCCTGAGCCTCAGACTCTTTGTTGCCCCACCTTGATCCAGGGCCTGGGCTAATTGACTGTTTGTTTGCCACTCAGCCTGCACACAGGCCTGAGACTCAGATTCTTTGCTGTTCCGCCCTAATCCAGGGCTGGGGCCAATTGACTGTTTGTTTGTTTGTTTCCCGCCCAACCTGCACTCAGGCCTGGGGCCCAGCTGCGAGCGGAGACCGCTTCATTCCCCATGGCGGCCAACGTATCAGTGACGTAGTGAGGCAGGGTGGCTTCCCAAGGACCTGGAGTTGGAGGGCCCCCTCACTGAGCCACTACAAGGGAATATAAGAAGGGCCATAGTGGGTCAGTGCAGGTACAGTGTATCTGCTGGATCGCTCTTGTCCTTGTGCTTCTTGACTCCCTCAGAGAATTCTACTAGACTGGTGAGGCATGATTTCCCTTTTCAAAAGCAGTGTTGACTTTTCCTCAACATACTGTGTTCATCTGTGTCTGATCATTCTGTTCTTTACTATAGTTTCAACCAATTTGCCTGGTTAGTGAAGTTAGGCTTAATAGCCTGAAAATGCCAGGATCACCTCTGTAGCCTTTTAAAAAAATTGGCATTATGTTAGCTATCCTCCAGTCATCTGGTACAAAGACTGATTTAAGCAATAAGTTATATACCAGTTAGTAGTTCTGCAATTTCATATAGAGTTCCTTCAGAACTCTTGAGTGAATCCCATCTAGTCCTGGTGACTTATTACTGTTTAATTTATCAACTTGTTCCAAAACCTTCTCTAATGACAACTCAGTCTGAGACAGTTCCTCAGATTTGTCACCTAAAAAGAATGGCTCGCATGTGGGGAGTGGTGCAGAAAAGTAGGTCAAGTATCATACTTGTAACAAGACGAGCCACACGTGGAGGTAAATGAGGTGAAATCAGGTGTTTCAGGAATTGAATCATCAGCATCACAATTCTTTTACTACGTTTACACTTCACAATAAACCCTTAGTGCTTGTATTTGTCTGAGGTATCTGTTCTCAAGACAATAATGTACTCTTCTAAAGACTGGCACCATTGCAAAATTACTTCATTAATGTGTAACATTTATATACCTATCAGTGTAGCATATATATCACTTTAACTAGACTTTTGACAGAATGGTATGTTAGAAAATGTAACCATAATATCAAACTACACTGATAGGTATTTAATACTATTATGGTGCCTTTTCTTGTGTACTTTTCTACTAATTAAACTATGCTTATATACACTATACTGTAGATATCAAATAAAGTGAAGTACTTACAAATGCTAATGTCAAACCAGTGCCTTATACTATGCTTTGAACATATGTTAAATACACACAGTAAAAGCACCATATAAATAACATTATAAAAGTGCCTTATTAGGTTATATCTACACGCAAAATAAATTCTTATAGAAGGCCTCTTGTGTATTGTAGCTCCAGTGCTGCAGAATCTGATGTGGAACTTGTTTGTCATGTGCTGCAGAAATATTCCACCTGCCAGAGAAAATGGCTGCTTTACCTTCTGGATCTATGACACTTCAGTTGCCATTGTGTGCTCTATCTGTCCTCCAAACTGCCACCCTCTTTCTGCTAGTCAAATGATTAGCATTCAAGACATTAGCGCAGATTGTAAACAAAGGATTAATCATCCTCTTCCTGGTTGTTGCTGCAAGAAAAAAAATACAGGAAGCATCACATTGTAGAACCACCATCTAGAAGCTGTCTCTTTTTCTCGGGTGGGATGAAGAGAAGGGCTTCTTTGCACAGCTTTCTCATATACACATATATGTGTGGAATATTGCTCATGCAGATTTTTTTCTGAGCTGATTGAAAAAGAGTAAATATTTTTAGTGAAACGGTTTGGCATCTTTTTCAGTTTTTTTCCCACTGGAAAAAATGTGCTGAAAATTTTCCAGTCTATTTTGTAGTCATGAAATATACCGAAGGCCAGAGGATGGTTTTACTCATCGTTCCTGAGGGTACACCTAAAATGGGGTTTTACCGGATTCCACCTTGTCTGTGCTGTTCAATGTGTAGATGAATACAAGAGCTACAATCCCTTCAATATGACATCTAACTCTCATCTGACCTAGACTGTATTGTCATATATTGTGCCCAGTGTCTTGTCGATCTTGGGGCTAATTGGCTGAGACTCTGTCCAGATAAGATGAAGTGATACTGGTAGGTTGAGGAAAGCAAAAAGATGACACAGTGAGAGTGATATCTGACTGCCATTTGTTATTAGAATTTACACTCTGATTAATCTTACTCTCCTATACTCAGCTATAGACCAGCAGGTATGATCAGTGGCAATATGTACATATGAACATGTACTGACCAGTACTATATATTGTAAGTGCATCAGTGGTGCACATGATTACAGGGAACCTGTTGGAATGTAAAACAATTGATTAAAACATCTATTAATCATTTATAAACTACTTATAAATGTTTCCTTAATATAAAGTGTGACAATAATTTCATTCAGTGTATGCTACCTTGCACTTGGCCACATGGAATTTTAATTGCCTTTATGTTATCCAGGCTTTTTTTTTTTTAATGAAAACTTCCTTGACTGCTCAATGTCCTGTAAATTTGTACTGATCTAAGTAAATTTTTCTTCTCAGCATATTTTACCACTTTGCTATTTATCTCCTCTTTAAAATCACTGTTAGATGCATTAACCAACACTGATCCTAGCACTGATCCTTCGAATAACCAATTACTAATTTGTTTCCACTCTGGAAATCATCCCTTCTTTGCTTCCTATCTCTGAACTAGTTCTGAAGGCCATGACAACTTTATCTTTTTGCCCTGTGGTTTCTACTTTTCTCTGAATTGCCTCTGACAGATTTTATTAAAAGGGTTTTGGTTTTTTTTGGAAGACCAAATTATATCCACAAGTTCTTCTCTAGCCTCATTTTATTAATTCTCTCAAAGAATACTAAGCAATTTAAGAGGCACATAATTTATCATTACAAAAGTTGTACTGTTTTTTCCCCATTAAATTATTCATCAAGGTAATTTATTCTTACTTCACAATCCCTATGCCTTCTCTTCCCCTCCACCCCACTCCCCCCAAAGTAGTTCTTCTGGTACTGAGTTGAGGCTCTGTAGTAGTTAATTCCCATGATTATTCTTAGTGGATTTAAGGATGGCACCAAAAAGACCATCCTCAAGTCATGAAGTGTGTCTGCTTTTTAAGAGTGTAAGTTATTTTTCTTCATAGATCAGTAACTTTGTTTTTTATCTGCGTTAGAATTCAGGTGAATGTGATTCACCATACTGGAAGTTGTAGTGATTCAAAAATGCCTGTACAATTTGGGGATACATATTCATCAAGGAAGTCGGATATAATGTTTCCTCTATATGGCTATAGTGTGATTTAGACCAAGAATACTGTGTTTAATTCTGGACCACATTGCCAGAAAAATAATGTTAAACTGGAAGGTTTCAGAGTAGCAGCCTTGTTAGTCTGGTATCCACAAAAAGAAAAGGAGTACTTGTGGCACCTTAGAGACGGAGAAATTTATTTGAGCATAAGCTTTCATAAGTTACAGCTCACTTCATCAGATGCATTCCGATGAAGTGAGCTGTAGCTCACGAAAGCTTATGCTCAAATAAATTGGTTAGTCTCTAAGGTGCCACAAGTACTCTTTTTCGTTGAACTGGAAGTAGTTCAAAGGAAAGAAACAAAAATAAACAACGGGCTGCTGGAATGATTTACGAGGAAATATTCAAGAATTAACTGGTATTTTTTATGATAAGGGAGAGGGGAATATCAATTTATGCACATTTTAAGATTGTGAATATCAAAGATGGAGAGGTATTACTTGACCTTCAATGGTCTTCTAAAGGTAGCAGTGGAAGCCCTATTACATGGGATGTTTAAACTACAATGAACAGAACACTAGGAAATGCATATTGTAGAGAAGAGTACTGCAATGGCAGAGCAATGGATTTTTCATATCAAGGCAGAGATGGTTTCCTGTGGAATGTCCAGCATAAAGGGTTCTAAACCTGCTTGGAGCCTTTGGGTGCTACCATAATATAAATGTTTGATAGTAATAATAATGATTCTGTTCAGATTTGGCTAGACACAAAACTGGGAACAAAAAACACTACGATGTTTCAAACAAATTCAGATTTGTTGGCAATATTTACTCAGATGTAGTGGAATACCTAGCAAACATATGACCACTGTCCATCTGAAACCCATAAAAAATTGTTAAACTGTGCCTGTCTGATTAGGTTCTAATACTACAATAATCACTATGGTATTAGCGTATATAAGAAGTGTATAACCTATAAGTGTATAAGCGTATATATACGTTTATACGTATATAAGCTTATAACCTAAGAAGGACATCTAAACAAGCTCCAACTGTGACGTAAGCTAAGAATTCATGAAATGGGACAAAGGTAAAAACTAACATTGTCTGATGTATAAAGTAACAGCTTTTGTCTTTCTCAGCTATAGCATGGAGACGCTGTATAGATTTTTTTAACAAAAGCAGCATTGAACTTTATCCATTTGGCACAGACTAAACAAAGCCAGCATACTGTATTGGACTGATTTCAAATAGTCTTGCCCCCTGAAGCATGTTTGTGAGATGTATAGTATCTGACAGAAAGGCAATTAAACTGGGGCCCTGTGACCTTGAGAGAGACGTTAAATTTGTACATTTCCAATATGTTTAACCATTTGCTTTGTTACTGTACTGTTTGATATTGACAAGAATATGCAAAGCTAAGTACCACTAAAAACAACAGCAAGAAAGGAGACTAGTTCTATTTTGTAAATGAAAGCAAAGCCCTGGCAACATCATAAAATATATACATATCCACTCCTTTGGGCTGTACAACTCTAATTTTTTTTTAATATAGAGAAGATCAGACTAGGGTGGGGAACAGATGCAATTTTATATAAAGTGAAATTAAAGAAAAGAACATAAGGAATCAATTAAAATTCTCTCATCAAATCTAAAAATTCAGTGACTTTGAAACGGCTGATTTCTGATATGGTATGTTTAATGTACAGACCTCAAGACTGTCGTTATCATGATGGTCCTCAAGATGTCATTGATCACATAAGCAGAGTGATTTGAATCTCTTGGTAAGCTAAGCTGGGTGCACTCAAACAATATGCATTTTAATACAGTCAAATGCAAGGACATACATCTAGGAACAAGAATATAGGCCAGACTTATAGATTGAGGACAGTATCCTAGAAAGTAGTGACCTTGTAATAGACACGGCGGTCATGGTGGATAACCAAACTGAACATGAGCTCCCAGTGCAATGCTGTGGATAAAAAGGCTAATACAGTATAAACAAGAAAATAGAGAGTAGGAGCAAGGAGGTGATATCACCTCCGCTTACAGCACTGGGGAGACTGTTATTGCGCTGCTGTGTCCAGTTCTGGTGTCCATGCTTTAAAAAGGATATTGAAAAATGTGAGGGAGTCTAGAGAAGAAAAATCTTTCATGATCTGTTGGGGGCAGGGGGCAGAAATCATGCAGGGAGACACTTAAGCTAAATAGATCAAGCTCCTTGTGGAAGACTTGATCATAATCTATAAGTACTGACATAGGGAAATAATAGCTGATAATAAAGGGCTCATTAATTTAGCAGCCAAAAGCATTACCAATTCTAAAAGCTGGAATCTCCATCTCTTGAAGAACTGAAATCAAAATTGGATGCTTTTCTGAGAGAGAGGGTATAGCTCAACCACAAGTTACTGAGCTTGATGCAGGAAGTCTTTTCTGAAATTCTGTATCCTTTTATACAAGCGGTCAGACTAGATGATGATAATGGTCCCTTCTGGCCTTAAATTAATGTATAGAAGCATTTTCTAGTAGCAAAACTATGTTGTTTAAATCAATGCTGTTTATATAATATGATGGTGGTACACAAATTCAGTTGGGGCTCAAAGTTGCCTTTTAAAAATATTTAATTTGTGTGCTTCTCTACTTCCTTGTTTTGACCAGGATTGTAAATGGAAATGATGACATACTGCTAGAATGGCTTTAGGCATTTCTAAACTTACCTTAACTAGGTTTCAGAGTAACAGCCGTGTTAGTCTGTATTCGCAAAAAGAAAAGGAGTACTTGTGGCACCTTAGAGACTAACCAATTCATTTGAGCATAAGCTTTCGTGAGCTACAGCTCACTTCATCGGATGCGTACTGTGGACAGTTTCCACAGTATGCATCCGATGAAGTGAGCTGTTGCTCGTGAAAGTTTATGCTCAAATAAATTGGTTAGTCTCTAAGGTGCCACAAGTACTCCTTTTCTTTTTGCTTAACTAGGTTGTACTAGAAATGCTGCATGGCGGCAGCCTGGTATCTCAAATGCAGCGAAGCTCAGAGCTATATGTAAAAGTGTGTACAATAATTTGTGCCTTTCTTGTGTAGCTATTAAGCAATTGAATATCGGCACATGGGAATAGAAAGTTTCTATGAACAATTACTCAATTTACATGTGCACTTATGATAACCATTTAAACATGCAGTGGTACTGGTTTGTATATGCGTCCTCTGGACTGGTTCCCCTCTTTCTCCCCATCTGTAACATACCTGACCATGGCCTTGAGGGTTAATTATTATGTAATGCTTTAAGGTTCTAAAGTGCTGAATACTATTGTTTAGCCAAATGTAAGGCGCTTCTGATTTTAAACTGGGAAAATTATATTTGGAAGAAAGCACGCATGCACACACAAAGTATAGATATGTTTAAGAAATATTTCCGCTTAGACACAATATAAACATTATGTTGCTTTAAATTACTAACATCTGGCAGCAATAGGGCACCTTCGTAGTTACTTTATGTCTATAACCAAGTTCCCATGTGACCATTTGTAATTAACAAGGTCATTTGATTGTACATGTTTGTTGAACTTCCAGGGCCCATTTAATTAAAGACTACTAACAGTGATTATTTCTAATCAAGGGAATTGCTTTTATGATTGATACTATATCCTGTGTTTTTCATTGCAAGGAGACACCAGACGTCTCCTGTTCTGCATTTTATGATTATTCTGTGTATTATTATGCTATTTAATAATTTAAAGTGATTTAATCCGACATATCAATATTAGAGAGACAATGTGCATGAAATAATATCTTTTATGGAACCAACCTCTGTGGGTGAGAGAGACTGCCTTTCAGAAGCTTGAAAGCTTGTCTCTCTCACCAACAGAGGTTGGTTCCATTAAAAGATATCACCTCACACGCCTTGTCTCTCTAATATCCTGGGACCAACAAAGCTACAGCAACACTGCATATATCAATATTATCATTTTTAGAATTGCCGCCACCAATTTAAAAATTTTAAAAGGTCACAGAACAGAGCCTTTATTCTAAAGTTTTCCATTTCAAAGTCAGGGTGTTTTTATAGTCCCAGACTATACTTTTAAGCATTTAATAGTCTGGAGAATGTCATAAATCAAGTCAATTAGGTGTGATTTCCCCTTCCTAAAGCAATGCTGATGTCTTTAATTGACCAGTGCTTTTCCAACAAAAGCTCTTTGTAACCATTTAAAACTTTAATTCATAAATATTTTTACTGAATATATAGAGTTTTCAAACTAGTTTTTAAAGAAAAAAAGCTTCTGCATAAATGATGCATTTTTATTCATTTCTAACCTTGATCTCTATATACATATTGATATATTTACACACATAGGAGGAATAATGTTCCCATAGTTTTATTTCATGGTGTTGACCCAAAAGAGCCAACGATAGTAGGAACCTTAAAAGTTTGTGTCTGTTTCATGTTGGTCTCTTTCCTATGTTCAAAACAGTTCTTTGCTTAGCCTAGGTCTTGGAGGGGTGTCAAGGTTCCTCCCCCACTCTGAACTCTAGGGTACAGATGTGGGGACCTGCATGAAAACCCCCTAAGCTTACTTTTACCAGCTTAGGTTAAAACTTCCCCAAGGTACAAATTAATTTTATCCTTTGTCCTTGGAATAACCACTGCCACCACCAAACTCTAACTGGGTTTACTGGGAAACGCAGTTTGGACACGTCTTTCCTCCCAAAATCCTCCCAACCCTTGCACCCCACTTCCTGGGAAAGGTTTGGTAAAAATCCTCACCAATTTGCATAGGTGACCACAGACCCAAACCCTTGGATCTTAGAACAATGAAAAACCATTCAGTTTTCTTACAAGAAGACTTTTAATAGAAATAGAAGTAAATAGGAGTAAAGGAATCACCCCTGTAAAATCAGGATGGTAGGTACCTTACAGGGTAATTAGATTCAAAACATAGAAAATCCCTCTAGGCAAAACCTTAAGTTACAAAAGAGAGACACAGACAGAAATAGTCATTCTATTCAGCACAATTATTTTCTCCGCCATTTAAAGAAATCATAATCTAATGCATACCTAGCTAGATTACTTACTAAAAGTTCTAAGATTCCATTCCTTTTCTATCCCCGGCAAAAGCAGTATACCAACAGACACACAGACCCTTTGTTTTTCTCCCTCCTCCCAGCTTTTGAAAGTATCTTGTCTCCTCATTGGTCATTTTGGTCAGGTGCCAGCGAGGTTAGCTTTAGCTTCTTAACCCTTTACCAGTGAAAGGATTTTTCCTCTGCCCAGGAGGGATTTTAAAGGGGTTTACCCTTCCCTTTATATTTATGACAAGGGGGTTAGGGTTAGGGTCCTCAGTGAGACAGAGGACATAGAAAAAGGGAGAAATGTGCAACCATGTTTCAGTGGTAACATGTCAAGTGAAATTAAATTCCTGAATGGATAAAAGAGCCAGTTCTGTGATATGTGGTATGTGATAGAACAGTGGCTCTCAACCTTTTTGGGCTCAGGACCCATTTGTAAATGTTTTATGGCCTTTTATCTCACAACTCACTAAATAATCTCTGGGTGGAGGCCCTGGGGTGGTTTCGGTTGGATCCTGCCCTCCAGGGGGGTTGGGCCCTGCCTGGCACTTACCCCACAGTGGTGGCTCCTGCAGCTCCTGTGCTGTGGGGCTGGCTGGGCTTGGCTCTCCACTCCAGATGTTGCAACCTCTAGGGTTGCAGTGCTGCTCAGTTTTCGCCTCACCCCCCTGACTGGGCCAATTTGTGTGAGTGGAGCTGTGACCTGGCTCATGGGGTTACAGTGCCACTCATTCAAATTTGGCCTACCTGGATTCCCGTAGTCATGATGGCTGGGCTAAAGCTGAGAGACACTGGGACGCGAGAGGTTGCAGTGCCTGGAGCAGGCAGACAAGCCCAACCAGTCCCATGGGATAGGAAGTCTCACCAACCTTCTGAAACATCCTGGTGACCCAGTTTTGCTTCCCGGCCCAGGAGTTGAGAAGCCCTGTGCTAGAGGATGGGAACTTTATCTGAGATCAGTGAAAGCCTTACATAGCTTGAAAAGCCCATGCAGCATGAGTTGGATATCCATCTTTTATAACAAAAAAAATTTGTGGGGGTACACTAGTATTATTGGGTCATATCCTGAAGTGCTTATGTAGACCTTAGCCAGGCTAAACTCCCATGGACATCGATGGGCTCTTTGCCCAAGTAAAATATTAAAGCAACAATACTACTTGATGATATTACACTTCGTAAAGCTACATTGTAGTAATGTGATTTAAACACCAGACTGTCAGACCTACGTTATAACTACCATTCCTAGTCCCTGTTTCATGTTTCCCAGGCTGACAGGGCTGGAAGTGGTATGAATATACAGCCCTGTGACCCCAGATGTCCGGAAGGCAGAGGGAGCACCGTGTGTATCATTCAATACCAGCCCCTTCATCCAGTCAGGGTGGCATTGATAAGTTCCAAGTCCCCTAGGAGTCTCATCTAGTATCTTTCACTGGAGGAATGGTAGCCTCCCGGAGATCTGGGGAGTGCTGAAAGTTCAGGGAAGCATGTGTAACTGGGGAGCAGAGAAGAGGTGGAATCCGCAGGTACATCAGAAAATTGGTTGGGGGGGGAAGCTGCTGCTGCTACTATGATAGCTTGTGCCTACTTAACGATAGATTCTGGTAGAACTCAATGTGACTAAGGGTGACAAAATCTGACCCTCAGTAACAGAAAATGCCTGCGCAGAGGAAACAGATGTGGCTTTGTTATATTCAGTAGGCACTCAGTGTTGAGCCTTGAGAGAAATGCAGCCAAAAAAAAATCACCACACCTAAAGTAAACCTATATAAAATGCAAGGAAATGTAAGTGTGTAAAATCATCTTTAAAATTACCTTGGAAACTTAGGGTATGTCTACACTACGGAATAAGGTCGAATTTATAGAAGTCGGTTTTTTAGAAATCGGTTTTATATATTCGAGTGTGTGTGTCCCCACAGAAAATGCTCTAAGTGCATTAAGTGCATTAACTCGGCGGAGTGCTTCCACAGTACCGAGGCTAGAGTCGACTTCCGGAGCATTGCACTGTGGATAGCTATCCCACAGTTCCCGCAGTCTCCGCTGCCCATTGGAATTCTGGGTTGAGATCCCAATGCTTGATGGGGCTAAAACATTGTCGCGGGTGGTTCTGGGTACATATCGTCAGGCCCCCGTTCCCTCCCTCCCTCTGTGAAAGCAAGGGTAGACAATCGTTTCGTGCCTTTTTTCCTGAGTTACCTGTGCAGACGCTATACCACGGCAAGCATGGAGCCCGCTCAGGTAACCGTCACCCTATGTCTCCTGGATGCTGGCAGACGTGGTACGGCATTGCTACACAGTAGCAGCAACCTCTTGCCTTGTGGCAGCAGACGGTACAGTACGACTGGTAGCCGTCATCATCATGTCCGAGGTGCTCCTGGCCACATCGGCGGGGAGCGCCTGGACAGACATGGGTGCAGGGACTAAATTTGGAGTGACTTGACCAGGTCATTCTCTTTAGTCCTGCAGTCAGTCCTATTGAACCGTCTTATGGTGAGCAGGCAGGCGATACGGATTGCTAGCAGTCGTACTGTACCATCTTCTGCCGGGCAGGCAAGAGATGAGGATGGCTAGCAGTCGTACTGTACCATCTTCTGCCGAGCAGCCATGAGATGTGGATGGCATGCAGTCCTTCTGCACCGTCTGCTGCCAGCCAAAGATGTAAAAGATAGATGGAGTGGATCAAAACAAGAAATAGACCAGATTTGTTCTGTATTCATTTGCTTCCCCCTCTCCCCCGTCTAGGGGACTCATTCTTCTAGGTCACACTGCAGTCACTCACAGAGAAGGTGCAGCGAGGTAAATCTAGCCATGTATCAATCAGAGGCCAGACTAACCTCCTTGTTCCAATAAGAACAATAACTTAGGTGCACCATTTCTTATTGGAACCCTCCGTGAAGTCCTGCCTGAAATACTCCTTGATGTAAAGACACCCCCTTTGTTGATTTTAGCTCCCTGAAGCCAACCCTGTAAGCCATTTCGTCAGTCGCCCCTCCCTCCGTCAGAGCAACGGCAGACAATCATTCCGCGCCTTTTTTCTGTGCGGACGCCATACCAAGACAAGCATGGAGGCCGCTCAGCTCACTTTGGCAATTCGGAGCACATTAAACACCACACGCATTATCCAGCAGTATATGCAGCACCAGAACCGGGCAAAGCGATACCAGGCGAGGAGGCGACGTCAGCGCGGTCACGTGAGTGATCAGGACATGGACACAGATTTCTCTGAAAGCATGGGCCCTGCCAATGCATGCATCATGGTGCTAATGGGGCAGGTTCATGCTGTGCAACGCCGATTCTGGGCTCGGGAAACAAGCACAGACTGGTGGGACCGCATAGTGTTGCAGGTCTGGGACGATTCCCAGTGGCTGCGAAACTTTCGCATGCGTAAGGGCACTTTCATGGAACTTTGTGACTTGCTTTCCCCTGCCCTGAGGCACATGAATACCAAGATGAGAGCAGCCCTCACAGTTGAGAAACGAGTGGCGATAGCCCTGTGGAAGCTTGCAACGCCAGACAGCTACCGGTCAGTTGGGAATCAATTTGGAGTGGGCAAATCTACTGTGGGGGCTGCTGTGATGCAAGTAGCCCACGCAATCAAAGATCTGCTGATATCAAGGGTAGTGACCCTGGGAAATGTGCAGGTCATAGTGGATGGCTTTGCTGCAATGGGATTCCCTAACTGTGGTGGGGCCATAGACGGAACCCATATCCCTATCTTGGCACCGGAGCACCAAGCCGCTGAGTACATAAACCGCAAGGGGTACTTTTCGATAGTGCTGCAAGCTCTGGTGGATCACAAGGGACGTTTCACCAACATCAACGTGGGATGGCCGGGAAAGGTACATGACACTTGCATCTTCAGGAACTCTGGTCTGTTTCAAAAGCTGCAGGAAGGGACTTTATTCCCAGACCAGAAAATAACTGTTGGGGATGTTGAAATGCCTATAGGTATCCTTGGGGACCCAGCCTACCCCTTAATGCCATGGCTCATGAAGCCGTACACAGGCAGCCTGGACAGTAGTCAGGAGCTGTTCAACTACAGGCTGAGCAAGTGCAGAATGGTGGTAGAATGTGCATTTGGACGTTTAAAGGCACGCTGGCGCAGTTTACTGACTCGCTTAGACCTCAGCGAAACCAATATTCCCACTGTTATTACTGCTTGCTGTGTGCTCCACAATATCTGTGAGAGTAAGGGGGAGACGTTTATGGCGGGGTGGGAGGTTGAGGCAAATCGCCTGGCTGCTGGTTACGCACAGCCAGACACCAGGGTGGTTAGAAGAGCACAGGAGGGCGCGGTACGCATCAGAGAAGCTTTGAAAACCAGTTTCATGACTGGCCAGGCTACAGTGTGAAAGTTCTGTTTGTTTCTCCTTGATGAAACCCCCCGCCCCTTGGTTCAATCTACTTCCCTGTAAGCTAACCACCCGCCCCTCCTCCCTTCAATCACCGCTTGCAGAGGCAATAAAGTCATTGTTGCTTCACATTCATGCATTCTTTATTCATTCATCACACAAATAGGGGGATGACTACCAAGGTAGCCCAGGAGGGGTGGTGGAGGAGGGAAGGAAAATGCTACACAGCACTTTAAGCACAGCACTTTAAAAGTCTACAACTTTAAAATTTATTGAATGACAGCCTTCTTTTTTTGGGGCAATCCTCTGTGGTAGAGTCGCTGGTTGGCTGGAGGCCCCCCCACCGCGTTCTTGGGCGTCTGGGTGTGGAGGCTATGGAACTTGGGGAGGAGGGCGGTTGGTTACACAGGGGCTGTAGTGGCAGTCTGTGCTCCAGCTGCCTTTGCTGCAGCTCAACCATACACTGGAGCATACTGGTTTGGTCCTCCAGCAGCCTCAGCATTGAATCCTGCCTCCTATCATCACACTGCCGCCACATTTGAGTTTCAGCCCTGTCTTCAGCCCGCCACTTACTCTCTTCAGCCCGCCACTTACTCTCTTCAGCCGGCCACCTCTCCTCCCGGTCATTTTGTGCTTTCCTGCACTCTGACATTATTTGCCTCCACGCATTCGTCTGTGCTCTGTCAGTGTGGGACGACAGCATGAGCTCGGAGAACATGTCATTGTGAGTGTGTTTTTTTTTCTTTCTAAGCTTCACTAGCTTCTGGGAAGGAGAAGATCCTGTGATCATTGAAACACATGCAGCTGGTGGAGAAAAAAAAAGGGACAGCGGTATTTAAAAAGACACATTTTATAAAACAGTGGCTACACTCTTTCAGGGTAAACCTTGCTGTTAACATTACATACATAGCACATGTGCTTTTGTTACAAGGTCGCATTTTGCCTCCCCCCACCGCGTGGCTTCCCCCTCAACCTTCCCCACTCCCTGTGGCTAACAGCGGGGAACATTTCTGTTTAGCCACAGGCAAGCAGCCCAGCAGGAATGGGCTCCTCTGAGTGTCCCCTGAAGAAAAGCACTCTATTTCAACCAGGTGACCATGAATTATATCTCACTCTCCTGAGGATAACACAGAGAGATAAAGAACGGATGTTGTTTGAATGCCAGCAAACATACACTGCAATGCTTTGTTGTACAATGATTCCCGAGTACGTGTTACTGGCCTGGAGTTGTAAAGTGTTCTACCATGAAGGATGCAATAAGGCTGCCCTCCCCAGAAACCTTTTGCAAAGGCTTTGGGAGAACATCTAGGAGAACCGCGAATGCCAGGGCAAAGTAATCCTCTCACATGCTTGCTTTTAAACCATGTATAGTATTTTAAAAGGTATGCTCACCAGAGGTCCCTTCTCCGCCTGCTGGGTCCAGGAGGCAGCCTTGGGTGGGTTTGGGGGGTACTGGCTCCAGGTCCAGGGTGAGAAACAGTTCCTGGCTGTCGGGAAAAACGGTTTCTCCGCTTGCTTGCTGTGAGCTATCTACAACCTCATCATCATCATCTTCTTCTTCGTCCCCAAAACCTGCTTCCGTATTGCCTCCATCTCCATTGAAGGAGTCAAACAACACGGCTGGGGTAGTGGTGGCTGAACCCCCTAAAATGGCATGCAGCTCATCATAGAAGCGGCATGTTTGGGGCTCTGACCCGGAGCGGCCGTTCGTCTCTCTGGTTTTCTGGTAGGCTTGCCTCAGCTCCTTCAGTTTCACGCGGCACTGCTTCGGGTCCCTGTTATGGCCTCTGTCCTTCATGCCCTGGGAGATTTTGACAAAGGTTTTGGCATTTCGAAAACTGGAACGGAGTTCTGATAGCACGGATTCCTCTCCCCAAACAGCGATCAGATCCCATACCTCCCGTTCGGTCCATGCTGGAGCTCTTTTGTGATTCTGGGACTCCATCATGGTCACCTGTGCTGATGAGCTCTGCATGGTCACCTGCAGCTTGCCACGCTGGCCAAACAGGAAATGAGATTCAAAAGTTCGCGGTTCTTTTCCTGTCTGCCTGGCCAGTGCATCTGAGTTGAGAGTGCTGTCCAGAGCGGTCACAATGGAGCACTCTGGGATAGCTCCCGGAGGCCAATACCGTCGAATTGTGTCCACAGTACCCCAAATTCGAGCCGGCAAGGCCGATTTAAGCGCTAATCCACTTGTCAGGGGTGGAGTAAGGAAATCGATTTTAAGAGCCCTTTAAGTCGAAATAAAGGGCTTCATCGTGTGGACGGGTGCAGGTTTACATCAATTTAATGCTGCTAAATTCGACCTAAAGTCCTAGTGTAGACCAGGGCTTAGCCTAGAAAAAGGCATCAAAGGTGGTCTCTGTTGCTTATGGGCAGAAAAAAATCCCCCTAAACTGTAAGTATACATGGTGCGTATTTGTTCAAAATGTTTGATCTTTACCTTGGGTGCCTTTCTAAAAAGAATGCTGTAGTACAAACAGAACTTAGGGACTTGTTCCAGGAGCCACTTTGTTAAATTTTATGCTGGAGGTCAGACTAGATTACCATAATGATCCCTTCTGGCGTTAAAATACATGAATCAGTGAACCTGCAAGCTTCTCCACAATTCCGCTCTTATTTACATATCTGGGTGTTTTGCTTCCTAATTCACCATTCATTCCCTTGTTCTGCTTCTGTCTTCTACCTAACAACTCCCTTCATAGCCTTCTCCAGTGTTATCCCTTTTACCTATGACATTCGCCTTTTTGCATGCCGGACAACTGTCCTCATTCAAATTCTTTCTTAAAATATACTACTGCCGTGAATCCTTTGAGTGATAATTCATCACAAATACACCTTTAAACAGAGGGAAAAAATTGTAGAGTTCTTGATTGTGGACATTCTCTGGCTAACTGGTATTGTGTTCTCTGCCTGAGCTTTGTCAAGATTAGACAGCAAGTCCCTTGGGGCAGGAACCAAATTGTCTGTTGTGAACAGCTTCAAGCACATGGTCAATATGCGGTAATATGCACCATATAATTATTATTTAGCACAAATGATGTAAGGGCTTCTGACCCACCTGGCTAAAATAAAATTGCACATGCTGTTGAAGAACTTGCTTTAAAATTAATTGTAAACCAAAGATTCAGGCTCTTAAAAAATTGCACATAAATGTTTAGTTTAATTTAATATAGAAGTACTGGCAGTCAGAACTTGTCAATTTCTAACAGATTCAGTTATAGCACTGATTTCTCTTGAAACAAAATGATACCCATTTTGTGAATGAAAATGAATCTGACTGCATTTGCTTTCCACTTAGCTGACTGAAGTCACAGCTTGTTTGGTGCAGCAATGTGAATGTTCAGATAGGGTCTCATTCTGCAAAGTGCTGATGGTCAGATTTTTAAATATGTTTAAGTGCCTAAAGATGCCGATAGTTGCCTAGTGAGATTTTCACAAGTGCCTAAGCAGCACCTAACTACCAGTGATCCCCACAGGTGCCTCTCTTCATTTTTGTGTCTCAGCACCTTTGAAAATCTGACCCTGAGCGTCTTTGATTCCCACAGATTTCAAAGAGGCTGCTCAGCACCTTTAGGTGTTCATCATTTTTGCAGGATTGGACCCATAGCAAAACAAAGTATGTGAAGAAATATTTAATTCTGCTTTTCAGAACAAGCCATTCCTTTGCATAATCAATATTTTACCCCACATTCAAATTACTTATCTACGCTCATTCCCTCCAGTGAAATCAAAGATCTATCCAAAAGATGACAGCAGTGCTGAACTACGAAACACTTGAGACAGTGTGATGGGAGGTGTTCACACCATCGCCGATAGGATTTATGAGGGCCTGAGATACCAATTAGATTGTCTGGCTGAGGGGAAGGTGGCTGAGATGAGGCAGGGCATCAAGAACAAGAACGAAGGCCGGAGGAGAGTAAGCCCTGAGATCTTGCCCTCGGGTAAGGAGTCTGGCAAGAGGCTAGAAGTAGTAAAGTCGCCATGGGGAATACAGCAGGCTCCCATGGCAAACCCAGAAACATGCAAGGGAAGAGAAAAAGGCTGGGTAGGAAGGAGCTCAGGGAAACAGCCGCAGGGATGGGTACGTAGCAGACCAGATTGCTGTTTACAGGGTCCATAGGCCAGAACCTGAGGGTGGGTCCAGGTTCCCCTGCCAGCCACTGGTATAAAGGCACAGTGCTGGGACTGAACACCATGCAGAGAAGGCATTTGGACAGTGGCCCTGTTGGACTTTGCAACCCCAGAAGGATGGACTAAATGGTGACTTGGCTGGAGGACCAAGTTACAAGAAGAAAGACCATTGCAGAGCAAGCAGAAGGGGGCACCCAAAGCCACAAGAGCTACTTTACCAGATTTAGACACACAGAGCCACACTAGTCATGAATGGGAACCCGGTTACAGGCAGTGAAAATACTTTTAATGCTGTGACTTATTGAAACTTTAGCGTCAGGGTGACCAGATAGCAAGTGTGAAAAATCGAGACGGGGTGGAGGGTAATAGAAAAAGCCCCAAATATTGGGACTGTGCCTATAAAATCCTGACATCTGGTCACCCTATTAGCATGATAGTAATAGAAATTATATTCATGCTGTTGGTATTCCCCATAAATGTTTTTCAGCTATCAAGTGCCTAAGCTTCACTTGGCCATTTAATTGCCTACATAAAAACTTGTATTGTTTGGATACTCTTCTGCCATCAGCCTTATCACTAGAGTCATGTGTAAAACCTGTTCAGTTGCTGTCACTCTTTTAGTGGGTTTGGGAGGTGGAAGCTTGCACCTCATGAAGTTTGTTTGAAGTTTCAGGTTCACACATCTGAAACTTCCATGTGAAATTTGATTCTATCACAGTGGAACTTGCCAGTTTTGGAATGAAATAGTCCTTGAATAAGTTAGTTTATCCTTCCCTTTTTAATAGCTTTCAAAACAGCAGTATCCATATCATTTTCTACTAATCACCAGAACAGTAGTATTGAAAAATTTAATTGCCTGCAGTCATTTAATTAGAGTGCACGGTTAATGAGACAGTCAATGGGGACAGAATAATTTATGAATACTAATTTCCAATTGGAAGAACCATCTTCTTTTTGAAATTAAGCATTTGCAATAAATATATATATATATTGCCTCACTACTTTTTTTGTTTCTGCTTTTTCCCCCTCTCATTTTGGGGGGTTTATTTTTATCCAGACTATACCTCCATTCACAGATGTGTACAAATACGTGTATCATTTCTATGATTTAAAATTTTTGCACATCCTTTTTTGCATAGTAAATGGTACAGTGTGATACAGTGCTTGATTGACGAGGAATATCTCATGCAAAACTTCATTTATCTTTGATGCTTAGGATTGTAAAAGCAAGTTCCTGGTTTTTTTTTTCTCCCCACATATGTGAGTAGCATGAAGCAGACTTTCACAATTCCAAAACCAGCTGGAAATAAATGTCCTCGAAAATATTTTTGTCTTCCTTCACGTTTCAATAGATGGTAGTATTCATAGATGTCATGTATGCATGGATGCCAGGGTTGTATAATTTTTGGTGGTGCCCAGAACGGGTCCAAGCAGAGCCACCCCGCACTCTGCCCCCTCCCCGCCCCCATTCCACTCCTTCCCCAAAACCCCTGTCCCACCTCTTTCCAGCTTCCGTCCCCTCCCCTGAGTGATGCCGGTGGGACGGGGCGGGCTGGGGCTGGATCGCTCACTGCTTCTGGCACCAGGCAACCCTGGACCCCACATCCTCCTGAAGTGTGGGGGCCCCCAAAGCACAGTAAGCCCAACAATTGGTGGAGCCAGGCCCACATTCCTAAATACTGGTCGAGCACAGACACCATGGGTCCATATAACTCGCCACCTATGCATGTATGTGTATTGTTTTTATAGGTAGTGACATCATATCAAGCATTCTTAAAACTGTCATTAAGCACCCAGTGTCTGTTGTATGTGGTTGTGCAGAATAATGTGCATGAGAAAGCATGGACCCTTTTCCCTTTCAGTGTTGTTAACTGATGACATAAAATGAGTATGTTAATGATGGTGGACCCAAACACAAATAAACAAATAAACATCCTGATGGCTTGCATACACTATGTAATGCCAGTACTCAAAAAGGGTACCAGTAGCACAAAGGGACTTAGGCACCAAAGTTCAACATTTTGGTACCATTGGCATTTACAAAACCCCTGCTCAGCTGCAGCCTTAATCCTGTCATCACCTAAAGTCCCCCAGTTTGAAGGCCTCTAAGTACCAAAATTTCATGTGCTGCGCACTCAGATGGCCACTGCAGTCTTGATATCACCAGCAGCTTGGTCCCTTCCTTGTTCCTAAGTCCCAGTGGGATTCACAAACTAAGCCTTTATCCACCTATCTTTTCTTTAGGGCTCAATCCAGTGGGTGTGCTCTGAGCACACACAACCCCACACAAAACAGCAGGAAGAAGAGAAGGAGGTGGTGCTTGCTCACCTTATGACCCTAGTAATTAGGGTACTCCCCTAGGAGATAGGAGACCCATGTCCCAGGCCCCCGAATGGTTTTCTAAATTTAAATCCCTTAGTTATTTAATGATCCTCCATGTTTTTCAAGGATAACAGAAGTTATGAACATGACATCTAGAAACTGAGATGCTTGCAGCTCTTTGTGCCAGAGATACAGTTTGTAATAAACACAGAGTCTAGAAGTATAATAGCCCTCAGAAAATTACTTCACGAGCAATTGAGCATACAGGATAATATGTAGTGTGGTTGTAAAGAAAAAAATAGAGGTCAGAGAAGATGCGGTAAGTTAATTGCAATCAGAAAGTTGTCTGTTCAATCATAAATCTGATCGTTCATTCTTAATCATTCCCAGAGATATGTAATTGAGTGTATCATTGTTAAAAAGTTGAAAACAATTAGAAATTCACCTAGAGCCCTTTTGGGGTTTAGAAAAACAGAGGTACTTTGGCTGTGACAAAAGTGGGAGAAAGGGACCCATTATGTTTGTTTGTTACGTGCTTTTCTTCAACTATATAAAATATTAGACATACATATTGAGGAGTAAATTATTAGACCCTTGCATGGGGTTCGGAGTGGAAATCCCCCTTTCCCTTTAAATTTCTGCAATAAGCTAAACACAACTAGTTAAGATAAGTGACCTTTACATCACCTCCTAAACTATTGGATTTTAGAAGTCCGACTACAAGCATCAGAAAATCTCATGAATAATTTATAGACATGTATTCTCAGAACAAATTACTATTCAAATTTTCAATTAATACTTCAGTGGACACATGAATACCATAATACTATATTACTCACTTTCTATTTCTTAGGACACTATTTACTGTTGGTTATTAGTGCACTTGACATAAAGTGAATTTAGGGAATTGCCCTAGTCCCTCTTCATATATTTGTGATTCCAGATTAACACATAGTTATGAATGATTCATCAGTTCCCAACTGTTTAACATAGTATTGTATATACTATATGCATAAAGGAAGTAATAGCAGAATAAGGAGAGAGAATTCTTGCTCTTGAGATGGGTTATCATAGTGCTTGATTCTTTGTATTATAGGAACCAGTTTGTTTGGCTTTCATTTACAAGATCAAATAAATTACTATAAAGCCAGTTAGTAAGACAATATGCTTTAATCCATGAAAGGTCTGTGTGTTTGCAAACCAGATTATTTTAGGAGAAAGGTAACATGCAGAGAGAAGTATAAACTTTCTCGGCAAACTGCATGTTTATGGGCTAAATTAGATTAGCAAATGTTTTTTTTGCAAAAGCATTCAATGTGCCAGAAGTATGTCTACAGCTGCCCTCCAAAAAAATACAACACAATAATTTACATATTGTTAATTGTAATTACTAAAATAGCTCTGACTAAGACTTTCCACTAAATATCTTAAATTAGATCTTGTTCTGTTGACATCAATGGGATTATTTACATTAGCAAAGTTTAAATATGTGCATAAGTGCCTGTAGGATTCAACCCTTAGAAACAAACATTTCTCCAGGTAAATGTAATCAGCCTATCCACTTTACTAAACTAAGCAAATCTGCAAATAAACATTTCTACAAAAACATATATAAAAGGTAATAGCTGGTGTGTTTCTAAACTTTATCAATTTAGCACAATAAACTATACTCGACAGTATGAAGTATAACTCTGTGCTGTAAAACAATTAGAAAACAGAACTCCCAAAATATAACCACTTGTAAACAATTGATGTGTTCCTGTGAAAACAACTGAAGATTTATTACATATTCTAGTGCAAGGCAAAAGTGATTTTCATTAGTGTGTTTCAGTAATATGCATAGAAGGTGTCATATTGGGCTCTCACATCTCTAGATTTCAATTCCATACCTTTCCTGTTTGCCATTATAAATGTCTGAATCGTGGTTATCCATATGTGAGCAGTTCACATAAATGGGCAAAAATGGCCTTGAGTCTTGTCACCCTTTATCAGCTATTTATCTAAATTCAGTTGTTGAGAGGAATGCAGCCATGGATCTCTCTGTATCCTGTGCAACAGAGGCAATGTTTTTAACTTGACAACATTGCACAGTTTTTTCAGCAGGCTAATGGATATCAGAATGAAAGATAACTTAGAAACACCTAAGAGAGAAATGTTACAGTAATCCGATACTAATTACCTGCTTATGTTCCTGGATGTTAAGTTATCCAACAAAAGGACAAAAAGTTCCAGTGTCCATACTCACAACTCTAATATAGAGACCCATTGTTAGAATCCTGGTGGTAAGGGTTCCATCTTAAATTCCCATTAAATTTGGTATTGTTGTTGTTTTCATTTATTTATATTCTGATAGTCCCTGGTGGATGTTGTGTAAAGAGCAAGACACATCATATAAATGGTTCGGGGTGGTAGTGCTGTTGAAAAGGATCTGGGGGTTATAGCGGATCACAAATTGAATGAGTCAACAATGTAATGGAGTTGCAAAAAAAGCTAATCCTGTGGGGTGTGTTTTGTGTGTCCCTTTCTACTCAGCACTGGTCAGGCATCAGCTGGAGTACTGTGTCCAATTCTGTCACAGATGTGGACCAATTGGAGAGAATTCAGATGAGAGCAACAAAAATGATAAAAGGCTTAGAAAACCTGATGTATGGAGGAAAAGTTAAAAACAACCGGGCATATTTAGTTTGGCGAAAAGAAGACTGAGGGGGGACCTGATAAGTTTTCAAATATGGCAAAATCTGTTATGAAGAGAATAGTGATCAATTGTTCTCCATGTCCACTTAAGGTAGGACAAGAAGTAATGGGTTTAATCTGCAGCAAGGGAGATTGAGGTTAGAGATGAGGAAAAACTTTCTAACTATAAGGGTAGTCGAGTTCTGGAATACGCTTCTGTGGGAGGTTGTGGAATCCCCATCACTGGAGGTTTTTAAGAACAGGTTAGACAAACACCTGTCAGGGATGATGTTTACTTGGTCCTGTCTCAGGAAAGGGGGCTGTCTAGATGACCTCTCAAGGTCCCTTACAGCCCTACATTTCTAGGATTCTATGATAAAGGAACCACATGAGCACAGTGGGGTCCAAATAACTGTTTACTAATTATATATATCATGCAATGCCCTAGCTCGGGGTGGGAAAACTTTTTGACCTGAGGGCCACATCTGGGTATGGAAATTGTATGGCAGGCCATGAATGCTCATGATATTGGGAGTTGGGGTGCAGAAGAGGGTGAGGGGTTTGGCTGGGTGTATGGGTTCGGGGTGGGGGTGAAGATGAGAGGTTGGGGTTCAGGAGGATGCTCTGGGCTGGGACCGAGGAGTTCAGAGGGTGGGAGGGGGATCAGGGCTGGAGCAGGGGGTTGGGGCACAGGAGAGGGTTAAGGGTGTAGGCTCCGGGCGGTGCTTATCTCAAGCAGCTCCTGGCATGTCCTCCCTCTGGCTCCTATGCAGAGGCGTGGCCAGGTGGCTCTGAGCACTGCCCCATCCTCAGGCGCCGCCCCTGCAGCTCCCGTTGGCCATGGTAGCCAACCAATGGGAGCTGTGGGGGCAGTGTGCAGAGCCCCCTGGCTGCTGCTTCTGGGAGCCGTGCAGTGGCGGGCAAGCTCCTGACCCCGCTCCCCAGCTAGAGCTCGAGGGCCAGATTAAAATGTCTGAAAGGCCAGATGCAGCCCCTGGGCCATAGTTTGCCCACTCTTGACCTAGCTACATATATACACTGCTGTTCTGGTGGCTTATGAAACGCAGAGGACCAGAGTAGAGGGCTCTCAAACTATTTAAAGGGATACTACTTTATTCTATGCACTAGCCAATGGTGCCAGTCAGGATTGGGAACCTTTGTATTGGGTATAAGTACATAAGAAAATACAATTCCTGTTGTGAAGAATTTACAATTGAGATTGCAATCTGATGCACCTTAGGAGTGTAACAAACAAACAATAGGCTGGAAATGGGAGAGGCAAATCTGTATAAGAATTATTACTAAGGCCCTCACCATTCCAAACGCTTGTTGGAAACATTTATAGCACTGTTTTCTCTCCATAAATCACATAAGCTACCTAAACTGTGTTTGGTTCATGCATCCTAATTTTAAATATCTTCTGCCGCCAAATATTTTCACTTATTATTTATGCAATATAAGGAACATGCTATCCATGTACAACAAAAGTGCCAACTTTCAAATCACCCTTAATAGTATCATATACTGCTGTCTAATTTTACCTGGAGTCCCAATGACATTTATTAATTGGTGGCATCTAGGACTGAACCACCTGGGGGACACTATACGGCAGTGGTTCTCAACTGATAATACATTCTGGGCTGCCCCTGACCCAGACCTCGTGGAGCCTGATGGCTGCTCCAGACCCGGACTCTGGAGTTCGCAGGACTGGCTGGGAGCCCTGGAACCCCATCACGCAGGGTGGCCTGGCAGCTCGGACCCTTCCGCACTGGGTAGCTGGGAACCCAGTGGACCCCGGGCATGTGGGCTGGCTGTTAGCACACAGCTGAGCTGGGCTGCAGCTGTGTGCTAACTGGGCCACAAGCAGCCCATGATCTGTGGGCTGAGAACTGTTGTTACACGGTATGTTCTGTGGTGGGCTGTTTTTATTTGTAAAGTTCCAGTAGGAGTCATTTGGCCATATTAGGGCTTCAGTCCCATCTGACTTCTTCAGTCCTCACTACTGATGCTGTTTTACAGACACTTCCTCTGTGTTGCCAGTTCTTGTGATTTTTATCACAAGCCTCATACTACTTAGTGTTTATTCTTTTTAAAGTCCCAGCTCGTATGATTGTGAGAATCTCAGTTTTCATTTAATACTCCCCCTCTCCCTTCCCCCTACCCTCTTGAAATCTGAGTTTCTAACCAATGTGAGATTGGAAAAAAGCTTGTAAAATGTAAATCCTAAAAAATACAAAAGCCAAATAAAGAGAATCCAAAATGTATTATTTTTTAAAATCTCTATTTTAAAGCCATTTTCCTTTCTTTTTTTTTTTTTTTGTGGGGGGAGGGTCTAATTCATGATTTTTGAACACTTCCATTTGGCAGTACTGTTACCTATTGTATACTTGGTACCCAGGTAAACATTTTTAATTATTATTTTTAACAATAACATGCTTTAACTTATAAAATATCTAAAGTGACAGGGTCGGATAGCTCAAATACTACTTATGTGATGAAGCTTTTACCTCCTAGGTTGTTGATTCTACTCTAACTTGGGACAGTGATGACTAAAAGCTATTGCCATTTGGTGGATGTAGTCCAGTCCACAGTGGCCCCTCCAGGTGCTCAGATACTAGGGCAATGAGGGTGATAGAAAAGTCCTGCACAGAGAGGGTTGAAAGAAGATTGGTTGGTGTGATGTAGGGAAGCTTGCAATGCTATTGCAAATGCTATACCTGCCAAGCCAGAGGGCTTCATTTTCCAGAATTTGTCATCACACTTCAGTGTGCCTTTCATACATTTATACACACAAAATTTAAACATCTATTTAAAATGGATTAATTGTTAAACTGCTGAGTGAAAGTATGCTAGCTAACCAGCTGTAATTGGTTTCAGCTCAATATAACATTATCATGAGTCGGTGATTAATCTGACATTGTGCTCTAAATAGAGATGACAGACACATACAACCGAAGCACAGAAGTGTCTGATAGCATTAGTAAGATGTGTGGAGCTGTAGTGTGAAGACAGGTTTTCCATATCTTGCCATTCCACTGAGATGCAAGATAGCAGTAGTTTCTTTCCTTGTAAGCAATTTCCTGACCAATTGCTTCTAATCAAAACACTTCGTTAGGGCAAAAATCAACCATGAAAAAGAAGGACTTTTCAGACACCCCACCAGGTGAGTCACTAGCAGGGTGGGGAGTGAAAATGGCCCCATCCCGTAATGCAAAGCTTAAATATAAGTAAAAATTTTGATATACCCTGTCAGCCAGCTTCCAGCATTGCTGATATCTCTTAGGCCTTGCCTTCACTGGGGAAAAAAGTTGTTTTACACTAGTGCCTATCTAAATCTGCAGACACAAGTGCAAACTGCCTTCTCTTCGCTAGGATTTTACCTTGTGTTAGTTACCATGTGTTAGCTAACATGAGGTAAAGAGGCACCCTAAAGCTTCTGTTGTTCACTTTTCACCAGCCACCACCAGGGGTGTTAACGCATCCCAAAAGGCAAGTGTTGAGAACACAGGTAAAAAATCAGCAAAGTGGGGTTGGGAACCAATTCCCTTTGGAGGGTGGAAGCTTAAATATGAACAAAGGAGTAGGACGAAGGATTGGCTAACTATTTCAGGTACTAATTGCTATCAAACTCTAATGTGGTTTGAGGAGGGTGGATTTGTGTGTCTCACTTTTATTGGCTGTTTATAGCTGCTCACTTCTCCAGCTTTGCTTACTAGGCACCATTTTGGGACATCTTTCAAAGCCTGCCCTGAGCAGTTCCCCTTCTTCTGGACCTCCTTCTAATTGACTTTCTGTGGTCTTCACCACCTTCCTCCACCCCGCCATGCAACATATATGTTTTAGTCAGAACAACAAAATAGAAAAGTCTCTTAGAGAGCACAGCACTCTGCACCGATAGAGTGTACTACTCTGAGCTCAAAAACAGAGAGTGCTTATAAAATGGGGAGTGTGCTTAGAAACTTAAAGATGCAGCACACAGAAAACAAAAAGCATCATAGATCTGTAGCTAGAAACATCACACTGGAGTACAGTATTATACCTTGTAAATTTAGGGTTGCCAACCCTCCTGGTTTCACTGGGAGTCTCCTGGAATCGGGCTCTCTTTCCCGGAGGCTACTAAAGCCAAACCAGGAGATTTTAGGCACTAAAAGTCTGGGAGCCCAGTGGAGCGAAGGCAGGCTCCCTGCCTGTCCTGGCTACGCACCTCTCCCGGAAGCAGCTGGCACATCCCTGTGGCCCCCCGTGGTGGGGTGGGTGGAGGGAGGGTGTGACAGGGGTCTCCGTGCATGGGAACTGCAGCCAATGGGAGCTGTGGAGGGAGGTGCCTGTGGGCTGGGGCAGTGCACTGAGCCCCTTGGTGCCCCCCCTCCAGGGGCTGCAGGAACAGGTCGGCCACTTCCAGGAGTGGTGCAGGTAGGGAGTCTGCCTTAGCCCTGCTGCACCGCCAACCAGGAGCTACCTGAGATAAGCGCCGCCCAGCTGGAGCCCACACCCCCTCCTGCACCCCAACCCCCTGCCCTAGCCCCGAGCACCCTTCCACACCCAAACTCCCTCCTGCACCCCAACCCTCTGCCCCAGCCCAGAACCTGTACCCAAACTCCCTCCCACACCCCAACCCGCTGCCCCAGCCTGGTGAAAGTGGGTGAGGGTGGTGGAGAGCGAGAGATGGAGGGAGAGGGGATGGAGGGAGTGAAGGGTGGGGTTGGGGTATGGCCTCAGGGAAGGAGCAGGGGTATCTTTCAAAGCTTGTTTGGGTTTGTGCAATTAGACAGTTGGCAACCTTATGTAAAGAGGACATAAACTGGAGAACTTAAGAAATTCATGATTTTTGCATGCTTAGATGTTTCTGAAATGGACTGGAAAATCAGGGGTCAGCACAAATAAATATACTTTTTACAGGAGTAAAACTCAGAAAATAGAAGTACCTCTTGCGGGTGAGGCTGGCTTTATTTTCTGGTACTGAGTCAAATTCTGAACACAGTTCAAAGACATTGCCCATATTTTTACTCCTACGGTATGGCAAACAAACACACACAAAGCTTAGACTCCACTTTCATGAAGCTCATGGGCTCTGGCTTCCAGGCACCAGCCATCTCTAGGACATGTTCTCCTGTTTCACTGTCTGCTTCTCTTCTCTTTTTAACCTTAATTGGCAGGATTAAGGTAATGAGACCAAATCTCTTGATTTACTAAGTTACTGGTGAGGTTTAGCTGCTTTCTGCCAGCTTCAGGCAAGCTGGAGATGGGGAAGAGCGTCTCTTCAGGAGTTCTGTTCCCAGGCACCTTCAAGAGCCAGCTTGGATGAGGATTTCGTATTAATCTAATCCCCAGGGCATGGTAGCTGGCATTCTAGGAAGCAGCCAATGGCTTATAAACATACCATACATGCACAAGGGGAAAAAACATAAAAATAGGTCTACAGTATTCAAACACATTGCATTCTTTTGTCCTAGAGTCATGGAAGTTATATGTGGAAAAGACCTAAAAAGTCTGCCTCCCTTTTGTCCCACCAAAAACTACTTGCATGAAAAAATCCCCCCTCTACTCTAATGGCTATTCCTACTATAGTTCTATTGGCTGCCCATTAACATGAGGATAACTTTTTAACTGTAGTTTCTAAAACTGTGCTGCACACAGTTTATTTGGCTACAGAGGTAGCTAAACAGTAGTCAGCACTAGTTCAGGTAGCGATAGTGATCACGGGTAGTGATCATCGGCTCCATGTCTAGTTAGCAGCCGGTATCAAGTGGAGTGTCCCAGGGGTCGGTCCTAGGGCCAATTTTGTTGAACATCTTCATTAATGATCTGGATGATGGCATGGATTGCACCCTCAGCAAGTTTGCAGATGACATTAAGATGCGGGGAGAGGTAGATAAGCTGGAGGGTAGGGATAGGGTCCAGAGTGACCTAGACAAATTGGAGGATTGGGCCAAAAGAAATCTGATGAGGTTCAACAAAGACAAATGCAGAGTCCTGCACTTAGAATGGAAGAACCCCATGCACTGCTCCAGGCTGGGGACTGACTGGCTAAGCGGCAGTTCTGCAGAAAAGCACCTGGGGATTACAGTGGACGAGAAGCTGGATATGAGTCAACAGTGTACTCTTGTTGCCAAGAAGGTTAGTGGAAGATTGGGCTGCATAAGTAGGAGCATTGCCAGCAGATCGAGGGAAGTGATTATTCCCCTCTATTCGGAGTGTTGCATCCAGTTTTGGGCCCCCCCAACTACGGAAAGGATGTGGACAAATTGGAGATAGTCCAGCGGAGGGCAATGATTAGGGGGCTGGGACACATGACTTATGAGGAGAGGCTGAGGGAACTGGGCTTGTTTAATCTGCAGAAAGAAGAGCGAGGGGGGATTTGATAGCTGCCTTCTACTACCTGAAGGGGAGTTCCAAAGAAGATGGAGCTCTGCTGTTCTCAGTTGTGGCAGATGACAGAACAAGGAGCAATGGTGTCAAGTTGCAGTGGGGGAGGTTTAGGTTGGATATTAGGAAACACTGTTTCACTAGGAGGGTGCTGAAGCACTGGAATGGGTTACCTAGGGAGGTGGTGGAATCTCCATTCTTAGAGGTTTTTAAGATCCGGCTTGACAAAGCGCTGGCTGGGATCATTTAATTGGGGTTATACTACTCTGAGCAGGGGGTTGGACTAGATGACCTCCTGAGGTCTCTTCCAACCCTATTCTATGATTCAGTTGCACCCATTGGTAACACCCAGCAATAACTCATTTTTTTCTAGTGCAGACCAGTCTTATATGTGTAGCTTGTGCATTACCATGGTTCACTTTCAATTCAGGAGCTATTTTTTTTTAATGAGCCAATAGAGCTGCTAAGCTCTGTCTCAGCTGGAAATCACTCTTTACACAGGACACACAGATCCTGCTTTTCCTTTTTCTCCTAAACCATTCAGAATGACCTTTGCAGTCAAATGATGAAACTGTTTTGAATCTCGTATAGGCTTCACAGTATCTTGATGTATGAGGATCTTGGCATTTCAAAGTAGGATATATATTCAGTGTCTGTTTAAAATATATGAAGTGGATGCTCTTAAAATTGTTCAAAGGATTTCAGCCCTTTACCACCATGCATCCTTGTCATAATCAAATAAATTTTCACCTATCCATATTTCTTAAACATTCTAGGTTTGACTTCAAAATTAAGAAGATACACCAGAGTGGGATCAGAGCACAAAGGGAAGAGATTGTCTACACACCTTCTGCCAAATTGAGAAGTTGTGTGATATTTGCTATTAGATTACCAAAACTTAATTTGTTTTTGAAACTGTGGCACTCAGCAAACATCCCTGTAACATTGGTTCTAGGATGTGACTTAGCTGTGTGTGCCAAAAGCATTCTTCTTGTTTAAATTAAACATGGAGAGTTTATGCTGCCTGGAAGTCAGGTGACTGTAACATCATCCTTTGTTATAAAGCCATGCCGACTATCCCTTTCTTATAAAGCACAGCCCATGAACTCTGTGAACCTGCAGTCTGGGGCAAAATCCCTAGATTTGTAGCATGCTACTACAGCAGCCTGGAAATTCTACGTCAGCTTCATTTAAATTTAAGGCATGACTATTTTAATTAATGAAATATGAAAGTGAATACAATAATCAGCATAATAGTAGCTTGTTTTGATATTAAATCCAGTTGTTTACATTGTCCTCACATTTTCAGTTTTCAGTATTTTGCCGAACTATGTGATGACAATGTGTAATTACATCATGTCAGAGTTGAAGCTGAAGGCCTTTGGATGCTGAATTGGTCTTTTGGTACTTAAGGTGGTGGGGAAGCATTTTAATACTGTGGGATAAGCCTGTTAATTGAATTCTTCTGCTAAAATGATCATCCATTAAAAAGTTCACACCTCTCAGGGCTACTGTTTCAAGTCTCCTGCAGACTCAGGAAAACAACTCTGCATTAGTTTATACTTGGTTCATATTTTAAAGGTTATCTTCAAACCATGAAGGATAGAAACAATTTTTTAATGAAAACTTTGATTCTGGAGTACAATTATGTGCAGTATGATATAAAGGTGTGTGTACATGTATATGTAATATTTCCATTTGGGTACTTCATCTGGATATATTAGTATGTTATATTTACACTTTGGTGCTATTTTTGTTTGGTTTGTTGTTTTTATTGAAGGGCATTTCATTTCTTTTTAGTCCAAAGAGAGTGGAATCCCAAGAGCTTAGTGGTTGTTTTCTTATGTCTTATCCTTTCTAGGGTTTTGTAGGCATGGAATTTGTTTATGCTTCTGTGCTGTTTATTTCTATGGTCAGGGAAAAAGCAGGGCAGAGTCTATTGCAATGTATGTATCTTTTGATACTTTTATTCTTCTGCCTGTGTCCCAGAAAATCAGGAATGCTGCTTAGACTTACCAGGCAGTGTGGGCCTTTTATTTTTGTCTTGTCTTGTCTTTTATGGCACCATACTTTATTATTGAGTCCCCCTATAATCACTTTATCACTTCTCAAAGCATGTACACAAGCTCTGTTTGTGCTTCACAACCATTGTCTGCCATGAACTTGCCTTTATGAGTAGTGTCTGTGCTGAAGGCAATAGTTTCCTAACCCCATTACTTGGGTTTTGACAGCTCAAGGCTTTCCAGGGCATCTGCCACGCCATACAACCTGCTTTGCTGGCAGCATTAGGTGCCTGAAATATCCTTGTTTTCTTTCTTCTATTAAATATTTTCAAGGGGCAAAGTAATATTATCAATGGGTGGGTGACCTAGTCTAAAGAGAATAAGGAATGTGATTGAAATTTGTACAGAAAAAGGGAAGATTCTAAAGATCTTTGTGTTATCATAGAATCATAGAATCATAGAATATAAGGGTTGGAAGGGACCCCAGAAGGTCATCTAGTCCAACCCCCTGCTCAAAGCAGGACCAATTCCCAGTTAAATCATCCCAGCCAGGGCTTTGTCAAGCCTGACCTTAAAAACCTCTAAGGAAGGAGATTCTACCACCTCCCTAGGTAACGCATTCCAGTGTTTCACCACCCTCTTAGTGAAAAAGTTTTTCCTAATATCCAATCTAAACCTCCCCCACTGCAGCTTGAGACCATTACTCCTCGTTCTGTCATCTGATACCATTGAGAACAGTCTAGAGCCATACTCTTTGGAACCCCCTTTCAGGTAGTTGAAAGCAGCTATCAAATCCCCCCTCATTCTTCTCTTCTGCAGGCTAAACAATCCCAGCTCCCTCAGCCTCTCCTCATAACTCATATGTTCCAGCCCCCTAATCATTTTTGTTGCCCTTCGCTGGACTCTCTCCAATTTATCCACATCCTTCTTGAAGTGTGGGGCCCAAAACTGGACACAGTACTTCAGATGAGGCCTCACCAATGTCGAATAGAGGGGAACGATCACGTCCCTCGATATGCTCGCTATGCCCCTACTTATACATCCCAAAATGCCATTGGCCTTCTTGGCAACAAGGGCACACTGCTGACTCATATCCAGCTTCTCGTCCACTGTCACCCTAGGTCCTTTTCCGCAGAACTGCTGCCTAGCCATTCAGTCCCTAGTCTGTAGCTGTGTATTGGGTTCTTCCGTCCTAAGTGCAGGACCCTGCACTTATCCTTATTGAACCTCATCAGATTTCTTTTGGCCCAATCCTCCAATTTGTCTAGGTCCTTCTGTATCCTATCCCTCCCCTCCAGCGTATCTACCACTCCTCCCAGTTTAGTATCATCCGCAAATTTGCTGAGAGTGCAATCCACACCATCCTCCAGATCATTTATGAAGATATTGAACAAAACCGGCCCCAGGACCGACCCTTGGGACACTCCACTTGATACCGGCTGCCAACTAGACATGGAGCCATTGATAACTACCCATTGAGCCCGACAATCTAGCCAACTTTCTATCCACCTTATAGTGCATTCATCCAGCCCATACTTCTTTAACTTGCTGACAAGAATACTGTGGGAGACCGTGTCAAAAGCTTTGCTAAAGTCAAGAAACAATACATCCACTGCTTTCCCTTCATCCACAGAACCAGTAATCTCATCATAGAAGGCGATTAGATTAGTCAGGCATGACCTTCCCTTGGTGAATCCATGCTGGCTGTTCCTGATCACTTTCCTCTCATGCAAGTGCTTCAGGATTGATTCTTTGAGGACCTGCTCCATGATTTTTCCAGGGACTGAAGTGAGGCTGACTGGCCTGTAGTTCCCAGGATCCTCCTTCTTCCCTTTTTTAAAGATTGGCACTACATTAGCCTTTTTCCAGTCATCCGGGACTTCCCCGGTTCGCCACGAGTTTTCAAAGATAATGGCCAATGGCTCTGCAATCACAGCCGCCAGTTCCTTCAGCACTCTCGGATGCAACTTGTCCGGCCCCATGGACTTGTGCACGTCCAGCTTTTCTAAATAGTCCCTAACCACCTCTATCTCCACAGAGGGCTGTCCATTTCTTCCCCATTTTGTGATGCCCAGCGTAGCAGTCTGGGAGCTGACCTTGTTAGTGAAAACAGAGGCAAAAAAAGCATTGAGTACATTAGCTTTTTCCACATCCTCTGTCACTAGTTTGCCTCCCTCATTCAGTAAGGGGCCCACACATTCCTTGGCTTTCTTCTTGTTGCCAACATACCTGAAGAAACCCTTCTTGTTACTCTTGACATCTCTGGCTAGCTGCAGCTCCAGGTGCGATTTGGCCCTCCTGATAACATTCCTACATGCCCGAGCAATATTTTTATACTCTTCCCTGGTCATATGTCCAACCTTCCACTTCTTGTAAGCTTCTTTTTTATGTTTAAGATCTGCTAAGATTTCACCATTAAGCCAAGCTGGTCGCCTGCCATATTTACTATTCTTTCGACTCATTGGGATGGTTTGTCCCTGTAACCTCAACAGGGATTCCTTGAAATACAGCCAGCTCTCCTGGACTCCTTTCCCCTTCAAGTTAGTCCCCCAGGGGATCCTGGCCATCCGTTCCCTGAGGGAGTCGAAGTCTGCTTTCCTGAAGTCCAGGGTCCGTATCCTGCTGCTTACCTTTCTTCCCTGTGTCAGGATCCTGAACTCAACCAACTCATGGTCACTGCCTCCCAAATTCCCATCCACTTTTGCTTCCCCCACTAATTCTACCCAGTTTGTGAGCAGCAGGTCAAGAAAAGCGCCCCCCCTAGTTGGCTCCTCTAGCACTTGCGCCAGGAAATTGTCCCCTACGCTTTCCAAAAACTTCCTGGATTGTCTATGCACCGCTGTATTGCTCTCCCAGCAGATATCAGGAAAATTAAAGTCACCCATGAGAATCAGGGCATGCGATCCAGTAGCTTCCGTGAGCTGCCGGAAGAAAGCCTCATCTACCTCATCCCCCTGGTCCGGTGGTCTATAGCAGACTCCCACCACTACATCACTCTTGTTGCTCACACTTCTAAACTTAATCCAGAGACACTCAGGTTTTTCTGCAGTTTCGTACCGGAGCTCTGAGCAGTCATACTGCTCCCTTACATACAGTGCTACTCCCCCACCTTTTCTGCCCTGCCTGTCCTTCCTGAACAGTTTATAACCATCCATGACAGTACTCCAGTCATGTGAGTTATCCCACCAAGTCTCTGTTATTCCGATCACGTCATAGTTCTTTGACATCACCAGGACCTCCAGTTCTCCCTGCTTGTTTCCAAGGCTTTGTGCATTTGTATATAAGCACTTGAGATAACCTGTTGATCGCCCCTCATTCCCAGTATGAGGCAGGAGCCCTCCCCTCACAGACATTCCTGCCTGTGCTTCCTCCCAGTATCCTGCTTTCCCACTTACCTCAGGGCTTTGGTCTCCTTCCCCCGGTGAACCTAGTTTAAAGCCCTCCTCACTAGGTTAGCCAGCCTGCTCGCGAAGATGCTCTTCCCTCTCTTCGTTAAGTGGAGCCCGTCTCTGCCTAGCACTCCTTCTTGGAACACCATCCCATGGTCGAAGAATCCAAAGCCTTCTCTCCGACACCACCTGCATAGCCATTCGTTGACTTCCACGATTCGACGCTCCCTACCTAGGCCTTTTCCTTCCACGGGGAGGATGGACGAGAACACCACTTGCGCCTCCAACTCCTTTATCCTTCTTCCTAGAGCCACATAGTCCGCAGTGATCTGCTCAAGGTCATTCTTGGCAGTATCATTGGTGCCCACGTTATGCAGATTGTTTTCTCACAGACTCCTTTGTTAAATGATCTGACCATCTATGATTTTTCAAAAGCATGTTTGCTACATTTCACAGGCTAAATTTTCAAAAATGACCACCGATTTTGTACCTGTGTACCAAAGTGATTTGTACAGGCAAATGGGTGTTTGCATGTGCACATACCTATTTTGTGTGCTCTAATGCCCATCTTACTCCCAAAAAGGTAGCTATTGTAGTTCCAATCACAAATATTAAATGTCTTGGGGATAGTCTTTAAGGCCCACAATGAGCAAGACCCCAGCCAGCTCTCAGATGATCTCTTTCCAGAGTCCCCCATGACAAGTGTGGCCGTTAGAGCTTGCTACTGAAGGAGTGTAGGGACAGGCCTCAAACTTTAGAACTCTTTACAGTCAGAAGATCAGAATACTCATAAGTTTTTAGTAACCTTTAGGGCACAATGTGTGAAGCATGTCATCTTGCAAGTTTTCCCTCAATATCTGTGGCAGCAGAATGGCCAACGATCTGTCCAGAAACCAAACTTCCAGCCCACTCAGTTATGCAGAGGAAAGAATGAAGAGAGGGGCTGTCTCTTTTTGGACACTTGTTATTAATAATTAGCTGTATAATGTGTGTGATGCATAAACAGACAAAGATGTTGTTTATAATATATGGGCATCTAATGTGTATGTTATTTGTTAATGTTAATGGCTGCAGCATTTTAATTCTCAAGACTCTATCTTTGTTTACTGTTAGTAGTTAATAAAGTCCTGTAAGTGGAACCTTGCATGCAATTAGGAAGAAAATCTTAATCTAAAGAAGATGCACTTAATGAAGCTGGGAGAGCAAAATATATTTGTAATAGCAATGAAAAAATATTATGGTGTGCCAGAATTTTGTAAGCGGGATTCAGTGGATTTTCAGCATTCTCTTTTGCTGGCTGCGAAGATGCAAAATTAGGTGATTTTTCATTGACTATTGTGCTTTTACTCAAGATATGGATTTAATAGATTAGAAAAATGGCCTCTGAGTAGATGGTGTATCTTTCTATCTATAGTGTATCTGAAATGTGGTCATTGCCACACTTGTGAATGTGAATATTTTATGTGCTGTGTTTAAAAAACAAGCAAACGATGGAAACCATAGTAGTTCTGCTATGCAATGAAGTACACAACAGCAATGCAAAGTTTTCAGAAAAGAACTGATATAATAACATGAAACTCATTTCTTACCAAGCTGTTTTAATTTTAATTATTACAGTTACCAGAGAGAGGCTAAACGTGCCAGAGACATTCCAGTGTACGCAAACATGGGTGGTGGTCACAAGCTTCTGGGCACATCCGTTCATTTGCTGTCTGTGTCTGTGACTACCTGCTGTGAAACCTGGCACGTGTTTGCCCTCATGCTCAGAAATGCCACCCTAAAAACTGTACTTCCAAGAATGACATTCATAAACTACTCAGCTGAGAATGTCAATTGGCCAGTGCTGTGACAGACTCACTGGTAGAATAGACCCCTGCACCACAAAGGCTACATTAGCATAGGTACACAGGCATGTCAGTGGGTCATGGAGCCATTCAACATCATTCATGCAATTCACTTTTTCAGTTCATTAGATCATTTTTAAAAACAAATATTTGCCACTATGCAGGGTGCATAGTGCAAAATACAGCAGGAGCATTATTCAAACTTAAACTGGCATACAGCCAGGCCTGCCATCAATGTGCCATGCTGCTACATTCTCAGAGCTTGACCCTCCAAGTTGCTGAATACTTCCCATAAGGTGCTGAACTCCCTCAGCTCTTATTAACTTCATTGGGAGTTGATGTTGCTCAGCACCTTATACAACATCAGAATGGCCAGATTCTATGAATGAGTGTAAAACAATAGAGACTTTATCCCTTCAACGTGGAGAAGTGTGGGGTCTAATCTACTCAGTGTTTGGATTTCATTATTGTGAAAAATGCTGAAGTACATCCAGAAGTGTTGGTACTGTGTCATGAATGTTTGAAAAACTTCCAGAATAGTATTTTACTATAATCATGAGGTGGTGGTTATAGAGGCCTTCATGATTGCTCCATTTAAAGCCTATATTGCCATGGACTTGTATCTCAACCATAAAAATTGACTGTGGGCTGAAACGTGGCTTATAGTGTCTCACTAAAGCAGGGGATTCATTTAGAATAACAAGTATTGCAGGTGTGTAGGAAAGGCTTTGTAACAGAAGTCTTATAGGATTACAGCAGAGTGCCCACGCATGGCACCCACAGTGACATGATCTGTAATGACTGACAGAATCACTGTAGGGAATAGTGTCAGTGTTCTGATTTGCCATGTAAACCCACGTATAAAATAGTCTTTGTACCAACTAGCTTAACAACAAACTAATCAGCACAATGGTAATGAATCTATTACTTCACAAAGTATGCGCATCTTTCATGTTGGGTGCAGATATGGTTTAGAGCTGTCCCTATGCACCAGAGGGAGAAAAAGCCTGGCACTTGCACAGTTGGGTCGTTGATGAGACTTTTTGTTGGGTACATCGGAAGCCACCCAGGCTTCAGACCGTTTTCGGTGAACATCCTTATCTTCTGCAAGGAGGGCTGTGGCATGAGACTAGAAGGATTTTCTTGGTTTTTAGTTGGTGGCGGGGGTATGTGTTTTAGGTCATGGTGGAGCACTAGTGAGGTATTTGCCATGATCTTAATGCTCTCCCTAGCTGTCGCCGCATCTCGTTGGATGCACATACTTACTCCATAGGTGGAAAGTGAGGGAATCGCTGGACTGCAGCTTGGTGTAGTCATGGCTACCCCCTCTGCTCTAGACTGGGTAAGAGACCAGTTGTGGTCATGCTGTTGCTTTCACTGTTGTACTATTGCCATAAGAAAGATGATTACTTCAACGCAATTACAGTTTAGAGTCAAGAAACCATGAACTAACCAATTCCCTACAGACTCTCAAAGATCTCTTATAGCCTTTGACAATAAAATATGTTGCAAAAAATTCATAGACATTTATAGGCTAGATTGCAGCAGCATATTCACATCGGTGATCATTATACTGTAAGCCCTGTGACCTGAAGCTCTAGAGAGAAAGGAACTTTCTGCCCCACCTATTGATGAACAGAGGTGCTAGATGGCTACAGAGATTTATTTGCATAGGCTTTCTACCCAGAATTCCTTAAGTGACATTTTCTGAATCACCATAACTGTACACAAACCAATAAATGGTTGGGTAGTAGAACTGAACTGAAAGAGAAGAGGGGAAAAAGACTCTTTGTGGTAAAGACTCTGCTGAAGAGATCTATAGTTATGCTAGAAAGGATTCGATTTTTATTGGTAAATGTTAATTAACATTGACTTTACTATCCACACACAAATTGATTTTAAAAAATTTCTATCAATAATAGAAATTTACAGGTAGGCAAAGTTAAAAAAAATTGCTCAAGAATGTATTGGAATTTGATTTAAGGATACTTGCTTTGTATATTTTTGACAGGTGAAGTTTACAATTTGTGTTTTAACAGTTATAAAGCTTTAATGTATTGAATTTCAACATCTATTGACATTAGTTATCTGACCTCCCAATAATTTCTGCAACTGTGAACATTTAAATCAATAAAAATAGGGAAAAAAGCATAAAAATCATCATTTTTCACAGCTGTGAATTTAAATCGATAAAAATTGAAAAAATGCTTTAAAATATTGATATCCATTAATTAGGCTAAAAACAATTCTGCCAAGCTTATCTATATGCTACTGGTTCCCTTCCAGGGAGGATCCTGCACTGTTGGGAGGACTGTGGTGGGAGATGGTTCAAAGAGAGGGCACTTTGCTGAACCCACAGAGGATAGTAACAGAGCAGGGTGAGCTCTGGGGAGGCCTCTCCTACTCACATTAAATAAAGAGGAAATTCCTATAGCTAGGATGGGTGGTGGAGGCTCAAGACAGGACCAGGCAGCACTTCCCAATGGAGTAAAGACAAGCCTACCTGAGTGCACCTCAGGACTCCGGGACTATGCTATGCACTGACGCCAAACTGTATGAATGAGCTTTGGTGGATGGGGAAAGGGGAAGTGATGGGACAAAGGACATTTGCCTATTGGATATTCATGACAGCAGGTGGAGTTAATGGAGTATGATCAAAGTTACTATGGGGAAATATTTTATTTACCATTCATATAGATTGTTGCTGTATTCTGCCCCCCCCACACACACACACACAAATTTTTCTTTGTTTCATACACCGACACTGTGCTGGCAAATGGGGAAGCTATTGCCTATTAAGGATGTCATGGGAAGGTATTTAGTGACTGCCGAAATTCTGCATGGGCGCTTGAGCCAGTGGTATTTGTTAGTTTTAAGAGGAACCCCTACCTATCTGAACCGAGCCTTTGTGGCTGCTGACAACAACAGGCAGAAGGGTTACATAATACGAAGTTCTGAAGTGCTCTTCAATATGTCTCGTATATTTAGGTTAGTAATGTATGTATTTCTCTCACGCATCCGATTCTACTGCCAGAAAAAAAAAAAGTGTCTCAAAGGTTCCCACAAAAATCATTATCTTGTATTTCCTTTTTCCTCTTAAAAAAAATCACAATCTCAAGAAATTAAACTAAAAAAAATTAAAGTTAAGTGCTTTGCATAAAACTAGAAATGCAGTTAAATTCAGAGTTGAGGCTGAATTTCCATCCTTAACTCACTCTGGGTACGTGGGTATTATAGGGTTGTCCAAACAGTGGGTTGTGATTTTTACATATCATATATGCTGTTGTACCTCTACAAGGGGGTGGTTTAAAGTAGGAGTCTAAAATGGTTATGTAAAAATTACTCCTTCCTTATCAAATCTGTTCTTTGTGTTACCCAGTCATGTCTGCTTGCTTTAGTGATACAAATACATTTTTTCCTACTTTTTACTCCCATCATCCCTGCAGAACGAATGCTACTCTGGGAGGGTGAAATTAATTGAAATGTTTTTGGCTCACATAATAAAATTAACTAAATTCCAATTGCATTGACACCTCTGCAATGCCATTAACTTCAAATTATACCCTCAGTTACATTTATGCCACTCCACTAAAACAATAGGTAATTCAGAGCACAGTCTAAAGACCATGGGGTTGCAAAGGAGTGAACTGAGAGAAGCATTTGGCCTACAGAATCTTTGGCCCAGCTCCACAAAGGTGCTTAGTTTTTGCAATGTTCAGTGTCGTGATGCCTAACTTTTAGACATCTAGAAAACCATAGGCACGACATTGTGATTCCTCAAGCCTGAATTAGGTACCTATGCTTTCTACACAATGAATGGGCAGAGATAGCAGCCTCACAATGTGATCCATAAAAGCCAGCATGCTAGGTGCAGAGCCACCTAAACTAGCCAATGGGAGATGTCCGTGGCAGGTTGGCTAAGCCCTGCTCCTCGCAGAGAGACACTTATCTCTGCTAGCAATCCATGAACCAGAACCCGTCTCCTGGAGTCAGAAAGTTTAGATGCCTAAGCTGTTTTTTTTTCAGGAATGAGTTAGGTGCCTGCCTCGCTCCACGCAAAAATGGATGGAGGAGCTGGTGATGGGGCCCACCTTTATAATTTTCATCCCGGGGTTAGAACACTCACCTGGGATGTGGGAGACCCTTCTGGCAGAGAAGGGGAGAATTGAGCCTGGTCTCTCACATCCCAAGTGAGTGCTGTAAGCCCTGGGATGAAAGTTAAAAGGTGAGCACCACAACCACCACCTCCTCCAGATTTTGAATGAGAGCTGATCCGGGAGGCAGCCTCTGAGTATACCTACTGGATCGGACCCTTCATGCAACATTGGGGCAAATGCCTCTCCTCCCTTGGTTCATGATTCACTCTGGAACTTAGGTGGGAGATAAACAACTGGATGCCTAGAATGAAGCATCAAGAGAATTTCTTCCTTGAAAATTTAGTCACCAAGTGAGTTTAGGCACCTAGAGGGTTCAGCAGATTGCCGTAGAGCCTAAACCTGAGATTTATGTGCCTAACCTGGGGTCTATGTGACAAAGTACCTTTGCAGGATCCCACTCTTTGTAACTAGTGATCAGGCAAGATTTAGAGAGAGCACAACTTTGTTTTCAGACCCCAAAGTGAGTATGCAGAGTTGGCAGTTAGGAAAATCACCCTTTTACTGGTAAACTGAGCAAAGTTGATATGAAAATCAGTGAGACACAGTAAATGCAGAACCCCACAAAGCTGTTCTTACAAAGTCACTTCTCACAGTAAAACGCTTCTGTGAGTAGTTCCAGTCTTCTCTCAAAATGTCCTTGTCTTTATCTGAGAGATGCTTGATTAATTTAATTATTTTTATTGTGATGGTAGTTTAATATTTTACTAAGAAGCTACAGCTTTTAACAGTGGTTGCGGTCAATTTCCATTAGAATTTTAATAACTTAAAAGAGGCTCTTATTATCTCGTTTCTTGTACAATGATAAATTCATCCCTAGATATGTTTTAAGCTTGTGTCAGGTTTCAGCTATGTTACAGCTTTTCATAGCACTACTAGTACAAATGATCTCAGTCTCTCAACTTGATGATAATGGAGTCCTTTTTATAACTTGAAAGGCAGCTGCTTATTGATAGGGTGGTTAAAATTAACAGCAGCACAAGCGGTTACCACTGTGTTGGCATTGCCTTATCCTGTAGCACAAACCAAATAGAATGGAAACGGTGCAAGAGTTGCTATTGAATAAGGTCACCTATGAGGCTGCCTCTCATTCAACCTTTAGAGACCTAGTCTTACAGTGTTTTATTTCAGAACAAAGTCTGTATTGATAACTGTATATAACACTTCAAAATGATTCATCTCATCCTAAGGCAGAGAACAACGCAAAAATACCTGCTAGACCATGCAGTCCCATGTTCACAGAACAAATACAGTATAGGCAGCAGGTGTCCGTGCAGCACCCTCCAGAACAGCAGGAACCAAGGGTAAGTTGTTTGGTGTCTATGGCCTTTCTTCTGAGAGAGGAGAGCTGAGCAGTGCCAGCTGTGGTGGTGGCTTTGGTAAAGGGGTCCACTAGGATCTGGGTTGAAACCACTCACTCCTCTTTCAAATCCACCAGGGTTCAGTGATAATACCTCTTAGTCACTGCTCACTTGGGCTGGATTTGTGCTGACAACCTAGATGAGAGAGCGTCAATAACCTGTTACTGATCCTTCAAGCCAATTCTACAATTGATCTTAAAATGATTCTCCAAAGAATTTACAAATCCAGGAGCTTGTCAAATAAGGGAAGACAAATCAGTACGCTTCTGTATTTACCCTGAGCTTCAAAAGATGAACAAAACACATGTACAAATTAAAGCTGCAAAGTGAGGAAAAAGAAGGCACTTAATGATTGATAGCATGTTTCTATTGCTCCGACCCATTACTGCAGCATTTCCCGCACTTCCACCCACTGATCTGGAAAATGAATGTTACGTGCATCTTCAGAGATCTGTCCACAGTGTGTTACTGCCTGAAGTGTCTACATTTTATGCCCTCCACTGTGGTATCTTAGTTGACATGAAATTGTGAAAAGCAAATTTGACTATGCACTCCTCTAGGATTACTGAGGGGAGTAAACTAATTACAGGACTTGGAGGTCAAATAAAAGGAAATCATTGATTTGTCTTGTTCTTACTATTCTGGGAGAGAGAAATTATAGATGAGGTTAATGGTGCACTTCAATTAGGAAAATTCTGTATTAAACAAGAAATTTGAGAAGATGATAAAATCAATTAACAGTGGGGGTATGAAGACTCTAGGGCTACTGAGGGTATATTAGAAGCACTACAGCAGCACAGCTATGGTGATGTAGCAGTGCTGCTGTAGTGTAGACACTTCCTATATTGACAGAAGGGTTTTTTCCATCAATGTAGTTACTCCACCTTTCCAAGAGGTGGTAGCTAAATCAGTGGAAGAATCCTTCCATCGACCCAGCCATGTCTACACCAGGGTTAAGTTGACCTAGCTACGATGCTCGAGGTGTGAACATTTTCCACAGCCCTGAGTGAGATAGATAGGTAGACCTACATTTTAGTTGTAGACCAGGCCCAAGTTCCTCCAAGTTGCAGAGGTCAAGGGCCACAACACATACTAATACTTATAAAAATCTGACCTCTAGGGAAGAACCTGAACGTCAGGGATTAAGTCTTTCAGAATATGATTTCTCAATATATGTCGTTTAACTGTTATATGGTGAACTAGATGGGCAGTTTGGGCTCCCAACTAGCATTTGTTTAAGTGGGACGTCTAATTCTACCTTCTACTGTAGGTGAGCATACAAGAGGCAGAAGAACCTCCCTGAGTGACTTTCCCCTCCTCTCCAAAACTTGCCTACACCAGACAGAAATTTTTCATAGACTATAAATCATTAAAGTTCATGTGATCTCAAAGAAATGACAATGTCACTTGCTCACTGAAGGTCTACTGATAAAGTATCTTATTATTAAGGTGCCAAATGGAAATTATATTGCAAAACTGTGGAGAAAGTTGTACCATTTTGGGTATACTTAATGGGTATAATGCACTGAAGGGTAACGGGAGTGATACCCAATCCAAAAGCTGCATTGCTGTCTAGAGTTCTTATGCTATTTAATGTTATTTCAGAATGTATCATAAAGACAGTTTTAGAATACTTCATAAAATATAAATATGGCTTTGTGTTCATACAGTGCTTGTTAAAGGATGGCTGTTGTTGGTACATTTATGCACTGGCTCTCCAGGCAGTTTTCAATACCAGCTGTGCTGCAAGAACTGAAAGCAAGTATTTTTAAATGACGATTCGGCCTAACTGAGGATTTTAAGAGCACAAGACAAGAGAAATCATCTTCCTTTAGCACATTAAAGGGATCAAGAAGAAATAGCCATTTGTTAGACATTCCAAGATTTTGGGAGTAACAAGTCAGTTTTACAGATTCCACTAGCACATTCAAAAGATAAGTCATCTTGAAGAACTTTTTACCTGGTTTGGAATGTGGATGGGAAGAATTTTTTTCCTGGAGAACCAACACTTTTAAAGAAAATCAGCAGAGAAACAAATTACTGTGAGGAATAAGAGGGTGGGTGATTCCATAAAACTTACACTTTTTTCCAAAGCTTGGCGAATTCGCTACTCTCTCATTTGCCAGCCTTTATGGCATCCTTGAAGATTCTTTAGATTTACAATTTAGATTTCATGTCATTGGGATACTCCCCTAAACCTGAGAAATATCTACTTATTCAACAGACCCACCTCACTGACTCTTCAAAATCGTATATTTAGAGGAGAGAATACAGTATCAATATTTAAATGTTCCATCATTGTATAAAATCTCATCTCATCAGTACACTAGACCTTTGACAACCTCACTATGCAAAATTATACTAAGCTACTAGTTGTTAAAACCAGCATACAGTGGCTGGGGAGAATGGAAGTCTTCATGAAAAAACGGGGTGAAATCCTGGCCATATGCCTTTGACTTCAGTGGGCCCAGAATTTCATCATAATGTTTTTGCTGTCTCATTTATAATTTTTCACTGGTTTTCAGATTATGTGGGAAAGTCTGTTTCTGCAAAGAAGTAAAATTTATCTCAGGATCAAAATCATGCAACTCTGCTTTTTTAGATCTATTTTGGATATTTGGAAGGTGCCTATCACTACAATAACTATTTCTTCACTCATGAATATTTGCGACGTAAAAAAATAGTAGTTTCAGGTAGTTTTATGAATCTGCTACCAACAGAGAGAAAAGATGTATGGAACTGTTAGTAACAGGAATTTTATTGAAGAGTTAAAATATATACTAGATTTATTGTAAGTCAACTGATACTTAGTGCATTTGGTGGAAGTTCTGACAGAAATCAAACCATTAATAATTTGTTCATACCTAAAAGCATCTAATTACATGAATGAATATCTGAACAACAGCTCTTTCCTAGACCTTGAAATCAGAATTATAGGCTTTCAGTTTGATTTCTGAATTTGAATATATAACTTACAAATTAAGGTATTGTAATGTGGCCTCTGAACTCTGACACTCCCATCTTTAGTAGACATGAACCAATCAATCCGTTGCCATTTTTACTATTAACTTTTCTGAACTAAATTCTTCTGATTCTCAGATTAGCATGTGTATATGCACATTGCCGTCTACTGCAAAGTATGTCAGACCTGTCCAAGTATTTCTAATCATGTTGCTCCTTGGCAGCTACTATGGATATATGTTCTATAACAGATGAAGAAGCTTCTCCTTCAGTTCAGATTCTAGGGACTTGTAGGATTTTTTTTTTGAGCAAAAGCTTCTGAACTCTGTGTATTCTGCATTGTCAATTGTGAAGTCCTGTGCAGCTACAATAATGAAAATAGTTGATGACTATGACTCCCAGTGGGTGAAATAATTAGTGTCATTTATCATAATTGCATATGCTACTTGTTCCAGATCATATCAGGACACCCTATAGGATTCATAGTTGCACAAAGATCTTTCACATATGGACTTCCATAGTTGGTTCAGACAGAAAATCTTTCTATAATTGAAAGTCTTGCACAGCTTTCAAAACTCAACTGGAAAATTTCTGTTCTCAGACTGTAATGACACCGGGGACAATCAAAAGACAGCAGATGAGCTAGTCAGAATGTATATTAATATCGGTGCAGTACAATAGTCCTTCATGAGACATAAATATGCCTCTTTAATTGTACAGGACACAGTCACAACTTTGCTGGTTTATTCTGAGAACAAAATGCACTAAGAATCCTGTAATAGACAAATGAAACATCTCAGCATATCTTTATGTGGAAATTGGATTGTGGGTTTGATACTTAATTAAAAATACAATTTGGCATACATTTTGAAGTTGCCTAGACAGGTCTGCACCAGAATCCCATAATCAAGTAACAGGTGAGGATTATAACTAAACTGAAAATTATTGACCGTTTCAGGCAGAGGTTTAGCCAAGTGCACAATGTACATAAAAAGATCAAACTTTACAAGTAGAGATATATGTGTGAGTATCAAGAGAGACTCCATTTGAAGTTATTCTTAGCAGACAGTAACATGAAACCTGCCACAACAGAGCTTCTTGATGTTGTTTTTTGTCTGCCCTAATCTTTTCTGTTCTCAACACTAAAAACAAAGTTACTGTTTTTATGGTCTCTTGTTCTTGCTACATCACAAGGGCTCAAGTCGCTCACTGCATAGTGAGAGCCTTCATCAGAAGGACAAAAGAACATTTTATGGTGCTGGAGAATGTGATGCTGGTATAAAAAAACAACTGTTTTCAGACTTGGCAGCTCCTTTGAGCTAAAGAAGCTTTGAAAAGAAAATCCTGGTAAATGAGCCCATAGGGTGGTCATTGCTGTCCTTGCACTGAGAGTCTATGGACAAAAGCCACAGGATGAAATTGAAAGAACAAAGGATGAAATTGAAAACCTGCAAAATGTGCTAAGCAATTGGAACAGGTAACTACTGAGCAAACTTATCAAAAACATGTAAACCATGGCATGTATGCACCTATGGTATTTACATAGTCCTTGGGTCACCCTGCTGGTGTTCCCAGAATTGTGAATTACTATTTATGTTATCCTTTTATGCCCTAGCAAGTGAGAGCTTTGCTATTTCTAGGCTGTGTGTCCACTCCAGGACACACCAGCTTGTCTGCTCTGTGAGCAAACTCTTCAGGTCTCTGCCACTCCAAACCTTGCCTAGCAGGTAAATCAGTAAATCCCAGTTCCCAAGTTCATCAGAGAAGTCTTTCTGCAGTACACAACTCCCTCTTCCTGTAACGCTCTCGAAACCTTATGAAATTTGCTGCTCCTTTAAAAAGACAGTACAGAGCCGATTATTGCCTTAACTGGGGTTAACAAACACTCTATTTCAATCAAAGCACTGAGCTGGTTTATAGTAAGGGTAAATATGTTTAATAAAAGGACACTGGTTTAAGTGATATCAGATATAAGGAATAGAGAGAGAAATGGTTACAAACAAACAAAAAACTACACTTCTAAGACTTCAGTCTAACTTACCAAACTAATGTCCTTTGTTCAAAGACTTCTTTCTCATCAACCTTTCTTCCAGCATGCCGGACTAGTTTGTTAGCTGGGAACCTTCACAGAGCTCAGAGTGCTCAGTTCCTTTGTCTCCTCAGGTGAAGGATCATGTAGGGGTTCACGCCCCTTCTCTTTATAGTCTAGTAAACCTTTGAAATCTATTCTTCTGAAGGTCATCTCCAGATCAAGTTCCTTTCCCAACTGGGTGTAGAAGCCTTGTCTGGTGTACACTCAATGCTGGTTCCTCCCGCAGTGGGTGTTTTTTTGTTTGTTTTTTTTGTTTGGTTGGTTGGTTTGGATTTTTTGCAATGCAAATGTCTCATGCATCTGTCCAGAGTTCAAACATTTTGTCAAAATCTGGACTGGCCAGACCAGGCTTTTCTGACAAGATTTTCTTTATCAAAACCCTCTTGATCAGCAGCCAGCACACCACTTGTTTGGCTTTCTTTTTTGTGCAAATCTGTTATTGCAGATACAGCCTCACTGAACCCATTCAGAAATCAGCAGTAGTAGTTAACCAAGCCTATGAAAGATTGGACTTGCCTTTTGGTCTGAGGTACAGGCCAATTAATAATAGCTTCTCCCTTCAAAGGGTCAGGTGAAATTTGACCAACCCTTACCCAGTGTCCCAAATAAGGAGCTTTGGCTGCTCCAATTTTACATTTAGAGGCCTTAACAATCAGTCCTATATCTCTGAGACTTCACAGTACAGTTCCCAAGTGTTTAATCTGATCTGACCAAGAGTTGCTAAATATTGCAATATCATCAATATAATCTCTTTCAAAATCTTGTAATCCAGGGGTTCTCAACTTTTTTCTTTTTCAGGCCCCTCCAACATGCTATACAAATTCCATGGCCACCTGTGTCACAATAACTGTTTTTCTACATATAAAAGCCAGGGCTGGCATTAGGGGTGTAGCAAGCAGGACAGTTGCCTGAGGCCCCATGCCACAGGGGCTCCCACGAAGCTACAAGTTTTAGGCTTCAACTTCAGCCCCGAGTGGTGGGGCACAGAGCCCTGGGCTTCAGCGGGGCTTTGTCTTTCTGCCCTGGGCCCCAATGAGTCTAATGCTGACCCTGCTTGGCAGACACCCTGAAACACTGCTTGTGGCCCCCCAGGCGGCCCCAGACCCCTGGTTGAGAACCCTGTTATAATCCATTTAACATTTGATTGACCAGACTCCGAAAAGTGGCTCCAGCACTAATTAATCCAAAAGGTAACATTTTGAACTCCTACAGTCACGTATCAATAATAAAAGCAGATTTATTTTCTGTGCATTTTCATTTAAAGGTTATCTGCCAATAACCTTTCACAAGATCAAAAGTGCTAAAATATTTTGAGCAAAACAAGATATCAAGCATATCGTCAACTCTGGGCAATGGATAAGCATTTTGAACAGTGACAACATTGAATTTTCCATACTCAATGCAAAATCTTAGTGTTATTGTTCTTAGGGACCAAGAGGTGATGCACAGGAACTGTCAGACTCTTTAAATCACACCCATGTCCACCATGCTCTGTATCTCCTGTTTGACTGTGCTCTTACACCTTGCTAGTGGTATGGTAGGCCCAAATGGTGCAGGCTGGGATCCCACAGTGATGATTTTATGGGTCATCACTGAGTCCTCCCTGGCTTGCTGCAGAATACATGCTTGTATGCTTGCAGTAGAGATATACTTCTGCTTCTCAGCATGCATTAACCCACTGCATACCTCAGTGCATTCAAGTGATGAGTCATTTTGGCATCCAGCCCTCAAATCCATGAGTTGATGCCTCAGTTTCCCCTTCAACACAACAAACTGTGTTTACCATTGCTTCCTCGCTATTACAGGCTTAAGGTTATTAACTTGTACCATTTGTGTGGCAGCTTTACTGTGAGCTCTTTTTACATATGTGCATTCATTCACCCTTTTTAATCACTTCTAAAGGTTCCTCCCATGAGTTTTGCATTTTGTATTTTTTGACAGGGATTGGCAGCAGCCCAGAGTCCCGTACTTCAAAAGAGCATTCACAAGCATTTTTATCAGACCAAGCCTGTTGTTTGGTCTGGCTATTAGTTTGAACCACATCCATCATGGCTCTTAACTCTTTTCTGAACCTTCATATATACTCAGTCACAGGCTCCTTCTCTGTCTCTGTTTCCTCTTCCTAAGAGTCTCTGATGAAATCCAGAGGTCCCATCACTTTTCTTCCACATAGAAGATCAACTGAGGCAAACCAGTTGATGCTTGGGGTACTTCTGTATAAGCAAATAACAGATAGTACTGGGCCTTGTTGTTTGCAGACATCCCCAGTATTGACCCCTCCACCAAACCATTTGTCTCTGGGTGATATGAGATATCCTTTAGTTGTTCCACTCCACACAACTTCCGTAATTCACTGAATAGCTGGGACCTGAAATTTAACCTATGATCTGATAAAAATCTCTTTAAGGAAACCCACTCTGCTGAAAATAGTGAGTCAACTTCTACATTAAATAAAAGCACAACATCTGGATGCTTACTGGCAAAATCCAGTACAATCAAGGTTCTCTCTTCTCCCTTTTGGTAGGACACAGCATAGGGCCCACAATGTCCAGCATGGAATGCCCAGAACTATATCTGGGGATACATTTCAGAAGAATACATTTCAAAGGTTGACTGGACTGTAGAGAGGAGGGGTATGAACCCCTAAGTTATCCATTACATGAGAAGCAATTAGCGCCTTGGACTCTGTGGGATCCTCCTTTTTCCATGTTCTTCCTAAGAGGGTCTGCTAGTGAGATTCTCAAGAGGGGATCTATTTTGGGGAAGTGAGTGCCTGGGTTCCCAACGAGCCTTCTTTTTCCCCAGGGGTAAAATAAGGTCCCCCTTTACACTGAGCTTTTGCCCCTCCATTTGGGTTTTGTGCTTACTGTGCACCTTCGCTTGTACAAGGGATCAGCTAAATCTGCCGATAGAATCCAGGGGTTTATCCCAAATAGCTTGCCTGATCTCTTCAGAAGATATTCTAAGCCCTGGTCTACACTACGGGGTTAGCTCGAATTTAGCTGCATTAGGTCCATTTTAAAATGAATGCGTCTACACAACCAACCCCGTTCCGTTGACCGAAAGGGCTCTTAAAATCGACTTCTGTACTCCTCTCCAGCAAGGGGAGTAACGCTAAAATCAACCTTGCTGGGTCGAATTTGGGGTAGTGCAGATGCAATTCGATGGTATTGGCCTCCGGGAGCTATCCCAGAGTGCTCCAATGTGGTCGCTCTGGACAGCACTTTGAACTCCGATGCACTAGCCAGGTACACAGGAAAAGCCCCGGGAAATTTTGAATTTCATTTCCTGTTTGGTCAGCGTGGTGAGCTCAGCAGCACAGGTGACCATACAGTCCCCTCAGAATCACAAACGAGCTCCAGCATGGACTGAAAGGCAGACACTGGATCTGATTGCTGTATGGGGAGAAGAATCTGTGCAGGCAGAACTCCCATCAAAAAGAAGAAAGGCTAATATATATGCCAAAATCGCACAGGGCATGGTGGAGAGAGGCTACAACAGGGACACACAGCAGTGCTGCATGAAAGTTAAGGAGCTCAGGCAAGCCTATCAAAAGACAAAGGAGGCAAACGGTCGCTCCAGGTCAGAGCCCCAGACATGCCGCTTCTATGATCAGCTGCATGGCATTCTGGGGGGAGGCCCTACTACTACCCCACCACTGACCGTGGACACCTGCAAGGGGGGAGTCTCATGCAACATGGAGGAGGATTTTATGGGGTAGGAGGAGAATGCGCTGCAAGCAAGCGGTGAATCCGTTCTCCCCAGCAGCCAGGACCTTTTCATCACCGTGGAGCCAATACCCTCCCACGGCAGGATCCCCGACCCTGAAGATGGAGAAGGCACCTCTGGTGAGTGCACATTTGTAACTACAGTACAGGGTCTTAAAGCAATAGTGTTTAATGTTTGATTTGCCTTGAAGAATTGGGATGCATTCGTGGCCAGTATAGCTACTGGAAAAGTCTGCTAACGTGTCTGGGTATGGAGTGGGAATCCTCAGGGACATCTCCATGAAGCTCTCCTGGAGGTACTCTGAAAGCCTTTGCAGAAGGTTTCTGGGGGGGGCTGCACATCCTCCACAGTAGAACATTTTACCACGCCACGCCAGTAGCAAGTAGTCTGGAATCATTGCAGCACAAAGCATGGCAGCGAATGCTCCTGGGTTTTGGTCGCATTCAAGCAACATTCAGTCTTTATCTTTCTGTGTTAGCCTCAGGAGAGTGATATCATTCATGGTCACCTGGATGAAATAGGGGAATTTTTGTAAGGTAACAGTAAAAGGACCCCGTTCATGCTGGGTTGTTTGCACTTGGCTAAAAGGGATCATCCCAGAGAATAGCCATGCGGCAGGGGGAGGGGTGAAGGGATCATCCCAGAGAATAGCCACGCAGAGCGGTGGGGGAAGGTGTGTGCTGCACATCCACCTGAAAACTGCAGCCCCTCCTTTTAAATGTGAAACCCAACCGGCATTGCTTGCTATGGGAAAGGATGGCACTGCAGTTTGAAACCATTCCCACATGTTATGAAGGCATAAGAAGCCAACCAAAAGGCTTACCACGGCTGCCTGGAAACCAAATTCTGTTGCCCAGCCATTTGTGATGTATCACCATACCAGCAGGCGCTCAATATAAAAGGCAAAATGCGACCTTGTACCTAAAGCACATGTGCTGTCTGCTGTGAATTGCTTGATTCACTGTGAAAGTGTCTCCCTTTTGTTCTCAGAAATGTATCATCTTAAATTTTACTCTCCCTTTTTATCCCCCCTCAGGTGCAAATGTTTCTATGCTCCCCCTATCATCTCTGTCCCTGAGGTTATCACAGATTAGAAGGTGAAAAAAATGCACTCGTGATGACATGTTTTCCAAGCTCATGCAGTCCTCCCGCACTGATAGGGCACAGCTGAATTCATGGAGGCATTCAGTGGCAGAGGCCAGGAAAGCATTAAGTGAGCACGAAGAGCAGAGGCAGGAGGCAATGCTGAGGCTAATGGGGGAGCAAACAGACATGATGAAGCATCTGGTGAAGCTGCAGAAAAGCCAACAAGAGCACATACCCCCACTGCATCCATTGTATAACCTCCTGCCCTCCTCCCCAAGTTCCATATCCTCCTCACAAAGATGCCCAAGAACGCTGGCGGGGGGAGGCTCTGGGCACCCAGCCACTCCACTCCAGAGGATAGCCCAAGCAACAGAAGGCTGTCATTCAAACAGTTTTTTGATTTGTAGTGTGGCTACAATACACAATGTGGCCTTGTCCTTCCCTCCTCCCGCACCCCACCTGACCCAGGCTACCTTGTCAGTTATCTCACTTTTTTTTTAATTAATAAAGAAAGAATGCATGGTTTCAAAACAATAGTTACTTTATTTCCTTTGCTAGCCGTGATCGAAGGAGGGAGGGTGGTTGGCTTACAGGGAATTAAAATCAACAAAGGGGGCGGGTTTGCAGCAATGAGAAACACACACAACTGTCACACTGTAACCTGGCCAGCCATGAAACTGGTTTTCAAAGCCTCTCTGATGCTCAGCGCACCTAGCTGTGCTCTTCTAATTGCCCTGGTGTCTGGCTGCTCAAAATCAGCTGCCAGGCGATTTGCTTCAACCTCCCATCCTGTCATAAACGTCTCCCCCTTACTCTCACAGATATTATGGAGCACACAGCAAGCAGCAATAACAATGGGGATGTTGGTTGCGCTAAGGTCTAACCTAGTCAACAAACAGCACCAGCAAGTTTTTAAATGTCCAAAGGCATATTCTACCACCATTCTGCACTTGCTCAGCCTATAGTTGAACTGCTCCTTACTACTGTCCAGGCTGCCTGTGTATGGCTTCATGAGCCATGGGAGCAAGGGGTAGGCTGGGTCCCCAAGGATAACTACTGGCATTTCAACATCCTCAATGGTAATTTTCTGGGCTGGGAAGTAAGTCCCTTCCTGCAACTGCTCGAACAGCCTGGAGTTCCTAAAGATGCGAGCGTCATGTACCTTTCCTGGCCATCCCATGTTAATGTCGGTGAAACATCCCTTGTGATCCACCAGTGCTTGCAGCATCATTAAGAAGTACCCCTTGCAGTTTACGTACTGGTTGGCAAGGTGGTCCGGTGCCAAGATAGGGATATGTGTTCCGTATATCGTCCCACCACAGTTAGGGAACCCCATTGCAGCAAAGCCATCCACTATGACCTGCACATTTCCCAGAGTCACTACCCTTGACAGCAGAATGTCAGTGATTGCATTGGCTACTTGGATCACAGCAGTCCCCACAGTAGACTTGCCCACTCCAAATTGATTCCCGACTGACCGGTAGCAGTCAGGCGTTGCAAGCTTCCACAGGGCTATCACCACTCACTTTTCAACTGTCAGGAAAGCTCTCATCTTGGTATTCCTGCACTTCAGGGTGGGGGAAAGCAACCCAAAAAGTTCAAGGAAAGTGGCCTTATGCGTGCAAAAGTTTCTCAGCCATTGTGAATCATCCCATACCCGCAACACTATGCGGTACCACCAGTCTGTGCTTGTTTGCCAGGCCCAGAATTGGCGTTCCACTGTATCAACCTGCCCCACTGCCGCCATGATGTCCCAGTTGCCACAGCCCGTGCTTTCAGGAACAGCTGTGTCCATGTCCTCATCACAATCGTCTTTGTGCTGGCATCTCTTAGCCCGATTCTGCACATACTCCAGGATAATGTGCGAGGTGTTTACAATGCTCACAACAGCAGCAGTGAGCTGAGTGGGCTCCATGCTTGCCATGGTATGGCATCTGCATGGGTAACTCAGGAAAAAAGGTGTGAAACAATTGTCTGCCATAGCTTTCACGGAGGGAGGGGTGACTGACGACATGTATCCAAAACCACCCTTGACAATGTTTTTGCCCCATCAGGCATTGGGAGCTTAACCCAGAATTCCAATGGGCAGCGAAGACTGCGGGAACTGTGGGATAGCTACCCACAAGGCACCGCTCCATAAGTCGATACTAGCCACGGTATTGAGGCCACACTCCACCGACTTAATGCGCTTAGTGGGGACATACACAATTGACTGTATAAAATAGACTTCTATAAAATCAACCTAATTTCGTAGTGTAGACATACCCTAAAAAGGAACTGTTCTTGCACAAATGACTGGTCATAATTCTCTTCCCCCTTCCACTTGGCCCATTTTCTCATCAAATCACAAAATTTATACGTATGTTCTCTGACTCATCATGTTATTCATTTTGAGACCTCTAGATTTTACTCTACGCTTCAGGAGTAATTTGAAACCTCTGCAATACAGCCTTTTAAAACTCATATTTCAAAGCCTGTTCAATTGGCCTTTTATTAAATACATTCAACAGTTTACTCGACAGCTTTGCAATCAGTGTGGGGACTTTCTTGTCCTCTGGTACTTTATGTATTTTTATAGCCTTTCAAAAGTGATACGATAGCCTCCTATACAGTCAGCTTGTGTGAATGCAGAGCATAGCTTATCCCAGCTGGGTGTTCCTTGGGTATGATTGATTATTGCTTGATGATTGTCAATCTTTAGTCCCCACATCTTGATTTCATGGTGGCATTCCTTACCTCGCTTTATGTTTGTGTTGGATTTGAACCCTTTTCAGCTGCAGTCTCTCTCCAGCTCTAGACTCTGGGACCTCAGATGTATCCCAGGAAGCCATTTGACCTCTGTGAGTAGGTTTTTCAACTCATCTGGCCTTTTTCCTATATAGAATATGCAGCAATCTGAGTATGATTCTCTTGTGTTCTGGTGTATTTGGCATACGTTTCTTTGCTCATCTCACCCTTGCTGCTGTTCTATTTCCTTGTACTCAGAATAAACAGAAAATAATAAAACTGTAACCTTTCTTGGACTAGAACCAGTTTGCCCACTTGAGAATCACTTGAGAAGTGTAAACTTCAGTCAAATGGCAAGCTGTGTGTAAATTCTGTTTGACTACACCAATGCGATACCCTGCTGGGGTTCCCAGAAATGTGAGTTACTGTATTCCCTTCCCAAACTCAGCAACTGAGAGGTTTGCTATTGCTAAGTTGTGTCTCAGCTCCCTGACACACCCGCTTCTCTGCCCTACCACCAAACTCTTCATGGCTGTGCCAGTCCAAACCTTGCCTAGCAGGTAACCATCCGTAAACTGAAGTATGGTTACTACATGACTTGCTCAGGGCCATACAAGAAGCCTGTGACACAGCAGGAACGTGAACCCAGGTCTCCTAAGTCTGGGTTAATGCCCTAGCCACTGGACTGTACCAGCTTCTTAGTATACTATAGTAAATATCTCATCCTCATCCCAGATCACCAACTTGTATAATCCATTACTGCACATTCTATACACATAGCAGTGTGTGCTGCACCCCATATCTGAAACTCACAGGGCCACAAATTCTTTAGCTTGAAAGGTATTGCAAACGATTGAGGAAAAAATCAACCTCCCTCCGCCCCCCATCCGCAAGGGAAGGCTCTTACACATCTACATATCTGCATCCATACCTTAAAAGCAAATACGTCCATCCAACACTGCACATGTTGCAAGCCTGCTAAAATTAGCAGCAGATTAAAAAATATAATAAACTTTATTGTGCTCACCCTCTATCACTAGAGCCAGGACTTCTGGAGTAATCACAAGCATGCTAGCAGTGTGTGAAGTCTGTAATGCTTACATTACTTTGTGATTTATAAAATAAATATATATGTATATATATCTCTGAATAAATAAGGTTTGGGGTGGCCTAGATGGAAGAACTCTTTAAAATTTCACTGAATATGAACCCAAAGCTTAGCTTTGCTTTTGACTTCAACATGAATCTTAGCCTGAACAGATCACCACCTCAGCCCATCTCATTAGAATTCAGTGTGTATACTTAAAGCATCTGTTCTACAAGCGGTGCGCTCTCTCATTGTCTCTCCCCTAGTTCTTCCTAAATGCTTTAGTGTATGAGTTTATTTAGAGTGAATAATGGGGAATCTATCCTTTGATGTGTTAGTACATTCTGATCTTGTTCATTATTCTAACTAAGATTAATACTGTTACTAGAACAGTAATCTATTACTTAAAGCTAATCATCCATTGATTAACACCCAAGAAGCCAATTAATAAAACACATCCTTCCAAGGACATCTATTGATTGATTAATCAAATCTACAACTTTTGTGATGTTTTTTTCTTGTGCAGTTGAAAAATGCTATTTCACATGCATGTTAATGTTGCAAAACACACATCTAATATTCTAAAAAACAGTTATATTCCATTAGGAGGGTATGGGCATCTTGTCCTGCTTTTCTGAGCCTCAGCCTCTCTGCCCTGCTGCCTCCTTTCCCTGACTTGCTTCAAGAATCTTCATGACATAGTTAAGTGCTGCACTGTAGGCTCCATGAGCTGTCCTAGTCAACCCCTCCCCTCCTATTGGGTGTTGTAATAATTGGGCCTAAAGGTCTACCCTAATTTGTAAGATCAACTGGTGAAAAGTGGGTTAAGGCCCATGAATTGTCACAATGATTTGTTATATAAAACGGCTTAAATAAAGATGTGAGAAAGAGACTGAATGTGTTAATTTAAACAAAAGGTCTCCTGATACCTTTTAAGATTATGATGGATAAACAAGAGGAGCAGAAATCAAGGAACCACAATTGGTGTCAGAAATTAGGCCTAACAGATGGACAAAACAATGAAAAGATGGATTTTTTCCATCCTTAGCCTGTTTGGGGCCCTTACAAAGAGGCTTTGGGAGAGAACAGATTAAGAATTTTTACCATCACCATGTCTGCAGTGGAAGGATTGTTGCTGAGACACCAGACCTTGGGGGTGATGCTTGATCATCATCACTGCACCAGAACCCAACTTGTTGCACGTGAGATCCTGCTATTTGCTCTTTTCTTTCCCAATCTTCCTCCTGTCCTCCCACCCCCACCTGATCCTGAAATCAACTGTACTGCACGGCACCTGCAGAGTAAGACAAGATATCAGTTCTTCCTAGTGAATGAAAGGGACATAACCAGACCAACCAGATGTCCCTGATTGGGAAGATTAACTGGACTCCAGAGTATCAGATGTCCTGGCCATCCTGCCAGCCTAAAGCAGCCATCCGTGACTGACTAGCAACTCTGTATCCTGAAAACCTCAACAAAAGCTATATTTCCCCCATCTTTATCATCCATCCTATCTGTTCATCATAGAAGATTAGTGTTGGAAGAGACTTCAGGAGGTCATCTAGTCCAACCCCCTGCTCAAAGGACCAACCCTAACTAAATCTTCTCTCTCCCTTCTGTGACTGACTGTTTTGTCTAAGGCAGGAAAGTGACTATCATTCTAAATTCAAAATTAAACAATAGAACTATCCCTTTCTCCACCACCAAAAAAGTCTGTTTAAATGAGACTTTACCACTATTCACTGTCTCAAAAAAAAACCTTTTATAGGTTTTAATTTTCTTTTTCAGAATCAATTTCAGTTTCATTGATCTATACCTTGTTTTGAGTTTTTCCCTTTTGTGTGTTTCAATCAATAAATTTCTAACCTTTCATCTGAATCTTATGTTTGCTATGGTATTAAGCGGGCTAATTTCTCTCTCTATCAAACTCTGTTTAATGTTGGAGAGTAACTGGGTTATGTTACAACATCTTTGGCCTATATAGTCTTAACTAAATTAATACAACTGTGTGCCCCAACTCATTCCTTCTACCTCCACCTTTCCTAGTGTCGATCCTAATTCTTACTCTCCTCCTCCTTCTTTATTAATTCCCTTAATCCCCAGTAAATCCCTCACTCCTCTTTCTCCTTATTTCTCTATTTTGTGTGTGCCTTTGGGTTCTTACTCTGTCATGTGGGTTTTTAAGGGTCCCTAGGATGCATAGCAGCGAGTGAGGGTTGCTGCTTGAACACTTTAACTTCTATTTCCTAGCTCTAATAATTCAACCAACACAACTAAGTTTAGATACCTGGAGCAGCCCCTGGGAGTCTTACACTGTAACATTATTGGGACAGGGAATGTTTTCTTCATATGCTTGAAGAGAGCTATGGAGAATGAGGGAGATACCTAGCTATATATTTTTATGACTATTTCATGTACCTCTAATGCCTATTTGATATTATTTTGTTTGGCTGCATGAATTTAAATCTAAAGGAGCTGCTAGGAATAGCAAACAGGAAATGAAATCATGACAGAGATAAGATCTCCAGGGCAAATACTAAGAGCCCTTAAGAGAACAATGATTGGGCTATTAACTGGAAAATGCCTACCTTCCCAGCTCCAGCCAAGTTACCAGGCTTGTTTTTTCAGGGCCGGGGCCAAAATTAAAAGGACACTAAATGGTAATAAATAAATTAATTAATTAAATAAAATCCTGCCTTGAGAGACAGGAGGGAAGTGGGCCACAACTGCTGGAGGGAAATGCTGCAGGATAGAGAAACCAAGAACCTGAAGTAGAGCACCCTGTTCGTTCCAACCCAGAAGTCAAGGTACGTGGGCTAACGTGGAACTTACCAAAACTTGGATGGAACATATAAGGTTTAGGTAAGACCTCTGGTGTAGGCCTTTTGTTTTATCTGCTTGTTATGTACCTTTGGGTAAATAGAAAATATATTTGTTTTAAAACACTGTGTTGAGTCACTTTAATTAGCCACTGGTCATTTCTCCTGAAGGAAAGTCTCCTGCAGTTACCAGCCCAAATTAGATCTGCTGAAGGAGTCATAGTTGGTAAATGGGAGGCTGCAACCAGAGATCCAGTGACAAGAGCTTAGCACGATAGGGGCCCAAACAGTTTGAGGCTTTTAGGTGCTAGCATAATATAAATAATACAAGCCGCTGGACACTTCTGCAAATTCTCTGTGTGCCCATCCCTGAGACCATGTCCCCACCCTGCCCTATTGGCGTGCTCAAGCCACTGGGCACTCAGACATCAGCTTTGAAAGTCCCCTTGTCATCTAACTCCCATTTGAGTCCAAATGGCTACCTGCTACTGCCCAAACTTCTGAAAGTTTTGGCTTTTACAGCATTCTGAAAGCTTGGTGTATTACAAAATAAACCTTTTTATCTCCAGAACAGACAGTAGAATCCAGGATATAGGTCCATGGTAGTGAAAAATGTGCAGGAATGGTAGTGCAATGGAGTAAACGCTCCATAAGCCATGTTTTGCTGAGAGGTTTAGGGCCAGCAGTGTGGCTCATAAAGTAAGGTGGGGTCCAAAGGGATCAGGTTAGCCAGGAGGTGCATTGATTTAGTATGTTTCCTAGGGCAATCCCATCAGCAGCAGTCCTATGGAGCCCCAAATGATTTTAAAACAGCTTGTCTCCAACAGGAGGTAATTGCACCTGCAGGGTTGAATCTGGTCTTGAACTGAAATATCGTTTCCCTCCTTTATTTTTTAGCCCTCCCCAATCCTGCTGTTCCTAGAGGTAACTCCTAGACCTTAAACCACATATGGCAACTTAATAACTGACTTACAGGAAATGTACAATTCATATACTTCATAGACAGAGAAATATAATAGTGGTGATGAAATATCCCTGGTAATTCTATGGGAACCCTTTAGAATGGACCTTATGACAAAATACTTGTATTTGCCTGGGACAGAGAAAATGGAGTCCCTTGAAAATTTCATATGTCAGTTAGAAACACAGAACAAAGAAAACCCAGTGTGAGGAAATCATACTCTTTGAAGCGCAACTGAAGAGAGCACAACAAAAAGCTATCTAATACAGATATTTAAAGAAAACTGCTCTGCACATGAAAACAAACCATGTAGCCAGTTAGCATTTTGATTTTTACTAGCTTGAAAAATTTACCTTTCTAATCCTACAGAAGCAAACGTTCAGAGACGTTAAGAAGGGTTTTACCCAGAGGATTTACTTGAGGATCATTTGATATGTTCCCCATTTATGGAGCAAATTCTGCCCTGAAATCTATGTAACAACTGCATGAATTCTTCATGAATCTGTAGAGTGAGGGTAAATTTTGAGATTAGTAAAGGGAATTTCTACCTCCTACACACCTTTTGAAAATGTTCCTCAGAGCGAATAAAAACAAAATAATTATCAAACCACTGCTTTCAAGCTGCTTCACTAGTATGTGAATCATGGTTTTCATATCCTATTCCCTTCGGAGATTTTAATAAGAAAATATTCAAATTTCAACTTTATGAATCCCAAAAGTAAATGTAAATGAATAAACTTCTCCTATCATTAAGATTAGATTAAAAACATGATGATATATCTCAACTATTTGTCATGAGTAAAAAGTATTGGTAGTTATAGCTGAAGTTCTAGTACAGAAGCAGTGTAATAAATAATTGTGACTGGAGTCCCAGGGGTGCCACACTGAGATTGCTCAATCAGGGCAAACCCCAAAGAATGGGGCAGACAGTCCCCAAAACCGGTGGTTTATTCTAATAATTAGATTAATCAAGCTAGCAATAAAACAGCTTCTACAATACCTTACTGGTTACCTGGAACCCAAAAACACAGCTCCCTTAAAGCAATCCATCCCAGACTCCCACCCAGACAGCCAGGTCAAATATGAGGATTACTGAAAATCTTGTTCATTGTATAAAAATTTCTACCAATCCCAAAGGATCAGTCATGTTGCCCACCAGGTCAATGAATATTTCAGATCTTCTCCAAATACACATTTACAGCCAATTCTTATTAACGAAACTAAGATTATTAAAAAAAGAAAAGAATGCGTGCAAGAGAGAGAGTTTTGGTTAAAGGATTATTATACATACAGACTTGAATACCTTTCTTAGGTCAGTTTGATAGTAGAGGTTGTGAGTTGCAAAGTTGCAAAGAGTTCTTTCAGAATTAGTTCCATAGATTATAGTTCAATGTCAGGGTGATCCTGGAGCTGGAGACCTCAGTCTTGTGACTAAAACTTCCCCTGATGAAGCTTAAGCAGATATGAGATAACAGGATCAGGGCCCAAGAGTTCTTTTTATAGTTCTCTGGCAGCCTCTTGACAGCAGGTATTCCTTGGGTGAAGCATTGTAGCTTTGAAGTAGAATTTCCTATGTATTCCCAGGAAATTAGTTGCATTCATCAGCATAAGGTAATTATCCATTAAGCATTTCATAGACCGTTTACTACAGACTTCAAAGAGAAATATAGACAATGATATTGTTACACCCAAGCTTCATCAAAATGTTCATATTCCCTTTTGATCTTTGAATCAATAGAACAGGGGTCGGTAACCTTCAGCATGCAGCCCATCAGGGTAATCTGCTGGCAAGTCACGAAACATTTTGTTTACGTTGACCGTCCGCAGGCACAGCCCCCTGCACCTTCCAGTGGCCACGGTTCGCTGTTCCCAGCTAATGGGAGCTGCGGGAAGCAGCAGCCAGCATGTCCCTGCAGCCCGTGGCTTCCCACAGCTCCCATTGGCCAGGAATGATGAACCGCAGCCTCTGGAAGCTGTGAGGGGCCGTGCTTGCGGACAGTCAAAGTAAACAAAATGTCTTGCGGCCCACCAGCAGATTACCCTGATGGGCCACATGCCAAAGGTTGCCAACCCCTGCAATAGAACATAGTGACAGACAGGAACTGTTTGGTTACATTGTTAACTTCTAACAAGATATAGAAAAAACACAGACAAATACAATCACTATCTTCTTCTAATTCTCTAACAATGCAACTCTATATTTCAAGGCTCTAGTTTATCTAACATGGAATGGCCCTAATTACCATCTATGTACTTTTAAATATGTCTCTAAAGGCTGGATTTGGGTCATGTAGCCTGCTAGTTGCTTAATCCTTTCTGGGTCAGTTTCACAATAATAAAATATGTATTCCACTGCACCGTTTAAGGCCACGTCTACACTACAGAGTTAAGTAGACTTAAGTTCAGACTTGACAAAGCCCTGGCTGGGATGATTTAATTGGGGATCGGTCCTGCTTTGAGCAGGGGGTTGGACTAGATGACCTCCTGAGGTCCCTTCCAACCCTGATATTCTATGATTCTATGATAAGTTGCATCGTTGATCATAAACCGCTGTAATTACATCGCTTGTGTATGTTCACATAATGCTCCTTGTGTCAGTGGAGCGCCTCCGCAGTTGGTGCTCTAGCACTGAGAGAGAGAGCAGTGCACTGTAGATACCAATCCCACTGTGCAAATTGCCATATTTTCTGACTAGGAGTTCTGGGAATGGATCATAGTGCATCATGGGGATGGATCACCACACCATGATGCAGTTTTCTCCATCCCATAATTTCAAGGGCTTCCAACTGTGTGTTGCACCATTTTTCAACTGCCCCAGTAAACTTTGCATCCACCATCTCTGCCAGAAATCATGGATCCTGCACTGCTCTCCAGTCTTTTGTGATGAGAGTTATGAACACAATGCAGCTGATTCTGCAGTATATCATGAGCTGCAAATCTGAACAGAAATCCATGGTGCCTGCCCTGCTGTGTGCCATGAAAAGAAGCAATTCAAGATTGACATTGGCATTCATGGAGCAGCTGCACACAGTGGACTGTCACTATTGGGCTCAGAGAAACAAGCACTGAGAGGTGGGATCAGATTCTGCTGCAGGTATGGGATGACGAGCAGTAGCTGCAGAACTTTCGTATGTGCAAAGACACCGTCCTTGAACCTTGTGCAGAGCTGGCCCCAGCCCTGCGGTGCAAGGACACCAAAATGAGAGCTGTCCTAACTTTGCTAGACACTAAAAATCATGGCCTTAATCAAGATACTGGTGGCAGCTGCTGCTGCTTCTTCTTTCTTTATTATTATTATTATTTATTATTTTATATTTATATTATTACGGCTTATTACAAAAATCAGTAACCCACTAAAGCCCACGTTTTGTCCTATGACTACAGAGGTATTAACAGGCCACTTCACCTTGAATTGCCACTTAGAATATGTGCTAACTACCTATGATAAACTATCTGCTTGATCTTGTATTTAGCTGTGACACTCTTGTATCTTTCCCAGACCTGAAGAAGAGCTCTGTGTAGTCCAAAATCTTGTCTCTCTCACCAACAGAAGTTTGTCCAATAAAAGATATTACCTCATCCATCTTGACTCTCTAAAATGCAAGCTATCAGCCCGACAGTGTGCTAGCCACAAGGAAGAGGTGTGGTATAGGTGGTGGTGGTGGTGTTTCTTTCTTGTGGTTGTGCAGGGCCTACATTTCATTCTGAAGGTGGTAAAAGCAGTGGTCATTCTCTTCTGATCTTTTTTCCAGTCTTCATGCTTTTTCTGGTGGTTCTGGCCAGAGAAACAAACCAACACACACACAAAATAGTGTCTGTTACTTAAGATTCACTATTAAGTTTTTAAAAGTTTACGATGCCAGCATTCTGGTGGAGTTTTTCTTTTCACGGTTAGCTTATTCAATAAAAATCAGAGTGACATAAACAGCTATGTTTTCATTCTGGCAAACCTGTAACTATTGTGGTTTGGTTTTACAAGGACACAACATGGGCATGTAGGTATATAAAGTATTCTAGACTTTCCAGATTACCTCTGCTTGTTTGTGGTAGCTATATTAAGATAACTTCCTTTCCCTCTTCAAATAATTCTTGCCCAATTTCTACAGCCATAAGAGGAATAAAAAAAAACAACAAGTCCCATCTCTCAATATACATCCATGTAAATGCAGAGACAAGCAAAATCTCAATCCTTAATGTTGCTAAAATGTGGGTAAAATCATACAACAAAACTGCACTGCATATGACAATCCTATGAGAACTAAGAGGAAACCAAGGGCTGATGTCTAAAAGGTAGATTTTCAAAAGTGCCTGTGTGACTTTGGAGCATCAGTTCCAACAAGATCAATGAGACTGGTGCTCCTAAATCCCTTACCTGTTTTTTCAGAATTCCACCCTTAATCACTACCATGCTCTAATAGGTCACCTACTACCTGGTGACTGTGATGACTTTACTAACTTGACTCCTGCAGGAGCCAGTTAACTGTGTCAACAAAAACACTTTCAGAGCCAGATAGCTCTTCACTAGAGCAGACAGCTCTTAAGTTTTATTTTGAGGACATAAAAAAATTGGCAAATGTATTTATTTTTAAAGTATGGTAGTGATGATCTTCCTTTTATATATTTGGGAGGTAAGGGTGCCACAGACTTGCATTCATCAGCCTGGGTTTGATGGCTTAATAAGTAATTCAATAGGAGAAAATAATTATCCCAAACTTGGTTTAAGCTGTAATCAGATTTCTGGGTCTTGCTGCATACTGTAGTCATATTAAATGTAAACCCATATTTAACTGGCTATGAATTATACAGCTGGAGCACGGCATTAAACTGGAAATCATTGCCCTACATTATGAGAGACAGCATGGGGTAGTAGAGAGACCATGGATTTGAGAACCAGGAGCTCTAGCCTTCTACGGTTGCCTGCCATGGATTTGCAGAATGGCCTTGGGCATATTACTTGACCTTTGTCTCCATTTCCGCATCAATCAAATGGAGACAGTACTTAATTACCTTCCTCACAGGAGCATTTTGAGGATTTAATTAATGTTCGTTGTGCTTTGAAGAAGTCACCTGCCCATACAAGTGCTAACGACATGTTGCAAACATAGCCTACCCAGCATCCTATGCGGTCACCCTAAATAAAACTGACCTGATTTTTAGAGATGCTAAGCACACACAACCACATGTGTGATGCAATTCACATCAATGGTAGCTGCAGAAGCACAGCAAACTCAAGGTCAGGCATCTAAATATAAAGTTGGGTGTCTAAAGTTAGATACCCATATCTGGAAAAAGGAAACCGCATGTACAGACACATACTAGCAAATAAAGCATTGTTTGCTTTTATTCATGTCCAACTGAAGCCTTCAGAGATCTAATAAATACCAGAAAAATTCACAGCCAGGTTTCTCTCTAGTTTATCCGGAATGGTTAAAATGTGTGTAATTCTTATAGCTGTTAACAGCAACCTTACCAATATAAAAAGTGGCATAAACACCTTGTGCCTTTAACACCGATTGTCATCTCCTCCCCAATTGTTCTCCTGCCATGTAATTTAAACAACCATATGCTATCCACTGATTTTGACACCAAGGTCTGCTTTCTTTTTTTTTTTTAGCCTGAATAGAAATTAAGCTGTTAAAATAGTACATTACTATCGATTCTGCCTATCCTGTTTCGTGATCCCCTGTGAAGAGGACCAGATGGAGTCAATTCCTGTTTGCTCAGACACATTCAGTGGAATTTAAATAATGGGTTGCTAATTTAGTATTTTGAAGGGTAAAATTGCAGTCCTGCTCCATGATGAAGCTGCATGCTGTGCTGCTGTCATGTTCTAAAATAGGCAGAAAACCTATCAAAGATATTCTCCCAGGGAAGAGTCATAGAGCTAGAGAGAGGAGTTTAATTATGCATTGAACCCTCATAGTATCCGAATTAAGAGTAGATATTCTATAGAACAAAATCTTGAATGCTGCCATGTTAGAGATGTAGAAGATAGCCTGTTATGAATTTTACGATATGTTCATGTTGTTTTCAACAAGTTTATGTATGCAATGATTGAGCTCTCCACTTAAAACAAATGCTTTGGGCTTGGTCACAAATGCTCTTTGAATCTCAGTTGAACAGAAATAAGAACAGACAGCACAGTGCTTCCATTAATGGTATCGTGTTGCAAACTGCACTGTGATCATTTTTTGCAAAAACATGGATCAAAGTTCACAGTGCACTCTGTGAAGCTTGAGCAGCTCTATACTACGTTATACCCAGGCAAGAAAGGAAACAAAACCAACAAACAATGTGTACCATAGCTACTAGTTTATTTAAGATAGTTATGTTGCTCCTTGGACATTTTGCTATCTTAAAGGTTCACTAATCAAAACTGTGTACAGTATCCAGAGGGCACATATATTTGACGCTTTCTAGCAAAGGTGTTCCTAGAAACATGAAGCTGTTCGACGTCCGAGAAGGCTAATAGTTGGGATACCCGTCTGTTTGCCACAGGGCTGTTCACCATTTTTGGAAGGACCTCTTCCCAAGAGTAGTAATCTAAAGAATTTAAAGGAATGAAAATGGTAAGTGGCTAGTAGTGTTCCCAGATATGCCATTGTGCAGGTGTAGCAGAATAGCTCAGGCAGTGCTTGTGAAATGTTGTCCTTTGATATTGTTTGGAGCACAGTGCTGCGTGTATGTGTAAGCAGCAGCTGCATACTGTCAGCTCAGAAATGTATACATTTTTCCGAATCCTTTTAACATTTTATTGTAGATAGATTCGATGTGTAGAATAAAACCCACCGTAAGCTCTAGTATTGCTGCCATAATTAACTTGGGTGATTACTTGAAATCTTACAAGTTTCAGTTTTAGTAAAATGAAATGCACTTGCGCCATGTTACCTGGGGAGGAAGTTCCCAGTAAAGGAAACTATAAAATCAACACATTTAAAATGGAAAAAAATGAATTAGAGAAGTATTTTATTAAAGAAATAGTTGACTTGTGGATTTCACCATTCAATGTCACAGAAAATCATTTGAGGCCAATTGTTTACTAGAGGGATGTGGAGGGGAGATGTACACACACACGATACATATACACATGCATAAGAGTAACACTTATGGCTATGCTCTATGGTAGGTTGAAACCTTATAGGGATAGGTTTCAGAGTAACAGCCGTATTAGTCTGTATTCGCAAAAAGAAAAGGAGTACTTGTGGCACCTTAGAGACTAACCAATTTATTTGAGCATAAGCTTTCGTGAGCTCATGAAAGCTTATGCTCAAATAAATTGGTTAGTCTCTAAGGTGCCACAAGTACTCCTTTTCTTTTTGCTTATAGGGATATTCATCTTCATGCAAAACCTACTGGTAGTTGCTATAGTTCCCACTGAAGGAAAGGATATCCTACTGGTCAAATCAGGATACCAGGCTAGGTGGACCAATGGACTTCTCTGGTATATTATACAAACCTAATACAACATCAGTTAATATATATTTAGGGATAAGTATCCAATTGTAGTAATACAGCATGATCATTGTCTTTAAAAAGTGAGTTCTACTGGCAAGCAAAGTGTTCCAGATGCTGGGATTATATTGTTTTTAAAATAACAATATAATTTTTCTACTCTTTTGGTTTACAAATGTTTTCTTACACTAATCTTTCAAGTTAGACTCACACATCATAAGGCCAAGAGGGACCTTTGTGATCATTTAGTCTAGGGATCTGCAACCTTTGACCCACGGCCCACCAGGATAAGCCCCGGTGGGCCAGGCCCATTTGTTTACTGCCACATCCGCAGGTTCAGCCGATCGCAGCTCCCACTGGCCACAGTTCACCGCTCCAGGCAAGGGATGTGCTGGCTGCTGCTTCCCACAGCCCCCGTTGGCCTGGAGCAGTGAACTGCGGCCAGTGGGAGTTGCAATCGGCCAAACCTGTTGACACGGCAGGTAAACAAACCTGCCTGGCCTGCCAGGGGCCTTACGTTGGAGGGCTACTTGCCAAAGGTTGCCAATCCCTGATTTAGTCTGACCTCCGTGTGCTGTTTTGTGTTCAGTATTGAAAACTTTGATTATAAGTGCTTAGAGTAGAGGTAGTCCACACTAAAATCCTTTCTGTGAATAGCTTGATGGGAATTCACAACTGGGTTTGAATTTTGTGACTCAAATCTCACTGCTTTTAAAAGCAGAATATCACTTGCTACTAAATGTTTAACCATTGACCGTGATCTAAATTTCTGTCCAAGATGAAGAAATTACCTTACCTGGTATGTTACATCTTACCTTTAAAACAGTCACCTGATGTGTTCTTCTGTAAGGCCAGTTTGACTTCAAGCCAAGGCCTGTGTGTCCTTTGGTCATGGATTTTTAGTGGCTGCATGCTCCAGAGATGGGATGTGCAGATAGGGAATCAGCTGTTTCATGCAGCTTGCAGAAGGTGACACTGACCTTTCCTACAAATTGCTAGTGACTTTCTGTACTCTCCCATCTCCTTTCCTCCTCCTGCAGGGGAACAGATACTCAGTAAAGACCAAAAATCATATTTTACACCCTGTCCATAATCTTACGCACGTGGCACAGTATAAACTTATGAGGTAGCAGTTTTCATAAAGCCCTGGCAGGAAACATTATGGAGAGGAATTTTTAAAAACTCATCCTCAGTGAAACATAAATGTCAGCTAAAATATTCTTTGGACTTGAACAGTTATTTATTGACATAACATTTAAATACTGTATTAAGCACAATTAATTAAGAATAATACATTGCACTTTCTGTCTGAAGATCTCTTACTGATTTATAGACATTAATTGGTTTAGTTTCACAATTCCCCTGAGCAGTAGGTAGATAAATATCACTAACTCCATTTTACAGACCGGGAAAAATTAGGTTCATATATATTGTGACTTTGCCATAGAGTTGCTTTGTCACCTCAAGCAAGACAGGAAAAAAATCCAAGTCCTTTGTGCTAATCACAAAGGGTACTGTTTTTCAAGAGCTCCTATGTTGGTTAGGAACTTATGACCCATTTTCAAATGTGACATAGGAACATGTGGGTGTGAAAAGCTGGGCCCACATCTAATGACCTCAGGAAATTTGGCTATACAATGTGTACTAAGTACCCCCAGAGTATGTCTTAGAACAGCAATCAACAATCTGTTGTGCAATAGCCAGCTAAGGAGGGTTTGTTGTTTTTTGAGGGGGGGAGGGAGTTTGAGGCCAATTAGAACAACAGATGGGCAGCTCATGAGGGGTTCTTCCATGATGGTCTGGTTCTGTGTTTCACTCCCTTTTGATCTATAGTTTTGGTGGGTAGCAGATTTACTGAACCTAAAATCCTTAAGCAGTGAGACTCCGGATCTACAGACCAATATATTTTGCAAGTCTCTCATCCTGGGGCCCTGACCCTCAGACTGGTATATGTTGTATTTGAACCTGCCTCTGGTTCTATCCTTAAGATCTCACTTGCTTTTCCCCTGCTTTGAAGTACTTTAGTTACCATGGAAACAATGTCACTGGCTTGGGCTTCTAAATCTTGAATATATTGAGATTTTTGTATGTGTTTTCTTTCTTCCCTCACTCATGTATATACAGTATCTTCTCTATTGCTCCTACACTATACTTTGTCTGCAGCCACCTCCAAGAAATGGCGCTGAACAGTCTAATCATTACCATTTCATAAAGCCAAATACTGGGATACTTCAGTATTTTGTTCATGTTTGTGCTGGAAACAATGAGATTGCTTTCCTCGTAGTGCTTCTCGTGATAGGAGCATGGCCTTATTCAAATCATATTTGGGGCCAAAGAAGAAAAAGTCCCAATATTTTAAATTTACGTTTATTTAAAAAAAAAAAGACAAGTTTGGAACCTATTACATTTATACCAAATACAAGTGCAGAGCCCTTTTATTTAAAGTGCCAATCAAATTGTTTCTGTTGTGAATGTTCCAGATTGCAAACTATATGTAAGATAGAAATACACCATAATTTTCTTAAATCTAAATGCTGCATTTAAGAAGGATTTGGTTGCAGATTTTTTTTAAACATCCAATTTCACAGTGCCGGTATTGTGTCTAGCTCTATTCAAAGATGCACAGAAATTTAAGCTAGAGGTAAGACTGATGACAGTTACTTATGGCTAAAAATAAAACATGGTGTTTTTTTTAATTCATAGTTAAATTTAAAAGGACCCCCCAGTCATGCTTACAATGGAAGGTAAGTTTGAACCTGAAAGTCTCTATAATAAATTGATCAACTGATATGGCACAAGCTCTATTTTGTAGACAAGATTTTTAACAAAAACTTGTTTTGTGGGGTGCCACTTCAAAGAACATAAGCTACCGAAACTGTGACGTAAATGCTGTTGTTAAAATTGTTTGATTAAGAAGCTTGTGGAATGTGTCAGCATTGTTGCACTTTGTGGAACAAAAGGAGCAATGACCTCTTCATGAAAAGAATGTTGTGGATAAGCTGATTGGTACCTTATCAACTTAGTTGTTGTAGCTATGCCAGCCAGACATGTTCGCATTACTTAGACATGCTGTGTGGTGGTATTTATACTCAGACAGAGGTGTTTTAAGATTGATCTATGACCTCATCTGGCAGAGGTAGCTGCTGCCCATTCCTTAGAGTTGACAATAAAGTTTAATCCCACCTTTGAGAAATTCCCTATTTTAAAATGTCTCCTCCACAAAATACTTTGGAACCATGTTGAAGCTAGATAATAAGGATTGTATGATCATTATAAGCTACTGTCTTGCCCTGTCCAGCAAGGAATGTTAGTGAAAATAGGTTTCATTGTTATATTTATTTGGCATCTGTACACTCACTCACCCACCTGTTCTTTAGGCTAATGATTAATGACTGCATACTTCGTAGCTGATACTGTTCTTTAAAATACTTCTGAATTTTGATTTGAACCGTTGATTAGTATTTTTGAAAAATACAGCACAGGAGGCTTGAGTATAAATTGTGAGCATCCAGAAAACTCTGGTGGGCTTACAGCCATGTTTGTGCAGGAGGGGAAATTTCTAATGTAGCAGTTAATCAAAAATATCCTTTAGTTCACTTTCAGAGGTGTTAGTCTGATAGGACTGGCCCAAGAAGTATTCTATCACTAAACTGGCCAATCTAATCAGACAAATAGCAAAGCTTCCAAGTTCTGAGTCTAGGAAACTGCTCTCTATTTTGAGTGGATTAGTTATCATCTTGTTCTTTGTATCATACAACTCTAAAGAAAACAAGAAAAAAAATTAAAAGGTGAGCAAATGGGGGTCCCTTTTCTGTGTTCATCTCTTTCTTTCATACTTCCTGTGGCAGTTGCAGTGAAACTGGAATGGTAAGCAAAACAGATAAATTCAAGTAATAGGTTGACAGTACAAACCTGTGTGAGGGAGAGGAACACACTAAAATGTCCAGGTACAGAAAAGAGGTCGGGAGTCACAGAAGAGGATGGAACTCAAAAAAGGGTGGACTGAAGAAAAAGAGACGGGAGATCATGACTAAGGAAAGAAAGATAATGACTGGTGAGCATGGAATTAAAAGGAGAGATGAAAGGACTGGGAGCGCTGGCATAGCAGGAGAGAAAAACAGGAGGGTGAGATGAATGGGAGCTCACTCAATGTATCTTTCTGTGTGTCTAATATAATTAAGTAATGTGTCATTCAGTTATTATAGGTCAAATAGTTTGTGTACCTAACATATTGCTAGTGGAAAAGTTTTCTCGTAGATTTCAGTTTTCTCATTTATATTATCCATGATGTACTATAATAAAGAAAAGACTGTGCAAAAAAAAATACAATTTTCATTTAAATCTTTTCCTTCTACTGTTAATTTCTCCTCGTGTATTTAGGTGATGGTAGCACAGTCGGAGCAATGTTCCCTCACACAGAATGGATCTGTCTTGCATAGCTGCATTCCTTCATGGACAAGTGCAGAATATAAAATAAGAGCTCCAGAGTGTAGACTTCTTCCTTATTGAGCAGACACACAACTTGGCCAAGATTTGAGGAGTAGAGAGAGAGAGAAAACTTGTCATAGTGTGCTGAGTCTCCTGCTATCTTATACAGCACAAGGTACAAATGGGAAAATTAAGTAGGGAAGGGGCACCAGGCCTTGCAATTTTATTGTACTGACTATTAAAGTTAGATCCTTGAATATATATAAAAATGAAATGTTTGTCATATGTGGGATGTAAAGAATTCAGCAAAATAAGCAAAAGCTTCTTTGGCCTGACTATCCCACTAGTCATGGGTAAAGTCACTTTGAATGCAGCTGACAGGATAATCAGTCCCTTTATTTCTGAGATTTTGAGATGATCACATAAATCTCAATTTGGAAGAGCGAAGAAGAGTCATGGGTGAATTGTCAGGTCTTTCCAACCAAGAGAAAAATCTAAAGCTTGTTTGATCTCTTCCTGAAAATGGATTTTGTAAAAAGTGTATTTTGTACAAGAAATTATTTCATTCACTTTAGTAGACTCATGCTGCTTCCTTTTCAGTCAATAATTATTGCACATAATATCTAAGGACCAAATTTGGGTCATGTTCTCCATGTATATTACCCTCAACCCATGTACATTGCTCCTACTGGTTCGATGGATGTTATAACACTGAGAGAGAGTACTTGCATTCCCCTTTGTGGATGACCTGTTATTACTTGCAGTCTAGCAAAGCTGTTATGCTCTTTCAGGGACATAAAATATTTCATTTATGTATCCTCAGTGGTGTGTATGTTTAATATAGAGAAGGATCCCAAAGCTCTTTACAAACTATGCAGGGATCACTCCACGCACAACTGAATTAAAATCACTCAAATGCAATAAAAGTTTAACAGTGTTCTGCAACACATTGCAACAATTTTGGATAGTAAATTAAGTGGACTATTTCATATCCAACTGAAACTGCAGACGGAACTTTAAATAGACAGAATATATCTACCCAGCTTGTAATTTTTCTGGGGTAACACACATAGTTATAAAGAGGACTTTAGTTTTACATCTCAGTTGGAAGACTGCAACTCTAGAAACAATGTCCTATAGTTCCATCCAGTTATGTTGGTTGAATGTTATTTCCTGCAGCATTTTGATGTGCTCTGGAAACCTCCCATCCAAATAGTGACTTGGACCAACCCATCTTCTGTGTGGTGAAATCAGACTATAATCAATTGGTGTTTGCAGTGTTATTGTAGCTGTGTTGGTCCCTGGATGCTTGAGAAACAAGGTGGGTGAGGTACTACTTTTTATTGGACAACTTCTGTTGGTGAAAGAGACAAGCTTGTCTCTCTGTACAGTGATTGAGGTGTACATTTTATTAGCCCAGTTTTTCTCAAGACAGGTATTCAGTTCCATGTTACTAAGAGAAGATTGGGTAGTGATGTAGCTGAGTCATTTGTATCTGACCTTTTGGTATAGGAAGTGTCCTGTCCCAAAACTGTGTGTGTTCTCCCTTGTTTTTGTCCCACAACAAGATGAAGTTGGGAACTGTGGTAGCGTTAGCCTGCCCTGCTAATCTTCATATTTCCCATGCAAACTAAGCAAACACTTGTCTGGCTTCTGCTGGCCTTTCACAACTTAACTGTCCTTGTTGACTTCTGTTTTCATGCAGATTATGGCCCACATGGTTCGACATGGGATCTCATGCTATGTTGATAAAACATGGCATTTTAACCCAGGTGGTTTCTGTATCAACACCATACAATATACATTTGGTGAGCATGCTCAATATCACTATTGGGTTGGGTTTAGAGATTAAAGGAATGAGAATTGTGCACACACACAAGATGCTTATCATCTTTTCTAGACTGTAGTCAGGGTATGATTGATTCTGGCCTGGCCAAGTAGATAGCTGGGTTTCAGGCATCTCTAAGGCAGAATCCTGAATAGCCAGTGGGCTACTCCGTCAGTGGCCTAGTGGGACATGGTTTTTTTTTTGTCCTTTACCATGTATATGGCATATCCTGAACCATCTGTCCCTATACACAATACACATGTTACAGAGTAGACCCAAGCTTAGTGAGAGATGAAAATGTTGAATATCAGTCATGCTCCATATCTAGTGGGCTACCTCATACAGAATTTTAGACATATCAGACACCTTGTGAATGAGAAGAGAAGCATCTGGATGAAACTTCAGACAAGAGAATTGATGACTGATAGATATGGAGAAGTCTGTAGAGGACAAGGTACAAGTGGTGTATGCCCCTTACTTTATAATGAGGGATATTTGTATCATGCCAAATCTATAATTATGAAGAGAGTAGGGAAATATTTCCACTAACTTTATTTTTCCTCTGCTCAACATAATGATTTATCAGAGATCAAACTGAATAACAAACATCAATCAATGTGGCTGGCCAGCAGAACTGATACATCCCTTCTACATGTAGTGGGACAGGATTTGGGGGAGCCCACACAGTGGGTGGACAACCTCTTTGCACCATGGAGCCCAAATCCATAGAGAGTCCTTGCTTTCTTCTGCACAGTGGTGATTCTGGGGCACATTGAGGCTGGTCTGGTCTGTCACTGTGTGGACCCACAAGCCTTTGCCCACCCTGTCATGTGCATGCAAGAGTCACAGAAGCTACTCCAGCCTTGAAATTGAAGTAGCAATCGCACAATGGCCTGATCTCAGGATTCCTTCCTCAATCTCAAGCCTCAAAGGAGCTCCCCAGTGCAAACTGAAGCTACTTGGACTTTATGTTGATGTGATAGTATTTTGGCTAGTCAGGAAGATCTTTACGTTTATAATGTTCATTTTTTGAATCTATATACATTTAGACATAATGCACATCAACAAAAGACAGCACAGCCTTTCTTTGGGGCTTGTCTATACATGAAATTATTCCTTAGTAGTTATTCCAGAATAATTCCATTTGTGGACATACTTAATCTGGAATGAGTTGCCTTGTTTCTCTTTATTTTAATGCAAAGTGGATTAAGATAAACAGGAGCAAGGCACTCATATTCCTGTAGAAGAGTGCCACACATGGAATTATGTAGGAATGGTTGTTGCGCTTTAAATTCATGCTCAACCTTAATCGGAATTCATTTGCAAGTGTAGCCAAGCCTTAATTTACTCTTTTTTCTAATATTTTGGGCTATTGTCAGTCTGCACAGTGCTTCCAGCTATATGGTGGGGAATTTGGTGTTTTTCAGATAAGCAATATATTAGGATCATTTAGTAGGAACCCCTCATTTTATCATCCTGAGATCAAATGTTGTCACTGGCTTTGGTATCAGAACCTAATCTCTCTTGAACTTGAGTTTCCCAATTGACCCTTTTCAGAGTAGCAGCTGTGTTAGTCTGTATTCGCAAAAAGAAAAGGAGTACTTGTGGCATCTTAGAGACTAACAAACTCTGGCTCTGTTTCACCAAACCAGCTCAGTGTCATTATTCTGAATGTGATGGTTGCACAGTTATAACTGGGACATTTTCTTTCTCATGCTGAATGATCCTTATTAGCCTTTAAGTATTGCCTATATCAATAACAGTGTGCCAGGATTTTATTTTTTGAAATATTCTCAGTTTTTCTTTTTTTTTTAACAATGCTGAGAAAGTGATTGTTCAACAAATTGATTTCCTTTGCAACCATGGTATTAATCACCAAAATTCACTGCAAGCAAGAAATCTTAGCTGTATTATCCTGGGAAATAGCTATAATTTTTTTGGGTTGGGGGGAAAGACCTATGAAATGCAATGAATTTTGCTAGTCTTTCTATAATAAAAATACAATTTCTTTTCTTTGCCTTAATTTAAGCTCTACTAGGGGTCATTCTTTTCTGAATTCAGTCCAGCTAATTGATTTTAACTAACAAATATTGAATCACTTTAATTGTTTTCTGCAACAAAGTCAAGAAAGCTACCAAATATCCCATCTGACATTCAGAGATTAAAACAAAATGAATGCCAAAGCCATAACATGGTCCTTATAGAATGAAAGGGACTAAAGTAACTAGGGCATGCTATTGTGAAAAGGGAGTCTTAAAACATTCAAAAGTGTAGGAGGAGGAATTTTGGAGACTTCTCCAGCCATTGCTTCATTCTGAAAATCTCAAGATTCCAAGAAGAAAAGGGAGCAAGAAAACAGATCCTACAGTTGCTCACACTTCTTTGCCATATTTGCAAGAGCAAGAGGTATCTTGCTTCCTAAGGGAGATCCTGGGAAAGTTCTAGAAGACACGTCACAGAAGACAATTGGAAAGACGCAAGTCCAAAGTAATCAGAAACCGTCTTTTGGGGGGTGATTATTGCATCCTTAGTATTTTGCACAATCCAGTGTTATACATTATAGAAAATGATTTTTTTTTCAGATTGTAAGAGAGTTATTGTGCTGAATTTTTCCTGGCATTCCCACAGACAGATCCTGAAAGTGTGGCTTCTTCCAAATGGTGGGATGGACCTTTGTCTGGGGAAGGAATTCTGAGTTCAGGGAAGAGGTTGCTTCCTGGCTGGGGAGAAAACTGCTTTGGTAAGAGCAGGAGGAGAACTACCTTTGTACCATCTTCTGTTGATGAACAGATGTGGTTCTGTTGCTACTGAGCTTGCACCTGCCTCCACTATGCATGGCTCAGCCTGGCTTTGCAGACTCACCAAGAAGCAAACTTTGAGATCACAAAACAAGATCGTAGAATATCAGGGTTGGACGGGACCTTAGGAGGTCATCTAGTCCGACCCCCTGCTCAAAACAGGACCACTCTCCAATTTTTGCCCCAGATCCCTAAATGGCACCCTCAGGGATTGAACTCACAACTCTGGGTTTAGCAGGCCCATGCTCAAACCACTGAGCTATCCACAACCCCAATTGTACTGTGGAACTGTTGTTAGGACACAAGAAAGCCAAACAAAGGAACCCCAGATGCCCCTTAATAGCATACTAATTGAGTATTTCTAAAAATGTCTGGTCTGTGTAACAGGGTTTAGAGCTCTTTGAGGTTTAGGAAGAAAACTTTCCTGAGCCAGTATGATCTGTGGGAGAGGTGATGCTGTCACTGTGAGAGACAGAAAGTGGTTCTGGTACATGGTCAGGTGTTATAAAGAAGCTCATGCTGTCAACTAGCCTTAGGACTGACACCAAATTTCCATGAGTAGGGTGGGCTAAAGCTCTATTTCTTCATTAGAATTTTTCAGCCTTCCTCTCACTATCGTATTTCTCTCTGCTTCTTTCTTCAGTCTGTCCTAGGCAGGATCCAACCCACTGTTGGCTGAGATCTAGTTTCACTTTCAAACCCACAATGTTTGAGTGAGGGGCTTAGGGCAGAGCAGGGGCAGGGTTGGGGCTTGGAGGAAGGAGCGGGGCCTGGGGCAGAGTGGGGGTCAAGCACCCCCCCAGTATCTGAGTAAGTCGGTGCCTCTGGGCTGGACACTGCAGGGGCTGCGCTGAGGACTTCGAGGGTTGGTGTGTGCGTATCGCTACCTGTACAGAGAGCAAGGCCTGCGGAGGCCTGGAAGTCACAGTCTGTGCTGCCAGAGATTGGTGATTTCCGGGCGTGGATCCACAGTAGGCACAGACAAGATTTCCTCACACCAAGAGGAAGTGGTGATGATGTGCCTAATAACTCTGGGTACCCCTGCAGGGGGTGTCTGTGGGTTTGAAGTTAATCAGAGTTAGCGAATGTACTGTAACATTGTTAAGGGTTAAAAATATCCAGAATGATATAAATGCCTCCTTTATCCATTGCACACTATACAAGGAGTGAGATCCTGCCCCTGACTGAAGTCAGTGGGAGTTTTGCCTTTGATTTTAGTGGGGCCAGGGTTTCACCCAACAGGTACAAGTGATGGGGAAACCTCAAGATGTTCAAAGATTCTCTTTACTTCAGATAAGAACCTTCAAGGTTGGATAGTTAAGAGAACTAGCCTATGTATTCTGTTGTGCAGATCAGGACAAGAAATCTTACAAAGGCAAACTGTCCCATGAGACTTTCTAGTAGTTTCTTATCTGATGATTCTGGCAGCACCATGAAAACAGCCTTTATTATAGTATTTTGGTGATTGTTTCTAGTCATAGCTGGTTTGCTTTAGGTTCAGATTTGTTTTAGTGACAATTGAGAATCCCGGGGGGAGGGAGCGTGAGAAGATGTTTTTTTGTTTTATTGGAACCACTCATTCACCTGAAAGAAGCTTTGTTCTGAAAGTTTGCTATATTTTGGTTAAACTGAAATTTTACCTAAAGTATACATTTGGGGCATGGTGGGGAGAAAGCCTAGTATATCAGTGTTATATACTATATGATACACTTTAAGGCCAGAAGGGACCATCATGATATTTTAGTCTGACCTCCTGCACATTCCAGGCCACAGAACCTCACCCACCCACTCCTGTAGCGGGCCCCTAACCTCTGGCTGAGTTACTGAAGTCTTCAAATCTTTCAGGTCACAGAGAAATCCACCTTTTACTCTAGTTCAAGCCAGCAAGTAACCTGTATGCCATGATACAGAGGAAAGTGAAACCCCCCAGGGTCTCCGCCAATGTGACTTGGGGAAAAAATCCTTCCTGACCCCAAGTATGGAAATCAGTTAAACCATGAGAGTTTGTGGGTGAGAACCACCAGTCAGACACCTAGGAAAGAATTATCTGTAGTAACTCTGAGCTCTACCCATCTAGTGTCCAATCTCCAGCCATTGCAGATATTTGCCAATGGTAGTCACATATGCACCATACATCATTGAAGGCACTTTCTTCATACCATCCTCTCCATAAACTTATCAAGCTCAGAATTGAAACTAGTTAGTTTTTTTGCCTCCCATTACTTCCCTGGGAAGGTTCTTCATTCCTCTGCTGGTTAGAAACTATCATCTAATTTCAAGCCTAAACTTATTGATGGCCAGTTTATATCCATTTGTTCTTGTGCCAAAATGGGCCCCTAACTTTAACTCCTGTCCCTCCCTGGTATTTATCCCTCTGATGTATTTATAGGAAGCAACCATGTCTCCACTCGTCTTTCTTTTTGTTAGGCTAAGCAAGCCAAGCTCCTCAAGTCTCCTCTTGTATGGCTATGTGATTTCCTACTCATTCTTGTCCTCTTCAAAATTCCATTGCAGAGATCTGAAAACAGATCACTGATTTTTTCCACAGCTCACATTAATGATATATGCTTGATATCATAAAACATAAGACATTTTGTTGTGATGAGTGACTGCTGTGGTGACAAAATAAACATGCCATTGTGGTAAATCACTACTTCATAAATAAGATTAAAAATAACTGGCAAAGTAATGTCGGTAAAGAAAATTCTGAGCCCCTTTCTCTATATTTCCCCCTGCTGTAGCACCATCATCATGGCAAATCCCAAAGAATATGGCCTCCTTGTAGATCAAGTGTCACTGGAATCGATCTCTGACTAGGTCCTTAAGGAGGACATCAAAAAAAACAGACCACCTTAAGGCCCACATGATAGCTGGCTGTGTAGTACGCACACTTCAGAATTTGTTGCTCTTCCATTCTAATAATATGTCCATACAAGAAAGCTGCTGAAACCGAACCAGTGCGGGCTTTCCTGGTTCAGCATTGAATATCCTCATTTCTGATCCTGTCCTGCAATTTGGTATGGAGCAGCTGATGAAGACAACGAGAATTGAAAACCTTAATCCAATGTTTTCCAGCTTTCCGCAGTGCCCATGTTTCTCTTCCATACAATAGAGTTGGTATAAGCATGGTTCTGTAGATCTGAAGCTTTGTAGCAAACTTGAGGTCATGACAGTCCTACAGAGACTACTGGGTAAACTAAGGCAGTGAAGGCCCAAAACTTGGCAGCAGCTGCTACTACACAAGTGTCCACAGCTTTTAAGTATCATCCAGTACAGTCTGAAGCTTCCTAGATACTTTACTATTGCCACCCGCTTAATGTCCCATCTGGATGGGTTAATCCTGAGCAGGTTGTAATCTGGAGCTCAAGCCTGCTTGATGGTAATGGCCAGGGACTTTATTTTATCTGGATTAATAACCAAACCAATGTGCACTGCTTCTTGCCTAACCAGATCAGACATCAGTGTAGCAATTCACCAAACTGATCCAAAAAACCCACAAAACCCCAGTGTCACTGGCATACCTGAGATCTAAAAGCAGAATGTTCAGCTCAGCACCCCCAACTGCTGCCTATCCATCAGCCAGTCAATGCCAATATTGAACAATGATGGTGACAGAATGATGGTGACAAAACTCGTGGCGAATGGGGGAAGTCCCGGATGACTGGAAAAAAGCTAATGTAGTGCCAATCTTTAAAAAAGGGAAGAAGGAGGATCCTGGGAACTACAGGCCAGTCAGCCTCACTTCAGTCCCCGGAAAAATCATGGAGCAGGTCCTCAAAGAATCAATCCTGAAGCACTTACATGAGAGGAAAGTGATCAGGAACAGTCAGAATGGATTCACCAAGGGAAGGTCATGCCTGACTAATCTAATCGCCTTCTATGATGAGATTACTGGTTCTGTGGATGAAGGGAAAGCAGTGGATGTATTGTTTCTTGACTTTAGCAAAACTTTTGACACGGTCTCCCACAGTATTCTTGTCAGCAAGTTAAGGAAGTATGGGCTGGATGAATGGATGGGTAGAAAGTTGGCTAGATTGTCGGGCTCAATGGGTAGTGATCAATGGCTCCATGTCTAGTTGGCAGCCGGTGTCAAGTGGAGTGCCCCAGGGGTCGGTCCTGGGGCCGGTTTTGTTCAATATCTTCATAAATGATCTGGAGGATGGTGTGGATTGCACTCTCAGCAAATTTGCGGATGATACTAAACTGGGAGGAGTGGTAGATACGCTGGAGGGCCGGGATAGGATACAGAGGGATCTAGACAAATTGGAGGATTGGGCCAAAAGAAATCTGATGAGGTTCAATAAGGATGAGTACAGGGTCCTGCACTTAGGACGGAAGAACCCAATGCACAGCTACAGACTAGGGACCGAATGGCTAGGCAGCAGTTCTGCGGAAAAGGGACCTAGGGGTGACAGTGGACGAGAAGCTGGATATGAGCCAGCAGTGTGCCCTTGTTGCCAAGAAGGCCAATGGCATTTTGGGATGTATAAGTAGGGGCATAGCGAGCAGATCGAGGGACGTGATCGTTCCCCTCTATTCGACATTGGTGAGGCCTCATCTGGAGTACTGTGTCCAGTTTTGGGCCCCACACTACAAGAAGGATGTGGATAAATTGGAGAGAGTCCAGCGAAGGGCAACAAAAATGATTAGGGGTCTGGAACACATGAGTTATGAGGAGAGGCTGAGGGAACTGGGATTGTTTAGTCTGCAGAAGAGAAGAATGAGGGGGGGATTTGATAGCTGCTTTCAACTACCTGAGAGGTAGTTCCAGAGAGGATGGTTCTAGACTATTCTCAGTGGTAGAAGAGGACAGGACAAGGAGTAATGGTCTCAAGTTGCAGTGGGGGAGGTTCAGGTTGGATATTAGGAAAAACTTTTTCACTAGGAGGGTGGTGAAACACTGGAATGCGTTGCCTAGGGAGGTGGTGGAATCTCCTTCCTTAGAAGTTTTTAAGGTCAGGCTTGACAAAGCGCTGGCTGGGATGATTTAATTGGGTATGGGTCCTGCTTTTGAGCAGGGGGTTGGACTAGGTGACCTCCTGAGGTCCCTTCCAACCCTGATATTCTATGATTCTATGAATGCAAACTTGCCGAACTCCTATGGAGACAGGAAACCATGCCGTGTATCTACCATTGACTCAATCACAGCTTTCCATTCCATTATAGAGCTCTTCTGTTAATGACACTATCTTTTGAGGGATGCTGAGTCACCTTATCAGATCCCATAAACTCGCTCAATGCTCCGAATCAAAGGCTTGATGGAAGTCTAGAAAAAATTCTCTAACTACAGTTTTAACTAAATTTTAAGGGACTTTTATCTATTTCTAGAAATAAGATAAAATGTAGCACAGTTGAATTTATGGCAGTGTTTTGATGCTGACTGTAATTTTACTTAAATATATTACCATGATTTATGCAGTAGAACCAGACTAGTACTGCAAGGGGATCATTGCAATTATATATATATATATATATATATATATATGAAAAAGTAGTACAGAATTTTAGAACTGTTAGTTTAAGATGCCTTGCTGCTTTATTATAAGGGTAATTTGGAGGTCTTCTTGGAAAATCCTGTAAACTTTTAAGGGGAAAATAGGATGAGTGTTTTCTACTCCTTTTGCCATGGTTTTGTACCCCATGCTGTGTATGAACTGCCTGCCTTAGAGGCAAGTTGGCTGTGATCCATATGATTATATTTAGAAAGAGGGCAACTTTTCTTCAATTGTTTTTTCCTCAAATGTCCTCTAGCAAATTTTTTTAAAGTGATTTTGTGGGTATTTTATTTAAACCCACACATGCAGTTTAAAAAGCTCTTAAACTGCCTCATTATTGTATATGCTCTGCACAATCTATATAGTAACACCTATCAGAACACCTTCGCAAGTTATCTGGTGGAAGTAACTATGAAAGCAATCTCTAACTCAGGGATGTTGCTGATAGGAACTTGAAAATATGTAGAGAGAATGATCAAACAGGTGCAGGATCTATGAACAAGTTTGGCACTGCATAAAATTAACTCTGCAGTGTTCAAGTTCCCTTTGGAAACAGATATTATATAATGTACAATTAATTATAATAGTGTTTTGCATTATGAGACATGTATTGTGTAGTGGCAAGAATGTGGGTCAAACTATAGAATTCTATTCCTGGCTCTCTCACTGAATTCCTGTGTGACCTTGGGAAGAATGATAATCTGTGTTTCGATTTACATATCTATAAATGATTAGATATTTACCTACTGTCCTAGGAGCTGGGAATTCATATTCATAAAGTACATTTAAATCTTTTTGTAAGGGTGCAAAGTTAACAAAGTACTTCCGTTTTCATTGTAAACTGAGAAACCGTGTTGTTTATTACAGCAGCCCACCTATCTTTGCATGGACATTTTTTCATTTAAGTCTACCATGCAAATTATTAAGGAAATGGAAACAGGGTCAAAAAGCTCTCTAATTGTGCTAATGATATTCAGGCATGGTTTTTTATTTGTTTTTCTATTTGGATATTCAGTTACATCCAGGAATTATTACAGCAATTCTATATCAAGAAGGATAATTTTATTTTCCTGTAATTGCTACTTAACTGGAATTTGCTCTTGTGACACTTGCTGTCCTTTAGTGCAAACTGCATTTGAAATTTGATACAGTTCATATTTATGTTTTATGGCTATAAAGACAATTTAAGAATACACTATAATTAACAATTAGTATGGTTTTAAAATGTGGAAGTTAAATTTTAAGCTTGTGCTATGTGGAAAAACAATGAATAAATTAATGAAGAATGATCCTTGGTGAGTTTATTTATGAAGGCAACCGGGAAGGAAGGTGTATAGTTTTGTAAGTGCTGTAACTCAAGCTGGTCTGAGACAATTGGAAGCTACTGTTTGTGGAGGAAAAATGGCAACTGGAGGAGGTGAATTACAGTGTTACATGTGAGGTATCTCTCTTGAGATAAAGCTGCGAGTAATGCCTGCCACTTATGTCTTGAAAATGAGATGTCATAGCACACTACCAGGTAAAGCACGAAGGAACAGGCACTATTCAATGTCTGTTAGCTTCTTTCCAAACGGAGATGGATTTTGATGCGAACAAATGCCCACTCGGTACAAGTAGTCCCCCTGAGGTCAAAAATGACTATGTACTTTGGATGCGAGTCTGTGCTGTGCCTCTACTTGGGGCAGCACGGAAATTGCATCATGGGGAGGGGAGGGGTGACAGAGCAAGGCCAGCTACGGTACCTTAAAACCATCCTGCAGTCTCTTGTATCTGGACTGTTCCAGAGATTGGAGAGACACTGCAGCATAATTTAGACAGCCTGAGGGCCTGTCAAAGTTACGGCAGCCTCTCCAGGCTGCCTGAAATCTCTATAGCATTGCATGCTGTGGTTGTGTTCTGAGGCCTATCCCTACAGGCCCCCTACACTTAGGGTTGCCAACTTTCTAATCGCACAAAACTGAACACCCCTTCCCAGCAGCCTCACCCCCACTCCCTCCATCCCCCCTCCCTCCATTGCTCACTCTCCCCCACCTTCACTCACTTTCACTGGGCTGGGGCAGGGGGTTGGTGTGTGGGAGGGGGTGAGAGCTCCGAGGTGGGGCCAGAAATGAGGGGTTCATAGTGCAGGAGGCAGCTCCAGGCTGGGGCAGGAAGTTGGGGTGGGGGGGAGGGGCTGAGGGCTCTGAGGTGGGGCCAGGGATGAGGGGTTTGGGTTGCAGGATGGGGCTCAGGGTTGGGGTGCAGGATGGGGTGCAGCCTCCAGGAGGGGGCTTATGGCTGGGGCAGAGGATTGGGGTGCGGACTCTGGAAGGCAGTTAGGGTGCAGGAGGGGGTTCCGATCTGGGGCAGGGGGTGCAGGGTGCCAGCTCCATCCGAGCAGCGCTTACCTCAGTTGGCTCCCGGTTGGCAGCATAGCTGAGCTAAGGCAGGCTCCAACCGGATCCCGGAAGTGGCTGGCATGTCTGGCTCATAGGTGGAGGGGCAGGGGACTCTGTGTGCTGCCTGCACCTGCAGGGTCCACCCCACAGGTCCCATTGGCCATGGTTCCCGGCCAATGGGAGCTGCAGGGGCGGCGCTGGGGGGTGAGGGCAGTGTGCGGAGCTTCCCTGATTGACCCTCTGCTTAGGGGCCTCTGGGACATGCCGGCCGCTTGCAGGAGCCATGCAGAGTCAGGTCGGGAGCCTGCCTTAGCCCTGCTGAGCCACCGGCTGGACTTTTAACAGAGCCACTAGGGTCTCTTTTCGACCGGGCATTCCGGTCGAAAACTGGATGCCTGGCAACCCTACCTACACTGGGTCTTGTGAGGGTGTCTCCAGGAGGCAGGCTTATGGCTATCTCCATAGTGTCTACACTACAGAAATCCTCCACTGGCCAGATGATGATTTTAAGGCCTCTTTACACCACTCTAGCCTTTTTAGCCTGCATAACGGGACTTGAGTGGTGGTAAAGATCTCACACTTGGTGCTTAAGTGCTTTGTTGGATTGAGACCATATTCACGTTCTTATATTGTGCTTCTCACCATGCCTTCCATCTAACCAGTTATTCCACAAATACACAAAAAGCACATAGCTACTTTTGGCCTATTCCTTGTGTAGGCAAATCTCACACTGATTTGAATTGGAGCTATGCCTCATGAGGAATACAAGGTTGGACACTTAATATTGAATGCTGCAGATTGCATCCCATATGTGCTTTAACCTAAAGAAAAAATGTTGTACAAAAGCCTTGTGCTTCCATTCTGGATTTAAGATATCCATGGGCGTGGGCATCAGGTCAAAAAGATTAAAACTTGGATGGTAAACTGTTCTTTAATTTATTTACAGTGCAGCCTATGTAAATGCTAATGAATATGGTAGCAATTACAAATGATCTAATGGGTCAATGCATGAACCTATATGGAGTAGAAAAACAGCCTGGTTCTGATTTTCCTTACTGTGCTGTAAATCAAGAGCAACTCCAATGGTGTCCGTGGAGCTACATCAATGTTAAACAACTGTAAAGGGAGAATCAGGCCCAATATCCACATTATGTGTCCTGTAAAGAAAAAGTTATTGAAATGGTATTTAGTGATGCAGAGCAATTTTCCTGTAATGTTCAGTACACGTCAGTAAATAAATTGTTCAAGTGGCTTAATGTTTCCCAGCCAACAGCTTTAAAATCAGTTGGAAAATCAGCAAATTCCCTCCCTTTCTGCTGAAAACAGAGCACCACTGGACAGTAGTCATGGCACGAAGAATCTGTGCTTGGTAGCTGGAGACACTGTTCACTTGAAGACAGTTTGATCCTTAGCATCAGATGCCATTGTTTTCTAGGGAATATACTGATAAATAAATATCAGCAAAGGACTCTTCCTCCATTCTGGAAAGTTAATGGAGAAGGTGAAAAATCAATAAACTGGGATTGATGTTAGAAATATGGTCAGTGATACAGGTTACAGCATCTTACTCAAATGTGCTAGAATGTGTTTGAAATCTGACACGTTGGCATTCTTTCTAAACACAGAGCATCTCTTTGTAGTGGTCATAAAAAGCAAAGGACAAGCTGCAGAGTATTGGAAAGAAGATCACTAGTCCCCTGTGGTCCATTCTTCACCTTCACTATATAATTCCCATTGAAGTCAAACATTTGAAGTTAGTTGGAATATTTCTACCCTGAAAAGGGAAGAATCAGACAGAAATGTCTGAAATCAAACATATTGGGCCTGCTTCCCTGCTTGCATTCCACTGACAGATTCCCTGCTGGGCCCCCAGTGTGTAATGATGTAGTAAATACAGTGTATATAATTAATCTGTTATGTAGATTTTTTTTAAATAAATAGATTGGGATGAAGGGTACTGGGTATGAAGTGGTCACCACTAGAAAGCCAATGTTTTCCAATGTTGTTAGAGAATTGTATCTGAGATGATGGTATCTCACTCTTAAATATCACATTTTATTTGTAAATAGAAGTTTCACAATTTTAAGTATCGTTAGTCACATGGGGAAACTGAGGCATAGTGAAGTGTACAGTTTTATCTCCTATTTTAAGTATAGGATACTACTGTGGTACCTCGCGTACAGTAGTTACCACTTAATTTTTTTTCTATTTAGAATAGAAAAATCCACACTGATATTAGTTAAAAATGCTAAGAACAATTTGTAAAGATTGTAATGGCTGTTCTTGGTGGCAAATGGTTGTGAACGTTGACTTTCTGGTGACAGACATGAATCATATCATTAGTGTAGATCAGTAATTCCAAATTTATTTTTAATAAAGTGGCCTTTAAAGGATTACTTGTCATAACCACATATTGCTTTTCATACCTTCAAATGTCCTCCATGCTTAGATTTAACATCAAAGATACAGGACTGTTTTTTAATCAATAGTTTATTTTATATGACAATTTGCCTTTTATTAGGCTGGGATCATTTGCAATGAGGTTTCACTTCTTACAGAAATTTTATTAATGCATATGGCCCTTCACCTACTTACCAAAAATTCCATGTAACCCCAAAAGCAAATGGAAAAAAAAAGAAGCATCTGAATGTTTCCATAAAATGTTCAGAAATTAAAATAATGGCAGTACAGAAGAAAAAATCCATAAATTAACATTCTGTGCTGGAGATCTGCACATGATCAGCCATGCTTGCTGGATAAGTCTGTCTGTTGGTTGTTGCCATGGCTACAAAAAGCCAGTGGAACCCAATGAGCTGTCTGCAGCACTGCTGAAAGGACCAGCCATTTTGCTTATGGAAAACAGTGTGACATATTATGCTGTGCTTTACCACAGAATAAACAAAAATCCACTCGCAGGAAACAGAGGAAACAGGCATATTAGTGAATAATTATTACAGCTGAGCATGCCCTCAAGATGCCATTTTGACAAGCTGGTGGCTGCAGCTGCCACGAGCTGATCTGAGAGGGTGGAATGCAGAGTGATAATGCTGCATATCTGCTAACAGCAGTGGAGTAGGATTTTTGACTTGTAAAGGCAAGGTTTCTCTGCAATGTTATCTCAACAGCTCGCTAGCTGCTCAGAGTGAAAGCTGCTGACCCAAAAGAAGGGTGTTGCCCTCTCTCAACATTGTTCTTGTGCACTGCTGTTTTATATGAGCAGGCGCTGCTGAAGAAGCAGGTGTGCAGTTCAGATGGGCTCTATACTGTAGGCTGTAAAAACCAGGTTTACATGCTTCCTATTAACAGATTGTTGGTTTAGGAGCATCTGCCTGTGGACTTATTCATAGAAGGAGGCTACTGTACATCTCAGCTTATGTGAAAGAGGTAAGCATTTGTTTTGTTTTCAGTTGTGTAAATACCTTGAGTGAAACTTCCTGCAAGTGAAACCAATCTACAAAATATTTACCCTTAAAAGGTGACTTGGGCAGTGACTTGTTTAGAACCTTTTTTTGAATTACATTGATTGATCATTTTACAGATTATTCGTGTCAAATATTGTAATGTACCCTTCCAAATATTTGCTATTTTGAACTAATTCATTTTGAATAGTTGACGAAGTCATGTATACACATTTTACTCACACACAGTAGAGATTTTTTGTATCCTGCTGTGACCTGTATTGTAGGAATTATGTGGGATATGAAACATTATAGAACTTGTGACTATTTTATTTGAAAAGCCTTAAAATCATTCAATTCCCTGGCATTGCAGTACATGCATTGTGCTCAACCTTAATAATGAAACTAGATTTAAACTGTCCAACTGCTGCTGTGCAGTATGTAGGTCATAATAGAAAGCAGGCTTTGCTCTAGTTTTTATGAACTGCATGCCCCAGTGCTGTGTTTGATTAGTTTCTGGTACTTGTACTGTTAAGAGTCTAGGTAATAGGTGCTGCTCACAACTCTTTTTCAAAGATATCGTGCATACCATGCTAGCACAGAGCACAACACACCCATTGTGTCCCTCAATGTGGAGTTCAGGAAAAGAAAGGAAGCCAGCACTCCACATGGAGCACAAGTACAGTTATAGTATAAGATGGTTAAACTTCTTTTATGGCACAACCTCATTGATATGCTAGCTGCTGTGAGTGCTACATAAAATAAAAAGGCACAGAAATATTTGAATATGATAGTTCTTGTGAATGGCTATGTGCTAAAATTATAGACACTCAATTCCAAAATTAATTGCCGCTTGACAAGTAAAACATAATCTGATTAATTGACAGTCTCAGAGGCAGACAGCAGTTATGTGGATTGAATTTGGTCAATAAAACTATAATCCTTTGGCACAGCCAGTGATCTGAAAATATTTAAATTATGTTAACCGGTAGCATTTCAGCCTCTGTAATCTAAGAACTCTCTTACTGAATACCATCATATCTGACTGCTCATAATAACACTGAACATCTGAAATGGATTAAAACTGTTCACTGACAACTCACCAGGAATTCTGATTCTTTATGTTTACACTGGTAAAATGTGTTAATGTAATGTTTGCATTAACTTGTATTTAACAGTTGTACAGATTTAAATCTCGCTACCTCATATACTTAGACAATAGACTGGGCATGAGATTAATCATTACAAATTCCAGTACATAATTACAAAGGTAAATTAGTAACAAGTCACTATTGTATAAAATGGTGCAGTAACTGGGAGCCAAAGTCCAAGAGGTTTTCAAAGTGAGCGTGTCCAGCCAATGCTAAATGTTACATTTGAAAACACTGCTACTGAAATGGAAGTCTCTTGTCCCCTGCCTCCTCTAAATCATTCCTTCAGAAAAGCCTCATCTTCCATGAATTATGTGTTTATCTCTTCACCAATAACTGTCCATGAAACACCTCCCTTACCTTAATTACTGTTCTGTGTTTAGACTTGTAGGCATCCTACTGTATGTTCTTTGGGGCAGGGACCGTGTCTTTTTCTGTGTTTGTAGAGTGCCATATACATTTACAGTGCTATATAAGTATTTATAAATAACTGGATGTGTGTGTGTGATTACGATTACTTCAGCCGTGTAAATAAGGGGTGGAAAGTAGGTGGAGCTTAACATTTGTAAAATGCTTTGTAAGCGTCTAAAGAAAATCTGGGTGGTCATGATAAATTAATCATGCAAAATGTAAACATTTTTAAAATATAACAATAGCAGCCAGCAGGTGCTAGCACTTTCCAATCACGAAGCCAGACACTGTACATTCTTCTAGTCAGGGACTCTCTAAAAAGACAAAGAGAAATGAACACTGGCAGAATATAAAAAAATGTGATCACTTAGGTAATGATAGGCACGTGTCTGATTAATTACATATTTGTTGAATTTAAAAAAAATACCTCTAAATTTCTTTTCCATGATAATTTATTCCTCTTGTCTTTCCCCCAAACCAGGTCCCAGCTTTGCTTTCCCCCACACCAGTTCCCAGTGTAATCCCTTCCTGCTGACTTTCAACCCCCTCTATCGACATTGATGAGCAGTTTGCTCAGGCGATGCATAAATGAAATAGATAAATAGATGACTTAGTCAGCTTGTGCCTTGTAGGCGTTGCAGAAGAAGTGTCTATTCAGGAGGAATTTAATTGAAGAGAGGGAAGAGTTGCAACTAAACGTTATATGCAAATGGACAAAATTCTGTGTTGTGTGGGTATAAAATGAGGAGAGTTCAATCTTCAATATAAAAATCAAATCAGGAAAGCCCCTGTTGTGTTTAGTTGCCAAAATGTGTCTCTAAAAAGGAATCTCCTTAAAAGTATATGAAGATTTATATCAATTTGACCTGAATGTTACATTTAGGGAAACAGTAGCAGTGCACATAGGAACTAGGGGAGAAATCCTGGCCTCACTGAAGTTAATAGATTTGCCTTTGACTTCAGCGGAGCCAGGACTTCAAGGTTTAAATCATTTTGCATGTCTGTAGATTGTGTGTCAAACGACAGGAACCATATCTCATCTGCAGTGGTGTCAATCACATCAATCATAATCTTTTCCCAATATGCTGATATCAAACTACAATAATTTATAGATGTTCTTCTTAGCAGAATGAGCCAGCATGTCCCATGTGTCCCCATTAGTTAAGTGGTGTGGCTGTGAACAGTGTAGTAACACAAAATAGAATCAGATAAATGAGTCGAAACATCAGAAGCGCTTGTCCATACATAGGATGCCATAGCCGTGGCAGATGCAAGAACAATGTAAGGGAGGAAAACTGGGATGGCCAAGTGAAAGTGCAGAATCAAATAAGGGCAATCATTTGGTGTTTTCCAATTTTAACACATCTTATTGGATTTGACTAGAACAATAATAACTAGCAACATGGGCCAAGAAATACCATAATATAGTGGGTGAGGAATGCATATACTGCATCTCGTACACACTCAGCATAAAGAAATGACTGTGTAGATATGTGAACCACAGTATGTTTGCAAACAGGGCAAAGGAAAGTGCCAATATGAATGATGATGGATAACAGCACATGCATACAGATCAGTCTCAAACGTCAGTATAATAGAATCAGCACATCTGGCAAACTTCTGTGCAACACCATCCCTAGCCTAGTAGTATCTTCCTGTCCAATATGCCAATAAGAACAGGTATTTAATAAGACACACCAGTGATGAGGGGGTGCTTGAATAGGCAAAGTGTCTCAAATTTGATCATTGTCCCCTATTTCTATTCCAGTAAGATTGTCAGTGTAATAATGTTGATTGGGGCATGATTTGAGAGTCACTTCTTATGTGGTCATTTGGGTCTAAGGAGCGTACTGATATTTTCATCTTGTTGCATTGCTCTATATAGATATCCTTTCCAATGCCATTATCTTGGTATTGTGTTAACATCGGTTACACTCACTGCCAGCTACTACATTTTTTTATAAGAATGTTGAGCATAGTACATATATGTGCAACATACCTTAGTAGATTTTTACAGATCTTCGTTAGTGCACATTTTGACTACAGATGGCATCTAGACTTGTAATTGTTTCCCATTCAAAATGCTATAATAAAAGTACACCACTAAAGTTGGTCAAAAGTCAGTGTTTTGTGAAATATTTTCATTTTCTCCCATTTTTTGTGAAAAATTTCAAAAGTTCTGATTTGTTGAAAACTAACTCCCCAAACATGAAAGCTTCCTTCCTCTTTTTCTCTCTTTTTTTTTTCTTTTTCCATTTTGTCACTGGAAAAGGGAAAGGGGAAGGAGAGGGGAAAAGGTCTTTTTTTTAAAAAAATCTATATTTCCCCATTTTCATTTTCCAAAACCTGCTATTTTTCATCAAAAAAATTTTTTGCATTAAAAATGTTGGCTAGTTCTACCTGTCACAAAAATGTTTGTCTTGCTCTCTTTCTGTCAGTTCTGGAAATTATAGTTTTTAAATGTAATATATTGTAGAAATCTATCTGCAGGTAAAGTAAAGCAAAACGCTAAAAAGCACTTAGCTTAGTTTCTAAGGAATTATGTGATATAAAATTCCATGAAGTATGAGAATGGGAGAGGACTATAAGGTGAGAGTAAAGAGAAGTAACCACTTAAAAAGAGTCCTGAGGTGGGCTAGCAAAGAATGTTTTGAATGGAAACAACATTTTTAAATGACATGGTTCTTGAACAACAGTAAAACTCTGCTTTCAGTGGACTGTGAAATATAGTATTTTTCTGTTCAAACATGTTGTGCCATGACAAAGAACACATAGCCAATGTTGCTGTGAAACAGGAAATTCAAAAACAAAGCGAGAGACTTTTCTTCTGTTATTTCCAGCTCCTCACTCTAAATCAGTTTATTTTGTCATGCTTTTCTGAGCTTAGTCTGGATAGTGTTCTGATTCATGCACCCTTAAAAACCCCGCCATCCTTACTCAACAAGAAGCTTCCCTTGAAGAGCTCAGTTTTGGCTATGACTATAAGCTGAGTTTTGATGTCTCCAATGGGGTCTCTAGGCTGTCTCTTAGGATAAAAAAATTCTCTCTTTAAAAACAAAATATTGTAGCACTAACCATTTTTTAAAACTCTGATATTGAGGCCCTCAGAGCTCAAAGACTTTGAAAAAAAATGAAAAAAATCTTCAGTCATATTTTAGCTAACAAATTTGATTAGGTCAGTTTATCGTTTCATTAGATGACAATGATTGTTTTAAAAATCAGTGAATTAACTTGGAATAATGAAAACTTTATTTTTAATAAGGCACCATGTTTGTTATGTCTTGAATATTATTCTTGAAGGTGTACAAGCAATTTTGTTTTACTGTTAGGTGTTTTAAAGCAATTAGGATATCAATCAGTCCCATATCAATCAGCCCCATAAAACATGAAATAGTTTATCTGCAGTCAATGGTTAGGTTATTTAGGCTGCAAGTGGTATTTTCTAACATACCCTTTCACTTTAGCAGTACCCCCATGAAAAGGCAGATATGCCTGGGGAAAACTATGGGGAAGAAAAAGTGCTGTAACTGCTGAGCAGAATCAATAACTGCAGTGTTCATACCAGAAAATAAAGGGAACCAAACCCCTGTAGGCATATAAAACCGTAAAGTGACTCCACGTCTAAAGATCCATTAATGTATTGAGCCTACAATCCTGCAAACAGAAAATCAGCAGCTGGGGCTGAAGGTCAAAGTAGATGGGAAATCCAAGGACACTTCCAATCGTTGTTTCAAAATTTTGGATGAAACACTGAATATATACCAGGTCCAATTCTCTGCCCAGGGTCTGCCAGCAGAATCTATGTGATGGGACGCCAGCAGTGGAAATTCAGGATGCAAGCCAGCTGTAACTCATTAGGCGGCTCAAAATTGTATAATGCAGCTCATACAGAGGACAGAGTAGATCAAGTAGGGGCAAGGACAAGCTAGCTGTGAAATGTCCTTATTTGGTGTGTCTCCTGGGCAGTCTTCACCATGGGTGAGGGTGAGGGCTTTTACTTAACCTCAGACTGAACATAAAGCTGCTGTAGCCCAGGCAGGAACCGTGGGGAGAGCACTGTGCCATTTATTCCACTTTCATGGAAAGAAGTTTGGACAAGTAGAAATACGTGAAAAGTTCCATGGAACATAGGCTTAGTAGGCATAGATAAGACAGTGTGTAGGATGTTACATCATCTTGATGTAACCCATGCTGTAGATAGCAGACAGCAACCTTCTTAAGTAGCACAGCCCTTTATTTCTACATCCATGTCAACAGTGGGTGAGGAGAGTACAGAATGTACAGCTGTTTGTCTTGTGGTCAAGTGGTCTATGTATATGCACCCGGTGCCAGATATTCAAAGGTATTTAGGCACCTGATGGTATTTTCAAAAGCACCTGAATGAAGTAGATGCCTGACTTCCATTGATTTTACTAAAATGAATAGCTGTGGAAGAAGACCTTGACAAAGGTATTTCTGAAACATGGTAAAAAGACATAAAGCAATGGAATACTGCTTACCTTGAGTATAAAGTATACAGGAAGGATGGATTAGGGTGTAATGCTGGAGTAGTAGGACTAGATTTAAAACGTTCTATAGAATCCATGGTTAATACATGAATGGAGTGGACTGGATAGCAGAATCTGTAGAAATACCAATTCCAAGAACTACAAGTACAAATATAGTGTCAAGATTTTTCTACTGGCCTCCAGAAAAAGAATATTGAGTCCATTGAATTAAGGGCTATAAAAAAGGAACTAAGACTAATAAAACAGTACTAATGGCTGATTACAACTAACCATGTATAAACCAATTGAATCTTAGAAAAGTTTAGAAGGTTTAGAAAAGCAATTTCTTGACACCATAAAATTGCTTCTTGGAACAGCTAGTTTTAGAATGCACAACAGCAGAGGCTAGTCTTGACTGAGTCCTAAGTAATGTTAAAGAATTGGTTCAAGAAATAATTATAGTTGAGCTTTTGAGTAATACTGCCCCCAATATGATTAAGTTTAACATACTCAAGGGAGAAATCGTACCAGAACCTAGCACAGCGGAACTCAACTGCAGGAAGGATGAAGTTAAATGGGACTCTCATATTTACCATTTCTTATGACATGAGAACAAGGGGACATTTAATCAAACTGAAAGGCAACAAATTTTAAATTGAGAAGATTTTTTCCCTTGACCTATGGAACTCATTGCCACAGTATATTATGGAAATCAAGAGATCAGTGGAATTAGGATTTCTAAGATGGGGGAAGGGCATTAGGTGTCTAACTTCTATTGAAATTCAAACTCCCCTTAATCACCTTTGAAAACTCCAGCCTTAGACATCTATATAGATTGTGAGATCTATGGTTTCTTAACTATGATAAAATTAATAAGGGATATAAAACCCTTATGCTTCAGGTCATAAATCAATTGTTAACTGATGAGAATTTGAAAGAAATTGCTTTATAGCCAGGTTATTCCCGAATTATCCACTACATTGTTTCTTGCTCTCTCATCTGAAGCATCTGGTACTGTCCATTGTCAGAGAAAGTACACTGGACCCTGGATCCAATTAGGTACAGCAATTCCTATCTTCCTCTTCTTGTTGTCAAAATACCATGAAACCACCAAAGTAGCTTATATATATTTTTTAAATAGTTTTAAGAGCTTTCTGAAATTAGATCACCAAAAGGACTCCTCTCCACAGTGAACAGCATAATATAAATAGAGAGAGGGTAAACATAAGAATGGCCATAATTTGTCAGACCAGTGGTCCATCTAGCTCAGGATCCTGTCTTCCAACAGTGGCAAATGTCAGATGCTTTAGAGGGAATGATCAGAACAGGGCAATTATCAAGTGATCCCCATCCCCCATTGTCCAGTCCCAGCATTTGGCAGTCAGAGGCTTAGGGACACCCAGAGCATGGGGTTGCATCCCTGACCATCTTGACTAATAACTGTTGATGGACCTATCTTCCATGAATTTATCTAATTCTTTTTTGAGCTCAGTTACAGACACTCCCTGACTTACGCAATAGTTCCATTCCAGAATGCCTTGCGAAACTCAAATTTTGCATAAGTCGGAAACGTATACCTGACCGTTACCCCCCCCACAAAACACCGCAAAACCCCCCTATTTTTCCATAAGTGCAGATTTGCATAAGTCGGGTCTTGCGTAACCCAGGGAGTGTCTGTATACTTTCGGTCTTCACAACATCCCATGGCAATGAGTTCCACAAATTGATTGTGCATTGTGTGAAGTACTGCCTTTTGTTTGTTCTAAACCTATTTCCTATTAATTTCATCGGGTGACCCCTGGTTCTTTAGTTATGTGAAGGGGTAAATAACGTTTCCTTATTCACTTTCTCTACATCATTCATGATTTTATACACTTATCATATCCCCCCTTAGTCATCACTTTTCCAAGCTGAAAAATCCCAGTCTTTTTAATCACTACTCTTATGGAAGGTTTCAGAGTAACAGCCGTGTTAGTCTGTATTCGCAAAAAGAAAAGGAGTACTTGTGGCACCTTAGAGACTAACCAATTTATTTGAGCATGAGCTTTAGCTCACGAAAGCTCATGCTCAAATAAATTGGTTAGTCTCTAAGGTGCCACAAGTACTCCTTTTCTTTTTACTCTTATGGAAGTTGTTCCGTATCCCTAATCAGTTTTATTGCCCTTCTCTGTACCTTTTCCAATTCTAATCTCTCTCTTTTGAGATGGGATGACCAGACTGCACACAGTATTCAAGGTATGGGTGTACAATGGATTTATGTAGTGGCATATTATATTTCCTGTTTTTATTATCTTTCCCTTTCCTAATGTTTCCTAACATTGTTAGCTTTTTTGATTGCCACTGCACATTGAACAGATGTTTTCAGAGAACTAGCCACAATGACTCCAAGATCTCTTTTCTGAGTGGTAACAGCTAATTTTTGAGCCCATTATTTTATATTACTAGTTGGGATTATATTTTATGATGTGCATTACTTTGCATTTGTCAACACTGAATTTCATCTACCACTTTGTTGCCCAGTCACCCAGATTTGTGAGATCCCTTTGTAACTCTTCAGTCTGCTTTGGACTTAACTATGTTGAATAATTTTGTATCTTCTGCAAACTTTGACACCTCACCGTTTACCTCTTTTCCAGATCATTTTTTGTATATGTTGAACAGCATTGGTCCCAGTGCAGATCCTCGGGGGACCCCACTCTTTGTTATGCTTATAAGAAGCACACAGGTCTTTTTCAGGGAAAAAGGCAATACGCCGCATTTATTGAGAATACAGCAGTTAGCATATGCTTTTCAGTCACACACACACACACACACACACACACACACACACACACACACACACACACACACACACACACACACACACACACACACACACACACACACACACACACACACACACACACACACACACACACACACAGTCCTGCCAGTCGATGTTTATAGTTACCAGTCCAGAGAATGGATCAATCTAGTGGCCAGCCATATTGGTCGCAGGGGGGAGCCGGGCTCTGTCAGTCGCGATCTGATGTTCCTGGAGTTGTGGCAAAACAAACCCAAAGTCCCATGGCCAAGCACCCTGTTCTTATAGTCTTTTTTCTCTGTTGGAGTCTATGGATTTTGCTGTATCAATTTGTGACCAGTTACTCCTTAACTGGGGTTATCTTTTGATGTTAACATTCCAAAACACCTCCGAGAGGGTCATCTTGTCCTGGTTTTGATTTAATCAATTGTCTTGTCTTTATGGGTGCCAGCCTCCACCTCAGTGTCGTCAATCTGCCCTTCCTCAATCATGGATGCGCTGATGGTTCTCTGGTGTTAAGTCTCTTCACTCCTTCTTCCTTGACCATCTGACTGTAACAATGAGCTTCACACGTTATCTATCTTTTGCTGATGCATACATTCCTCATTCACACAAATAGTGTTTTACAGAGACCTTCAGACAGGATAACATTTTGGAAAGGATTATATGGTTACTAAAGGGATTACAAAAGAATCTTACCCAACTTAGGTTGCAGTGCATACAAGAAGCAAGACCTTATAGAAAATACTGTAATGAAATCTTATCCTAAAACAAAAGGTGACCATAATCAGTCATAAGGATTGTTCTGGTCTGTCCCTGCCTTAACATCAGTACAGACACTGGCAATCTGTCAGATGTGTTTCTACCAATGTCCCAGAAAGTCATTCATTTCTGCTGTTCAAAAAGGGTGGCTGTCAGGATGATCAAATCATATATTAATTCTTATAGTAGAAATATTAAATCCTGCTCCTACATATTCACCTCTCTCCATTCTGAAAATTGACTATGTATTCCTACCCATTGTTTCCTATCTTTTAACCAGTTACTGATCCATGAGAGCAACTTCTCTCTTATCCCATGCCTGCTTCCTTTGCTTAAGAGCCTTTGGTAAAGGACCTTATCAAAGGCTTTCTGAAAGTCCAAGTACATTATATCCATTGGATCACTCTTGTCCACAAGTTTGTTGCCCCCCTCAAATAATTCTAATAGATTGGCAAGATATAATTTCCCTTTAAAAAAGCCACGTTAATTCTTCCCCAACAAATTGTGTTCATCTATATGTCTGATGATTCTGTTCTTTACTATAGTTTCAAGCAATTTGCACAGTACTGAAGTTAGGCTTCCTGGCTGTAATTGCCAGGATCATCTCTGGAGCCTTTTTTAAAAATTGGCATTACATTAGCTATCCACCAGTCATCTGCTACAGAGGCTGATTTAAGCATACCACAATTAGTAATTCTGCTATTTCATATTTGAGTTCCTTCAGAATACTTGAGTGAATATCATCTGATCCTGGTGACATCTTATTCTTTACTTTTATCAATTTGTTGCAAAACTTCCTCTATCAACACCTCAATCTGGGACATTAATGACTGTTAATCCTCAGATCTGTCACCTAAAAAGAATGGCTCAGGAGTGGGAATTTCCCTCACATCATCTGCTGCAAAGGTCAATGCAAAAAATGCATTTAACTTCTCCGTAATGGCCTTGTCTTCCTTGAGTGCTCCTTTTGTGCCTCCATCAGCCCCATCAGTGCCACTACATAATCATGGAGTGAGATGTTGACAAGTTTGACAGTAAAATAAGATCTAAAGCTAAGACTTTGCTGTGATATGCATTCAGATAACCAGGCAAATTGAATTTCTTAACAGACATATTTTCTTTAGGGGTCACTTTACAGACACAGATATCTTGTAACCTGATCAGCACTACAGATGACCATCCAGCCTTTAAACAAGCCCAAAAGAAAGGTTTGTAATTCACCATTTGCATAGCTGCAGAGTCACACATTCTCTGTTTTAACAATGTCATTTGATTCACAGATGAATTTTCTAGCTGACTTATGGCCTTGCATTTTAACAAAGGCCAGATTCAGGACACATATTGTACTCTCAAAACTATTAGCCCAAAGAAAAATTTCTTTTGGAGATCTGCACCTGTTCTAGTGAACACCTACCAGTGAGAGACGCTGTTAGTGTAGTGAAATGTTAGGAAAATGCTACCAACTTAACAGCTATAAAATACAGTAGAATTCTCATGACTGTAGGACTAAACTGGTTATAAAGACACTCACCCAAACTAATCCCTGGTGTAACTCATTGGCTACTGTTTCTAGTACTTAATATTTCAATAATTTTAAATACATTTCATTTGTCAATATGTAAATTAATCATCAGTCATCTCAAAACACACCACTGTACAGATTTGAGTGCTATGAGTTTGTACTCCAGTTAATAATGAGATGTCTTGCTTTTAATTATTTATTATTTGTATTGTGATAGCTCCTAGTTGGGGAGATTCGTATGTCCCTTCATGCTTCAGTCACCATTCTAGAGGACATCTGTCCATGCTGACGATGAGTCTGCTCGATAACAATCCAAAGCAGTGAGGACTGATGTATGTTCATTTTCATCGTGTGAGTCAGATGCCAGCAGCAGAAGGTTGATTTTCTTTTTTGGTGGTTCGGGTTCTGCAGTTTGCACATCGGAGTGTTGCTCTTTTAAGACTTCTGGAAGCATGTCCTCACCTCGTCCCTCTCAGATTTTGGAAGGCACTTCAGATTCTTAAACCTTGGGTTGAGTGTTGTAGCTATCTTTAGAAATCTCATATTGGTACCTTCTTTGCGTTTTGTCAAATCTGCAGTGAAAGTGTTCTTAAAATGAACAACGTGTGCTGGGTCATCATCCAAGACTGCTATAATATGAAATATATGGCAGAATACGGGTAAAACAGAGCAGGAGACATACAATTCTCCCCCAAGGAGTTAATTCAGAAATTTAATTAACACTTTTTTTTTTTCTACGAGCGTCAATGGTATGGAAGCATGTCCTCTGGAATGGAGGTGTTCTCACTTTCTTGTGCATTGTAAATAAGAAGTGGGCAGCATTATCTCCCATAAATGTAAACAAATGTGTTTGTCTTAGCAATTAGCTAAACAAGAAGTAGGACTAAATGGACTTGTGGGCTCTAAAGTTTTACACTGTTTTGTTTTTATGTGCAGTTATGTAATAAAAAAAGACAATGTTTGTAAGTTGTACTTTCACGGTAAAGAGATTGCACTACAGTACTTGTATGAGGTGAACTGAAAAATACTATTTCTTTTGTTTATCATTTTACAGTGCAAATATTTATAATAAAAATAATATATAGTGAGCACTGTACACTTTGTATTCTGTGTTGTAATTGAAATCTATATATTTGAAAATGTAGAAAAAATCCATAATTAATAAATTTCAATTGACATTCTATTGTTTACAATGTGATTACTACTGCAATTAATCATGATACATTTTTTAAATTGTGATTCTTTTTTTGAGTTAATTGCGTGAGTTAACTGCGATTAATTGACAGCCCTACTGATTTCTTATAGGGAGCAGAAGTGAATGTTAAGGAGAAGATAATAGCCATGTAGATTAGTTCAAGGAGGTCACTTCATGCATGAAGGGCAGTGAGAAAGAAAGGATGGAGATGATTGTGGAAGAAGTGGACAAATAGGTGTTCTAAATTGGCATCCTGGATGGAGTGGGAGTACATAGGAGAAAATAAACATGGAGGCAAGAAAAAGAAACTTGAATCAATGTGATGGAAAACAAGAATCCAGTGATAGGATTCAAAAATTGAGGGATGGGGGAGTGAGAGGGTCAAAGCACAAACAGAAATATCTCAGCAGCTGCCTTTTATATGGATTGCAAGGGTCAGTGTTGATGTAGGCAGGCCAGAGAAGATATTATTACTTTAGTCAAAGTAGGAGGTGATGAAGGCTTGAACAAGAGTGTTAGGTGTACATGTGGTGTTTAGATTTTGCTTGTAATTATTAGAACTGGTAGCACTGGCTGTTGGGAGTCTGAAAGGACAGGAAACAGGAAGGAGGGGGGAGGAGTTGAAGAGGCTGAGGGAGAGGTAAATGAGGGTGCAGCAGCAGCAGCTTGGAAAAGAGGTTTCCACATTAAAAAATAAAGTCCTGTTGAAGTTTGTTAGTACCTTGCCTGTCTACTCCAACATTTTGGTGACGAGGATGGGATCTTCTGCCACTGAAATCACCTGCACCCTTTCTACAAAGTCCAGGTGAGTCTCCAATTGCTTTTACTGCCTAGATCCATATGTTTGAGACTTATCTGCTTGAAATCAGTGCTACAGAGATTTCTGAAATAAGAAAGCATGCTCTGCTAATCCACTGCCTTGGAGCAGAAGGGCAGCGTATAGTTTACACTTTTCCCCTTGCAGACGATAAATATGAGACTGCACTCACTGCATTAAAGAACTTTTTTGTACCAAAAGTGAACGTAGTAGCTAATCGCTACAGATTTCGCCAGCATGAGCAGAAACCAGGGGAGACTATAATGCAGTATATTGCTTCCCTGAGGAGTCTGATTGTAACTTGTGACTTTGGGAGTATGGCAGATGAGATGATTAGAGACCAGCCCATTGAGAAAACAAATATGCTTCGTGTAAGAGAACGTTTACTTCTAGAACCACAACTTACACTAGAAAAAGCAATAACTATTGCTACCCGGATTGAGTCAGCTACAGCTGAAGGCAAAATAATGAGCATGGTTACAGGAGGCACAGTCCAGGCTGTGACTCCTTTGCAGAAAAGTTCACTATTGCTGCAGGCAAACAATTACAAGAGGAAAACTAATGAAAAACCACCAAATCAGCAAATTCAAAATACAGTAAAAGCATGCTTTCGCTATGGATCCGCACAACACCTTGCAAGCTACACAGGATGTCTGGCAAAAGTAGCTCAGTGCAATCATTGCAAAAAGATTGGGCATTTTGCTAAAGTACATCACCGTAGCCAGTTCAATCAACAGGTGCATGCAGTTACAATACCAGATGTTACTGTGCTGAGCGTGGACAAAATCACTACTGCACATATTCCAGAACAAATAAATTTCCGCCATACCCTCAGGCAAACCATACTCTATTCAGCTAATGTTGGACACTGGCTCAGCAGTATCTATACTACCTGATTCCATCTATTTGCATTACTTTAAAGATGTGCCTCTTACTGAACCCAAACTTCACTTGGTGTGCTATTTGAAAAACCATATTCCAGTACATGGCTGCCTGCCAGCAATAGTTACTTTTGGTGATTGCTGTGTAACTGCAGAGTTCTACATTGTCCACAAAGGCACTCCTATCCTTGGCAGAGATTTATTGGCTGCTTTAAATCTCAGGGTAGTTAATGGACGAATTGATCTTCCTCAGCAAAGCACTGTTGCGGTACACACACCAGTTTCAGCTGGGACCCAACACCCAGTTGAGGAGAAACTTGGCTGTGCTTATGGGTTTCTGCATAAAGTTAAAATGTGGAATAATGTGATGCCTGTGCGACAGAAATTACGGCGCTTACCATTTTCAGTCAGGGAAGCTGTTTCAGAGGAACTTAGAAAACTTATTCAAGAGGACATTATTGAAGAGATTAACTCCTTGGAATGGGTTTCACCTACAGTAGTGACACAGAAGAAGGGTGGAGGCATTCGCCTTTGTGTGGACTTAAGAGAGCCAAATAAAGCTATTGTGATTGACAGCCATCCTCTTCCTCACATAGAAGAAGTATTTGCAGAACTCCCTGGAGCAAAGATGTTTTCTGCTCTTGATTTGCAGAGCTCATACCACCAGGTTATGTTGCATGAAGATAGAGCATTTATTACACAAGGGATTATTCTGTTTTAAACGTGTTCCATACGTTCTTGCATCAGCTCCAAGTGCCTTCCAAAAAATGTCATTGGTTTTGAAGACTCAACATGGAGTTCAGTGCTATTTGGATGATATTATCGTGTTTGGAAAAACTTAGGAGGAGCAGGACAATAACCTGCAGTCTGTACTAAACTGCATGAGCAAAGCAGGCTTCAAGCTCGATAGGTCCAAATGCAAATTTAGACAAACTGAACTCTCCTTTCTGGGGCATACAATTTCACAAGCTGGACTAAAACCTGATCCGGCTCATATCCTGGCAATTTCAAATGCTCCTCCTCCAACAGATTTGCAAACCTTACGTTCCTTCTTGGGTCTTACCTCCTGGTATGCAAAATTCATTCCCAATTATGCTTCTGTCATTGAACTGTTACAAGAATTACTACGGGGAAGTTCAACCTTAGTGTGGACAACGGATGCACAAGCTAGTTTTGAAACGGTGAAAGACTTGATTGTACATAGTCCAGTACTTGCACTATTCAGTCCTGCATTGCCCACAATTGTAACTACTGATGCTTCTGATTATGGACTTGGGGCTGTCCTCACACAACTTCATGAGGACAACACAGAGAAGACTGTTGCATTTGCTTCAAGGACACTAAGTAATTCTGAGAGAGAATATTCTAGTCGACAAAGAAGCATTTGCTTGTGTCTGGGCTACTGAAAAATGGAGAACTTACCTGTGAGGCCGCAGAGTCAAGTTGCGCACAGACCACAGCCCTTTGATGACATTGCTCACCACGAAAGGACTGGGAAGAGCAGGATATCGTTTTGCTAGATGGTCTGCAAGACTACTCTCTTTCAATTATGAACTGGAATATAAGCCTGGAAACCAAAATGTGGTAGCTGATTGCCTTTCTCACCTGCCTTTACCTTCACCAGATGGTCCACCAGAGGATGAGGATGTAGTAGTTGCGCTTATTACAAGCGCTCTCACTGCAGTTACAAGAGAACAATTTCAAGCTGCTTGTTCAGCGTGCCCAATTCAACAAAAACTACAGGAATTTCTGACAAAGAGATGGCCCAGTAACCCTAAAATCCTTGACCCAGTTTTGCTGTCTTATTTTAGAGTTCGGAATGAACTTTCTTTGCTCGATGGCTGCGTGCTACGAGTTACACACTGGCTACTTGTGCCGGAAGAATTACAGTCAAAACTCATACACCTGGCACATGATACTCATCAAGGAATTGTCAGAACCAAACGACTAAGGGATCTGTATTGGTGGCCAGGGATGGACTCTCAAACTGAAGCACTCATAAAACCCTCTGTCACTTGCCAAATGTATGATAAGACAGCAGTGGCATGTACCCCTCCATTACAGCCTGTTCCTCTTCCTGAATCTGCATGGGAAAAAGTGGCAGATTGACATTGTAGGACCCTTTGATTCTGCTTCAGTTGACTGCTGTTATGCCATCACCTTAATAGACTATTTCAGTAAATGGCCTGAGGTAGTGTTTACATCGCAAATCTCTTCTGCTACAGTAATTAAGTTCCTCTCTTCAGTTTTTAGCAGGGAAGGTAACCCGAAAGAACTGGTTTCAGATAGTGGTAGTCAATTTACTTCCCTGGAGTTTGAAATTTTTCTAGCACAGAGGAACATTTTACACAGAAGGTCATCTCTATACCACCGTCAAGCCAATGGAGAAATCAAATGGTTTAACAGAAGTTTAAAAGAGAGTTTGCAAACGGCTAAACTGGAAGGGCGATTGTGGATAACCTTCACTACTGATTTCTTGCAAGCATACCGAGATACACGACATGCCACAATGCAAAGATCACCCGCAGAGTTACTGCATGGGAGACAGATGAATACTAAACTGAACATTGCTGGATTGTTAAAGGCACGACCTGAGGCCCCAACCGAGGATGATGTGAGAAAAACAGTTGAACAGAACCAAGCAAAGTATAAGGCTTTCATAGACAAGCGGCGGGGTGCTAAGGAACCAAAGTTTGTGTGATTCCTTTGTTAGAATACGAAAACCTGGAATTTTACGCAAAGGGGACCATAAATTCACAGCTCCTCTTAAAATCATAGAGAAGAAGGGACCTTATACCTATCGACTTTCTGATGAGTGGGTATGGAATGCTTCTTATCTTGCACTTGCTTATGCACCAAGAGGAGATTATGCCAAGATCCAGTCTGCATTGGATGACTTCACCATAGTATCAACACAACAAGACATTGCACTGGAACCGGGGCTTGAGAGATGGCCTGTCAGACCCAGACGACCACCTGTCTGGACTAGATACTATGTTATGTAGTATCTACAGTGTTTTTAGTGTAATAATTCTGTCAACAGTATAGTGCCTTGTTTTCTATTTGTTCCTGTGGTTAGAACAACAATGTTTATTGTAATTGGGAGAGTTTCCTAAGGGTATGTCTACACTACAGAATAAGGTCGAATATATAGAAGTCGTTTTTTTAGAAATCGGTTTTATATATTCGAGTGTGTGTGTCCCCACAGAAAATGCTCTAAGTGCATTAAGTGCATTAACTCGGCGGAGTGCTTCCACAGTACCGAGGCTAGAGTCGACTTCCGGAGCATTGCACTGTGGATAGCTATCCCACAGTTCCCGCAGTCTCCGTTGCCCACTGGAATTGTGGGTTGAGATCCCAATGCCTGATGGGGCTAAAACATTGTCGCGGGTGGTTCTGGGTACATATCGTCAGGCCCCCGTTCCCTCCCTCCCTCCGTGAAAGCAAGGGCAGACAATCGTGTCGCGCCTTTTTTCCTGAGTTACCTGTGCAGACGCCATACCACGGCAAGCATGGAGCCCGCTCAGGTAACCGTCACCCTATGTCTCCTGGGTGCTGGCAGACGTGGTACTGCACTGCTACACAGTAGCAGCAACCCCTTGCCTTGTGGCAGCAGACGGTACAGTACGACTGGTAGCCGTCATCATCATGTCCGAGGTGCTCCTGGCCACGTCGGCTGGGAGCGCCTGGACAGACATGGGTGCAGGGACTAAATTTGGAGTGACTTGACCAGGTCATTCTCTTTAGTCCTGCAGTCAGTCCTATTGAACCGTCTTATGGTGAGCAGGCAGGCGATATGGATTGCTAGCAGTCGTACTGTACCATCTTCTGCCAGGCAGGCAAGAGATGAGGATGGCTAGCAGTCGTACTGTACCATCTTCTGCCAGGCAGGCAAGAGATGAGGATGGCTAGCAGTCGTACTGTACCATCTTCTGCCGAGCAGCCATGAGATGTGGATGGCATGCAGTCCTTCTTCACCGTCTGCTGCCAGCCAAAGATGTAAAAGATAGATGGAGTGGATCAAAACAAGAAATAGACCAGATTTGTTCTGTATTCATTTGCTTCCCCCCCTCCCCCGTCTAGGGGACTCATTCTTCTAGGTCATACTGCAGTCACTCACAGAGAAGGTGCAGCGAGGTATATCTAGCCATGTATCAATCAGAGGCCAGGCTAACCTCCTCGTTCTAATAAGAACAATAACTTAGGTGCACCATTTCTTATTGGAACCCTCCGTGAAGTCCTGCCTGAAATACTCCTTGATGTAAAGACACCCCCTTCGTTGATTTTAGCTCCCTGAAGCCAACCCTGTAAGCTGTGTCGTCAGTCGCCCCTCCCTCCGTCAGAGCAACGGCAAACAATCGTTCCGCGCCTTTTTTCTGTGCAGACGCCATACCAAGGCAAGCATGGAGGCCGCTCAGCTCACTTTGGCAATTAGGAGCACATTCAACACCACACGCATTATCCAGCAGTATATGCAGCACCAGAACCGGGCAAAGCGATACCGGGCGAGGAGGCGACGTCAGCGCGGTCATGTGAGTGATCAGGACATGGACACAGATTTCTCTGAAAGCATGGGCCCTGCCAATGCATGCATCATGGTGCTAATGGGGCAGGTACATGCTGTGGAACGCCGATTCTGGGCTCGGGAAACAAGCACAGACTGGTGGGACCGCATAGTGTTGCAGGTCTGGGACGATTCCCAGTGGCTGCGAAACTTTCGCATGCGTAAGGGCACTTTCATGGAACTTTGTGACTTGCTTTCCCCTGCCCTGAGGCGCATGAATACCAAGATGAGAGCAGCCCTCACAGTTGAGAAACGAGTGGCGATAGCCCTGTGGAAGCTTGCAACGCCAGACAGCTACCTGTCAGTCAGTTGGGAATCAACTTGGAGTGGGCAAATTTACTGTTGGGGCTGCTGTGATGCAAGTAGCCCACGCAATCAAAGATCTGCTGATATCAAGGGTAGTGACTCTGGGAAATGTGCAGGTCATAGTGGATGGCTTTGCTGCAATGGGATTCCCTAACTGTGGTGGGGCCATAGACGGAACCCATATCCCTATCTTGGCACCAGAGCACCAAGCCGCTGAGTACATAAACCGCAAGGGGTACTTTTCGATAGTGCTGCAAGCTCTGGTGGATCACAAGGGACGTTTCACCAACATCAACGTGGGATGGCCGGGAAAGGTACATGACGCTCGCATCTTCAGGAACTCTGGTCTGTTTCAAAAGCTGCAGGAAGGGACTTTATTCCCAGACCAGAAAATAACTGTTAGGGACGTTGAAATGCCTATATTTATCCTTGGGGACCCAGCCTACCCCTTAATGCCATGGCTCATGAAGCCGTACACAGGCAGCCTGGACAGTAGTCGGGAGCTGTTCAACTACAGGCTTGAGCAAGTGCAGAATGGTGGTAGAATGTGCATTTGGACGTTTAAAGGCGCGCTGGCGCAGTTTACTGACTTGCTTAGACCTCAGCAAAACCAATATTCCCACTGTTATTACTGCTTGCTGTGTGCTCCACAATATCTGTGAGAGTAAGGGGGAGACGTTTATGGCGGGGTGGGAGGTTGAGGCAAATCGCCTGGCTGCTGGTTACGCGCAGCCAGACACCAGGGCGGTTAGAAGAGCACAGGAGGGCGCGGTACGCATCAGAGAAGCTTTGAAAACCAGTTTAATGACTGGTCAGGCTACGGTGTGAAAGTTCTGTTTGTTTCTCCTTGATGAAACCCCCCACCCCTTGGTTCACTCTACTTCCCTGCAAGCTAACCACCCTCCCCTCCTCCCTTCACTCATTGCTTGCAGAGGCAATAAAGTCATGGTTGCTTCACATTCATGCATTCTTTATTCATTCATCACACAAATAGGGGGATGACTACCAAGGTAGCCCAGGAGGGGTGGTGGAGGAGGGAAGGAAAATGCCACACAGCACTTTAAAAGTTTACAACTTTAAAATGTATTGAATGACAGCCTTCTTTTTTTGGGGCAATCCTCTGTGGTGGAATGGCTGGTTGGCCGGAGGCCTCCCCACCGTGTTCTTGGGCGTCTGGGTGTGGAGGCTATGGAACTTGGGGAGGAGGGCGGTTGGTTACAGAGGGGCTGCAGTGGCAGTCTGTGGTCCAGCTACCTTGGCTGCAGCTCAACCATACACTGGAGCATATTGGTTTGGTCCTCCAGCAGCCTCAGCATTGAATCCTGCCTCCTCTCATCACGCTGCCACCACATTTGAGCTTCAGCCCTGTCTTCAGCCCGCCACCTCTCCTCCCGGTCATTTTGTGCGTTCCTGCACTCTGACATTATTTGCCTCCGCACATTCGTCTGTGCTCTGTCAGTGTGGGAGGACAGCATGAGCTCAGAGAACATTTCATCGCGAGTGTGTTTTTTTTTCTTTCTAAGCTTCACTAGCCTCTGGGAAGGAGAAGATCCTGTGATCATTGAAACACATGCAGCTGGTGGAGAAAAAAAAAGGGACAGCGGTATTTAAAAAGACACATTTTATAAAACAGTGGCTACACTCTTTCAGGGGAAGTTAACATTACATACATAGCACATGTGCTTTCGTTACAAGGTCGCATTTTGCCTCCCCCTACCGCGTGGCTACCCCCTCAACCTTCCCCCCTCCCCGTGGCTAAGAGCGGGGAACATTTCTGTTTAGCCACAGGCAAACAGCCCAGCAGGAATGGGCTCCTCTGAGTGTCCCCTGAAGAAAAGCACTCTCTTTCAACCAGGTGACCATGAATTATATCTCACTCTCCTGAGGATAACACAGAGAGATAAAAAACGGATGTTGTTTGAATGCCAGCAGACATACACTGCAATGCTTTGTTGTACAATGATTCCCGAGTACGTGTTACTGGCCTGGAGTGGTAAAGTGTCCTACCATGAAGGATGCAATAAGGCTGCCCTCCCCAGAAACCTTTTGCAAAGGCTTTGGGAGTACATTCAGGAGTGCCTGAATGCCAGGGCAAAGTAATCCTTTCACATGCTTGCTTTTAAACCATGTATAGTATTTTAAAAGGTACACTCACCAGAGGTCCCTTTTCCGCCTGCTGGGTCCAGGAGGCAGCCTTGGGTGGGTTCGGGGGGTACTGGCTCCAGGTCCAGGGTGAGAAACAGTTCCTGGCTGTCGGGAAAACCGGTTTCTCCGCTTGCTTGCTGTGAGCTGTCTACAACCTCATCATCATCTTCTTCGTCCCCCAAAACCTGCTTCCATATTGCCTCCATCTCCATTGAAGGAGTCAAACAACACGGCTGGGGTAGTGGTGGCTGAACCCCCTAAAATGGCATGCAGCTCATCATAGAAGCGGCATGTTCGGAGCTCTGACCCGGAGCGGCCGTTCGCCTCTCTGGTTTTCTGGTAGGCTTGCCTCAGCTCCTTCAGTTTCACGCGGCACTGCTTCGGGTCCCTGTTATGGCCTCTGTCCTTCATGCCCTGGGAGATTTTGACAAAGGTTTTGGCATTTTGAAAACTGGAACGGAGTTCTGATAGCACGGATTCCTCTCCCCAAACAGCAATCAGATCCCGTACCTCCCATTCGGTCCATGCTGGAGCTCTTTTGCGATTCTGGGACTCCATCATGGTCACCTCTGCTGATGAGCTCTGCATGGTCACCTGCAGCTTGCCACGCTGGCCAAACAGGAAATGAGATTCAAAAGTTCGTGGTTCTTTTCCTGTCTACCTGGCCAGTGCATCTGAGTTGAGAGTGCTGTCCAGAGCGGTCACAATGGAGCACTCTGGGATAGCTCCCGGAGGCCAATACCGTCGAATTGTGTCCACAGTACCCCAAATTCGAGCCGGCAAGGCCGATTTAAGCGCTAATCCACTTGTCAGGGGTGGAGTAAGGAAATCGATTTTAAGAGCCCTTTAAGTTGAAATAAAGGGCTTCATCGTGTGGACGGGTGCAGGTTTACATCGATTTAATGCTGCTAAATTCGACCTAAAGTCCTAGTGTAGACCAGGGCTAAGAGAGGAGGGAATGTGGTGTTTAGATGTTGCTTGTAATTATTAGAATTGGGAGCACTGGCTGAAAGGACAGGAAACAGGAAGGAGGCGGGAGGAGTTGAAGAGGATGAGGGAGAGGTAAATGAGGGTTCAGCAGCTTGGAAAAGAGGTTTCTATTTTGAAAAATAAAGTCCTGTTGAAGTTTGTTAGTATCTTGCCTGGCTACTACAACAGTACACTAGAGCTGGAAGTGTAATTTCCAGCCTGAGTAGAATAGCAATGCTAGCTGTAATTGAGCTAGCATGTTAAAAATAGAAGTGTGGATGTTGTGGCCTGGGCAGGGGGACAGGGCTAGCCACCAAAGTACAAATCCACCCAGGATTTTAGGTACTTGCTCCAGCACATAGCCTGTCTCACCGCCATTGCTGCAAAGACTACACTTGTATTTTTAGCACAATGGTTTGATCAGTGCTAGCACAGATATGTATACTTGAGCTGGAAATTACAGCTCCAGCTCCAGTGTAGACATATGCTTTGTGGTTAGGAACCAAAAGTAAAGGTCAGACACTGGAAATGTGGAGGAAGAGATCACAGCATGCTATTTTAAGAAAAAGAGCAAAAATCTGCATTCAAGAATAATGATAGGAAAACGAGCCAGTTCCTACTTAAAAAATAGTGTCTGGTTTCTTTGTGCTTGTAACAAAATATGGAAATTCTTTAATTTAAAATAGCTTTGCATTTTGTTACAAATGCCTTTTTGATTATATGTTTTGTATGCCTTTTTGATGATATGCCTATTGACATGATGAAGTTTGATTTGAGTGTTCTGTTCTTCTCTACTGTGATGGGGTGTTCACCCTACACTAGCCTAGGAGTGGTTAATGAGCCTGAGAAGGGAACAATTAACCAGATAGGCCAGAGCTGAGGGGAATCAGATGGCCTAAGTAATCCCCTGAATGATGAAGGAGCCCAGCCGAGAATGAACAGGTGGGGTTAGGGTAAAGCCAGGAAGCTAGCAGCAGAAAGGGGCTGCTATGAGGAAGCCTCTACCCACTGTCTGGATATTAGAGAGGCAAAGAAGGAAACCTAAGTGGAGACAGTGTACAAAAAGCCTCATGGAAATGGCAGCAATTTTTAAGACCGTGCAGACCTGTCTGGGATTAGAGGGTCCCTGAGTTGGAACCCAGAGGAGAGGGTTGGCCCAGGTTCCCCTGCCAGCCAGTGAGGAAGTGACACAGTCTGAGCAGTGTATGGTAAGACTGTCATACTCTAGGACAGGGGTGGGCAAACTTTTTGGCCCAAGTGCCACATTGGGGTTGCCAAACAGCCTGGTTCCCACCCCCTATCCACCCCCTCCCACTTCCTGCACCCCTCAGAATTCCCGACCCATCCAACCCCCCCTGCTCCTTGTCCCCTAACCACCACCTTCTGGGACCCCCCCCATCCAACCTCTGGAACCCTACCCCCTATTCAACCCCCCTGCTCCCAGTCCCCTGAGTGCCCCAACCCTTGTCCACACCCCTGCCCCCTGACCGGCCCCCCAAGACCGCATGCCTGTCCAACCCCCGGTTCCTTGTCCCCTGACCGCTATCCACACCCCCACCCCCTGACAGTTCCCCGGGAGCCCACGCCTATCCCGCCCCCCCGTTCCACATCCCCTGACCCCTATCCACACACACACCCCCCAACGGACCCCCCCAGGACTCCCACGCTTATCCAACCCCCCTTTCCCCGTCCCCGCCCCCTAGAACCTCCGCCCCATCCAACTGCCCCCTGTCCCCTGACTGCTCCCCAGGACCCCCTCGCCCCTTATCCAACCACCACCACCCCCGCTCCCTACCCCCTTACCATGCCGCTCAGAGCATCATGTCTGGCAGCCGTGCTGCCCGGCCGGAGCTAGATGCGCTGCCCTGCAGGAGTATGCAGCCCCACTGCCCAGAGCGCTGACAGCACGGCGGTGTGGCTGCGGGGGTGTGGGGACAGCAGGAGAGGGGCTGGGGGTAGCCTCCCCGGCCAGGAGCTCAGGGGCTGGGCAGGACGGTCCAGCGGGCCGGGTGTGGCCCACGGGCCATAGTTTGTCCACCTGTGCTCTAGCAGAATATTATTTAAAAGAGACCCCACAGATATAATCACTTGGCTTTGAAGGGAGGTAATCTAATTTATGGAAAACCCCACAGATCATTTGGGAGGAAGGATTTTTGTCATTTGTCTTTCTTAAATTATGAACATGATAATTTCTCAAAACAAACAGAAAACCAGAGTGCTTCATTTTATTATGATGGACTGTTCTGCTATATCTGTACACTTCATATTTTCCCTGTGTATTCCTGTGTTCTCAGTCCTATCTGTGGCATTTATGCATATACAGCATTTGTTGTATTGTTAGTCACACTCATATGGTTCTGTAATCTGTCGTGTTTTACTGATTCTTAAAAGAATTAAATAAAATGTTGCTGTGTGTGGGGCTTTGTCTCTATAGGGAAGCATTCTGAGAGTGATTAGGATGGAAAGGATGTTGTTTGTAGCACTTTGTCAGCTCATCCTTTACTCTGCTTGATACTCCTATATTATATGTGGGGGAACAAAGGATTAAATCCATACTTGGAGTATGGCATATGCACATTTGTCAGCATACATTCTTCATATTCAAATATTAAATTGGGTCTGAAGATTGAAGATGGCTCAAGAAACAACATGGAGCTGTACTAGCATCTCTTTTGCTGTGTTGCCTGCAGCATTCTCTTGCAGATAAAACTAGGTGGTTCTTTTTTAGAAGTTATAAAGGCACCTTGTAAGAGCCAGAACTTAGCTTAAAAGGGATAACTTCACTATTGACTTTCCTGATTTATAATCCTTTCAAAGGGCTGTTGCACTGTATGGTAACAAAGGCAGCAATAAGAATTCATCAGAATTTCCCGGCCTTTATTTTCCAGCACACTTGGGGACAGTTTTCTGTTCAGGCTGTTGTTCAAGCATATCAAATGTGTACTTTTCTACACCAGTTTCTACTGATCCATGTCATAATGTTGCTATGTCAGGGCTAGAATAAAAAAAAAAAAAAAAAGGACTCTCTGATCACTTCACTAAACTAGAGGAGTAATTTTCCAAGCAAGGGATATTCCTTGGCACCAAATTCATACAGATAAATTCAGCAGCATTAAGTTGGTCAATCTAACAAGAATTTAAAAGGTGGGCTGATTTTTCAGAAGTACACCCCAGTGGCCTATCTGTGTTCTTACTGAAGGCAATGGTAAAATTCCCTTTTACTTCAATAGGAGCAGAGTTAAAATAATGCTGAGAACTTTTAAAATCCCACACAGTGTTTAATGGCTAGTCCTTTCATACATTTCCAGTCTTAAGGGTTTTTTTCATTCAGAAGCTATTAACAAATGAAGGACCTTTGTATGTTTTGGTGGCGAGGGGAGGGATCAATGAAATATAAGATGGAGAAACTCTAATTACTTGTATCACTGTTGCTACCATTTAAATTAATGGAGCCATATTTTGCATTTAGATACTGTGTTTAACTCCCATTGACTTCAGTGAGCGTTTTGTGTGTACATAGGGAGGGCAAATCTGGGTGGGTTTGAACAGATTATTTGCAATAATGTATTAAATATACAAATTACAGATAACGGTCTAACATTTCAAAAGTGATTAATGATTATGGGTGCCTCAATCAATTTTTCAGGCCAAGACACTTTAAAAGGGCCTGATTTTTTCAGAACTTGCTGAGCATCCACTTTGAGATTGAGAACGATTTGTGGTGTTTTAAGTTGGGCAATCACAAATATTAGTCATTTTTGTAGATTAGGGCAAAACATTTTGGGTGTGGTATCCTCACTTAATTTACGAACCATCATCATCTTTCTGTATTAAAAAAAAATCTAAATTTTCTAAATGACCTCTGAAAACAAGAAAGGTTCTCTCCATCTAAACATAAAGTAAATTCATTAGTTTCATAAAAGGGTGTAAAGATGACAGCTCTATTTCACCATTGCTCTTTGGTAACTGTCGAAATTAATACTTCAGTGTTACATTATGTCAAGAAAAGAGGAGATTTCACATCTATTATTTAATTTTTCTTATTAGAGATTTTTAGATATGCCATCATTGATATAAAAAAGTCTCCTTTATATGCATTACATCTGAGCCCTATCTCTATCATCAAACTACAGACAACAGAACCGGGGTTTAACTATTCTGAACTCTGGGAAAAATTCAGATTCAGATCTGAGCTTGGCATCTCTGGCTCATTCTTCTGGTCTATGGCTGGTTTTGCTTTTTAAGGAATCTGAAGCTGTGTTAGTGCTAAGTAAAATTATTGTTACTGTGTCCCTGTTACTATACATGAACAGTTCTGAAACTGTGGTCCATGGATGACCTGTTGGTGGTCCCTGGGCAGCTGGTTGGTCACATGATGTTAAACTCTCTTCATTTAGACCTGAAATATTCCATTAAAAAAAGCTAAAATAACATTAAAATATTTTAATCTTCATGTTCTATATAGGGAATTGTTCTAGTTGCCACATGAATGTGTTTGTCTCATATTAAATTGCAAGTTTTGGGGGCAGAGACCTGGCTTTCTGTATGTTGTATGAAGGCCCAATACACTCTGGGCACTATATATATAATAATACTAATTCCTCCACCAGACAAATTGTCTGACTGTACTTGAACATAAATTTCATTCTTCAGTGTTTTATATGCAGCGTTTTACAATCACAGCACTTGCTTTAACTCTATATTCTCCTTAATTTTGTCATGCAGGGTGGGAGAAATGTAAGGCCATTTAGTTATCCATTAGGTTAGATTTAATTGTGAATAAATTATACTTGGTTGTTCCGCTCTTAATTTTTGACGGTTGTTCACTACTTTGCTCTTGAAACCTTGTCATAAATATGAAGGGAAGGTTAACCACCTTTCTGTATACAATGCTATAAAATCCCTCCTGGCCAGAAGCAACATCCTGTTACCTGTAAAGGGTTAAGAAGCTCAGCTAACCTGGCTGGCACCTGGCCCAAAGGACCAATAAGGGGACAAGATACTTTCAGATCTTGCAGGGGGGGGAAGGCTTTTGTTTATGTGGTAGTTCTCTCTTGGGACTGAGAGAGGCCAGACAGAAATCCATCTTCTCCAACCCATCCTAATCCAAGTCTCCAATATTGCAACCAGTATAGGTAGGCCAGGCAAGGCGGATTAGTTTGTCTTTTGTTTTATCTGAATTTTCCCTGTGTTAAGAGGGAGGTTTATTCCTGTTTTCTGTAACTTTAAGGTTTTGCCCAGAGGGGGATCCTCTGTGTTTTGAATCTGAATATCCTGTAAAGTATTTTCCATCCTGATTTTACAGAGGTGATTCTTTTACCTTTTCTTTAATTAAAATTCTTCTTTTAAGAACCTGATTGATTTTTCATTGTTCTTAAGATCCAAGGGTTTGGGTCTGTGTTCACCTGTACAAATTGGTGAGGATTATTATCAAGCCTTCCCCAGGAAAGGGGGTGTAGGGCTTGGGGAGATATTTTTGGGGAAGACGTCTCCAAGTGGTCTCTTTCCCTGTTCTTTGTTTAAAATGCTTGGTGGTGGCAGCATACGGTTCAAAGACAAGGCAAAGTTTGTACCTTGAGGAAGTTTTTAACCTAAACTGGTAAGAATAAGCTTAGGGGATCTTTCATGCGGGTCCCCACATCTGTACCCTAGAGTTCAGAGTGGGGAAAGAACCCTGACAAACCTGAGAATATTGGTAGCAGTGGATAAAAAAAATTCAGTAGTTTCCGGATTTGGCCATTCTGCTTTCTCAAGTGCCCACATGCACTGGTCCTTTGTTCCTTGCAGTGATATTTGCCTGAGGATTGGAAGTGTTTAGTTCTGTTTTGGGCATGAGTAGGTTCATGAAAGATTAAAAAGACTTGGAACAAAAACACATGTTCAGATTTTCTCTTTGTTAATGGGTGGGACACTTTGGCGAAGAGGATGTGGCAGTTCTGAGAAAGTATACATTGTTTCTAGGAAAGGAAATCCCTCTTTTCCATTTGTTTGTCTTTCAAAAAGAGAGAAAATTACCTGATTATGATTTTAAAATTTTAATCTATAGACATACCCAGGGCAATGTCTCACTTAAATTATGACCTTAACATCATCTTTGACTCTGAACTCTCCTCCGGTTCTCCCACATCTCTCACATTTTTTACATCTGCCTGTCATCACACCTGCAGTACTGCCTGTGCATGACACTGAAATCTCCATCCATCCTCTGCTCTCCTCTAGCCTTCATCATAACTCTATTCCTGAGTGTCAGCTCTCTGGGCTCCAATATGTGCAGAATGCTGCTGCCTAACTATTCCCCACATATAATGAAGTATAGCCGTTATCATCTCAAAACTCAAAGGGTTCCACTGTCTCATCATTTGAGAATCCACTTCAAATTGCCTTCCTTCTCTATTCCTTACACTCAACTGGCAGTGGCCTCTTCTCTGTTCCATGCAATCTCAATGCTGTAGGCAGATAAGAGATAATGCTCTCCCTTGTTTGCAGCTTCTGCCTTTTGAAGTACCTGTCCTCTGCCTTTCTACTTCAGTCATTGACTCATCATCTCAATTCAAATCTCTGCTGAAAACAACGTAAGGCCAAATTCTGTCCCTGCAGGGGCTTCCCACCAGTGGTATCACGTGGGTTCTGTTGTACAGTGGAGGGGCCAGATTCTGAGGTGCACCGCAGTCTTTGCACCGCACAATGCTCTCCTTCATGGAGGCTGCCTGTACATTCTCACACTGAGGAGGGCAATGTCCGAGAACCCACTGCTATGTGGATCATCCTGTCTTCACCTAGTTCCCCACAAATTGGCAGATAATGTCTGCAGAGGCTTTTGCAGCCTTCCTACAGGCTGGGGAGTAGAGCTGATTCTTCTCTCCTAACTCTACCTGTACAGCTTCTCAGGGTTCATCCAATGTTTGGGCTGTACACCTGCTGTGCATTTTCTCTATTGGTTCCTTCATAATTGTTGTGTCTGCAATTCTGTTTGTTTGTAGCTGTAAAGCATTTGAGATAGTTTGTATGAAAGGTGTAACACAAAGCAAAATTGTGTTGCATTTTGTCTTTCGCCGACCAGTACTCTGGTGATACGTCTCATAAAAAACGAATTAGACATAGCTTACAACTTTTAAACAAGAAAGGGTAAAGTGATGATTTGGTAAAGGAGTACCGTGAGGTCCCACTTCAGGTGCATCCTTCAGCTCCCAAGAATCCGGAGCAGAAAGAAGAGGGAAAAGCTGCATCTTCTTTGTTACATTACAATGACATAGCATAAACCGAGATTTTCAAAAGAACTAGTGATTTGGGTGCTTCCATTTTTGGGTGTCCACCAGTGTGCGATATCTTAAATGGGCCTGGTTTCCAGAGATTGGGTGTGCAGCATTTTCTGAAAATTGGACCTCTTCAACATGACTCAGGTTGGGCACCCAAAAATCAAGGTGCCCAGAAGCCCTAGTCACTTTTGAAAATGGTATCCGTATAGTCTTCTCTTCATGGTCACTGATAGAGGAGATTACCCATACAGGGAAGCAAATGGTGGAAATACACAGTTGTGCTTTTCGTTTTTTAATTTTATTTTGTTTTTCTGAAATAATGTCACTAAGTGGATTAGCATCAAAAGACAATGAAAGAGGAACAGTGTGCCAAAAGAGGAGGATTAGTAAATTGATGTCAAAATAATTTAGACAATATTCACTACACAGACTATCCACCTCCTTTACCACCCTAACATCTACTGTTTGGATGTAAGACTTTACTCCGTGCTATCTCCCTATAGCCCAGAAGTTAATTCTGGCTGTGAATCATTGGGCAGAAAGTGATGAACTAGCAATGCAGCTACAGTCCCGTGCTGCCTCGTGCGCTCTGAACATCAGCTTTTTTCCCCTCAGCCAAGAAAAGCACTATATACTTTACACAAATGTTTCAAACCAATAAAGATTGTACTACAGTTAATGGTACAGTGGGGAACTCAAATGGCAAACAAAAGCCATTTTCACTTGTTAACTGTCAAAGTAATATGTGATAAATTACTAAATATTTAATATGTTTATCTGTTAACAAAAATGACTTCAGCACTGATTTCCTGAGTCACTGTCTCAAAGGGCCAAGGATTGCACAGTAACTACAATGGCAGTGGGAGCACATCAGTACTTTCTAAACTTATTTTAGAGATTAAAGTCAGGGGACTCCAGCTCTTCCTAGAAGCACAAGTAAAGCTCTTCCTTCCCTAGCACTTCCAGAAGGACTTGCCAGGAAGAGGGGAAATCTGACACAAGAGGAGCAGGTACCTCGCTCGAGGATGGTCTGTGGCTTAGGAATAATGCTGCAGAAGAAGAGGAGACATCCTTGGTCTCTTCATTTCCAAAAAGAACTATCATTTTTATTATGTATTTAAATACTGCCCACTATGTGCTAGGCACTTTGCAGTCACTCGGGAATTATTGTCCCTGCTCTGAAAAGCTTACATTCTTTGGACAGATGAGTAGATCCAGGTTATAGTAAGGGGAAACAGCTCTTGTGTATCTTGTACCAATACTGTCATAACTGAGGTCTCAGGGAATCCTTAATCAAAAATTCAGTTTAGAAACAGAGCTGAAATTCAAGCCCATCCTTATACTAATAATTAATTCTAAAGAAAATAATTAATTAAATTAATATTAATAAAACTAAACCAATAAGCTGTTCCCTTCCCTATGTGTGTCTTAGATTGTAAGCTCCTCCAGGCATGGGACCAGAGTCCATTGTCTGTGTCTAATAAATAATATAAAAGGCCAAATATTGTATTATGATAATTACAATAATACTGCTGTGTAATAGCATCCTGAAGCATTTATCCCTTGAGAATGATATTGTGACCTGTTACAAATGAAATTACATATTCTCCATTCCAACAATCTGATAGACATAAATAAAATCATATTAAGACATATATTTTCTGGGTGATCAGTCCCATGTTTTATTGTCTTGCTGTGCTCAGCATTTCTAGTTAGAACAACGTTGACGCTGATCATTAATTTCATGACATACGTTTTCTATTCAGCCTCTTCCTGTCTTGAAGCTTTCAAATTTCATATTGTCTGCAGCCATGGTAAGCCTACTTTGTGTCTAATTTATTGCTACCTATTATTACTATGCAAGCCTGCCGTCACGTAAGTCAAGTGTGTACCTCCCAGTGGTGTGAAGCTGACAGGCCAACTTTCATCGAGTAGAAACTCAAGAGTGAAACACAGAACCTTCCACAGATTATGGGTCTCTTGAGGGAGAAGAAAAAGGAGACTTCACTGTATGGCTGTGTCTATATCTATAGAACCTGTTTTTCACAAAGGAAAACTAGAATGATATCCATAAGTATCAAAGTGAAAAACAAACTCCCTGCAAAAAATGAATAGTTTGATGCTTAGCGTTTCCATTAAAGGCACTAACAAATTGAAATCACTTTTATTTCAGATGTCACAAAGCATTTTTTTTTGATTTGTTGATATTTTATTTTGGCATAGATCATCCTATTTTAACTTTTTGTGGATTAACACAAAGATTTGGTTCAATAAAACTTTGTCAAAAGTCAAGGCGGATAACATTACCAAATCACTAACCTTACCATAAGAGATCTCTCAGGACGTGTGATTGATGGACACTCCCTTTGTCAAGCCCATAAAAGTGGGCTCCTCCCAGAAGTTATAGGCCACAAAATCCTGTTTACCATTATTTTCCCCGCTGAGAAAATCAGTGAGCTCCCTACTGCCATAATAATTCATTTAGGGGTGATGCCTCTCTGATTATGAAGAAAACCATATAATCAGTGGAGATACCTGATGTGGTTTCCAAAGATTCCAATGTCTAGCTGGAAAATTTTAGAAAACATGCCCAGATACAAGTATCACTGAATAGTTTGAATTGCAAAAAGCAGAGCTAGTCCAAGTCTGCATTTTAAGGATCATGGTAGTACTACATTTGATTTTTTTTTATGGCTACCTCCCAATTACCTGTGCTCACCAGGTCCTAAACACTACCTTTCCTGGACTCTGGAGGGTAAACGACTGCATGCTTAGATTGTGTGAAAAAGATAGTGTTGTGTGAAAGAGTCTTAGAGGTCAATGACTGAGACTTAGGAGGATCCTGAGGTCTTCTAGCCTGTGCTAAGCCAGTGATTCATTTGACCATGAGGAAGTTGCTTGACCTCCTTGTGCTTCAATCAAACCAAGGTAGGAAATTGAGTGAAAACTCAGGGCCTTGCTGAAAAACAGATGCATAGCTTATGACTGGAGAACTGCAAATATAGTACCTATTTTTAAGTGACGACCAAAAATTGATCTAGGAAACTACAGGCCTGTTAGCTTGACCTCAGTTGAATGCAACCCCTTAGAACAAATCTTGAAAGGGAGAGTAATTAACGACATAGCGGTAAACAGTAATTGAGATAAAATCCATGTTTTTACAAAGGTAGATCGTGCCAGATGAACCTGATTTGTTTCTTTGAAAAGATATTGCATTTTTTTTGTCTGAAAAATTATGTAGGTCTAATCTACCTCGATTTCAGTAAAGCATTTGATGCAGTTCCACATGGGAAATTTAGTTATATTGGAGAAGATGGGGATTAATATGAGAATTGAAAGTTGGGTAAGGAACTGGTTAAAGGGGAGACTACAGTGGGTCACACTGAAAGATGAACTATCCGGCTGGCGGGAAATTATTAGTGGAGTTTCTCAAGGATCAGTCTTGGGCCCAATCTTATTTAACATTTTCATTAATGACCTTGGAACAAAAAGTAGGAGTGTGCTAATAAAATTTGCAGATGGCAAAGTTGGGAGGTATTAACAATACAGGAAAAGGCCAGAATGTCACACAAGAAGATTTGGATGACCTTGAAAACTGGAGTAATAGAAATGGGATGAAATTTAATAGTGCAAGGTCATACATTCAGGGACCAACAACAAGAGTCTTTGCTATAAGCTGAGGACTTGCCAGCTGGAAGCATCAGAGGAGAAAGAATTGAGTGTATTGGTCGATCACAGGATAACTATGAGCCACGAATATGATGTGGCCTGAAAGAGGCTAGTACAGTCCTAAAATGCAGTAGAGATAGGAGGCATTATAGGTGGAAGTATTATTACTATTATACAAGGCACTGGTGAGATCTTGTGGAATACTGTGTGCAATTCTGGTCTCCCTTGTTTAAGAAAGATAAATTAAAACTGGAACAGGTGCAGACAAGGATTTACAAGGATGATCAGAGAAATGGAGAACCTGTTTTATGAGAGGTTTCAGAGGAACAGCCGTGTTAGTCTGTATTCGCAAAAAGAAAAGGAGTACTTGTGGCACCTTAGAGACTAACCAATTTATTTGAGCATGAGCTTTCGTGAGCCACAGCTCACTTCATCAGATGTGTACCGTGGAAACTGCAGCAGACTTTATATACACACAGAGAATATGAAACAATACCTCCTCCCACCCCACTGTCCTGCTGGTAATAGCTTATCTACAGTGATCAACAGGTGGGCCATTTCCAGCACAAATCCAGGTTTTCTCACCCTCCACCCCCCCAGCAGCATCACTTGCCCCATAACCTCAGCCATGCGGAACGCAATGCCATCCACAGCCTCAGAAACAACTCTGACATCATAATCAAAAAGGCTGACAAAGGAGGTGCTGTTGTCATCATGAATAGGTCGGAATATGAACAAGAGGCTGCTCGGCAGCTCTCCAACACGAGTTTCTACAAGCCATTACCCTATGATCCCACTGAGAGTTACCAAAAGCAACTACAGCATTTGCTCAAGAAACTTCCTGAAAAAGCACAAGATCAAATCCGCACAGACACACCCCTGGAACCCCGACCTGGGATATTCTATCTACTACCCAAGATCCATAAACCTGGAAATCCTGGGCGCCCCATCATCTCAAGAATTGGCACCCTGACAGCAGGATTGTCTGGCTATGTAGACTCCCTCCTCAGGCCCTACGCTACCAGCACTCCCAGCTACCTTCGAGACACCACTGACTTCCTGAGGAAACTTCAATCCATCGGTGATCTTCCTGATAACACCATCCTGGCTACTATGGATGTAGAAGCCCTCTACACCAACATTCCACACAAAGATGGACTACAGGCCGTCAGGAACACTATCCCTGATAATGTCACGGCTAACCTGGTGGCTGAACTTTGTGACTTTGTCCTTACCCATAACTATTTCACATTTGGGGACAATGTATACCTTCAGATCAGCGGCGCTGCTATGGGTACCCGCATGGCCCCACAGTATGCCAACATTTTTATGGCTGATTTAGAACAACGCTTCCTCAGCTCTCGTCCCCTAAAGCCCCTACTCTACTTGCGCTATATTGATGACATCTTCATCATCTGGACCCATGGAAAAGAAGCCCTTGAGGAATTCCACCATGATTTCAACAATTTCCATCCCACCACCAACCTCAGCCTGGTCCAGTCCACACAAGAGATCCACTTCCTGGACACTACAGTGCTAATAAACAATGGCCACATAAACACCACCCTATACCGGAAACCTACTGACCGCTATTCCTACCTGCATGCCTCCAGCTTTCACCCTGACCACACCACACGATCCATCGTCTACAGCCAAGCTCTGCGATACAACCGCATTTGCTCCAACCCCTCAGACAGAGACAAACACCTACAAGATCTCTGTCAAGCTTTCTTACAACTACAATACCCACCTGCAGAAGTAAAGAAACAGATTGATAGAGCCAGAAGAGTTCCCAGAAGTTACCTACTACAGGACAGGCCTAACAAAGAAAATAACAGAACGCCACTAGCGGTCACCTTCAGCCCCCAACTAAAACCCCTCCAACGCATTATTAAGGATCTACAACCTATCCTAAAGGATGACCCAACACTCTCACAAGTCTTGGGAGACAGGCCAGTCCTTGCCTACAGACAGCCCCGCAACCTGAAGCAAATACTCACCAACAACCACATACCACACAACAGAACCACTAACCCAGGAACTTATCCTTGCAACAAAGCCCGTTGCCAATTGTGCCCACATATCTATTCAGGGGACACCATCACAGGGCCTAATAACATCAGCCACACTATCAGAGGCTCGTTCACCTGCACATCCACCAATGTGATATATGCCATCATCTGCCAGCAATGCCCCTCTGCCATGTACATTGGTCAAACTGGACAGTCTCTACGTAAAAGAATAAATGGACACAAATCAGATGTCAAGAATTCTAACATTCATAAACCAGTCGGAGAACACTTCAATCTCTCTGGTCACGCAATCACAGACATGAAGGTCGCTATCTTAAAACAAAAAAACTTCAAATCCAGACTCCAGCGAGAAACTGCTGAATTGGAATTCATTTGCAAATTGGATACTATTAATTTAGGCTTAAATAGAGACTGGGAGTGGCTAAGTCATTATGCAAGGTAGCCTGTTTCCTCTTGTTTTTTCCTACCTCCCCCCCCCCAGATATTCTGGTTTAACTTGGATTTAAACTTGGAGAGTGGTCAGTTTAGATGAGCTATTACCAGCAGGAGAGTGAGTTTGTGTGTGTATGGGGGTGGGGGGGAAGTGAGAAAACCTGGATCTATGCAGGAAATAGCCCGACTTGATTATGTAAAGAGTTGTCACTTTGGATGGGCTAGCACCAGCAGGAGAGTGAATTTGTGTGGGGGGGTGGAGGGTGAGAAAACCTGGATTTGTGCTGGAAATGGCCCACCTGTTGATCACTTTAGATAAGCTATTACCAGCAGGACAGTGGGGTGGGAGGAGGTATTGTTTCATATTCTCTGTGTGTATATAAAGTCTGCTGCAGTTTCCACGGTACACATCTGATGAAGTGAGCTGTGGCTCACGAAAGCTCATGCTCAAATAAATTGGTTAGTCTCTAAGGTGCCACAAGTACTCCTTTTCTTTTTGTTTTATGAGAGGAGACTTAAGGAGCTTGGCTTGTTTAGCCTAACAAAATGAAAACTGAGGGGACATATGATTGCTCTCTGTAAATACATCAGTGTGAAAATTACCTCTCTGTAAAGGGCCAGCACATGGCCTAATGCCACCTTGTTCCCACTTATGCACACAGTGGGGCTAATCTATTATGTTTAGCCTCCTGCACAAAGGTAAATTTTGCCCCAAGTTTACCGTGGGCATAGCCCTTTAAAATACTTTGTTCTCTCAGCTTCTGTTGCACTCTCACTGTACCTCACAGGTTCAGGGCCTATGTCTGTAATTAAAAAACACAGTAAGTGATCACAGCTCTGGCAGAAAAGAGAGCATGTAAAGAAAAGTGACCTTGTACAAAGTTCCTGAAACAATGGGCTGGCAGTACACACACAGAACTTGGTAAACAATAGACTCCTGATTTGTATTTCCTGCAAAATCCTTTTGCATATTTATGCTCTCTACATTTTTGTAATAATTTGAAATTAACATTCGAGCAGAGGCAAGTCTGTTTTACTAGCAACGTAACTGGAATATTATGTCTGTACAATTTATCAGTTGTAGTTGCAGTTAACACAGCTTTTTTAGTTTATGAGAATAAGGATAATAAGACTGATGCCAGTTAAATGTAATTGGCATAGGTACTGGATGTGGATTAACACAGATTATTGAGGAGCAGCTATACGTTTTTGGAGTCAATAGCATGCTTTTTTTAACAAGCCTTTTGAAAGGTATTTCTCTTCATCCTGAGAATTTCCTTTCCTGATTTAATACAGTTATTTGGCATTCATGTTTGCTTATATGGCAGGAGTATTGACATCATAATTTTTTGAAGGATGGTATTCTCATGTAATGTCAGAATGAAGGTATCCCAGTATGTTTAATAATAATCCGAAACACATAGTGCAGTGGGTCTACAGGCTGACTGAATAATGTCATTCACACTTCCTTAGACATCAGGAGTGAAATCCTCATCTCATGAAGTCAATGGAAGTTTTCCCATAGAATTTGATGGGGCTAAAATTTCACCCTAGACCTGGTTTTCTGAGAATATGATTGGCAGGGAGCCTGGAGTTCTCCAAAGCTAAATAATAATTTCCCAAGCTTTCAGAACTGATGACTCCTTTCCAGATTAAGAATGTTTTTGTGAGTGTTGTCTAACAAGAATCCAAATTGTGAGCAGGTGAAATTTTGTAATTATGACAATACCTGTTAAGTATGATGTCTGAAAAACAAATTTTATAAAGGAGATAAAACTAACAATTTAATATGTTGGATGAGTCTTTCATATAGACAAAAGCTGTTCCATATAAAGTTGGATAGAGGAAATAATAGACTTAATTCATTTTTAGTTGATGGTCAATATCTAATTTTTATTGCAAGCACTGAAGATGTGGGAAAAGGTGAAGTACTCTATGCTTTTTTTGCCTCGGTCTTCACAGACAAGGTCAGCTCCCAGACTGCTGCACTGGGCAACACAGTATGAGGAGGAGGTGAGAAGCCCTCAATGGGGAAAGAAAAGGTTAAGGACTATTTAGAAAAGCTGGATGTGCACAAGTCCATGGGTCCAGATCAAGTGCATCCAAGGGTGCTGAGGGAGTTGGCTGATGTCATTGCAGAGCCATTGGCCATTATCTTTCAAAAATTTGTGGTGATTGGGGGAGGTCCCGGACGATAGGAAAAAGGCAAACATAGTGCCCATATTTTAAAAGGGAAGAAAGAGAACCTGGGGAACTACAGACTGGTCAGCCTCACTTCAGTCCCTGGCAAAATCATGGAGCAGGTCCTCAAGGAATCGATTTTGAAGCACTTGGAGGAGAGGAAGGTGATCAGGAACAGTCAACATGGATTTACCAAGGGCAAGTCATGCCTGACCAACCTGATTGCCTTCTATGATGAGATAATTGGCTCTGTGGATATGGGGAAAGCGGTGGATGTGATATATCTTGAATTTAGCAAAGCTTTTGATACTGTCTCCCACAGTATTCTTGCCAGCAAGTTTAAAAAGTATGGATTGGATGAATGGACTATAAGGTGGATAGAAAGCTGGCTAGATTGTTGGGTTCAATGGTTGGTGATCAACAGCTTGATGTCTAGTTGGCAGCCGGTATCAAGCGGAGTGCTTCTTGGGTCGGTCTTGTTCAACATCTTTATCAGTGATCTGGATGATGGGATTAATTGCACCCTCAGCAAGTTTGCAGATGACACTAAGCTGGGAGGAGAGGTAGATACGCTGGAGGGTAGGTATAGGGTCCAGAGTGACCAAGACAAATGGGAGGATTGGGCCAAAAGAAATCTGATGAGGTTCAACAAGGACAAGTGCAGAGTCTTGCACTTAGGATGGAAGAATCCCATGCACCGCTACAGTCTGGGGACCAACTGGCTAAGCAGTTGGTTCTGCAGAAAAGGACCTGGGGATCACAGTGGACAAGAAACTGGATATGAGTCAACAGTGTACTCTTGTTGCCAAGAAGGCTGATGGCATATTGGGCTATATTAGTAGGAGCATTGCCAGCAGATCGAGGGAAGTGATTGTTCCCCTCTATTCGGCACTGGTGAGGCCACACCTGGAGTATTGTGTCCAGTTTTGGTCCCCGCACTACCGAAGGGATGTGGACAAATTGGAGAGAGTCCAGCGGAGGGCAACAAAAATGATTAGGGGGCTGGGACACATGACTTATGAGGAGAGGCTGAGGGGACTGGGGTTATTTAGTCTGCAGAAGAGAAGAGGGAGGGGGGGATTTGATAGCAGCCTTCAACTACCTGAAGGGGGGTTCCAAAGAGGATGGAGGTAGGCTGTTCTCAGTGGTGGCAGATGACAGAACAAGAAGCAATGGTCTCAAGTTGCAGTGGGGAGGTCTAGGTTGGATATTAGGAAGCACTATTTCATGAGGAGGGTGGTGAAGCACTGGAATGGGTTACCTAGGGAGGTGGTGGAATCTCCATCCTTAGAGGTTTTTAAGGCCCGGCTTGACAAAGCCTTGGCTGGGATGATTTAGTTGGCGTGGTCCTGCTTTGAGCAGGGGATTGGACTAGATGACCTCCTGAGGTCTCTTCCAACCCTAATAATCTATGATTCCTCAAAGTACAAGGAGGAAAATGACAACAGAACTTTCAAGGCACCTGCAAGTAAAGCTAAGTTACTAGAGAAAGTCAACTGCAGAATTTTTTCATGAGAGATACCTGTCAATTTGTCTTACAATGATCCAGTCAGTGCTGATGAGTCAGTAACATCTTGGATGCAGGGTCTTCTGATCCACTTCTTTCACATAGGAGTTATTGGGGAAAATAGTACTACAGCTGGGCCTGCAGTTCCTTGGGACAGTCACTTTCAATGGTCAGATGCTTCCTGATAATTCCTGGCTGGCTCCTCAGTTCCCTCCACAAAATCTAAGCCAAGAGGAAACTACTACAAGTTTCCTGTTTGTGCTCAGGAAGACCAAATTCAAAGTTTTCTGATGAATCACGCATGGACAGAACATTTGAGTTCCAGCCCTGGCGAAGAAAGCTCAGCTCATTCAGCAAGGCAGGATAAGCAGTGACACCCAAAATGAATTATTGATGGACTCCACAAAGGGAGATTGATCGTTCAGAAAAACCTTCTGTCATAAATATAAAGGGAAGGGTAAACCCCTTTAAAATCCCTCCTGGCCAGAGGAAAAATCCTCTCACCTGTAAAGGGTTAAGAAGCTAAAGCTAACCTCGCTGGCACCTGACCAAAATGACCAATGAGGAGACAAGATACTTTCAAAAGCTGGGAGGAGGGAGAGAAACAAAGGGTCTGGGTCTGTCTGTCTATATGCTGCTTTTGCCGGGGATAGAACAGGCATGGAGTCTTAGAATTTTTAGTAAGTAATCTAGCTAGATATGCGTTAGATTATGATTTCTTTAAATGGCTGAGAAAAGAATTGTGCTGAATAGAATGACTATTTGTGTCTATGTGTCTTTTTTTGTAACTTAAGGTTTTGCCTAGAGGGATTCTCTATGTTTTGAATCTAATTACCCTGTAAGGTATCTACCATCCTGATTTTACAGGGGTGATTCCTTTACTTCTATCTACTTCTATTTCTATTAAAAGTCTTCTTGTAAGAAAACGGAATGCTTTTTCATTGTTCTCAGATCCAAGGGTTTGGGTCTGTGGTCACCTATGCAAATTGGTGAGGATTTTTACCAAACCTTTCCCAGGAAGTGGGGTGCAAGGTTGGGAGGATTTTGGGGGGAAAGATGTGTCCAAACTACGTTTCCCCGTAAACCCAGTTAGAGTTTGGTGGTGGCAGTGGTTATTCCAAGGACAAAGGATAAAATTAATTTGTACCTTGGGGAAGTTTTAACCTAAGCTGGTAAAAGTAAGCTTAGGAGGTTTTCATGCAGGTCCCCACATCTGTACCCTAGAGTTCAGAGTGGAGGAGGAACCTTGACACCTTCACTTCTGCTCTTAAAATAAAGAGCTGACTTAGCTGTCATGAGGTGAAGTGCTGTCTCACTTCATCTGGAAAGTGGAGTTGGTTGTAAGAAGAATCCATGATAAGAGAGCAATGTCAAAAAATCAAAAATACATTGCATAGCCTTTAATAAAGTTCACTACTTTATAACCTCTGTAAAAACAGTATATTTCAGACTTCCAGGCAGCAAGAGCTTGGGAGCACATAACAAACTAAAGCTGTGAGGCTTTATGTGTAGTGTTTTGGGATCCATGCGACTGGTCTGCTATTCTTATCCGTGAACACCTTGGCACCATCCATGCAGATTGCAATCCACCACTCCCACTGGGTGTGGAAATCTTTGACTTCTTCCTGCAATGTCTTGAATAAAGTAGTCTCTTGTTGTTTGTCCTGGCAAAGCTGTATATAAGAGTGTCTGCTTTAATAAACAATTGGAAACATACATTGCAACACTAGAAATTATGCAGCACCAGATATATCATTTAATTCATGAAGTTCTTGGGCATCCTCAGCCATGTCACTAATATGGTACAAAAGAGTAAAGCGTAGCAAAAATTTTTGGACAAAAGAGTTTTAGCAGAGAAATGTAGATCTGGATAGACTAAAACACATTGTGAATTAATGTCAAATTTGTCTAATTGTTTTGGTGGGGGGTGGATTAAAAAAAATCACATTTTTAAAAATGCAATATTTCCATTTTTCAAATAAAAAAAGTAAAATAAAGCCTCAAAAATGAAAGTGTTTCATTCAATCCAAAACAGAACTTTTTTTACTTTTCAGTTTTCCAGAACATTAAAATATTTTTCCCCCAATTTCCCCCCCTCCGATCAGCTAGTGAACCAAAAAGATCAGTTGTTTGCACAGCTGTACATAACAGTACTATTTGGAAAACGGCATTATTTGGTAGCAGTTCAGGCCCTATACTTTTTAAAACCGATGGAGCAATGTTATTCCACCTTTACATTGTTGTATGGTTCGTAGGGATACCTAAAAGTCCTTGAAGGGTTCTTTGATAACATGGCCACACCAAGTAATCAAGTCTTGTTGGATTTTTTTTGAAAGCTTCCGGTTTTCTGGGGGGTGGGGAGGGTGAAGTGATACGTATTTGTTTTTTAAATCTCACAGTAAATTTGAGGCTTCGTGATCTTGGCTGCCAACATTTCAGAACACATTCTACCCTGTGGTCAGGGATCAGCACTGTGTCCGTGGTAAAAATTTTGAGGTCTGTGGTGATTTTTCAAAAAATTTAATGACTGAATGACATAACCGCCCTTCCCCTCCGCCCCCCCCCATGTACATATATATATAACAAAACATTTTGTATGGGACTTCTATTTTATATAAGGAAATCCAGACAGATGGGCACACATGCAGATACAGGTTCAATATTGTATTATTAGCTGAAGCTCTAGGAGTTTTCTGCATACACTCTCATCTTTCACTAGACTACACTAATCCGCCAGCTGGGATTCTCAGGTTAAAACAATATGGTGTATGTCTTTAAAGGTATATCCCGTTACAGAGCTGACATTGTTTATACTTTTTTATTACCAAAAATGTATTGATACTTTTTTTTCCCAAATGTTTGTTTTTGCATGACCTCCTATGACCCCCTGAGCTTCCTCCATGACTCCCAAAGGGCTTGCACATTATCCCAAGGGTGGCTATCCCTATATATAAACTTGTAGTCACTATTATATTGTGATTCTTCAACCACAGGCTATACTGAAGTGGAGCATATGTGGAGAGGCTGAGCAGCAGCAGGGTACCTCAGAAGCATTCTGGCTGCCTTGGCTAAAAAGCAAAAAAAGGTCTGGGAAAGTTCCATTCAGGAGAGAGCGCTCTGGCCCCCTTTTACAGAGTATCGTATGGGCTCCACTTCTCTTGCTCTGCTCTGCTCTCTCTTTCAGAAAGGGATGAGGGAGGTGGCCCTAGCTGTACCTTACGGTGACCCTTTTGGAGATAGACTTGTATGCAGGAGAAAGCTCCTTGCACATCACCTTCTACCCTTGCAAATAAGCTTCAGGGCCTAGTTCTGCTCCATTGAAATCACTGGAAGTTTTTGCCATTGTCATTAAAGAAAGCAAGGTTGGACCCTCTCTCCGGGTCTTTAATGAGAATTTATTTGGCTCACAGTGGTCAATCATAGTAGCACAAAGGCACAGAACTGAGGAGGGGATCTGCCCCAATGGACTTTTTTTTAGGTTTTTTTTACTCTTTTCTGTAATAATTCATACAGGAAAGTGGGGCTGTCACATATAGGAGAATTATGTCAGAAATAGCACTCCAAGGGTGATCACAAAGTTGTGTAGAAGTATCACTCACAATAATAATAATAATAATTTACACCTGGTTATACTGTGCTTAAGTTATGGGATCTGAACAGCTTTCAAACTAATCTGGGAAATTTTCCAAAGGAGGAACAATTCTCCAGCCACTGCATACAGACAATTCCCATTGACTTGTCTAGGAGTTGATCATTTGCAGTGGCTGGAGAAGTAGGCCTAGGAAACTGTTTCTGGTGAATTCCTATAATTATTATATTTTCCCCTCAATAACTGTCCCAAACTCCCATTATCACTAATAGAAGGTATGTAGATATTTTGAAGAGACAATTGTCTCTGTATCTGTGCTTTGTGTCTGTTTTGCTAATAAACATAGGGATGATCAGATCTGGCCTGGAGAGGGCCAGATGGTATGTACATTTTTAGTAATATTTACAGAGTATAACACATTTCTAACTCACCATCATCTGATAAGATTTATATCCAGTGGCTGAAATGAATGATTAACATATACCAAAGCAGTACTACTGAGCAGGGTAGTACATGCTATGAAAGATAACTGGTATGTTATGATTTACACAAAATAAATTGCAAAGAACATATAATAAACAATGTAAGGTGCCAAGATGGAATATGTGCTGATGGTAAATCAGGGAGCTCAATGTAGTGAATGGCTGTCTTCTGAAAAGATATATAGCACTGCATAGTAGCGGACATTAGAGAATCTTACTTCAGTAATAATTGGACATTAAGATACAGCTACAATGTTGTATGTGTGATATCGGTGTATAGTGTAATAGAGCTGAACTCTTCTGTACCTCTATGGATGAATGTTTGTGGTAAGATAGTGGTCCTAGATTGATTTGGCTGACATTCAAACAGTTGAGAAGGTGACTGGGCATCTCCTTTTTATAACATTTCCTTCATTCTAATCGTGTGTGTGTTAATAGGAACCGACAACTTAGAATGAAGCAATAATTATGCTTAACTTAGCAGTCAAATATTTAGTGGTTATGTTGTTTGTTCACAATTGTTCTTAACGGGGCACTACAATGGTAAGGATCAGTTTTGTGAGAATCCTTCCCCTTACATAGAAGAGTAAGTTCCTTTTTGGACAGCTTCATCACTGTGATTGGCCCTGCATTATGGTGTGTGAGCACGTTATTTTTAATTGGACATTTGCTCATTCGTGTTTTTGTTAAAATTGCCAATATATAATTGCTTTACCACATGGGTGCTTTATTGGGTTGCTGTATTTTTGTCTGATATCCTGACTCAGGCATCAGGGAAAACATTCCTCAAATGCCAGCCACTCTCAGACCATATATCAAAAAATCTGAAGCTGTCCAATGATTGAGCTCATAAAACCTATCCAAATGAGCAAACCAGTTAAGTAAAAATCTGAGCTGGATTTAAAGATGTAATAAAGCATTTTATAATCTACGCAGCATGGACTTGTTTTGGATCCAGGTTAGAAAGTAACTTCAGAATGCTATTTTTTCCTTCTGACGGAAATAACAGACTTGTGAAGGGCAGTCCACAGTGATGTGGTGGGATGTGAGAAGTTGTCTTGATGACGCACAGTAATCTGTGCCTGTCACAATTGGTAGGAAAAGATTTATAGAGGACATCCTGAAAAGCTGCTTCACATGACAGAAGAAGCGATTTCAGTTCACTGATGTTATCTGTAAGTCCCAAAGAAACCAGCTTTCATGCACCAGAAGAGCATGAGTATGAAGCTAAGTTTTTCTGTGATCAGTAGCCCAAATTGAGTAAATGCTTTGTTTTCCTTGTCATTTTTTTCAATAGGTGCAGGCAAGTATCTGGGTAACTCCATTATGTCACTGTATGGTCCCTGGTCCTTACTGAGAAGACGAGCTACAGTCTCAGGCCACAGTCAGAAATATTTAGACATTCAAAAAATAGCACTCTTGACACTGAAAATTTAGATGCAAACTGAAAATAAACTGCTGGGAGACTGGATTGCCATCAGACACTGACATCACCTAGATCAAAAAAACTTGAATGCAAAATGAGCAAATGAGAAAGCCCTTCCAGCTCAGAGAAACCCTTTTGTGGAGATGGCACAGCATCTTCAGTGGTGATTAAACTTGAAGCTACTTTTCCAAGCTAAAAGAAAATATAGTGGTTAATTTCCTGAGCCCATAGGTAATATAGTCTTAAAGGCCCCAGATGTGTGTTTTACATTATTTTTCTGCATCAACATTACTTGTTCCTTCTGTTTCTTTAAATGAAAATTTGGACAATGCACAAAGTTGTTGTTGTGGGTTTCCTGATTTTTATGTGTGTGAATGTTTTGCATTTTAATCCTGACTGTAGGCAAACCCGTCCATTGCTGAAAATAGCTCAAATGCTCCTAGAACAGTAGTACCAGCCAGCAGCTGAGATTCATTTACTCTCTTATCCCCTTCCCTGTTTCTCCCCTACAGATTCCTGGATTTGACTTAAACTTAAACCTTTGTAGTGCAAACCTTTAAAAAAGGCTAAATAAACAAGAACTGCATGTACAAGGGAAGAAGCACTTACTTCCTCTGCACTTGAGAAACAGCCAAGCTGGTCTGTCCGGTAAGTCATATATATTTTTTGTTAAACATATGTTCTATGTTTTCTTACTGCACTCATGACTGACTTTCTTGATGATCTAGCTAATATTCAGAGAGAACCTGCCACTTATTACTAGTATTTCTTAGCCATATGTTCTATTTCTGTACATAAGTGCAAACCCAATTATGTTGTACAGAGGCAAGAGTCTAGGTCCTGCTTTACTGTGCCTTTTTTGAGGCTCTCTGAAATATTCATCTAAAGTTGTATGTACTGCATTTTAGAATGGGCTGGGTTGTAAATTTTAATAATTTAGCTCTCAGGTTGTATCCAAATCATAAGAGAAGATCTAAAGCAAAACCCCAGATCACTGTATTTTTAGATTTCTTCCTGCTTTTAGTGTTTGAAAGTTAGTAGAATACAATCAACTATCTAAGTAAAGAGAATTTCTCAATTATAGCACATAAATCCTCAGTGTTTAAAATCATCTTTCCCATTGATTCACTAGTGTTGCTTTGTTTGCTTGTTTGTTGCATGTGGTGCAGAGACAATATATAATCTAAAACGTTAACACGTGCAATGTAAAATTTAATTTTTCTTTCACTGATGTTAATGTATGCACCTAGTTAATCTGTGGTGTTGGCACGTTTACCAGCAGGCTTCTTTAACCTACTCATAAAATATTTCTGTAACTGCCCTTTACTCTGTTATAAGGATACTTGATGTGGCTTACAGTTTTCAAAGTGCTTTGATCTGTGTACTTCCAACATAACATTTAATTTGATTATGGGGTGTTAACGTATCTTGGGTGGGGGGAATGTTTTGCTATGGTGATATGACAACACCTTCTGAATAAAAACTTTGATTTGTCAACTACATTCCTGTATTCTTCCTTACTATGAACAAAATGAAGAAAATGTCTAAAAAAGCAAAACCAATTCTTCCATTTCTGAGATCAATCACTTTTTCGAGCTTCGATGATCAGCTTCCTGCTGCATGCTATGACTTCTCTAAGCAAGAAGCTAGCATTAAATGACAGCTTACAGAGACATAGTCCATCAGCTCACATACACTCTGGACCACTGGCTTACCATAATTACTATGTTCTTGTGTACTGTATGCCTCAGTTCAGCATAGTTGGTTTTTCAATCTTTGCCATAGAAAAACCTGGAATTAGAGTTCACATTTTAAAAAAAAGTTTCTTGAAACCCTGGGCCATATGTCAAAGCAAAGCTACATTTAAAAATACAGTAGTGTTCTGTCTTAAACTTTTCATGAGGGGAAAGTTGTTGGGGTCAATTCTTTTATTGAAAAGCTGTGACCGGGCATCCTAACTCATTTAATTTAATTTTCAGTTTACTTTTTGTACAAGAAAAATTCACATAAAGTTATAAAGTGTGTATATCGTTTTTATTGTATAATATATATATTTGGTAAAAAATATAGACTTGTATAAAAATTAACATCTTGGGTGTCTTGTGATATTTGTTCAGAAATGCAGGTTTTGGTCAGAGCCCTGTGCTAGTGTTTCCCACTGCTATGGGAGACCTGGATCCCATTCCTGGACTCTTGCTTGCCCGGGCCACCAGGTGTTGATAATTCTGGGCAGGTAGCAACCTCAGAGCTGTGCGGGATTTGCATCACTCAGCAGACACACCTCTGGCTGATTGACTCTTCCTCACCTAATAAGCGCATTCAGATAGCTAGTGAGATGATGCATAATAATCCAGTGACCTGGTGGTTATTTTGTCCATTTAAGTATCAGACTAAACCACCTTGTCAAGCTACATTCCAGTCTCTGACCAAAAGGAATCAACTGGCCTGTGCCTCTCCGCAACAATCTGTCCTTCTTTGTGCCTCAATGCTGGGCCACCCCAGCCACCTTCTCCCATCCACTTCTCATAAACCACCTCTTCTACTCATCTAGAGCTCTTCTCTCCTACCTACTTGTCTTCCTGAACAGTGAGCCTGTTGCCTTCTTATCCCTCACCAAAAGACCCCACTTCCTCTTCCCCCAGCTTGATCACTCTTTTTTCACTGATGTACCCAGCTTTTCCAACGTGCAGTAATGACCGCTTGACTTATCTGTTAGCCCATTTGTGGATGGCCCATTATGAAGAGGTTTTTAAGGACCTCTGAAAGGAATACTGTTTAGAGAGAAGGTTGGTTGCTGTAATATGGTCCCCTGTGGAGTGAGCACGTGCTTGTAGATGAAAGTCAGGAAGAAATGTGTGTTTCTCCGCAACAGAGCCTTTTGGAGAAAAAAATACAACAAAACTATATTCTTGGCAAAACTTTCCAAATACTATTTTTTATCAGAATAATATCTGAGTTATGTAAAGTAAGTGTGAAGGAATGTCTATAACTGGGAATTTTCCACTTTAAAATGATGAAACATTTCATTAAAAAAAATTATAGTCAAATAAAATTGCTCAGGAACTGAGACCAAGTAATGCTAAATTTCAGGTGAGCATTAATTTTTAGGATAAGCTCCAGCAATTAGGAGTCAGTATGTGAAATGCTGACACAATCTGAATTGTAGTGGTGTGAATGTGGCACCAGAAGTAAATCAGCTGAATGAAGGAAGTCTCAGGAGAGCAATGGAATGTCTTTCTTTGCTTAAATATACCTCTGCATTCATGAAGAACACACAGTAACATTTTGTGCAGGTTTCTCCCTTTGACAGTGTGTCTTTGTTCACTCTCCAAAGGTGATGTCAAATATGTCAGTGAAAAAATAATAAACTTCCTGGTTTACATTTTTTATTTTACTTAACTGATATGCTCCCAGGGAGCCTTATAAGTCTTGAATAGCCTAGTGCTGTTACTTGTAATGCAATGTGTTTGGAGAGTAAAGGATCACTCAGAGCAGTTAGTGTTGGTTGAATAAACAAATGTGACCTGTCACCACTGTCTATAAATTTAAACAGAGGAGTATGTGTAAGCTTTTGATAATGGAGCCTACACATCTGATCAAATAAGACATCTCAGAATTTCCTTGATTTGTTCCCGATGTACAGGTCTGTTTTCCAGATACAGTGATTGCTTTCAGGATGTGTTGCTTCTAGAAACAATTAAGGTTCTATCCTGATAGCTAGGAATACTTGTGTAGTAAGAATTTTTCATGCTGATAAAGAATTTGAATTTAACATCTGTTCTGCCATCAGTGAACATGGGTAGCTCCTGTGGAGATTACTGTGAGTTACACACACTTATCAATAGCAGAGATTAGTGGGTATTTGTTCTAACTGAATGTTGTTTAACGCTATGTGACCATGTTGAAACAGAGAAAATAAGACTGTTTAAAAATAGTAGAACAAAGTATGCAGAATGGCTGAAATTCATCCATTGTGTGAAGGGCAGCACGCTGCCCTCTTTACTACTTAAGGATCAGAGTGGGGATGCACCAGGGTCAACTGGCTGAGCATGTCTGCCTATTTACTGCAAGCCACAAAAGTAGTCTCCGCACTGGGCCTACAAAGATCAGCACAGAAGGTTGAGGGTGATAGTGGATAGTTCTGGGACAAGCCCAGGGCAATGGTTCAGCATTGATATAGATAATTTGCCTCTATACCCAAGACAACTTGTGGAGAGGGATGCAGCTGCTGTTGTACCCTAGTAGTCCCTCTGTATAAGTCAAGTAAGGATAGCAGCTGCAGAGAGCTAATAGCCCTGCACTGGTGGCACTTCTCATACGTATAGCTGGAACACTCAGGTTTTATGTCGGTGGAATAAGTAATAAACTTGATTCTTCTTTCACACCATGGTGGAAGTGAGAGCAGAATCATGCTCACTATTCTTTATTTCTATTCACTCGTGTTATGGAATGAACTGAATGAAGACCAGATAGAGCTGTGCTGTTTGACTTCAACAGCTGGACAGCTATTTGTCATCTAATAAAGTCACAGAGTCACAAATTATGTCCTAATGTAGCATCACAGTGTTTACTTTGTCTAGTTGCACTGTTGCAACTCATCATCATTATGTAGAGCTGTAATGTTGTGACGTGATGGCATATTATGTAAGAACTTCATCTTTTCTCCCTTCACGCTGGCTGCTGGGAAAGGGGCTCCCCTTTTTCTCTTGTTCCCCATTACTGCCTTGTGGGAAAAAGGACATTTCCTCTTCCTTCTGTCTCCTTGGCTTGGGAAACACCCTTACCCCTGGAGGGGCTCCAGTCACTTCAGAGCCAACAGAGTGCCATTAAGACAGAGGGTCTTGGAGAAAGACGTCCTGATAAGCCTTCTGCAGTTTGTGGGGAGTGAGTTAAGGTTGTAGTACCTTGTCTTTACAATATAATAGTCATCTGGTAGTGAGCAAAATTGACTGCAAAATTGTTTTGATGGCGATCTTCTTCTTTTATATGCTCATAACTTTCCAAAAGAACTCTTACCTTGTGGGCTGAAATTTCTGCTGTTTGGTCTCTGAACAGATGGGAATATCCACGATAGAAAACTTTGACTTTTTGGCCAAAAATCTAAAACCAAAGTAGTTCAATTTGTAAACACCACTGTGGTGCTTCACTGAAGGTGTAGTTTAGGTAATTCATACTCCTATTCTTCTCTACAGGCAAAAGTCTCTGATCAGTCTATCTTTCCCATGATGCACCATGGTTTCCCCTCTTTGTGAGGCAAGGCAATGCATTATGGGAGTACTATGGTCATGGTGCATCATGGGAAATAAGTCTGACTTGGCAGCCCAGCCCAGAGGAGAATGGGGACATGAAGCATTAAAACTAGAATTTCCACGAGGCACTGAGATGGCATATCTGAATTGATATGTTTGTTTACAGCCAAAATATTTTGGTTTTCCAATGAAAGCTGGAGACTTTTCAGTTCTCAGACATTTTTTCGTGAAAAATTGACATAATTGTGGAAAGTAGATATTTTTTCCCCCAAAAAATAGTGTAATAGAAAACTCAATTTCCCATCAAAAATAGTTTCATTGGAAAATTTTAACCAACCCTAGCGTATGGTCTAGTTTGAAAAATATTGATTGGTTAATAATATGTAGCTCTTACATAGCACTTTTCATCATAAAAGTAAAGTTATGAACTATACTGAAAGCTATCTTAACTGTGTGTTTCTTCTTATAGAGAGATAAGGCATGTATGTGCGCATTTTTTTAAGTTCACACCTAAGTGTGTATCTATTAGGTGCATCTTTGAATGTATTTTAGTAAGCCTCAGTTATCCTTAAAGAATTAATGACTTAAGTTCATGTATAAGAGTGTGCTTGTCTATGTATATTAGTAGTTTAATGACTAATGTGTGTCATTAGTGGTTTAACTCACTAAATATTCAATACTCTTTAGCATTTGAGGAGGCTTAAATACGAATGCCACCCTAAAGCCTAGGAAGCTTAACTGCTTGGTCCCCCTTAAAGATTTTTTCCATCCTTGTTTAAAAAAAAATCAAAAAAACAGTGGCCAACTAGATCCATGTCTGGCAGAAACTCCCCATATGTGGCTCTTCTCTGGTCTTTGCAGAAATGTTAAAGAGGATAGCTGCTTTTGCAGCACCATTCCACTGTTCCTGAGACCCTACGATGGACTGTCTTAATGTAAGGAGCTCTGAGACCAGCAGATGAAGCATAAATTGTATTTCCTTTGCTAAAAGCTTCTCCACGCTGTAAATGCTGTTGAGCTAACATTGCTGATGAGCCCTTTTTCGTTTCCTGTCTTTATCTGTCACCTTACCATTGTACCACCACCCTTTTTATGTAATAAGCAGATTGCAGATAGAACTGTCGATTAGTGAGAATGTAAACAAATCATATTATGATCAGGGCAATCTATGAAATACAACAGTAATACCATTTTGTATTGATTTGGGCCTTTTCAATGCCTAGGTTTGGCATTATCAATAATCTGTTTACATTAGTTCAAAGCAGGACAGGCGTGCAATGTGGGTAACTTAATTTGCTACTGGAAGCCTGATTTTCCTATTTCCTCATAGGTCCTGAATCAGGATGTCAGATATTTGCATAAATGCAATAGGGAGTGCTCCATATCAAAGTATTAACCTCAGTAGCTCACAGGGCCAGTTCCAACCTGACATTGTGCTCCCTGTGATTTGAGGCATGTGTTCCAAACCCAGGCTCACAAACCTCATATCAAGGGATGTCATTCATATGGGTTGGGTGGTTTCCTAAATTCCACACACATTTGGTGTCCTATCCTTTCTACTGCTGAAAATTGTTTACATCAGGAATAAAAAGAATATGAAACTGAGGTTACAGAAAGAGCGAATTAAACTAAATGAGTGAATTGCCACCATAATTGGTTTTCTGCACAAATTTACTTGTCCGTCTGTCCCCTCCCTCCCTTCCTCATTTTGGATGTTTGTCACACTTTGTGTTCCAGATTTTGGTGTTGGCAGAGTTAGAGGTATGCACACTGTTGGTTGTCATTCTTTGCTGCAGTGATGTTAAATTAATTGGACAAACTTTGAAATGTGAATGTAAAAGTCATTTCAAGCAACAATTTAAATTATAAATGTGCAAAAAGTAGCTATAATAAGTCGAGTCAACAGCAGCATAGAGGATAGAGACAAGAAAGATCATTTGAGATTATAGGCAATGGAAGATAGAGGGAAGTAGAAGTGAGTGATAACAAAAGAGGTGATAGGAGTAAAATAAGGGAGGAGAGGAAGTCCAATACCGAGAAAGGGAAAATGCAGAAGAGGTATTGGAAGAGAGACCACACTTCTTAGCAAGGAGCACTGCCTCAAAAGCAGGCATAGTCAGGGGGCCAGATCCTCAGCCCCAATACACTCAGTGTTGGTGGCCAGCTGGGGATTCGCCCAGTGCATCCAGCTCTGTGTGGGCCCACTCACAGCCCTGAGTATACGGAACTTGCTAGAGGGAGGGGGCATTCTCCTCAGCTACTGCAATGAGTCTTTGCTAAGTTAGAGCTGCCTGGACTGGCTACCAGCAGTCCTATAGATCAGGGAATCCAAAGATGGAGTAAAGTCACCTGTGATTCCCCCTTCCCACCAGGTCCTGTATTTGAAGATCAAGACCAGTAACTGGACTATTGCAGCAACAGCTGAGGCCCAAATTAACCTAGCACAAATGGGACTCAAACAGATAAAAGAAATTAACACTCAGTGGTGAAGTGGGAAGAGAGAACAGTGAAAAAAGAGAAGGGAGAGTCACATCAAGCGTTGGACTTTCAGAAGTGCTCAGTGTTGGCCCTGATGCTGCTCCCATTGAAGTCAATGGCTCCCATTCACTTAAACGGGAGCCACATTAAGCCAATGCTGAGTGCTTCTGAAAATCCAAGACTGTAGTGGGGGGAGGAAACCCAGAAGGCTGCCTCTGCTATAGGAACTCAATATCGGAGCCAAATGTATCTACTTATGTTGACATTCTCTCTTGAAATGTCTAATAGTAGTACAGATATAGCATTTTGCACTAATGGATTTGCATGGAGGAAATTAGATTCAGGCAAGTGTTCAAATTAATTCATAGGTAGAACTGGGACTGTAATTCATAATTCCATGTGCTGTCAAGAAAATATAAATATGTCTAGGAAATAAATGTCAGTAGCTGCCCAGTTTTGTTTTTTTTTATTGTGAATTATATTAAAAAGCTCTAAATCCACTACTAGGTGAAATTCTGGGTAGTGGTTATCCTGTATGAAGTCCTAAATGGCCTAGGCTCAAACTCTATTCGGTACCATCTTTGAGTTATTATATGATCTGTGCTCATTGGAACCCTGAAACTTGATGCCATGTGAAGCTTGTGTATGGTAGTGGGAGCACTTTCTATGTAGTGAGCCTACATATATGGAATTCACTCCCTGCAGACATAGGATAAGCACAAGGCCGGTAGCTTAGAAACAGTTGCATGATTCACTGCTTTAGTGAGGACATTCCAATTGATTAAATGCTAGTTTCCTTTGTTATTATGTTCACAGCAGATACACAGAGAAGTTAAATAAAAACATAGAATACTGTCTCTGGAAGGTTGTAGTGGGACACTGCACACAGAACCCAAGAACAGAGAGACAAAGGAAGGCTGCTCTCTAAAACAGACACAACTCACCCCTTCTTTGTATGGGCTGTTTGGCTGCATACTGGTTGCTGCTAGGCTGGCCCAGATCACATAATTCTCTATAGAGTCCCCAGCTAGGGAAAATAGAACCAGGAAATATCCTGGAATTTAAAGTGACAGTCTACAGTTGTAAGAGTTTTCAATAAAACCTATCCTAGATGATTGGTAAAGCTTCAGGGAGAAGGTCAGCATGCTATTTGATCTCTTACTGAGATCTTGAAGGCCTCTTACACTGCTTAAATATCCATGGTGACAGGTGCCTAATAAATGCTTGTAAAAGGAAGTGATCAGAAATTCAATAAATGTTTGACAAACATAATAATTGGGAATGGGTGTATCAGATAAAGTGAAACACCAGCTGACCTAAACCTTCATCCAGAAAAACTCTAATGGCACCCAAACAGGACCTTTTTCAAGTTCAGTAGTTTGGATATGTGTGAAGATCTTTGTTTTTGATTTGTTTTCTTATTTTCGTTTTCACAAACCTTTGTATTTCCAGGTTCCAGTTAGAACCAGAAGCAGAGGTGCCAGTCTTTGGAACTTCAGACTTTCAAATTTAGCCTGTTACTAATAATTATGCAAACTTGGCCCCAAAAATAACTAGGACTGGACAAATGTTTCTGGTGGAAATCTGTGCCACCTGAATAAGCCCTGTCAGAGCCTGACAAACATTTAACATGACGGTGCAGGTTTGGCGAGCCTTGGAATCAGCTGGTGCAACTACTTGTTGCAAGCTGCTTATTTATTGGGTTTGGCCTTTTGTTTGTTTGTGAATTATCTGGGAATCCATCATAACTTGAAGAAACTTGGTTTTTATTCATAATTGTTCTAACAAAACTTTAAAGAATATATTTGTGTCTATTGGATTGTCATAAACTAGTGAATGTTTTAAGTACACTTAGTATTTTGAATTCAATCTGCTTGACTGGTCAGCTAAGTCACACATGTGACACATGTGTGACACATGTGTTCTTTGAGTGGTTGCAGATATGTATTCCACTCAGGTGTGCATGTGCCTGGCACATCGCAGCCGGAGAATTTTGCCTAGCAGTACCTTTAGTGTCAGTGCTCGCTCCCTGTGGTTCTAGACTTTCCCTGGCTACATAAGGGCAGCATTGCCCCAACTCTCCTCAGTTCCTTCTCACCACCCTCAGCAGGAGTCGGAGCATTCTGTGTGATGATTGACCTCACAGTGTTTTTCTCAGTTACAGTACCCTGGGAATTTATTGTATATAGCAGTCATGGTCAAACAGAGCCTTGCAGTTAAAGTATAACTCATGGAGCCCCCACCCCCATTCTTTGCCTACCAGACTGGGAGCAGGGGGGAGCTTGGGGCTTCTGCCCTGCAGTGGGCTGGTGGGAGTAGGGACTTCTGCCCTGCAGTGGGGTGGTGGGACTAGGGACTTCTTCCCTGCAGGGAGGGGGGTATAAGGGCTTTCGCCCCACACCCCAGCAGGCACCAGCTCACAGAACAAGTTGTGCATGTCTTGCATCTTTCGAACTTCTGAAGATTATTGTATGCGGCTCGAAGGGTTGGTTAATTTGGCCACTCCTGGTATATAATTCATTGTAGTGTAGCTTAGTAGCACTTTTAGGTTTAGTTACAGTGGTTAGGATAGATAGTTAACGTGGGTGATGCCTTCGCTGGGGTTTACACATTGCCCATCATGTGGGGTAGCTATCCCCACTAGAGACTCTTTCCCCCCACCCCCACTCGTAGCGAGGTGCTCTATATGCAAGTCATTTAAGAAGCCAATGCAGGTGCAAGAAACAGCACCTCTAAGAGCGGGCCATGAGGTCTGCTTCAGCAGAGGACCTCTTCAGACCTCTTCCTATAGAGCTGACGGGAGATGTGGCTCCTGGCTCAAGATCCAGTGCTTCCCCTAACAGGAAGAGAGACATTGTTTTCCTTCTTTGTGTCCACCAAGGAAGAGACGCCATGAGACCAATTGGGACCAGTCCAGGACTTGAAAGGATTCCTCTTTGTCTTCTAAGAGGAGTGCTGACTGGCACTGAGAGTCATATGTATGATGGAGCTGTATCCTCTAACCGCTCTCAGGTACTGTGCTGAGATCAATGGGACTCTATGTCATTGACTCCAGTTTTGGCCATGAAACATTTGTTGAGTCTGGTACTGACAAAGACATCATCAGCACCCACCATCTCCACGCCATTGACATACCAGGTGGCATCAATCCTGCTTTGCCTTTCCATTCCAAATTCCCCTGCAGTTCAGGGGCTGTCAGCTACCATGGTTTCTACTTCATTCTGCTGTGCCATTGGCCCTGCCAGGGCAGGTTGTGGAGCCGTCATGCTCGTCAGCACCACATTCCACACCGTCCAGAGTTCAGACTGAAGAGTTGCTGTCAGTGTCCTTTGTGGTGCCGAGAGGTTAATCGTGGGGATGCTATCTTTGGCACTGACAGTGTCCTTAACAGATGGTCTCTGCACCATCATTGGTCTGGTGCCAATTACAAGAGCAATGCCTCTCCCAGTACCAACAGCATCAACTACTCATTCATCTGCTGCACCAGTGCCTTCTCTGTATTATGTGCCGGACGAGGCTGACTGTTTGCTGCCTCAGGGGTGGTGCCTCCATTCACACTGGATGACTTCTAGGGCTCCTTGAGATCAGGGACTTCTTACTCTTCCCCCTCATCTTCGAAGCACCATTCTCCGTCCTTGGATCACCATTGGTACTGGGATCAGCACCGTTCCTGCAGTAGGGATTGCAGTCCCTAGCCTAGTACCTACTGCCCACCAATCGTCTCCTTGGGATGTACCTCAGTCTGGAAGATCCTGCTCTTTGATATAGTTCAGGTCAAAATCATTGATTTCAGCTGCATTTTTTATTCCTGAGCTGTCACAATATAGCTGCTTGCCCCTAGGTAAACACCAGCATCATATATTGCTAATGCTTTTGTATGTATTAAAAAAGAATCTCAAAAAGGGTTAAAGGTGTAAGTGTAAAGTAAAAAATTCCTTTGCAGGTAGCAAAAGGCCAAAGGGGGAGGGAAGGGAAAAAGAAATGGGTTAACACAACAATTCAGCTAGGCTCAAAAATGAGGGGCAAAACTGCCACTCAAGGCCCATGCACACATGCACACAAGCTCCCTGCTGCTAAACAGCCAAAAGCCTATTTTAAAAAAAAAACCCTAAACCAAACAAACCTAAAAAAAAAAATGCAAAACTCTTAAAAATGCAAAGGTTAGCAAATAAAAACATAACAGTCTTGTGACCCTAAAGCCAACATGTTTTTAAAATGCCAAAAAAGCCTCAAAAGGACAGTTTAAACTGGTCAAAAAGCGCAAAGAACAAAGGTCCCTAAGCAAAACGCCCCAGAAGAACCCAGGACTTAAAACCCTCCCAAAAGCTAAAGCGAGTTGGAGATCAACAGCGGACCCTGAACAACCCGTGCACGGGACAAGAACTCCCGTTCATCCTTCCCCCTCTTCTTACATTACATCCAGGCTTGGCCAGCCTCGGGTAGTGCAGGTATAAGTATAAAAGTGGGTTAGGGCTTGGGGCACTAACGCTTTCTTCCTTCCTCTAAGTGGCGTGGAGAAGCCCCCCACCCAGCACTTTCCGCTGTTATTTCTTTTTATTTTATTTATAAAGCTTTAAAACTCAGTTACTTGGTGTGCTCTGTCATCTCCTCCCCTAACAATCCTGCGGCCTCAGCCTAATCACCTAACGCCTCAGGCAGATGGTAACAAAAATCTGTCAGTTTTGGTGGAGAATTGCCGGGGGGGCCTGTGGAGCGCACCAACTGTTCTGCCCTTGGCATTTTATGTTTGCTCTATCTGGCACTGTTGGTATTACATGTTAAAAAACTTATAATTAAACATGTGCCCATTCTTAGCCGTAGTATGACTGAAAACCGAAGAAAGGTTTAGCATTCCTCTCTCCACCCTGGTTGGCGGGGGAAAGGTGCAGGTGGGTATACCCCCAGTTGTAGAAGTCCCGGGTAATAGGAGGAGGACTTAAAAATTCTTGCTCCAAGCAAACAATCCTCAGTGCATACACCTTCAGCAGTAGCATGCCTAAGTTAAAGAGGAGAACTTACCGTGTCTCGCTCTGCCCGGGAAGAGTTTTATTTGGTGTATGAACCCTCAGTGGTATTAGACCAGGTAATATGGAGGGAGGTTTAGCGTCTCTCCCTCCGGCCCGAAAGGGGGAGGGTGAACATTGTAAGCCCTGGTGCAATCGTGGGCAACCTAAAATTTCAAGTAACTAAAAAAACCTTAAAAGCTCTACTAACAAATTGTAACAAAAAAGTTATAAAAATTTTAAAAATTCATAAAAAATATGTTCAGGCAATATTTTCTATATAAAACCCAACTCTAAAAGAGTGTGGGCAAATAGTGGTAGCACCTGTATAAAAATGTTTAAAAGGAAGCAATTCAAAGATAATACTTTGTTCAAAAGATTACTCCTTTTAAACAAATCTTGCTCTGTTAAACCAAAATCTAAAAAATATAGGAGTTTGGGCAGTATAGTATTTCTTGTAAGTAATATTATGGTAATTCCACAATTTAAAAAAAATGTTTAAGGAAAGGGACCAGAAGGGGTGGGGGCTAATTATGTAGCCCACCCTCTGTCCTAAATTGGTAGTAAAACAAAGCCTGTGCCCATGGAAAGGGATAGTGCAGCAAGGAAAACAGGATTGGGCTCAAACAAACAGGCAAGCAACAAATAAAAAAAGTAAAAAACAGGTTAAAAGCCCTAACGGCATAGTTAGCAAAAAATAAAAAACAATAAAAAAATGCAAACATCAAAAATTCAAATCCCTAAAACAGTATTTAAAATAATAAAATCTAAATTAATTAAAATGTCTTTTTAAAAAATAAGCAAATTTTAAAAAATTAATTTGGCAAAGGCTGGAGGGATTAAGCAATTAAAATTGTAACAGTATTTTAAAAAATCTTATAAAAAAAATTCTTGGTTTCTTTGCAACCATTCTGAAGGAAAAATGGGCCCTTTTCCAAAAAAAAAGTCTGTAAATAATCCAGGCAAAAAAAAATTATCTTAATTACAATCAGTTAACTATAAACATTTAATCAAATTTGCTAAAAAAAATGAAAGGGTTCTATAAAAACTTAACTGCCCCAAATGTATAAAAAATGTAATCTATAGACAGCTATATAAAAACAAAGCAGTGTATATTGTAGAAGGGGTAAAAAACATTCAAACATACCATGCTACTTAATTAAAATCCTAATAGGGCTCCAAAGAAAGCCACAATAGGTTGTGTTTTCTTTTTCAAATTTTTGTATGTTTTAAAAGCAAAAATTAAAAATAAACAGTAATCAAAATTCTGATAAAAGTTAATTGTGTGTCCCTTTTAAAACAAAGTCTCTAAGCTGCTAATGGCTTCAATCCAAATGCAAACCAAAAAGCATCTGTGTTAATGGAAGTTACCTAACTAATAAAGGTAAAAGCCATTAAAACCTAGTCTGTGTATAAAACAAACACAGGAAAATATGGGGGTAATTCCTCTGTTTTGCCTGCAATCAGCAAAAATATTTGTAATATATATATATATATATATTAAGGAATAATCTGCCACCCCCAAAGGGGTAAAAATATGTTATTTTTGTCTTTCAAAAAATAAAAAAAACTAATGCCAGCTAAAAAGCAACCCAAAATACCATAGATCTACCGTCAAAATAAAAATTGTGTTTTGTGTTCTATGTTTTGTCTTGTGTTGTTTGTCTTGTTGCTAGCACTGTTGTGTATTAAATATTGAAAAAAAAATCTTCAGGTAGCAGATACCATATTAGGAAAATTAATTTTAAAGCAAAAGTTATAAATATTATAAACCTAAAAATAATTAAAAATGAATTAAGCTCTCTGTCCCAGCTACAGGACAGCCTAATACAAAAACAAATAAAAATAAAAAACCATACTGCTATAGCTGTGGAATGTACTAAAATGCAAATACTTGCTTTGTCCACCTTAAAACACAATATGTTTTGGGTAATATCAAAAAACACTAAGGTTTTAATACACTTGCTAAAGCAAAGGAAAAGATCACTGTTTAATACTTATCAATACAAATAAATACAGTATGTTTCTAGCATAGTAAAGCCAAACCTTTTAATTAAAAAATTGTTATTAAAAATGCACACCAGCAAGCTCTAAAAGCAAAAATATAAGAAGTGAGCCCACTCCTCATATGGCACATGGAATCCTTCTGGCTACCCCAAACCTTAAGCCAGTGGGCTGGGGAGGGAGGGAAGCTATTAAACACCAGAGGTTGTACTGAGTGGACTCTTCAAAAGTGGGTGTGCTTGTCCGTGCCTATTGCTCCAAAGTAAAAACATTTCACTAAAATCTTGTGTATAAAATAAATTAAATAATAAAACCAAAATACTGTATAATGAGTAATGTGTATTTATTAATTCCTAAAAAAAAAAGTTGAAAAAAAAATAAAAGTGTTAGCAACCCATTAATAAACAAATGTAAATATAATGTAAGTACTGGGTTTACCAATAATCACATTTACTGTTTGCCACAACCAAAAAAAATCTCAGCTTTGCTCAATTAAAAAAAAAGCTATGTAAAACCCACAAAGCTATAAAGGCCGCTTTAAATAAAAAAAAAAAGCCAAGCATAAAAAAATCATTAAAAAATATCCAAAAATGGCAAATTAAAAACAAGGTAATGTTGCAAAAGCTAAAAAAGGCAACCCACAGTCTAACCGCCAAGTGGGTGGGTCCATACTCCATTGTAAATTGCATCTCCCTGGTAGTGTACCACCTTCAGCTTCCCGGTAAACTAAAATAAATGCATGCCAATCAGCTCAAAACATATGTTTTTCCTTAGGTTTCTGGTCATGGCCTTGTGGGCCTCGGTTGTGGACCAGCCACCTGCCTGGACCATCCAGGTTTCCATTTGTTCATAAAATTATCTAAATAATTACAATTATATATATAAAAAAAATACCTCCAAAGGCTCTCCCTAGCTCAAGCTGTGAAAGGGGCCCAAGCCACAGTGTTGCGAAAGGCTGGAGGGGAGGTGCCTTAAAAACAATGCATAGTCCAAATAAACACAGCAAGGACACAGCAAAATACCTGATGGGTGGCCTCAAACCTCCCATGGTCCCATGGGGACAAACCCTATTCCTCCTGTGGTAGCCTAAAGTGAAATAAAAGGCCCTTTGGCAAGCAGTAGCAGCCCCTAATCCCTGAACTAAATATCATTGTTTTAACCTCCTGGAACCAGGCAGACAACATCTATGACAAAAGTCAAAAAAGGCTGTAACAAAACAACTAATAATTTTTAAAGTTTTTTGTCTGTGCCTCAGTTTCCCCAGTAGGCGCATTTATGTTGTTCTTTTTCTTTCACTGTTGCTTTGTTAACAAAATAAGGCAGTAATTGTGAGAGCCCAGAGACACGCCAAACAAAAGTGGTAAAACCGCTTTTGCTGCTTCAGGCCTACAAAATTCATCAGGGCAAAACAATACAGATGCCTCCTCCTTCACAGTGTTGCAACACACATTTAATTTGGAAAAAGCTGCCTTTGTCACAGCCATCCGGATGGGGCATCTATGCCAACAAAAAAATGTGCTATGTTATTTCACTAACAAAGCCAAAAGCTACTACTCGCTAGTGTAGGCAATTGTTCTCGCCCTAACAATTCTGTTTGTGGTATATTGCTGCTTGTGTAAAAGGCCAACGGTAACACTAGCCACCATTTCAGAGGGAGGGTAAAAACCAAAATGTTGATTCGGGATCAAGGGGGGGACTGTCACAATATAGCTGCCCCCCTCACAGGGGGTCCCCTGGGTAAACACCAGCATCATATATTGCTGATGCTTTTGTATGTATTAAAAAGAATATCGAAAAGGGTTAAGGTGTAAGTGTAAAGCAAAAAATTCCTTTGCAGGTAGCAAAAGGCCAAAGGGGAAGAAGGGAAAAAGAAACGGGTTAACTCAACAATTCAGCTAGGCTCAAAAATAAGGGGCAAAACTGCCGCTCAAGGCCAACACACACACAAACAAGCTCCCTGCTGCTAAATATCCAAAGCCTATTAAAAAAAACACTAAACCAAACAAACCTAAAAAAAAGCAAAAAACTAATAAAAATGCAAAGGTCAGCAAATAAAAACATAACAGTCTCGCGACCCTAAAGCCAATGTCTCTTTCCATCTCAACTGGGAATCAACTCTGGTGTATGCCTTCCCTCCAATCCCAGTCATCCCACAGGTCATTCTCAAGATGAAGTTAGGTCATATCAAACTGATTCTCATTCCTACAGCTTGGCTGAGGCAATGTCTGTTCTCTCTGATCTTCTCAGTCTGTCAGTTTGACCTCCTATATTGCTTTTCCTCTTCATTCCATCCTACTAATTCAGCACCACGGTGAAGTTTTGCATCCAGCACTCTACATCTCATGGCATGGATGCTACATTGCTAAATGAGGAAGAACAATGTTCAGAAGTTGTTCGACAAGTATTGCTTAACAGCAGGAAGTCCTCTAGTAGGATGACTTATTTGACCAAGTGGAAACATTTTTTGTTTAGTTGCTTGCTCAGGGATTTCAGCTAATGCTGGCCTGTATTCAGGACATTTTGTAGTACCTGTTACACCTTCAGTCTTCTGATCTCTCACTCAGCACATTGAAGATTCACTTGACAGCAACCATAGTGGTGAGGTTTCTAAGGAGAATCAATTTTCTCCACCTGACTGTATAAGAGCAGATTCTTTTGCTGGACCTTAATAGTGTCCTGGATGCCCTCATGGGTCCTTCATTTGAGCCCTTGGCAACCTGCTCTGTCCCTCTTGTGCCAGAAGACAGTCACTCTGTAGTGACTCTGTCTACTTCTGTCAGTCAGACAGTAGCCAGACTACTGTATCATATATTCTCTCTGTTTAGCATGTTCCTGTGTAGTTGCAGCTTATGGAAGAAATCTTCTGGCCATACTGTGTCTAGAAAAGGGGACTGACAAAAGGGTATGTTACTTGAAACTCCAAACTGAGGTGATTATTAATACTGATGGTAGCCTTTCCACCAATGGGAAATAGTTTTGTATTAAAACTCTACCCTGTGGGGACTGGAAATGGTCTCCGGTCCTTTCATCTCGAGATTCCAAATCTCAGTCTGGTCCAAGTAAATAATGGCCAAAATTTGTGACCATTGGATGGTGTTTGAAAGGTCTATGTGAAACAAATCTAGTACCCTTAGTTCATTTCCCATTGAATAAGTGTCCATATCACAAAAACTACCCCCAGTGTTGACATTAAATGGCATCCCTCTTGTGTGTCTCAGAAGGGTGGCCATGGTTGGACTGGGCACTGAACTTAAACTATTCTTTCTCCTTTAGAAGAGGTCCCTCTAGGTTAAGACTGAGGCTTATTTGTCAGGCAGATTTGGAATGTTTGTATTTGTGTAACTCATGCCTTACCTATGCTGTGAAGTAAATTAAGCACTTCATTCTTCAGAGCAGTGTATCTGGCCCATTTCATGTGTTTTTAAAAAATCAACCCAGTCATGTATATTTGTGCAAAGTGGGTGGAGAATTCTGATTGGGTAGCATTTTACACCAGCATGACACTCATTTAGCACAGATATAAGTGAAGGTTGTAAAGAATGTGGCACATGGCTTGATGTCCCGAAGTTTATATTGTAAGGTCCCAGTCATGAACCTTTGTGCTTGTTTGGAGAGAGACCGTTGTGCTTGTTTTGAGCCATGTTGACTTAAATGGATCTGTGTGAGAGCATTAGAGACTGCCTAGGAGTCTCTGATTGCAGGAGCGGGACCTGAATTTGGATGTGATATGGCAAATGGGGATAAGAAACAGAAGGAATGGGGAAGGACAATGGGTTACAGAAAAAAAATCAGTTCCTTCATTAAGGGACTGCTCTTGATGATATAATTAAAACTGCTTTTAATATATTATTTTTATAATGTTCCTCGAGTGCTGCAATAGGTACAAAATTAATTCAGTGTCTCAAATATAATCTTTTTTTCCTTCACTTTTAAATGGGCTACAGCATCTGCCACCCTTTTCTGAAAATAACTTTTGACCAGCCAGAACAATGATACAAAACTATTTGAGAGCATACAATTCTGTCTGTGATGTGGTTTGTTTGTCGTTCCATGGAGGTGACTGTTAGATAAATACGGCAAGTAATAAGTCAGTCATCAGTACAAAATATAAGAATAAAAACCTTCAGTAAATCATATTCTTTTTACAACTATATTAATCACTTGAGCAGTATTTGACCTTTTGGCTATTAAAATATTGTTGCTCAACAGATACTCTATAGTTTTAAAGTTGGCTGTGGGTAGTATATTAGTATTTTTCTTGTAATCATTTGTATTCGAGATGGAATCCTGGAGGGGTCAAAACCATTTTCTCCTCTGTTTAGCTTGTTTCCCAAAAGGCCACCAACCTTTCACCATCAAGCACTGGTGTGCCTTCAGAGTCTCTCAACATTACCATTAATGGTAAAGATTCCATGACAGGCTTTCAACCCCTTGTTTATGAATGCACTGTCTGCCTACAGAGCTCATTACATATATCACCTATTAAGCATGAGTTCCTGGAAATTCATTTTCTTACAACAACATATGTTTCTTAACAAATCCTTTAGATGATTAAGATGTTTCCTTGATTTGTACATTTGCTGTGCATCCTCACTAATCATCCAGTTAAAAACTGGTGACACTAGGCAGTTAGCAAAGAATAAACTTATGTTCTAATAAAATATTAAGAGTTAGATGTACTGCTGCCATTATGAGTTAGGTTAAACTGTTAAATGAATTAATTTTTTTTGTTTTAGATATTTAGAAGGTTGCAGAACTGGCAAAATAGGGAGCTAGAAACCAAGTCCTCTGTTTCCTACTGGATTTTACCACTGAGCAATTTGCTACTAAAGATGGCACTGTGATAATGAAGAAAGGTTAAGGAAGGCCAATAAACTAATTCAGTATTGTGTAGAATTACATGTGGCGCCCTCCTGTCTGTCACAGATGAAGTTGAAACTGAAATTATTTCTTAGGTTAGAACTAGTCAGTGAGCGGAAAATGAGCAGTCCGTGGCACTGACCTATCTACAGAGAATATGAAAGGTTTGAATCTAACATATTGTCTGCTTTGTCAAAAAAAATATTGGTGAAAGATATTCCTCTGCATTTGATTTCTGATCTGTGAATCACACCCTACGTGCAGGGCTGAACACATAGCTACACGTTCAATATGTGCCCTACATGAACATAAAGCCTCATCCAGTAAACTCTCACGTGAGCAAATGCATGACATTTTGAACCTGCAAAAATGAGGATGGGTCAAGGTCTCATTAAAAATCAGGCCTATGGTGTGCAATTGAAACACACAAATTCATAACAGCAGGTGTGGTGCTGAAAAACCTGCCTTAAAATAATAAAAAAAAATTAAGAGAAACTTCAGCAAGATAAGTGAGACTTGGCAGGTCTGTTAATATTAGTAAGTTTATAATTATACAACAGGATAACTACATGTCCATGCAGAGTGAAGGGAACTTTGGCTGCTATTCTCACTTAGAAATTCTCTTTATTTTAGGCCAATTAGTATAGTGAGTAGAGTTTTTTTTTACTGAATCATTTCTCTTTTTTGTTTGTTTTTGTAAAAAAAGTCCACCCTGAGAAATACTGAACGAAACATTCCACCATGAAGGCAGCTCAAATATTCTTCTTGTTAATTGACAAGATATAAGGGGGAAAAACCTCCTTGAAAGGGCAGAGTAGTTCATTTGCTTCCGCAAGGCCTTTGGTGTAGTGACTCTGCATTTTCAGGGTGGTTTCTCTGCCTGACAGTTTGAGCACTATAGAGAAGGTTTCTAGAACTCTGCCTTAGAAAGCACATATTGCACTGCTTAAGTGAAGAAAGGCATCTCCCGCCTCCCTCAGGGACTGAGTCACAACTTGTGGCAATCATTGGAGTCTAAATCCGTTTATGAAGTATGCTTCAGAGCAATATCAATAGAAGATCCCACAAAAACCATTCACGGGGATAGTATGAGGCATATACAGGATGCAAGTTTTAAAATATACCTTTTCAGTCCTAAAACACAGTATTATTTTTGCAGTCAATGAATGGGGAAGGAAAACAAAAATAATTCATGAAGCACTGTTTGTAGAAGGACGTAAAAACATAGCATATGTACTTGTTGTAGCTGCCCAGACCTAGGCGGGATTGGGGCCCTGCATTTCCGCATATGCACAAGCATTTCCGCATACTAGATCAGTAACTGTAAATACAAATGGGGGAGGGGGGGGGCGGGAGAGTGGTTACAGCACAGAAGACCTGATTTTACTCTGCCATGAGTTCACTTTGTCACTGTAATCACTCACTTAACCTTATTGTGCCTTAGCTCCCCATCTCTGATTGGGAATAATTATTGTATTCATCTTTATAAAGTGCCTTGAGATCTTTGGATGTGTAATGCAAAGTATTATTTATTAGTGCTTGCAAATGCATGGCTTTTTCAAGTACAGTGGTGTGTGTCCTGATTGTATCATTATTATGTGTATGGTACCATAAAAAGTGCATGGCATTCTGCTTTTAAAATTTGGCCCTAGGTATATCCAGAATATTCATTTTTTAGTAATACTCACTTTCACATCCATGAACAGTTTATAGCACAAATGTGTAAGTGTTAGGAAAGTAAAAATAGTGTGTGTTCCTCCTTGATCTTGAGCAGATGAGTTCTTGACTTGTTTCCTAATTGTGAATTTTATTGTTAATTTAAAACTAATAAATAAGGGCCAGTCTGACAAATACTTTGCTTATACTTGTTTTTTAAAAGTTACCGCATATATTTAGAGGTTGCAGTTGGCTTTAATACAGCATTGGTGAGTTATATTTTCAATCAGTGTGACCTCAAAGATGAAATCCTTATTCACAATAAACCGATTTTGACATATTGTATTATTTAGCCCTCATTCAAAAACTTTTAAAGGTGCAATAGACATACAGGTCATGCTTGCTTGGAAATGCCGTGATGCATTTTGTCTTGAGTGTGTATAATGCCTCCTGGGCAGTATAGTTCCACGCTGCCTGCAATGGCGAGTTGTGCCTAAATAGCTTAAATATATAATTGAGCCCAGAAATAGTAAATGTTATTGTTATGCTTAAACAGAGCACATGAGATCTTTTTAATAGGGGAAAAGGCAACACGGCGCATTTATTGAGAATACAGCAATTAGTCTATGCTTTACACACACACTCACACTCACACACAGACAGAGTCCTGCCAGTCGATGTTATACTAGCCAGTCCAGAGTCTGGATCAATCTGGTGGCCAGCCAGATTGGTCACAGAGGGGAGCTGGGCTTTGTCGGTCACGATCCGATGCTCCTGGAGTAGTGGCAAGACGAACCCAAAGTCCCATGCCAAAGCACCGTATTCTTATAGCCTTTTTTCTCCGTTGAAGTCTATGGATTTTGCTGCATCAGTTTGTGACCAGTTACTTCTTAATTGGTGTTATCTTTTGATGGCCCAAAACATCTCCGAGAGGGTCATCCTTTCTGGTTTTGATTTAATCAATTATCTTGTGTTTTAAGGGTGCCAGCCTTCACCTCAGGGTCATCAGTCTGCCCTCCTCAAACATGGATGCGCGTTGATAGTTCTCTCTCATCTCTGAGTCTCTTCAGTTTCTTCACTCCTCCACCCTTGGCCATCTGGCTTCAAAAATGGCCTTGACACCTTATCTTTCCCTGATGCATACATTCCTCATTCACACAAACAGTTCTTTGCAGAGACCCTCAAAAGGTAACAAATAGCAGTATTTTATGTTGAACAAGACAGACATCATAAATTAGACCTTACTAAATCTTGTAACTGTCCTCTCCCACATTGGGGCCTGGACCTCCAAAATTCCTGTAATCTAATTAACATAGACACAGACAAAATCCTGTCTGTTACTTACAAGGCATGAAAAGAAAATGGCTAATGCTAGTATCCACTATCCTATTCATTTATTCTAATACCTTAATTCTTACTATAAAACATACACTGTATATAGCCAGAACATAACCAATTATATAGCACAGTACCCATGGTACAACATTATGGGCCTGATTCTGCTTTCACTGGTGTAAATCAGGAGTAACTCCACTGAAGTCAAAGGAGTTAGACCCAGGTAAAGGTGGGGAAAGTAAAATCAGAAATAGGCTATGTTTTGAACATTGCTGTGATGACAAAATTGCTGAACATGTTACTAATGGAAACCATTGCTGTCATTCCCTCTGCTGCTTTATTTCTTTATCTGGCTTTGCCCAAAGTTGACTTTTTTTTTTTTCCATTTGGATTATTTTCAGAGTTCAGACAGAGACCTGCACACTTAACTTAGTTTGTCTAAAATTAAAGGTGTTTTTCTCCTTAGTCCCATCAATTTGTCCAAATATGTTCATGAATTAATTGGCAGAGCAACTGGGTTCTTACTGTGACATTTCTTTCCAGTGAATCATTAAGTGGAATGAATGTTGTAGCTAACAGGGCAGATGTCATACTAGTTACATTTTTGTCCCTTTTCCAAATTATTTCTTCCTCATTACACAACTGCAATTTTGGCTAAAGGAGTACCAATAGCCACAGTAACAATAATGAAAACTGAGAATTTCTTAATATTGAAAGGAAGAGATCAGCCACACACATTAAGGACCTTGGAATTTGCAACACAGTAATAATAAAAAGGAATATATGGTCCAGTTCTGCCATCTTTGTGTTTAATACCTTATTTCACCAGTAGTCATGCTGATTTCATTGAGGCTGCGCTTGGTCTGAGGTAAATGTGGCAGAATTGGGCTTGTACTGATCTAGAGAACCACAGGGTTTTTTGGTTTTTTGCTCTTAAGCAACACTGAATCTAGATATTTAGATCTAGAGATCTATCTATGTTATATCCCTGAACATACTTTTTAGCTTCCCAAAATATTTATTTCCAAAATATTGTGCTTTGTAAGAATATTATAGATATTTATTTTCAATACTGTCCTCTGTAGTTTATAACATCGCTATTTATTCCAGATAGTGTTCCACTCCATCACTGGAGAGGACATGCAGAAAAATTATCTATGTAAATGACTCAGCCCCAGTCCAAAAAATCTCAAATTTGTCACCCTCTTTAAATCTGGTGTACTAGTGAGCTGCTTTTTGATGCTCTATAAGAATGAGGTGATGGTAGTTGTGCTTTCCCTCCTCTGTTGCCATTTGTTTGAAGATACAAACCACGGAGGACTGTATTGGAGAGAGATACTTGTTCTAGCAACGTACAGTATTGTTTGATGGTTTCAACTGTGGTCCTGTTCATCAGGTTGGAAGGTTAGGGAAGCAATCCACTTCAAAACCAAAGCCAATACCGTTTCAGTGACCAAACACCTGGAGCCACTTGCATGCATACCTTTCCTCAGGATACAATGAGAAGTATGAGTTCATGCCTGAAACTAGGTCTCAACAAGGCATCAGTGTTGCTGCTCAATCTGGCTTATTCTATCTACAATGTAATTTAATCAGTGAAATGTATTATAAAAAATTAAATTTAGACAAAGAATAGACTGTGATAAGCCCTGAATGCTTGAAATGTAGTGAACTGCTCATCTCTGTAGGCCACCAGGTTTCATGTGAACCTGCATAACAACAATGGCCTTGATAGCTTTTCAGGGAAGAGCAAAACTTGTACATATGTTTTATTCACTATTTTTAATTTAACAAACTGTGGCAATTTCAAGTAATTAAACTTAAATATACATGTTCTGTGGAGCGTGCTTCATGGTGAGAATCCTCACAACAGGGTAGGGTGGATTTGATTTAAATCAAATTGATTTGATAGCTCAGTGGTTTGAGCAGTAGCCTACTAAACCCACAGTTGTGAGTTCAATCCTTGAGGGGGCCATTTGGGATCTGGGGCAAAAATTTGGGGATTGGCCCTGCTTTGAGCAGGGGGTTAGACTAGGGTCCCTTCCGACCCTGGTATTCTATGATTTAAATCACTAGTCAGGAAGACTCAATTTAATCATGGATTTCTACATAAAAGTGCATTCTTGTTGGTTGTTATAACCTTAGTACATATTCTTCACAACTCAGAGATTTTTGGAAGGTACACACTATACATTTTTAAAGTGATTTATTTTGAAAACTTTTCTGATTAGTTTTACAGCTATATCAGAAAATGAATGAATGATTGGTTATTTAATTTGCCAAAGGTAATTGAAGTAGATATTTATGAAGTCATTGGGAGGTGAACTATCATTAATATTTGGAGGATTTTCTTGCCATGTTGTATTAGGAGGAAAACAATCCTGTGCTTAAGTGACTTCCACCAGTTCACAGGTGTGACTTCTTTAAAGCATCATCATCAAACATATATTTTTTGAATGGTTCTTGTTCCCAAACTGGGTCTCTTTGATGGCCTGCTGCCATTATAGGTTTTTCCTTTCCTAGTGAGAGAATTGTATGGTAGATCTCAAATCAATGAAGGCTACACTCAGAAAGACCTCAAGACTTCTGGAATATGTTGCTCAAAGAGTTTCACTTTTGTTTCTACTGCCTGTCTCTCCCGTCTCACATTTATCTCCAGACTTCTTCTCCTTGTCCAGATCTATTCCATCCCGAACAATCTTCTATTCATTGAACTTTTTGAAAATTTGCACTTTTAGAGAGAGGTAAGGGATTGACTGTGTACACAAATTTGCAGAGGGACAATAGGATTGTGGTCTGTTGTTTCTCACCTTTATATATTATTTTTTATTTTAAAACATTTTTGCTGTTAACAAGCATGTTATCTCTGGAGACACAAATCCACAAAAGTTTGAGAACTGCAAAACTAAGCATTTCTGATGGTATCTTCTAGACTAAGCACTGAGTCCCATTGGGTAGATAGAAAGATTAACCTAAATAATCTATACAGAAGTCCCTGGAACCTCCATAAGATTGGGTCCCTAATCCATGAACTATTGGAACTCATTTACAAAACTTTTCTTAAACATTACATGAATATATTGTCTCATACTATAGAATTAGACTTTATAATCCCTATTCCATGATGAGATATCTTTGAGCTATAATGTATCTTAATTAAAACTATCTTTGGATTGGTTTTTTGAGGAAAAACCATTTTATCAAAAAAATCCAATTTAAATAAAAAAATCGGATTTTTATATTCAGAATTATTGATTTTTATCCACGCTGCAACAGGGTGACCTAAAGTACCCTCAAGATGAGGAATGAGAGTAAAAGATTCCAGTAGTATTTTATCACTATGATGATAATTTTCTTAGTACCAATACATGACACACCACATCCAGCTTTCTGTCCTTGCTTTCCCTTTACCCAAAGGTAAATAGATGTTTTGAAAGACTGGAGGCAGCTCAGCTGGTATGGTGTCATTTACACTAACATACACAGGGCAGGCATAGACTCAGCTAAACATCGGTGTAAGATACAAGTTCTGGTGTTGACATACTATGAGTACTGAGAGAGGAAACAAGAAGTTATGATATCTTTAACCCATATGTTATATCCTATTTACAGCATCCATCTTCCAAAATGTAGCTTTTATTTTCTGAAATTAATGTGATCGTTAATAGAATACATCCTATGCCATAAAATGCAACCCAAATGAGCATCTATACAGTGAATAAAAAAAAAAAGAGGTTTCTAAAAGTCAAAGTTGTATGAGGACTTTTGCTGTTAAGAATGTGGGAGGGTATGTAGGATTATTTTATTGGACTGGGACTCATGATATCTGGGTTCAATTCCTGTTCTCATTATAAACTTTGTGTGTGAACTGGGATAAGTCATTTTCCTGTATCTCAATTCACCATTTGTAAAAAGATGATAATACCTACCCAACTTCATCAATTCTTGGGGTGGTATTCTGATGGCATAATGGTGAGGGTCATATAGATAGATTTGCTGAGCTTCTCCCCTACCTATTTGTCAGCACTCATTAAAAGTGTTAATATGGCAATTGTGAATTATTGAGCATTACTTGATGTTTATGCAGCACTGCAATGTGAAAAGGCAGAATCTTTAAGAGTGAAAGATGTCCGTGTATTGTGGAGAAGCCTTTATTACAATATTATTTGGCAAGAAAAATTAAAGGGGAACATAAGAATATCCTGGGAAACCTGGTTATATTTATGTAGTTTTTATCTGCTGCTACTTTAGGTTGAGTTTGATTAAAACTTTAAAGTTGACACATTGAACAAAAAGATTGCACTGGATTAGCTTCCTATAACTAATAGGTAGGACAGAGGGTAATCAAGATGGTAATACTCCCTAAACTGTTGTACTTAATGCAACATGTGCCTGGAGCTCTCCCAAGCAATTTCTTTAATTAGGTCAACTTACTTCTGAGTAAACTAATGTGAAGCGGGGAAAAGTACTGCATGTTACAGTCCAGATTGTGGCCTACCTTACACGTCTGCATAAGGGAGTAAGGAGGCATACAGTGTACCTGGGGACATACACTGCACTAGGTATAAGGCTGGTACTGGTACATTTCCACCATCTGCTCTAAGGGCCACCCAACTAGGTACTGACTCAAACATTTCCCATTGACTTTCAGTGAGATTTAGACTCCTAAGGGCCAGATTATTAAAGGTATTAAAGGCTCAAAAATGCATATAAGTGCCTACTGGGAATTTAAAAAAGCACCTAGGCACTGAACTTCCATTGATTTAAAGAGTCTAAGTCACTTTTGAAAATAGTTATCCTAAATCACCTAGATGCTTTTGAAAATTTTACTCCTAAAGTTCATATTTAGGCACCTAAATCAATGTTTCTAATTCTTGTGCATTTAAAATTAATCTCACAATATTTGGGTTTTGTATAAAATCCCACCTTCTATAATCTTAGCTTTTATTTTTAAATAAACTTCTTGCCATTGTGATTGCAGGGGAAGATAGAAAATGTGACCCAATTGTATCCTAAAGGCTCCAAAACCCAAAGACAAAGTAAAAGAGAAGCCTAAATATACTACATTTTTAATATCCTGTGGTTTTTAAGCCAATCACATGATTTTGGGGGCCTACCTCATTATTTTTTGCATGCTTGGAGTTGGCAATACTGCAATAAATGGCCTGTCTGAGCACCCAATAACTCCCATTTCAGTCAAATTAGGCCACTTCTATAAACATCTAAAAATATGGATTTAGTGGCCTAACTTTAGGCCCCCATTTTTGAGAATGTTGGCTCATGCATCAAAGATTTATTTTATGGGAATGTTAGACCTTTAAGATCTATAAAAGTGATAATCTCCCTAATTTCCCATCCTGCTAGAGGAAAAAGGTATTTTAAAGACAATTTAGAGGGCTTAAAAGGTACTAGATCGACATTCCTGAAAACAAAAATTCTCTTTGATAACAAAATAGGGTGCAGCTCTGGAAGTCACAATGCAAGCTTACACGCTGTACTACGCCAGTGTCTCTCACCCTGTCCTGGAACCACCTCTAGAAGTATTGGGGAAGCTCTGTCTGTATGCATGCATTTAATCCTTGACTTCTCTGCTAGGACTGCGGACAAGGGTACCAATTAGTGCCAATTGTGATGCCTTTTCTTTGTGATGCGGATGCTTATTCATTTACTTGGAAAATCGACTGAGACCACAACACTCACTCCACAACTTTGGGTTTTTTATTAAAAACTCAATTTTTATTTTTGTACTGAAAACAGGAGAATGCTCATAATTGTTCAAATGAAGCACATTATGAACCTGACGACTGTGAAATACAAGTAATACTAAATGAATGCGTGTGAATTTCAGAACTAATGTAAGAAAGATGAAAGTTGTTCTACTTGGAAAAAAGTGCCCAACTTTTGTAAATTCCAATAAATCAAACTTCTCTCCTGCTTTTTTTTGCTTAAGCCATCACTGGGAAGAGTTTAAAGCATTTTATTAGCATTTTTCAGTAGATGCTTTTGCATTCATTAATTTTTGAGAGTGCTGAGTAAGATAAATCTGATGTGTTTTTAGCTTTGCTGGATGGTTTTCCTTTCTGGAGGGAAATTGATATGTCTCTGCAAGGCTATAACAAAGTTACCTGTCATTTAAAAAAAAAAAGACAGACATTTGATTAAATTGCCCCAAGTAGCCAATTGTCTCTTCTGTTCAAGATTTTTAATAAAGTACATTGAATATTGAAAGATTATTTGGGTCTTGATCTTGCAAACACTTAGGCATATGAGTAAATTAATGCAAGTAAGTCATCCCAGGTCAGAGTGAGGTCCTTGGACACTGTTTGTATATTTTTGGTGGCCAAGCGGATTCTGCTGAAGTTTTCATAAATGAGACATTGTTTTGGATAACTATTTTGCCTCTTGTTCTAACAGCGCTACAGAGAAAATTTATTTTTAAATATTCAGTTAACTTTAAATGGAACAGAACTTCTGAGTTCTCTGAATTTCTCTTCAACTGAAGCACTACATTAAAAATGGTGGGGAGAGGGAGCAGAGTCTTTTTTGTTGTTGATTTGCAATAGCATTGCAGAGGCAGAGAAACAAACACATTCATTAGGTCTAATTAGGATCAAATATTTATTAAGCACTGGTAGCTGAACTTCGTGTACTTACAGTGGATGGAGAAATTGTTTGTGGGTAATGTGCTGTACTAGTTACACATGAAGCATACACGATTGAATAAACCTGTACAGAGATTTTTCCCCTCTGTGGAATGTCTTTCATCTAAGTAGATGTTTTATGTACTTAGCTAGCATGTACTTTTCCCACCATTCTCAGATATCTGTATCAAAGTTATTTTAAAGACTAATTCATAAGATGGGTAGTATGTGTGCACTGTTTTAAAACAAAATTAAAAGTCAAATTGGCTGGTGAAGAGTCCAAATGGTTTATTAACTTTGCTTTTCCATATGTAATGCAATAAGTAATTAAAAATGGAAATTGGTTCTCGAGACATTGAGAAACCACCTAAATGTATGAGAAACTGATGTCTTGGCATTTTTATCATTTCTGTTGATAAAGTAAGTTGTGGTGATGAACCAAGACAAGAAGCATCTCCACTGCCTTGTAATTCAATTGGGCGACCCTTTGTTCTTGTATTATGTGAAGGGGTAAATTCAAATTCTCCACACTATTCATGATTTTATAGACCTCTATCATATACCCCCTTTGTCATCTCTTTTCTAAGTTAACCGGTCCCAGACTTTTTAATCTTCATGTATGGAAGATGTTCCATGCCCCTTAATCATTTTTTGTTGCCCTTCTCTATACTGTTTCCAGATCTAATAAATCTTTTTTGAGATGGAATGCTCATGGTATTCAAGATGTGGTTGCACCATGGATTTATATAGTGGTATTAAGATGTTTTCTAGCTTCTTCTCTCTCTCTTTCCTAATGGTTCCTAACATGCTGTTAGCTTTTTTGACTACTGCTGCTGCACATTGAGCAGATGTTTTCAGAGAACTATCCACAAGGACTCCAAGATCCCTTTCCTGAGTGGTAACAGCTGATATATACCCCATCATTTTGTATGTATAGTTGGAATTATGTTTTCCAATGTGCATTACTTTGCATTTATCAACATTGAATTCTATCTGCCATTTTGTTGCCCAGTAACTCAGTTTTGAGAACCCTTTGTAACTCTTAGTTAAGTCCAAAGCTGACTGCTATCTTGATTTATTTTGTATTATCTTTACCACCTCACTGTTTACTCCTTTTCCACATAATTTATCAGTATGTTGAACAGCACTGGTCCCAGTACAGATCCTCGGAGGACCCTGCTATTTACCTCTTTCCACTATGAAAACTGACCATTTATTCCTACCCTTTGTTTCCCATCTTTTAACCAGTTATGGATCTGTGAGAATCTGCCCTCTTATCCCATGCCTGCTTCCTTTGCTTTAAGAGCCTTTCATAGAATCATAGAATCATAGAATATAAGGGTTGGAAGGGACCCCAGAAGGTCATCTAGTCCAACCCCCTGCTCGAAGCAGGACCAATTCCCAGTTAAATCATCCCAGCCAGGGCTTTGTCAAGCCTGACCTTAAAAACCTCTAAGGAAGGAGATTCTACCACCTCCCTAGGTAACGCATTCCAGTGTTTCACCACCCTCTTAGTGAAAAAGTTTTTCCTAATATCCAATCTAAACCTCCCCCACTGCAGCTTGAGACCATTACTCCTCGTTCTGTCATCTGATACCATTGAGAACAGTCTAGAGCCATCCTCTTTGGAACCCCCTTTCAGGTAGTTGAAAGCAGCTATCAAATCCCCCCTCATTCTTCTCTTCTGCAGGCTAAACAATCCCAGCTCCCTCAGCCTCTCCTCATAACTCAAGTGTTCCAGACCCCTAATCATTTTTGTTGCCCTTCGCTGGACTCTCTCCAATTTATCCACATCCTTCTTGAAGTGTGGGGCCCAAAACTGGACACAGTACTCCAGATGAGGCCTCACTAATGTCGAATAGAGGGGAACGATCACATCCCTCGATCTGCTCGCTATGCCCCTACTTATACATCCCAAAATGCCATTGGCTTTCTTGGCAACAAGGGCACACTGCTGACTCATATCCAGCTTCTCGTCCACTGTCACCCCTAGTTCCTTTTCCGCAGAACTGCTGCCTAGCCATTCGGTCCCTAGTCTGTAGCTGTGCATTGGGTTCTTCCGTCCTAAGTGCAGGACCCTGCACTTATCCTTATTGAACCTCATCAGATTTCTTTTGGCCCAATCCTCCAATTTGTCTAGGTCCTTCTGTATCCTATCCCTCCCCTCCAGCGTATCTACCACTCCTCCCAGTTTAGTATCATCCGCAAATTTGCTGAGAGTGCAATCCACACCATCCTCCAGATCATTTATGAAGATATTGAACAAAACCGGCCCCAGGACCGACCCTTGGGGCACTCCACTTGATACCGGCTGCCAACTAGACATGGAGCCATTGATCACTACCCGTTGAGCCCGACAATCTAGCCAGCTTTCTACCCACCTTGTAGTGCATTCATCCAGCCCATACTTCCTTAACTTGCTGACAAGAATACTGTGGGAGACCGTGTCAAAAGCTTTGCTAAAGTCAAGAAACAATACATCCATTGCTTTCCCTTCATCCACAGAACCAGTAATCTCATCATAGAAGGCGATTAGATTAGTCAGGCATGACCTTCCCTTGGTGAATCCATGCTGGAGTCCCTTTGGTGAGGGACTTTGTAAAAGGCTTTCTGATCACCTTTGTCCACATGCTTGTTGTACCCTCAAAGAATTCTAGTAGATTGGCGAGACATGATTTCCCTTTACAAAAGTGATGTTGACTCTTCCCCAACATATTGTGTTCATCTAGGTGTCTGATAATTCTATTCTTGACAATAGTTTCAGCCAGTTTGCCTTGTGCTGGAGTTAGGCTCACCAGCCTGCAACTGCCAGGATTCTTTCCACAGCCTTTTAAATAATAATAATAATAATAATAATTTTAAAAAAATCAGCACTACATTAGCGATCCTCCCATCATCGGCTCCAGAAGCGGATTTAAGCAATACGTTACTGTAATGGGGGCATTTGACTCACCACCACTGTACCTCCTGCTGGTCATTCTTTGAATTAGCTCAGTCTTCTCACACAGCGCCCTTCTCCAGTGGTGCCTTGCCTGCCGTCACCTCTGCTCCAGACCCATGTCGCCTCAAGGATTGCAGTGTCCTCTTCAGGACAGAGCCCTCTGGCCATGCCCCATTCCGTTTCCCCCCCGCTCCCTTCTGGGGTAGTAGCAGTCCTCTATCCAGCCACTCACCTCTGTGGCCGACTGCAGCCCAAGGTTCTAGCTACTTGCCTCAGTGGCAAACTGCAGCCCTTTACTGGCCACTCCGCTCAGTGGCAAGTGGGGGGAGGGAGACCGAGGCCTGCCCACTACTCCAGATCCTAACCTAGGTACCCTCTAGGCAACAGCCATGCACTGCGTCTCCATTAACCCCTAAGGTCTGTTTCCCTGGGCTACTTCCTCATAGCTCTAGCACTTTCTCCACCCCTGTATCCAGGCTTCAGTCTTTCAGCGAGTCAGGCTGGAGATCCATCCATCCCTCCCGACCTGACCTGACCTGACCTGACCTAGCACTGCTCTGGTGGTTCCCTCAGCCCTTCAGAGACCCAGTCCTTTATCCCTGGGCTCCTAAGAGAGAACTGAGTCCTCTGCCCTGCAGTTCTCTTTATATATGGGCCTGCTCTGCCCTGGTTAGCTACTCCTTGCAGCCCCTCACTGATTGAGCCCTGCAAGGAGGCTATGCAGCCTCCCCAAGGCTGTTTTTAACCCTTTATCCACCTGTGTGGGGCAGACACCCCATCACAGTTACTTACCACAATTAGTAGTTCTTCAATTTCATATCTGAGTTCCTTTAGAACTCTTGGGTGAATATCATTGCAAAGACAGAAAAGATATCTTATTTATCTTCTGAAAGTGATTGAACAATAATTCTGGTTGTAGAAATAATTCCATTATCTCTTACTGGTGTGGAGGAGGTTCCTATAATACTGGGTAGTCACTCATCTGATTCTGTGACCTTCAGAACCGGTGTCTGATTTTCTAGGTTTAGCTGTGTGAAGCTCAAGCTCATTCATTGTCTCTTCAATAAAAGCAGGTGGCAACTAGAATTGAAACTGTTAACTGAAAGTAGATAAGAAAAATAAAATGAGTGGAGAAAACCCATCAAAGGCAGCATGTGTTTGATGCTCTTCCAAGTATAATAAGAAATGATCCAGGTCAGCTCTGTCAAGCTCTCTTGGTAGTTACCACGATACTACACAGAGAAGTTGACCCGCATAGTTATTGCAGAATAAACCATTCCACATTATCTGTTACAGAACAGCCCTCTTTGTGGACACTCTATTCCTGAATAAAAATCACTTTATTCCAGAATTATTACTCCAGATCAATAACCACGAACAGTGTGTCCCCGCCAAGACAATTGGATAAAAACAGAGAGAGAGAGAGAGATTAGAGCTGCTCCCCCCACCCTTCCTCTCCCCCCTCTACAAAAGCATGACTCAAAGAGAGTTAGTTTCTGTGCTGTGTGCTGCCCAAACCACAAGGAAATTATCCTTGGAACCTAACAATGATAAAATTAAGCAATCCAGATCTTTGAATGTAAATGACAGAGGCAGGGAAGTAGGTCATTTATTTGCTAACTAGACTCTTAGTCCTAAAATAATGACTGCAGCTGTAGGGGATGATGGGTTCTAAATGGCAAAAACTGAGCAACAGTAACAGGAAGCAAGAACATAATCTGAGTAGCCTAATAGGTATAGGTGCAGGATGTTAATGGAGTAGGCTTTATCCTCAACACTGCTCAATTATCATTAAAAAGGTAATGAGACGTAACGTTAGCCACTTATCATAAAGTGATGAGGTGGAACAAGTTGAGGGGGCCATATATACAACATAAAAGGGCTGCCTGTGAAAATCTTGTCTCAAAATAAAAGCCTATGTTTCCCTTAATGAATGCACATGTCAACAAACACAGCCCATGTTCATTACCACCAAGAAATGCAGCAGCATCAACAAACTTATTCAACCGCAAAGTAATGACAGAAAAGAGAAATCTGTAGTTTCTTGTGTCTAATAAGATTAAAAGTTATATAAGAGCAGTCTTGGTGCAGGTATTATCTTTGAGTAGACTAATGTGTACCAGCTAATAGATATTTCTCACTGTTTATTGGACACTTGGCCTGGTTGCTATTAGTGGTTGTGTGCAGCTGCTTACATTAGTGTCCCCAAAATATATGCAATCTGGTAACCCTTACTTAGTGTAAGGACAGGTGATAAGTTAGGATGAGGATGATTCCGAATGAGTATGGGTATATCTATGTGAATGTCTGTGCTAAGCCTCTGAAGATTCCCATTCCTAATTAAATGTGTCCAGAAGCCTGAGCAGACTCAGCCTGAGCCAAGATTTTGGGGCTATACCCTCTGTCCTGACAAACTGGACTCCTGAATACTATTGTTGCGTACACTATTGTTGCGTAGCACTCTCTTAGTCTACCAAATTGTCTGGCCTCAAAACATCAGAAGTACAGCAGATCAGAAAATGTCAGTTGTAATATTTTTTTTCAATGAAAAAAGGGGAAAATAATTGCTTTCTGGCCAGTTGGGAAACTGCTGGAAAATGTTTTAAACAAAAAATGGGGAAAATTTTTCATAAAATATGAAAATATTTTTCTGTTTTGTTTTGTTTTTTACTTCTGCTCGTTGAAAGTACAAGATATGGCTGCATTGCAGCTTATTAACTGTAAATTGTAGAATCATGGAAAAGGTGTGTGGGAGAAAATTGGTTAAGCAGAATAAGAGTAGACTGGAAGCAGATAGAAGGGAGAGTTGTTATATATTAGGGCTGTGCATGGAGGCTGCTATTTTTGTTAAGGTTTGAGGCTTATATTTGAATCTGAATCATATGACTATAACTTGCTGTCTCTCTCAACCTGGCCAAACGCCTTTCATGATTCCTGGGTCTGGGAAGCCTGGCAGGTTTTAGAAATTCAGTATGCTCTGCCCAACATCTCCAGGTCTGTTTTAAGCCACAAAATCTCTTTGTAAGCTCCATTTTTCCCCCTGTGCTTTCCTGTTAGCATCTGGAAGTCTCTCAGAGTTTTCATGCCTAGGGCCTCATATGCAGACTTCCTTCCCTCTAATATTTATTAAGATAAATCTTATAAGAGAGGCTTCCTTCCTCTGAGGAGTGATAATTCTGCCATTTCCCCAGGTCCTACCTTGTGTACATTCAGTTCTGAGGCACACACTAGTTGGCAGATGGCTTCCCAGGAAAGTTTGTTGCAGACTCAGGTGAGGACCTTCCCTCATCCTTAAAGATAGTTCTAGAAAACTCACTTTCAGACAATCACTGGGACCAGCAACACAATGAATGGTGCAGGCTAGAAGCTCGGTGTAGCCTGGGTGCTTTCATCCAGCCTACAAGCATGCTGGTCACACCCTGAGTGTTTGTGTGCTTATAACTGCTGAATCAGGGCTGTCTGACCCCAGCAACCTGTCTACAACCCTACTCTGGCTTCCATCAGCCTTGGTTGCTACTTGGAGGATGACCCCAACACATTCCCAGACCCAAGTTTTCCCAAAACCATGTACTGTGTAATGTCCAGCCCTCTCCTGGACGGTTCAGAGAAATAATAAGGTTTGTTTGTTTCCTTTAAAGACACAAAACACACCAGCTTGCTCCATTAACTGAAGTTGACATTCACTTTAATTCATACTCAGCACTGGTGCTTTAAATTAATAGTAAAACAAATTTATTAACAATAGGACATAGGTTAAACGATGCCAAGTAAAAGGAGTAAAGTTAGGAAGGGTTACAAGCAAATAAAAGTGAAAACCTGCATTTGAAAGTCTAAAACTTAATCTAGCAAGGTACAGGATTTGTTTAAGATATTTCTCTTCAACTCCTCCCCCTGCCTCTTGGTTGAAGGACCCATCTTTTTGAGCTGGCAAGAGCTCTGTCCTCTTGTATTTGTCTAGTGATGAATGCCAAAGATGGCTTGTGTCCTTGCTTATATCTTCCAAAGTTCACTTACTTTTATTTCAAGAGGCAGGATGATCTTATGCCATTCTTGTCTTCCTGTGGGCTTCCTATCTCCCCTGTGTATAAATGGAACTTCCATCATTTTGATTCCACCATCCTTAATTTACATGAGAGAGGTAAATTCTTTCCTGTCTGGGAAGGAAACTGTTTCTCCTCATATCGCCACAGACTTTAAAATATGTCATTAAGTATCCATATTTCCTCATATAGTGTTAATATATACATTTCACAGTGATATTAATCACCAGTGTGTCATTAGCTTTTAGAAAAGACCTCACTCCATACACAGTAATATTGCATACCATCAGTTGATTCAGTTGTTTATCACTTGAGGTTCATCTCCTTGTCTTTATAGACCAATAAGCCTTTGAAATGGATTCTTTTGAGGGTTACCTCTCAAATTAAAGTTTATTCCAGCTGTGGAGAAGGCAACCTGGAGTCTGGTGGTGAAGATAGTTCCATATTCTTTCTTCTCCAGGTTGTGTTTGCTGAAATGCAGATTGTTCTGTTTCCTGCCATCTCCTCCCTCTGCTGTATTGATGGTCCTGTTTCTTGCTTATATGTAAATTGAGGTTAACACACATTCCTTTGTTTAGGATGGACGTCCCCCTGACATACCTAGTTTACACACACTTTTTAGTCCTAATTCCAGAATACATTCATAACCCATAACACATATCACATACATACATCACGCAAGAATATTATTGATCAGTAAGTTATTAGATTTCAAATGATACCTCACAAGGCATATTTTGTACAAAGATTATCGCGGTAGTGTTTAAGGTGTAAATATAGGGGTGCTTAGTGTCACAGATCCATTCACACATCAGTTTCAACGAGATTTTTCACTCAACCCATAACGAAGCTTAACCCAGCTCATAACAATAGCATATAAATAAGTAAATTTCCATGCATGTGTACAGATTAAACATGTAAGTGGATTTTGTACAGGTAAATTTTATCACTTGCGCGCACTGTTGTTTATGTGAAAAACAGAACACATACAAGTGATTGCATATGTGAAATTGTTCACACTAAAATGGAGGGTGGATTGAGATTGCTTTGAAGATTTAGTCCCAAAATAATATCTTGGCCCTTGTCTACAGGAGGAGTTATTCTGGAGTAGCTGTTCCTGATTAACTGTTCATAATTAGTCCAGAAAAAAGATGTATGGGATTAAGCTAATTTGGGATAAAGCACTCTTATTCTGGAATAAGAACATCCCCACATAGTTAACCAGGAATAGTTAATCTGTTTTAATTTACACCCTATTTTACTCCAGGTTATCTTTCCTGTATATACAAACCCTACATGATATACCACAAGTTTTATCATTTAAACCTGAATGTTCTGGTTACAGAAGAACAAATAACTGAATTACAAATTAACCACTGGACAAAATATTAAAGACAACAGAAAATGCTGGAATGAAATGTGTTAAAGGTTTGTTCCTTTATTTTTGTGCAATCCAGAAACAGCATCTGATTTTAAAGCTAATTTTTCATTAACTAGGTATCTGCGGTGTATTGCCATGCTATTGAACATGGCTGATCAGTCTGTCTATGCTAGTTTAAGAGCTCCATCTGTGGCCAGGCTTACAAATGTGACCTTGACATGCTTTGTGCTGCAAGATTAGCACAGTATAGTGGAAAAGGAAGGAGTCAGTAGAATATCTAATCCAGTATGGATCCAGAAGTGTTATCCTCCCAGACATACAAAGAAATAGAAGCTGAAAATTAAAATGACCAATCGATCACTCTTAAAATGTGTATGTTGCCTGGTTTAATTTTGTTTTGGAATAAAACATAATTCAGTAGCATTCATGGTGTAGAAGCAGAGGTTTATTTTGGCTCTCAAAATCTTTTCTAGGGCTAAATGAAAACAGGAATAGTTTAGGAAACAAAGTACAGTAAGGCACTCAATGAAGACCTACTGAAGTGAGGTATAGTTCCATTTAAAGGATTCTTGCATTTCATGGGTAAAATGATTTTGGCCCTCTCTTAAATTAAGGCTATTTCCTATTTAAACTGAAGAGATGATGTTTTACATATGAAAAATGGTGATTCCTAACTGTTGTATTTTTATTGTCTGAAGTGAAATAATAGTAATTTTTTCCTTTTTGAAATTAGTGACCCAGGTTGAAATTGTCAAAAACCTCCTAAGTGGCTTAGGAGCCAAAGCCCCATTTAAAAAGTGAGTTAGGTACTTAAGAAGTTTCGGTACTTTAGCAAATCACTTAGGCGCTTTGGAAATTTTACCCCTTGCCTTTATAAAATATAGGCCTTATAATCAGAAAGACAGGACAGTGCAATAACAGTGATTAAATACTTAATTTAAAGTAAATAAAGTTTTTGAAAATACCTTAACTTCTGTGATATTGGTATCATGGAAGATCTCTAAGGGCTATTAATATTACATTAATTAAATTAATACACTTCTATAGAACCATTCACCTAAACATTTCAAAGTGTTTTATTTATATCATTTTAAACTCACAGTGTCTCTGTAAGGTGAATTGTAATGTACACATGTTAAAGGTACTTTAGGTAAATTGAGAATATTAGCATTTTATGTTACATGCCCTGTTCGTAGAGTCGGTCAGTAACAGAGCCAAGAATAGAACCCAAAGTTTCTGACTTAGTCTCCTTCTCTAATCAGTAGACCACACTCATAAAATTTACCACAAGACCAAATATCTGTGTTTATTTAGTCTTTGTCTCTATTTCCCTTCATGCTTTTAGGATTGTGTTCTAAATGATAAACTGTATGTATTGAACGTAGAGTTTGTCAAAGAGTCATCATAAGCCACAGGCATAACGTCCATTTTTCTGCTGTCATTTAAAATGTGTGACTCCCTGGTAGCTTCTGCACAGAATTTTCAGTCCTTTCTTTGTGATCTGCCCATGTGTCTCTCTATAAAGTGAAATGATGCGTGTGTTTGAGGAACTGACAGAAGCCTGTATGCTGACTAGTTATTCCTGTCTGGATTCTGCCCTGCACTAAAAAGATGCCTTAGGCCAGAGCTGTATATCTTGAATCCTCCTTATGTTGGAATATTCCTCTCAAAAATTGGTGTTTAAATCAAAAAGTAAGATTTTACAGAATGTATAAAATTTTCACATTCTATCATATGAAACTAACATATGTGGAGTAAATGTCTTGAGCATAATTTATTCCATACTGAAATAACTAGTGTGCCTGAATATCGGCAAATATTTAGGGAACTTTCTGGCTGCATATGACTATATATTTTCTGTGAAATCAGAAGCACTAATGCAAAATTTAGTGCATAGAGCCATGGTGTAGATTCTTTCCACCCATGAAGATTGTAATTATTTTCCCTCTTGAAAAGTGTGTGTGGGTATATAATTCTCTATATATAACTTTCATTGATGACTTGGGGATTAGTAACAGGGAAAATAGATTTTCACTTCTTAAATTGTTTGTTCAAATTAGGGCTGTAAAACTATTTTAAAAAATCACAGTCTCTAGATTAAAAAAAAGTCACGATTAATCGACATTTTAATTGCACTGTTAAACAATAATAGAATACCGATTTAAATTTATTATCAATATTTTTGGATGGTTTGCTACGGTCAATTTACACTAATCATCTTGGGGAGCTGGAGTACCCGGGTCGACCGGAGAGCGCTCTGCCGTTGATTTAGCGGGTCTTCACTATATAAAAAAAAATCTAAATTTGTAAATTGCATTTTCATGGTAGATATTGCACTGCAGTACTTGCATGAAGTGAATTGAAAAAATACTATTTCATTTGTTTCTTTTTTGCAGTGGAAATATTTGTAATAAAAATAATATAAAGTGAGTACTGTAAACTTTGTATTCTGTGTTGTAATTGAAATCAATATTTTTGAAAATGTAGAAAAACATCCAAAATATACTAAATTTAAATTGGTATTCTGTTATTATTTAACAGTGTAATTAAAACTGTGATTAATCGTGACTTTTTTTAAATCTAGTTAATTTGTTTTGCGTTAATTGCATGCATTAACTGCTGTTAATGGAGTGTCCTAATTGAAATCTGTCCCACAGCAGTAAGAGACAGAAGTTGCTAATATCTGACAGCTGTATCATGGAGAGTTGAAAGTTATGTGTGTTTAACGATATGTTTGTGGTCTTAGTCCATTTCCTAGTTGATGGTATTTTTTGTGGAGCAGAAAATGATCTCCCTCACCAACAGCGGTACCACAATCTCAGGAAAAATGTAGGCTCTTGGCCTTTATGAAAATGTAACTATGGGTCTCCGTTAAGTCATATTGGCAGGACAATTGGGAGCCCAAACACTGGTGCTTATCTAGGGACAATTAGATGTGGCCTAGAGAATTAAAATCAAATTCTACCCTGTACACATTCACCTTTTTAAAAAACAAAAGTTAGGGGAATGAAGGAGCCTTCTTGGTAGTTAAGATCAGAAATTCCCATACTCTCCAGTGATTGGTCATGGGAGAAGTGCCTCTCAACATGTAATCCTATATATTTTAACACTGCCCACTTGCTAATTGAGACCAGTATACATGTCTGTCTCCTGCCATATGGCAGTTCCTTCACTCCCAGTGCAGGGAGGAATTCCTAAGTGTTGTATGATCCAGCTAGAGGAAAGTAAGAGAGAGAAATCCAAGTCCAGGATTAGAAGGTGTGGTGTGCAGGAGGCGTGGAGCTTGTTTACATGTTCTCTTCTCCTCCATCCTGCGCTGAAGGAATGAGAGGGGGAGAGACAGGAGGGGTTGAAGAATGTGAGGTGCAGCAGAGGAAGTTGGAGGTTTATGGGGGGAAGGCTGTCAGCTCTGAATTCTCCCCTTCCCTGTGTGGGCTGGGATCTGGGGGACCCTGCTCCTCTGTGGGGTGCCTGAGCTCTTCTCCCTGTCCCTCCATGAGAGCTGGGATCTGGAGTGAGAGGGAATGAAAGTAGCAGATTTAAACATCTGACATCTAGAAAATGAATAGTTAAGATACACATCACCTCTGTTCGTTGGGGATGACTGTCCAGTATGTGTGGGAGGGACCAGGTTTGGAGAACAGGCAGACAGGGTGGACCTGGGGCATGGCTGGGGAAGTCTGGCTCTGCAGAGGCAGGACTCCCAGCTGGTTATGGGTAGTGGAAGTGAGGGGTCCAGCTCAATGTGCAGCTCAGGTTACATAACCAAGGTAGCATGCAGCCCTCCAGTAGGCTGCTGCCTGGGATAAGTGTTCATGGCAGAAGATGGAATTCTTACATAGTGGCTTGTACAGTACCAATTAATGACTTAATGGGATGGGAAGAGGAAAGGGAGCTAGAAATGTTGGTGGGGGTGGCTAAGTGTTGGTGCAGGTGGAGGAGGAGGAGACAGACACAGCAGTCTTCTCTCATACGCTTAGAGTTACTGTGATAACCAGGTAATAAAATTGTCGAACAGGTTGCAAACATTTCAAAGCATAAAGAAAAGGAGTACTTGTGGCACCTTAGAGACTAACCAATTTATTTGAGCATGAGCTTTCGTGAGCTACAGCTCACTTCATCATAGAGACTAACCAATTTATTTGAGCATGAGCTTTCGTGAGCTACAGCTCACTTCATCATCATCATCTCAAATAAATTGGTTAGTCTCTAAGGTGCCACAAGTACTCCTTTTCTTTTTGCGAATACAGACTAACACGGCTGTTCCTCTGAAACATTTCAAAGCATGACATCATCCCCATTCCACTGTAACAAAAAGTACAGGAGGTGGGAGAGCACTGAGGAATCACATAGCAACCCTGTGGCCTAGTGGAAAGCCCATTGGACTGAGACTATTCCTAGCAGAACCACTGGCCTGCTGGGTGACCTTGGGCAAGTCACTTCACCTCTCTGTGCCTCAGTTCACCATCTGTAAAAAGGGATAATGTTGTAAAGTTCTTGAGATCTACTGATGAAAAGCACTATATTAAAGCTAGGTCTATTGATTATTACCTAGTCACGGTAACATACCAGTTCCAAATGTAGGTGAGGTCTACAACTGCCTAAATAACCATTAACTCCTACCAACAAACATTCCTCTTTCTGCTTAAAAACTAGGAAATTAAATGGCAAAAAAATTTCATTAGCACAGAGATAAGGTTGCCTGGTAAAAACTCGTGCACTTCCAGAACGCTGAGTTCAGCAAAACTCTGACTTGTGAAAACCAGGGAATGCAGAGTTAAGGTAAACACCAACACAACCTTAATTCTTCCCTCTCCAAAACACACATTACACACATACCAGGACTCTGCCTTTCACTGTAAAGGACAGATGCTACTTGCACCTACCCTATGCTCAAACACTGAGCCTGCTCCCCTGTCAGAATACTCTAACAACCAATTCATATCCTTCTAAACTCTTCACATTAGCACACAGCATACCATCTAAACCTGTATTTTCCCCTACCCATCATTAAAGCCACAGACTTTTCATATGCCACCTGACTACTAACAATTCCCATGGCAAGAAGACCTCAGTGCCCTGCTGTTGATACAGCCTACACAATTCTGTATTGGAATGATGGAGACTAGAACCTCAAGGTACACATGCACCTCTTTCCTTTGATAACACACATGTGAGGACTCAGACCCAGGTCTCCTTCTGTCATAATCACAGCTCTTCCAAGGTGCTCCAACTTATTTCTCCACAATTCAGTATAATTACCCCAACACCATGAATCCAATTAGAGTGTGTATGGATAATTTCCTATGGCTATTGCCAGCTCCAGGGGGACAGAGTAAAAGTTGAATGTGTGTTTACCTTAGCTATGTATTTCCTGGTTTTCGGAAGTTTGAGTTTCACTGAGCTCAGCATTCTGGAAGAGCATGAGCAATCACTGGGCACCTTTAATTCTATGTTAATGAAGATTTTTGCATATTTAATATGGGGTTTTTTTGTTCTGTTGTACAGGCCAAACAGTCTCCATTAACTTCAATAAAATTATGCCTGAAGATAAACAGATCCCCAATATCTGTGGCCTTTCACAATATGCATGACCACAGATATCCTGTGGTGGATACGATTCTGGTGCTGACGTTTTACAAAGCTGTCTTAAGTGACTTAGATGTCCATTCCCTTTAAAATCAATTGGAATTATGCATCCAGATTTCCTAGGAGGCTTTTAAAATCTCACTATATACACTTTATCCTGCCATTTGGGCTCAGGTTTGGGAGATTCCCAAACCTGAGCCTTCTTTTGTAGGTGACAAATCTGAGGAGTTGTCACAGATGGAAGTGACACTGAAGGAGGTTTTGGAATTAATTGAGAAACTTAACAGTAACTAGTCACCGGGACCAGATGGCATTCACCCAAGAGTTCTGAAAGAACTCAAATGTGAAATTACGGAGCTATTTAACTATGGTTTGTAACCTGTCCTTTAAATCAGCAACTGTACCCAATGACTGGAAGATAGCTAATGTAATGCCAATATTTAAGAAGGGCTCTAGAGGTGATCCTGACAATTACAGGATCGGTAAGTCTATCGTCAGTATCGGGCAAATTAGTTGAAACAATAGTAAAGAATAAAATTGTCAGACACATAGAAGAACATAATGTTTGCGCAAAAGAACATAATTTTTTGCGCAAAAGTCAACATGGTTTCTGTAAAGAGAGATCATGTCTTACTAATCTATTAGAGTTCTTTGAGCGGGTCAAAAACATGTGGACAAAGAGGATCCAGTGGACATAGTGTACTTAGATTTCCAGAAAGCCTTTGACAAGGTCCCTCACCAAAGGCTCTTATGTAAATTAAGTTGTCATGGAATAAGAGGGAAGATCCTTTCATGGATTGAGAACCGGTTAAAAGACAGGGAACAAAGGGTAGGAATAAATGGTAAATTTTCAGAATGGAGAGGGGTAACTAGTGGAGTTCCCCAAGGGTCAGTCTTAGGACCAATCCTATTCAACTTATTCATAAAAGATCTGGAGAAGGGGGTAAACAGTGAAGTGGCAAAGTTTGCAGATGATACTAAACTGCTCAAGATAGTTAAGACCAAAGCAGACTGTGAAGAACTTCAAAAAGATCTCACAAAACTAAGTGTTTGGGCAACAAAATGGCAAATGAAATTTAATGTGGATAAATGTAAAGTAATGCATACTGGAAAAAATAACCCCAATTAGACATACAATATGATGGGGGCTAATTTAGCTACAACTAATCAGGAGAAAGATCTTGGCTTCATTATGTATAATTCTTCAAAGACGTCCACGCAGTGTGCAGTGGCAGTCAAAAAAGCAAACGGGATGTTAGGAATCATTTAAAAAGGGATAGAGAATAAGACGGAGAATATCTTATTGCCCTTATATAAATCCATGGTACGCCCACATCATGAATAGTGCGTACAGATGTAGTCCCCTCATCTCAAAAAAGATATACTGGCATTAGAAAAAGTTCAGAAAAGGGCAACTAAAATGATTAGGGGTTTGGAATGGGTCCCATATGAGGAGAGATTAAAGAGGCTAGGACTTTTGGGCTTGAAAAAGAGGAGACTAAGGGGGGATATGATAGAGGTATATAAAATCATGAGTGGTGTGGAGAAAGTGAATAAGGAAAAGTTATATACTTGTTCCCATAATATTAGAACTAGGGGCCACCAAATTAAATTAATGGGTAGCAGGTTTAAAACAAATAAAAGGAAGTTCTTCTTCACTCAGCGCACAGTCAACCAGTGGAACTCCTTGCCTGAGGAGGTTGTGAAGGCTAGGACTATAACAGGGTTTAAAAGAGAACCGGATAAATTAATGGAGGTTAAGTCCATTAATGGCTATTAGCCAGGATGGATAAGGAATGGTGTCCCTAGCTTCTGTTTGTCAGAGGGTGGAGATGTATGGCAAGAGAGAGATCACTAGATCAGTACCTGTTAGGTTCACTCCCTCTGGAGCACCTGGTATTGGCCACTGTCAGCAGACAGAATACTGAGCTGGATAGACCCTTGATCTGACCCAGTATGGCCATTCTAATGTTCTCATGTTCATTATTTTTGTACAAAATTACACTTGTCTTCACTGGCAGTGTGGAGTTTGATAGAAGACGTGACCATTAATATGCACTTCTCTTTACAAGGAGAAATTCACTTAAAATTGCTTGATGTGCTTCCTAACTCTTCTTGGTAACTATTTCCATAAACTTTGTTACCATTGAAAAGAACTTTGCTTGTATTCTTTGCTTGCTTGTTGTTTTTGGTTTTTGTGTTCTAAATTTAATTTGTTTCTGCAAATGTTCTTCATCAGAACTTGGCATTTTTATTTATTCCCTTCGGTTCCTTTCATAAACCTAAAACCCACCTGATGGTCACAAATTTCCAAGTCTCTGTGTGTAAAAAGCAGAAGTATGTGTAGAATAAGGGGCTTTCCCATAGAAAGCTGAAAACTGCAGCTCTGTACATTACCTATTACTGTGATGTCATATTATAAGCAGAGTTTGTTTTTCTTTCTTGAATTAAGCACATGTATTTTGCTCTCCACTGTGTGTTAAAATAGATTATATAGTCTCCGCTTGTCTACATAAAATACATGTACACAGCATATGTGTTGTATGTCTGCGCATTACACCTGCAAATATTGCATTGCATGCATGCATGCTGACTGGTAGTTCTGTCAAGGGCTTCAGTTTTCCACCATCTATATTTTATAAGTGCTGTTACTGAACCCATAGCAGAGGATAAAGTTTGCTTCTCCTGTTCTCATACCCATCAGGATGCTTGCTCATCGTATCTAAGGAAATGGATACAGCTAACTTTTTTTCTTTTAAGCCCAAATGACTTCAGTCAGAATACAGTAAGTGTCTACAGTGCCTGGCATTTAAAGATATGAGTCATAATTACTTCCCATACCAGGAAAAGGAGGACAGAATTAGGAAGTCGAATAAAAGGGAACGGGTCAAAAAACAGTTTTGGCATGCACGGTTTCTTGAAGTCAGAGAAAATGCTGAATGGTAGCAAACCATCCTTCAACAGCAGGCTTCTCATTTGGTCACTGATATGGGGGCTTCTTTGATGTTGCCGATACTTAGATTTGTTTGGGTTTTTGTTTGTGAGGGAAATGGTGAGTGTGTGTGTGTGTGTGTGAGAGAGAGAGTGAGAGAGAGTAAGCTCTTTAGAACAGCTAGTCACCCTCATCTTCATGTATAGGGGGTTTTTTTCCAATTACCATAAATTTGATCTTTAATGTACTGTGCAAAGAGAAGGGACGAGAGATAGAAGCATGCAAACTCGTAGGGGAATGGTTTGTGTGTATACAGGAGCCTGTAAGCAAAAATACACTAATATAAGAAGTCAAATAATATTTAATAATCTTTCCTTTATTTCTTGTGTAGTTTAAATATTTGTTATCTATGGGTATGTCTACACTACGAAATCAGGTCGAATTTATAGAAGTCGGTTTTTTAGAAATCGGTTTTATATATTCGAGTGTGTGTGTCCCCACAGAAAATGCTCTAAGTGCATTAAGTGCATTAACTTGGCGGAGTGCTTCCACAGTACCGAGGCTAGAGTCGACTTCCGGAGCGTTGCACTGTGGGTGGCTATCCCACAGTTCCCGCAGTCTCCGCTGCCCATTGGAATTCTGGGTTGAGATCCCAATGCCTGATGGGGCTAAAACATTGTCGCGGGTAGTTCTGGGTACATATCGTCAGGCCCCCGTTCCCTCCCTCCCTCCGTGAAAGCAAGGGCAGACAATCGTGTCGCGCCTTTTTTCCTGAGTTGCCTGTGCAGACGCCATACCACGGCAAGCATGGAGCCCGCTCAGGTAACCGTCACCCTATGTCTCCTGGGTTCTGGCAGACGTGGTACTGCATTGCTACACAGTAGCAGCAATCCCTTGTCTTGTGGCAGCAGACGGTACAGTACGACTGGTAGCCGTCCTCGTCATGTCCGAGGTGCTCCTGGCCACGTTGGCCAGGAGCGCCTGGACAGACATGGGCGCAGGGACTAAATTTGGAGTGACTCGACCAGCTCATTCTCTTTAGTCCTGCAGTCAGTCCTATTGAACCGTCTTATGGCGAGCAGGCAGATGATACAGATTACTAGCAGTCCTATTGCACCATCTTCTGCCGAGCAGCCATGAGATGTGGATGGCATGCAGTCCTTCTGCACCGTCTGCTGCCAGCTGAAGATGTAAAAGATAGATGGAGTGGATCAAAACAAGAAATAGACCAGATTTGTTTTGTACTCATTTGCTTCCCCCCCCTTCCTCCGTCTAGGGGACTCATTCCTCTAGGTCACACTGCAGTCACTCACAGAGAAGGTGCAGCAAGGTAAATCTAGCCATGTATCAATCAGAGGCCAGACTAACCTCCTTGTTCCAATAAGAACAATAACTTAGGTGCACCATTTCTTATTGGAACCCTCCGTGAAGTCCTGCCTGAAATACTCCTTGATGTAAAGCCACCCCCTTTGTTGATCTTAGCACCCTGAAGCCAACCCTGTAAGCCATGTCGTCAGTCGCCCCTCCCTCCGTCAGAGCAACGGCAGACAATCATTCCGCGCCTTTTTTCTGTGCGGACGCCATACCAAGGCAAGCATGGATGCCGCTCAGCTCACTTTGGCAATTAGGAGCACATTAAACACCACACGCATTATCCAGCAGTATATGCAGCACCAGAACCGGGCAAAGCGATACCGGGCGAGGAGGCGACGTCAGCGCCGTCACGTGAGTGATCAGGACATGGACACAGATTTCTCTGAAAGCATGGGCCCTGCCAATGCATGCATCATGGTGCTAATGGGGCAGGTTCATGCTGTGGAACGCCGATTCTGGGCTCGGGAAACAAGCACAGACTGGTGGGACCGCATAGTGTTGCAGGTCTGTGACGATTCCCAGTGGCTGCGAAACTTTCGCATGCGTAAGGGCACTTTCATGGAACTTTGTGACTTGCTTTCCCCTGCGCTGAGACGCATGAATACCAAGATGAGAGCAGCCCTCACAGTTGAGAAGCGAGTGGCGATAGCCCTGTGGAAGCTTGCAACGCCAGACAGGTACCGGTCAGTTGGGAATCAATTTGGAGTGGGCAAATCTTCTGTGGGGGCTGCTGTGATGCAAGTAGCCCACGCAATCAAAGATCTGCTGATATCAAGGGTAGTGACCCTGGGAAATGTGCAGGTCATAGTGGATGGCTTTGCTGCAATGGGATTCCCTAACTGTGGTGGGGCCATAGACGGAACCCATATCCCTATCTTGGCACCGGAGCACCAAGCCGGCGAGTACATAAACCACAAGGGGTACTTTTCAATAGTGCTGCAAGCTCTGGTGGATCACAAGGGACGTTTCACCAACATCAACGTGGGATGGCCGGGAAAGGTACATGACGCATGCATCTTCAGGAACTCTGGTCTGTTTCAAAAGCTGCAGGAAGGGACTTTATTCCCAGACCAGAAAATAAGTGTTGGGGATGTTGAAATGCCTATATGTATCCTTGGGGACCCAGCCTACCCCTTAATGCCATGGCTCATGAAGCCGTACACAGGCAGCCTGGACAGTAGTCAGGAGCTGTTCAACTACAGGCTGAGCAAGTGCAGAATGGTGGTAGAATGTGCATTTGGACGTTTAAAGGCGCGCTGGCGCAGTTTACTGACTCGCTTAGACCTCAGCGAAACCAATATTCCCACTGTTATTACTGCTTGCTGTGTGCTCTACAATATCTGTGAGAGTAAGGGGGAGACGTTTATGGCAGGGTGGGAGGTTGAGGCAAATCGCCTGGCTGCTGGTTATGCGCAGCCAGACACCAGGGCGGTTAGAAGAGCACAGGAGGGCGCAGTACGCATCAGAGAAGCTTTGAAAACCAGTTTAATGACTGGCCAGGCTATGGTGTGAAAGTTCTCTTTGTTTCTCCTTGATGAAACCCCCCACCCCTTGGTTCACTCTACTTCCCTGCAAGCTAACCACCCTCCCCTCCTCCCTTTAATCATTGCTTGCAGAGGCAATAAAGTCATTGTTGCTTCACATTCATGCATTCTTTATTCATTCATCACACAAATAGGGGGATGACTACCAAGGTAGCCCAGGAGGGGTGGTGGAGGAGGGAAGGAAAATGCCACACAGCACTTTAAGGATAGCACTTTAAAAGTTTACAACTTTAAAATTTATTGAATGACAGCCTTCTTTTTTTGGGGCAATCCTCTGTTGTGGAGTGGCTGGTTGGCCGGAGGCCCCCCCACTGAGTTCTTCGGCATCTGGGTGTGGAGGCTATGGAACTTGGGGAGGAGGGCGGTTGGTTACACAGGGGCTGTAGTGGCAGTCTGTGCTCCAGCTGCCTTTGCTGCAGCTCAACCATACATTGGAGCATACTGGTTTGGTCCTCCAGCAGCCTCAGCATTGAATCCTGCCTCCTCTCATCACGCTGCCGCCACATTTGAGCTTCAGCCCTGTCTTCAGCCCGCCACTTAGTCTCTTCAGCCCGCCACTTACTCTCTTCAGCCCGCCACCTCTCCTCCCGGTCATTTTGTGCTTTCCTGCACTCTGACATTATTTGCCTCCACGCATTCGTCTGTTCTCTGTCAGTGTGGGAGGACAGCATGAGCTCAGAGAACATTTCATCACAAGTGCGTTTTTTTTTTCTTTCTAATCTTCACTAGCCTCTGGGAAGGAAAAGATCCTGTGATCGTTGAAACTCATGCAGCTGGTGGAGAAAAAAAAAGGGACAGCGGTATTTAAAAAGACACATTTTATAAAACAGTGGCTACACTCTTTCAGGGGAAGTTAACATTACATACATAGCACATGTGCTTTCGTTACAAGGTCGCATTTTGCCTCCCCCTACCGCGTGGCTACCCCCTCAACCTTCCCCCCTCCCCGTGGCTAAAAGCGGGGAACATTTCTGTTTAGCCACAGGTAAACAGTCCAGCAGGAAGGGGCTCCTCTGAGTGTCCCCTGAAGAAAAGCACCCTATTTCAACCAGGTGACCATGAATGATATCTCACTCTCCTGAGGATAACACAGAGAGATAAAGAACGGATGTTGTTTGAACGCCAGCAAACATACACTGCAATGCTTTGCTGTGCAATGATTCCCGAGTACGTGTTACTGTCCTGGAGTGGTAAAGTGTCCTACCATGGAGGACGCAATAAGGCTGCCCTCCCCAGAAACCTTTTGCAAAGGCTTTGGGAGTACATCCAGGAGAGCCGCGAATGCCAGGGCAAAGTAACCCTTTCACATGCTTGCTTTTAAACCATGTATAGTATTTTAAAAGGTACATTCACTAGAGGTCCCTTCTCCGCCTGCTGGGTCCAGGAAGCAGCCTTGGGTGGGTTCGGGGGATACTGGCTCCAGGTCCAGGGTGAGAAACAGTTCCTGGCTGTCGGGAAAACCGGTTTCTCCCCTTGCTTGCTGTGAGCTATCTACAACCTCATCATCATCGTCGTCTTCGTCCCCAAAACCTATTTCCATGTTGCCTCCATCTCCATTGAAGGAGTCAAACAACACGGCTGGGGTAGTGGTGGCTGAACCCCCTAAAATGGCATGCAGCTCATCATAGAAGCGGCATGTTTGGGGCTCTGACCCGGAGCAGCCGTTCGCCTCTCTGGTTTTCTGGTAGGCTTGCCTCAGCTCCTTCAGTTTCACGCGGCACTGTTTCGGGTCCCTGTTATGGCCTCTGTCCTTCATGCCCTGGGAGATTTTGACAAAGGTTTTGGCATTTCGAAAACTGGAACAGAGTTCTGATAGCATGGATTCCTCTCCCCAAACAGCGATCAGATCCCATACCTCCCGTTCAGTCCATGCTAGAGCTCTTTTGCGATTCTGGGACTCCATCATGGTCACCTCTGCTGATGAGCTCTGCATGGTCACCTACAGCTTGCCACGCTGGCCAAACAGGAAATGAGATTCAAAAGTTCGCGGTTCTTTTCCTGTCTACCTGGCCAGTGCATCTGAGTTGAGAGTGCTGTCCAGAGTGGTCACAATGGAGCACTCTGGGATAGCTCCCGGAGGCCAATACCATCGAATTGTGTCCACAGTACCCCAAATTCGAGCCGGCAAGGCCGATTTAAGCGCTAATCCACTTGTCAGGGGTGGAGTAAGGAAATTGATTTTAAGAGCCCTTTAAGTCGAAATAAAGGGCTTCATCATGTGGACGGGTGCAGGTTTACATCGATTTAACGCTGCTAAATTCGACCTAAAGTCCTAGTGTAGACCAGGGCTTAATGTAATTCTTTTGATTATCATCATAGAATAGTTATAAGCACCTCGCAAATGGCCAACAATTATTCAAAGTGTCAGTTTTTATAAATTGTTTAGGTCAAATCTTCAGTGTTTTCCAGAACCAAGTACCAAACATTAATTTATTGCTGAGCTTTACAGGAAATGTTTCACATTTAAGGCTTAGCATTTTTATTGCTTTCAAAGAAAAGGAACATCTTGCCCGTGTACAGCATTTTAATTTCAGAGTTGCATCAGGGCCTGCTTTTTTATTACTTTTAACATTTTGCTTGCCTAGCTTATATTTGTGATAAAGTGCAATACTGTTGCACGAAAGCTCATGTTCAAATAAATTGGTTAGTCTCTAAGGTGCCACAAGTACTCCTTTTCTTTTTGCGAATACAGACTAATACGGCTGTTCCTCTGAAACCTGCAATACTGTTGTTTCAGTGTTCCTCAGAATTTGAGCTTTACCTTGAGGCATGCTCAGTAATGCACTAGGAATGGTAGCTGCCAGCTTTTTTGGCTCATTATTCTCTTTTTATTAAACTTGACAGCTAATTTGCAATCTCCACTTTCCCATCCGCCACCCCCACCCCAGTTACAGTTTCTAATATTCTGACAGCTGATTCCTCTGACTTCAGCTGAATATGCAAATGCAGTATCGTACTAACAGGGTTCCCTTGCATAAGCAATTATAACCAATGTATTATTAAGTCTAAGATACGAATGAATTCTCATTTAGAAAGATGGAGAAAGAAGGATGACAATCTTGTGATTTCCTTTGGGAGTTTCAGTATTTGTGACCAATCAGATGTGTAGGAAAATCTCACTTAATAAGTTCCCACCTAATAAGTCTGCCCCTTTGTAACAACATACCGGAGAGAATGCTTTGGGTGCTTTTACTATATAAAGATATGTTCATGTCAAATAGTTTGAGTGGCATTTTTATAAACTGAAATAATTTGTTTATTCTTAGAAAAGGAACACCATCATGTAGCTAGGTATGGGAAAAAATATTTGGAGTGGACATTTTTGGAATGGATTAAGAAAAGGAAATAGTTTGTATAAAATGCTTGGCAAAGCAGAAAGCATAAAAATATCTCTGAACTGGCCCTGTTGCAAAACTGCAGGGTTGAAACTTCTTTTCCAGTACCCATAGCAATTAGAAAAACTGTCTAAACTTTAAGATAACTGTTTGTCCAGCAAGCTATGTGCAAGAGAAAAAAAATCTGCTTTCTGACCACTGACTTCAAACCATGGGTTAGAAATCTGTTTTATTGCATAATTCTTTCCTAGGCCCCATTCAGCAAAGTTCTAAAGCACATGCTTATGTTTTAGCATGTGAATAATCCCATCCTTATTCAGATTTATATGCTTAAGTCACCTTGAAGTCAATGGGCTTTAAGAACAGGCTTAAGTGTTTTGCTGAATCAGTGCCCTCATATTTTTGTGATTCACAAAGTTTTAAAAAGCCGTCACTTATTATAAATATTTAAAGTGTAAATCAGAACTGTCTCCTTCTTCTACAATATACACCGTATTTATGTCTACTAAAAGTAGCACCCCTTGAATGTTTGTACTGTGTAATATATCAGCTGTGAGTCTGTTTAAAAAAAAAAAAGGCAAGATTTCATCTGAAGACTATGGCTATACCTTGGTATTTTTACCGTTTCTTAACTTTTTAAACTTTTTAATCACAGATTGTGCCATATCTTATAAAGATGTCTGTGAAAACTGCCTTTAATACAGAACAATTACCATCTTGAACTCTTTATAGAATTGATAAACATTTAGTTTACTGCTGGCCAAAGTGATAAGTAGAGAGTTTCTTCATGCTGTACATACTGTACCATTTACTGCTCTTGGGGGGAAAGTTCTGTATATACCTTCTGTATACAACATTATGCATATTGTGCAAAGCAGTTGACAGACTAGATGGAGTGGAAAAGCAAGGTACGTGATAGAACTTGTTCAAAACCTACATGATGTTACGATTTTTAGCTGCTTCTACTGTTTGCCAAACGTGGCCATCTTGGCATTATCGCATTTATTTTGTGGCATCATAATGCTGCATGCCAGAGTATAACCATCACAATATAACACCATGCCTACAAGTTGCAATACAATATCATAACTTGATAACATGTGGACACCAGATATTATGTCAGGACCCTTTAGGTATCTTTGAGGTATAGCTTTCAGGAAACATGATTGCCCCATCAAAGTTAAATAGGGTGGCAAGCCAAGTATATCCAAATTTTACGATGACTTTCAAATCCAGTCCTCTACCATTGAGACATTAATTCAGTTTCCATCACTGTAAAAAACACATTCTCTTGGGTTATTTCAGGCTGAGCTGGCAGATCAGCACACTGAGAGTAGCATGAAGACAAAAAGTAAAAGAAAACACAGAAAGAGAACACAAATTTCCCAAAGAAAACAGCACTGATTTACTCTCTCTCTCTTACATTCTTATGCTTTTTCTTCTCCCTCATCTGCTTTCATGGTTGTAGTCTACAGAGAAGACTCCTTATTTGGCTGCCTTGTAGGGATTAAACTGTTAAAAGTCAGGGAAGATGGAAGTATCTACAGAATTTAGAATAAAGGAAATCCATGAACAAATTAAAGCTCCAACCTGCTTAAAAATGGATGGAAATTCTTTTTCTTCAGGTATGTACTAAAACATATCTAGCATCTCCTAGAGCAGAGGTGGGCAAACTACGGCCCGCGGGCCACATCCAGCCCGCAAGATGTCCTGCCCAGCCCCCGAGCTCCTGGCCCGGGAGGCTAGGCCCCCGGCCCCTCCCCCGCTGTCCCCCTTTCCCTGCAGCCACGCCACCTTGCGCTCATGCAGGGCAGCGTAGCAGTGTGTTTGGCTCCGGCCGGGCGGCTGTCAGACATGCTGCTCTGAGCAGCATGGTAAGGGGGCCGGGGCTGGGGGGATTGGATAAGGGGTAGGGGGCCACAGGGGGTGGTTGGATAGGGCAGAGGTTCGGGGGGGCCAAGGGATGGGGAAAAGGGGGGATTAGATAGGGGGTGGGGTCCTGGGGGGCAGTTGGGGTAGGGGTCCTGGGAGTGGGCGGTCAGGGGACAAGGAGCGGGGAGGGGTGTTGGATGGGTGGGGGGGTTCTGAAGGGAGCAGTCAGGGGGTTGGAAGTGGGAGGGGTCAGATAGGGGGCAGGGGCCAGGCCATTTGGGGAGGCACAGCCTTCCCTATCCGGCTCTCCATACAGTTTTGCACCCTGATGTGGCCCTCGGGCCAAAAGGTTTGCCTGCCCCTGCTCTAATGTTTTGATGGAAAAATTTAAATATGTGAGAGATTGCAATTTCATGTGGGTTCCTAACCTCACATTTTTTGTTAAAGTAGATGGTGCAGTGTTCTCCCTTCTCTGCTAGCAACTGTGGGGAATGATCCACAGGGTAATAGTCTGGCTTCCTCTCTGACACCTTCCAATTGGCTTGGGCAATAGGAGGAAGCAATCTCAGAAGATCAGAGGGACTGGCCCTTGCATAGGGGAAGCAAGGGAGAAGAGACTCTCTGCACATGCACATGCATGTACACATAGCCTAGTGCATATGCACCAAGTATAATCTTACTCTTAATTAAAGAATCGCAAACAACTTCAGCGACTTCCGGATGTGACACTCAGGTAAATAATGCTGCTGTCCAGGAAAATTGAAGCCTTTGAGATGAGTTGCTGGCAAAGACTTTTGCGTATCTCCTGTATAGAAAAGAAGATGAACACTTACATTGGAAATATAATTGGAAAGAAGTGGACTCTGCTATTGGAAATCAACAGGCACAAACTTATGTACTTTGGAGAAATGGAAACAACTTTGAGAAGTTTTCATGACTGGTGGTGCGTTATCACAGTAAGTGTCATTGAGGAGAGAGAGAGAGAGAGAGATGGTGTGCAGCAGATCACTTGAAGGCCATCTTCTGAGTGTTCCAAGTTAGCAATGGATAGAGAAGTCTTCTGAATATTCTGCTATGATGTCCCCAGTGTCCAGACATGAACAAATTGACTTTACGTGACATTACAAACCACTTCAGGCAATATAAAAGCTGAACCTCTGAGGAGAATCTTATACTGAATGTGGAACAAATGTTTTGGAAGCTTACAATAGTTTTAATTTTTTTAAAAACTTTCTGATACTGTAAGCAGATTTTCATAGATATCTAGACACTTATAGATGCAGATAGGTGACCAACTGCCATTGACTTCAACATCTAGGCGCTTTTGAAAACCCCACTGTGCACCCTTTTGCATCTTCAATCACCTAAATACTTCTAAAAATCTGGCCCACAGCCTCTACTGGATTACATTGTACAGTGTGCACATTGCCAAAAGGACTTCAAAATAATAGGGTTTAGACTGTAAAAATCAAAATGCCTGGATAGACTCAAAAAATGCTGGTTTATTTGAGCTAGAAGCCATATCAAGTAATGGCTACCTTAAAGGTGTATTAATGGAACAGCTTTGAGACTGTATAGGGGACTCACATACTTGAAGATAAAGGGAAACTTCAAAGCAAAATCTATGGTATGGTCTTTTACTTGTTTCTTTTGATTTCTCAGCTTGACTTGAAAGCTGAAACTCACTTTGAGCCATGAGTTGCTCTTTATTAGAGAAATTCAGATTATTGGGCTGAGCCCAAAGATGAGAACAGCAAATAAGGAAAAATGGCATTGATTGCTATTTTAGTTTTAGAGAGATTTCTGTTGAGACCTTTAACAAAAGGAGTTTTATTTCCCAGGAGGAATGGGAGGAATGCCTCCAATGCTCAGTTTGTACACTAGAGAGCTTTGGAGGACTCCAAGTGTGTATGATCTTATTAGGGTCATTTCTTTTTCTAGCTGTATGAACTCTATGGTACAGCCACCAGTGGCCAAGAAAGGACCTCCACCACCACCACAGGTTTCCAAGCCATCGTGTATTTGGAACTGAGTTAGCATTACGGAATTCATTGAGTCTTCCTTGGTAATCTTATTGTGATTCATCATTTTCCCAGAACAGAAACATTGATCAGCTGGTCATTCAATGAAGCAGCAGTCACAGCTACTGTAACATATTATTAGCGTGTAATAAAGTAGACTTAGAACAACAAAAAAGAAAAGAGAGGAAAAAGAGAGAAGATACGTCCATATAGCAGAGAGAGATTAAGTACACTGCTGTATATACCAAAAGGAAACAAACATATTTGTCCAGATCCTCTCCTGTGCCTGAGCTCCACTTTATGCGGTTGAGAGAGGGGGAATGTCAAGGAGATAGTTCTGGCTCCCTGATTCTGAGGGCAGTCCTGATGCTGGCACCACCTAGAACTGCATGTACCACTGGCAACTCTTGCATGTACCACTGCTGAAGAGTCTTTAGTGGATCCCACCAATGGAAAATTGGTGTAGTGTAGCTCCCTGTGCTACGCCTTCCCCTCAACCCCAACATACTCTCTTTGCCAGGGGTTGGGAAGGAAGATGCCAGATCCGGTACCCAACAGATATGAGGAAATCTCAACTGGGAATTTGTCACTAGATTGGGTATATCTATACTACAGCTGGGAGTGAGCCTCCCATCCTGGGTAGATAGAGGCTTGCTAGCTTGTCTCAAGCTAGCACATTAAAAATAGCTGTGTGGATGAGCTGAGCTAGTACAAGTCTGTCTACCCAGTGTAGGAGGCTTGCATCCAGCTGTAGTGTAGATGTATCCATTATAACCCCTATGTGCTGCCTGAATCCTACAAATGGGCTTGGCTGTGTACCTCACTTGAGGGTCTCACTTGATATTGTGATACTATCTGTCATAAACAGCAGACTAAAGTATGTATCATTTTTAAATCTTGAAACATACTCCCCTGCAATATTTGGTTTGCCTGTGTTTGCTGAATTCCTTTTATGGAGCATAGGGAGTCCTGCAAATAGGACAGTAGCTTTCCTTCCTTTTCTGAGAGAGGAAAATGTCAAGATTTTAATGGTGGCCACTGAATATGTGTTTTCTATATATCAGGAAAAACACCACTTTAGCAGCCACAAGAAAACATGATTCTTTAAGAATGGGACATACAATAAGAAAATTACTCTGTGAAAGGACAAAACACAAAAAATAGATCAGACAATAAACAAACTGTGCGCCCAGTTAATAAATAAAGGAGCCATCAGCTAGAGTATTCCACAAGTATTTAGCACAGTCAGTGAAAGAAAGACACAGAAGACTTGCAAAAGGATCACAATAAAACCACTTACTGCTTTGCTTTCCAATTTCAGGTTTAAGTGATAATATCAGATATGTTTACTCTTTCTTAATCTTAAAAAGGGAAGTGGTGTTTGTTTTAGAAAATAGGAGCAATTTAATTGCACTGATTTTTTTTCCATTGAAAGCAGTTTAATAGACTTTTTCTAACAAGCTAGATAATTAGAATTTGTTCTGTAATTAATAAGGGTTTAGCTATGCTTACTGAAATTAAGAGAAGCACTTTAGGCCTGTGTTCTTTTATTCACATATTGCCTCAATAGAAGATTTAGTTCTATTATCAGGAATGAACTTGCTAATTTTTGCTGCTTCTGTCACATCAATGAATTGGAAAAAAAACAGACATTGTCAAATCAAACAAGCTCCTCTAATTACAAATATTCTGTGCAACTGTATAGGAAGAAGCTAATTATGGTATTTATTATATTCTTGATCACATTCATTTGCATTTGCAAGTCATTACTTTCATTGTGAGCCATCAACACTTTATATTAGCTTTGACACCTACTTGATTAGCTATAGTTGTACAGACACGAGTGCTGGATCATTATTGCAAATTTGTGGACACAATTAACAGGCTCGTTCACACCTTATAAAAAGAAACTAGAAATCCCTCTGATGAAGCTACTGTGATTGCATTAGTTTCATTAGGATGAGTGATTCATGTGGTAGTTGTATTGTAAATCCTGAGAATATCAAGGTTCTTGGAATGTGTGAATGAGCCCAGATGTTGTTATATTTAGTGATGATGAGATAAGTGCAGGGGACTGTGTTTTGTGGTTAATAGTCTGTTAGGAAGATAATCTGTAATCACTAATCTTGCTTCCTTTGTTCACAGTTCTTACAGTCTTCTTTATAGGGCACCCTGTTTAGTCACTCTGGCTGGATTCAAAGACAGCTCTAAAAAAAGAATTCAGTAGTTTTACCTATGGTAGACTGACATAGTGAGTGAGGTAATATCTTTCATTGATCCAGCTTCTGGTGGTGAAAGAGACGAGTTTTCAAGTTTACACAGAGCTCTTCAGATTCTTCAGACCTCAAATATCGTAGGACCAACATGGCTACAACAACACTGCATAAAACTTTTTTTGGGGGTATTCTTTCTGGAGCAGATTAAGATTAATTGAGGCCTGAATCCATCAAAAGGGTCGCGTTCCCAACACACCTGCAAAATTTTGGGTATGGTTGGTCCAATAAAAGATATTATCTCACCCACCTTGTCTCTTTAATATCCTGGGATCAACATAGCTACAACACCACTGCAAACCACAGTAGACTGTAGTTCTTGCCAAAAATGTGTTTGCTCACATTTAAGGATTTTTTGTCTCAAGGTACTAAAAACAGATCCCAGTACACACAGTTTCTTCTACTTTCTGTTTACAAAGCCTGCCAAATGCATACTAAACTGAACAATACAAAATACTATAATTCTCTTTTTTTACTGCATCCTCTTATCTCTAAGAGGCACCTTCAACCTAACTATAGACGAGACACTACTTTGAAATTCACTCTAGGTTGGAAAGTTCTAATCCCATTTATTTCCTTTCCCAGCACATTCCTATCCACCATTCTCACAATGACCCCCAGCAGGACATTTTATGCCCTTTCTCTCTGCAGTGTCCAACCAGTCCTCCTCTTTTCCCAATGGTATATCAATGTTCATAGATCTGCCGTCTCCTGCTGGGCACAGCTGGATGTGCTATTCAAATCTCATGAGTTCTGAGGCATGACGCAGGCAGCCCAAGTTACGTTGTGTGCACCTGTGAAAGGTGAAGTTACTGAGTGTGCAAGATTGAACATATAAGAAGGGGCCCAATCTTGCAACTTGTAGGCATCAGAGTAATCCGTATTCATTTTAGTCCCATTGAATAAACAACGACTGCTCATAAGGTGTGATAGAGGACCTGACATCAGTCAATACACCTGTATTTCTTGGCAGGGAAAAATGTGTTACAGATTTTAAAAGAGGCAAATCTATGCTACCTCTGTGATTAGCTAACATAGGAATTAGATTCGCTAAGTAGGAGGATATGATTTAATATAGCCAAGAGAAATGGACATGCAAAGCAAAGTTAAATGCAGGGGAGAAATCTTGAGACCAAGGACAAAAGTGGATAGGGGCTGTAGGTGACATAAGGATTGTAGGATCTGGTCCTGCGAAAGGTAGAGAGCCTATTTGGGGAAAGGTGAGGGTTACAGAGTAGGAAGCGGGAGAAAGGAGGATTATCTGGTTTTCTATCATAAATGTTGAGAATATCAGGGTTCTTGGAATGTGTGAGTGGGCCCAGATGTTATGTTTAGCGATGATGAGACAAGTTCAGGGACTGTGTTCTGTGGTTAATAGTATATTAGGAAGATAGTCTGTAATCACTAATCTCATACTGAGAAGGGATGATGTGAAGTCAGAGGAGGAAGGGAAGCCACTAAAGGTTCAGTGAAATTTGGATCAGCATCTAGATCTTTATGCAACACAGAGAGTTTATCCAACCGGTCCAGAGCTCAGAACATTTTATTCCTCACCCATCACTAGCCAACACCCCTTTCTGCTGCACAGAGTCCTATAATGAAATCTCTGGTACCTCTGGAAATATAGCACTCCCGCTGAAGAACTTCAGTGACCCTCCTCATATGATGGATAGACAATGGGAAGCTGCAGTTGCACACTGCTGCATAACAAAAGTTATTGCAAATTGCTGAAAGGTCTGTGCAATGTTTTCACTACAAATCCCCTTAGCCCCACCCCCCAAATATTGTGTACACAGACTATTCTGGTGAAGGTGTCACAGATGTCATTTAAGAGCTCAGTATCTCATTGTTTCCTTGTATTTCCCTTTCTATTTGGTAGTATCCACCTGTTCTCTCTTGCCTTATACCTTATGCTGTAATCTCACTGGGACAGGAACTCTCTTTTTGTTCTGTGTTTGCACAGTGCCGAAACCAATAGGGTCTTAGTCCATGACTGAAGCTCCTAGATGCTGTGATAATACAAATAAGAATAATGATAATTCTGCTCTTTATTAATTATTAACTTGGCAGGGTTACCAACATCTCCCTTGCTCTCCAACTAGCATCTCAGCTGGAAAAGTAAAATATTAAATTTTCATTATCAATCATCATTGTAAAGGGCTGGCAAAGAGATGATTTGCCTGGACTAGTACATTTTCGTTAAGGTTTTGCAGGGCTGACAAACTGTTAGTATGACCTTTCCAAAACAGCAAGGCACCCAAAACTGGAGTGATTTATTGTAGCACAGGTGTGTCAGTTGTCAAATGAGTGTGTAACACCGACAGACCCCGGTCATTGGTGGGCAGGATCAAACCTGGGACCTCTGAAGCTTAGTGCATGAGCCTCTACTGCATGAGCTAAAAGCCATATCGCCCTTAGCTAAGGCTGCAGAGCAGACTCATTAAATCCCTCTCTCTCTTGTCTCAGTGCCACTAGATGAGACAGAACATCACACCCAGGAAGTGTGTGGGATACAAGTGCACCATGGGCAGTAGTGGGGTTCTGATAGGATTGTTATCTTCTCCCCCAACTCTCTGATGTGCTTGTTTTTAGGTGTGGTACCTCTTTATGCTAATGTAGACATTCCCCAGTCACACGGTTAAGGATTTGGTTGGGGAGAATGTGGCATCACATCTTTCTTATAAGGTCAGGAGTTTCACTTATCCACTCAGCTTGCAATATATACTCTTGTGCTTATGGAGATATTAGCATGTCCATGAGGAGCAGTCAAAACCCTTCATCTCAGGTGGGAGGCTTGTTCCTGTTGGGATGAAATATCTTTGAAGTATTTAATATGTTCATTAAACAGCTGGTATCTTTACCATTTGGCTAGTAAATAAAATGATAATCAATGCAGTGGTTAAATTTGTTTCTTTTTGTCTTTGTAATGTAATTTGTATGTATTTTTGCAGTGTCAGGTAAAATTTTTAGGCTGTCCAGTATATAGAGCACAGCTTCTAAATTAACATATGTCAAGGTTTCCCTCTATTTCCATCTAGAAGAAACTACTAAAGTTGCATTTCTTCCTTGAAGCATTCAAGCTCTAATAATCACCCCGCACTTTGTGTGTTCTGTCTTCTGTGTTCTACCAACTTTACTTTTCACATTGTAAGCTCATCTGGGATGGGAACCTGTTATCTGTTTTGCACTGACCTCCCACTCTCCAGCATTATGGAAACTTTTGGCGTCATACACGAGACTAGTAATAATAATTCATTTAGGCCAGCATTTTTTCACTCAAAGACAGCAACCCCATGAAATAATTGGAAAAAGCAAATAGGAGGGTAAAAAACAAGCCTATATGAATATATTGCTTTATGTTAAACCAGGATAAATTGTTACATTAATCTAAAAATCTAACCTAAACCTGAAAACAACAGAGACATTCTAAGTTAAGGCTGAAATTCCATGCTCCTATCATCCCATTATAGGCACATACAACAGCTGATCTACTATGTAAGATCACCCATTGTCCACTAGTGCTGCAGTGCTCAGCGTGAAATCAATGGCAAAGCTCACACTAACTTCAGTGGTCATGACTTCACCCCAGTCTCTTACTACTACTTCCTCCCACTGCTATCTCCTTCTCAGTCCCCACATACAGTGTGCAGTTTTTGCGCACACTTTTTCAGTTGGCTTCTTGGCTTCTAAATTGGATTCCAAGTTTCTTTTTTCCCCTCACTAGCTTATTTTGGTCTAATTAACCATGGTACTGAAGTGCAGGCGTGTAAGGTCAACAGAACTACTCACAGGCCTAATGTTAGGCATGTGCTTAAGTACCTTGCTTGATCAGGGCATTCTTCCTCAGCCAAATAAAGCCTCATGTAATTTCTGTCTTGTCTTCTTCTGATTAGTTTGCATTTCTAGTATTTATTTGTTAACCAGTGAAAATGTGCTTAGTACTGTACAATACAAAATCAAGGACGGAAAAGCTTCAAACCTAGCAGAGTTTAGACTACAAGCTAACACTGCCCCTACTATATTTCTGTTCAGCATGCACGTGCAGCATATGAAAGTTACAAGTCTTAGGCATTTTGCTGGTAGTTGAAAAGGACATACTCTACTTTTTTTTTTATGATTAAATTATTACTATAGCCAGAGTAATCTTGGAAATAATTCTGGAAATGTAAATGAAACTGAGCTTTGGGCTTTTAAGCACGGGTACTTTCTGATATTGTTATATTGATAGTAAATATTGTAATAAATGAATGCATTGTTTCTCTTTATTTTTAATAAGAAATCTAAATACTCAGAACTTACCCAATGTAAAACTCATTTGTATGTTCCTGATGTTAGCATTTATGGTCCTTGTGATTTGATTTTAAAAATTCATCGTTTCACAAACAAATTTTCACCAGGGAAGAATTCCTAAGGCTACTTTGTATAGGTTTTTTTTTTAAAAAAAGTTCCTGTGTACAGAAATGCGGAGACCATGGCTCTTACCAAATCATCCACTCTCCCTCATCTAGTATTGAAACACTTCCTGTGTGCCCGCCTGAAAACAATCATTACCAGAGTTGTGAAAGGTGATGCAAGCATGCAACAGAGAGCAGCTGTGCTAAGTGACAGGGAATCTTTAATCAGTTTAACCAATAAACCTTTTGGTAATTGCGTCTAGTGGAAGTTAAAAACAGTGAATGGCTGCCCTCTTGCACCCATAGTTGTTTGCTCCAGTCATATTTGAAGGAAATCTGCATTTAGAATGCATGACAGTTATTTGCAAATGCTATGCAGCAAGTTGAAAAGTGGGCTCTTGAAAACAGCACAACTTGTTACATTTAAAGCAGATAAACTTTGTGTGTGAGTCATAGAAACAAAACAGTGTGAAACCAAATAGCTACTAAACATACCCAGCTGAGGGGCATCTGAGTGCTGTGGTCCAATATAGTTCAGTTTACGTTTTCCTTAGTGGGGTATTCTTTGAAGAGAAAGCAAATGGTTTTCTAGTCTTTTTCATGCCTTGCAGATAGATTAGAAACCGAAAACTCTTTGGCACTTAGAAGTTTCAAAAAAAGTAATAGAAAATCTGAACTGCAGTTTTGACCCAGGTATGATTTCATTTTGCACCTCGCCTGTTATTTGGTGAGTACTTTGCCTTTTATAATAGGATCAGGCACAATGACACAGCAAAGTCTTTAAAGAGCCTATTGGCTTGTGTGTATTATAATGATTTAAAGGTAGTTCAAGGGATCAGGATACTTTTGGGTTTATTTCATCACTTTTTTTCTATCTGCTTACAAAAAGTCCCAGAAACAGTTCCATTTGCTTGTACATGGTCTGTTTGTTTTTTATATAAATAGGCTGATAGATTAATCTTGGTTGATTCAGTGGAATAATATTTTTAACTATTACATTCACTGCTCCTGAAGACAATAGGTCAGGTTTCTAGTTCTGCAGATAATGCTGATTCCTTGAAAAGTGTGTCTCTCTCTATGGGAAGGCTCATGAGGTGTTTTTGGCAGAAAAAGCAGCCACTGTTTCTGAGGTTCTGAATACAGAAGTTTACTGATTAAGTACAAAAATGTAAGGGGCTTGATGGTTGATTCAGGTGCTTATTTTTATGTCTGTTTAATTTAATTGTATGAAATAAACAAACTACATTGCTTGCCCTAAGATAGAGTACAACTTTTCAGTTGTGGAATTTATTCTATATTTAATGAATACAAAGATTAAAAAAAGGTATTTTGAGCCTACATGAGTAAAATTCATATATCTTTCACCTTTAAGGCAGGTTAAAGTAATACAGTAAAAGCTATGTTATCTGGCACTTTAGAGCTTTCCGATTGGTAGAAACCAGCATTTTCAGAGCGGGTGTGGGATGTGGGCTCTGGGAGGGAGTTTGAGTGCGGGAGGGGCTCAGGGCAGGGGTTTGGAGTGTGGGAGGTGTTTTGGGGTGCCCTATCTAGTGCTCACCTACCCCCAGCCCTGAGCCCCCTCCTGTACCCAAACTCCCTCTCTTAGTTAACCAGAATTTTTGACTTACTGGCCTCCCCTCCCCCCCAGTCCCGCAGCATGCTGGATAACAAAACTTCAAAAATAGGACCATACCATTAGTTCTTTTCTCCATTTTGGAGCTGGCTCTTATGTAATGGAAAAAGTTCAAACCAATTAAGTTAATGCTGTAGTAAATCTCCTTGTTACATTTGATAATCACCAATGTATGCATCACATTTTGTTCCTATAAGCTATGTTTAAATATTAGCAGCAATATGGAAAAGTGGGATAGCAGAATTTCTGCATACATAGCAGCTCATCTGGTCCCACAAATTACAGCCCAAGTCATTCTCACTCATAATGAAGTATTGATCTTTGAAAGCTGGGTGGCCAGAGATATGCTGAAGTCTCCTAACATACACTCTATAAACACAGCAATCTACCTGTCTCATACATCACTGAGCCTGCACTGAAGAAAAGAACTTGACATACGTAATGTCAATCTTGTGTTAACTGTGCCCGTCACACAAATCAAAATTGTAAATTCACTGAGCTGACAGGATCTGAGAACTATTTTGGAGCCAATGAATGGTGAGTGACTGCATCCTAGTGCTTCAGCTAGAAAGCTTCTCATGTTCTCCAACAATATTCAGGCTGTAATATTTACATCCTGTGTCAGCCTTCTGTGGGTACAAAGATATAACTTCTACACAATCACAGCTGTTCTGTTGCCTGCCGTCTGCTGCTCTGTAATAGAATAGCATAATCTCCCCTCCATGTAATGCTGACAGGCCATTACAAATTGTGATTTACCCAAGGATATTAACCATAGTCTTGTTGTACAGTGGGTGCTCATATATGATTTATTAACATATCAGCATTTTTTATTTACATAGTCCCTTGGGGCTTCAATTGCTGTTTCTACAGAATCAAGGGGTGTCTCTCTTTGATCTTCCTTACTGTGTTAAGTGGTGAGAAAAAATTATCCATAGCACCAAAAATGTACATTTGATACTGAGTATCCACAACAGCAGCTCTCTCTCTCAACAGAAGTGTAACAAAGAGCCTGATCTTCAGCTAGTATAAACTGACTTCAGTGGAGCTTTGTTGATTTATACTAGTTGACAAGCTGACACAAAGTAGAAGGAAAATGGAGACACAGAAGAAGATTAAATATAACTAGGAGGGGAAATTAGGCAAACTTGTGAGTTGAAAAAAATGTTCACTTTGAGTTTTTGACAGAGCTTTGTGCTGGTTCTTATTCCATCCTGATTTGTTCTCCCATCCCTAATAAGTCCCTGTGCACTTTTATTTATTCACAGCACTGACTAGGTTCCACTTTCATGAGGCTGCCATACAGTTCTCTCACAAGACATTGTGTTGTACTAAGGATCGTAATGCTTTTTAATATTGTTCCCTTGTTTATTTTATTAGTGGAGTGTAAATGATTCTGTGCATACATATATAAATGCAAGGTCCGTGCCTGGAGAAACGTACATACTAACAGCCTGATCCTGCAACACTTTCTGAAACAAATAGTCCTTATATAAGCAAGTAGCCCCATTGGCACCCTTATATAAGTAAGACTACTCACAAAAGAGACACAGGATTGGATTCAAATTCATTCACAGATAGTAAAGCCCATATTGCACGCAGTAGGAGAAAATAGTTTCCTACTTCCATGACTACATAAGGGAAGGAGGGAGTGGTTGACATAGGAGCCCCCGCATCTTCCTTCTGACTGGGAGGTACCAATCTTACCTAGGAGAAAGTGGGCCACCCACACTATGAAGATGGGCAGCATGGAAGGGAGAATTACAATCCACTTAGCAACCATCACAGGAGTCACAAAATGAAATAGCATGCTCGGTCCAGAATGGGAGGAAGGGAGTTGTGGAGAGGAGGTAGAGTTGTGACATCAGCATACTTGAGACCTGTTGTTTTCTGGCACATTCAACATTCAGAAGCATTTGGATCCCTCAGGCCAAAACTCAGGCCATTTGGGAAGGTTGGTTTGGTTTGGGTTTTTTTGCTTCCCGATGCCCAGTTGAAAATGCATTGTTAAAGCATTTACATGTCCTAATCCTCCATTCTGGAACACCATGTTTATGCTGGTGTAACTCCATTGAAGCCAGTGGTGAAAAGGAGTGCAGAACGAGTCCATAGTTCACCTTTAAAATGCATCTCCTTCAACATTCCCTAATGTTGCATTCTTAATTGCAACCTTTATATAAAACTGTCACCAGACTTCTCTCATATTGGGTAGAACGTTAAACCCAAACATCTTGGATTGTTTCTATGCCGAATTATGAGGATATGGGTTTGCTTCTATTAAGGCAAGTATTTTAAACTCATTTGTGTGGCTGGATGCCTGAATTTCAGTTCTTTTTCTGGTTTAATTGTGACTCTCCTGCTTCCGGGGACTTCACAAACAGTCATTTTTCTGAGATTATGTGCTTCCCTTTATAGGTAGATCATATCTAAGCTTTGTAAAATGTTGGCTGTCATCATCTTCTTTCAGATTGTGCTGTATTGTGAAGCAGACACCTCCCTGTTGTGCAGAGGCCCAGATCCTCGGTTGTTCCTTCTCGTGGGCAGATTGTGCATACTGTAACTATCATTCACAATTCATCTGCTGGGCTTGCAGAGTGAATCTGTCTCTCCTTCATTTTGGGGGCTTTGGCTTCCAGTGCTGCTACATGTCCCCTAGCTTTTGCATAAATCAAAAATATTGAAGTTACTGTACTAGAGAAGCAGAATAGCAGGTAAAACCTAAGGGCAGAGAGTGTAGCAAAATTCTGGTCTCATAAATCAGGATTGCAACTAAATGGCATTTTTGTTGACACTCTCAGGAGAGAGGCCAAGGATGGAATGGGCATGGCAAGAAAGTACTTCATTCTGCTTTAGGCAATCCCTGTAAGAGGGCTGAAACCAGGATGGAGAGAGGGGAAGCTTCCAATATCATTGGCTGGAATAACCTGTCCTGTGTATAAATAAAGGACTTTAGGTGCCAGGACTCTATTCCCCAAAAAGAAAGGAAAATATGTAAAATACTTCAATGACAACTTTCCTCACATAGCACCACAGCATCCTTAAGGGAGAATAAGAAAACCATTGTGCAAGCAACTCCAAGAGAGAGTATACACTGGATACATATCTTGATATTTTGAGTTCTTCGTTGCTCTTATTCAGTATTCTGAGGGAAGCTGACATGTCATTGATTTCAGTGGAAAATCTGTGGAGTTCCTGTGGCACTGTGTGTTGTTTTACAGTACATATATAAAATATGCAAAACACATTGGCTGACAAGAAATATAATCTGTGTTTGTATAATATAATTATTTTTGTCTCATCACACTAAGAATAATTTAATATAATAGTTGCAAAGTTTTAAAAAAATACTACCATCTGTTCTTTTTAATAATGTATATTCTGCTTTGTCTTTGACTTTATATCAGATTTATCATCCTGTTGAAAAACTTATGTACCATTGTTGTCTGGCTTTGTAATATGACTAATTCATCAAAATCTGCTCGCAGTTGTCACATCAAACTAAAAATGTATAAATTCTCCCAGTAATATCTGTTCTTCTTTATGATTCAACATGATCATGTTGGTGGCTTTCAAAATAATTCACTGTTGTTTTGAGATACCAGTATTTGACTACCCATGCAATATACGTTGTCCTTGCTGGAAATGTACACATGCTGCATCATTTTAAGTCACGTTTTGTGAAAATATTCAAAGCGCTAAGGAAGCCATTAGGTTTTTCATTTTCTGGATAATGGCAAGTACACCTTGACTCTTTAAAAAGAAATAATAAAGCATTATCCCAATAACTATGGATTTTCCAAGCCCATTTATTATTATTATTAATAATAATAATAATTAATAATGTGCTTCAAATTTACAAGGTGCTTTAGAGAACTTGTAGAAAACAAAAGTATTTCCCCAAAGAGCTCACAATCTAAGTTAGACAAATATGATACAAGAAGAAGAGATCAAATGCAAGAAGGTGGGAACACATTACCAATGAAACCAGTGTAGAAAGGCTTCACAAATGAAGTGGAGTAAGGAAGAATATGAAACACTTGAAGCAAAGGAGGTGGGCAGCTGTTGCAAGTTAGAATGGTGTGAAACCAAGAGTAGGGGAAAGAGACAAGGGCTTTGGCTTTACTGCTTTAAAAAAGAAAAAAAAAGTTTAGTTTTACCATGAGGTAAATTAGGTGAGGTCCACCCAAGGTGGGGGTATAGTGCTAACCTTGCCCCGTTTATCTTCCAGTAAAATTAAGTGCCGTGTCTTCAAGGTTTTTGCCATGGGATATCTCATGCAGTAAAAACACATCCTTTTTTTTTAGCAGCAAAGACAAGGCCAAAGGGTACAATTCTGAGAGAGGATGCAGAGGAACATAAGGAATGAGAGGGGATGTACAATGAAATGATAGAGCTGATAGTGACATAAAACTGTTTGCAGCCCTAATTTTGAGAACACAGAACTTGATTGTGGAAGCTCTTGAATTCAAATGGGGATAGTGATTTGGTTTCAGTGATAGGAGAAGGATTTTAACTGTGGTAATGTAGTTAAAAGGGAAGGTGGCGATGAGCGAGGAGGAGGTTACAGTAATCAAACTGAGAGTTGAGAAAGGAGGAAAGTAAAAGCAGTGGAGGAAATGAGGAAAGGATGGGGATAAGAAGGGAAAGACACTAACAGAAAATGTGGAAGTGGCAGAAGTGCTAAAGGACTTTTTGTTGTTGTTCCTTTTCATCAGAAAGTTTAGTAGTGATCAGATATCTAATATAGTGAACACCAATGAAAATGAGGTAGGATCTGAGGCTAAAATAGGGTCAGAACAAGTTAAAAATTACTTAGACAAGTTAGATGTCTTCATGTCACCAGGGCCTGATGAAATACATCCTAGAATGCTTAAGCAGCTTACTGAGAAGATATCTGAGCCATTAGCAATTATCTTTGAAAACTCATGGGAGATGGGAGAGATTCTGAAAGAGTGGAAGAAGGCAAATATGTAATGCCAATCTATAAAAAGGGGAATAAAGCCAACCCAGGGAATTACAGACCTGTCAGCTTAACTTCAGTACTCAGAAAGATAATTGAGCAAAAAAATCAAGCAATCAATTGTAAACACCTAGAAGATAAGGTGATAAGTAACAGTCAACGTGGATTTGTCAAGAACAAATCATGTCAAATTAACCTAATAACTTTCTTTGACAGGGTTACAAGTTTTGTGGATGGGGTGGGGGATGCCATAGATGTGATCTAATTTGACTTTAGTAAGGCTTTGGATACTGTCTCACATTACCGTCCCATAAACAAACTGGGGAAATATAGCCTAGATGGGAGCTACTGTAAGGTGGGTGCATAACTGGTTGGAAAACTGTTCCCAGAGAGTAGGTATCAGTGGTTCACAGTCAAGCTGAACGCGCATATCAAGTGGGGTCCCGCAGGGATTGTTCCTGGGTCTGGTTCTGTTCAGTGTTTTCATACATGATTTAGATAATGGCCAAGCAGAGTACACACGTAAAGTTTGCAGATGATACCAAACTGGGAGGAGTTACAAGTACTTTGGAGGATAGGATTAAAATTCAAAATGATCTGGACAAACTGGAGAAATGATCTGAAGTAAATAAGATGAAATTCAATAAGGACAAATGCAAAATACTCCATTTAGGAAGGAACAATCAGTTGCACACATACAAAATGGGAAATGACTGCCTTAGAAGGAGTTCTGCAGAAAGGGATCTGGGGGTCATAATGGATCAATAGCTAAATAGGAGTCAACAGTGTAACGCTGTTGCAAAAAAAGCTAACATCATTCTGGGATGTATTAGCAGGAGTGTTGTAAGCAAGACATGAGAAGTAATTCCTCCGCACTCCTACATGCTGACAAAGCCTCAACTGGAGTATTGTGTCCAGTTCTGGGTGCCATATTTCAGGAAAGATATGGACAAATTGGAGAAAGTCCCGAGGAGAGCAACAAAAATTATAAAAGGTCTAGAAAACAAGAGCTATGGTGAAAGGCAGAAAAAAATGGGTTTGTTTAATCAGGAGAAGAGTGAGGGGGGACATGATAACAGTTTTCAAGTACATAAAAGGTTGTTACAAGGAGGAGGGAGAAAAATTGTTCTTATTAACCTCTGAGGATAGCACAAGAAGCAATGGGCTTAAATTGCAACAAAGGAGTTTTAGATTGGACATTGGGAAAAACTTCCTGTCAGGGTAGGTAAGCACTGGAACAAACACCTATGGAGATTGTGGAATCTCCATCCTTGGAGATTTTTAAGAACAGGTTAGACAAACACCTGTCAGGAATGTTCTAGTTATTACTTAGGGCTTGGCTACACTTGCAAGTTACAGTGCAATAAAGGAGCCCCGGGTGCACTAGCTCACTACCCGTCCACACTGGCAAGACACGTAGAGCACTCTCACTCTGTGGCTACAGCACTGCTGGTACTGCACCTCGGCAAGTGGAATAACGTTTGCTGTGCCCCCGCTGGAGCGCCACGGCACCAGTGTGAATGAGGTGTTGCTTTACTGCGCTCTGATCAGCCTCTGGAAATATCCCATAATCCCCTGAAGTCAACAATTGTCATTGTTTGGAATCAGCTGTAGGAATGCGGATATGCCCTTTGAAAGCTCCGTTTCTGACAGCTGGCTGCTTATCTGCTCCGAGACAAAGCAACCATTAGTGTGGAATGCTGTGTGTGAGAGAGAGAGGTGGGTGTGCGAGGGGGGTCTGCTGCTGTCTGAACTTACAAGACAGCATGCTGATATGCTCTCAGCTGCCCCAAAACCCACTCTCTCTCCCCCCATATACACGCAACACACTCCCTGTCACACTCCACCCTACCCCACCCCCATTTGAAAAGCACATTGCAGCCACTTGCATGCTGGGATAGTTGCCCATAATGCACCGCTCCCAATGCTGCTGCAAATGTGGCCACGCCAGTGCGCTTGAAGCTGTCAGTGTGGACAGACTGCAGCACTTTCCCTACTGCACTCTACGAAGGCTGGTTTGATTCAGAGTGCTCTACATCTGCAAGTGTAGCCATGCCTTAAGTCCTGCCTTGAGTGCCGAGGACTGGACTAGGTGACCTCTCGAGGTCCCTTCCAGTCCTATGATTCTATGAATAGAGCCCACAGCATGGAATTTACACCTAGTAGAAGACTGTAAATAAAACAACAGTTGAAGCAGACTGTATAAATTGTTAGTGATGAAGGAGTGACTTATTGAGGTCCCTTCTAGTCCTACACTTCTATGACTCACTTCTATGATGGTCTTTAGAGGGCTTGTTTTACAGTAGGTGTCATGGAACACTCTCAACATACTCTGGTTTAGCTGAAGCAAAATCAGGCTTTATTCTGAGAAAAGTACCTTGTGGGGTCTAGAGCCAGGAAGCCATTGCATTGAGCAGATATGGACTGGTACTCACTGAGTTCTTAGGTAGCCAGTGTAGGAGGCCTCTGGTGGGCAACGGCCAATAGGGTGTTAGTTCTGCTAATTTAATTACACGCCCTGCACAGGTTGCATGAGTTCTATACAACAGAAGGAAGCAACAAGACTTTTTGATACCTACTTCCGCATCAGAACTAAAATAGCTCATTTATTCATTAATACTGTATATTAATTGATTAGAAATAGACTTAACTACTTTTAAAAGTTATTTTACAGCCCTTACTCAGCTTGGTGAGCATTTACTCATGGGTAAGACTGTAAGAAATTTGTGGGGTTTTTGGTTCAGCCGAAATTTGTGGGGTTTTTGGTTCAGTTGCAGCCAGTTTGTTTTAAGTTGTGGTTCAAAGCATGCGGACTATCTTCCGAGACATGGCAACAGCACAGAAGAGACATTGTATGTCCCGCTTGGCTCTCAATGAGAAATATGACAAAGAAGTGGCCAGGCCAAATTTGAATGGCACTGTAACCCCATCTGCCACGTCACAATGCCACTCACTCAAATATGGCCCATCCACCCCTCCATCATTTCAGCCCAAATTTGAGTGAGTGGCTTGGCACCTGGCGCACAGGGTCTCACACTGCTCAGATTTTCAGCAATTATAAACAGTTGCGGTTTCTGCAACAAAATCTTGGCCTGTGATTTCCTTACAGCCTTATTTGTGGGAATATTCTCTGTGAAGCGCATGGGACTGTCTACACAAGTAAGAGATCCACAAGGTGCTCTAATTGTTAGATACTTTCTGCTGCAGAATCAACAACCCATGTTCTTGTTTTTGTGGCTCCAAAACAAATCACATTTTGTTTTGAAAACCTTTATTGTCAGAGTTGTGAAACTTATGTTTTTAAATTTAGAATCATGAAGATATTTCCCACAAACAATTGAGTTGAGATTATATAAATTGCTTGCCATGTATGCCTCTCATTAATTTATTTAGATTAATAAGAAAATCACTGCATAATTATTAAATAATAAGAGATAATTTAAAGCATATTTGAAGACTAACATCTTCAGAGTGGTATTTTGTTCTACTGTCACTATGGTGAACGTTCAGTTATTTTGATAAAAAACTACCTTCCAAAAGCCAGCTGCTCTTGCTGTGTATGCATTTTCTTATCACTTGTACTGACTAGTAGGGTTTTCAGTTATAACTTAAGGACCATCCTGGAAATGATTTGACTTTGATTTCAAAAGCAGGAAAGAATTTCTCACTTCCATAAGTGCCACTGTTCATCAGGTAAATAATTTAACAACTTGTGAGTGCCACTCAGAGTCAATTAGAACGTGATTTACCCATCAGGGCATTAAAGGAACACTGTTTCAATTCACACCTTTGTCTGATTTTTGTTTTGTGCTTACTGTTAATTAACATCTAAGATTACTGTAGCTGAAAAAGAATAGAGAAAAAACAGTTTCTGTATATTCAGTTTATTAACTTGACAGCATTGTGTGTATAGTCAGTTTCACTGTTTCTCCTGTATAATTAGTTTGCTTATTGTTTGATTAACTCTTAAGAAAGGGAAGAAATATTTGTAAACAGTGGTTAAAATGTGCTTTTAATTCTCCCACAAAATTGGCAAGTACAATACCCACAACTACTTTTAACTCATTTTTAAATTGACTAGACATCCAATTTCATGGTGGTCCTTTAAAATGTTGAGCCTTTATCCTCTGTTTTTTTTTACAAGAGGAAAATGTTGCTTTTCTATGCATCTGCTGTAGAAATCTATTTCATAGTTTCATGCACATCCATATATATTGACTAATTGGAAATAATCATCAAAAAGTGTTTCAGTACATAGGAACAGGACTGGAAGGGTCCTCTTGAGTCTTTGAGTCCAGTCCCCTGATATCACGGGCAACCCCATCAGACCCCCCCCACACACACACACACACTTATCAAGCTCCATCTTGTTTGCCACTACTCCTACTGAAAGGCTGTTCCATAACCTCACCTCTCTGATGGTTAGAAACCTTCTTCTAGTCTCCAGTGTGAATTTATTCATGGCCAGTTTTTATATCCATTTGTTCTTGTGCTAACAGTCCACTAACCTAAATAGCTCTTCTCCATCCTTAGTGTTTACCTCCTGATGTATTTATAGAGTGTAATCCTATCATCTCTCTGCTTTCATTTTGGTAGGCAAAACAAGCCTGTTGTAAAATAGGCTATCATCCTAACAGCCCATCCCCTATCATCCTAGCAGCCCATCTCTGCACCTGTCCCAGTTTGGATGCATCTTTCTTGAACATGGCTGACCAGAATTGTATACAGTATTTCAGAAGAAGTCTTCCCGATGCCTTGTACAATGGCATTATTGCTTCCCTGTATCTACTGGAAATACCTTGCCTGATATATCCTAGGATCACATTTGCATTCTTCATTCTTCATAGCCGTATCATGTTGGTGGCTCATAGGCATCCTGTGATCGACTAATACACTAATTCTGCTCATCTGTCATTTCCAACTGCTGAGCCCTAGTTTGTAGCAGAAATTCTTAGTATTCGTCCCTAAATGCATGACTTTTCACTTTGTACTATTTCATCCCATTTCTTTTACTCTAGTACTCTAGGTCATCTGATTCTTCCTATATAAAAGTTTGATACTCTGTTGATTATGCCACTTAAGTTTGTGTCATGAGTAAGGTTAAGATTTTGTCATGGTTTTTTTAAACAAAACTTTTGGGAGCCCTGACCTGTCCATGACTTTTACTAAAATTAATGGGTGGAAAGAAGGGGGAGGAATGACACCTGGATCTCCATGGCGGGGACTGACAGCCCCAGCCCCACCACTATGGGGGGCACAGCCCTGGCTGAGACTGGGGGGGTTAACGCGACTGAAGCTATGAGTCGACCATGCACAGCCCGGCTCTGCCCTCCCTCCCCCCTCCACTGACAGCTGTAGCCAAAGTCACAGAGGTATCACAGAGTCATAGAGTCATATCTATGACTTCCCTGACATCCCGTGACTAAATCATACCCTTACTCATCTGCAAATTTCATTAGCACACTCCTACTTTTTGTGCCAATATCATTAATTAAAATAAGATCAATTCCAACATCAGTTCTTCAGGAACTTCACTAGTAACCTCCTCTAGTCGAATACCTTTTCTTTCAGTACAACCCAATGTCCTCTCCATTTTAGCCAGTTCCTACCACGTTACAATTCTTGTACTTATCCCCATTTTCTCTGACTTAATTAATAATTTCCCTTCTGGTACCAAGTGAAATCCTTTGCTGAAGTTCAGATAGATTAGATCTACCATATTTCCCTTAAGAAATCATCTTATTAAAGAAAGATATCAGGTTAGTCTATCTACCTTTGGTAAACTCATGTTTTATTTTATCCCATTTTCCATTTATTTCCATGTCTTCAATTATTTTTTTCCTTCAAAATTTGTTCTAAACCCATGCATAATATCAAATGTGGTCAGGCTAACAGGTCTGTAGTTGCCCAGATCACTTTTCCCCCTTTCTTAAATATAGGTACTGTGTTTGCTATTCTCCAATCATATTGTACTACCCCTGATTTGATAGATTGATTAAAACTCCTTGCAATTAGTGGACTTCCAATTTCATGTGCTAGTTTTTTCTGGGATAGAGATTATCTGGACCCCATGACTTGAACATATTAAGTTCTTTGAGCATTTCTTCCACCTGGGATGTGGTAATTTCCATTTCTGTGCACTCATTCCCATTAGCTATCTTGTCTTTGCTCCTATGTTCTACTTTATGATCCTCATTAGAGACAGAAACAAAGTCTGTGTTTAGTTTTTTGGCCATCCTTAAATTATCTTTACTCTCTATTCCATTATCATTGCATAGTGGTCACGCTTCTTTACTTGTTCTCTTTTTTATATATATGGCTAAAAACCTTTTTACCATTTGTTTTAATTTCCTTTGCCAGATCTAACTCAGCTTGACTCTTGGCAAATCACACTTTATCCATACACTTTCTGACCTCCAGTGTGCAGCTTTCTTTGCTGATCAGTCCCATCTTCCATTCCTCGTGTTTTCTGCTTGCTTCAAAAGGATATTAAAAGTCCTTATTCATCCACATCAGTTCAGTGAAAATACATAATCAATTCAAATAACAAAATTCCAAATTATTCTTACATAGCTGTTAGCCAGATATTTAAACTGATTAAAATAAAATTGCATGAACAAAGCAATAAATAATAAAGGCCTCATTTGACTTCAGTATTCTCATTGAAAATGCCATGTGTTTATCATTTCACATTCTTGGAAGAGCTAACTTCATCTCTATTGTTCATCATTTATTTTAAATTTCATGGTTTGTATAAAACACTGGTTGTGGAAACTTCGAAACTGCAGTTCTGAAGAAATATATAATTCAGATCCTGCGCATACTCAGGCACAGGCCTACTTCTGTGAGTAACACTAATCCCATGCTGAAGTGTCTGCAGGAACAGACCCTAAGCTTACTACTGTGTTTGTGTTTGCATCTACAACACTGTCGGATTTTTCTGCAATTTTAAAGGTCCTTCACCCATCTTTTGGCTTGGTTAAATTGTTTGCCTTCTTTGTTCTCCTTGATCACCGGGACTGCCGCAGACTGGTTCAGCCTTAAGTCCGTTCTAATTTAGGCCTACTAGTAATGGCCCCAGTAGGATATTATGCCAGCTGGACATTGCCAGAGCATAGCAGTGCTCCTTCCTACCAAAACTTTGATATGACCCCTACCCCTAGGTTGGGAGTAGGTGGCAAAGAGCCACCTAAGCTGGTTCCGTAACTCCTCAGACACCCCAATAATGAAAAAATCTTCAACTGCTTGGTTATGACACATTTACTGACACTCTTCCTTGCTATGGCAGTGCATAGGGGCTTATGCACAAAATTTGAATATCCCAAATCTCAATAGAGGTTGGATTTGAAAACAAACATCACATCTGGTCTTATTTCTATAATGGGCTAAACCAAACCCTGGCTCCAGTCATTTCCCAACTTTGGAGATGTTTGAATTCAGTATCAAGCTTTGTAGTTGGTACAAAGGATAATTCTGTGGCTAAGTCACTAGAATGCGACTCAAGTTCTGTGTTCTGTTTCTTGCTATCCCAAAGCCTTTCTATGAGACTTTGGGCCAGTCATTTAACCCAAACGTTTCTAATTTGAGTGCACCTGTTTAGCCCTGATATTTCAGAAACCTTGAGTAGCTGGCAGCTCCCATTGCCTACCTGTGCCCTTCAGATTTCAGTGAGAGCTTTGTATGCCCAGCACTTCTGAAAATGAGGTGGTTTATTTAGGTGTCCAACTTTAGGTACCCAGGATTGAAAATTTTCAGCTTAATCTTGCTGTTTCCAGTTTCCATTTGTTAAATTGGGTTTAATACTTGCCTACATAACAGCTTGCTTGAAGATAAATTCTTTAACATATGTTGGGTGCTCAGATACCAAAATGATAACCATGACACAAAAAGCATATTATAAAAATAATCTCTGATTTATATTATAAAATCTAGTGCCAAAAACCCCTGAGAGAACTTACCAAAAAAGACAAGTTTTAGATAAATTTCCTAAAATATTTTTTTTAATCATAGATTCATAGATACTAAGGTCAGAAGGGACCATTATGATCATCTAGTCCGACCTCCTGCACAACACAGACCACAGAATCTCACCCACCCACTCCTGCGAAAAACTTCTCACCTATGTCTGAGCTATTGAAGTCCTCGGTTCTTGGTTTAAAGACTTCAAGGAGCAGAGAATCCTCCAGCAAGTGACCCGTGCCCCATGCTACAGAGGAAGGCGAAAAACCTCCAGGGCCTCTTCCAGTCTGCCCTGGAGGAAAATTCCTTCCCAACCCCAAATATAGCAGTCAGTTAAACCCTGAGCATATGGGCAAGATTCATCAGCCAGATACCCAGGAAAGAATTTTCTGTAGTAACTCAGATCCCACCCCATCTAACATCCTAGTCATCTCTAAAGCTAAATCTAATGAGAGTGAACGGGTATAGGTGTTTTAAAATCCTTTTGCTATCCCACTGTTTTGTTTTGCTGACTAATGCTTTCTCATATCTCAATTCAAAATTGCATCTGTTGTACAGTTTGAATGCATCAAATTATCTTTTACTTACCTGATTTCTTATCCCATTGGAATCCTTTTCTACCACCGCAGTCTGAATTTTCAGATTGCAGGAGTATAATTTGTGCTCACATGATAGAATAGAGCCATCTGAAACAAAATTGCTTAAAGAAACAGACGGAATATATTTTTATTTCACCAAACCAAAATACTTGCAAACATACACTGAAACTTTTTAAACAGAGCATTATACATAGTTCTGTATTGATAAAGAAAGAAATCGGTTAAAACAATAAACTTCCAGTTCCCCCAATTACACATAGTAGAAAACTGACCCAATAAATATATCCTGCAAATCTCAAATAAAGTCCTCTCAAAAGAATGTCAATCCAAAGAGATGAACAGATTAAACGATTAGTACACTAAATTGATCTATTTTAAAGGTTTTTAAACAGAATAGAATCATAGACGGTAAACTTCATCCATGTATTCATTGGGTCACTTTTCTATTTCATCATAACTGGATGAAATAAGTATGTTATAACCTAAACGGAGAATGTTTGGATTAGTTAAAAGCAAAAAGAATATTGTTGCACTGGTTGTCTACAAGAGGTTTGAATGGTCCCAGTTTTTCAAGTATAATTTATATTTTCTGTAGGACTCTCACCATAAATTATCGTCATGGCAAAACTACGGAAATGCATTAATTTATATATTGCCAAAGTAAATGTTTCTAGCTTATTTTTAGAGAATCAGGCAAGCAAAGATCTTTGAGCACTGCTACTGTTAAATTATGAGTTGAGAACTTCCATGGGAAAACAGCTGACGTTTTTCTTCCTCAGCCCTTCACCAGTCCCTTGTACAGGGGATAGATAAACTTGTCCCTTACTGCTATGGCACTTCCCAAGCCTTGTGTTACATCAAGGACCAGGGATATACCACATAATGACTGCAAAATAAAGGGGTAGAATGAGCCCAATCAAAGCAGACTGGAAGAAATGGCATGGAGCCTAGCTATATGCTTGGATACATCCTGCGATTGATACTCTTCTTTAATTCTGCTGCCTGAGAGGTCATAATAAACACTTGCTGGGTGGAATCTTGGTACTGGATCCTGCAAAGATTTAAACAAAAAGCTTGTTTTTAATGGAAGTGCTCATATGTATAAAGTTAATCATGTGCATAAATCTTTGCAGCATCAGAGCCTTGTTTCATAAATGGGAGAACTGTGGGGCCATATTACAAATCAGTGTTATCAGATACAGTATTTTCCAAATAGTATGTCATTTTGCTATGTTATATCATAGCACTTCTATCTCAAAAAGCATTTATCTCAGTTTAGTTTTAATTCCTATCGGTGAACATAGTTTTAAATGTGTCTTAACAATATCTTCATGGTTACAGTATCAAGATTCTGTTTGGTTTCCTTTCTCTTCTGCACATCTCTGAGCTGTATACAGCTGAAAATAGAGATGTGCTCTAAAACATAGTGGAATTTAATGTGCAAGTACCAGTGGATTTTAAATGACACATTACAATGCACAGTAGTGTGGTTATAAAATTATAATGAGGTATGTGCGAACTGAGAACATCTGATATGGGGATGACACTGCAGCCAAATTAAAAATAAAACTACATGTTGTAAAAATCTCATAAAAACATCTTGACCAGATTAATTATTAAAAATATGCCCTCTGTGTTTGATATCAGCTGGGGGCTAACCAATAAACAAAAACATTTTGTAATATTCCCTTATGTTACCCCCTCTTTCATGATGCACCTTGCACTTGATATGGGTGAGCAGCTTGTGTTGAAAATATAGATGCAACTGGTCTTCACATTTTCTTACAACAGATTCCAACTAATGCTTGAGCACCACATGAATTAGTTCAATGACACTTATATTCAAAACAGTAAGGCCTTAAATGGCACTTATGTGTATATTAGAAGAAGAAAAGAATTGGAAGTACATTTAGACAAATTTGACATCCTTGAAATTTCATTTAATTTGGGGCTGATTCAAAATCCATTAAAGTCAACTGAATTCTCCCAGTGACTTCAGGGCACTTTAGATCATGGCTTTGGTGATTTTATAGATATCATTCTGAACTCAAAACAAGCAAGCACCATAATACAGTGCTACTTTATAAACAGAGACAATGCTTTTATAAAGGTTTTAAAATTTAGTAAGACATTTTATTACATAACCAATTAAAACACAGACATTATTTCATTTATTAAAGGTGGGGCTGTCAACACCATCTATTATTGAAGCTTCCCAGGATTTCCCATTGTAAAACTCTGTTTTCAGTTGCTTATAATTTTGACAAATGTTAATAGTTTCGACTGAAATTTTCCATGTATCTGACTCATGCTGAATATTTTTGGAAAATCTCTGCCATTTCCAAGAATAAAGGTAAAGAAAAAATATGCTTTTTTGTCCATGTGAAAAGATTCTGGTGACTTTTTCTTTGAGAAGCTCTAGTGCCCTGCTCACAGACACAATTTGGAGCTGGTGCTTGAAATTTGGCAGGGGCACAGCCTTTGTATCAGGGATGTGTTTTTTGCTGTCCCTGTGAAAATCTTCCAACATTTTGGCCAAGTTATGAGCATCTGAAAAATCACAGTTTGCACATGCTCACTGGAGATTTGCTAGAGTTTAGCATCTAAAAATCTCTGAACATTCAATCCATGCTGAGCATGCTGAAGCCCAGGGTTTCAGGGGACTCATCTAGACTTTCCCTGCAGTTGCTGCTGTTGGCTGTGCTGAGGCCAGAGCCAGAACTGAAAAACTGGCAGCCTGTTTCCCCTGTTTTTCAGTGCACCTTGTGCTGGCACCCAGGCAGCATGGAGGAGGAAGCTACCTGATTTGAATGCAGAGGGACCAAGAGCTGAACCTGAAGTGGGGGAGTAGATTGGGACAAGGAGCCTGAGGATATGGGGAAGACCAAGACTGAAGAGTGGTGGGAGAGGAAAAGGGAAACTGCAACTGGCAATAGGGGTGGGGGAAGCCTGGGAGTGGGAGTTGGGAGGATAGCAAAGACTAAATATACGCTATCTTTTTCATCTCAGAAGTACCCAGAGCAGGGGCTAAAATATGTTGTTATTCTAGTGACTAAACTATCAGGGTCTCCAAAAACCAATTAACCTTCAGCCAAAGATGGTTCAAGTTGAAAAATTCCTGATTCAAGCTCCATGTAGTCCTTAAAGACAAGAACAATCAGCTTATATATTATAAAATGTGAAAGATAGGTGCACGTTAACAGTGCTCCTAGATCTGGACTAGAGGAATTCCACTGAAATGGTCCTGTGGTTATAAATATATGACTGCTCGGTGTAATTTACTATTCAACTTATTGTCATTACACATTCAGAATCAGGGAAGGAGATAATGTATTGACAGAGTAAAGGATGAACTTTGTTTCTGACCTTGGCTGTCTGGAATGCTGAGCCGATGCAGTAAACAGTTTCTCTCTCCATCTTTTAAGAACATTAAGAGATGTTAACAAAGAAAAGACTGATGTTATGCATTCTAGTATTTTAAGTCAGTGAGGCACGCGTGCCAATTTATCCCCCAAAATGCAATAATCAGCAAGTCAGATGAATGAACAAAGTATTTTTATATAAAAGATGGCGAGAGAGAATGAAATAAGATGACCAGATGATAAAACATTTATCCCCAGCAGTAGAAATATATTATGGCTTCTCACAGGTGGAGAAATCAGAAACAAGAGAGAGAGTAAATTTCTGTGATCAGTAAGAATAAATGTAATAATTATCATGCTGTCTCGAATTCATTTACATGCTATAGTATGCATTACTTTTGAATAGAAAGTGTAAGATCAAAGTGTGGGAGATCCTGAGCAGTTACATGGATAACAGAGACTGATCTATATTGGAGACAGGTGGAGAGAGGAGCTCTTCTTTAGATAAACAGCGAAAATAAAAAATAAACATAATTTAAGAAACATTTGACACAAAAGCCTTTATTTTTGTTATTCTCTGTCAAGAGTTCCCTTTCTTCCATGCTGCTATAGGCTTTTGTTATGAAATCAGGATAAAAGGGACTTGAAATGATGTCCCAGTATTTCTAACAATGCCTGGCAGAACAGACATATAGCAGCATTCTGACATCATGACCATTTAGCCAGGGACTCTAGTAGTACACTCCTGAAAGTTGCTGTCTTCCTAGCATCCTAAATAACAAAGATCAAAAACTGAAGCGCACTTTTTTCCTACCCTGCCCACAGTATTTTCTTTGCCTTTTCAGTTCTTTTCTCTTCATTTAATGGAGATGTGGATGAGGCTCAATTCTATATATTTTCAAAACAGCTTAACATCTTTCGCAATCTGAGTAACATTTGTTAGATTTACTATTTGAAAATGGTCTAACATGATTTTCCCAAGACCACATTGTCAAAATTGATAATGAAGGATGACATGGCTACTGAAGCAGAAAAAGACTAGAAAAAATTATTAGGCTGTTCAAACCTTTTGGCGAGACCTGCCTGTAGTCTTTGGAACATGTTGATTAGCGTATCTGTACATTTAAAAAAAGACTATCATTCCAACCCAGGAGTCACCATACCTGCCTAACTAAGTAGTTTGTCTATTCTGATGTCCCGTCTCTAGAAGCTGCATATTCTTGATACTTCCCAGGAAGGCACAAGTTCATAGTTTTTCCTGTTCTCCATAACAAAATGTCACTGGAAATCTTAAAAGAAAGGCATAGTTGAACCTGGTGCTTGCTGCTGATTATAGGGTGGCCAGGTGTCCGGTTTTCAACTGGAAAGTCTGGTTGAAAAGGGACTTGACGGTATCCGATCTACTGAATGGACACTCAAAGTATGATTATTGCGGGTGGGGGAGACGGGAAGGCACCGAATCATCACCCATGTCAGCTGGGGCTGCCTCTGACCTGCATTGGGTGGCTGCAGCTCCCAGCCCCGGCTCTGCAAGTGAGTCCCTCCTGACTCTCGCAAGGAGGGGGGAGAGGAGAAGAGCAGGGAGTGATGGGGGAGGGATAAAGAGTTGTGAATGGGGATGGGGCCTCAGGAGGAAGTGATGGGGCAGTGGTGGGGCCTTGGGGGAAGAGGCAGGGTAGTGGTGTAGTCTGGGGGAAGGGGCAGGGCAGAGGTGAGGTCTGGGGACAAGACAGGGTGGGGCAGAGCTCGGGGGGAAGGGGTGGGGCAGAGGAAGTTCCAGCACTCCTGCTGGAATGTCCAGTTTTTATATATTACAAAGTTGGCAACCCTACTGATGGAACACTTTCAGAACTGAAAGAGTGTTGGGGGATTTAGATAATTAAAAGGATGGCAATGGATCTGACTTTATGCTCTGATTTCATATGCAGTAATTAAACAGTACATATTCTGTGCCTTACTAAGATTCTTTATAATCCAGCATTAAAAATCTACATTAAAATAAGTCTTAAGAATGAACAACTTATCTTACGAAATTCAATAAAAATAGAATTTGAAAAGGAATACACCAGGAAAATAAAAATAAAAAAAAGATGGATCTCTAAAAACATGTGAACGTGAATTTTTGGACTGTAAAAGCTCACATCATAATATTTTTAAAAACCCTGCAAGGTGAATACATTTCATGTGACCTTTTGCTCCCTTCTCTTAGCAGCTGATAGATTTCTTACTTATTTTATGGCTGAAAGGGCTAGCAGATACCATTAAGGCTGTAATGAGCTCCTCAGTGGAAATTTATCATCTCTCTCTCACACATTTGACTATGATGTCGTTTCCCTCATTCTGTCCCATATCTTATAGTTTTCCTTTTATCCTTTATCTAACCCTTTCTCCTTTCCCCAACCAGTCTTTATACATTGATTGAAACAAATCTTATTTGTCTGAGCAATCTCTGTGGGGTTACCTATTCTTTTTTGAAATTTCCAGAGTTCCATTGTTTCTTAGAGTATGTATTTAGTACTGTTGTTATCATTGTAATGCACAGGAGCCCTAATCATGGATCAGGACCCTTGTGCTGGGTGCTGTACAACACAGAACAAAAGACAGTCCCCTTCTATGAGACAAAAGACAACAGAGAGAGACAGACCAATGAGGGAATACAAAGAGACCATGAGATGATATTGGTGAGCAGGATAGGCAGTGGTCTCAGCACACCAGTGGCCTATTGAGGCACAGCGTGCATCTACCTCTTATTGTCATTTATTACAGGAGTGCTTAGAAGCCTCAACCAAGATTGAGGCCCAATTTCTTGTGTACACATAGTAAGAGACAGTCCCTGCTCTGAAGTGGTGCAGGTTGAAAACAGAGCTGCATAGAAAGAGGCCATCATCCTCCTGCTCCATGACGTTTATATGCAGCCCCAAATATTTTTGCTGCAACATTGCTTTTGAAGTTTCATATCTATTTCTCAGTTCTCTGTCATCCCTTGCTCTCTTTCAGAATTGCTGCTTTCCAGGTGCCTCCTTCTCATTCAGTATCTGGGTTTTGGATTGTTCTCCTCAGGTGATTACCCTGCATTTTTCTAAGCTGCACCGCACTTTGTTGTTTATTCCCCAGATTTCTAGTCTTGGCAGGTCTCTCTTTATTACTTCTCTGTCCTCACTGGTGTTAAAAACACTATTCAGTTTAATGTCATCTGCACGGCATTTACCTCTTATTCCAGATCATTAAAGAAGATGTTAAATAGGAAAAAACCTAAAGGAGACAGTTGGAGATTAAAAAGTAGGAGATGAGCAGACTGAAGAATAGGAGAAAGGGAGACCTTAAAAGCATTCAGACTTAAAACTAAAGCTCAAAAAGTTTTGAGGTTCATGCAGCAAGTATAAGTAGTTAGTAGTAACTGTTTTTAATCATGTGAGTTTAACCACTGTGCCAAGTATAATTTTCTGAATCATGTTTGCTTTGTCTATTTATACTGGGGAAGAATAGTAGCTCTTTTGCTTTAAATAGGGGTGAGGCATGTAGGACTATATTAGGTATGAAACCAGTAGACAGCAGAGTGCATACCAGTTGTGTAAACAGTAGAAGCCTGGTCATTTTTAGTTGCCTTATGTGGAACAAAAGAGCAAATGGGGTCAAATAGCCCATTAGTATTAAAGTGAAAATTGGAGGTTACATAGCATTGCTGAGAATTTCCAGAAGATGTAGTAAACACTTTTCGAAAAAGTTGCAAAACTAATATTACATGAAACATAAGTTTGTTTTGGTGTATTGTGTATCAGCAGTTCAGCCATGTCTTGACAGGAGAGCATTATGTTACAGTTGCTAAACTCTCCATCTTCTTTCTGTCAACACTTTACGTAAATTCAAGTAACTTGAGTGGTACTATACTTGTGATAAATGCCACTTATGATTCTCTAAAGTTGGCACAGCACAAGCTAAGAGCTACTGATGACAGTACAGTACAAATAAATATTTTAAAATGTTTTTAGTGTTTTTAATTGAGCTTGACAAAAGGAAGACAGAAGATGTCATATCTGGGTTACATTTAGACATCCGAGTACACATTCTGATTCATTCTGGTATCATGGGCTAAGCATTAACTTAAATGCTCAGGATTTATTGTTCTGAAAAGAACCCCTGATAGATCTTATTTGTTTGTATTAAAGCACAATTCCATATAGCTAATTTATTTTGCTAATGGATATTAGACTATAGAAAGAAAAAAAGAGAAAGATCAAAGGGTGGGAGGCAGAGAATATACAAATATTCTAATGAATGTCTACTAAGTCAATCTTAGCTTAATTCTGCTAAATTTAGAATAAATTAACTGTACACATTTGACCGTTGTGGAATACAATAACAATCTTACAAACATAATTTTTGTTTTTATGGACCAGTTAGTAAAAACCTGTCATCTTCTTAGTGACCATGGTATGCCAGTTGAGTTTTCATTGTCCAGTCTTGCCTGACCCTACACATATTGGTCTAACGCTATAGAATGGAGCTAGTGCTACCCAAAGTGACTTAGGGACATGTGTATTTTGTAAAGGAAAGGCAAAGAGGACAGAGCAAGTAATACCTATAATGACGTCTTGGTGAAAGCACATCACTCTCATTAGTCCTCACAGAAGTGGTGTGAATAGAGGGACAAAAAGATGTCTATAGAGAGGAGGAGTTATAATTAGAAATGGCTATTTATGGATGTTTTATCTTCACACATCTTATCAGTTCCATACTCTGCAGGAGGGAGCCCAAATCCAATGTACACTGAGATACATAAATGTTGAAACTGCTAATGCTGCCTATTGATAATACATGAGAACTGGAAATGACCGATAGTTTGCAAAATACCGGTATACAACTGATGCAAATAAGCAGCGGTTATGTTCCTACTGTTTGTGCTCATTACTATGAGCTAATGAACCAGTTTTATTATCCTCTGTGTAGTGAGTTTTAAACCCTGGTGTAGCTACATTCATTTTTGCCCAAGAATTGGTTGTATGATGTCTTTCTTTTATTTAGACTTTGGGGAATAAACATGATAGGTGAAATTTTCAAAAGCACCTGACTCCCATTTTCAAAAAGTAATGAAAGTCCGTGGGGTTTAGGCTCCTAAATCACTGAAATTCCTTTGTAAATTTTACCTGTTAATTTTAAACATAGTTCTCCAACATACAAAGCACTTTCAGCCCCTAATCTTTTTGTGAAGTGTTTCCTTATGCATTAACATGGGTGGATGCTCACATTGATACAATATAACACTCATGAAGATTCTTTTGTATTGTCATGGTGGATTTATTCTGATACTAAGCCTATGTTCTTGAGGGACATTGAGAAATATCTTGGACACAGGAGCTTGTGGACTCATGCCACCTAAATATGCTGGACTGTTTTGTTTCTCATAGTTTTTATTAAATTAGTGAAATTACATTAAACTATGGGCCAGATTCTCCGCTGGTATAAATTGGCATAGTGCCATTGAAGTCAACAGAGCTGTGCTGATTTACACCAGCTGAGGAGGCCCTAGATGTTTAGTATATTTAATTAATTAAACCTTTGAAGAAGATAATTCCCTGTGATAATTTCTTTGGCATTCCAGAAGAGGGCTCAAAAAGACTGGTTGTTTCATGTCAGTGACAATGCTGATCCTTCCCTCTGCCTGTATTAAAAGCTAAATATTATTCTATTCATTTGTAAAAGAACTAGGTACCTACATTTAAGGCCCTTTAAACATCCTGACCTTCCTACACATCCAGTCTTATAGCTGATTTCCTGCCCTCCAGAGTGAATTCCATTGACCAACAGTGAGTTCCTGTTAAACCACATACATTCCCAGACCTCTAAAAATACTGTGTATGATTTTGTGTAATTAAAAACATAGTGGGAGCATGACAAAATAGAAAAGGGCAAGGAAATATAGAACAATATTTCAGGCCAATAACATAAGGAGATTGCTTTTATTCAAAAATTTTTTGTTTCTTTTATTTATTTTTCAAACAATAAAAAATAATGAAAAGCACTAACACCATAAAACTCCTGACTGAATTTCTAAATAAAATTTCCTTTACTGGGAAAGCTGTAGGCAGACTCTGAATGTAAAAAATATTTTATTCATGTCATTCTGTTTCCTTCTGCATCTGTAAAAATAGTCAGTAAATTGCACATAACCCTGTCGGTTTGTATAGCTTTCTTGAAATTTTCTCCCTCATGCTTGCATATGGTTTATTTTCAGAAATACATCCTGAAATTCCCCATGTTACTTAAAGTGTTTGAGATACATCTTGAGGGAGGGGGGAAATAATAAGTGAGACAGTAACTGCAGATTTTGAATTTAAGTACAAAGGTCAAGATCAACTTGTTGTTTTTTCAGTGCACAGCTAGTCAAATTCCTTGATAAATTGTTCTTTGAAATGAAAATAAAGTGAAGGAGGAGAGAAGACAAAACTCTGAGGTCATCAGCACCATGCAATGGCTTGAGGCATTTGTGGTTGTTGGTTGTTTAGTAAGTGGTACTGTATACTGTAATTGAAATAAGCCAAAAAAACTTCAAATCCAGACTCCAGCGAGAAACTGCTGAATTGGAATTCATTTGCAAATTGGATACTATTAATTTAGGCTTAAATAGAGACTGGGAGTGGCTAAGTCATTATGCAAGGTAGCCTATTTCCCCTTGTTTTTTCCTACCCCCCCCCCCCCAGACGTTCTGGTTAAACTTGGATTTATGCTGGAAATGGCCCACCTTGATTATCATACACATTGTTAGGAGAGTGGTCAGTTTGGATGAGCTATTACCAGCAGGAGAGTGGGGTGGGAGGAGGTATTGTTTCATGGTCTCTGTGTATATGATGTCTTCTGCAGTTTCCACAGTATGCATCCAATGAAGTGAGCTGTAGCTCACAAAAGCTTATGCTCAAATAAATTGGTTAGTCTCTAAGGTGCCACAAGTACTCCTTTTCTTTTTGCGAATATAGACTAACACGGCTGTTACTCTGAAACCTGCCAATTTACCTAGAAGACCTTTAAAAACTCAATTCAGGGTAATACCAAGAGGACAGTCAATTCATTTTCACTGAATCTCAAAGTAAAGAATGCCCCCATAGAAGGTACCATATTAAGTAGTCAAGGGAGAAAGAGTGACTTTCAACAGTAAATGTGTTCATTATGAGAAGCCCCTACACTGTGACTGCCTAACACATATGTGATTATGTGGTAAAATATGGTCCTGCTTGTCTAGGAGTCCCATATCACAGTTATCAGAATGTCACCCTATATCTCCTGTCTGCTGTACTTTGTGACTCCAACAGTACTAGGCCATTCATTACAGAGATTGAGGCCCAGATTCTCATTGTGCCCCAAAAGTGGGCTCAGCTGGAGATGGGGTACAAAGGAGGACCCCAACCCTGAGATCAGCTCTGTGCTAGCTGGATCCTTGGCTCGCTAGTCCCAAATGTTAGTTGGCTATGGCCCTAAGGGGGGACTTTCTCCCAGTTAGCCCATAGCACATCCACTTCATCAGGGTTTGGGAGAGGGTGATGTAAGAGTCAGCTATGCCAACTCTGACTGCCAGGGATTCCTAAACATTGGAATAGCTGGTTAATATAGCTTTCCAGCTGCTTTGAGCAGCACTAAGCAATTGGAGCAGGGGCTGAGGATCTGGCCCTGAATTCCTAATTCCCTTTCACACTCATCAGACTTGGATAGTCATGTTTTAGCTCCACCTCCTGGTCCTTGGTTTAGGGAGGAATCACAAAAAGGAGGAGGTGTAAGGGTGCCAGAAAGAAGATTGTTGGGGTGAGGGGTGTCCTGGGTGGAATCTCTGGTTGGGGCTACATATAGCTTACTGAGAGAGCTGAATGAAATGATTCCTGAAATGTGAGTAGCTAATCCACCAACATGGACCAAACGCACCCTGCTTCCCATACCTGCTGCGCTAGATTCAGATAGTGATCAACTTGCTCCTCCAGAAGATCTGCTCTGCTGGGTGGGGGACAGAGTGAGTTGGGTCTTATTGGTCTTGCTGATGGGAGGAGGAAATCTAACCTTACAGTACTTCTTCCCCTAAAGATCATATGACTAGGGGAGGAAGAAAGGAATGAGACTTTATTAGATTCCTTTTCCAGAATATACTACTGCTTAGCTCTGCTTTTTTGCTTTCTGTTTCTCTTCCTTAGAGGGACACTTTGTGTGTTTTGCCAACCACTAACTTCTGCATACAGCTAGAAATTGTAGTTTAGACATACTCATTCCACCTACTGCAGTGTCGGAATATATGTAAGGAAGGGGAGGCTTCCTTCTTCACAAAGACGTTTTCACATTTCAGAAACTACTTTCATTGTCCCTGTTAGTGTATCTACAGAATGACGAGCTGTCTTTCCTCCAGGAAGTAGAGCATATTAAACTGATGCTATTGGATGAAAAACCTCCATCTACAACTCTTTAGAGCAGTGATACTCAGACTGAGGCTCTCATGCCACAAGTGGCTCTTTTATGTGTCTCCCAGGGCTCTTTGCAGCACATGATATTAACACATGGTGTGATTTAATTATTAACCAATCTAAGTTCTGAACCAATCAGGATATAATTACTATGTTATTAACCAATTGTAGTTGATAAAATAATAATCCTTGGTCCGTCATTTTGCTGTGAGGTGTGTGTATGTGTGCGTGCATGCACACAGCCACAGGGGAGAGGGAAAAAATAACATATACATGCTATTCAGGTCTTGCATTTTAATAGCGTCATGGGAAAAAACAGGTCATTATTGGTAGTATTGTCTTTAACAACTAGGCCATCTCAGGTTTTTATCCTTATTTGTCTTTGTAATTTAGTAAAAAGTATACAAATATATTTTAGATCCCCCCCCTCCATCTTCCTGAAGCCATCCACCCAGCTCCCCCTAAGTTACCCCTCCTTTCCCACTCAGATCCCAGAAATCCCTTCCCCTACTCCCATCGTTCCCATGGATACTCACCAGAAACCTAGCTGTCTCAAGCTTCTCTACCAAGCTATCCAGCTACACTCTGACACCCTCCACAACAACTGATACCCTCCGCCACCGCTATCCTGTACCTCCTGGACATACCCACAAAACCCGGCTTCCCCTCACCCCAACTTTTAACCCCAGCCACTGAGCTTGCTCCTATTTTACCTCCAAGCATCTGCACAAACACTATTTCCCTTTATTACCTCCCAGCTACATCAACTCCACCCCACAATGTTTCCTAGTTAGCCCCACAAACCCAGCTTCCCCAACTTTCCCCACTCAGGACCCACCTACTCACCATACACCTTTCCACACCCATGCACCTGCCACAGTTGCCAATTTAGTGCTGCTTCTTCTCCTACCACTTCCTGAGACAGAGTTTATTGATTTTAAACTTAAGTTTATGGTCATATACAAATTATTTGCTGGTGGTTCAATTATTTAATTACATTATTAGCATATTTGAAAGTACTGTGCATAAAAATCACATATGAAGCTGTGCAAAAATTGACATCTGTGAGGACTGGCCCCACAGTCAAGAATTTGAAAGCTAAAATAACAGAAACCTATTAGACCATTTTCTTGTGCTGCTTTAGCTACTTGGCTCCACTTAGCCAAAATGACTTTAATGGGAGTTCAGTGCTCAGTTCTTCGCAGGACTGGGCAGTATGGCCAGGGGCCAATAAAGCAATGAAACAGATGCTGAATTTTAAGCACCTAAGTAAGCCTATGGGTCTACTTCAGCATGTGCTTAAATGCTTTACTGAACTGGGGCCTAATACATGCACTCTCACTGTCCCACCACTGCAGTCTGACTACACTGTATATTAAATCCAAGGGAAGAAACAAAACCTCTTTGTACCTTTTCTTATGACTTATTCATATTTTTATCATTTTCAGTATTTTTTGTTAACTTATGCACATACATAAACAAAATCCATAGAGATGATTTTTCTTGCCATGGTTTGGATAACTGTGGTATGCCTGTGAGCTCACTATCAAATGTATTTTCATATAAATCATAGCTTTGTACACTCTATTTTCTGCGCACTGGGGCACAGCAGGGCAGGGATTTCTTGTCTTCACAGCTTCACATATGAGTTGCCACTGACATGATCTTATCATTTGCAATTTGTCATGCTACTTTCGGTGCCACCTGTCGCTGCAGTCTCATCTCCCCCATCCCTCTTCCGTTAGCTACGGGTCTGAAACAAATCTTTTGAGGCTTATGGAAAAGCCTAAAAGAAGAGAAAATTAACAGGCATCACCCACTCCGCATGACCAGCAAAACCTGAAATGGAAGCACCAATTGGCACTATTTATACATTCTGATGATATTGCTAGTATTAAGTCCATCACTGCTACACAGTCGAACAAAATAACTGGTTTTAGTGTGGTGCAGCTACCTGATTAAAAACATTGTTGCATGCTGTGGTATTGTAACCATGTTCGTCCCAGGATAATTAGAGAGACAAGGTGGGTGAGGTAATACCTTTTTATTGGACCAATTTCTGTTGGAGAGAAAGACAAGCTTTCGACCTACAAAGAGCTCTTCTTCCGTAATTTCCCAAACCTGAAGAGGAGCTCTGTGTAAGCTTGAAAGCTTGTCTCTCTCACCAACAAAAGTTGGTCCAATAAAAGAGATTATCTTATTTACCTTGTGTCTCTGATAAAAACCAGTGATTTTAGAGAGTGCCCACATTTTCTTTCTCCTCCATTAAATATATAAAGTTGCAAACAATAATACAGCTATTGAAGAGAAAAGGCCAGGAGTATTACCTGACTCTTTAATCCCCACAAAAATAATTCCCTCCTCATTTGCAAAAAGGGTTCTGAGCACCTGGTAGTGAGTTTAGAGAAAGTGCAGTAGAACAGCTTCCACAGTATTTGATCTGATTTTGACTATCCCATCCCTAGTGTAAATTCAGAGATTAAAAACTCTCCCGTCAGTTTTGCAGGTACTTTAACCACCAGGCTGCAGTCCTTGGTAGGAACTCAAGCGGTGAATCTGTCAAACAAGATTAGTGGAGATCTGACTCCCCCTTCCTCTCACAAATCTGAAAAGCCCGTTCCCTCCCCACCCACTCCTCAAACATCTGGATGTTGCTGACTACCTAACAAAAACAAAATCAATCACTTGCTTGCCAGATCACACAGATGTATGTATCCTGCTGCTTCGCCATCTGCAACCAGTAGTAAGTGGCCATTGCTTCATTTACCAAAGATGTTTTTTGGTGAAATTGGGGGAGGTAAAGAATCCATTATAGTGATGATGATTATAAAGGGGTGCATTCTGGAATTCACTTGATGAAAATAAATTGTCTGCCATAAAATCATATTTTCTGTTTGCTAATTTTTGTACTTCTGGGAGAAGGGTAGGGGATAAAGCAGAGAGATTTATTTGAACTCATGAATAAAGCGTCAGACCCTTACATTTCTGGGTGGCATCCATCCATCTTGTGGAAATACTGCTGAATGCTTATGAGAAAATATTTGATTCAGTCAGTCATGTTCAAACAATTCACTTGGGTTCTTAAAACCAAGAACACATTTTTGCAGGTAATTGATCCATCAAATGATACACTAATGGGGACAGGGTTTTTGTTTGTTGTATGTAGTAGTACTGAATATTTTTCTGATCTACCCTTTTCATCCCAAAAGAAAAAAAGTGTGTTAAGTAGTAGCGATAAATGACAATTACTAGGGCTGTCGATTAATCGCAGTTAACTTATGTGATTAACTCAAATGAATTGTGATTTAAAAAATTAATCATGATTAATCACAGTTTTAATTGCACTGTTAAACAATAGGCTACCGATTGAAATTTATTAAATATTTTTGGATTATGTTTTTGTACATTTTCAAATATATTGATTTCAATTACAATACAGAATACAAAGTATTCAGTGCTCACTTTATATTATTATTTTTATTACAAATATTTGCATTCTAAAAATGATAAAAGAAATTGTATGTTGCAATTCTCCTCATACAGGTACTGTAGTGCAATCTCTTTATCATGAAAGTGCAGCTTACAAATGTAGATTTTTTTTGTTACATAACTGCACTCAAAAACAAACCAATGTAAAACTTTAGAGCCTACAAGTCCACTCAGTCCTACTTCTTGTTCAGTCAGTTGCTCAGACAAACAAGTTTCTTTACATTTGCAGGAGATAATGCTGCCCACTTTTTGTTTACAATGTCACTGAAAGTGAGAGCAGGCTGTCAAGTTTCCTTCCCCACTCTGAACTCTAGGGTACAGAGGTGGGGACCTGCATGAAAGACCCCCTAAGCTTATTCTTACCAGCTTAGGTTAAAAACTTCCTCAAGGTACAAACTTTGCCTTGTCCTTGAACCCTATGCTGCCATCACCACGCGTGTTAAACAAAGAACAGGGAAAGAACCCACTTGGAGATGTCTTCCCCCAAAATATCCCCCCAAGCCCTACACCCCCTTTCCTGGGTAAGGCTTGATAAAAAATCCTCACCAATTTGCATAGGTGAACACAGACCCAAACCCTTGGATCTTAAGAACAATGAAAAAGCGATCAGGATCTTAAAAGAAGAATTTTAATTAAAGAAAAAGTAAAAGAATCACCTCTGTAAAATCAGGATGGTAAATACCTTACAGGGTAATCAGATTCAAAACGTAGAGAATCCCTCTAGGCAAAACCTTAAGTTACAAAAAGACACAAAAAAAAGAATATACATTCCATTCAGCACAACCTATTTTACCAGCCATTTAACAGAAGGAAATCTAACGCATTTCTAGCTAGATTACTTACTAACCTAACAGAATTTCTAAAGAGCATTCCTGACCTGGTCCTGGCAAAAACATCACACAGACAGACAGACCCTTTGTTTCCCCCCCACCCCAGCTTTGACAGTATCTTGTCTCCTCATTGGTCATTTTGGTCAGGTGCCAGTGAGGTTATCTTAGCTTCTTAAGCCTTTACAGGTGAAAGGGTTTTGCGTCTGGCCAGGAGAGATTTTATAATTCTGCATACAGAAAGGTGGTTACCCTTCCCTTTATATTTGTGACCCAGGCCTTTGCATGGCACTATTGTAGCTGGCTCTTCAGATTCTTAAACTTGGGTCGAGTGCTGTAGCTATTTTTAGAAATCTCACATTGGTACCTTCTTTGCGTTTTGTCAAATCTGCAGTGAAAGTGTTCTTAAAACAAACAACATGTGCTGGGTCATCATCCGAGACTGCTATAACATGAAATGTATGGCAGGATGCAGGTAAAAGAGAGGAGGAGACATGCAATTCTCCCCCAAGGGACTCAGTCACAAATTTAATTAACGCATTATTTTTTAATGAGTGTCATCAGCACGGCAGCACCTCTGGAATGGTGGCCGAAGCATGAAGAGGCATATGAACCTTTAGCATATCTGGCAAGTAAATACTTTGCAATGCCGGCTACAAAATTGGAATTGGAAAAGGTTCAGAAAACGGCAACAAAAATGATTAGGCTTCTGTATGAGGAGAGATTAATAAGTCTGGGACTTTTCAGCTTGGAAAAGAGACGACTAATGGGGGATATGACTGAAGTCTATAAAATCATGACTGGTGTGGAGAAAGTAAATAAGGAAGTGTTATTTACTCCTTCTCATAACACAAGAACTAGGGGTCACCAAATGAAATTAATAGGCAGCAGGTTTAAAACAAACAACAGGAAGTATTTCTTCACACAACGCACAGTCAACCTGTGGAACTCTTTGCCAGAGGATGTTGTGAAGGCCAAGAAAAATAACAGGGTTCAAAAAATAAATAAATTCATGGAGGACAGGTCCATCAATAGCTATTCGCCAAGATGGGTATGGATGGTGTCCCTAGCCTCTGTTTGCCAGAACCTGGGAATGAGCAACAGGGAATGGATCACCTGATGATTACCTGTTCTGTTTATTCCTTCTGGGGCACTTGGCATTGGCCACTGTTAGAAGACAGGATCCTGAGCTAGATGGACCTTTGATCTGACCCAGTATGGCCGTTCTTATAGTCTTAAAAGTGCCATGTGAATGCCTGTTCTCACTTTCAGATGACATTGTAAACAAGAAATGGGCAGCAAATGTAAACAAATGTGTTTGTCTGAGTGCTTGGCAGAACAAGAAGTAGGACTGAATGGACTTGAAGGTTCTGAAGTTTTACATTGGTTTGTTTTTGAGTGGAGTTATGTAACAAAAAAAAATCTACATTTGTAAGTTGCACTTTAATGATTAAGAGATTGCACTTATATAAGGTGAATTGCAAAATACTATTTCTTTTGTTTATCATTTTTACTGTGCAAATATTAGTAATCAAAAATACTAATATAAAGTGAGCACTGTGCACTTGGTATTCTGTGTTGTAATTGAAATCAATACACTTGAAATGTAGAAAACAACCAAAAATATTTAAATAAACAGTATTCTATTTTTGTTGAACAGCGCGATTCATCGCCATTAGTTTTTTTTAATCACTTGACAGCCCTGGCAATTACTAATAACCTGATCCACTTATTTAATTTCACCCAACGGGTTCTGAGCTGGCAGTATTATATTACTGTTCATCTAGACCCATCTAGGCCCATATTCAGAAAGATATGAAGGGCCTGCCTAACTTAATCATGCGAGTAGTTTCATTGACTTCAGTGGGCCTTGTTCATTTATTTATTTAGATTTAAAATAATTGAAAAGATTCCTTCCTGAGATTCTAGACACCATAACACATCATTAATAATGCAATAAAATCCTAGCAGCATTAAACTAATCATTCCAACAGGAACTAGCCAGCCAGCTACCTACAGAAACTCCTTTCTGACCCTCCATCGTTGTGGGAAGTATACCCTCAGCCCTTTCCAAACATTCTATTGAACCAGTGGCTTTTGCAGCATGCAAAATTAGGGCTATTTTGTAGCACGTGGGGGAGCAAGTTCTGGAGTACCAATGCCCTGACAGAGACAGCTGTCTCCTCTCTTTTATAATGAGAGGGATCCTGCTCAAGCACCCCTTCTTATCGCAACAATGGGACAGGGAGATGTGGTCTGTAGAACAGGCCAGTCTCAGGCCATTTTGGGTTTTATAGGTCATAACAAACACTGAATGCATCCGATGAAGTGAGCTGTAGCTCACTAAAGCTTATGCTCAAATAAATTGGTTAGTCTCTAAGGTGCCACAAGTACTCCTTTTCTTTTTGCGAATACAGAGTAACACGGCTGCTACTCTGAAACAAACACCTTGAACTCTACCTGGGAACCAGTAAGTCACCAGTGCAGATCCCAGAGCACTGACGACACATGCTCCCAGGGAGATGCCCTCTTCAATAGGCAAACAGCAGAATTCTGCATGTGGTTTTAAGGTGTAGCCACATGTAGATCACACTGCAATAGTCTAATCTTGATGTGACAAAATCATGAATAATAATGGCAAGATATCTTCATGTCCACGGGGCACACCCACACAGAGTAATTTTGCAGAAAACAAACCACACACAAAAGAACAACACTCAGGAAACAAAAGGGAACTCACTGTTTTTCTTTTATCTAATCCCTTTAAGTTTTATAGACTTATTAGAGATTGCTTTAAATAATAGTTAATTAAAAAATCAGATAGAGGTGTTACTTTTAAGTTCATGATGTCCCTTAAAATTCTATTACTCATATTAGTAATGTTTTAAATGTCCCTTAATACTCAATCAAGAGTTTGAAAATCATTTTAGATTAGCAGCAGCAATTGGTTAAAATGCAAGGGCACAATTTTGATAGGTGTGCAGCTTGAATTGCTTACGTGCATGCACGCAAGACCAAAATTTGCCCCTAAATCTTTATATGTGTACTTGAGATCAGATTTTCCAGAAATGTGTTTGGTGATTTGTATGCATCCTCCCATTGGCTGACTGTATGCAGCTTGCTGTAGAGAGTAATCTCCTCAGACCTATACAAACTTTCCTTGGTTCAGAGAGAACAACTTCCATTGATAACATCGTTTGTTTTAATTTTAGCAAGAAAAAGCAAAGTATTGTGTGTGAAACTTTGGCATGAACTAAACACACTTTATGTATATAGATCAAATCCACCCGCTGGAAATCATTTTGACATCTTGGTGTAAAAAAGAGTTCTGTACTTGGTGAGTCTTTGCTGAGTCTGAATAGTGTTGCATTTTATAGCCTGTTTTCATGGAACCACCACTATTCAGTTCCAAGCGAATAGAAAGGAAGGAAGACAAAAGGAAGAAAGGAGAGTAGCAAAATACGGACCCTGGACTTCAGAAAAGCAGGCTTAGACTCTCTTAGAGAACTGATGGGCAGGATCCCCTGGGAGGCTAATCTGGGGGGCAAGGAGTCCAGGAGAGCTGGCTGTATTTTGAAGAAGCCATATTGAGGGCGCAGGAACAAACCATCCCGATGTGCAGAAAGAATAGCAAATATGACAGGTGACCAGCTCGGCTTAACAGTGAAAACTTCGGTGAGCTTAAACTCAAAAAGGAAGCTTACAAGAAGTGGAAACTTGGACAGATGACAAGGGAGGAGTATAAAAATATTGCTGGAGCATGCAGTGGTGTAATCAGGAAAGCCAAAGCACAATTAGAGTTGCAGCTAGCAAGGGATGTGAAGGGTAAAAAGACGGATTTCTACAGGTATGTTAGCAAGAAGAAGGTGGTCAAGGATAGTGTGGGATCCTTACTGAATGGGGGAGGCAACACAGTGACAGATGATGTGGAAAAAGCTGAAGTACTCAATGTTTTTTTTGCCTCGGTCTTCACAGACAAGGTCAGCTCCCAGACTGCTGAACTGGGCAAGACAATGTGGGGAGGAGGTGAGCGAAAGAACAGGTTAAGGACTATTTAGAAAAGCTGGACATGCACAAGTCCATGGGTCTAGATCTAATGCATCCAAGGGTGCTGAGGGAGTTGGCTGATGTGATTGCAGAGCCATTGGCCATTGTCTTTGAAAATTCATGGTGATCAGGGGAGGTCCCGGACGATTGGAAAAAAGCAAATATAGTGCCCATATTTAATAAAGGGAAAAGAGAACCCGGGGAACTTCAGTCCTGGAAAAATCATGGAGCAGGTCCTCAAGGAATCCATTTTGAAGCACTTAAAGGAAAGGAAGGTGATGAGGAACAGTCAACATGTATTCACCAAGGGCAAGTCATGCCTGACCAACCTGATTGCCTTCTATGATGAGAAAAGTGGCTCTGTGGATATGGGGAAAGCAGTGGATGTGATATATCTTGACTTAAGCAAAGCTTTTGACACGGTCTCCCACAGTATTCTTGCCAGCAAGTTAAAGAAGTATGGATTCGATGAATGGACTAGAACGTGGATAGAAAGCTGGCTAGATTGTTGGGCTCAACGGGTAGTGATCAACAGCTCGATGTCTAGTTGGCAGCTGGTATCAAGTGGAGTGCCCAGGGGTTGGTCCTGGGGCCGGTTTTGTTCAACATCTTTATTAATGATCTGGATGATGGGATTAATTGCACCTTCAGCAAGTTTGCAGATAATCTTAAACTGGGGGGAGAGGTAGATATGCTGGAGGGTAGGGATAGGGTCCAGAGTGACCTAGACAAATTGGAGGATTGAGCCAAAAGAAATCTGATGAGGTTCAACAAGGTCAAGTGCAGAGTCCTGCACTTAGGAAGGAAGAATCTCATGCACCGCTACAGGCTGGGGATCGAGTGGTTAAGCAGCAGTCCTGCAGAAAAGGACCTGGGGATTATAGTGGACGAGAAGCTGGATATGAGTCAACAGTGTACTCTTGTTGCCAAGAAGGCCAGTGGCATATTGGGCTGTATTAGTAGGAGCATTGCCAGCAGATCGAGGGAAGTGATTATTCCCCTCTATTCGGCATTGCTGAGGAGTATTGCATCCAGTTTTGGTCCCCCCACTGTAGACAGGGTGTGGACAAATTGGAGAGAGTCCAGCGGGGGGCAACGAAAATGATTATGGGGCACATGACTTATGAGGAGAGGCTGGGGGAACTGGGGTTATTTAGTCTGCGGAAGAGAAGAGAGAGGGGATTTGATAGCAGCCTTCAACTACCTGAAGGGAGGTTCCAAAGAGGATGGATCTAGGCTGTTCTCAGTGGTGGCAGATGACAGAAGAAGTAGTAGTGGTCTCAAGTTGCAATGGGGGAGTTCTAGGTTGGATATTAGGAAACACTATTTCACTAGGAGGGTAGTGAAGCACTGGAATGGGTTGCCTAGGGAGGTGGTGGAATCTCCATCCTTCTAGATTTTTAAGACCCGGCTTGACAAAGCCCTGGCTGGGATGATTTAGTTGGTGTTGGTCCTGATTGAGCAGGGGATTGGACTAGATGACCTCATGAGGTCTCTTCCAGCCCTAATATTCTATGATTCTATGACTACTTTAAAATGCTGTCTCCTGTAGCAGCATGAAAACACTCCAAGAATTGGATGCTTTCAAGAATAATTTGTGACTGTTGTGTAAGCCTAAAGTTACAATCAAAGACAGTTTATCAACACTGAAGAAAATAGATTGGACTTGCTTTAATCTTTAAATGGTTTACTGAGAATTCTCAGATGCTAATTTGCTGATACAGCAGTTTTAGCATAAATAGGATGGCATGGAATTGTATTAGTCATCCCAGTATTATCCCTTAGCTTCTAGGGTGATCCATTTCTGTAACATATGCCTGTTCCTTCCCTTAATGTATAGCAAAAGGAAATTGGCTTTTAAATAGTATTAGCAGTGTTAAAGTGTCTTATTTGAGTGAGGAATCAGTATGATCATCTTATGAGGCATCATTAAAAATAACATTGAATTTCTACAGTAGTACAAAGTACATTCTGCATGGGCATCAGTACAGGAGAATAAATTGCTAGAGGTTTCAGCCTCAGAGGTGCTGTTCACTCAGTCCCTGTTGACTTCAGTGGGAGTTCAGGATATTCAGCCCCACCCAGTCTAAGTCATTTTATTTATTATTTATTAATTACAGTAGCACCTCGAAGCCCACCTGAGATTGGGGTCTCATTTAATATGGTAGTACATTGTAACCAATGTGCCATTCTAATCATACACACCATCGTTCTTTAAAGTGGGCGGTCGAGGGACAGCATATGGTAAAAATAGTGGGGAAACTTGTAACAAACCATTAGTTTTGTATTAAATATGAAAAATTCCAATTTTCTTTTTTCCTAACCCTGTATTTGCTGTAGAAACAGGGAGGGAGGAAGAAAGGATGATTTAAACCACTCTTGAACTCCAACTCTTGGCCCCAGTGATGTAAATTAGGGCAGCCTCTAGATGTAATAAGGTAGCTGAGAATAGCCAGAGTGCAGTTTGTTCTGGACATGTCCCCTCCTGCACCTCAAATACACGAAGCTGAGAGGGAAATGAAGAGCCATTTCAGCAGCAGTGTGCTGGCTGGGCCACCCTTTTGTATCAGAGGTGTTCCCTGGGGAGCCTTTCTGCAACTCTCTGCCTGCACCCACTTTATTACGCCTTTATGCCGGTGTAGCATCCTGAATGGGCCAGACAGAAGAGAGACTCTAGCCCCTGAACCATTAAATAACATTACAGTTGTGACACAAACTGTCTGTAGTGGGGAAATTCAGTTCAGGCTTGTACTTATCTCAGATCAGCATGATAAACACAGGCACAGCATCAGGAGTTAAGGGCAAAGTGTTGGATTTAATTTAGGATGTCCTTTCTCCTCTTTGGTTGTTAAAAGAAAAGGAGTACTTGTGGCATCTTAGAGACTAACCAATTTATTTGAGCATAAGCTTGTTTAAGCATAAGGTTGTTGTTTGCTTGTTTGATATTTGTTTGTTTGCTTGTTTGTATTTGTTCTCTTGGTGGTTTGTTTTTAAATGTCATAAAGTGTAAGAATCCACAAGCCCAAGAGAATCAAACTGTTCCTGCTTCCTGGATTAATGTATTTATAATTTGTTTCTATGCATATTATTATCCTTTAAGGAACAGCCAAGTGCATTTGGAAACCTTCCTGTGTTAGGGCCTGATCTTGAATCTATTAAAGGCAATGGGAATTTTGCCACTGATTTCCATGGGAGCAGGAACAGGTCCTAAGTCAATAGTTAGTACTGCAGCAACCAATGGTGAAAATCACAATGTCAGTAAAAGTATCCATATTAAATTATAAATAAAGCTACACTTCTAGCACATTAATACTGGGGAAAAGAGTTAATAACTTTTGGCTGTTAAAAAAATGTTCCTAGTCTTTTTTATGTATATCTGTCTATAGGTTTTATTTGATGCTTTTCCATAAACAGGTTTTTTATTTTACACATTTCTTTAAGTGACCTGCTCTTTAGTTGATACTCTGGAGACCAAAAGTCAATTGCATTGGCATGATATTTGCAAATGTTTATAGATGAGATACTAAATCTTTGAAAATAGAGTAGGTTATAATGGAAGTGTTGGCTCAACTTTAACTTTAGAGGCAGGCACAAGTGGTGCCAGTTTAACTAAAGCCTGTGTTTAAAATAGGGCTATCCTTGTTATGACATTGATTCACCTGTGTCTCCTCTTCTTCCACCCCCCAAAAACACTGATGACATTTTGTACCACATACCATTGCGTTGTGACAAATTAATAGATCGTTTTGTTTTCTGCAGGAAAACTGAAGACTTTTATAACAAAACCTCCAGTGTCAAAATGAATACAGGTATGCTGTTTCTGTGAGATTTTTCTTTACTTTTCTATCTTCTATATATATATCTTTTAGCAAACTAGGGGCCAACTTATTAAATGTTCATGCACAAATTACACTAAACTGATATTGAAATTAAACTAAATAGTATGTTTGTATATGTATATTTATATGTGCCACATACATATATAAACATGTATATATATTTTATATGTATATATATATGAAATATGCATGTTTATATGTATATAAATATATATAAAATTGTACAATGCATATATATGTTCTGCAGCACAACGGCATACATAACAGTCAAGGGAAAATAGCATCCCTTTATCTTTGGAAAACAGTACTATAATGCTTCCTTTTCTGTAAATATCCTATTATCATGGTATATTATTAGGTGGGTTTATATATAAAAAGAGGTTGCTATTTAATAAATTAGTGGCTATACTGGATCACAAATTGAATATGAGCCAACAATGTGATGCAGTTTTAAAATAGGCTGGGGTGTATTAACAGGAGACGTGTAAGACACAGGAAGTAATTGTTCTGCTCTACTTGGCATTGGTGAGGCCTCCGCTGAAGTTGTGTGTCCAGTTTTTGGGCACCACACTTTTAGAAAGATGTGGACAAATTGGAGAGAATCCAGAGGACAGCAACAAAAATTATAAAAGTTTTTTTAAATAATATGGTCTGTGAGGAAAGGTTAAAAAAGGCATGTTTAGTCTTGAGAAAACAGGACTGTGTGGGGGACCTGGTAACAGTCTTCAGATATGTTATGGGCTGTTATAAAGATGGCAGTGATCAATTATTCTCCACGTCCACTGAAGGCAGGACAATAAGTAAGCAAAATTAATCTTCAGCAAGGGAGATCTAGGTTAGATTTGAGGAAAAACTATCTATAAGGATAAATAAGTACTGTTGTAAAATCTCTGTCATTGAAGGATTTTAAGAATAGGTTAAAGAAACACGTGTCAGGGACTGTCTAGCTTAGTGGTGGGCAACCTGCGGTCCATGGGTGCACGCACCCCAGTAGGGTAATCCGCTGGCAGGCCGCGAGACAGTTTGTTTACATTGACCGTCCACAGGCACAGCCACCCACAGCTCCCAGTGGCCGCGGTTCACCATTCCCGGCCAATGGGAGCTGAGGGAAGTGGCGCAGGCTGTAGGGATGTGGATTACCCTGAAAGGCCGCAGGTTGCCCACAACTGGTCTAGTCTCCACACAGTGGGATGGATACTAGATGATCTCTCGAGGTCTTTTCCAATCCTGTATTTCTATGATTCTAATTACATTATCTTTCAGACTGCTGTGACAGAAATGTAAAATCTGGTCTTAACCAAAACACAAATTGTAGAATGTTTGTTTGCTTTATGGCCTATTACAAAGTACAAATTAAAACTGTAGCTTGATCCTACAGTATTGAAGTCAATGGGAGTTATGCCACTGACTTTAAATAGGGTCTGGATTGACCTGTGCAGTAGACAAGTAAAATTCTGGCCCCACTGAAGTCAATGGCAAAATTTATAGTTACTTCAATGGGGCCATGATTTCACCCAATGTGTACATAAATAACTAATACCACAACCTCAGGTTTACTCTGAGCTATTATAGTAGAGATAGTGGATTCTCTGAACACAATAATAAGCAGCATGAGCAAATCAGCTCAAGTAACTTTTTATTCATCTGAAGCTTGTATTGTTTTGTATTCAGTAACTGGTGGGTCACACAAGAGTTTAATAAGGAAGACACTATTTATTGTAATGATATTCAGAATTTCTCTGCCCAGTTTTATACTTGTTTATTTGTGAGAGCTGAAGTTACAGTATACATTTTTATCCATATATTTATATTTTTTGAAATTAGGGTAGTTATGAAGCACTCCTTAGCTGATGGAATTATGATGTGAGAGGTAACTCAGCTAATCATTATCACACATATGATTACAATTCAATTGCATATTGCAGTCTCATGGGTTCAAATCTAGTAAATACTATTTTGTACATGTCTCTCCTTTTAAAATGTCACATTTCATTGCTCTAATATCACAAATGTGAATTACAGCCTCGTCGTGACATCATAGCTGACATATGGGTTAATTGTTCTAACTTCCAGTGAGGTTTTTGCTACAGGTTTCAATGTAGTTGAATTCCTTTTGTTGTGGCCTTTAATTCTAATGCCTCCAGAGCAGACTTTGATAACTACCTACTGAAACCCCCTAGGATTGCCTAAACAAACATGTCATCATGAACTTACACTGAACTTACACCTATTGCACATTTACAAATCCAGGAGCACATCACTTACTTGTGAACATCTATAGCAATTGTCCACAATTACCAGTTCCACTAAAAGAAGAAATTACCCAGTGTGACGGGTCAGCTGTCCCTCACTGGCTGGCAAAGGATTAATAGCAGCCCTTAGAGTGTCTGTGCAGAACCCAGCCAACCAGACAAAGGCTTAGAAGCAGCCAATCAGGGCCAGGCTGGGCCCTATAAGAAGGGCTGCAGGGCAGAGAGGAGCTGAGGGAAAAGGACTGGTTGTCTGTAGAGAGAAGTACCTGGGACAGAGCAGTGCTGGGCAGGGTCAGGGGAGCAAGCGGAGCTCCAGCTGGCTCTCAGACTGAGGCCTTGATACAGGGGGCGAGTAGGTGCTGGGGCTACAGGGAAGTGGCCCAGGGAAAGCAGGTAATGGCAGAGAGGGGAAGGAAAGGCAGTGAGCGGCTGCCAGCTATAGGGTCCCTGGGTTGGGGCCCAGAGTAGCGGGCAGGCCTGGCCCTCCACCTTTGCCTCACTGTCCGCTGAGGGAAGTGGCCAGCCAAAGGACTACAGTTTTCCCCTGAGCGAGGGGCTGAACTAGGGGCTGCAGTTCGCCACTGCCGAGAGAGGCCAGGTGAAAGACTGCCGGTTCCCCCGGGAAGGGAGGAGACAACGGAGCTGAGGAACAGCCGGAGGGCTGTGCCCTGAAGAGGACACTGCGGTCCAGGAGTGACGCAGGTCCCCACAGACAGCAGAGATGGTGGAGAAGCAGTGATGGAGAGTGAGACACCACAAGAGGTGAGCACCCTGCTGATGGACAGAACTAATTCCTGGAGCAACCAGAAGGAGGTGCTACGGTGGTGAGCACGACCCATTACACCCAAATAAAGTAATATTTCAAATTTAGTTCTATTGATGTAGTCTGCAACGCCATGCAAAAACCAAGATAGATTAAGCATAAGTATTGAGAGTTATTCCTGGCGTAGCACCAGGAGTAGAAAACTGAGACGGCACTTTCACTAAACATGAGAGCGGTTGAGATAAGCGATACTCAGCATAGTGTACTTGGTTACACAGAGCTTCCCGACCTTCCTACACATGGTACCCTGAGTGCTGTTAAATTAAAATAATAGTGCAGCGACCATCTTGGATCTGTGGATTTACTAATGCTTCATAGCAGGAGTCTGTGCATGTACACAGCTGTAGGTATTAGGTACTACAGAATTGTCACCGGTGTCTAGTAAAAACTGGGTCATTCCACAAACTACTGGTCTACTTGAAGAATAAATGGGTCCCCTGTAGCTCTGGTGAATCCTGTAAAGTCATTAGATGGGCAAATTAAGCTTAAAAAAAAGAAAAAGTAGAATCTTCCAGTCCAGTGTCCCCTGTGGATGTAGACTTGGCAGGCCATCTCAGCCAGAAGCTATATTAGTCTGCAAAGTGTGTGTTCAGTTTTCACTTTCTAATGGATGGAAGGGTTTGTTTGTTTGTTTATGTTTTTTGTATTTGATACTAATTGTTTATCAAATGCTAGACGGGCAACTTCCCAAATTTAACAGCTAAAGGCAACAAAACATTTTTGTAAAAAGCAAAGAAATAAACAAGTTGTAGGGGGAGATTTTCAAAGGCACAAAGGGGAGTTACACACACAATTCTCATTGGTTTTCAAAGTCCTCCATAATGTATAGAGAGAAAAATATCTACACCTGTGCCACCACTTGTATTAGCTGCCCCACTTCTGGGGCTAGCAGTTGGTGCAATTCACTTAGACTCAGTCTCGCTAACCACTCTCACAGATCCCCAAGTGCATATCTGAGTTCCTTATAGGACAAGATAGCATTCCACCCTTAACCTCCAATCATATGCTCCTTGTGACCACTCTTGCACCTCTCCATGATGGATTTATTACAGGTTTACAAAACCTGAGAAGCTCGTATAAATCAAATGGTCCTAAACCAACTCCTGCTCACAAGGCATAAAAGAAACTTACAGTTCTCTCCCATGAACTGTCCTCCTCTCACCCCTTGTTTTATCATCCTTTTAAACCCACTTTCAGATTCACATCCTTACACAATTGTTTTACCTGTTTTATCTACCTACTGCTTCTAGATTATTTATAAGTGATCGCTCACTATGTTATCTAGGGGGATAAATACTTATCTGTGTTCATTAGATTGCAATCTTCCCAGTGCAAGGACATAATTTTATATTGTGCCTATTAAGTCAGGTGCAGACCTATGGCACTATATTGATAATAATAGGATTGTGATAAACTCTGAAAATTGGAAACAATATAGGATCGAGATCTATATAGGCGAAACAAAAGATATTTAAAAATAATTGCATACAAAATTGCATGCAGTGTTATTTTTAATTTATTTGTTTTGTCATACTGGACTAAAAAGAAGTTAAGTAGCGTTCAGAGTTCACGTGAAATCTGCGGAAGAGAGAATTCTTCCTAGATGGAAGTAATTGCATTGTTACTTCACCTGTATTTAAGACAAATAAATAGTTGTGTTTTTTTAAATTCACAAGTCAGCTACTCAGTAACTTCTCAAAATGCTTACCAACTGCTTAACACGTAGGGTGGGATTATTCAAAGTGTTCAGCATTGATAACAATCCCACTGACTTCAACAGGAACTTAGTTAAGGCACCACTGAATGCCCTAGAAAATCCCACCCATCATTATAATAATGGCCAAGCACGTCAGAATGTGTGACTATAGGCTGTGAGAAACTGAGCGAGCATTTTCTCTCTTTTTATGTTCTGTGAAGACTGGAACAAAATAGCTGCAAGAGAGAGATCCTGGATATGTTGCCTCAGAACAAGGTTTTCATATGGGCAACACTCTCTTCTGATTATGGCATATCTGTGTAAAGCTGAGAACATCTCCATGTTCCCCAGAGTAGTGTGCTAATAGAATGTGTGCTTTCTTAGAATGTGTACCACACTAAGCAGGAGCGATCAGAAGAATATTAATGATAACTTAAAATGTATGAAGTGCTTTTCATCTAAAGATCTCTAAGCGCTTTAAAAATGTGGATAAGCGTCTTTATCCTCATACGAGAGAGATGAGGTGAGTGAGGTAATATCTTTTATTGGACCAGCTTCTGTTGGTGAGAGAGACAAGCTTTAGAACCACACGCAATTGTTCTTCAGATCTGCAAAAGGAACTCCCAGTGTCGCAGCAAAATGCAAGATGGAACAGGTTGTTTAGCATAAGTAGTTAGCACACATTTTTAGGGGCCATTCAAAGGAGAGTGGCCTGTTAACACCTCTCCAGTCATAGGACAAAAAGAGGGGGATAGTGTGTCACAGATTGTTGTAATAAGCCATAAATTCAGTGTCTCTTTTCAGTCCATGACTTTTGTTGCCTAGCAGAGTAATGAATTTAAGCTCCCAGGCTTATCCTTTGAAAGTGTTGTGAAGGTTTCCTTTGAGGATGAGGACTGAGAAGTCAGATATAGAGTAATCGCTTTGTGAAAAGTGTTCACCAACAGGCAATAGGGTGTTTTGGTCTTTTATCATTTTCTATGTGAGTTCATTCAAGAGCATAGTGATTGTCTGGTTTCACCCACATAGTTGTTATTGGGGCATGTAGTGCACTGGATGAGGTACACCACATGTTGTGATAGGTATGTGTAGGACCCATGGATGTTGAAAGGTGTGTTGTAGGTAGAGTTGCCAGGTTTTCAACTGGAGCACCCGGTTGAAAAGGGACCCTGGTGCCTCCGGGTAGCACCACTGACCAGGCCATTAAAAGTCCATTTGCGGCGCAGCGGGGCTGACAGGCTTCCCTGCCCAGCTCTGGTGGCTCCCGGAAGCAGCGACATGTCTCTCCAGCCAATGGGAGCTGCAGGGCAGCGCCTGTGGGAAGGGGCAGTGCGGAGAGCCTCCCTGGCCGCCCATCCACCTAGGAGCCAGAGGGACAGGTCGCTGCTTCCAGGAGCTGCCTGAGGTAAGTGCTGCCCAGAGCCTGCACCCCTCACCCCCTCTTGCACCCAAACTCCCTACTGGAGCCCTCACCCCCTCTTGCACCCAAACTCCCTACTGGAGCCCCCACTCCCTCCCGTACCCCAACCCCCGCCGCAGCCCAGAGTCCCTCCCACATTTTGAACCCCTCAGCCCAACACCCCAGCCTGGAGTCCCCTCCTGCACCCCGTACCCCTCATCCTCGGCCCCACCTCAAGCTGAAGCCCTCACCCCCTCCCGCACCCCAACCCGCTGTACCAACCCAGTGAAAATGAGCTAGTGAGTGAGGGTGGGGCGAGTGAGCGATGGAGGGAGGGAGGGTGATGTGAGTGGGGACGGGGCCTCAGGGAAGGGGTTGGGCAGGGGGCAGGGCAAAGGTGTTCAGTTTTCTGCAATTAGAAAGTTAGTAACTCTAGTTGTGGGGCGTGCTGATCATTGTAGCAATGGAAATATGTCTGCAGGTTTTGGATCTGTTGTTCCGACAGGGTCTGCTGATGCTTTGAGTTGGTGTGTCCTGCTCTGAGGGGAGCTTGCTTCTAACGATGAACGTGGAGAAGTTGAGGGATTGTTTGAAGGCTTGACGTGGGCGTTCAGGAAAGATTTCTTTCAGCTTGGGGTGAAATCTTACCCTAAGAAAGCAAAGACTGAACCGCTGTGGATTTACAGAGTGAATAAACATACATATCACATATTTCATAGCAGTATGCAAATGTTAATATTGTCTTTTGGCACAGATGGATAATGAATGGTCTAAGTTAATTTGCAAAAACAAATCCTTGGTGTCCACCCATAAATATTTTAGTCAGGAGTTTTACAGAGATAATATGTGTGGTAAATGCATCTAATTTTAAAATGATTGAACGAGTCAACTGCTAGCAAATGAAGCACATAAAAAGCAGCCAAGGAAAGAGACTACACAATTCTGGAAGGCTGCAAAACATAGGTGCATTAACTTTATTAATGCAAGTCATCCCATGATGTACCTCCTAGCAATTTATCCAATTTGTTTGGGAGACAAGAACAGAAATACTTGGTCCCTGTAGAGTCTCTGACTCGGTCATAAAGTCACTTTTGGTTAAATGAAGGAAATTATATTATCTTGATCCTCTAAGTCAGCCCTCTTCTACAGAACTTAATAATAATTATTTCACTAGGCACTGTACAGAGTAATAGACAGTGTCTACCCCAAAAAGCTCAAGATCTAAATAGACAAGAAAAACCAAGGGGAGGGGAGAGGGATGCAACATACTCGTAGAGTAAACAGAGTGATGGCTGGCAAATGTCATGTTAGGGCCACTATTTTGGGGAGAGAAGGTTGGTGGGACTTGGGTTTCTTTTCTTTTTAATTCTTTGGGTAGATGATTAGTAAGGGAGGATTAGCTAAACAGAAAAGCAAAGGAAAGGAGGGAGGTTTAAGAAGGGGAGAAGAGGGAGGGAGGGAAGGAGGGGAGCACTCAGGGCAGGTACAGTAAGACTGAGATGAAGAGACTGTGGGTGAGGGGCTGGAACAGTCAATGTCCAGAGCAAAAACTGTTGAAAACAGTCTGATAATATCATCAATATCCAACAGTTCCTTCTACAGAACCTGCTGCCACTGCTTCTGTGTCTGCTCCTGCCAGCCATTGTTTCTCTGGCCCTCAGTGGCTGGCTTCTGTCTAGAATTTCTTTCTTTCCACAGCCCGTATGACTCAGGAAAGGGGGATGCAACATGGGTCCTAGTGTTCCCAGAGGAAAGTGAGGGCCATCCTTGCACAGATCTAGACAAGGGAGATAGCCGCCAGCTATCTTTCATTCTCCTTTCCCCCTTCCCCAAAGTTGTAATACCTATTGAAGCTGGTTATTCGTCTGCTCCTCTTTCAATGGGAGTGGCATGTTCAGAGGGCTTGCAAGAGTCTATGATAACATCTCATCAAAATATAGCTCCTGATCAAAGCTAAGCATGCTATTCAGCGAACAGGTTATTCAGTTATGAATTACTAATGTTTATGCTGTGTTAGTGTCTAGAAGCCTAATCAGAATCAGGGCCCCATTATGTAGGCATTGTAGAAACACATGAGAAGACATGATTGCTACACCTAACGGATTTATAAGAAAACAAGAGACATGAAGGATTGAGGAGATGGAAATTTTATATATAAACAAAATATATGTGGGTATAATTTTATACACATATAAACATTTTAAATAGGTGTATATATGTATCAGATATCCTTATTTGCCCCTCAACATAGCAGTTAAGTAGTATGGGGGTTACAGCAGACATGGGTAATCAATCAATGAATTAAGACCATCTTACTGTTTGTGAGTTAACTACAAAGAGACTACTTCTTCTCATCCCAAAGCATCTTTACAGATTTGGGGAGCAGTACAGTATCACTGTTCATTCCTGTCCATGGCTTGTTCCTCCTTTAAACCCAGCCAGATCATGTCTTTTTGTGTACAGAGTCCCACCATTCAGTCAGTGTTCGGCCTCTAGGTCTGACTGACCTTTGTTGAATTTTCATTATTTTCTTTGGCATCCTATCATCTGTTTGTTTTCTACAGTGTCCCCACCATTGTAATCTTTTTCACTGCAGCCAATCCTGTGCTGTGATTTCACATCCTACTCTGGTTCTAACTTCTTCATTTGTCTTCAAATCATTTCACATTTTACCTGCCATCTTTCGAAAAGCTCTCATCTCTACCACCTCCAACCTTCTGATGTCTGTTTCAGTCCATACAATAATACGGTTAGTACACTGGTTTGATAAATTTTCAGTTTGGTATCAAACAAAGGATTTTATCAGTCCATAATTTCATCAATTCCTGAACAGTACTTGTAGCTAAAGCACATCTCCATTTAACCTCATCCTTGATGGAACTGTCAGCACTGATCAAGCTTCCTAGATACTCATAAGATTTTACTTGTTCTACAACTTCACTGCTGCTGCATTTCAACACTTTTCCAAGATACAACCACTTTGTCCTCTTGCCATTTATTGTAAATCTAAGTTGACTGCACCAATCGTGTATGTGAAATCGTGTACGTGTTCGTCTACATCAAATCGTGGACGTCAACGAATGGCTACACAGGTGGTGTCGGAGAGAAGGCTTTGGATTCTTTGACCATGGGATGGTGTTCCAAGAAGGAGGAGTGCTAGGCAGAGCCGGGTTCCACCTAACAAAGAGAGGGAAGAGCACCTTCCCAAGCAGGCTGGCTAATCTAGTGAGGATATGTAGGAGGTTGGAGTTGATGATCATGATGGTCCAGTCTTGCCTTAAAGTCTATGAGTGTAAGTTATACAAGGAATGTATTTGGGATAGTATTTCTTGAAATTATAATAGTGAAATATTTGTTCAGAATGACATATTGTAATTATTTGCTGAGTTGACTTTGGCTTGTAGATGCAGTGGTCCAACCTGCCTCATTCTCATGCAGTGTCAGCAGCATTGTGTTTCCCTACTCTTCCATACCAAGGAAAAAAATAGCAATTTTTGTCACTTGTGTTTAAAATATTCTATATAGATCCAAAGTACACAACAAAAACACTGTCATGTAATAAAACATAAGCCTGTCTTGTGAATATGCCTTTCTTATGTGTACAATAAAATGGCTTTACAGTGGCTTCACAAGTATTATGCAGCTTTTAATCCTTCATCTTGATTAACTATTTATTGTGCATTATTAGCTATACATAAGGCTAAGATTTTGTCAATTTTTAGTAAAAGTCATGGGCAGGATGTGGGCAATAAACAATATATCACGGAAGCCTGAGCCCCTCGGTATGGGGCTAAAGTCATGGAGATCACATAAAATCACAGAATCCATGGCCTCCCTGACCAACTCGAAGCCTTAGTTCCTCATGAGCAGCCCTTCTGGCACCAGAATGCTCACATTGTCACAATGTATTAAGTACTGAATACTTACCATATTAGATACTCTGAGCTCCTGAAACCTACAGTGTAGTCTGCTAATCTGTGGGTTTTATAAACAAACAACTATCAGCAGCAATTCCTACCTGCACGTGTATTTTGATGTATGTTTGGCATATCTCACACCATATAATATGTTGCATGTGCTTGCTTCCTTTGTCTTGGGCCCGTGTCTATATCGTTTTGTGCTTCCAGATAGCGGTGGCTGTGCTCGCAAACGTGCTGCAATGTCTGTCACATTAACAGCTGTGAAGAGAGTCCAAAGTTCTCCAAACCTATTGGCTGCAGGTATAACTAACCAGTGGGATACCACCCTTGAATGGCTTTGTGTAACATTATAGGTTTCTGTAGAATTAGTCTGCCAGGAGGGTAATGAAAATGGCTACTCCACTGGCAAGGTCTGATTTATATAGTTTTATGATGCTGAAATCTCTGAACATATTTTGTTTCTGAAGATGTAATCTTACTTTTCCTCTGGCTATATGTAGTGGACATAGAAGGATAGGTGAAACCTCCTGGGAAATTTTGAAAAGCTATTTTAATTAAAAAAAAAATTAAATCTTACCTCTGTGATAAGTATTTTGGGTATTTTCCCTTTCTTCGCACCAGCCGCCTCTTAGTCCCTATTTTGTTAATAGGAGAACTTGCATGAAAACTGGGGTTTGTTTCTTAAAATCTCAGCGACTTCTTGATTATCACTACACAAAGGTTTCCCCCCTCCCCCGCTCTCCTGCTGGTAATAGCTCACCTTACCTGATCACTCTCGTTACAGTGTGTATGGTAACACCCATTGTTTCATGTTCTCTGTGTACATAAATCTCCCCACTGTATTTTCCACTGAATGCATCCGATGAAGTGAGCTGTAGCTCACGAAAGCGTATGCTCAAATAAATTTGTTAGTCTCTAAAGTGCCACAAGTACCCCTTTTCTTTTTGTGGATACAGACTAACACGGCTGCTACTCTAAAATTCTATTAAAGTTATAATTCTCTGGTCCTGATGTTTCAACCAGTTTGAGACTATTGTGCTATCACAAATGGAAGATTATAATTTCAGTTGTGAAATAAGCAATAGGAGCCAAATTAACTTTCATAAAACAAAAATCCTATTTTCAAGAAAATATGCAATAGAGGCAAAACTATTTCTTAATTAGAGGACTATATTGACAGCTAGTTTAAGGAAGTAAAACTTGAATGCATATCTGTTGGCCATATTCAAGGGGACTTAAATCATAGTATAAATTACATGCTAGGTGTAAATAGGGCAGAAAACCTATGTGATTACCTTACACCAATTTGGCATTCACTGGCTGTGCCAAACAAGTGTAATACACAAAGAAGGCAGAAGAGTGAAGGAATGAGAGGTCTAAAACGAACCTTCAGCCAGACCACCATTTTATTTACTCCAGTGTTTCATTGTATCCTTGTGGTCATTCAACTAGAAAAAATCCTCAAAAACCTTGAGGGTAGAACTGTAAACATTCTTCACAGAATGAGTGCAAAATTTCTCACAACACCTAGGAGTTTATCATAAGATATACTGATGTTTTCAACAGATTTTCAAAGGAAGTAACTTCCACACTTTGTCACCAAAATAATACTACTATAGCAATTACAATATATCTCATCCTGAATGCATATTAGCACATTCAGTTGAAGCGTCTCCATCTGCACAGCTCTGGTTAAAGGGCTGTCAGAAAGTGTAAACCTCTCTATTTAGAGATAAAATTTCACTCCTGGCTGAAACTTGCTATGCCAACTGTCAGCCTGCCAGGTTTTCTGGAGTGTTTAAAATGCACAAAAGACAAAGAACAGTCATTTTAGAACATTTCTACAATTCAGATGCACAAACAGCTTTTGGTATTTTTAATGTTATGTTTATAGATGTTCTAAATTGTGGACTAGCTCAAAAAATAAATACGAAATAGGAAAAGTTTATTTTTGAAAATTTCACAAGAAGTCCAGATGTGAACATCTAATCCACAAGGACAAGAATCTAGTTGAAATGAGTGGGACTACTTTAAAATAAGATGGTACTCAGTGTGAATAAGGGTAGTAGAATTTGGCTTTTAGTAGGTTATTTTGTGTGTAACCATTATAGACTTCATAAAATGCATATTATTGGCCTGATATTCCAAAACACCTCTTGCAAAGTCAGTATGGTTTATCATGTAAGCCTGCAAACTGAGACTTTTAAAAGGTCTTGTTTACTGTATTTAATAGTCCATAAAGGTAGTGATGGTCCACAGTGCCAATCCTTATTTAGATAATTTTGGTTAGTGGATTATTAACCTAGTGGATTGGATTGTTGCACATGAAGAATCCGTATGAATTTTTGCCAAAGGAAAAAGAATTCCATACATGTGCATAACTTTTTCCAAATTAGTCCACCTTTAGATCATCTAATAATCACACACCCAAACATACCCCATGCCAATATACTGTTTACATGGACAGAATTTCTGTCTTTTTCTTTGCCAAACACTCTAGAGACATCCTGCAGATTCCCACATTCTGGCACCATCCAAAAATCTCACATCACCCATGTATGGCCTCCTTGTTTTTGAATGAAGCCTCTCCATACCCTCTCAAAGTAGTGTCATTTCTCCTGGTATCTAGATTTAAGAAGACAATAAATTATAGAGTTTACTGAAAAACCAGGCAACAATATTGTTTGTTTTGTTCCTTGTCTGATGTAGCAGTGATTTAAATAACCACAATGTAGTAATTGTCACAGCACAATGTAATCCTTGATAAAATGTAATTTTGTTGAGCAATAAACATTGGGCATTTACAGTGCAATATTCCGAGGTGTATATATAGGTAACAGAGGGCAAGTTGTGAGTATGTAATTTCAATAAAACAGTTAGTACCTATTATATCGATCTTTTCCAACTGTGCAACATCAGAGAAAATTTATTAGAAACATAGTTTTTTCTGTATAGTGTAAACATGCTCTTCTGAGACTATAACAATTACTGTTGAGCTTCCTTAAATTAGATTAATTTCTACACATAGAATTACATCAACTCCTTTAAAATGGTTGATGAAATTATCTTTAATTCAACACAAAGAAGATTCAGTGGTGATGCATTTTGAAAATATTCTTGCATACTGAAGCATAGGCAATTAAAGTTGTGAGGAAAAAAGAATGATGATAGATATAGAGATAGATACAGAGAGAGAGAGAGAGAGAGAGAGCTTAAAATCAATTTCTCTATGACAAGGTTAGTTTAACTGTGGTGGAGGCTCACTGAGTGTGTGACCTCATGGCTAAATTCTCTTGGTAGCAGCAGCTGCTGCAGACTTTAAAAAGCACCATCGCTATTATCCTTGAGTTTCCATTAGATTCTCTCAGATTCCTTTATTTAATTAGCCCAGTACTCAGAATGATTCAATATTGTTAGGATCGGTGGTTTTGATTATTAAGAAAATGACTTCATTTGGTAAGACAATATGGATCAAATTCTGACCAAGTTACACTACACACCCCTAGTGACATCGCTGGGCCAGCGTGGGTATAAATGGGTACAGAATTTGACACTATATACACAGAACAATAACAGACACATCCATCAAAACATCACCCAACCTACTACAATTTGATCAAAATTGCTGTCTTTTTAAAAAAATATATGTTCTTATCAAAGTATACTGTGAGCCTAGTCCTACAATCCTTGCATATGTTAAAATCTCCCCAAAATCAATATGAGGTCTGAGTGTGCAAGGAATGTAGAACCAGGTCCAGTGTCACAAGCAGCATACTGTTCCATCACCAGAAACGCTGACAGAATTGCCTACAGTATTTTAATTTCCTGCACACACTAACTTGGCTATTTCTTTTTTAGGACCTGATTCTCAGTCTCCAGATTCAGGTAAATAAAACATGATTTTTTTTATGTATAAGTCTACTGGTATTGTACATGTATGAATTATAGCAATCTTCCATTTATATAGCATTATGCATTTAAATGGATCCCAGTGGACCTTACAAACTTTACTGATTTTTGCAAACTATCTCAGGTGAAACCTGTGACTGAGATCCTCCAGCAGACAACCACCAGTCCAAAGTGACATCAGGGCTTCCAGGACAATTTTGTCCAACAGTTAGTTAGATATCATATATGCCATACAATCTGTTTTGTTCCTGTTTCTATGGGATGCGTAATACAGAATGCTTACTAGTAAGTTCAGTAAGTGCGGCCACCTCTAGACTGAAATGCAGCAATGTTTTAACAATGCATCACAACAGATCAGGACAGAAAGTGATAAATGTCTTATCAAACTGAAATTATAGGGGAGGAATGCAGGGAGGAATTTAGCTAGAATACTGAGTCTAACACCTACTCTTAAAGAAAGTGCTACTGAATCTTTAATAATTACAAGTGATTAAAACCTCAAGTTTATGTCTCATGCAAAAGATAGCATTTCCAGCAGCACAGTAGTGTAATACAGTAGTATTGGCTAAAAACTGACTTAGATAGAAGGATACAACCTACTGATTCGCCATCATGCATTCCAATGGCACTGAAGATTTCTTTTGATGTCTCCTGTGCAAATACAGAGAATACATATCCCAATCATTACCCTGAGAACCCTGCTTGCATATTGTATTCCTTTTCCCCACCCTCATCTTATCTTCCAGGCTATAAGATATTCAGGTCAGGAATGTGTCTTCATTTATATTTGGACAATAACTAGACTATGAGGAACAGAACTCTGAGAATAGAGGGTTCTTCAGTCTAAAAAGACAAAGGTATAACAACAGGATCCAATGACTGGAAGTTGGAAGACAGATTCAGATTATTGGAACAATTGACCATCACTGGAACTCTTTAAATATAGATGAGATGCTTTTCTAAAAAGGTATTCTAGTTCAACCAAAGCTATTGTACTTGAAGCAAGAATGAATGAAAGTCCTATAGCCTGAGTTATGCAGGAGGTCAGACTAGATGGTCACAATGGTCCCTTCTGGCCTTAAAATCTATGTGTCTATGAATCCATGAATATTTGTGGGAGCTATCAGAATATAAGTAAAATAATAACAATATTGATCTAGGCTGATCTAGCTGACAAAATCACAGCTTGAGAAGTTGTAGCTTCAGGCTTATCCATTTAACTCTCCTTTTGATGTATAGATTGTCAACAGTAGTAATTCTAGCTACTGACTAGAAAGTTGTCATTTCAACAGTTTGTTCAATAGGTAGATTTATTATGGTAACATGGATACATAGGGACTGTTTACCAAAAATATGTTTTGATTTTTTTCTTCACAAAAGCTTGGACATCTTACAATGATGGCAGTAGAGAAACATTGAATGGTGATGCTAGTAGTTCATCTCTTGCAGCAAAAGGCTTTAGAAGTGTCCGGCCAAATCTACAAGAAAAGAGGTCACCAACTCAGGTAAACCTTCACACACACAGTTTCATCCTTTGGTATTAAGTATAAGTGTTAGCTTATGAGTGCATTACATGCAGGTGTGAAGCCCTAGAGTGAATTATCCAGATGTGTTCTTGGTAGCACCTGCACCTGTTATTATGTGTTGTATTATCTGTTTTTGCTGTACACATAAACATACACTATACATGACACAAGTCTGCTGATTCAGTAACACAACAAACTACTTTCAAAGAACAAGGCTGTAAGCAAATAAAAATAGGCCAGGTTCAATCAAAAACCTTATATAATTGTATTCGGACTTCGAAGGGTATTGATTAATATTTTACACTTCAGAGAAATACTTTCTTTATGGAATAAATAATAATTGATTATAAAGTTGAATTAGATTAATTTAAGAATAACCAGAAGTACTGTTCTTCAGCTAACTTTGCTAAACTATATAACAATTATAGAAAATGCCATGAAACAATATGCCTTAATTCAGAAACATACTTATAATAGTATTTGCATTACTATTTTAATCCAAAAGTTTTAAAAGTGTGTGTGTGTGTAATATGTATGTATGTTACTCATAAATAGTAGCTTGTTAGCTAAAATACATGTTGTATGTTGAGTACATTTTATGAACTATTTAAGTCTCTGTAAAATTTGCTGATAATTCTCAAACCGTAGTGTTGGTGCAAAATAGAATATATTTGATATTATGGACCCAGTTTGGATCACAATTCACTCTTTCCATTAACAAATGGAATCTGTGATTTCCTAGACATCAGAATATAATATTATCATCAGGTGCAATGCAGTACCTGATCCAGAGTCTTTCCATTGTATTGAATGGAGTTTGGATCAGGCCCTTGTTCTTTTGTTTAAAGTTAGGAGTCTAACTCAAGTTATTTCTCCTGCTAACATTTACTTTCTCTCTGTTTCTTCTTCAATGTTATTTTGCTGTGTGTGGATGCTTTTGGCAAATAAGGCACCCCTGCCACCCCCTAGAAAAGAAAGTTTTTGTAGATCTGGAATAACTAATCACATGAAGGATGAAATTACTTTTCAGTCAATAACGACCAAGCCAACTAAAAAACTCCCCTCAGATACTGTCTACTGTACTAACAAGGAGGCTATCCAGAGGACAATGTATTCTAAAAAATCTAACACAAGTGTGTCCTATGCACAAAGAATCACTAAACCACTGCCCTCAGTCTCCAACACAAGCACAAAAGCAGTAGCTGGCATTAGAGCTACTCTTCATCAAGGCCACAGACAAGCATCTCAAAAACGCAGAGTTTCTACCTTGAAATTAACCCGGACACAAGACTCACTGAGTAATGTTCCTCGTAATACACAGCAGCAGCCCAAGTCTAATGAAGTGCCAACGTTTCCACAAACGCCTGTCTCACCTACCTGTAACCCTGTGCCTGAGATACACACAGCATCTCTTTCCATTCAGATAGCTCCCCTCCTTGACAATAAAGCAGAGCCTGAAATCCAAGAACATCCACCTAGGCTTTTTCCAGAAAATCCACAGATGTCTCCAAAAGATGTGGGACAAAAGTCTACAGCTCCTTCTTCTGCACAGTCCACAGAATGCAATGTGGTATATTAAACTTTTCCATCTTTTGTTTTAGATCTTTCCTGAATCACTTAACACTTTTCTAGTTAGTATACTCACATTACCATGATTACAGCTTGTGTTTTCTGGGTAAAACTACCTGTTGCACTATTCAAAGTGGGGCTCCACTCTTGATTGGCCCTTAGGCACTCCCATAATAAATGTAATTAATAATTATATTAGAGGTGCACCTCCTAAGTGGTACTGCTTGCTGGGATCCTCCTTTTGAAAGGTAGTATGCTGCCACTAGTGCTGGAAGGAAGTGCTGGGAACTGGCTCCTGGTGCATCTTTGAAAAGATGTCACTAGGATTCCTATAAGTGCAGCTCTGCCAATGTTCTGGTATGACACCACTCCACCAAGTCGTCCTCCTCTGGGACCAGCTAGGGCTTCCAGCAATGCTGATTTTCTGTACTCACCAGCTCCTGGCAACCAAATTACAGCTGCCCTATGCACAAGAGATGGGTGGGAAGGGAAAGATTATTTGTGCCATCTGCCTCCTCTGTGCAGGACGAGACATGACATGGCCCTACATATTCTAAGTTGCGCATTTTCCGAATTGCTCTTTGTTTATTGAGGGTGAAATTCTCTCAAACCCACATGGATCCCAGCTCCAATTAGCATGCATGGGAGTTTCAAATGGCAAGAGCCAGGATATCACAGACGTAAGCACATTTTTGGATGCTAAAAATATAATAATATTGAGATTACTTTTGTAGATCTGAGAGTTTGGACTTTTTTTTTTTAAGTACCTGGTCTAGTGAACCCAGTTTTAGGCTGTCTGGCACACATGAATCCATGTCATGTGCTACAAAACCCAGAAAGGAGATTCTTCTTTCTCTTCTTTTTTTGTTTAAAAAACAAGGGCATAAAACATTTCAGAGTTCTAGTAATCCTCTAAACCTCTTCTTCATTTTGGCAGAACATGGTTTATTAGGGACAAGAAGAGATCTTCCCCAATACCAAACATACGGTATTTTCATTGGACTTTAAATCAGTCAGAATAACTTGACATAACTATCTACAGTACACGATGTACAACGTATATGAGAGTAGATTTCCAATAAATAAAGGGTAACAAGGGAATGTACTCCATGCAATTTTGTTATATATCATTATGATTAGACAGAGGGTGTACTTATTACAGAGTGCACTTATTACTGGTTCATGGGTGAAAAACCTGCAGGTGGAATGTTATTGATTTTATGGCTAAATATCTCCTCCAACCAAACCGCACCCCAAATATTGTTAAAACAGATTATTATGGCTTATGCTGGTTGAATTAGATATATTTCAGCTATACCTGCTATCCACTAGTGAAACCCATTTCAACATTCACAGTGGAAACCATTAAAAACTGTAGATGCACCTCAATTAAAACCCATGATCCAGACATCACTGAATAAAGAATAGTCCAGATCCCAATAATGCAGCTCAGACCCATCTGTGTTAAAAGATTAATTCTCTGTATAGATAAACTTGTGAGGTTTCTAGAAGAAACAAAGGAAATCAACCTTGCACATTATGGACCACATTCATCACTGGTGTAAATCCACTAAAGTCAACAGAGTTACTCCAGGGATTAAAATGGCCCCATATCTTGCCTGCTTGAAGCTCCCAGACAACTCTGTCCTTTTCATCCGTCACAACAATACTACTCTTTGACATTGTCATTTTTTCAGAACTTCGTATTTAACCAGATCTTTGCTTCTGGAAGCACCAAACACCTACACGAGCTGTAGGAGATTTTAAAATAAAAGTTGTATGCAGAATACAGCTCTGTGACATTAAAATAGCAACATTTGAAAACCCTTCTCCTGAGTAGACCCAGCCAAAACAGTGCATGAGGTATAGGACTGATGGGCTCCTGTGGGCTCTCTTGGGCAGAAGTAGTGATCTAACAGATATCATAAACTGCCCTACCAGCCTATGTGAGATTTTGGGGACCTTTGAGAAGAACACATTGTTCTATCCTGGGGAAAGTGTAATTCACCACTCAGATGAGGACTAGGTACACCAGAGAAGTTGTTTTTTTAGTTTTCGAGGGTTTTCTCATGTGTCTACGTTAAGAGACTTAATTAAAGCTTAATATAATCCTCAGCAGGGACTGTTCCAGGAATGCTATGAAACAAAGTCTGTGAGCCATCACAGATGCAGAAGAGTCTACAAGAACAAGCTAGATGTAGTACAAGTCTTTTATAATACATAGTACAGTATTGTCCTTTAACAAATAATAATAATAATAATTAATGATCAAATAGTAAGACCTACAGGATTTAGAATTCCCCATCCCAGTAATTGGTCATCTTCATGCCTGGGACACAGGCAGTTTTTCAACAAGGCAGAATGACCATTTTTTCAGCATAGAATCACTGCCTCCTCACAGTAATGAAAAAAGTGAGGTGTGAATGCCAACATTTTTCTGTTCCATGATTCAGGTCAAAACTGTTGTTTTTTTCAGGATTTGCTGGCATTTGGTAATTTGCCACACAAGTTCTAAAAATATGATTTTCTTTGCTGCCACATTCATGTGGGTATGAGGGAATTGCAGGCAATGTTAGATGCTTGGCTTTGAATGCATCACTCTCACTGCTCTTTTTAGGTAACCTATATGCCTACGATTGTGGTGGCTATGTGAATATGGACTGGATTGTTGGAGGGATATTAGCTTTCTTAAATTGAAGCATTAGGCTTCAACTTTGCCTCTTGGACTGAATGGGGTTAGGCTAGAAAGTGTTTGCTCTTAATGAGTAATAAGTATTAATTAGTACATTGAGTCACCAATACTTCGCTGCTGCAGCTACTGCTGATACCTTATTGCTGATATGTCTAACAGTGTCAGGCTCTGACTTAGTGATTTTTATCCAAGTGAGTAAGTACAGTTTAGGTGACACCAAAAATGAAGAAACAAGTCAGGGACAATAAAGGAAACTGAGCCAGAGCTTTTACCAGCATGTGATATAGCTAAACCTTAGAACTGTAAGAGACAGGAAGGTGTTGAAAACTTTTATCAATTTTATAATCTATATCCAAAAATACCCTCACACAGTGGAATATGCATCAGTGTGGACCATATGAATTATGCCCCTGTACATTTTTCTTCTCACTGTTATGTCGTAGTTGCTCCCACTGTTAAATATCTGATGCATCATATGTATTCATTTAGGTAAATTGAAGAGCCTCGCTTAAACTCGGCGTGCTCTTCAGACAATTAAAAAACATATTACACTAGATAGTCTGTACCCAAGTGATCCATAATAACGTTTGTCCAAAATATAATCACAATTACCCATAATAACTCACCTGCTAAGCACAGTCAGAAAAGATGGACTTTGCAGCATGTCTGAAATTTTAGAAATTGTTCTGGGATTGTTGTTATATATGATGGGCTGACAAAGAATATCAGCATAAAAAGCAGTATTCTTTTATATTGGTTTGATAATTCTACCTTCTTCCTTTTCTGCCTTTTCCTTGCTTCAGTGTGTAACGAGCATGGTCACATACTTACTCCTTCTGAGATTTTTATTAGATTAATACAGTGGTTCTTTAACTTATTTGATCAGGCCCCTCTTCTTCTTTGTGTCTATAGTGTTTATGCACCCCCAAGCATAGCCCCAGTGTGGCCAGCAGCACCACAGAAGTAAGGGAGGCAATGTGAAAGTGACATTTGTCAATATCACTTTTCACAGAGGACTTAGCGTCCCATTGCCACCCTTACTTCTGTGCTACTGCTGCCACCCTGGGGCTGACAGCTAGAGCCCCGCCACCTCCGGGCTGCCTTTCAGTGAGGAGTGGAGGGGTGAGGTGGGAGGAGAGCCCAGGCTGCCTCCAGGTGACAGGACTCCAGCTGTCAGCCCTGGGGCGGCAGGACTCCAGCTGTCCTCTTGCTCCCCACCTCCCAGGTGTGCATGGCCCTTCTGCACGAGCCCCAGCCACTCAGGACGGACAGGCAGAGTTCTTTATTTAAAAAAAAAAACAACCCACATAGCTTTTGGGATACCCACCCGATTGTTTGAGAACTGGTGGACTAATAAATTAATTAATTCCAAAGTCAGAAGGGACCACTTGATCATCTTGTCTGACCTCCTGTATAACACAGGCCATAGAACTTACCCACAATAATTCCTAGAGCAGATCTTTTAGAAAAACATCCAATATTGATTTTAAAATTGTCAGTAATGGAGAATCCTCCCCAACCCATGGATTGTGTTATGCCTTTCCCTGTCAGATTTAAGAGCCCATTACTAAATATTTGTTCCACATGTGTATACTTACAGACTGTAATCAAGTCACCCCTTAACCGTTTCTTTGTTAAGCTAAATAGATATAGCTATAAGACATGTTTTCTAATCTTTTAATCATTCTTGTGGCTCTTCTATGACCCCTCTCCAATTCATCAAAATCCTTCTTGAACTGTGGGCACCAGAACTGAACACAGTATTCCAGTAGCTCTCGCACCAGAGCCAAAGTATAGAGGTCAAATAACCTCTCTGTCCTGCTCAACATTCCCCTGTCTGTGCCTGCAAGGATTTCATTAGCTCTTTTGGCCACAGTATCACATTGGGAGCTTTTGTTCCAGCTGATTATCCACCATGATCCACAATTCTATTTCAGAGCTACTGTTTCCCTGGATAGAGTCCCCCATTCCTGTAATTATGGCTTACATTGTTCTTAGATAAATACATTTACATGTAGCCATATTAAAACACATAATGTTTGCTTGCAACCAGTTTACCAAGTAATCCAGATTACTCTCTACAGTGACCTGTGCTCTTCATTATTTATCACTCCCCCAATTTGTGGGTGTGTAGTTGGACTCCGTAAGCTGTGTGAGTTTCACCAGCTGTATATATGGTACTGCTGTAGAACTGAGGCAAAAGCCAATGTGAGAGATAGTGTAGATCAGTCCCACTCCAGGATATGTTCTGGGAGGCAAGCTGACTTGGATTGCTATGGGAAATTGATGTTAAAAATATACTTATAAAACAATCTATTGGTAAAATCTTGACTCCATTAAAGTCAGTAACAAAACTCCAATTGACTTCAGTGGGGCTAGGATCTCACCCTATGCCTTTTACAACCAGATCCTATGGTGTTATTTTTCAGAGTAGTAACCGTGTTAGTCTGTATCTGCAAAAAGAAAAATGTGGCACCTTAGAGAGTAACAAATTTGGAGTAAATAAATTTGTTAGTCTCTAAGGTGCCACAAGTCCTCCTTTTCTTTTTATGGTGTTGTCACAAGCAAATGTCTGAGAGAGACAAAAACCCCATGCATATGCAGTGCAGCGACATCACTTTAAAAGTTCGATAGACTTGTGGGTTCTACAGGATTTTGAACCATAAAATGCACAAATTCCTTCATACATAGCTCATAGGTGCCATCTTGAAATGGCTTCACACTGGATTAAGTCCACCTGACATGTTTTTGGAGCTTTTTGTGAGCACTAGCATTGTTCTACCATGAGGGAACACATCCTGTATAGCATTGCAAAATTCTACAGTTAGTCTTGTGCATGTGAAGGAGAGTAAAGTGGAGGTGGGCATGGGGCTGGGGTAGTCAATATTTCCTAAGTGATGCCAAATGAGAGAGATAGTGTAGACTAAGTACTGAATACATGTGATGCCACATATGGAAAAGTATCATTGAGTGTAAATAAGAGACAGCCCCATGTTGTCCAAGAGTGATGCACAACAGTTTTGCTGTAAGCCAGAATATGTCAAAGTTTTCTTGTTATGTCTGAACTTTTATTCACACTTCATTTCAAGACTCATTTGCTAGAATTTAAGAGCAAGCAGAAATGTGGTATGACTCACTGAATGACATTTTATAAACACACCTCCTCAGAGAAAGGTTAAACCCCTCAAAAATATATAGCATATAACAAGCAAAGCATTCCAGGGGGCGTAGTAGTGTTTTTTACATTCCTTACTGCTTTCGTCTGGTAGAATATTTTGAAAGATACTGCTGCTCCATAGGATACTGACAAAAAATCTAAGGGGAAAAGCTGTTTAATCCATTTTAATAGGGAACTCAGAATTTCTGAAGACCTGACCTTTGTAGAGAAAGTACGTTACTTATGTCCAACTGTTTACAGGCTAACAGAGAGCAGCAGAGGGAGACAGAAAAAGAGGGTTTATGGTTAAGCATTGAGAGACATTGCTCCAGATTGACAAAGTGTTATGCGTCTCTCACCTGTGAATGTGAAAAGTGTATCCTTGAAGTCCTCAGTTTGTGCCTCAGTCCCTCATTGTTCTATAACTGGTTCAGAAGACTTAAGTGCATAGAGTATGATCTTCAAAAACAAGTTGTCTTATTTGTTTGAATCACACTGAGATCTAATCCCAATGTATAGCTGCATGCTTAGTACCAGTGTCCTGGTAGAATAAAAACTCTTGTGCCCTTTTTTTTCTGGTGAAAACATTTCAAAGCATTATGTAAGTAGGAAAATGAACTTGGAATTCCTAAAAATGTTGCTATATAGTTTCAGAAAATGGAGACATTAATATTTGTTAACCACTGACAATGTAGCAAGCACTGTACAAGACAAGATAGACAGACAGACGGACACTGTAAGCCTGTAATCTCTTTGGGACAGGGACTGAGCAAAAAACAAAGGTAGAGTTATAGTATTTTATTCTCACAGTGTGAAGCTGAACAAATAATTTTATTAAGCCCTGTGGACTGCTCTGTCTCAACTCAGTTGCTTCCACTAACTCTACTAGTTCCCTGTTCCAGCAGCGTCCTATCAATAACAGTGACTCCAGGGAACATGGGTCTTCTGACTCCAGTTCCACTGATAATGATACAACTTCCCTATTTTACAAACATTTTAATAAAAACATTAAAAACAAATAATTGAGGCCCAGATCCCCATCCCAAGTCCCTTTGGCTAGAGGTTACTAGCACAGAGCCAAGTTGAATCTTGTCTTTACCCCCCGACTCTGCTGGTTACATAGTCTTGAAGACAATTTGGTCTCCTCAACAGGCCACACACCAGGAGTTACTTATCTATGAGACTAGCAAACCAGCTCTCTGTGCAGTTTCCTGCCTTACTTTGAGGTTGGCCTACAGATGGTTGTCTGACTCTCCATTCTTTGACGATCTCTCTATCTCTGCAAGCTTTCTCTGGATGTTGTCTACTGGCTCATAGTGCCTCCTGTTCTTTCAGATCACTTTTCCCTCTTGGGTAGTCACCTCGTATTACCTGCGTACCACTGCACCCTTTAGTTCACTCCTTCTAGTGTCTGTAATGGCTGGACCCTCACGGGAATAACTGTTTCCAGGGTCAGTAGGTCCTTGGTTGACCTGTTGTACTCTAGTGCCTCCTTTCTCTGATTGGTGGCCATCTCCTCTCAGCGTTATCTCCAGCCTTCTGGCTGCAAAGGGTTTCCCCACATGGGTAGCAAGGTTTTTGTCGTTCATCCCACCAGTGCCTGCCTTGGACTGTTTTGGCATCCCTGTGATGGCGTTTTCCTCTTTGCCAATAATGCTAACACAGCGTCTGAGCCAGCCTTGTGTTACAGTCTCTTGGAGGTTTCCACAGCTGAATCCACCTTACCATTACTCTGTGCTGGGGAGGGAGGTATGGTCAAACTTCCATTTTCTGTGCAAATTCCTTGAAATTGGTGTCTGTTGTTGGGGAATACAGTGTCTGCGATGCCATGTCTAGCAAACTGGACTTTCAGTTTGCCAATCACTGACTTGTTTCTTGTATCAGGCAGGACATCCACCTCCCAAAAATTTGATTAGTTGCCCACTGTAATCAGGTATTGTTTTTCACTGAAGGTAAATAAGTCTGCTCCAACCTTTCCCATGCTTGGGTGGGTAGGTCACATGATAAGTGGCTTTCTGCTGGTGTATCACAGGAACAGACTTGTGTATTCATTACCAGCCTGTAAACACACACTTCAACCCTTATAAGACAGCTGACAGTGCCCAAGTGAAGGCATGTCTTTTTTGCATGACATCCTTACATAATGAGGTGAGGACAACTGCTCTCTGTCCCTGGGAAATGATTCTGTCCTGCACACTCAGCTCATCTTTAATTTGAAAATATAGTCCTGCTCCTACTGGTACTTGGCTTTTGTCTTCTGGCCACCCTGCTGATATTGCTCTCTTGACAGTCTGTAGTTGGATGTCCTTTTCCATAGGCTCTTGGATTTCCATCAGCTTTCTTGTTGAAACTGGGAGATAGTGCACTATGTTAATGGTTTAAAAGTCCTGATCACCTTCCTCCAACTCACTGATGCTGGGTGTATGTGCCTTGCTCAGGGTGTCAGCTAACAGCAGTAATCATCCTGGACAATATCTGATCTCTACCCAGTAGCACTGGAGATGTAGCAACATGTGCTGCAATCTCTTTGGAGCACAAAGATGGGGCTTTTCCATGATTTTCTCTAGGGGGTTGTGGTCTGATTGCACTGAATGGCTGTAGGTGTATGGATGGAATTGCTCCTCTCAAAATACCATAGCCAGAAACTCTTTTTCTAGTTGTGTGTACCCCTGTTTGGTCTCTGATGGGGCTCTGCTGGCATAAGTGACCAGCTGCACCTGCAGAAGAACTGCATCCACTCCTTTCTCTGATGCCTCACAGTGGAGTGTCACTCACTCTGCTGGCTGGTGGTGCTTCAGGACAGGGGCATCCTTTATAATTTATTTCAGCATGTCAGATGCTTGTTTGTTGAGGACTTTCCCAGCACCATTCAGCATCCTGCCTTGTGAGCTGTTTTGGATTCTGCTACTACAGCCAGGTGTGGACAGAATTTGGACAGAAAATTTATCATTCCTCTGAAGCGTTGAACCCCTTCCACATCCACTAATGCTGGCATGTCTTTGGCTGCCTTGATCTTGTTGGGATCTGCTTTCAGTCCTCTGCTGTGAGTAGATGTCCAATATATGTCACCTTGCACTATTTGAGTTGCATTTTTTCTGGGTTGAGTTTTGTGTTCTTGCCTCTGCATCTCTCTAGAAAAGCTTGTAGTTTTCTCTCATGGTCCTGTTCAGCTTTTGTATCATTGCTTCCTTCACCTACAATGAGGTTATCATCTGCAGTTATTTTCAGACCAGGCAGTCCTTCCAGAACTTGGGTGAGTCTTCTTTGGAACGTGTTTAGTCCTGGACTTATGCCCATTGGTATGCACAACTATCTGTAGGGACCAAATGGTGTTTGCAGAGGTTGTCAACAGGCTGGACTCTTCCCGGGCTTATCTGCCAAAACATGCTCCTCACATCACAAAGTAAAGATCCATACTTTGGAAAGTTCTGGCAAGATGTCATCAATTGTGGGCAGTGGATCTTTTCAGTGCCTGGTTCAGTTGGCTTTGGGTCTATGCAAATGTGTAATTTGCTTGATGACGTCTTTACACCTGCTTACCCAGGGAGTATTGGCCTCTACAGGTGCTACAATACCCCTGCTCTGCAGACTTTTGAGCTCCTTGCATACTGGATTATGCAAGGAGTATATGCACTCGGGTATGCACTCAGGTTCTACTGTGAGGTCTACTTCCAGTTGCAGCTGTCCTTTGAGGCAACTGTCACCTTTGAAAACGTCCCCATGTGCTTTTAAAATTGTCTCGATTTGTCCATGGGACTCCCTTTTTTTGCTTCTTGTACTGCAACAATAAAATTCTGACACTGCACACTGATCCGATCCATGACCTGTATGGCTGTATTCCCCAAGAGTGGTCTGTGGTATTTACCATCCAGCACTACAAACTTCAGGGTATCATCTGTTATTTGCGGGATAGTTACTATGAAGCCACATTTTCCTGTGGACTGCATTATGTTCATTGTACGTTATTAAATTGCACCAGCTCTTTGTAATGGGTGTGTTTGAGTCCAGTTCACCCCCAAGGAATCACATTGCAAAAAGCCCCACTATCCAGCTAAAATAACACCGTTATTTTCCCTGTTAACATTGTTGCGTGCATGAAGGATAGTTTTGTCTCTTGTTGCTTTCCTGTGCCAGCAGCCTGAACCTGTTATGCTCTCAGACGCAAGGAGAGAGTCATGATGTCATCACTGCTGTCTGCTGTGCCATCTCCCTCTTGTAGACGTCTGACTGCATTTTTGAGCCCTTCCTTTGCTTTTACTCACACCACTGAAATGGTTCAACTTGCCACATTCCTTGCAGTGCTCTCCTAGTGCAGGGCACATCTTGTTTGCCTGCTCACCCTGTCTCCCACAGTAAATGCATCTCACTATGTGTATGGAAGCCTGGGCACATGCTCTCCTTTGCTGTTGTCTCACTGTATGTACTTCTGGGGATGCTGTGTCTCCCAGTGCTTTCATCCTTCCTCTTGAGGCTTTCACTGCATGTCCCATGTCTAAGCAATCTATCTAATGTGAGATTGCCTTCCTGGAGCAGCTCTGAAGTTTGAGCCAGTCGTGAACTTCAGAGTGCCGCAGACTTCTCTGCCTTGGTCCCCAATAAGGTAAAATGACAATTTTACTTTCCTGCCCTTGTTGTCATCCTGCATGGCCAGCTCTATGTACAGCACAAAGTCCTCCTTCCACTAGGTCCATCCCTGAACTGTTTTGTATCTGCAAAATCTGGGGCTTGTGGGGGCTTCAGACCTAGTTTTATGGCTCACGCAGCCACCTGCTGCCCTTCAGCAAACTCACAGTTCAACTGCTGCCACCATATTTCATTCGTAAAGAGTGAAGTTAAATGCAGATTAAGTTGAATGCATGAAACTTTATTAAACCTTGTACACTATTCTGTCCATATGGCCGAGTTGCTTCCATCATAGCATCCAGTGTTCCCCGTTCCATGGGTGTCCCTTCAGTAACAGTTCCTCCGGGAAACATGGGCTTTCAGACTCCAGTTCCACTGATCATGATACAGATAAGAAGCTCAGGGGAGAGAACAACTATCATGACTTCATTATTATTTATCATTGTTAATTATAAAATATTATTAGTAGTAATTTTTTACTCTTTCCTTGTGGGCCTCATGGGGGAAGTGAATCTTTAGGATGGATCAGAGGAAAGGAAGGTTACCTTGACAGAGCAGAATTAGGAGGCAATTCCACAGCGGGTGTGGTGTGGAAGGGAGCATGGAGACAGCTAAGGGAAAAGCAGAGTAACGACGTCAGGGCTGGCATCCTTAGCAGAGCACTGGAAGCAAGGACGAAATTTTACTGTAGTTTATTTGTTCAGGAAAGCACATCTTAAACTGGTCTTATAATTTCGGATCAAATATACTTTTTAAACCGTATATGCAGCTAAGTTAACAAGGCATAATGAGATCAAATGCTGTGGCCAACAACATACGATAAGCCATTGGCTCAGCTAGAATTATGATCTAGACTCCCAGTTGGTTGCTCTTGCTAATAAACTATATAGCCACAGATGCCAGAGCACATAATTGCTTAACTGATATTTTAGTATATTTATTTGGGTCCTTGTCATTGCAGTAGTGTTATTGGTAACTATGAAATGCAGACTTGGTTAACGTTGTTGCTGCCTGTAAAGGTTATGATTAAATACCATCTGTCTCTCTCCTGGAAAGGGCGTTAGATGATGATTATAGCATTTTGTGAATTTCTATGTTGCAACACAGGGAAGTATAATTTTCAGTTTTATATTGATCTACATTGATTTACATTTTTGTAGACATATTTGATAACAAGGCTAGACAGCCAGAAAATGTTTGGTGCTAACCAAAGGCAAAGGGCAAATAGAGTGAAGGTGAAATATTAGCTTAAGCAGTGCTACTTCCCCAAAGGCCCTTGTTCTGCTTTGTTACTGGGCAAGCAAAGGATTGCTATACCCACAAGTAAAAGAAGAAAATAAAAGGATCTCAAACTTAGTATTTTGGGAGGGTTGGGAGTCAGCAGGGTGAATCTGTGCACGGACAAAGGTATGAATATGTGCTTGTGTACACAAGTATCTATAAGGGTATGTGAATATACATGTCCAGGGAGGGGTATAAGGGTACATGTGCACATGGAGGGCATGTGGGGAGTGCATGTATGCCAACAGTTCGCATATATATGTGTGCATATGCATGGAGGTGTGGAGGCTGTAGTTCAGGTGTGTGCATATGAATGGATGTGTTCATAAAATATGTGTGTGCACATGCATGCATAGTTTCTATCTTTCTGGGAGCCACTTTCCTGTGTCTTCGTTGTATATGTGATTACCCTTTTCTTTTCGTTGTTAGGCCCCATCAGGCCTCCCTTTGTGAAGTGCAGAGACACAGCAGGTTTACAACCTGAGGGCCCTCACCACAATGTAACATGAACATGGGTTAGGCAAATTCATGCTGGAAATAACATGTACATTTTCAACAGTAGGCATAATTAGCCATTGGGACAACCTAGGGTGGATATCTCATCACTTCAAGTCTTTAAATCAAAATCCTGTATATCTATGATACTTATCTGGCCCCATCACCATAGTATCTGACCACTTCATAGTCCTTAATATATTTCTCCTCACAGCACCCTGGTGAGTTAGGGAAGTGCGTCTGTCCCTATTTTACTGAGGCGCAACAAGAATAAGTGACTTGCCCAAGATCACACAGGAAGTCTCTGGTCAAGAAAGGAGCTGAGCCCAGGTTTACTGAGGCCCACCCACTTCACCGTCCTTCCTCTTGTAAAAAAAATGGTCTTCTAAAAGATAAGCTAGAGCTTATCCAGAAGTTATGGGCTTGATGCAGAAACTATTGGGCAAAATTCTATGGCCTCTGTTCTGTAGGAAGTCAAATTAGATGATCATAGTGGTTCCTTCTGGCCTTAAAATCTGTGACTCTATGGCTCAAAAATAAATAAATGCTTACTTAGCTTTTTAAAAGATACATTTTTTAAAAGAGTTTTATTTCCCTGCAGGTATTTTGTTTAATTTTTAACTCAGCAAAGCAAATGATAAGGAGAAGGGAGGAGAGGGATGGAGGCAAGTGATAGTTCATCTGCTTTTGAGCAGCTTTCGTAAAAGGGCCATACATCCTGTGAGCTTGTAAAGCCCTGGCAAAGACAGCTAGCGGCCTTCAGAGCTCTAAAACTTGGCTTATCACAGGCACAAAGCACCAGTGCTCAAAGTTCAGTATTAGCTGTTTGTGGGATTGATGCTATTTGATGCAAGCCAAAGAGCTACCTAAGGGCCACTTCGGGGACAAAAATCAGATGCTGGATGAAGCTCGTTTTCAGGGCTGAAATAAGGCAAATGTAGAGACCCAAAGCCTAAACTATTTCTTCCGTGTTTAGTTTTCTTTTATTTGGTCTGCATTTTCCCTATTCATTTGGAAAACCTGATAAAACACCACAGTTCAAGAAGTGTACATCTAACTTCTCAGCTACATTATTCCTCAGAACATGTGCATCTAGAAGAGAGTTCCAAAGAAGCAACAGGCTGAAATTCCTGTAATTCTCACCATCTAAACAATTTAATCGTATATGGCATCATGCATAGAAAGCATTACAAATCCTTTTGTATGAGAGAGATGAAGGGAAGCTAGAGAGTGACACAAAGAATGTGGCACAATGGAGGAGAGTGTTTCATTCATTGAGACTCCTGGAAGTGAAGACTCGCAAGAAATTGAATTAGAATTCCATGCTAAACTACTGGCTTCAGTTCAGTTCAACTAGCCCAGAAGGAGGCTTGATGACTAAACTGGGACTTTAGGATGATACAATGACTGCAGAGAAGATTTAACATTTTAAAAGTTTTCTTCAGCATCATGTCTTAACAGGCTGACAAAGCACATGCTATGTATAATAGAGCTAGTCAGAAAATGAGTATCTTTCCTATGGAAAATTACAATTATTTGGCAAAAAATTGAAAATGGAAATATTTTGCTTTGGAAATGCTGCTGCAGTGATTTATGAGAGCTGTGGTTTGAGTGCTTCATGCTCCCAATCTCCACTGTAGGCTGGTAAATGGTAACACTATATTTCTCCTGATGCACCATAGTCTCCCCCTCTTGGAGAAGGAAGGTGGTGCAATGTTTGGAGTCCCTGGCCATGGTGCAGCATGGGAGATGTAGTCAGCTGAACTGTTAACTCTCATGAGGCACTGCAGCATTAATTCCAAATCAAAATAGTTCAGGTTTTGGACAGATTTTTTCATTACAAAAATCAATGGAAATCAAACAAAAAATCCATTTGGTTAAAGACCTAATTTTCTGTTGAAAACCAGTTTTAACAGAAAATTTTCTATCAGTCCTAAGGTATACATTTTCCACTGGGTATCAGGATCACACAAGCAATATTTCACTATTATTGCAATAACTGGCAGTTTTACACAGCTCTGACTGCTGCTCCTGAATATGATTAGATGTTTGTGTAGAGAATGATCCCTTCAAAAGCATGCATGACATTAATAATTCCTAGTAATTCCTAGCTTTTGTGTAGTGCTTGTAATGAGTAGATCTCCAACCGCTTCATAATCAGTAATTTTTAAGAATTCCAATTACAGTAAAATAGATTAAAATAACTGTTTTATTACAATGAAACCGCCAATCAGATTTTGCTTTTTAAAATGCATTTAATTGCAGATGGCAACACTTACCTTGACGTTTACCAGTAATTCTGCAAAAAATCATTCAAATATAATGTCTCTCCAAAGTTTTCAAAATTGGATGCCTAAAATCATATTTAGATCCTTAAATAACTTGACTTGATTTTCAGAGGTGCTTAACACGCAATTCTCATTTAGTTTAGGTATCTAAATATGGATTTAGGAGCATATCTTTCAGCACTCAAGTTTTAAAATGTTGGCCTCAGCTTTCAACAATTAAAAATAAGAGGTATTTTTACCCATTTGTAAGAGTAGGGGTGTAACTTTATTTTTGTGTACTATCCTGTGTTACAAATTAACAGAATGAGTTCATTTATTTATCTTTGAATCTTCTCATTTGTCTCTTGACTGTTGAAGCAAGGCCAGCAATTTGGTGTCATTATTAAACTTGCACCATACAAAAGACCTCATTGTGAAATACCAGGTGACTGTCTTCAAAGAGCATACTGTAGTTAACATCTGCCTATTTTATATTAATTATAGAAATGCTATCGATTTCATGCCTGACATTTTGCTATATATTACTCTTATATCGAAGATGATCTGCTGTAGCCATTTAGAGTGAGCACATGAAAGCAAAAGTAAAAAACACTTTATTTGGGACTTTTAATGGGGAGGTGGAGGAATATGTTAACATTTCTTTTTCCTTCACAAGTAGCAGTAGTGTGAAGATCACATTTAGTAGCTCCACAACCCATGATAGTTATCTCGTTCTGCTCACACACGGTTTTTCAACATCTATAACTTCCATTTTCAAAATACCTGCCCAGTGATAGACCCAACTGAACTTCTTCTCATACTTCTTGGATATGACCATAATGGGCCGGATCCATAGTCCAAATCAATAAATCAGTATTTACAAATTTCCTGAAGTATTGTCCCCAACATGGTACTTTGGGGAGTGTGTCCACAAGTTATGAAGGATCAGAAAAAGATGACACTGTGCTTTGGGTAGGTAGTAGTCTGGGTAGTTAAAATACTTACAGTTTACTAACACTCCACGTTGAGGGGTAATGATGACTTTTAGAAATTGTTTGGTCCATCTTAAAAAATAATGTTGTTTTTTATATCAGCTGAGACACATTTGAAAAGGAAGAAGGGTAATGGCTTTCCCCATGACATGAACTCTAGTACTGATCAGAACATTAATGTTTTCACTCACAGAGTTGAGAAACCTCACAATGGGAGAATTCACTAAAGAGCAGTACTTAGAATTCCAAGGCTCCTTCTGCACCCAGTGGTGTTAGAGTGACACCATTACGGTCTTTGATAGCATAGTCATATTTACATTTTTGTTTCATGGAATCTGTGATCATTTGTCAGATATTTTACTTCTTTTGGACTGATTTCATCTTCTCTCTGGATGCACCCTGAATGTCTTTCCTTGTGTTGTCCACCTCTGACCTCTCCTTTTCTCAGACATGCTTGTAGTGATCCCAACTAGGAGTCAGAAGACTTGCTAGATTGATTAGTACCCAAAGTTGCCTTTATCACCTATACAGTAATGTAGACCTTTTAGTTCACAAAGACATTTAACCATTTCTTTTGCTTTGGCTGCTTAGAGGACACCTAATCTCATGGACCTTAGGGCTCCCTGTTTTCAGGGCCTTATGATTTATTACTTGTGCTATCTAAATTTTCTGAAGGGTCTTGAATTGACCTGCCCGGTATTCATCAGCACTAATGATGAATCTGTCTTTCCATTATTACCTTTGTATCCAACAGTGCATGGAGAAAGTTATGTAAACACATTAATGAAACCATTCATATATCTTAAACACCTGAAATTTTTCTGCTGTGTAACATATTGTTTCAGGTTTGCTTGTGAATGTTTTTATTGGGACAGGGTGTTAATATAGCTTAATCTTCACAATTGCCTTAGCTATTCTTTTGGCTTCCTTTCTTTGAGAGACAGTTTCATTGATAAATCAATCATCTCTAAAAATCAAGTTTCTCTTTACAGTCACTCAGCCAGCCATGGATTTTCTATATAGGAAACTTTCTGTTTTAAGTTAGCTTATGAAAGAATTTTGATTTCATTTTTGAGTGTAGCCCTGAAATACCGCTCAGAATAAGCTATGATTCTGAACTTAATATGATGCAATGCTCCACTATTATAACTCCTTATTTTTGTATGTACCATTAATCCAATAATGCCAAATGATTTTTTTCATTTGGAACAAGTAAATTCTTTCACCTGTTTAAGAATCAGTTCTGTAACCTTCACTTCTAGGAGTGGTTCTACTTACTTTAGTGGGACTGCTCGGGTAAGTTCTTGTCAGTGTGAATAAGGGTTCTTCTTCAAGTAGTGTCTCTATGGGTGCTCCACTGTCGGTGTGTCTATGCCTCTGCATTTTTAATCGGAGAATTTTGGTAGCATTGTCACTTCAGCCTATTTATGCACCCTCCCTCCCTCATGGTCTGCCTTGAGGCTATCTAGCACGGCATGGGCGAACCGCACTCAGTTCCTTCACAACTGCCCTTGGCCTGAGACAGAGCGAGTCTCAGTCCAGTTTATTCACTTACTTTATATCTGGATAGTGTTAGTTTATAGCTCTCTTTAGAGTTTCCATTCTTTGTTGCAGTATCTTTAAAGTTTCTTTTCTTCAATTATTTAAAAAAAAATTTTTCGACCCATTTTCCCACCTTTGTTTTGGGATTGCCCCCCTAGGGGCATGCCCATTTCTCTCGGTTTTAAAAGGAGCCTCTCCTATAGGGAGGCAACTCATGTGGGAGACAGACACTCTTGCTGCATCTGGTGCCTCAGAGAGGGACACATCCCACAGAAGTGCAACTTCTGCCAACAGCTGAAAGATAGGTCCCTAGAGAGCCGAGAGCTAAAGCTGAAACTCCTCGTGGAGGGTGCTCTTAAATGGGCACCTGACCACGGTCCTGATCTGCATCCTGGAAAAGACTCGTCCCCAGACCCATCAACCTCCAGAGAGGGAGAACTGCAGATAAAGTCAGCTGACTCCCCCCACAGAGCCTCCAGGAAAAGGGCTGCAGGCCCCCAAACAGAGCTCCTGACCAGCCAGAGGAGATCCTTGGCACGTTCGGTCACTGTGGCACCAACGGTTCTGGGCCTCAGGACCCTAAAGAAACAGAGACCTCCAGGTGCAAGCTCTGCCACAATGCCTAAAGACCCGAGATTCAAGGGCTCTGAAGCAGCATCACCACCTGCCAGAGACAAGAATAGAGACCGTACCAACTCTACTAAATCAGCACCACAAAAACATCCTTGGCACTGAGTGCTTCAAAGTAGCCCTTGTTGGAACATCCCACAAAAAAAATCAGTGCCGATGAGTCAGCACCGGCAATCCCTAACAGCACCAAGTGCAACAGCGGGATTGTAGAAGTTCCTGTTTCTCTAGGGACTGCAGCAGTTCCTGCTTCCCTAGGGACCTTATGATCATGGAGGAACTAGAATCCCTGCTACACAGTACCAGAGCTCTAATACAGAGCATGTCTCATTCCCCAGAATCACCATTAGCACCAGGGAGCTCTCCTTCAGCGACCCTGTCAGCCCGACCCTATTCCAGCGGGGAGTCAGTGATCAGCAACAACATGCAGATTCATTAAGAGCATGGGAAACCTCTTCCCACACATTAGACCACCCACACAAACGTGGGATCTCAGTCTGGTTCTAAGAACCTTGACTAGACCATCCTTTGAACCTATGGTCACTTGCTCCCTTCCACACCTGTCCATGAAGAAAGCATTTCTAATGGCTATTATCTCTGTATGACAAATAGACAAGAAGCAATGGGCTTAAATTGCTGCAATGGTGGTTTAGGTTGGACATTAGGAAAAAATTCCTAACTGTCAGGGTGGTTAAGCACTGGAACAAATTGCCTAGGGAGGTTGTGGAATCTCCATCATAGGAGATTTTTAAGAGCAGGTTAGACAAACACCTGTCAGGGATGGTCTAGATAATACTTAGTCCTGCCAGGAGATCAAGGGACTGAACTTGATGACCTCTTGAGGTCTCCTCTAGTCCTATGATTCTGTGATTCTATTAGTAGGAGAAATAGTGGCACTGATGGCACTCCCATCATGAGTAGTCTTTTTTTTTTAAGACAAAATCACCCTGAGACCAAAACCGAAATTCCTCCCCAAGATAACCTTGTCCTTCCATATGAACCAACTCTTTCACCTCCCTACCTTTTTCCAAAACCACATTGTGACAACAGGGAGGCAATTCTTCATATGCTTGATGTTATGAGAGCCCTAGCATTCTATTTGGACAGGACTAAGGACTTTAGGAAGTCCCCTAAACTCTTCCTTCTGTTCTCAGAAAAATTCAAAGGCTCCACAATATTAGCTCAAAGACTCTCCAAATGGGTCTCCAGTTGAATTAACCACGATTACCATGAGCGTAACCTATTGCCCCCATCAGTGATCTGCACGCATTCTATGAGATCCGTTTCTACCTCCAGTTGTATTTGTTAATGATGTCCCCATCTCAGAAATCTGCAGGGCAGCAACTTGGGCCTCTGTCCAAACTTTCGCAGAACACTATACAATTAATCGAGACTCCGCCTCTGATGCCAACTTCCGCTCCACAGTACTATTGTCAATAACAGACTCCACTCCGAAGCCCCAGCCCTCCAGGGAGGCTATTGCTGTGGAGTGACCAACAGTGGGGCACCCAACGGGATACTACTACTTGAAGTGGTTACTCACTTTGTGCAGTAATGATGGTTCTTCGAGATGTGTGTCCTATGGGTGCTCCATAACCTGCCCTCCTCCCCTCTACTTCACAGGTCTTGACAAGGGGCTCTGCAGTGGAGAAGGAACTGAGGGCAGTTTGCCCGCACAGCACTAGTTAGCCTCAAGGCAGACCTGGAGGGAGGGAGAGCACATTTGTGGGCTGAACGAACACTGCTACCAAAATTCTCCAATTAGAGGTGCTGGGGCATACATGTACCTACAGTGGAGCACCCACAGGGACATACATCTTGAAGAACTATCAGTATTGCACAAAGTGAGTAACTTCCTCTTATAGAACTGGACTCTTAATGAACTCTCATAAGCAGCACAATCTGGGTTTCGTACCAAGTATGCTATAAAGGCTTTAAATGATATTTTTAGACTGTGGATAAAAAGTCCATTTCAAATGCTCACCAAAATCTGCCTGATTAAAACATTTTCAAAAGATGAGAGTTACAAATTCCTGTAGATAGGAAATAACTGTGTATGTCTGACAACAGTGTGGGAACTGTTGATTATTTTTAATGGTAATCAGTGTGTGGTATAATATTGTCCTAAAATTTATATTGTTTGAATATCCTCAGCATCCTTTCTCTAGAGTGATTCAGCAGCTCCTTAGCCCTCTGAGAAGTGAAATCATTAGTGTTGAAATAAGCAGCATTATTTTAAAATGTTTCAGTTTCACATATAACATGTCACTAACTTATAGAAAACGTGTGGTTGGCAGACAGCATGGAGAGGTTTTGTATGCCTGCTTAACAAGGGGTTGTTGCCAGTATGATTTTCATGCAACTTTAATTGAGATGGGAGAAGCTGGTACAAAAAGTGAGTTTCTGGATTAGTTCAAGCCCAATATGTTATGTCTGTTACCAATCATCAGAAAACAAAGCTCATCAAGTATGTGGCAAATTTTCAGAAGCACTGTCATTTAAAGATGTTGCCTTGTTTTCTTAAGAATACCACCACTATAATTTTGAAGCCAACCAAGCAATATATTTGTTTTGATATTAAACCTTCCCTATCCAGCTCTCTTTCACCATCCCTCCTGCTTCTTCTCACATTTAAACCAGAAAACCCTAACAAGTGGGCTCTTTTCCTTTATACATGTGGTGCTCCAGTAGGTTTACAGGGTGCCTCCAGGGGTTGATATTCAAGGACTATCAAAATTTATTTTTGTCAATGAGGCAGTGAAAAAAAATGTAATTGGTTCCAAGAAGCAAAAACTCCACAATCCATTTCTCACAACTAATGTGAATGTTTGATATTAGTGTTTGAATTAATTCTGTCCCCTTTTAATCCATATTATGCTCTGTTTCCAAAAGATCTGATGGAAACCTCTATTATTTGCAGAGGAGGAAAGATGTATTTTGTGACAATCAAACAAGCTGATGAATTAACAGTGACACTCTCCAATGTATATAAGTGTGACCCTATTCAAATCTCAACTCAAAACATGAAAACATGGAACACATTATGAATATTCATCCTAGCACACTCTGGTTACTGGCTTTGCTTCCAATAATACTTGACAGGTTCATTTCCTTCATGTTTTCCTTTTTTAATATAGAGTGTGGTTGATTTATTTCCTAATCCATGTGAATGTGAACTTCCTAGGACAGCTAAAAGCATGTGTTTTGCAGCTTGCCTACACACAGCAAAAGGCAAAGGGAAAGTTTGTATTAATTTGGTAATATGTTTTCTTATTTTTTTTCTCATAACTCAGCTTGGAAACCAGAAAATAACTGCCAATGTGATGGAGGTAAATGCTTCACAGACACACAGACAAACAGCAACAGAAGTTTCTTCACTGCCTCCTCCTTCTGTGGTACCAGTTAACAGAACCTCTTTCTCACCAGACAGTGGCACCCACCTAGCATCATTTATTTTGCCAACGCTTGATGATTTTTTGCCTTCACGCTTTTATAAAACCCTGGCCCTCTCACATTTTTCATATAAATACCCTTTCCTAGCTCCTGAAAATACTATCCACAGGAATGAAACAGCCTCTGTAATCACAGACTCTGCCATGAGTGAGTACTCCTCTCGCACGGTGAGCGAGTCCTCCACAGCCATTCTAGATGAGCTGCAGACTTGTAACTATGATACTACTGACTGTTCTGAATCACCTTCCCCAACCTTGAGCCAGATGTCTGCTGTGTCAGATGGCACCACCTTAACCACCACTGCTGCCACTTCTCATGTAATTATCCTTCCTTTTTCCTCCAGTTTGTTCAAACAGGTTGCCAAAGGGGAAAAGAACTAATTCTTGTCTGTTATCCCATTACTCGTATGAGAATGGTGTCAGTTGTTTATTCAGGTTCTGCACAGTCTGGTAATATGTTTTACTATAGTAATTTACTATAGTAATGACAGATTCCGTAAAAGCCACTCAAAATTGTGCAATTTGTTCTGTAACTCTAATTTCAACTAAGATATAGTGAACAGTTTGTTTACAACTAATGGCCAACTTCACTCTTATCACTCAGTCCAAATATGTTAAAGGAAAGCAGACTGAGGAATTTAAGCTGATCTACTTTAAAATATTTAATTAGTTGCCGTACTGAAAGAATGCACAGGTTGAATTTTGAGAGAGGCTGAAAACTAGCTTACAGCTATCATTGAGGTACATCTGTCAGGCACTAATATACCTCAGAGATTCATATTAATAGGGTTGATGAGAATACTTAACACAACCTTGTTTTCCCCTAGCCATGACCACTGACTGCATGAAGCTGTTTCTGTTTTATCTCCTCTAACTAACGGTTCCCTTTCTTAAGCACAGTTGTTTTACAGGAATGAACTGTATAAATAATCTTAGATTTGGATCCTAGGAATTCTGTTATTTTTCAGGGCTGCACTTTCTCTGGGTAACTCAAGGAAAATAACCAAGTCTAAATACATATGTGTTTATATATAATGTATAGTATATGTATATTTATATATGTATAGATAAACAAAAAGGTATAGAATATGGGTCAAATTCTGCTCACTTTACCCATGTAAGTACTTCTGTTTACTTCAAGGGAACTGCATGTATGATTAAGGTGAATCAGAATTGGTCCCATATTTCAATTAAATAACAGATCACTGAATTACAAAACTATAAATATTCTTAGTGGGGGTTCTCTGATGACATGATGATAAGCTGAGACCAGAGCTCTACTGCGTCAAAATGTTGCCATATTTATAACTTTGACCAAAGCTTTTTTGTTTTATCATTTACATGTAGTAACAACAGCAAATTTTAACTTACTATAAATGTCACTTTAAAATAATATGTCTTTTTAAGAACAGTTTTACCCCAAAGTTGCAAATAATCACTTTGAAGAGTTGGGGTTCAATGTGCTGAATGCTTTTTATATTATATGACAAAATTATGGACATGTCAAGTAAAACCAGTAATTCCCACCCATGAAACTTAAAAATTTCAAGGCATTGGAACTACAAATCTGTTTACTGCCTCCTAGTTGTAAGCAAAGATTAGACAATACACAGATAAAAGAGCATCAACACAGGCTTTAACCAACCAACTCAGGGGAATGTCAGGTGCCTACATTTGTGTGCAAACAATTGTATTTGTTCTTTTTGAACAATATTTTTGGTATGTTAAAAAGATCATGATCTGTTTTTTTGCTAGCCCTACCACCTCTTATTTTTTGGCCAATCTTCCCTCATGGAGATCTGTGATCTGGCAGCCACTTCCACCCTTAGCCACAGTCATCCTTGTTAGCATGAGGCCAGATGGATAGACATCTTTTCAGTGCCATCTGTCCCTTTAACTGCCAACAAAAATTACTCATCCCTAATGGGGAAAGGGGAAGAAGGAGCCTCCCTCTGAAGGACATAAAGAAGAACCAGTCTGGGAGCCCCACAAAGAGAGCGGGCTGCTGCAAGGAGCCACTACTGAGATGACGAGGAGCCACTGCTTCTGTTACCAACCTTTCCTCCCCGCCTTTTCTCCACCTATTGAAGAGGGTTATTGAAGAGGGGTTAGATGACTGCAAATGTTTCCAGGAGCTGGGAAGTTGATAGGAAGGTTGGCAGCAGGCATGGGTGTTCTAGTACTGACTCCATCTCCTGAGGTGGGGACACTAACCTGCTCAAGGGTGACTCCTTTTCTTTCATGGAGGACACAATCACTGGAGGAACAGTAGGGACTGGGTGGTCTTACACCATCCAACAGTTTACAAGAAGTTTTGTAGCTCTCTGACAGCTGCTGTGTCCAGTCCCAGTATGTTCAGCATTTACTCAATATTACCACAAAATGGTCTCTGAGAAAGCACAGTTATTTCCTATTCTACATGTAGTGAAAAGCTGTAATATCTCAAGCACCATTATATAGCTACTGTTGGCAAAGCAGACTTTAATAGTGACCACTGTATATCTTACTTGAACCTGTTCCTCCTCTCAGTAAGTCTAAAGAGGTCAATGTTATAAAGTCCACAGTAGCCAGCAGATACCATACAGTTATTTGCTATTCAAAGTACAGTGAAAAACTATAGTACCTCAAAGAAAAGGAGGACTTGTGGCACCTTAGAGACTAACAAATTTATTTGAGCATAAGCTTTTGTGAGCTACAGCTCACTGAATGCATCTGATGAAGTGAACTGTAACTCACGAAAGCTTATGCTCAAATAAATTGGTTAGCCTCTAAGATGCCACAAGTCCTCCTTTCCTTTTTGCGGATACAGACTAAGACGGCTGCTACTCTGAAATCTCTCACCTACAGTCTGTATTCTCTAACTACATAAACTTGCAGCAAACACAATGCTAAATTAGAGCTATTGCTTTAGCCACTGATTTAGGTCTTTGTGAAAGCCTAAGGCAAGAGATGAGTTGTAAAGCAAAGCTCTTATTCAAGTGCGTGTATTTGGAATTGTAGTAACAAATACAGAGAATAACTGGCAAAATAAAGGGCTTTGAAAAATTTTCTCTCAAGTTTAACCCTATTATAACGATTTCTCTTTAAAGTTCTTTTCACAGAAATCTATCTTTTGTGTAATTTTAAAATATGAAAACAAAAGAAATTGTAAGTGACACGTGTGAGAGTTGTTATATCTCACCGTAGCTGCTAAAAACCCAGTTTAGCTAAGACTATCACAGGCTTGGAGAATTGATCCTGAGTATTTTCAGTCATAGCCAATGTCCTGGACGCTGGGGGTGGCTGTAGCACTGCTGCACAACACCTCTCCAGCTGCTCAGACCTCTGTAATCAAGTCTTCTCTCCTTTCGCTCGCTGCCTCTAAGAATCAGCAGGTGGCTCCTGTCCCACCTGGCTCCATCTCAGCTGTTCTGAGTGGGAACTGAAGGCAGCTGCTCCTTCTGAACGTAAGAGTCTAATGAGGTGCCTGGCTCGAGGGATGAAGAGATGATCAGCCTTCTGCCTGTCACCTGGTTGGGAGGTTCCTGCACCTAGGCAGTTTGGCTCCCAGTCAACAGAAGTAGAAAGCTCTTCCACAAGGAGAGCCCAAGTGTAGTATAATGGGGCAAAGAGTGAACGGGGCAAGAGTGAGAAAAGGCATAACTTTGAGATAAATTTGGAATATGGGATTCTAGCAGGCCCCAGCTACCTCTGTATTTTGGTGACAAATTGGTTGTTTTCTCTGCCTTTTTCACTCTTCTAAAAAAAATACATATGAGTACAAAATCTAAAATTTACCAGACAGCATACACAAACTTTGATTTAAATGGGAGATGAGGGCACACACCACCACTCAGGACTGGGCCCTAAAATACAAGCATCATATCAGAAAAAGCATCATTGGTTACTCAGTGATTCTGAGGGCAGGGCACTGTTGACCAGCAACTTCTCAGAGCTAGCTTTTAAAAAACAAGCCCTCTCATGGGTGTAAAGTACATCAGCTGCTGAAGCTCAATAGCAATGACAGTGTTCACATTGTATTTGCTCAAAGGGAAATTCTGTTAATCACTAACAAGTAGTTTTAGCTGAGGGATATAAGCAAATATTAATATCCTGTAAGATTTCTAGCACAAAAGAACAAGAATTTATTCTTTCATTCTCCTGCTCTTGGAGTGTTTACTTCAGATCACCCTTTTCCAGTAAGCCTGGTCTCCTGCTGGTTGCAGCCTGGTCTATATTAAGGCTGAGGCAGTCAAGGATGGAAGCCATGCCATCCCTCCAGCATATGCAATGTCTTCTTCATCCAGCTTTTGCTAGATCAAATGTGTAAAGCTGGCGGGCTGGTATGAACTCCAACATATGGAACAGATGGCCAAGCTACCTGAGCTGGCATTGAGTCACTCTGGAAGACGTTGGAAGCTGGTTGGTCCAAAGCCTGACATCCTCATTCATAACGTGATGAAACCACCATATGTCTTCAATACATCATTGCTGTTTCACATCAAAAATGTCCAGCTGGCCCATTTGCACCTCTGCGGTGGCCTAGGTTTCAGAGCCATACAAAAGGACAGAAGCCAGTGCTGTTTGATAGATTCACGTCTTATCCAAGTTGATATGTGGTGTTGATGCCATAGAGGCTTCCAGAGAGCTTGCACAACACCAATAAACTTGCTGATTTGATGTTTCATGACAGCAAGGCAACCACTTTCCCTGGTAACAATGGAACAAGAATGTCACATTTTTATGTCTGTCATGTATCCTGATGTCTGTCTAGCTAGGTAAGGCCCCCATCATCATATCTGACTACCAAATAGTATTGAGGCATCTGTCCAATCTGTCTTATCTCACTGTCTGTCACAGGCATTTGTAAAGTGTCCATCACTGTAGAACCTAAGTGCCTAATACAGAAATTTAAAGGAATAATTTTTCCAGTCCACAAATGATCTGTTAATTCTGTTCCTCCAACCAGAAGAAGAAAATCTTATGAAGTGTGTATGGGGCAGGTGTTTGTAGGCATGCGTATGTGTGCATACCCTCCACTATTGGGAGCGGGTCTTCTCAAAGAGATAGTTACATTTAGTTCTATAATAGGAGAGATTGGGCTCGCTCTGGTTTTAGGAAAAAGGAAGGTGCCTCACATCCAGTGGGCCTCAGCTGAAAATAACCTTTCCCTAGCTCCTGAAATAGTCTCCCAGGGTTCATCCAGCTCTTGCGTTCCTATGGCTAGAAGTATTTTTGAGGGATTATATAGAGTGCAGTAGTTCAGGTGTAGGATCTTAGACTGAATGTGAAGTCCTATCAAGAGTCAGTGACTGGCACAAAGCACCAATGTGGAATACTATTGCTCAGGTGTCCTATCAGGAGTTGGGCTACAACTTGCTGTGGCCAGGGACATCTTTGATAGAGAGTGTTTCTGTAAAGTGATAATGGCCTATATTCCAGTGACCATACTCAGGTTCTTTTTAAAACACAATGCTGTGCACGTGATACTAGAATATTCAATAGTCATCTCAGCCAGTTGGGCCCTGACAACTGACAATAAAGGGGCGGACATCCTACTGGACAGTTGCATGTGTAAACACTCGACGTGTATGAATAAATGTGACAGTTGTGAGTTCAAATTAAGCATGCACACACATGCCCTAGGATTTTGATATTTTGAAAATCAGACCTTTATTTGAGTTATTTCATTGTAACTGTTTTTTAAGGAATTTAGAAGAAAACACATTTACAATAAATCAATGCATTTTTTTAAAAATCTGTTTAAATGTATGTTCCTGCATTTCTACAGGAACAAATCTGGGCAGGCAAGCTCTAATGGACACATTGGCACAACCTTAACTTCAGCTACCTACTCAAGTTACCTCTAAAAGATCTCCATAAAATGTAATGCTCTGAATGCATTCAGGAGTTCTGATGACATATACTTAGGAGCTAGATCTTCTTTTTCTTACACAACTGCAATTCCTATTGAGGTTGTAGGAGGGATGGGGGTGTGAGATGTAAAAAGAAGCCTAAAATTACCGATCCCCAAAATGCCCATTTCTTAAACTACAGGAGAGAGTGAAGCCAGTCACTTCTTATATCACAGGAGAGAATGAACCACATTTCATTTATAAAGAGTCTAGCAATAATGTACATTCTTTTTAAAACTGAGGCTTCTTGTTCCTTGCTTTTCTGCTTCACACCCTTACCTTCATATTTCACAACCACAGCTTTCAACAGAAGTAGAACATAAATCCATTCTTCTTTAATTGTTCTCTATTATACAAAACTAGACAAAGGTAGTTTTCAATGCTCATAATTTTGTTTAGAGTTTTAAAAATAATTGCATGGAAAAAGAGACCTAGAAAATCGCAGCCTTGCCATCTTTTTAAAATGAAATTAATGATTGGCTATTATAAATGGATTTATTTTTTCAGATTCTCGACTCTATAATCTTTGTAGAACTCTCCAACTGTAGTGTGGCAGCCCAGCTGTGGAGGTCTAAAGCCATGTGGTGGTGGAATAGGACACATTGCTTTAGAGAAACTCTCTGAGAGCAAAGTTCAACTGGTTTGTGATGTCAACAGAATCCCTTATTGTACTGCTTACTTGTTTTTTGTTTACAAGATGCATTGATGCACTTTTTTTTGCTATAATATACATTACACACAAGCATCTCACAGTTGCCCATGTGCTGGGTGCCACCTTTCAAAGAAGTTTCAGCTCACTATGTCCTTTCCCCTTCAGTTTGCATACACAGTTCCACTAATGTCAATGGGAGCTAAGTATGTGGAACAAGCTGTCCCTTTAAAGTGAGTGATCTGAGGCAGCCTTTGTTATATGATGACAGCAAGTTTCACTGCCACCTTCATTTTATACTGACGTTAGATCCATGCAGATATTTTTTATGCAGCTCATCCTGCTGCCTTGACCATAGTCCTTCTGTCCCCTTCCCATGACTCCAGCATTCTTCATACAAGACCTTTATAAGGACAAAGGGGGAGGCAGAGATTCATACAGAGCACATTGCACTCCTCCTATGATGAGTTTTGTATTTCAGTGAATACTGATCCCTGTTGCGGCTAAGTACCTAACAACTGGGCATTGTCTTGTGGTTGATGGTCTTGCATCATCCTTTATTTGCGATGGTATTCAGAGAGCTTTGTATGTACTTTAATGGGATATTGTTTTGTTTCTCTCAGGCCCAGATAACAGTGAATGGGAACGCTGGCACTGCTGCCAGTCCAATGAGTCACTTTCAAAGGCCTTTTTCCCCTTCTTCAGTTTACTCTCCACCAGCTTCACTTAATTCAAACATTATCATGCAGCATGGCAGGAAGATGGGTAAGCCTTTCATATAATGTTTACTTTATACATCACGCGACATGTTCTGATTTGTGGGGCAAGAACTGCAAACAGTTACCGAGCATTCCACATAAATAAAGGTATTATCTATTCATGTACTTTGGGAAAATTACAAGCAACAATACAATTTATTGTTAGACGCAATAACATTCCTAAACTGGCTTTACTACAGTCTTATTACTTTAAAGCAAGATTCTTACACATATGTGACTCTTGCAATAATTCCACTGGTTATATTGAGAGTATATTAAAACTGCATGACTTTCAGATATTCCTGAATGTGTATCAAAATCCCCTTAGGTGTCCCTTATCCTCATTAAGGCATTAGGGTCCAGTTTTGCATGGTGCTGAGTTACAGGTCCCTCAATTTGCACTATCTTCAGTGGAAGTCACCTCCTCACAGGTTGTGAGGTCTTGAGATTTTAAAAGCTTAAAGCTTTGCCAAATAAAATTTCATGTGTATTCTTTAGAGAGTCATAAGAATAGATCACACTTTACAAACATAAGGACAAGATCTCTGCCCCATGGAATTTAGTCTAAAATGATTTCTGTTTTCAAAAAAGCACATATAAGACCAAACATAATGTCTCTCCATTAATCTTTGTATGTGCAATCGTGTGGGTTTTCCAGTTTTCTCATCAACATTTGCATACTCAGAATCTATATGCACAAAAACATTTGAATATGCATAATGAGTTTGCTCCTGTGTTACATGGGAGGTCAGATTAGATGACCAAAATTGTCCCTTCTCACCTTAAAATCTATGAATTGTATAAATGCTATATCATCTGTGTACAAGTGATAACAGCAAAAATTGAGCATGTGTATCTGCACAGACAAAAATACAGGTTCATTTAAAAACACCTGATCTCTGATTTAGAGATCTGAGTGTTTATTAACTATGCTTCAGAAATTGTTCCTAGACAGTCCTTTTTGAACATGATTTTTAAGAGCATTATCTCAGGGTGGTTCTGAGTTTCTGAGACTTACAAAACAATGGCCAGATCTCACATTCATTGTACGCTCAAAAACCCTTCGATGCCAACAGATTGGGCCCTGCAAGGAGCATAAGATCAGATTTCAAAAGTTTTCTAAATTTAGCATCATATATATTTGAAAAAAAGCCCAGATATTCAGACATTTGACACACACAGATGCATCTCACCATGTATGTGTAGTACTGGAATATTTACAGGCTTTCAGACTAAGTAACTGAAAAGGTTGCGTTAAATCCAAATTCTTTCCAATAAAGAGGGAGAGAAAATATTCACATTACACTCAGAGCCGCAAATCATCACAGTCTCTTTTGTTGTGTTATATCACAGTTCTTCTAGTGAAACATTAAAGACTGCAATACCTACTGCATTGGAGGGAAGTCATAGTCTCCACCAGCAGTGCCAGAAATCTAGCTTTATGCCTAATTTCAGCCATCCTGCAGCAGAAACGTGGGTAGTACAGTACCTGCTGTTGCAAACCATGCTTATATAGTCATAAAGGCCCACTAATTAGCCACCGAAATCTGTTGCCTGAATGACTAGAGAATCTTGTTATGTTTCTTCTGTATGCAAGATTACATCTAAGCACATCACCTTATGACAGTACAAGGCTTCATATGACATGTCCCAGCATCTTAACATTGTGTCTTTTTGTTAATGACTTGCTGTGAATTTTAGAGGTAGGTAGTGGTAGCTAGTATTAATTTCAATAATTAAAAGAACAGTTGGGGAGGGAGTTGCAAAATTATCTTCAGCACCAAAAACCAATAGCAGATTGCAGTTTTCACCTCAATTAATGTAGGTGGCTCATTGGCATGTCTGCTACAGGGAGAGGCAGAGTTATTGATGTGCACATGGCATATTAGCCATATAAAGCTATTTAAATAAAGGTACTAATATATACCTTTTTATATAATTTATATATAATATAAATGTAAGGATGAAAAGTATCTGTAAAAAACATTATAGACCTCATAATTCATCTGAGTTCCAAAGCTGGTAACATTAAAGGGAGTTACCTGGGTAATTCTCTCACAGCAGAAAAGCAGGATCCAACATATGTACTGAAAATCTCTGTGGAATGTTTGAGTAAATTCATTACTACACATATAGAACAGAAATTGTTTTCAACTCTTCCATGCTTCTGGGAGCAGAAGAGTTCATACTACCGCAGAGCACTCATTCATAGTATGGATGGCAAAGTGGCAAGTTTAGTTTACAGAAAAAAAGTCTGTTCTGCTAGCTTCACTAAGAGTTTTGTTTGTCTGTGTGTTTGTCTCTCTCTTCCCTCAGCCAGCCCTTAAAAGCAGCAAAGCAAATTTTGTTTTCAAATATTGTAAGTTTTTTCCTAAAAAAAAAAAAAAAAAAGTCTCTCTTAACCTGAGAGATTTTGAGCTCAGCACAGAGGTTAACAAAATAATCCACATATGTGTAACTCCTTGAGTAGAAGGTTTTGCAGCGGAAATCCTACTAAACCCAGCTGCTCAGGCTAATGTGTAGTATTATCAGGTATTCTGTATGGATGTGGTTATCAAATTTCCTTTAATGCTTGTAAAGCACTTTGAAAATGTAAAGCGTGCTCTAAGTGCTACGTATGATTATTCTATCGCTATACAACATTCTGTCGCATTATCTTTACAGACTCCACAGAGACATACTCACAGTATGCTCAGTCTGTTGGCAGCAGCACCACTCCCAGTACAATACCAATCTGTAGATCTTCAGAGGAAGAGAAGAAAGTCACAGTCATTAGAGCACCACATTATGCAGGGATTGGCCCGGTAGATGAATCTGGAATCCCAACAGCAATTAGAACGGTAGGAAATGCCAGGGAGTGTGTGTTTGTGTGTGAGAGAGAGCGAGAGAGAGTGTGTGACAGAGAGAGAACTCAGACAATGAACTGATTGTTAGTAATGGGTTTTTCACATTCTTCTAGTCTTATATAATGTGGAATAGAGTATGTGTAATCAGAAGGCTCATGAATATAATACTGTGTGTTGCAGGAAGCATAACTGGGCAACCTCATAGTTCTAATTTCATTATAAATAGTCAGAACTGCAGTTTTCGTTCTTGTTTCTATTATTTTCCCTGCCCTTTGTGGTGTTACGCTTTAATTTCATTTCCTGTCTGGGTTGTCATTCTAAACCTGCAAAGTTGGCTAATTTTTGCGATTAGCAAATAAACCTCAGGTGCCTATTTTTTCCCTATGGCTCCTGTATTGAAATTAACAGACTTGATCCAGTAATAACCCCTTTGACCACTGTCCCAGTGAAATGCATCATGACCCACCATGCTTTTCCACAATCTTTAAATGAGCAGCATGGAAACCCTCTCATTGTCATTAGTCCAGGTTTGATGACTTGCCACTAATCACTGCTTGAGCTGTCCCAGGATGTCAGACGGAATGGTTTTGTTTTTACTATGCTGAAGCATTCTTTCCACACTGCTGTCAGGGCAGCCCCTTCTGGCTGGTCCAGACAGTAGCAGTGAGTCTACAAAGGAGCAGCTCACTGGCCTTCCTGGCTGGAGGAGAGGTGTTGTGCTAGACGGAGAGAGTAAGAAGAGTGGGAGCCAGGATGAAAGCAGCAGAGCCCTTGCAGGTGAAATCTTTGTGAAGTGCACGGATGTAGCAGCTATTGGATATACTTTGCCTGCCAACACCGACATATGGGGTTGTGTAATTGCCAAGAGCTGCTTCACTGGATTGAAAAATTAGGGGGAAAACAGGAATTGATGGAGAAAAGCAATAGGAAAGATTTCAGAATAAGTGGTAAGACTGGGATATTTTGTGTAAGGGGGAGGAGGAAACTCTAGCATTTCTTGCTTTCCTTTCCTTTGATTTCGGCATATACAAATGATACAATAGAAAGCTTTTAAAAAATGAGTAACTCGCATTAGAGCCAAGCTATAGCTTCCCATCCCTACTAAGCAGACGGCCCTGCCTTTTGTGTAGGAAGTTATTGTTTTGTTGTGCTTTTTTTAAGACTAGCAGACTGATTCCGTAAGGTGGATATTAATTATATAAGAGTATAACTGAAATCCCCCAAGTGTATTTAATGTGGCTGGCAAGCTGCCAACAGTGTATTTGACTTCCAGATATGATAGTCTCAGGCTCTTAAGATTTTCTCTGAAACTCATGTATGCCATTTGGACTTTTTTTTTTTCAAGTTTGGGATTGCTTTCTTTTCAGCTCTGTGCTGCTGCATCAAAAACTTATGCAGCTTGTAATATTACTGTTATGTAAATGAGTCTCATGACCCGAGTGAGTTAAAAGTTACGGTCTGCTAGGAATATACCATGTAAATAAGAGAGTGAGAGTGTGTGTGTGTGTGTGTGCTGTCACTTCCCTCACACCCCACAGGAGTTAGCTGGAAATGAGAGTCAGTTCTCAAGGTACTGATCTGAATATACACTTTAAAGAAACTTTAAAGATGTGTAGATCTGAGCATATCCCAGCAGTGAGAGAATGAAGGTGGTGGTGGTGTCAGCAAACATCCTGCACCATCCCATCCCTCAGAAATGCAGCACCATCCAGGAACATATAGAAGTGCCACGGCAGCGTTTTCAGTGAACAAGGGAAAACAGGAGAGTAGCACTTGCTCTGTTTTCCAAGGGTCATTGGGCACCCAAATATCCAGCTTGCCCTTCAGTCTTCTGGTGGAGGGACCTGGATGTTTCAGTTCAGCTTATCTCAGCAGTACAATGAAAGTTTCAGAGTTTCTTCTACAGATTAAAAAGACAGCTGCCTGCAGAGTGCAGTAAACATGAGTTCCAGTGTAGTAGATAACGTTAAAAAAGTCTGCCCCAAGCCACAGATGGCTCATCACGCTGATGTGGTTTAATGTGTGTCTGTATCTGTTTCCAAAGCTAACAGTACACGAGGGAGTTAAGTGACTAGCCTTGCATCCAGCCGTCTTTGACTTTCTTAACTCTGTGGTTAGAAGTTGTCCAATAAAAATATTATCTCACCCACCTTATCTCTCTAACCCTATGGATCAGGTATCCATTTTGTAGCTGGGTGAACTTGAGGAAGTGTTTCAGTGTGAGTTTGAACCCACAACCTCCAGGATTGTACTCAAGCCCCTTAACTGCTCAGCTACTGCACCTCATTGTAAATAACATAACTATTGTATATTGAGACACTGTGCTGCACAAAGAGAGGCTTTCAAATGAGGGTTTAGAAACAAACTTTTTGCAGAATGTAGTGCTGATGATCTCCTCCCGTTTTCCCTTTATGCCCCCAGTCCTCAAAGCTCAGTGCTGTCCTGCCAAGAAAGGCTGGATGAAGCTATCTTCAAAATCCATCCTTCACATTTCTGTCTCTCAAACTGGAAGCAATCACTGCAAAGCTCTCCTTACTCCCAGCATCAGAGTTTGTTGCCTTGATAGTATTTCAGCCCCTGCCAAACCAGGAAGCATGGGAGTAAGCCAAATTCTGGCACTCAGACCCTTGCATGTTAAGGTACTGCAATACGACCAAACTACCAGTATAGCCCCCGGCATTTTGAAGTGCCAGGGCAGAAAAACTTAGACTTTGGAAGTTTGGAACTTTGGAAGTTGAGTTTTCCGTCAAATTGTCAGCTGTGATTTTAATCCAGTTTTCAAATTATCCAGCTAGTTTGGGAGCAAAATAATATCTATACTGTGTTATTGCTAAGCGTTTGAATCTTTGAGGATGAGGAAAAACAAGATAACTGTAAGAATCTAATCATGTATGTCCTCAAATTTGAGCATTAGCTATGTTGTTGGAGATCTCTGTTTCTTCAGCTTCTATAATATACCAATATTTGGGAATAAGAATTTACAAACACAAAATGTAATGTTTCCATATCAGTAAGAAACAGAACTTTTAAATCAAGCAGTAAGTGAATTAGGCTATTTTCCTAAATACAGTAATAAATATAATATGTGCAGTATCAACTGTATCCACAAGCAGAAATTAAAGTGGTACTGTACTAGACATCACTAAATTTAAATACCATTACTATGGTTCTAACCAAGAAAAAAGTCACTAAAATGCAGTGTGACTGCATATTTTTTATCCACAGTATCCAAAATAATTGTTTCACAGTTAACTATCAAATTATTCTATATACTAAAGAGGCCTTTCTTTTGTGTGTAAATAACAAAATGCAATCTGACTAGATTTCCTTCACTTACGCAATGATGGAACATTCCAGCTAGAACTGATTTCTTTTAATGGATTTTACCCACTGATAATTAGGAAACATTTTAACACAAAGCACTGTTTAATTATGGGTTGCTTCATACGTGAAATAGAATGTAGGGCAAAATGAAAAAAGCTCCACTGAGAATCATAAATGCCTGCTTTAATTGTGCGCTTTCTGATGGATTGTTACAACACTGAAAATGATTACAGAGTCTCCCAAGTACTACTTGCAGATTTTTCTTTTCTTTTTTACTATCTTTTCCTTGATTATTCATTCAAATATAATAACTGTGTCTCACCATTTAATTGTAATAAATGCAGTGCATGTGAATCAGCATGGTATCTAAAATGACCAGATGCATGGGTGAACTTGGATAATTCACAGTGTAATGCATGGCTTGTGGAGTTAGCTAATGTAAATTGAAATACTATATTTTAAAAAATTGATTTATCCCTCCTTAACTCATTTAATATTTCCCAAAACATAGGGTCAGAGAATTGAAGGGCAAAACCTGCCCAAGTAAACAAAAACATGTTTGGGAGAGGAGAACTGAAACTTAATGATATGATGTCATGTCCTGTCCCGTTCTCCAAACCCCCCCCCCCCCTTCCTGGCCCCATGAAAGCCTCTCCACATGTATTCTGCATGATTGGATTTCCATAGATTTGGAGGGGATGTGACTGTCAGCAAGGGAACTGGGCCTGGGGACATCTATGCACCTTCATTCTCTGGCAAACTGTGAGGACATAACCATAATGATGAATGGTGACACTTTTGCATTAATTCCCATAGATTTTCACCACCATCCATTCAAACTCAGTTGGAGGATCATTTCTGGCCCAGTACAAGCAGGGAGATGTTGGTGGCATGAGTCCATTGGCTTCTTCATAAATCCAGCTCAATTATCCCTCCCCAGAGTCTTGCAAGTACAGAGATATAACCAACCCTTGGGAATTAATGTTAACAAGATCAGAATTAATCCCTGTGAGTTAGCAATTAGCAATTTTGTGAGACCTAATATTTTTTTCACAAGAAGTCTTGCAGATAAGCTTTGTGATAGGGAGTAGTTTCTGTCCGGTTACTTACAATGATAGCTCCTCAAAGTGCAGTTTTAGGGGTTAACAAATTAGAGGAGTTAAATATAAGGTAATGACTATAGCAAGGAGCATTTAAAACCACAAAAAAGTGCCTCTTTTAACATAAGTAAGCAAACTGCTGTTTTAAAATATTTATTAGTGACTTTAAAAAGATGGTGAACAGTGAGGTGATAAATATTCAGATGTCCAAATTCTGTAGGTTAATTTGGACTAGAGAAGACTTTGGGGAACTTCAGTGGGTGAATGTGAATGGGCAGCATGGTAACAGATAAAATTCAACAATGGCAAATGGAAAGTAATGCGCATTGCAAGGTATATAGTGAACTTTTGTGAGGTTCCAAATTAATTATCACCACTCATCTAGCAATGTGGGCTTCATTGCAGACATCTGAATAGGAAGCTCTGCTCACTGCTCAGCAGTGGTCACCAAAAGCAAACAAAATGCTAGGATATAAAAAGAACAGGATAGAAAATAATCTTGAAAATGTTATTTTGCTATTATATAAATCAGTGAGCTCTCCTCACCTACAATACTGTTTCAGTTCTGGTCATCCTATCTCAAAAAAGATATTGCAGAAATAGAAGGGGTTCAAAGATGGATGGTGAAAGTAGTTAGAAGCCTGGAGAAATTTCCATAAGAAAAAAGATTGGAAACTGAATAGTCCCAGTGTTTTCAGAGGAAAGAATGAGAGGAAACGTCAGAGAGGTGTATCAAATAATGAGTGGTATTCAGAAGGTAAATTGAATGTTCCTGCTTATCCTTTCTCCTGATACAAGGACCAGGGCAACAAATGTAAAACTGATAAAAGGAAATAATTATGCATTATGTAAAAATAGTAACATATGGAACTCATTGCCACGATATGTCATGAAGGTCAAATTCCCAGTAGCATTAAAAAAAGATGTTTATACAGGTAATGAAAATTTCCACAGCTGTATTCAGTAGCAATTTTATTTTAAGATAATTTCATGTTCACCACTAACTGCCTGGAGTTAGGAAGAAATGTTTCCTGTGGGCTGGTAATTGCCTACTGTTAGGTTTCTTGCACTTTCCTAGAAATAGGGCACTAACAAATTCACGGCCCATTTTGGTTAATTTCATGGTGATAGGATTTTAAAAATTGTAAATTTAATTATTTCAGATATTTAAATCTGAAATTTCACATTGTTGTCCCTGTAGGGGTCCTGCCCCAAAAGGGGTTTGTGGGAATGGGGGGTCACAAGATTATTGTAGGGGGGTCTCGATATTGCTGCCTTTACTTCTGCGATGCTAGTGGTGGCTCCTCTGTCTTCAAAACTGGGCTACCGGAGAGCGGTGGCTGCCAGCCGGGAGCCCAGCTCCAAGGGCAGCGCCGTCCCTAGCAGCATCGCAGAAGTAAGGATGGCATAATATGGTATTGCCACCCTTACTTCTGCACTGCTGCTGGCAGAGTGCTTCCTTCAGAGCTGGGCGCCTGGCCAGCAGCCGTCACTCTCCGGCCACCCAGCTCTAAAGGCAGCACAGAAGTAAGAGTGGCAATGCTGCAGCCCCGTCCCCCTTCAAAAACCTTGCAACCCCCCTGTGGTCCTCTTTTGGGTCAGGACCCCCACTTTGAGAAACCTGTATAATATAGGGTGAAATCTGTATAATATAGGGTAGGAGTTCACAAAAGACCAGATTTCACGGTCCGTGATGCATTTTTCACGATGTGAATTTGGTAGGGCCTTACCTATAAAGCATCTGGTACTGGCCACTGTCAGAGGCAGGGCATTAAATAGATGGACCACTGATCTGGAATGGCAATTCCTATATTCTTAAATACTGTCTTTGTATCCAGAAGCAGATTCCAAACTCCAAAAGATATTTAGGGCTGAGTCAAAGATTCATAGGAAACCTTGCAGCTGTACAGTGAATAAGAAAGTGTGTGTGTGGGAGGGATCAATAAGGGACTGACCACAATGGGCCAAATTCATCCCTACTGAATCTCTTTACAAATCAGTGGAATTACAGTGGAGATGAATTTGATCTAACATGACACCACTGATCTTTTTGTTTCTTTAGCTAATTGTTGTAAACTGTATTTTATTTAGACAGTTGACCGGCCAAAGGATTGGTATAAGACAATGTTCAAGCAAATCCATATGGTTCACAAGCCTGGTAAGTATACATTTTTCTATTTGTTACATAACTCTTCGTAGCATTAAGAAATGCACTTTCCCTGCATTCTGGTGGCTTGCTCTCTGATAATAACAAAGCTTATGATCACTGACTTGTAGATATTGAAAAGAGCCCAATGGGAATGTGATGAATGTTATTACGCAGAAATGTTTTTCCAGCAAATGGCTATGTACTTTTCTGATGGATTTATTTTTAATACTAACAAAAAATAAAGGAGAAAAGCCTATCTGATCATGTACAGCACAAGAGGTCAGTGAGATGTTCTGAGCAGCAAGGAACATTGCCTGTACTCATCTTCAGTCTGAGTGACCAGGACTTGGCTGGGTACAGGGTGGTCATTGCTACCTTCTGTTACAGAGCTCCTATGTGCTAGAACAATGAGGCCTACTGAATGAGGAAATATGCTGCCTTCACTTATTTTCCTCTCTCCTCCTATTAATTTCTAAATAAATTATTTTTGAAGAAAAGGAGCCTCTGACATATGATTAGTCTTATTAATATCATATTTTTGCTTACTCTCCCTTTTATCCAAGGATGTCAAGGCACTTTACAACAATAATTATGCTTCATTATACCTCAGTGAGGGAGGGAGTTGATATTATTCCAATTTTACTGATTGGGAAATTGATGTAGCTAAGTTGATTTGCTTGCGGTCATAAACGACATCAATGCAGGATCAAGAATGGAAAAACACCAAAATTATGTCTCCCAGTCCCCTGCTCTAGCCACTGGACAGCATTGCTAGATGTAAGAAGTTGCTTTTCATAGTAGGAATGATACGTTGCTGTCCTGTAATAAGGGGAAAGAGAGAGGAGAGGGAATGGCTGGGATGAGATGGGGGTTGAATAGAAAAGAATGAGTATAACTCACAATTTGGGGTGAACCAGTAACTGTGCAATCTGGTGTCATGGCAACAATATGCCATTCAGATAGGAAGATAAAAATAGCCTGTGATAAGTGTAAAGGGCAAAGACAGACTCCAGAAAACACGAGGGGTGAGAGCTGATTGCCTACTGATCTTCTGTTTGTATTTGCAAAGACAAAGCTGCTTACTATGATATACTGAAAGCTATTGCACTACTGTAACATATATATTTCTCTTTATAGACGACGGCACAGACATGTATAATGCTGCATATGCATATAATACTGGTAGGAGTTATTCCCTCACTTCCAATGAGTCTTTTGTTAGTGTTAGCAAGCAACAGTGGTAGCTAACCACTTAGGCCTGCTCTTATTAAGTTTGTGTAACAAACAAAATTTCATCATTCTTTTTTATTTCTGTTTGTGCATGTTTGTGTCTTTGTTCACCAAATGTGGCAAAGCCTCATTTTGGTTTCTTTCTTACTACAGAATTAATCAGACATGTACTGCAGATGTGGCCCTCTCAGTGCAGATGGGATATACTGTAATGTTGTAATCTCTGACTAAATTATATTTATTCTCACTAATGATAGTGAACAGTTTGAGTCTTGAATATTAAACTAAAGAGTAAAGTGCAGTATGAAAGTGTTAACTGTAAATACATATACAGATGAAGATAAGCACGGTGCAGTATGTTGTATACAACTGCCATATTTTTAGATTATACTACATTAAGAATACCAAATTATGATGCTTCTATTTTGTTATCTTATTAATTTTTCATTCTGGAATTGACATTATTTAGCACTAAAAAAGTAATATATTATTCCTATAACAGATATATAAATTTCAAATCTTTCAGAAGACGGGAATCATACTGCAGAGATATTTTACTACAACAAAAGCTCCTTATCATGTGAATGAAATTTACACACACAAAGTATTGTATGTTATGCAAAAAGCACTTTTAAGAGTTCTTTAATTTAAATTTTCATATTGCTTTCAATGGGGCTCCCATGCTGATATTTTATGTGTTATCAAGAATATGTGTGTATATCCAAGGTTCATGACCCAAATGGACTCTTGAGAGCTTAGCCAAGACATTTGTCTGGGTAATTGTCCACAAATCTAATTATGTAGAGATGCTCTTACATACAAACCCAAAGAACATTCATTAAAAAGAATGAAAAAGGCGTGTCTATTTCTTTTTCCTTCTCAGCCGATGACACCAATAACAGCTGAGGGCAGGACAGTTCTGGGGGACTAATAACAGGTTGCAGTTAATTGCACCTCAGACATTATCTCCCCCCAGCTGGTGATTAATTCCCATGTAATGTCCTGAGCCTCTGGGGGTGGGGCAGGTAAGAGGGGCCATATATAGTTCTATAATAATTATTTGAAAATGCACACAATACTCACCGATGTGTTTCTAAAACTTACAAGGTTTCGATGTCCCAGATTTGTTAAATGAATGTTTGGTGTTTTACTGATATGCATTTTGGTTGTTTCTATGTTCTGTTTTACTTTAGGTAGCTACAGCCCATCCCTCCCCACTCAGCCACACCCTGCTGCAAAGACACAGACATACAGACCATTGTCTAAAAGTATTTCTGACAATGGCACTGATGCCTTTAAGGTCTCCTCCCCGATACCTCCTCCACATGTACCACCTCCGGTCCCACCACTTCGTCCAAGAGAGAGGTCTACACTAGAAAAGTAAGCAGATTTCCTGGTAGGGGGAAACAGTCTATAGTAAATACAACATTGTAATCAACTAATAAAAGTAATGGCTGTAGAAGTAGCATGAGACAATTGGGTTTGTGATCATCGGGAGAACTGCATGGTGAATTGCCTGGCAGATACGAAGGTTGCGGTCCTCTTGAGACATATAGATAGACGTATATGCAGTGCCGGGTAGGTGCCAGTGGTCGTGGTACATTTAGGTACCAGTGACATAGGAAAAGAAGGATAGAGGTCCTGGAAGCCAAGTTTAGTCTATTAGGTAAGAGATTAAAGTCCAGGACCTCCATGATAGCATTATCTGAAATGTTTCCAGTTCCACCCGCAGGCTGCGTTAGAGAGGCAGAAAAATTGCATTATCTCAATGTGTGGATGAGATGATGGTGTTTGGAGGAGGGATTTAGGTTTATTAGGAACTGTGGAACCTTTTTGGAAAGGAGCAGCCTGTACAGGAAGGATGGGCTCCATCTGAACCAAAATGAAACCAGATTACTGGCATGTAAAATTAAAAAGGTTGTAGAGGGCTCACATGAATCAGACAGAGACACTCCTTAGGAAGGGATTTATTAAAGGGGATATCCTGTATCCTAGTAAATAGGACTGGAGAGAAGTTGATAAAGTACAGGCAGGAACTGAAGAGAAAAAGAGTCCCATTCAATTACATTACATGAAGGAAGATGACTAAATATTGACAATTTTTATATTTCCACACTTAAGCCATTCTTTTTAGGTGACAAATCTGAGGCACTGCCCCAGATTGAGGTGTCAAGAGAAGAGGTTTTGGAACAAATTGATAAATGAAACAGTCATAAGTCACCAGACCAGAAGTTATTCACCCAAGAATTCTGAAGGAAATTAAATATGAAATTGCAGAACTGCTAACTGTGATAGTGCACATATTGCCTCTCTACCAGATGACTAGAGGATAGCTAATGTAACTCTGGTTTTTAAAAAAGACGCCAGAGGTGTCAAAGTTTGCAGATGATACAAAATAAATGTATATAGTTAAGTCCAAAGCTGACTGAAGAGTTACAAAGGGATCTCAAAATGAGGTGACTGGGCAAAAAAATGGCAGATGAAATTCAGTGTTGATAAATGCAAAGTAATGCATATTGGAAAACATAATCCCAATTATACATAGAAAATGATGGGGTCTAAATTAGCTGTTATCACTCAGGAAAGAGATCTTGGATTCATTGTAGATAGTTCTCTGAAAACTTCTGCTCAATTTGCAGCGGCAGTCAAAAAAGCTAACAATGTTAGGAACTATTAGGAAAGGGATAGATAATAAGACAGAAAATATCATAATACCACTATAAATCCATGATATGCCCACACCTTTAATACAGTTTGCAGATCTGGTTGCCCTATCTCAAAAAAGATGTATTTGAATTGAAAAAAGTACAAAGAAGGGCAACAAAAATTGGGGTATGGAACTGCTTTCATATGAGGAGAGATTAAATGACTAGAACTGTTCATCTTAGAAAAGAGATAACTAAGGAGGTATATGATAGAGGTCTATGAAATCATGAATGGTATTATAAAATTGAATAAGGAAGTGTTATTTATCCCTTCACACAACACAAGAACCAGGGGTCACCCGATGAAATTAATGGGCAGTAGCTTTAAAACAAACATAAGGAAGTATTTATTCACACAACGCCCAGTCAGCCTGTGGAACTCATTGCCGGGGGATGTTGTGAAGGCCAAAACTATAACCGGGTTCAAAAAGAATGAGATAAATTCATGGAGGATGGATCCATCAATGGCTGTTAGCCATGATGATCATGGACACACCCCATGCTCTAAACCTCTGACTGCCAGAAGCTGGGACTGGATCATCTGATAAACTGCCGTTTTCTGTTCATTCCCTGTGAAGCACCTGGCATTGGCCACTGTCGGAAGACAAGACACTGGGCTGGATGGACCATTGGTTTGATCCAGTATGGCATTCTTATGTTCTTATGAGAACAAGGCCATGACTCAATGGGGCATTCAGATATTAAATGATGTTATTGTTCCAGTGTGGGCACCATGCTTGATGCTGTCTTGTCTGGCACTGGTATTTAAGGAGCATAGGAAGTCTTGTGCAAGTGATACCTTATAAAGCATATTGAACATCCATTCTTTTCCATGGAACTGACCTGCCTCCTATATTTCAGAATGATCCAAGCTGTAGTGACCATTTCTCACTATGACTTTGTGCTGATGCATAAAAGTAGTTTGAGACCTTGGGTACATCTGCACTCCAAAAAATCACCAGTGGTGGCAAGTCTAAGAGCCTGGGTCTACAGACTCTGGCTCACCAGGCTCACACTGCAGCACTAAAAACAGCTTTGTAGATGTTTGTAGAAGAACAATAACAGGCTTGACAAAGCCCTGGCTGGGATGATTTAACTGGGAATTGGTCCTGCTTCGAGCAGGGGGTTGGACTAGATGACCTTCAGGGGTCCCTTCCAACTCTGATATTCTATGATTCTATGTTCCCATTCAGGCTGGAGCTTGGGTTCTGAAACCAGGTGAGATGGGTGGGACTCAGAGGTCCAGCCCAAACCCAAATGTCTACATGGCTGTTTTTAGCCCCATAGTACAAGCTGTGTGAACCCATCTGAGATGTTTGTGGGGCACATCTTTGGAGACATGATGAGGAAAATTCCATATCCTCCTCCCCCTTTCCCTATCTCTTCTTTTGAAGCAGAAGAAGGGTTTCAGATTGAAGGGACTTGGGCATTTTCTCCCCATTTTCCTGCCTCTCTTGCTGCAGTAGCACAAATCATAGTGTTGGAATTAATATTCAGCCCCCCAAGAGCTAAATCCTGTTAGTTCAGGAAAGAATCCCCTCTCCCTTTAGTCAAAGAAGATCAGATTAAATGAAAAGTGCTGTACTATTTATTGCAATTACAAGTTCCAGTGCTGGAGCAAACTTTTTATTTTCATACATGCAGACCCTAGAAATTTCAGCACAGTTGCAAGTACTATTTCAAAATCCAGTTTTACATTAACTATTTCTAAATATTAACAGCAATGCGTTTTAAGAAAACAAAATTGTGCCAAATTCTGCTCCAAGTTATGGATGCAACCTCCAGTATCTTGGATGCACCATATAAATGAGAGCAGAATTTGGCCCATTCTGTCTTGTTGATAGCAGGAAATGTCTTTTATATCTATAAAAGGAATGCTATGCAATGAATAATAAACTTTATCAGACACTGAATTTGAAAAACAACAATCAAACAAAAAATCCCTTAGTAATCTACTGAATGTATTGTAGGAAAAGAAAATTAGGAGCTTTTGAACATTCAACCAATTGATCCTATCATTGCAGCTTTTCAAAATACCTGTATATAAATACTTTCTAAAAGATAACTAATTTGTTTTACTCTATTATCAGTGTGAGCAAGGAGTAGAATGTAATGTATTTTAATCTCATAATATTGTAATATTCTGTGATCATATAATAATGATTCTAATAGCGCGAATGAACCACTCAGGAGTAAGCACTTAGACCCAAGTTTAATTGGTTTGGTTTCTGTTTTAAGAAATGTCTTATATCAGGTGAAAATAAATTGCTTTTGCTTTCCTGTCTGTCTTCTGTACCTTAGGGCCTTAGTTTTTCCAGAACTGGATACATTGTTTAAGCTTGATGGCTGTTGCCATGGTCTGGTTGGCTAGGGCAGGATAAGAACCTCTACTAGTGATTACAGTGTAGGTGCCTCACAAAGGCTTTTGTTAGCATGCCGTACAGAAATGCAGAACCGCTTACCTCTACCCAAATTCTGGAGTTGCGGTGATAGTCCTGCCACCTGGCCAGATAGAGTGAAGATCCTTTTAGGAGCCAGGAACCAAGGTCTCTTGCAATTCATTCTGCTTGGAGGAAACCATTCCAGCATTAATTTGGATATGTCACCTCTCTATTTTAATCCTGTGGATGACGAGACTGACAGAAGAAATCCAAGTTCTCCAGATTGGGGAATTCTGAAGTCTTTAGCTTTGTGTACTCATGACCAGTCAGCCATGGCACCAGCATTAAAAGAGTGAGTCTTTCTTGCCACTAGGAGATTTTTAATTGTCTATGAAACCAAAGCATTTAAACCCTCACCTAAGAAGGTTTAGGGTCCACATGCATAACATCTTTGGATCTGGGAGGCAAGATATGGTATGCTTCACATTATCAGTTAAACAGAAGAAGTCACAGCACATAAGGGTTTAAGGGCTAAAAATTGTAAATGAAGTAAAATGAGTATGAATGTAAATTTTAATGGCATCTTTTAGTCTTTAAAATGACTTAAATTCTCTGAATTATTTTGAATAAAATGCAGCCTATACAGAACACATTCTTGGGAGGTATAATTTCAATTTTCTGCTCTGAAACCATAATTTCTTCCCAGTTAAAATATACAGTAAGTGAACGAGGTGGTTTTACTTTGCTTGAAATGTACAATAATCCAACAGCAGAGATATCTGAATCCCAGCACTTGCTCCTGCAAACATACCTGTGCTGTGTACTTTCAACAGAAAAGCTACTGTATAGATATTTTTTTTAAGCACATGATAAAACATGACATATGCTTTGCTTAATGTCAGGTCACTTCAAGCTATGTCACATCATATGATGCAACATAGGCTGACATAATTTACCAAGGTTTGCTAGTTTTTACTGTGAACACATGCAGCAATTACCAGCGACTCTTCCCCATGAGTTACTGGTGGGCCATTTGCCACATTTCTAATTAAAAAGACACGTAGGCTGCAGTCATCCTAAATACAATAAGGCTAGCGATGGCAAAAACTGCCCTGAAATGAAAGTTCCTGCCATTATAACAACTAGCTGACAACCACGAATGAAATGTAGTCCAAATAAGTGCTGAGATATTATGGTGAGGGATGCAATATAAGAAACTAATTAAAATAGAATACAAGTGATTTCTTTTAGTGGATAGCACCAACAAGCTGCTAGGCAATTTATAGTTATGAAGATAATGGATGAAATCTTGGTGCTATTGAAGTCAACTCCCATTGAATAAGTAGGACCAGAATTGCACTCAAGGTGCCTGACCTGAAGAGCTTATAAAGATGAACTGAAATGATCATTTATTTGATTAAGCAAACTTCCAGTTGAACAGTGTATCTGGACACAAACAAGTGAGAAGAATACAGCTATAGATCAGCATACAGAGCATCCATTATACTATTTTCTTTAAATATTGTTCCTGAAGTTATCGAGCATGAAACATTTTGCTAACTATGTAATTTAATCAGTATATATTTGTGAAAGCTTTGTCCAGTGACTAAAGCATTTAGCATTTACCTATACAATTAAAGCGTCTTTAAGTTTTACTGGATTTATATGTACGATACAATAAATGCTTCTGATGGCCACCAGCATTTTAACTACTGTGTCATCTCAACCTGCTCAGAGCTGATACACCCAGTATAGTGGTAAAAATACTGGTTGTATCCTGTCTACATTACCACTCCCACCATTGCTATGACATATGGAACAACAGTGGTGGGAAATGTATATCAATAATTGATATCAATATCTATAATAATATTGTGAGGGGATTTAGTCATGTTTACTTCTTTTATTGTACATTTCAAATGCATAAAAACCTTTCTATATACATTTCAGATTTACTGTGGAACAAACATTACGCTAGCATCTCCACTATTGCTATCACCAGTAAAGCCGCACCAGTGCTAGCAATAGTAGGAAAGAAAAAGACCAGTGTAGACAGGCATAGACACATGGAGTAAGTTACGGGGGCTAAGCTTTGCTTAATTCATATTCCTTCCCTTTGAGGGTTATGTCTTTGTCTTAATATTCTATTCATGCGTTTTGGGCCAAATCCTGTTCACTTTCCTCTTGTGAATAGCCCCTTGAAGTCAATGGACTAACTGTGTGAGTAAGACAAGCAGGATTTTATCTCTAGTATGTACTAAAAATGTAGAATAAAATCCACATCCAGTAGACTAAAATCTGCATGTTTTCTGTCATTGCGGAACCTGGTGAGGTTGGTTGTAACTTTCATGATTGAGGGTGGGAAGAGAGAGCAAGTTGTATGGTGCAGTGTAACTGCTGACATATGTATATGCCTTTTACAGAGCTGCAGTGTTGGTGGAAAAGACAATCCCGCTCAACTGTTTATGTTTGTTATTTAGAAATGACTGGGATCCTCCTGACAGAAAAGTAGATACCCGCAAATTCCGTTCTGAACCAAGAAGTATTTTTGAATATGAGCCGGGAAAGTCATCAATTCTTGAACATGAAAGACCGGTAAGAGGTGTATATGAAACGTGTTCCCACAACAAAAGGCTTAGTGAGAGTTAAATTTGTGCTTATTATTTTAACTGCAAATTATAACTAGTTAGTATTGAATTTCCACTTTTGTATTTGGAGTTTGGTCAGCTCACATGGAAAATTCTGCCTTGATCCTCCTGGATGGTTGTGTAGATAATTTGGGATTGGTTTGATTTACTTGTACTTGTTGATTTACTTGTTAATTTAGCTTCTTTGGCATTAAAAAGAAGTCAAAGAATCACTGTGAGAAATTAACCTCCTTTTAGATTTCACATGTTAGATGTAAGTTCATGGAAACTACTTGTTGCAATTTGAATGCATATCCAGCACTCAGTTTGTCACCTGGTTACAATAATTTTATCAACACATATGATTAACATAGGAGTTATGCACCTGCCTGTGGTGGTAAGTCACTAGATAGTCCAGAAAAAAAATCCTACACTGTGTTGTCTGGATATGTGCCTAATGGTATCCTCTCAAGAACATTGTGTTGCCTGTACACTAACCTGTGACTAAAAAATTTTTATTGCTGTTTTCTGAGCCATATGTCTGTAGTTGTGAGATTCCTCACACGCATGTCTAATAAGGCTAAAATCTAATGCTTGCAAAATTATCACTAATCTAAGTTTCCATTCACTGAAAAGGCATATGCAACCAGCTCTTCTACTGTACCCTGGTAGTGTTCCAATACCCCGTCATTTATGGAGATTGATGCATATCATGTTATCTTTTTTCTGCGAGATGCAATGGTTGATGGAGTCATGTTTTAAGGGGGAGTTTATGTAATTATTATGCATAGTATTATAATATTAGTATTATAACATTATAATTATTATGTTAGTATTATTATACATAAATTCAGAGGGCTCATTTTATTAATCGAAAAATAAATAAATGTATCGCATGCATGGATTGTGGCATATATAGTATGTCAACAGTATGTTAAATAATTGCACTGATGGCTCTGTTTCATCATATTTCTCTATGGTTTATGTAATAATGTGGGTCCAGTTAACTAGCTTCCATAGCAAGCTGTGTGACTCCATGAAATAGGGCTCTTACAGAACTGGGACTTTCTTTCAAAGGGAAATTTCACTTTTCAGCACAGGCCATTTAAACTGACTGAACTAATTACTAGTTCTAATGATTTACCAAAATGTCCCTGACTTATGAGAGTTGGTAATTTTATTGTCAAGCTGAATTTACAAATCTGTGAAAAAGTAATTATACTTTTGCTGAGTGATTTTTCTATCACAGTGGCTGTATTACGGATAGGGTCATTTACCAACCTTTTCAATTGAAGACAGTCTTCAGCAAGTGAGAGGTGGCAGGCTGAAGGTAAAAACTGACATTTTGAAAATTAGAGATATTTCATGTGAGGACACACATCTCTAATAAATTTGATTTTCTGGTATGAAAAATAAATAAGTAATTTCATACTGGGCCTTCAATGCTGAGGAATGTGATAATATAATTGTTCAACTTTAATAGAGATATGATTAAATAAGTTTTAAGATTTTAAGAAAATAAGATTTTTTATCTAAAAATATTTGACCATTGCTGGAAATTTCTTAAGCAAATAAAATAAGCTTTTCCAGTAGAAAAGCTTTCCTCTTTTCTGATTGGATGGGGAGGATTTGGGGCCTAATCATGCAACCTTTTCTTTCACAAGTAATCCTTATACAGACTCTTTGCAAGTCAGTGAACTACTCCAAAGGTTGCAAGATCAGACATGGCTGATGTAGTTACAGGCAATCATCTCTTTGCACAGCAAGTGTTCTCAAAATGTGACAGTGTAACTACAGTATTAATAAATTCAGGGGAGGGGAACATTTCAATGCTATGTATTTCAGTTTTCAAAATAGTAATGAGGAATTTATGTAAAATACAGTAGCAAATACAGTGTGCTGCCCCTAAGATGGCTTCCTTTTGAGCAGATTCTAAATTCACACAGTGCTAAGCTATCAGAATAACATCAGTTTAGAAATTTCCACTGAGTAACTGTTATTGATTATAAAAGTTAAGTTACATGAAGTAATATATTACTTTTCTGGCAGAATTACAATATTAATGGATGAAGGAAAGGCAGTATGCAATATACAATACATTTAGATTTAATTAAAGCATTGTATACTGTATTCATTAAATCTTACATGGCAAATTCAATTGAATACTGGCTAAAAAACTAGACAAAGGAAAATGATCCATGGCATTGTATCAAGTTAAGAGAGTAGAAGAGTCTGCTAAAATCTATGGTAGGTTCAGTATCATTCAATATCTTCCTCAGTGATCTAGAAGAGGAAGTGAACAGAATGCTAGTGAAATTTTCAGATGATACTAAATTGTGACCATTTCAAAGAGACCTAGAGAGATTAGAAACATAAGAAGAAAATAACAAAATGAGATTCATCTTGGAAAAATGCAAACTAATATGTATGCAGACAAATAATTCAAAAGCCATGTACTGAATGGTAGGGAGCAGCCTGGGAAACAGTAATGCTGAAAAAGATTTATGAGTGATAGATTACAAAATCATGTCTGATTTGCTATGTGCTATGGATACAAAAAAGGCCAATGCAATTTAAGGCTGCAGCATCATGTGTGCAGCAGCCTCACATCACAAAGGAGGGAGGTAATAGGTCCTTTCTGTGTGACTCTATTGTGACATACCTGGCATGTTGCTTTCAATTCTAGGCACATTAGAAGAAAGATATTGACAAAGCTGAGGGAGTCCAGAGAACAGCAACAAAAATGTTAAGGGGATTGGAGCAGATTGGCTTATGAGTAAAGATAAAATGACTGAATATGCATAGCTTGGTAAGAGACTATTGAGGATGTCTACCAATATTGAAGAGTATAAACCATGAGGAGGAAGAGGAATTATTTAGGATGCTGCTTTGGAGAGTATAACTAGGAGCAACAGAATGAAATTAAAGAAAAATAAAAGACAGAATTTTAGGAAAAGCATCTTGACAGTGAAACGTATTAGGCTGTGGAATAGTCTCCCAGCAGCTAAATACCAGGTAAGGTAGTATCTGATTCAGTAGCCTAATAAATACATAGAATTATCACTTACTTATGAATTTAAAATAAGGTAGTTAATTAGTATTTAATACTTCGGATTTATTTTACTCTTACAAACTTAAAATTTTGTTCTCTACCAAATTAATCCTTTTGCATTTGGCAAATATATTTTCCCAGGTTTCTAATGGAACTAAAGGTGACTTTCTTTGCTTATTTGTACACCAGCATCACTGATGTTATGCCAGGCCTAGGAACATGGTATTAGTCTACATCTGCAATAAAGCCAGCAAAGAAAGTTTTTGGTGATCCTACAAAAAGGTGCTTATAAAAATGTTTGATGTGACAAGTGGTAGATTTTTAGTAGGTATTTAATGCATATTATATAAGGGCAACACCAGAGTTTGATAATTTCACATTAGATCAATTTCAAGTCTGAACTTTTTTACAATGGGCCTGATCTTGCAGTTGTTTTAAATGCAAAATTCACATTGACTTCATATGCAAGAGGACTCATTAATCTTAATATGGACAGAAATACAAAAGTATTACTATATGTCCTTTAGCAGTAACAGCAAGGAGCCGTAAACTTTTTTGTGCCTGTGTGGAGAAATTTGGGTCTGATTTTTTACCTACAGCGTTCAGATTTGTTTGGCTCTAACTTTACAAGCTTGTTATTAGAACACACAAAATCAGCGTCTGAACTGGAATGGTCCTTTGTATCAACCAGGAATGTTATTTTAAATTCCTTGAAGCTGGAATTAGAAATTCAGCTCTCTAACTCATTAAAGAGATGCTTTGTTGTCACAGACACAAGAACTAACCAACCAGTAATGGACCTGGAGCCAAAACAGCCATAAGAAAACAAGTAGAGTGATTCCTTTTAGGGACCAAGAATAGAAGGGGCAAATTAAGACAAAGTCATGATAAACACACTGGCCATATTTCCAAAGAGACCTCAACCTTGCCTCTGAATATCCATCCACAGAATGTTGGATTTTTGTACAAGGAAATTGGGTCAGTAGCTATTTAACTCCACACTTTTCACATATACACGTGGTTTGTGCCTGTAAATGCATGTTTATGTAGATCAAAGTCACCCAGGCAAAATTCCAAATGAAAATATAGGAGCCACTTTTGAAAATGCAGTCCATATTGTCCATTAATTTTTCCTGTGTTTTGAATACATTGATAGAATGTTGTGCTGAATACTCTTTGTAAAGGCCACAAGAATAAAGAGTCTTCCTAAATCGTTATGCATTGTGGGAGAAATTCTCAACCTGCTATAAGTAATTAAAAATGTATTCAGTGTTATTTGTGTTAACTAGCATGTCATAAAGGGAATAGCATTCTTCTTGGATTTACATGTCCTTGTTACCCCTGGATCTATTCAAACCTAGTTTAGGAGACAAAACCAAAATTTCTTTTCTTGTGTTAAAATAGATTTACCCTTCTATGAATCCTAGTGAGAAGAACAAAGAAAAAAGATCTGTTCAGTGGGGGAGGGGTACTGACAGCCAGGTGAAAGCAATTGGTCTTATACGATCCTAACACAGGAAATGCAGGATGTAGTTTAAGATGTACATTTTCAAAGCCCCAAACAGATTTTTCAGACGAATGATTCCCATTATAGTCAGTGGGAGTCATATGGCCAAAGCTCTATTCAGTACTTGAAAAGAGGAAGAGCTCAGCGTCCAGCAAACTCACTATGATTGCTACAAAAAACTTGTAACCATGTTCGCTATAGTTGCACCACTTGCACCATGCCCTTTTGGTTTAATATGGTGCCCTCTGCTGCTGAATATGTAAACAAAACAATGTGTCTTACCCTCATGGAGAAAGCCTCGTGTTATTCTATTTCTTTGTGTACTCATGCTATTCTTCGCAGGATATTATATAAGTGTCCTGAACAATTCAAAGACTGTGAAACTCCAGACAAATCTGTCATTTCCAGCTTTCTCTGAACAAACAGAAATACAGCCTTCTGTTTGTTTTTAAATCAAGATGTTTTAGGATGGCGAGAAGGAATGGTAAGATTCTGGCCTCCACCTCAATCCCTATGGGCTGCTCTGGTGAGTCATAACAGTCTGGAAGACCATCCCTGAAGCTGCTTTGGGCTGGCATACTTGGCCCCACACTGCCCCCTCTGGCCGCCCTGTTTCAGGAGATGCAGCATAGAACCGAAGTGTCTGACTGATCCATTTTCTGTAAGGAACACCACTGACTTCTTTGTTGGTGTAGCCGGAAATGTTGTTATCCAGGACACACTGATTCACTGTAGGTTAACTCTGTGAATTCCTGAACCAACTGTTAGGCTACTCCATATGTCAATGTGACTTTAAGGAAAATGCCCTCTTTGGTATGAAAATCTATATAAAATGCTCTTCTGTCTTAAATATAGTGTAACTCAGGGCTTGTCTACGCCATGAGGTAATGTGCTTTACAGAACTGTGTTTTCTAAAACGTTCTAACATGATGTGCATTAATTGGTCCATGCAGACTCTCCTGTTGTGCACTAAAGGTTCCCTAGTGCACCTTAACATAGTACTCTTTCAAACAGCACTGTGTTAGAGCACCAGCAGGATCTACATGGCCCAATTAATGCACAGTAAGTGCACTTTAGCAATCATACTCCTACAGAGCACATTACCCCACTGCGTAGACAAGCCCTTAGGCTATGGGAATGAGGACAAACCAGTAGTTTTTTACTTTTTTCCCAGGTTATCTAGTTCAGAATCATGGTGTGTTTCAAAAAGGTGTGCAAAAAATGGAATAGTCCAAATATTGTAATTTGAAGAGTAGGAAGTACTACTGATTAGTTCTCTGCATTCATGATTTTTTTCAGATGTTTTCCTTTGTACTGTCTTCATCTCTCTTCAGTTATCATATACTAGACTTCTGTAGTTTGTGTGCTCTTCTAAAATAGACATTTAATTCAAGACTAATAAAGTAGCAAATCTGGACTGGGCAATTCACGAAGCCAAATTCAATGTAATTTTTCTGTTAAAGTCTTGGAAGGTATGTTGTATTGAATCACAGCAGATTGCCCATAGTAATATTGAACTATAAATATTATAGAGATGAAGGATGATCTTATGACTGGAGTATAAGAGTATGACTCAGGAGATCTGAAGTCACTTCCTTCTCTGGTACGTGATATAGGCAAGTAATTTATCTCTGGGCTTCAGTTCCCCATCTGTAAAACTGGAATAACATTTCCCCTACATCTGAGGAGTGCTATGAGAATAAATCTGTAGTCTTGGGTAGTGCTCAGGTGCTATAGGAATATCTTATAAATACCTAGATCTAGATAGTTCAGTAGTGCTCTTAATTGTTCAACAGATCAAGATTGGTGATCTGTTGTGATTAAATCAAACCCTTTGAATTTCTGCTAGAAAACTGCCATGGGATGTTTAATTACTGTAAATGGTCAAGACCTCAGCATTCTTTTTCATGAAAAAAACAGCGCTATGCCTAGCGTGATCATATGTTCCTTTTTCATAGATTCATAGATACTAAGGTCAGAAGGGACCATTATGATCATCTAGTCCAACCTCCTGCACAACGCAGGCCACAGAATCTCACCCACCCACTCCTGCGAAAAACCTCTCACCTATGTCTGAGCTATTGAAGTCCTCAAATCGTGGTTTAAAGACTTCAAGGAGCAGAGAATCCTCCAGCAAGTGACCCATGCCCCATGCTACACAGGAAGGCGAACAACCTCCAGGGCCTCTTCCAGTCTGCCCTGGAGGAAAATTCCTTCCCGACCCCAAATATGGCGATCAGCTAAACCCTGAGCATATGGGCAGGATTCACCAGCCAGATACCCAGGAAAGAATTCTCTGTAGTAACTCAGATCCCACCCCATCTAACATCCCATCACAGGCCATTGGGCCTATTTACCATGAATATTTAAAGATCAATTAATCATGTTATCCCATCATACAATCTCCTCCATAAACTTACCGAGTTTAACCTTAAAGCCAGATAGGTCTTTTGCCCCCACTGCTTCCCTTGGAAGGCTATTCCAAAACTTCACTCCTCTGATGGTTAGAAACCTTCATCTAATTTCAAGTCTAAACTTCCCAATGACCAGTTTATATCCATTTGTTCTTGTGTCCACATTGGTACTGAGCTTAAATAATTCCTCTCCCTCTCCGGTATTTATCCCTCTGATATATTTATAGAGAGCAATCATATCTCCCCTCAACCTTCTTTTGGTTAGGCTAAACAAGCCAAGCTCCTTGAGTCTCCTTTTGTAAGACAGGTTTCCCATTCCTCGGATCATCCTAGTAGCCCTTCTCTGTACCTGTTCCAGTTTGAATTCACCCTTCTTAAACATGGGAGACCAGAACTGCACACATCTGCACTCCAGGTGAGGTTTCACCAATGCCTTGTATAACGGTATTAAAACTTCCTTATCTCTACTGGAAATACCTCGCCTGATGCATCCCAAGACCGCATTAGCTTTTTTCACAGCCATATCACATTGGCGGCTCATAGTCCTCCTATGATCAACCAACACTCCAAGGTCCTTCTCCTCCTCCGTTACTTTTAATTGATGCGTCCCCAGCTTATAACTAAAATTCTTGTTATTAATCCCTAAATGCATCACCTTGCACTTCTCACTATTAAATTTGATCCTATTACTATTACTCCGGTTTACAAGGTCATCCAGATCTTCCTGTATGATTTCCTGGTCTCTCTCTAAATTGGCAATACCTCCCAGCTTTGTATCATCCGCAAACTTTATTAGCACACTCCCACTTTTTGTGCCAAGGTCAATAATAAAAAGTTTAAATAAGATTGGTACCAAAACTGATCCCTGAGGAACTCCACTGGTAACCTCCCTCCAGCCAGACAGTTCACCTTTCAGTAGGACCCGCTGTCGTTTCCCTGTTAACCATTTCCTTATCCACCTTTCAATTTTCATATTGATCCCTGTCTTTTCCAATTTAACTAATAATTCCCCATGTGGCATAGTATCAAATGCCTTACTGAAATCTAGGTAAATGAGATCCACTGCGTTTCCTTTGTCTAAAAAATCTGTTACTTTCTCAAAGAAGGAGATCAGGTTGGTTTGGCACGATCTACCTTTTGTAAAACCATGTTGTATTTTGTCCCGTTTTTGGCTAGGCCCATCCCTTTTGTAAGCCTTGTCCCGACTTTTTGACAAAAGTGGCATTTGTCCCATTTGCTTTTACCAACTTGATCAGTTGGCAAGAGCAAAGAGGACAAATGCCCACTTTTGTCAAAAAAAGTGGGGTGTGGAGGAACATGCGGGGGGAGGAGGGTGTGAACAGTGATGCCAGCCCCATGCAGGAGAGGAGGCAGGGCTTGGGTGGAGGATAGGCAGGGCTTGAGCTAGCAGCAATGCCTGCACCAGGCTTGTGGGGGTGGGGGGGGCAGGCAGGGCTCGGGCAAGCAGCAATTCCAGCCCTGTGTGGGGTCAGGGGGCAAGGCTCTGGCAAGCAGCTCAGGCCAGGGGCTAGCCCCATGCGGTGTCCCATTTTCCCTTTGGGAAATATGGTCAACCTAACTATGCCCCATAACATCATATTGAGACATTGGCTCCAACTTGATTCAGGGCAGTGTTGCCTACTGAATCACCAACATCATTCTTCAGGCAGGCATTGGGTTAGTTAGTTTCTGAGTGGCAAAGAGTCCTGTGGCACCTTATAGACTAACAGACGTATTGGAGCATGAGCTTTCGTGGGTGAATACCCACTTCGTTGGATGATCCACGAAAGCTCATGCTCCACTACATCTGTTAGTCTATAAGGTGCCTCAGGACTCTTTGCTGCTTTTACAGATCCAGACTAACACAGCTACCCCTCTGACGTTAGTTTATGATATATGATAAACTGGCATACTATAGCTACACATTACTACATTTTAAATACAATCATATGAGTTTAAGAATAAGGGGGGGGCTGTATTTCAGAAACTTTAAACTAAGAGTATGCTGTACCTTTCTGCCAAATGACAGAGCACTTTAGGCTGCACAAAAGAATCCAATACCCTTTGGAAAGTATTTTAAAAAACAAAGTTTAAAATAAATTTATCCCACTGGAGCTGCCAGTATTTTGGACTGTTGTTTTTTCATGCTGGATGAAGAATTCTGTCACTTACTTTTCTGCTCCTTGGACAGTTTCCTTTAAGCTATTTTATACCACTGAGGTGTGTGGTACAGGGTCCCATTCAGTGCCAATCCACAGAGGACATGAGGTTTTACAGCCCCGAGCTACAGAGCCTTGGTTCTTTAGCTCAAGTTGTAGCAGCTCATGTATTTAACTTTGGAGATCCTCATTTTCGTCCCAGATGTGTTGGCCAAGGTGGCAGCTCACTAGCGGTAATTCATACTTGTTCCCATTTTTTGCTGCAAAATGTAAACATTTTCATATGGAAATTAATGCATTGACGATATAAAAATAATGAAATCAAAAGGTCTGCATTAGACAAAAGATTTGTTTAAAAAACCAAAAGCACTCAGAATCCATAATTACTACTAATATAAATTTCAAATAAGATGATTTAAATAGATAGCAGACTCATTACATAGGCTGAAATGGCTTTTTAACATAATTATGCCTGCATGATGCATATTGCTTATCTGTGCTGTGTGCTTAGCTTAAGGTTGAAAAGATACAGAATTAACATGCCTTCTTTCGTAAGAAGACCAAGAGTGGCTGAAAGCAACATTGCTAAAATCATGTGTGTCTATCTACCATTGGTCAGTCTGAGTACTTTTTTGTACACACTAAAGAAGAAAACAGATTTAAATGTTTTCTTAACAAGGAATCTTCATATGCTGCCATTAAGTGTACTGAACAAAGTGTTATACACAAAACAAGCAACTAGCCATTATATTTGTTCTATAATTATGATCCTTTCTTTTACAGGACACATAATAGGTTTTAGATCCTAATTGTTCATGCTGCCAAAGATAATACTCAGCTTTTGAAAAATTATTTTTAAAGTGCTTGACATTTTCCATATTCTGTGTAACATTATGCAATGACCACTGGAAGAGCAAGCTGAAAAAGGAGGCATTTTAAAACAAGTGGTCTGTGACAAAAACAAACATGTTCCATGTAGAATCCCATCTTCATTCTTGGGTTTATTTCATTCCCTTTCCGCCTATTATTTGTTTTTTGTGTGTGTGTTTGTCGTGTTTATGTGACATGACATTTCCAGCACTTTGCTCAGTGTGTGCCTTTTCCTTCCCTTTTCCTTCACAACGGCTCCAGACTGATCATATAAACCCAGATGACATAGATTTAGAAAATGAACCCTGGTATAAATTCTTTTCAGAACTGGAATTTGGATGTCCGGTAAGTGAGGATAGAATATTAATATTTAAACATCAGGATAATATATTGCTAAAATACAATTCACCAAATACCAAAGAGACGTGTGTCTATCTTCCTCATTACATTAAACTCATCAGTATTACATCTTCATCAGTGTATGCTAACATTTGTTTCTATGTAATATGGGCCCAATTTTTGATTCACAACTCAGGAAAATAGCCCACTAAAGTCCGTAGGAGTTGTACCTGAGAAAGAACAGCAGAATTGGGTCCAGTGTATACGTTCGGCCATTTTCTTTATTGAGTGCTTAATCTGCCAAAACACTGATTTTAATCACTAATTAAGGTGCATAGACTACATAAAATAAGTGGTATATACAAGTTGCTAAGTGTAATATCAGTTGTATATGAAACATAATTGATTACGACTTTTACTAAATTTTTGCATTTGGAAAATTAAATTAATTAAATTATCAAGAGTAGAAGACATTTTTAAAAATTATAGATTCCAAACAGACTAAAGCCAAAAGCACTCAGTTTTGTATGAAGGAATGTGTCTACTTTTAATACACATACACACCCACACACAGTGGACGCCATTTAGAAACTCAACATTGGTATGCTTGTCACTATGGCATCTCTATCCTAAGTATAGTAGATACTACAGTTAATGCAAGAGTCTGTGGCAATAAATGTTGACTTTTGGAGGGTAGAGGTTGAAAGAGAGGTGTGTGGGATTCAACATTTATTGACACAGGCACCTACAGTAACTGCAGTGTTACAGTGACAAATACACCAACGTTGCATTTTTAAATGGTGCCCGTTTTGTGTGCGTGTGCCTCACCCACACACACATACATGCAGGATATATAATTTTATAGTTAAATAGGTGATGGTAGTTTTAATTTAAACTAGACATCTACTTGAATCTGCATACTGTTTGGGTCTGCTCCAGCTTTCACTAAGGGTATGTCTTCACTAGCCGCCGGATCGGAGGGCAGCGATCGATCCAGCGGGGATCGATTTAGCGTGTCTAGTCTAGATGTGATAAATCGACCCCCGAGCACTCTCCTGTTGACTCGTGTACTCCAGGGCCTTGAGAGGCACAGGCAGAGTCGATGGGGAAGCAGCAGCAGTCGACTCACCGCGGTGAAGACACCACGGTAAGTCGATCTAAGTACGTCGACTTCAGCTACATTATTCACGTAGCTGAAGTTGTGTAACTTAGATCGACTCCCCCCCCTTCCCCGGTGTAGATCAGGGCTAAGTCAATAACAAAACCCACATTGACTTCAATGAGAGCAGAAGCAAGCGCTTTATATGCAACTGAAAAGGACTGCAAACCTATATATATTAATACAAACCATTAAATTATTTTCAAAGCTTTAGATATATAATCCTAATTTTTCTTTTTCACTGAAACAATGCATTTGATATTTAAGTATTTTTTTTTAATTTATAGTCCAACAGTCTGTAATATATCCTCATATTTTCATCAAACAGACTAACCTTAACCTCATTTTATCTAGCTTTTAAAACTGTTTTTAATCATCATTCATCCATATGTAGGCAGGGCATAGGCAGGTTAAAAAAATTCTATCTAGAGACAAAAATATCACTCGTCATTATTATCCTCTATAACAGGGGTGGCCAACCTGTGGCTCCGGATCCACATGCGGCTCTTCAGAAGTTAATATGCAGCTCCTTGTATAGGCACCGACTCCAGGGTTGGAGCTACAGGCGCCAACTTTCCAGTGTGCAAGGGGGTGCTCACTGCTCAACCCCTGGCTCTGCCACAGGCCCTGCCCTCACTCCACCCCTTCCCATCTCCTCCCCTGAGTTGGCCGTGCCCTGGCTCCTCCCTCTCTGAGCCTCCTGCACGGAACAAAACAGCTGATCGGGAGGTGCGGAGAGGGAGGGGAAGGTGCTGATCGGCAGGGCTGCCAGTGGGCGGGAGGCACTGGGAAAGGGGGGGGGCTCCCCATATAGAAATTTCACCAACAGGCAATAAATACTCAATCATAGAATATCAGGGTTGGAAGGGACCTCAGGAGATCATCTAGTCCAACCCCCTGCTCAAAGCAGGACCAATCCCCAATTTTTGCCCCAGATCCCTAAATGGCTCCCTCAAGGATTGAACTCACAACCCTGAGTTTAGCAGGCCAATGCTCAAACCACTGAGCTATCCTTTATTCTGCATTCTTCTGTCTCACCCGTTTTTAAACTGTTGGTATTAATTCAACTATCCACGTTTTAAGCTGGAAGTTTTACTCACTAAAATTACTAATATTTTATTAAGATGCTTGATATTATTGCAAAATTATTGTACCACGCTCTTCCTTCCAGTCAACCCCCATTTTGCTGCATATGTGTCACTCTTGTATCTGATGCTGTCAACACTCAGTTTCTAACTATGTCACCTTCTCCACATGTTTCATTCCTTGCTGCCATTGATACTCCATTTCATCTCTACACTTCTGCTTATATGGTGCAGCCTCCTAAAAAGCTTTTGGACTATGTTCAAGACAATTCTCCTGGTGTTTCCAATGAGGTAAATGAAGTATTCTTTCTTGTTCAGACAATTTGCTTGGGAAACAAGAGCATGACACTCACTAGTAATATCTGAGTTTGTTAATGTTTAGTCATTTCCTACCAGTAACTCCTGGGCCATTCATAATTCGGTATCATTTTATCTTTGTCTTCATATCTTTCCAGATCACTAGTGCATATGGATGTTGTTCTTATTACACTAGAAACTGAGTCCATATCCCAAAACCATCGAGAGTCACATTCAAAATTACAAAATAAACCATACATTTCTAAATCTTGATATATTCCTGCTTCCTCAGTTATACATTGATTTTAGATACCCATTAAAAAAGTCTACAAGAACAGGATTGGTAATTAATATATCTGGCGGCAAATTATAGCCTTCAAGTGAAAGTCATGTTGGATGAGCTTTTTTTCACTGAAATATTTATAATTAGGTTTCCTAGCCAAGAAAACCAGCAATGAATTGTGGCTGTAAATTAGTAACTGAAGAATTGATAGTTGTCATGATTCTGATTAAATAACATCAGAATTAAGTATAGGACTGACTGCCATTTCCCTGCACTAAATGGGACAGATCCAGATTTTCATTTTTTGTCCCATGTCATGCTGTACTTGAGCACAAGACAGTGTCCTGTCACAATGTGGTGTTAAGTCATTCACGATTCTTGATTAGCTTTCATTCCCCCATCCCAAAAAAATTAATGTCTTCAAGGATTACAAGAAAAACAAGGCTCCTCATTGTTCACTGCATTGCAGACTATTCAAGTGTGCTTTTAGTTTCAGCAACCTGGCAAAACCTCAACTCCTTAGCTTCAAATGAGAATTGAGGGCACTCAGTCAATAACAGAGGAAGCCATTTGAATCGCCCAGGATATGACCTTTTGGGGTTTGTGTCCAGTAGAGCTAGATAAAATATTTATAACTACTGTGTTGGTTTTGTGTTTATTTAATTTACAAAACTTGTCTGTTTTTTAAAGTGAGTGTCTGTGAAATTGCAGTAATTCTTGAAAAACTATTTCCTCAAATATTTTTTACTTTAGATGTTCATGAAAATATTTAAAACAACAATACTTTGTTCAAAAATACCATGTTTGTGAAATTTAGTGGATTAAACAAAATTTCAGGGAGCAAAGTCATGCCAAATAAATGGCCAAAAATTTACACTGAGTTTCATGGGGACACACAAAAACTTTCAACAATTTTTCCTAGCTCTGGTATCAGTCACTATAAAGGCCCTGATTTGGCAAAACAGCCCATGGTCAGGAAAGCAATCAGATAAGGACTTAACTTTAAGCACCTGGTTACGTGCTTTTCTGAATAAGGAGGAATTAAGAATGTGCTGAAGTGCTTTGCTGAAAAAAAATTAACATTTTGTCAAGCTTAATTCCCATATTGAGCTATTTTACAAATTACCCTTTTATTAGTTGGCAGTATAGGGAGCAGGTGCACAAGAACGTTAGGTAGTACTGAGAGTATGTGTAGGTGGGTTGATGGATGTGGTTTGCTGTGCATTGGACAGCTCCTGGAGGTGGCAGAAAGGACAATGACATGTAGCAACTAATGAACAGGATCCCTACACTGTTGCTAGAAACATTGATACCAGCTCCAGGCCTTCCGAGACATAATGCCTTCCACCACAAAGGGCACATCCTCCCTCCTTTAGCCTCCTTTTACACAGCTTCACCTGTAGGAGCTTTGTAAGCAGTCAAATGTATACGCTCTTCACTTATTTTTAGAGGATTCTGTACATGAAAATGTAAAACTATGGTGTAAATTAGTACAATGCAGTGTACTATAGCATCCTTCATATGCACAAAATGCTTCAAAGAGGGAGTCAAACACAAAGAGAAAAGGAAGGGTAAGATCAAAGTGATTCAGTGTCTTGAACGGAGGATAGGAAAGAGCTCACAAAAGGCAGCCAGCATGCACCTTTGTCTGTCTTAGTTTGATCACACTCACGTACTTGTTTACCAGCCTGGAGAGTTTGTTGGACAATAAACTAAAAGCTTAAAAGTTAAGGGTTCAATTGTGTGATTTACACACAGGGCATCATAGGAGACAGGATGAAGTCATGCTGCCCCTGAGAGCACCCAGAGAGAGTGTACCTCAGGGGGCACAATCCCGCTAGGATTCATAAAGACTAGGGCTCTGACTTGTTAGGCTGCTGACTGGGGGACAAGACCCTCCCTCCTCCCTATTTCAAGCCCTGATGATTTGCTCATGGGAAAGAACAAAGACTGAGCAGTCACTACTCACAGGGACTACTATTGTGATGGGCCCTTCTGTGGATCAAGGCGGGGGTGAGAGGCCATGTCACATCCAATCAGTCTGGCCCAAATGCTGGTTGGCAAAAATTGTTGTTCAACGACCAGCCTCAGCTGGCATAGCAGTTCTTTACATTTTTAATGGGCTCTGTCCTCCTTGGTTCAGGTTTGGCTAGAGTTTATATTGTAGTCCCCACGGTATGTACTCCTCGAAGGGCCACTACAAGTGATCTAAAGTCATCGCTCTCTCTGTTGTTGGGTGGCTAATACCATGTGAACTGATGGTCTCACTCTGATTTCTAGAGGAAAGGGGATATCACAAGAAAATCCACCTTCAGTATTAATCTGCAACTGTTATGTCAGTGAACATAGCTCTAACTAGGACCACACTTAAGCTCAAACTTTTGTATTAGTGCCTACAGTATGATTATGATTGGTGCAATACAGATTAGACAGCCACATGTTGTCAGTCCTGAGACCAAGACTGGGTGTGGGAGCTAAGTTACCTTTATTTACCTCATATAAATGTGGTCCCTCCACACACTTGACATGCATCAGTGGGACAGTATGGGAAAGCATACAAAACTGCTGAGGACCCTGCTCTCTTATGCTGTGCAAATAAACAGAGAACTTTGGTGTCTATGCCTGTCAGTGTAACTTCCTCAGTGTTGGCAAATTCTCACAATTGTATTCCACGCATTGCTATATTTGGGGTCAGTTTTAGAATCCCAGCGTCTGGAATCAGGCAGCTTATTTGAGAATCTCAACCTCCATTTTTTTAATAAGTAAGTTTCTAGCCCTCATGGTTGCAGAAAAAAGTTTGAAAACATGAATCATAAAGGCTAAAAAGCCAGGGAGCAAATAAAAAGCATTCAAGTTTTGTAATGTTTTTAAAATGTCTGACTCATGATTTTTGAACATGCCAGGGTGGCATTCTTCATCAGCCCTAAATTAATTCCAAATCTTTAGAAAATGAAATAAGGACAATTTCCTGAGATCGATAAACATGTTTAATATCTATGAAAACACTAAAGTATTATTAATAGAGCTTAGTAGTAGATTTGGCTCAAAAATGCAGTCCTCTATTTCAGCAGCATATGGAGAGGTTGTATTGTGATGCTTTGTTCCCTGTAAAACATGGATTATTGGAACTAGTTTCTCACTGTAAGCTTCACTCTAATCTACAGATAAAATGATTTCTTCATATGGCTTACCAGGCCTCGGAGACTTAGGTCTGCATTCAGCTATTTCTGTTTTTCATTTTTTTAATCCAATTCACTAATTATTTTATCTCTTCCAAAATGCATTACACTAATCAGATAGCAGCAGGCAACAATATAAAATAATGAATTAGCACATTAGCAAGCCAGATGACAAAAAGATTTGGAGACCCATCTTTCTCTGGGACGTTGAAACCTGCAAGCAATGTCTTTCCGTTGTTAGCAGAAAAAAGTGTGTCTGTAAGAAACAAAAGAGAAGCTAATTTAAAACATAATTTGTATTGTCATGTCCAAAAAGGACTGTTCTAAGAGCTGAAAGCTCTCCTCTCATGGGAAAGGGTGTATATGGGGTACACAAAAAGCTTCATGGGAAAAGGACACAATTTGTAGCAAACCATCTTTGCTGATGTATGCTCCTAATGTTAGAAAAAGCCAGGCACATGACGAGCAATAGTGGCACAGTCGTCCACCGAAAGGGCCATTGCTAAAGGAGTCATGCCATGTGGACAGAGCCATACTTCTGGGAACAGTGGTCCACACCATCCATCATTCCATGAATGTGTATGCTTCAGCACAGTGCTTTATGACCAAAGCTGGTAGAAGCAGTGGATGAGGAATAGAGAAATCTGCTATATGTATAAGCCACACATTGCAAGTTAATGTTGCCTGAGGCAATGTTAATGTGCAAAGCCTAACTCCTGTAATAACTTACTCCAGATATCAGTGGTATCATACATATTACTTTTGCTGTCACCTACTACTTCCTATTGTGTATCAGACAGCACTTTTTGGTTGCATGTACATCCATCATGCTCTCGTGTTGCATATGTTTTGGGGTTGTTTTGGGCATAACACATGCCAGCAAGGCCCTTTGTGTAGCACAAGTGCTTAGGCATCCTATTTTGTTTTCATTTTCAGCTATCCTCTTCTCTCTGTGGCACAGGAGCACAGTGGTATGCCACCAGTATTTTTACATGGGTTTCCACAAAAATATTTCCCCTTAGTTTGATAAACCTTGTTTTCCAATGGTGCATGCACTGCAGAGAGGAAGGATGAGGGACAAAGGATTCAATTCTTTTTTCCCCATCAATTTAAAATAAATGAAAATACCTGCCATTAGGTGCAATCTGGTGCATGTCAACAGTATGCTATGTGCTCTTCTGAAGCAGTTTAAGAGCCCTAGGGAGAAGTCATCGCTGTCAAGATGCTATAACAGTGTCCAGAGGGATAAACTCCATCACAGGTAGTGAAATCGTCCCAGGTCTCCCTTCAGTGTGGTGACAGAATTTTAACAAAGGGACTCCAAGCCGTTCCCCAAGAGTACCCCAGTGTAGGAATATATGGCCTGTAGAAAACTTGTGTTCTTCGTTTGGCAGTATTTTTTGTCTGTGCATGGATGGCAAGATTAGTTGGTATGAACACAGAAATAGTGAAAACTTTGAAATGGAACAGTTTTCATGGAGGATTCCCAATTTAGTCTCACAGCTCGTTTCATTTCAGAATGAATTGAAAGAGAACAAAATGGGAACAGCTAGTGTATATATTTTGAAAGCTGGTCAAAAATGTACATTTTGAATGGGAATTTTTAAAACTTTTTCTCAATTTTCTGCAAATTTTGGGGAATTTTTTTGAAAATTAAAACGTTTTTGTTTTTACTAAAAATTTTAAATTTTAGATGTTCCACTGAAAAATCAGAAAATTGCGAGGGAAACAAATATGTTCTTTTCCTTTGAAAAGCCAGTTTTCATCCAAAAAAAAGTTTTGAGAAAAATTTTCAAGTTCATCTTAACAAGTTCATCTCTGCTCTTAACAAGTTCATCTCAATAGCTGATAAGCATTGTGGCAAAATAGCTTGTTCGCCTCAGTAGGCTCAGTCCTTTTTAGCCTTGGAGACTCAAGTTTGGGGCAAGGCGAATCCTTATAGGTGGCACAGGGTCCTGCTACTCCTCTCCTCAGTCAGTCCCTTGTGCTTGTTTTCCTTCCCTTCTGGGGAGCGAGTGCAGCCTCCCTACTGGGAAGGTTTGGGGTCTTGCTGCAAACAGCCTACTGACAGCTTCCCTGCTCCTCTCACTCCCTCATTCCTCCCCTCCTTCCACCCAGGGGAGGGTTTAAAAGGGTCCCAAGTAGTTGGGAGTCAGCTGAACCTAATTGGTTCCCTAGCAACCCCTTTTCCAGCTGAACCTTATTGCCCCCTTGTTCTCTCTCCTCAGTGGATAGGGAGGGGCCTTTTAATCCCCTGGGACTAATTATTACCACCCCACACTTTTGTAGCTTTTTGTCCTGGGTTTACCACAGCATATTAAAATCTAGCAGTGACTAGAAATAACAGGATAGCACTTCTATAGCACTTTTCATCAGTACATATCCAAGCACTTTACAAAGATACTATCTTTATCCAAATTTTATATTGGGGAAACTGAGGCACAGAGCGGCGATGAGACTTGCACAAGGTCACACAGCAGTCCAGTGGCAGAGCTGGGAATACAATCTAGGTCTTCTGAGTCCATACCTAATGTCCTATCCACAAGGCTATGCTATCTTCCAGTGAAACCTCAGACTTGTCACAGTCATGTCTGTTAACATTATATCCTGCCACTTGTGGCACTCCCAGTTGAAATCAGCTGACCAAGAGCAGCATGCAAAAACTGATAGCAGGATATTGCCCTTAGATTATACACTGTAAATAATAAAGGTCTCCACTGGATCCAGTTCTGCCATAATGTATATAAGAGCAAAACCAATAACTGTCCTTTGGTTATGGGGCAAGACGATGATAGCTGGCACTTAGGTTATGTATTTGTAGTAATCAAAACTTTTTTCAAATGCATAAAAAATGTACATAGTAGATGGTATCCTCTCTCTTCATCCTTGTCTTCAATTGTAAATTCTGTGCAGCAGAGATTGTGTTTGTACAGCACCTAGCACAATGGGACCTTGATCCCGATTGGGGACTCTGGACACTACAGTAGTATAGGTATTTATTAATAATGATGATGAATACAAATAAATATTGATGAGTAATGCAAAAAGTTCATTTCAGATAAACATCCACAAGTTTTGGTCCTCATCCAGCGCTAATCTGCAAGATCAGTTTCAGAGGAAAGAGCTTCAATTACTTTCAGCTACTTTCATCTCAACTTCCATTCCCATCTAAAACCAAAAAGTTCTGAATCATGTTAATGAAGCTGTTTAAAATGTCTGGGAAAATTTGGGATCAGTTTGGTGCAAGTTTTAAGCAATGTTATGTTCATATTTTATCCAAATTTGTGTGGTTTTCTCAACTTTTAAAATGTGATAAATTTTAGTGAATAATCTAGGAAATTATGTTCGTTTGTGTTTTCGTGGAATTGTTTAGTATGTGATCTGAATCTAAAGAATGAGGACTATTGAAAACTAAATTCAGACTACTGGCTCTGAAGAGTCTCGGGTATATCTGGTCCTTACAGAACCCATTATATTTAGGTATTGTTGACTGTGATTATAGAATGCACATGTTGTGCTGAATGTCTGTAGTAATGCAAAATCTATTCCTAAATGTTTCTTAAACCAAGGACGACCTCTAGAAGTGTGATTACATGTCAGTTACTAAAAATTAGTTGGGCTATATTTTTAAATGAACTTTGAATCCAATCATTTTTAAAAAATTGATATGTGCAATGACAAAGCATTTAAGAAGACCATAATTTTTCTATATGATTTCAGCCCACCTTATACTTTTCGATACAGAGAAAAGTGGATCCTGCAGCATATAAAGCCATGTGAAAATTCTATTTCCAGTTCACTGGGTCATCTTTGAAATGATATAGCATGAAATGTTTAACATTTCACTGACCTAGCTTTGTGCCCAGGAAGAGGCGCCATGGGGACAAGACGATTCCTTTTCTAGCTACCACAAACTAATGCTACATAACTCTAATTCTGGCTGCAGTCTTGAAACCTATTAAGTGAGTGGTTTAAAAGTAGTTGTCACTTAAGATGGAATTTACGTTGACAAGTTAAAAATATTTCAGGGTAGCACTGCATTCCATCTTTCAAGGGTTATGCAATAGCTACTGTTAAAGCAATGAAAAGGCATTAGGCCTTTGTGAAAAGAACGGTTCTTAAAATTAATTTAGAACAGCCAGCAAATGATGGCTCTTTCAGCTACATTTACGAAGAGTTTCCAGCTTTAATTGACATTGATACTTCGGTGAGTAATTGGAGGAAATTCTGTGGGTTTTTATATGCGGATGAAAATTTTCTTTTTAGATTTTATATATTTCCACTTTTAATCAATCTCAACCACAATGTAGCAAATTATGCAAAAGTGAATAGAAAGTCCTGGATTGGTATTTTAAATGGAAAGATATAACTGAAATTTTATGGAGCTCTTTTAAAAATGGTATAAATTCTCTTGTGAAATATCATTGAACCTGTAGTCTGCAGTGCATAGGACATTAATCATGATAGTCTGATTTTTATGGGGCTCATCATTGGGTCACTAATTTAATGAATGGTCCCAGTCGATATCCGTGGAAAATGTCACACTTTTTTCCAGTGCAAAAGTTTAACAGATTGACCTATTTGTTTTCACAGACCTCCTTATATCACCCTTCTCCAGACAAAGGCCTGGACAGACCTTCTAGGTAAGAAACATGATGTGTCCTTGCAGTAGACAAGCTGACCAGTCTCACAGAGGCTAGAGGCCTGTTGAGCATCCTGAAGTAAATGGGAGTTGAGGGCACTCTTCACTTGCATAGCACTTCTTGGGATCCAGCCTACAGCATCCCACATATGAGATAATGACAAAATATTGAGTGTGGGTTCTTTTGAGATTTGCAGTTCTTCCTTTTGTTTTAGAAGAAGATATTGCCTGCTATTCAGAATGTCACCCAATCCTTCAAACCCCTCCACTGGCATCCCTCATTAATCCCGTCTGTATTAATGTGTAGCCTCTATCCCTCATTTTCAATGCACTGCATACAGTACTCAACCTCTCCCAACATCTTTGTGCTCATTTTTTATTACGCCTCTTCTTTGTTCCACCCAAGCATCCAACCTCACTTCTATCTTCATATCATTCTCCTATTCTCATTTTTGTGCTTGGAACTCTCATCCCAGCGTGCAAAATTACCAGACTCTCTTCATTCAAATCCCTCTTTAAAACTCCTGTATTTCACAACACCTACTTGTGTTAACCCTTAAATTAAATCTATTACCTAATTTAAAAATGAAAAAAGAATAACCCTGCAACACCTTAAATTAACTTTCTCCTCATCATGCAAAACAATCTGTGGCTGTTTGATACATTTGTCTATTTAGGCGGTGACACTGGATCCCGAAACAAGATCCCTGTGCTCTTGAGTGCATGAGATCCCATTCTTTTCTACTGACCTTTTTCAAGGGTTTCCTCTAATCTGTCCTTTCTTAGGCCTACCCCATGACTGCTCTTTATTTCCTGTATAACAGCTCAGCTTTCTAAGCATTGTCTATACTTAAAATGGCTTTGCCAGTATAAATATACTGGACAACTATACTGGCAAACCCCCCTAGTGTAGACACAGCTTAGTCCAGCAAAAGAGTTCTTTCGATAGTATAGTTTAAACCAGTTCCCTGAGCAGAATAAGGCATATGGATAAAAGGACTTTTTTGCCAGTATAACTGTGTCTACATTAGAGTTTTTGCCGGTGTAGCTATGTGAGTGGAGTGTGGGATATTTTTTTTTCACACTCCCAAATGAGATAGCTATGCCAGCAAATTTTTCTAGTGTAGCCACACCATAGAGACCAAATATATAGAGGGCTTGCCAAAATGTGTAGGAAAGAGCAAAGATGTGAGGTGCCGACAGGTCTGCACTGGGTCTAAGGCTCGTGTGGAAGATGATGATAACATGACGTCTCTTGTGGATGATAATGTCTCATGTCCTTACCACTGCTCCTGACCTAAAGGAACTCCGCAATCCCCTCATCCCTTCCCAGCATTCAGCCTGGGAAAGTTTTGCTGGCTGTAGCTGTACTCAGCTCCATGAGGCTGGAACAGATGGCCAGGTACAAGTCACTGGCTCTGAAACCTGAAGCTTTCCTGGCAGGGCAGGATTGTGCTATTCACATGGGAACCTTGATTACTGCTGCTGCAATCACTGCACCTTGGTGCTCCTCATTGCTAACAGCAAAAGTGAAGGGTGGCTGCAGGGCTTGGAACAAATCATGGGGGAGAGTGATAGAGCAAAGAGCACAGTTCAGGCAAGGAGCCTGTGTAGGGTGACCATATGTCCTGTTTTGGCCGGGACAGTCCCTTTTTTAAGCCCTGTCCCGGCCGTCCCGACTTTTTTGGCAAAAGTGGACATTCGTCCCGTTGGCTTTTGCCAAATTGATCAGTTGGCAAGAGCAAACGGGACAAATGTCCACTTTTGTCAAAAAAGTGGGTTGTGGAGGAATGTGTGGGGTGGGGGACGGACTAGCGGCAATGCCAGTCACCACAGGAAGGGGGAGACAGGGCTCGGGCAAGCAGCGGCGCCAGCCCCAGTCTCACACGGGGGAAGGGGGAGGGGAGAGCAGGCAGAGCTCAGCTGGTGGCCCCAGCCGTGGGGAAATATGGTCACCCTCTCTAGTATGTGCGTCGCTGATCGACAGGCCCCGCCTGCCCCCCGTCCTGCACCTGCAGGCAGGGGGTCTTGGGTAACGGGCTTGTGCCATTCCCTTGGAAGGGAGGGGCAGGGGGAAGAGCTCAAGCCTGCACGACATGGTATCCTGTTTTCCCTTTGGGAAATTTGGTCGCCTCAAGCCTGTGTAGCATGGGGACTGGTCATTTGCAGGTGCTGAAGCCTAGAGGCTGTCTTAGACAGTTATCCCAAGCAAGGCCAGAGTCACTTACACAGCCCAGGAACTGCCTACTGCTGCTTCAGTGCCAACAGCAGCTCAGTCCTCTGCTTACTGGTTCTGAACAGGCATTGCAAACCAAGTGTGAGACAATGCAAGGGGTGGGGACAAAGAGAGACACCGAGTGAGACCAGAGCAAGCCAACATGCCCACCAACATGCAGCAGAGGGAGGAGCTTTCTTTGGACAGAATCAAGGGACATACACCCACATCCCCTGTTGAAAGCTAACATTTCCACCATTGTATAAGATGAAGGACTGGGTTGCGGTCAGAGAGTGGACATAGCTGTTTTGCCACCTATAGCACACAGGGCAGCCTCCCAGCACCAAGAGATGCTGTGGGGGCAAAGCTGCCCATGCCCCTGGCAGAGCAGCAAAGCCTGGGAAGAAGCAAACTACCAAAACTAGAGACTGAAATTTTTAAACAAAGTCCCTCAGTCAAAACATGGCCTTCTGTGCAAAAATTTGTCAACAATGTTGAAAGTTTGTTCACAGAAAATGTAATGTAGTGTCTCTTAAAATAACCTTGAAAATGTTTACGGAAATGTCTTAGTAAACATTTTGATCATGTTGATAAAGTTTTAGATAAAAAATATCAGGGAGGAAAGTGAAAAATTTTGGATAAACAAAAGAAGGGGTCAAACCTTTTCAAAACCTTTAAAGATGAAATGGCTTCAAAATTCTGAAATTTTTCCTGAAAATAGATTTTCATTTTTTTGTCAGCTTTAGTACAAATGGGGCTTCATTCTGCAAAGTATGCAGTTCTTGGGGGAGCTGCGAACAGTGTCTTCATATATTTTTAGTCTATTCATTCACGCAGTGTTGGAACTGTTAAGTGGGTCACAGCTAAGGGGCCTGCTTATTGATCCCTGAAGAGAAAGTATTCAAATGAGCCCTGCTCACAGGGTTTGGACTGGCACTAATATTGATTATTTCTTTAGTTCTGCAAGTGACTACAGAAAAAGGAGGAAGTCGGAGCCTGCTGTAAGTCATCAGAGGGTGCACAGTGATCAAAATGCAAACAGGACTAGCCTGGGCCATGCAGATATGCAGGGCACATACACTACCCTTAGAAAACCTTTAACTAGCTCTTCTCCTTCTTCTCCATCAAGAGCAAAAGGTAAGAGACAAGCAGATTAGCGAACAGACAATAACCTTGTTAATACTGAGTTCTTATTGCATACGGTATTAAATGTTAGTAATAACTGCCAGATACTATATGCTGTTGCTCAGACACAGTTCACTGAAGAAAAAACAACAGCCTTTAGTTTCTAATGAAAGGCTAACCTGTTTGTTCTTGACTCTATTATTTCAGGCTGATTCAAACCTGGATTTATTTTTCCTATGTAGTATCTACTCTATATGTATTCAAAGAAAATCAGTCAAAAGAGAATGTGATTTATAAAATTTTACATAATTTCATAAAGTTACATTTCATACATTGCTTTCTTGCCAGCATTTATGAGATTATTTGTAATTTTTAAAACTCTTCTAGTATGCCCAGAACGTGAAGTAAGAGAAACAGCATTAAAGATCACTGCCATGCAAATAAATCCTTAAAACTTTCCTTTCCTCCTTCAAACCTACATCTGATTCTTGGCAGCTGATAAGTTCTAGGAATCTAATTCAAAAAAGAAAGTGCCCCAGTATGAAATGAGATGATGGATTTTGTCAAAAATTCAAGTTAATGGGTAAGATACAACCCATATAGTTTCTGATTCTTATGTAAGATGATTCTTTTTTAATTGCCAGTCACTCAAACCTCTCCTTCTTATATGTCTAGTATTTCTTACCTGCAAACGGGTTTTGTTTCTTTAAAGTAAGACAAAAGGTTTCAAGGTATTAGTGATTTTTTACATTGGGAGTGCATATATAGTTCTGTACCTCCCCCATGATCCTCTTATTATTTTTCATTTATTTGCATTATAGTAGTGGCTAACATTTCCAATCAGAGCCTCATTGTGCTAGGCACTGTATAAACTTGTAAAAGCCCATGAGAGCTTACAGCTTAGGTTACAACAGAACATAACAAGTGGACAAGGCAAACAATAGTAGGGAAGATGTTGGAGGATGAGTAATAGGAAAACAAGCATAGCTAATCACAGCAAGCATTAAGGTACGAGTATTCTCTGTATTGCGGGATGGATCACTGTAGAGCATTTTCCACAAAATTGAGTATTATTTATATGGGTATCCAGCCTGGAGCAACACAATATTCCATTCTCTCATAAATAAATAATACCCTACTAAAATATTACATTTCTTGAAGTCAAATACTCTTTCAAGTAAAAAGTGTGTTATAAGATTTTTGATCAACATATCATTTCAGATTGTCTCTTTAAAAGGCATATGAAGTTAATGTATTTTAGGTAAAAATAATGAGTGGAGAGAAGTCTGAACCAAAACCCTAGATCCAAACATCCTGAACTCTGCAAATGTTTGAAATCCAGATCCAGATTGTAATTTTGCAGGTGATTTCTGTTTTGTTCAAATTTGACCAACCCAGACTATGGGCTCTTTGAAATCTGTATCCTGAACTGAATTTTGTAGCATTTCTGTTGTGAAAAGTGACTCTGACTTGACTCTCAGTGACTTCAAGATCAAATGTGCTCAGGTTAGAAGTAAAAGTATGGCTTTTCTAACTTTCAGCCCTGAAAATTCAACCCTGTATCTGAAAAACAAGTTGAATTCTTTGGTTCTTGCACATCATCCCCAGATTCTGCAGGCTAAATTATATCTTCAATTACACCAGTGCAATGCACCCTATTGTTTTTAGATTATGCCCCCAGTGACACCTGTGTAAACCCATTTCCTTCATTGTGGTTTGATGGGTGTAAATGACTGGCCTTTCAGCTTGGGGAGAGATTTTCAAAAGCACCTACACCATCTAGGTGCACAAATTCCATTGACTTTTATTTATAAGTCCTTGGGCATTTTGAAAATATCTCATTTGGAATTTAGCTATCATTTCTGCTAATAATGCAAATGAAGTAGAATCCAGCACATTTCTTCTGTTGGTCTTGTGAGTGTAAGAGGAGTAAAAAATAGTAAAAACATTTTACCTACAGCAAATAGGGATGTAGATGTGTTGAATAAGATGTGTTGAGTAAGTAGGAGCCATTGTTACAGAGAGGCTGCTCTTAATAGCAAAGAAGCAGGTTTTCTAACAAGGCATGAGTTATGAAGTTGCACTGTGGAGTTCTACATTTAAGTTGTTAATACAGTGAACCTTTTGCGGGACAAGTAACCTTAATGCACATCAGAAAGCTTAAGAGCAGGTTAGCATCTCAAAGTAGTTGTGACATAGTGTCATGTGGATTGCCCACATTTGGGATTCAAGATCAGTTCATTACTTGGGCAAGAGCACTGCAGAGTGAACCTGGCAGCCAGCTGGGGAGCAACACTGATGGGTTCCAGAGACACCCATATCCAGCTTCACTCAGAAGGACAGTCAGCTAAGTAGGGGAAATAAAAGGAAAAATGGTTGGAACTTTGGGAGGCTTTCTGCAGGAAACATACCCACAAGTACACAGAGAAATGTGTCTAATGAGGCTGCTGCATTGTTCACATATTATGCTGTTGTAGTGTTCCTTCCTAGTCCATTCAAGATCCATTCATCACATCGTTTTACCACACATATGCTACCTGAGAGACAAGAAATCTCCCATCCATTCCTATACAGAGATTTTTCTTAGTCATCTTAGTTAAATATGCAGCTGCGGTAAACGGTTTTCATACACAACATTTTTTCCCTGGACCAAACACAACTGTGTGCAAAAGTCAAAATCCAAGTGTACAACAGGAACTTTTTGTCAAACATAAATTTACATTTGCTCATTTTTGGCATTTGTTTTTGATGTTATTCTTTAACATCTATATTTTGGTAGTACCTAAAGGCCAGACCAGATTGAAAGCCACAGTGGTAGGTGCTGTACAAACAATAGATTATGGTTCCTGTCCCTGAGATGGGCCTGAGACAAAGTTCAGTTCTGCCTCTGGATTCATGCTTTCCCAGAAGTAGGGTGTCTTCAGATCCAGACTTTTGGTTTGGCCCCATCTCTACATCTTTTGTATTGTCTTTCTACCAGCTTCAGAACCAATGGTACCTTTTTATATGTGGCACTTTTAATGTAAAGATGTGCACTGTCTTAACACTCTAGTATTTAAATGTGTTTTATTATTAATATAAACGTATGGCACTGAATCCTTTCTGATGTTTAAATTATATAAAGTAAATTTTTACAGTTGGAAAATTAAGTAATTGTTTAGCATGGATTATTTGCTTTTCTCTTCTAATCTTTAGCAATGTGTATGCTGTACTTGATTGCTAGATTAGATACAGTAACTGCTTTCTCTTTTCTGTTCTTTCTGATATTTACTGACATTATTTCCACCTTTTTGAACCTGTTAATTTCTGGCAATGTCTCTTTTTTACCATGCTGCTCAATGGATTATAAAGGTGGAGATATTAGCCAAGTGTATCCATCCCTTTTCAGTTATTCAGTGTACAATCACAACACTTCAAATGAATTAGATTATTGTAGCACTTATAGACAGCATTTGGCTGTTCCAAGTGATTCAAGAAGGGCAATCCATTATAAGAATGGCTGGCAAATGACTCGTCAGAACGCAGAAGTCTGGAGCAGCACAGAAGAAACTGCCTCTCCTAAGCGAAAATCTCGTAGCTGTGATGATCTGTTAACAGATGATCACGATAGCTTCCCTGATGCACAAGCCAAGTCTGAAAGTATGGTATCTCTCATTTGCGAGGAGGATTCCAAAGGCTCATTGACCTGGGCCTCTCCATATGTTCCTGAGAGCCACAGTACTAGTCAGTCAAGAATTCGTCATAGATCTGCACATGATACCCCAGGGTTCCTAAAAATGTACAAGAAGATGCACCGCATCAATCGCAAGGACTTGATGAATTCTGAGGTGATTTGTTCTGTAAAGTCCAGAATATTACAGTATGAAAAAGAACAGCACAAAGGCATCCTTCAGGGCTGGAGAGAGTCTTCTACTGAAGAGGTGCCCAGGGACATGGTGCCTACCAGGATATCTGAATTTGAAAAATTAATTCAAAAATCAAAATCAATGCCGAATTTAGGTGATGAAACATTATCAACAGTAACACTAGAGCCTCCTAAAAATGGCTTATGTTCAAAGCGGCGATTTTCTATCGAGTCCCTGTTGGAGGAGGAAAATCAAGGTAGACACACCATTCAAGTACAACGCAACTGCAAGCCTAAAACTCTGGTGCCAATTCATATTGAAGTGACCAGTGATGACCCACAAAGATCACATCTGGAGTTTTCTGACAGTGATCAAGATGGAGTGGTCTCAGACCTCAGTGACTTTATCCAGATAGAAGGTTCATCCTTTTGTAGTGAAAGTGACTTTGACCACTTTTCCTTTACATCTTCTGAGAGTTTTTATGGATCAGGCCACCATCACCATCATCACCACCATCACCACAAGCATCTCATCAGCTCCTGCAAGGGGCGATGCCCAGCATCCTACACCCGCTTCACCACCATGTTAAAACATGAAAGGGCTAAACAGGAAAGTACTGAAGATCCAAGGAGACAAGAAGCAGAATCTGGCCTCTCTAAGATAGCATTCCTAGTCAGTCCAGTGCCTTTCCGGAGGAAAAAAAGTTCAGCCCCTAAAAAACAGTCTGAGAAGACTAAATGTAAATCATCTGTGTTCAACGCACTAGATTCTGCTCTTAAAGATATCTGTGACCAAATTAAAGCAGAAAAGAGAAGGGGAAGCTTGCCCGACAACAGTATATTACACAGACTTATTACTGAATTGCTTCCAGACATACCTGAAAGGAATTCATCACTTAAAACTCTTAGAAAAAGTCCCATGCACCAGCCTTTTCATCCACTGCCTCAAGATGGTGCCATTCATTGTCCACTGTACCAAAATGATTGTGGAAGACTACCTCTTAGTGCCTCTTTTCAGGACATGGATACAACCAACAACAACAAGCAAGACAATGATAGTGCACTGTGTTTCCAAGGTGGATTACCTTCCTTTTCTTTATTCTTGTGATTGAATCATCCACCCTTGTTCCTTTCATTTCCAACCCTTTGTCATTTCATTTTTGAGTATTTATTTATGCAGTTTAGAATAAGTGTTTATAAAAGGCATGATGAAAGGGTATTATTTTTACATAACTATACGTGATAAATAATATAAAATGGATAGAGTGTCTATCCACAACAATGTAGTAATCTGGTTATAAAATGGTGACAGCATTATTTTACACTTAGGTGATCAATACAGCAAAGTAATATAATGCAGTAAAATAAAAAAATTAAGGGAGAATCCCTTTTTTCAATAATTGGAGCCTTACAAGGACACAGGTTTTCTGATAATTAAAGGGCTTCATGGTATAATAAATATATGCATCATAATGTGATGACCACTGGGGAAAAAATGGAGCAGCTCTTCCATTTTGTTTATAATAACAAATGTGCACTTCACATTAATAATATTAAGAAATAATGTCATACTGACAGTATTTTTATGTACAACAGATGAAAATCTGAATGTTTTGTAATGAATTCTGTCCATTTTATAAAATTGTATTCAGTTCTGTCACAAAATTATGCTACCTTTGAGCAATGCAACTTTTTTGTGAATAGACCTCCAGGCTATTTATAGTGAAGGTTCCATTTCCACTGCTCAAATGATACACTTTGCAATTTCCATGGCAGCAAAATTATTGAATGTAAAATGTCTCCATTAAATTTTGAGAGAGACACTATCCCTTCAAAATGGCAAACAGAAAACAAAAAATAATCAAAACTTGAAGGATACTGTCAAGCTGAATACGAGTAGAAACTGATCTCTCTTGACAGGGATCCTGTTTTAAAGTTCATACCATGAGGAGTTTATTGTTCCATTTCTCTCCCTCTTTTTTTTTTAATCATTGCTTGAATTTAAAATATTTTTAAAAGTTTGACCGTGATTGTCACAGTAAGCAAAACACTGTAATTGCATGTGTGCACAGACTGGCAGACTCCAAGAGTTGAATGTCTTTTGTAAAGACATTTCAAACCTGAGTTTTTTATTTTAAAAAGTGATCAGACTACTCAAGGTAAGAATGTCAAAATGGACTGCCAAAGAATTCTGGGTTTAGACATACCCTCTTTAAAGGTGTCTCTTCAGTTATTATGATGATCGCTTTATAAGGCTTTTCCTGAAATCATGTAACTGAAGAAGGGGGAAATCTATGGCTTTTATATCAATTGTGGAGTATACTCCTCTTATTTTTTCTTTAATGTTCTTGTCCTGTGCTGAAATTTTTGCTAGTGCCACATTTGCCAAAAAATATCAAGTGAATTCTGCAAGACTGCTGCTGTGTTATCTTAATGAGTTAAATAAAATACACAATGGAGTCAACAAAACCTCTCTCGCAAAACATCATTAGTTTCATCAGTTATGGTTTTGAAATGTCTTTAATTATTTACTGGCATTGAATCACAATGAGTCATCATAAAAAGAACCAGAAATGTGTATAAAAGGCTTTAGATTCAGCTTTTATTTGTATTTGCAAAAATTGGAAGTAACTCCTTTGACGTCACTGGGTTTACCCCAGATTTACAGTGAAGTAAGTGAGAGCATAATCTGTCCCTATTTTTCAAACCTGCCCCAAACAGGTTTTCTTCTAGAAATAATGATCTCGGGAACTCTACCATTGTGTGTCCTGTATTTTTGCAATCCACATTATTTTTAGCTGATCTATATGTTTTATTTGAAATGCACTTTTCAGAATGTATTGATATTGAAATTCTACACTTCGGATTATCAGCAAAATGCTGCCCTTTGCTGTGCTGATGTGCAAGGGTAGAGAGAGCGGGATCTCTCCCCAGGACTCGAGAGCAGTAGGAGGTATTACAACTAGCCCTCTTGTCCATCCATCATATCTGCAATGGGACGTGGACTGCAGTGAGAGGGGCATGTCCAGCAGCCCAGCCAGCTAGCAAGCATGTACTGTTCTCCTTGCTCTGAGAAGCAGCAAAGTACAGTCTCTCCATAGTGTTTCAGTCCCCATTTAGAATCCTGCCCTAGTCAACAGGATCTCATATCAAACATGACCTACCAAATATTGTCTCTCCCCTCCCTCATAATATTTATAGATTTAAATTATAGCTTGTCTTTCATACATGTGATATAGGTGAAGAAGGGACAGGAAGCACCCTAGAATACCAGGGCAGGAACAGGACAACATATTGGCTGACAACTGACTAACCCACTATAAGGGTGTCTTCAGCATCTGGAGGTACGATCAGCCCTCCAGCAGCTTGGCCCTTACAGAGCGCACACCACTCCATTTTGGAGCAGCAGTAAGGAGTAACTGCGAGCATGCCACCTCTAACCCCTCCAGCCATTTTCCCTGCCCAGGTAGAATGGCTCAGTAAACCTCCCATTGGCTACTACTGCTTTGCTCCCCCTTCAGACACACACATTCACACAAACACAAAGGTGACTCAAGGACAGTTTAGCGCCCATTGTATGGACTGGATAGAAAGTCCCACTAATACTGATAGACGTGTGCAATTCCAACACAGAAAAGCTATTTTGTGTAACTGCTTGGGTTGCTTAAATAAAATGACCACCAATCCAAACCTTAACAGATAGGAAATTCACACTTAAAAAATAACCATTGTGTATAATGGCTTTGGTGATAATGCAGGACCTGATATGATGAAGATGGAAATATTGCAGTGACACTCAGTTCCTTAATATATAGTATACAGTGCATGTTAGCAGGATATTCCATTGGCCTCATACCCAAGCCGATAATAACCAAAGCATTATGCTAATATGTGCTTCGTTCCATGCTATATATTGTGGGACCAGTTGTGTTTCTGTGAGGCACAGCTGCACTGAAAGGAAGGGAAGAGAACACCTGTGCCGGGGTCTCTGGTGTCATGCCATAAAGAATCATAGAAGGCCTTCTTATAACTTAGAACAAGGAGCTTTAGTGAAATAAACTAAACTATGTTATTCCTTAAGATGCAGTGTTTGCTCTGCTCCACTGCAGAGTTTCTGCCCAGAACCTTCCCAGCACCCTTCCTACGTGGCTTACTACTACAGTTTTAAAGATATAGTGCATATATCCCAACACCTGGAGACTGTATGCCTGTGCAGGAAACATAGGCCCTCATTCAGGAAAGTACCCCTAATCCAGGAAAGCACTTATACATGTTTAAGGGCTTTCCGGAATTGTGGCCACAACGTACCTGCTGCTGTTAGCAACCTTACGATGAGTAATTAATACACTTTTCCACTCCCCATCACTGCTCTACAAACCTCCATCAGTCACCTCAGATCTATGCTTTTTAGAGTGCAGTATACCAGAGAGCATTGAGATCTCTGTTTTTTCTGTAAGAGTCAAAGAAGTTTGACCCCAAAGTGATGAATTAAATGCTTTCAGTTCTGTGTTCCCAGTAGTACTTCTTGACAGAGGGATAGGCTGGGTAGGAACGGATCATGTGAACTGAGAAAAGAGAAGCAAACATTATTATTGTTCTCTTCACTGGCAGATGTCAATGTGGCACTAGGAAAATACAGTAGAGGAACTCTCATGAGTAAGAGGAGATGGTTCATTTAATCCACAAAATTTCAGTAGGCTTGAAATAATTCCCTTTATTTTAATTTCACACAAGCAGCACACAGGACCATATTGAGTGCAAGACTTTCATTTAAGAACTCTTCATTTTATTTTATTTTTTCAAAATTTATTAAAATAAATATGCATATAATGACAATAGCAAACTGTGCTTTACAGCAAATATGCCACGCAGCCTGGTGAGTAATGATTTATAGTCCATATCTTAACATAAAGAGTTATTTTATGACAATAACAGACTTAATTTTCCATGTGCAACCTAATGAATGCCTCAGGTAAAAGGGAAATCCATATTGCAGAAAAAAATCTTGTTCATCTTTCTCTCATTGTGGCATGCTTTAAACATTGTCCATGCATGTAATTATATGTTTACATTGTTATCACTCAGACATGTTTCTTGAACCCTTCTGAATTCTCAGTAGACTGATCAGATTTCCCTTCCTCCAGTTGCTCCATTAGATGTATAGTTTATGATGTTTAGGTAAGGTGTACAGTACCCACTGTTGCTTTTCCAGGTTATACATATTGGGTCCTCCATTTGCACCCAAGATGTATTTGTTTATGTTGATAGTGCAGGAACTATACTCCATCTCTCCTGTGGGTCAGATGAACATTTGTGTCTTTGTTTTTTTCTTTAAAAAGGATATTTTAATAATAATTTATGTCATGTAATTTTTCTGTTAAAGGGGGATGAATAGACCCAAGCTCTCCATTTTTAGGTGTAGTTTCCCTTTAAATAAAATTTAGCAGCACTGCAGAATTAACTTGCTTCCGACTTGAAATTTATGCAATGACATTTTATTTGCAGCAGACCAGGAGTCTCCTGGGAGCTATTCTTCTGCTTTGACTGATGTGGGTCGATATACTCCACGGGAGAGAAGAGGAATTCCAGACAGAGAGGTAGTTAAACAGGAATGAATAACTGAACAGCATCCAAAGCCAAAAGAGAATTTATGAGGCAATCCAATAACATTTACAAGATAAAGTTTTGTGTGATGCTAAGAAACTGTAACGATGATGATCACAGGAGCAGTTAGACAACCAGTCATTAAGAGAGGGTAATAGAAATTGTTTTTAATGTTGTATGAAGAACAACATTTAATGATTAGTACTTTAAGAGATTAAAACAATGTCAAACATTAAGATGAAATTGTATTTTCTGCTGACGTTTAAATGGACCAGGACACTCCTGCAGGGGGTCTGCTGATATTTTATGTCAGAAAGGACTGAGAGATGGCAGATGAGACAATAATCTATTCTAGAGGAAAATGGCAGTTCTAACTGTGAAGGCTCTGATGAAAACCAATGACTATGCAGGCTGATATCCTGAGTAACTGTCTCCGGTGGTTTTAGGACCACCAGGAAGATGATTTCTGCTCCAAAATCACTTATATTTTTTACTATGTAAGAGTCTGTTTGAGTACTTTGAGCACTGTCCCTAATTTCAATGGCAAAATATTTTGATTGATTATTCTAATTATATAGGTTTCAGAGTAGCAGCCGTGTTAGTCTGTATCCGCAAAAAGAAAAGGAGGACTTGTGGCACTTTAGAGACTAACCAATTTATTTGAGCAAAAGCTTTCGTGAGCTACAGCTCACTTCATCGGATGCATTCAGTGGAAAATACAGTGGGGAGATTTATATACACAGAGAACATGAAACAATGGGTGTTACCATACACGCTGTAAGGAGAGTGATCAGGTAAGGTGAGCTATTACCAGCAGGAGAGCAGTGGGCCGGGGGGGAACCTTTTGTAGTGATAATCAAGGTGGGCCATTTCCAGTAGTTGACAAGAATATCTGAGGAACAGCAGGGGCGGAATAAACATGGAAAAGTAGTTTTACTTTGTGTAATGACCCATCCACTCCCAGTCTTTATTCAAGCCTAAGTTAATTGTATCCAGTTTGCAAATTAATTCCAATTCAGCAGTCTCTCGTTGGAGTCTGTTTTTGAAGTTTTTTTGTTGAAGGATTGCCACATTTAGGTCTGTAATCAAGTGACCAAAGAGATTGAAGTGTTCTCCGACTGGTTTTTGAATGTTATAATTCTTGACGTCTGATTTGTGTCCATTTATTCTTTTATATAGAGACTGTCCAATTTGGCCAATGGACATGGCAGAGGGGCATTGCTGGCACATGATGGCATATATCATATTGGTAGATGTGCAGGTGAATGAGCTTCTGATAGTGTGGCTGATGTGATTAGGCCCTATGATGGTGACCCCTGAATAGATATGTGGACACAGTTGGCAACGGGCTTTGTTGCAAGGATAGGTTTCTGGGTTAGTGGTTCTGTTGTGTGGTGTGTGGTTGCTGGTGAGTATTTGCTTCTGTAAGCAAGGACTGGCCTGTCTCCCAAGATCTGTGAGAGTGATGGGTCATCCTTCAGGATAGGTTGTAGATCCTTGATGATGCATTGGAGAGAGTTTATTTGGGGGCTGAAGGTGATGGCTAGTGGCGTTCTGTTATTTTCTTTGTTGGGCCTGTCCTGTAGTAGGTAACTTCTGGGTACTCTTCTGGCTCTGTCAATCTGTTTCTTCACTTCAGCAGGTGGGTATTATAGTTGTAATTATATAGTGATTGCTTATGCTATTGCTTATGCTTCAAACAAAAAAAATATTAAAACCTTAAAAAGAGAGAGAAAGCATAAAGGCAGCATGAAATGCCACCATAGTAGAAGGAATGGGAGACCTTGGAATGTATGTATGGAACATATCATTTAGTCTGTTTTAGAACTTTTCTAATTCTAGAACCAAGAACCTTTCCAAACTTTGTTTTGAGGGTTTTTCTCTCATTGCTATGGAGGTGGGTAAATTTTCATAAAGCAAACAATGTCTTTAGACCAGAGGTTGTTCAACTGTTTCATAGAGCCACATTGATAGAGAAATGTATATTGTGTATCATCTTCGCTCTCACTCATGAGTTCACAGACTGACTACCCTCTCCTTCACAATGAGACAGACCACATTCTCTCCCTCTCACGACATGGGAGACGAGTAGTAAGAAAGTATTTAACTTATTTTAAACTGCCGTTTTGTGTAATTTAGCAGCCAAGAACAAGGTGAGTTGGTTACAGGGTGTCAATCAGCGCTCCTCAGGCAATGAGTGGTCCTGGACCATAGCTTAAGAACCTTTGCTTTGGGCCAATCTGCTGGTTTAATGGTAGCGTATAATGTTATTACCTAGGAGATTTGAGATTAGATCTACTAGGTCCTAGGTTTCATAACACTACTGTTATGTAGCTCCTATTGGGAGAAGTAGAAAGGAGTCTAGTTTTTGTCCTTGATTGAAAGAAATTGCCACAGCATGAACTAATTAATGGGAAAATAGGCACATTCCAAGTCCAGGAACAATGTTCTGCTATTCCTTCCTAATCAAATTGAAAATCACATTTCAGTCTGAAACTATGTACGGTAACTACTAATGTTACAAGCAACCCTTAAGATTATTCTAATGGAAAAAGATTAGAGGAGAAGAAGAGCATTGCAGAAGTATGCTGAGTTTGCTAACTTTAAATATAAAGGTAAAAATGTCTGCCTAAAGTTAGGTTCTTACATCTATTTTTCGGCACCTAAATAAGTGGTCTTCTTTTCAAAAGTCCTGAGCACTCAGCATCTCACATTTACTTCAGAGGGTACTGGATGCTTTTGAAAATAAACCCACATATGCAAGTGTTTGAATATGGATTTAAAAGAAGTGTAACCTTTAGGCACCCATCTTTGAAAATCTTGGTTTATTTTTTTACAGGCTAAACATTATTTTTATAATATGATAATATTACATGTAAGTACTAATCACTTTGCCTGCTTTTCAGAGGCTGCCAGCACGAGCTGTATATGACTTTAAGGCTCAGACCTCTAAGTAAGTATAAAAGTTTTGTTGGTTAGTTCAGAGTATGTATGAATGCAAGGACAACCTGTCTCACCTGTTCTAACCAGGGGTCAAAGCTTGTGACAGGGTTAGCAGTACATTTCTGTTGGGGGGTACCAGCCTCAAAGAGGCTACCCAGAACTCTGCTCTGCCTGAGCGGTAGCCCATGAATAAGTAAGCTGTGTAAGAAGCCATTTCATGTTTAAAACATTTGAATGATGAAATACTTATAATATTTGTTCAAATCTGGGAGTGGCTATGCATCCTCAGCACACATTTTTATCCTGTAGACTATAAAAGATCCAAAAGAGTACCTACATTCCATCATCCATGTTGTCCCATAAGATTCCCAGTGTTTATCTCAGCTTTTTCATAAATGAAGGGCTAACATTATGTCACCTAAATTATGGTCTTTAAATTTAAGGGCATCTGGAATTGTGTGGGGAGTAGGTTAGGGGATGTGGAGCTTGGAAAAGAAGAGGGATAATGTAGGAGAAAAGACAATGGCCAAGATTTTCAAAAATCACTAGTGATATTGGATACCTGGATATTGAATTTTTGGGTGTCCAACTTGAGATACTTTAAAGGGACTTGATTCTCAGAAAGTGCTAAGCAGTTGCCAATTTGGGCACCAAAAACTGAGCCAACCAAAATCACTAGCCAGCTTTGAAAATCTCGTTCAAGATTTTCAGCATAGACCCGTTTCAAAGGGGTATATTCTGTGAGAATCAGGACAAAAAAAAATACAGTAGACCAAATTCTGCTCTTGTTAATAGTCACACAACTCCACTAAAGCTATTGAGTTAAGTTGGGGTAAATGAAAACAGAATTTGAACTTGTATTTAAAGAAGAGAAGACAAATTTGGTAGGGAAAGGAAAATAAGTTCATATTTCTTAGAGTATTACAAACAGTTGAGATCAAAAGATATTCAAAAGCTACCCTGACAACAACCCTTTACATTTAAACAATGACATAGATCTTTCATCATGTCTTTTGATGCCTTTTTGACCTAAATTTAAAGGACTGTTATGTGCACCTGTATTAGTAATTCACACAAAGATCGCTATTGGCTGAATCTTCATGCACAGTAAATTGAATGTTTGTTTTTACAGAACATAATCCTGTCCTTTACACAAGTGAACCATGCAGAGTGGGCTGAGTGGGCCAGGGCAGGAGGGTGCCTGAGCCAACTTGCTGGGGCAGGGTAGGGTAATTCACGGAGATGGGGGAGGAATATGTGCACCTTTCGGCTTTTATAAAAGGGAGCACTAAAAGGCTCTCCTATCCAGCTATGGATCAGCAGCTGAAGTAGCATCCGCACAGGAGGGACAGAAGACACCAAGCTTGCATGCAGATCCACATGTATTTGGGGCTATGATGTAGATCAGGCCTATCTCTTTAATGGACCAAAACCAGAATCCAAACCCAAATACCCCAAGTTTCAGATTCAGATCTGATTCTGAATCCAAACTTTGCTGCTTGTGCCAATTTGCAATTTACAATTATTTTATTATATATTATCCACTGGGATACGCAGTACTGCTACAATGCTCCTTCCTCAGATATTTGTTGTTAAATTACATGTGTAAACAACACTGGAATTTCTGAAGTAATTAGACATTTTCAGATTTGTGATTGAGCTGCTCTAACTAAAATAAATCTGTTACAGGGAACTGTCCTTTAAGAAAGGAGATACTGTCTATATCCTCAGGAAAATAGATCAAAACTGGTATGAGGGAGAGCACTATGGAAGAGTTGGAATTTTCCCAATTTCTTATGTTGAGGTTGGTCTGTTGTTTTAATTTCTGGGATTAGTTTTTAAAATAGATGCACAGATTACATGGAAATAATGCAAAAAAAATTCATGTTCTCCTTTCAGAAACTTTCTCCCCCAGAAAAAGCACAGCCTGTCAGGCCACCTCCTCCAGCACAAGTTGGAGATATCGGAGAAGCTATTGCCAAATATAATTTCAGTGCAGACACAAATGTGGAACTATCATTGAGAAAGGTAACATCTAGAATTATCTTCAGTGAAAAACATCCACACTGAATAACTGTTTATAAATAAAACAACTTAAAAACTTGAACATAAATGCTATTGTTTCACCTACTCTGAAATCACAGAAGGGCTACGCACAAAGCAAAATACTCGTAGTGGGATATTTGCAGAGAACTTAATTAACCTTCTTTGCTTCATATTTCCAGGTGTCTGTCACTACATTTGTGAACGGTGTAAATGTGTTAGTCATGCAAAACAGGTAATTAGGTTGTACTTGCCTGATTTGCACATGCAAACATGTACAAATCAGGTAATTGGGTGCCTAATTGCCCAAGTTGCATGTAAATTACTCATCTACACATTTTTCAGTTGCCTCTTCCTTCAACCACAATTGTGGGGCCTGCAATTTTATAGGTGCACCCACTGTTATGGGTATATAACAGGAGATTTTAAAATTGTGATGGCTTGTCTATGGACATTTTTGGAAGCCACCCTGACATTTTGTGGATTACCCAAACCAGTAAGGGGTTCTGTCACAGCCTGCCTTATAACTTTGGTTTCCTTAATACTGTGCTGCTATGACTCAGAACCCTGACATCACCAGCCAGCCTACAAATGGGTCTCAACCCTGGCTTCCACCTGCCTAGTTACTTCTTGCAGGATGACCTCAGCAACTTCCAATCCCAAGTCCCCGCAGATCTGTCTCCCTGAGTTCTTAACTACAAGGTACTCAGACTTTTCCTCTCTGGTTTGGCGCCTCTGAAGGAGTAAAACCTGCCCCCAGTGATCAGTTCACTTTGACACACACACTTCACACAGTTTGCATACCAGAGACCTGCTTGGGGTAAAAATAAACAAAAAGTTTATTTAATAGAAAAGTCACAGATTCAAAGATGAAATAGTAAGGGAGAGCAAACGAATACAAGTTACACAGAAAATAAACAGGAAGACACAATCTCAGGCTTTACACTTCTATGTTAGCTAAATTCCATTTTCTAATACAAGTTACCTATTGACTCTGTGAAGTTTCCCTGCATACCCCCTGCCACAGAGGGGATCCAGTGTTTCATGGACAGCTCCCCACTTAGATGCTGGACCTCCATTTCTGGATAGCTTTCACTTCAAACCCCTTCCTGTCTGACAGGATTTGCAGGATTGGTGGGTTTGTTTTTACTTCTTCTTTCTCTCAGACTATGGTAATTCATGGTTACAAAGTGCAGGGAAACTGCCTTCTTCCTTATGGCTTGTCTACAGTACGAAGTTAAATTGACGTAAGGCACCTTGCATCGATTTAACTGTGTAAACATACACACTACAATGTTCCTCCCACCGCTGTCACTCGCCCACTATGTCACCCTAATAAATCCACCTCCATGAGAGGCATAAGGCTTAGATCAACATAGTTCACGCAATGCAGTGTCTGTATAGATACTGTGTTACTTGCATTGCCTGTTGGCTCTCAGAGTGACTGACAGCCAGAGCTGTGAAATTAACAAGAATGTCAGTTTCACTGCTGATAGGGTTCCTGTTTTGAAACTGAGCAGGAGGTGGGGTAGAGAGGAGTGAGGGATGGGGGATGAGGGAAGAATGTTCCAGCTGTGAACCCCCAGTGCTGTTGAGAGCCGGAGCCTCGCCTGCCCAGTGCTGAGAGCCCAGGCTGTGGGCTCCCTGCAGAACTCCCAACTGGATCCCGGCTGCAGCCAGGGCTCTCTGCTCCTCACACTGCTCCTCTTAAATCAGTGCAAGTGCTCCTGGTGAGGACACGTGCCAGTGACAGAAGGAGGGTAGTGTAGACATGGAAAAACCACAGTAATTACAGTAGTGGCAGTAAGTCGACCTGTAGTATAGTGTAGACATGGCCTGAGTTTTCCAAGGCTGGTTGTTTTTTTTTTCACTTTCAGTGTCTTCCCATTAACTTAAATAGACTACCATTGTCTTTCCCTGGGTTGTACAATGCTAGGTGCTTGGAGCTAGTTTCATGTGAACAATTAGCCTGAGAGGTACCCCTCCCTGCCTCATTGCTTCACTCCCACCCCCCGTTGTGAAGTGATGCATCCTAGCTACAGTTACAGTGTTCTACATATACATAACCTGTATACATATCTCCTAATGACCATCAAGTTCAGAACATTACATGCTTTCATAAAAGATCTTACTTGACATAAAATTATACACAATAACATTGTATGCAACCAGTTCAGTTGCTTATTCTTTGGGGTTCAGACACCTTGGTTTCCCTTTGGGTTGTCTGGAATCTGAATATCACAGCAATATATTAAATAAATACTATTCCATAATTCCAAGTTTTAATCTCATATTATTGTCACACACTTGGGATATTATTTTAAGAGGTTTTATTATAATACAGACTTCTGCTGTTTGGAATCTATTATCATGGCTGTAAGATATTTGGTGCAAGTTTCTAATTAAAGAACTATTTCTTCTTGCATTTAACACCAATATTTTCTTTCTAAGTGTAATACTAATTCTTGCTGGTTCAACAGCATATTGTAATTTAAAATACAGTAGGTATTCTTAAACATAAATCTACAAATCTAACCATATTTACTGAATAATTCCAAATTAGGCATAGCAAGATACTAAATATTAATGTATTTCACCAAGTGATACATCTTTATCATAAGATGTTTAATCCCCAGATGATCTGGTGATGAAAGGGCATTATTCATATACAGAACAAAGGTTACAAAAATATGGATATGAAAACACCTTCCACATAAAACCTACTACACTGACTAGTAAAACAAACGTAAAATTGAAAACTTTGGTTCCTAAATCTAGGTATCATAAGCCATGATTAGCAACCAAAATAAATGATAGTGATATTCATAACCCATAGTGAAGTGACTGGGAGCTGAAGAGTGCTCAGTATTTCTGAAAATCAGTTGTTTATCCAGATGCTTAACATTAGGTATGCAGGCTTGAAAACATTTGCCATTAGGACTATTTAAACAAAACAAGATTTTGTACTGGTAACACGTAGAAGAATTTGTATCCATAGGGCAATTCTGCCGCATTCACACTTTCCTGGTGAAAAAAGGCTGATGCCAGATGATCTGGTAGGAAGGAATACACTGATCTATTTTTCCTCTGATATGACTGAGCCCAGGACATGACCTTATTGATGGTGATTTAGGGACTGATCCAGCACCCATTTACTTCAGTCTTGCTGGATCAGGCCCATGCTATGTTTAGTATGCCCTAAAATCAGGAAGAGGGAAGTGAAGGATTAATTTTGTCAATGTGAATATTAAACGTGAGCATTATAATGTGAACTTCTGTTTATAAACATTGTAAACATTCATGTTTATCGCTCCTGGATTTTCTATTCACCGGAGTTGGTATCTTGATAGCCTGGTTTTGACGAAAGAGTAGCTGGCTTTTGTTTGTTCAACTAGAGATGCTTTTATGGTATTCACAAATCAACAACAGAAACAAAATCACATAAAACTAAGAGGGCTTTGAGATGGGAGGGTGGGGATTGAAAAAAAGTTGTCCTGCAGGAGACATGATAAAATCTATGTTATATAAAACAAACAGGAGTCCATAAAATCTTAATAAGAAGAGACGTACGTTAGTATGGCCTTTTTCTTAATCTTTACTGGATTTTCAAGAAAAATACAAAACCAAACAATGTGAGGAGCAAAACATTTAAATTAATACAACAGTCACTATTACTGACTGCAGAAATGGGCCAGGTCAGTGGTCTAGTGGAAGAATAGTGTACTGCCATATAGGCATCTAAGTTCTGAGCTTGAATTCAGAACTCAGACACCCACTGAGCAGAACACCTCAATTGTTGTTTAGTATCTGGTATAGGAATGGCATTCATAGACCAACACAGGCCCTCTCTTGCTGGAACGATAGCATTATATGCAGTTAATGGGAAAGTGGGGGAGATTCTGAAAGCTCTGACCAGGGCCATAAAGGACCCCCATGGAAAAATACTGTGATATGTTGAGATAAAAATACAAACTATTCAGAAAACAAAGTTATCACTTGTCCACTGATAATTAATTTTGATAATGCATTACAGGGAGACAGAGTAATTCTTCTTAAGCGAGTTGATCAAAACTGGTATGAAGGTAAAATACCAGGAACCAACAGACAAGGCATCTTCCCTGTTTCCTATGTAGAAGTCATCAAAAAGAATGCATCAAAAGGTGCTGGTGACTACCCTGATCCTCCATTACCCCAAAGCTATTCTAGTGATAGAATACACCATTTAAGTTCCACTAAGGTAAGGACGATTTGTTTTTCCATCATGCCTAGAGTATGTTAATACAATTTGTAAATCTTTGGTAAAATAACCAATAAACAGTTCAATATACATTTTTTAAAAATTCATGCATCCCACCCACAGAAAATATATTTACTACTTGGTCTTTTTCTGAAGATAGAGTTGCATTGCCAAATTTTCATTGTACAACTTTATTTTTTACATTTTTTAGGATACACTATGGCATTTAACACTCTTGCTGGTTTACACTAAGTCTATAAAATTCAAAGTGTAAAATCTAGGACATAAAAGGCTTAATTTCCAAAGATCTTTTAAATATCCTTCATGCATCCCAAACTCCAGAAGTCTAGTAATTAACCATTACATTATCTAGAGAATGGCCAGGCAGACTTTGGGCAGCAAATCAACCAGAACAAAACTTGTTTGGCAACTTGGAAGAGATTTGAGCATCGTGGGTTATGTTCAGCAGACTGTTATGCTGCAATATGAACATCTTTTTTTATGACAAAGACCGGAAGATCTTGCAGTCCCCTAAAAGAGAACCCATGAGAATAGCATGAGAGGGCAGTTTGCATGAGGCCACAACACAGCTGGCCAAAAATAGCCCTGTGCTCTCCCTGTCCATCCTTGGGTGCAAGGAGAAGGAGTCAGCCAATGTCTTCTTTGTGTGACTGGCCTCCTTTTGTCACCCACCCTGCAGAAATGGATTTTTGTCATAGAGCAGACTCCTTGGGTGATTTTGTAACATGATAGCACTTGTGTTAAGCTATAATGATGCAAATGTCATCACGTTGCAATACAGTTCAGGTTCAGATCTTTATAGCTATAACCTGAAACCAAGCTTCTTTACAGCTTCTTACACCTAGTCATGAACACTCGCAAACCTTTCAGAAGTGTTTGAACCCCCCCCCCCATCCCAGTCTATGCAACCATCACAAGTTATGTTGTCTGATGGGAGAAAAGTTGGTTTCCATTGAAAGTTCTGTTCTTGATGAGGAGCAGGCTTTGATCAATTACTCAGTTGCTGAAATATTACTACCTTCTCACAAAGATTTGTACACAGTCTCTTTAATGGCAATAGAAGCATGAAGATTTTTGTATGTGGCTTCAATTACTGCGAATGAGAGTTATCGGTCTAAAACTTTTGAACATGAAGGAGAGAAAAAACCCTTCAAATGTTCACTTTCCTTACTTGTTTATCTCTTTAGAGTATGTTCTGTTTGTGTGTGTAGTTTGTAAGCTCTCTTTGTTCAGTTATTGGTGTATTTTTGTTTCATGATGTCAGTAATATATTACCTTGCTTCTTTTCATCTATATTTTGACAGTTATTCATATATTAGTGCTAAGTTACAATGTTAGAATAGGAGAAGCTTCCCAATTGTTACCAAAATGTGTCCCTGATGGACAAGCCTGACCTGTGAATTTTGTGCCTATGGATAAACAATAATAGCATCAAATGTGAGATTTGCTTGATCAGGAGATGGTTCTTGATGCCAGCTGCTATTTTTTCACACGCAATAAAAGTTTTGGGTTGGAGGTAGAAACAATTTAAGTTCTATAGTAGTTAGCCAACTTCAGATCCACCTAGTTCCAATTCTTTATCACATAACTCATTGCTAAGGTTCTCATCATTCCATTGAGAGCTGGGCTGTGGTTTCAAAGCATTTAAGTTCAGATGAGACTCACATTTAAGTTAAAATCACCCAATAATTCTTTGATATTTAAATATTTTACATCTTCCCTCACTTCGAAGTTGAAAAGACCAACTCTAGGGGAAGAGATTGGAATCAGAAGGAGTTTGGATGATGTCTTGAAGGGTCTCCATCTCTTGGAGCTTAAACAAGAAAACAGAATGTCTGTCCCTGATCTGTATTTTTTCATATTAGTTGCTGGTTAGTTCAAATTATCTTTGTTGTGATAGAAAACTACACATAGCAGTGGGCAGATCCTCAGCTGATGTAAATGTCATAGCTCCATAAACGCCAGGAAACTATGGCAATTTCCACCAGCTGAAGATCTTCCCCTAAGACTGCTCTGATAAAGCATCCTTCCTTGACCAGGAGGGAATAGGGCACCGAGAGATGTGTTAATAACACCATGCAGTGGAATTTTATAATGTCACATACAATGTTACCACACGTATTTTATCAGGACAGTATTGACGAGCAAATTGTGAGTTTTCAAATGATACCTTATAAGACATACTTTGTACAACGATTATTACAATAGTATGTAGGATGTGGACATGGGTATATTCTGTCAGTTACCTCTCTATAAAACTGTAACGAAGTGGAGAATCAGGCCCAGAGAGTCTAGAACAGATCTCTGCACACATGCATGTCAGTGAGTATCTGTTTTCTAAGAAAAAACTCAAGGTCTTTTATGTGACAGAGGGAATTTCTGCAGCAGTTGCTGCACTGACATAAATGGAAATACTGTACTAAAATCTCTCAAACTAACTTCTCATCCATTAATTCTTTTATATATTCAGAAGAGGCTACGTGTGTGGAAAAAGTGTCTTAAGTCTTCTTTTCTTACAATAGCTGGAGAGGCTTTAGTAAACTTAAGCATTCCCAACTGAGTACTAGGGTTTAGCATGATCAGAACTTCAGGGTTCTATTTATTCTTCCTCCTCCTATTCATGTATATAACATGTAACCCATTGTATTACTTTCTGCCTCTAGAGGCTCCTTCTGTTGGGGGGCGGGGGAGAGAGATAATTCAATAGTGTTTGCGTTATGTGGGATCTGTTAATTGTCAAAAATAAAGAAACTCAAAACTATTAAATTTTGCAAGAGAACTGGATATCAGGAAATCCTATACCAAAGAATTGTCTAACTTCTCAAAAATAAAGCCATCTACCTTGAGAAAACTTCAGTAGGAGGTAAGTAATTTGCCCTCTTCTCCGCAGTCTGTCTCTCAGGTTCAAACTCTGTATAAGTAATAAAGCCTTATTTTCTTTTCTACAGTAATAATTAAAATCTAAAGTAGCCAGATAACTAAAGAGATGTGCAGTCTAGAATTGTTTTAGGTTATTCTAACAAGGAAATTAAAATACTTTTTTCATGCCAGTTTAATTTTGAGGATTACTAGTAACAAAAAATACATTTTCAGTATTTACTGAAGCAATGGATATCTACAGATGCAGTGTACGTATGACTCACCAGTCTATCATTCGTACAAAAGGACTTTTCTTTTACCAGAAGGATACTTCAATCAATATTATGTAATGCTACTCAAAATATATTGCTACGTACTGTGCTGTCACCATCTTAAAAAGGATTGTTTACTGTCTACTTTCTATTAGATTTAAGTGTATGTACCTTAACTAAAACTGTAATTTTATTTGTTCACAATTACATCAATTTTAAATAAAAAATGCATTATGTAACTATTGATGCCTTAATAAAAGTATGCAGTGTATTTAAGATGTTTCTTTAAGATCACCACCAGAAGGTGCAGCAAACATTAACATTAGGAAAATTAGAAATTATTTGGTTTGTTCTATTTGTATTAGTGTTTAATGGCACCCACAGTGAGCAAGGTGCTTTTAACAGTATGACTGTTCTGAAAATAATGGTTTGGGGAAATCACAGCAGTCTTGAGTGTACTATATAACAACTTGTGATAGGCTCACTAGCATAGAGCAGTAAATAACATAATCCTAGCAGATCAAATTTAGGCTCCCCTTCATGACTCCGTGATTCAGATCTGTCTTGATGTTTGACATTTAAGCCCTAGGCCAGAACCTGATATAGTTTCACTTTTCAAATTCAGCTATTCTGATTCATGTAGTAATGATTTCAGACATTTGTGCTCACTGAAATAATATCCTATAATCCAGAAGATGGCACATAACTTTTTTTGCTTACGCTACTCATATCTTAATCCAAGGTCATTTTGTTTGTTTTTTTATTTTTAATTCCTATGCTTTTCCTTATTTCTAAAGTTGGCTTCCAAAGCATCATCCCCACCTCCCAGATATCCTTCCTCTCCTTGGTCAGATTCTAATAAAGGGAATCTCAAGGCTGTCGCCAATGAATGGTTGTCACTGACTGTTGGTTTTCCACCGTCAAGCACGCCTGCCCCAACTCCTGCACCTTTTCCTGACAGCTTTCGTTGTGATCTAGAGGAACTCAACTCTTTGGGATTAACAGCATCCCAGTCTATTCCAATGCCCACTGCTAATATTACTTGCCAAGTTAAGGATGGTCATTTTGTTCCATTTACATCACCAAAGACCTCTCTCAGGTCTTCTGAATCTCTTCAGCCCTTCTCTGCATGTACTTTTGTATCACTTCCTCCAACAATCCAATTTCAGGACACAGCACTTAAGCCTATAACAAACGGTATCAAAATGAATGAAAGAAAATATACAGATCTGAAAGAGATGATTGGATCGCCAGCTGTCAAAGAAACCAGAAGCTTATCAGATACTACAAAAGCATGTGGAACCATGAGCACGGCTTTTGCTGTCTCTGAGCCTTCTAAATGTGGCTCCCTAGCCAGAATGCTAGTGGCAAGTGATGAACAGGAAGAGGAAACCTGTGAGGTGCGCCTGTCAGTAATCCAAGGGGGTCAGCCAAAATGTCAAGATTCAAATTTCTACAGACGTGCACCTGATGTAACAGGACAAATGCCAGGACTGTATATAGAGGAGACGCTGAGACATGACAGAATAAAATCTCCAATAGCAATTAAAAGCGAGCATATGATACCTTATGAAGTATACAGTTCATCAAGTATCAATAAAGAGGTATTTTAATTTCTTACGATTTAGCTTCTACATTCATACAGTTCACTCCCAGTATAATTAGTATAGACTTTTCTAATATATTTTTGTGTATCTATACATATACATACAGTATTATAATTAGGGTTGTATTATATTAAATAAATTATATATGATATTCTTAATGACAGAGAAAACAGTACTCCCATCTCAAATCGCCCTCTTGCTGAAACTGAGAGAAATATCATTCTAGGTTACATGGTGCCCTTGTTTTCCAGTCTTCTCTGCTGCCATCACAATAGTAATGACCTGAAAGGCAGAATGCACAGCTTTCTTCACAGGCCCATTAGTGCTACCTTTTGAATTATCTGACAGAATGGGAGCTCCCAAAAGCAAAGCTATCCGCGCACTCCTGAAAGAATGAGGAGGAATCGCCTGCGGAAACTTTTAGCTATTCACCTCTCAGATGTGTCATTTGGCCATCTAGCTAATTATAGTGTGTTCATGTCACAAGAATATGACTAATAACTAGGGGCCAGATTAAGTTTGGCCATGAAACACATGCTTTCTAAGTCATGATCCCTCCCACAGTTCCCCCTGGACCAGCACAACTCTGTAGTGCCCCTAATGCATGCCAATGTCTAAGTGCCACAAGATGGCCCTGAATTAATTAACACATGATATTTATATAAAATTAATTCTAATGTTTCTAGGCAAAGTTTTAGTAACTTTTTTTTTCTCTATAAAATTTGTTTAAACGGTCAGACAGTTAAAGCAGTTAATCTGGTTCAAACCAATCTATAACTCAGATATATGGGTAACAGGTGATCCCTGATAGATCCCTGTAAGACTTTGCAGCCCTCATAACTTGTTCTCATGGCTTAAAAACTACAACGTAACCCTGAAAACAAACTATGCTGTGGTTATTTCAAGGGACACTGCCAGTATAAAAATTATAGCTGTTAACTAACACATTCATTTACTTAAGATATTCAAACATTTACATTATTAAAATTGAAAGTTGTTGTTTTTTTACAAAATTCATTTTGTCAGTGTATCCTCTTTTCTCAGTTCCTTGCATTTCTCTTGACTTGCAAAATGAAAATCAGGTTTCAGAGTAGCAGCCGTGTTAGTCTGTATTCGCAAAAAGAAAAGGAGTACTTGTGGCACCTTAGAGACTAACCAATTTATTTGAGCAAAAGCTTTCTTGAGCTACAGCTCACTTCATCAGATGCATTCAGTGGAAAATACAGTGGGGAGATTTATGTACACAGAGAACATGAAACAATGGGTGTTACCATACACACTGTAAGGAGAGGGATCGGGAAAGGTGAGCTATTACCAGCAGGAAAGCAGGGGTGGGGGGGAACCTTTTGTAGTGATAATCAAGGTGGGCCATTTCCAGCAGTTTACAAGAACAGTAGGAGGGGAAATAAACAAGGGAAAATAGTTTTACTTTGTGTAATGACACATCCACTCCCAGTCTTTAGTCAAGTCTAAGTTAATTGTATCCAGTTTGCAAATTAATTCCAATTCAGCAGTCTCTTGTTGGAGTCTGTTTTTGAAGTTTTTTTGTTGAAGGATTGCCACATTTAGGTCTGTAATCGAGTGAGCAAAGAGATTGAAGTGTTCTCCGACTGGTTTTTGAATGTTATAATTCTTGACGTCTGATTTGTGTCCATTTATTCTTTTACATAGAGACTGTCCGGTTTGGCCAATGTACATGGCAGAGGGGCATTGCTGGCACATGATGGCATATATCACAAAATGAAATCAGTTGAATCAGTCTGAGCTCTGTTTCATAGGCAGTGTCTTGTTCAGGGTCTTATTTCTGCAATGTTTGAGAGTGTTCATTCTGTCAGATAATTCGAAGGGTAGCACTAGTGGGCCAATGAAGAAAGTCACGTATTCTGCCTTTCAGGTCAGAATTATTGTGATGGCAGCTATCTAGCAGAGAAAGCAAAACTGGAGAAAATAAGGGTACCATATAACAGAGAATGATATTTCTCTCTGTTTCAACAAGAGGGAGATTTGAGGGAATGTTTAACTAGGAACAACTGCTTTAATTGTAATTTCTGAAAAACTTACAGTATTAGGTTTTGCAAAAGTTTCTTTTGATAACATTTAAAATTTGGACTTAATTTAACCCAACAGTGCCTCTTATAAATAGTATATTTAAAGGCAGTTTTCATTTTGAAGTTTTAACAGAACTTCCTGTAGGGCCCAATCCTTCAAAATACTGAGCTCTTGGGAGAGAAGCACCCTCGACTTTCATTGCGGAGCACTTCAAAATGAAGCCTAAGACATATTAGAGGGCCTCCAAGTATACAGTTATGATATTACAAGAGATACACCTACTCCCATCCCATATTTGTGTTTTTCAAATGAATGAGCCTAAAGACAGGGTAGTAGTAGGAAGTAAGTAGAATATGATAAGACTATGAGTGATTTCACCTCAGAACATTAGATTTACTGACTTATGATGAATGTAACATCAGCCTGAGTACAGCAGTTAGGGGTCTCTCTGTCTCTGCTTGTTAGTGGTGTATTACTCTTCTTTCTGCACTTTATGTCCTTCACTGATGGTTGTACAGCATGATTACTTGTTGTCTTTCTTAAATGTTTAAGCCAGCCCCACTTTCCTCTGGGACACAAGGGCCTTCTGCTTCTCCTTCTCATCTTCCTTCTTGTCCTCCATTTCACTCTGCCAAGGCACCTCCCTCTCAGTCTGTCTCCACATCTTCCCAGTCTGCTGTTCCCCACTCACCTCCTCTCCTTTCCAAACTGTCCTACCGACAGGAGATAAACTCACCAAAGTTAAAGGTAACTGCACTTGTTGAGTGTGAATTGCTGCATGTCTCCATGTGTGTTTGACAAATAGAAGGAATGATGCTAAGATTGATCTTTTTTAATTTTAAATATAACTTTTCAGTTACTAATATTTCATAGCATAAGCATGTAGCTAGCTCGAATGTTATATTAGCAGTGTAGTGCCTTTTCAGATTAAATAACAATGTCAAGTAAGAAAATACTATCATGAAGGGACTGGATAGTTCAGGAAAGGATTAGCCAGATAGCTCAGATATAGGATGTGGGAGCTTTTAATCTCTAGATCGTGTGTCTGAATCCACACTAGGGGTTTGATCTAGCTCTCATTGAATTCAATGGGTGGTTGCTGATCACTGCAATAGGAGATGAATCAGGCTCTAGGTCATTAGGCCACTGAAAAGTTACCAGATGTTATGCGAAATGAGTTTGTAGTTTCAGTCCAATTCCTAAGGGGCAGATATGTACTTCACAATAACCCCATCACACTTACCCATTAGTAGCATTCTTGTTGTCAGTCTCATTAACCAAAAAAGGAACAGATCTAGAGTATGGGTAACTTTCTCTTCTCAAGACATATTTCCAGGTCAGGTGTGAAGCACTGCGGCAGGGCAGTGCAGAGAAGTCTGAAATTATGTCACTTGCTTTCTAGGTCTTTAGTGGGTACATAGAAGGAGTCAGGCTCCAGAGATGTTAATTTCATGAGCATTACATTTAGTTTAAACAGAAAAGAGAAAAATCACCATAAAAACACTATGATTGATTTTAAACAAGATTTAAGGTGTTCCATTTTTCCCCAGCTGAGAAAGAGATATGTTGTTGACAGCTTCAGATCTCTCACCTAAGAGACCACCTCTCTCCCTGTGATACACTACCTAGAGTATCTGCAGTAAGTAGAGATGTGGATGCAAGATCCCCATCCTATAATAGAGAAGAAGTTGCAGGTTGGAGTGTACTCCGACGGGACCCTGGGGCTCTGATATAACCTCCTCCCTGGTCTAAAAATTGCCATGATTTGGTTACTTTGAGGGCATGCTAAAAAGACCATTTGTTGGTTTAGAAGAGAAGTGAGAGGACTGTAGTAGCAGCCTGTGTATGTGGTTGGTAATAACTGAGCATGTGCTGCACCTTGCTAGAAGGGGTGAACTAATTGTATTGCATTTTGGTTATATAATTTTGAATAATTGACAGGGCACTTAGCGCTTATGGATGGGTGCTTTTACTTATTTTAAATCAAAACAAACAAAATTCAGGAAATGTTACCAACTAGCACAAAGTCTTTGAAATTAGCTCTAGGGGATCTTGAGATTTTTCGTATAAATTGAGCATTCATCAATAAATCCTAACAAGGAAAATTAATCCAAAATGAAAGGAAATATAAATTCAACTCTTTGAAATGATACAACAAGCTGAAAGTTCATACACATCAGGGCACAAATTTTGACTTTGGATTTTATTTTGTTGCTTTTCATTGGAAGTGGTGAAGGGAAAGAAGTGCAAATTATTGAGAGAGGGACATTTATTGTCTCATTTTAAGACAATGCAGATTAAGCAATGATAAGAACTAGAAGACGGGGTTTTTTTCTTACAGAGGTCGATCCACAACTCTTAATTGTCTTTCTTGATTGTCCCCAGTTCTCTGCCTGTTCCATACTCTAGATGATCTTTGAAGGCCAGTGAGCAATTCCCTCTGTGGATGTCATCAGTATAGGCCCAAACCAAACCCCCCGGAAGTCAACAGGAAGACTCCCATTGACTGATGAGTTTTGATGAGCCCTCTGTATCTGTTCTGGAGACAACACTTCCTGCCTCTGATAAGCAGGCAATTCTATGTCTAGCAGCAAAGATTGAGCACAGCAATGGGCAGGTGAACTAACATCCCAGCAGCTTGTAGTAAGTCAAAAGTATAATGCTTAACATTATACTGATCCATTTGGCTCTCACAAACCCCCTATCTCTAGGCTATGAATTGGATTTCAGAAGAAGGGATAGTTCCTATTCCCATTCCACTTGTCTATATCAGTGGGTAACATGCTGAACTCTGCATGGTTATGTATTAAGAAGCCAGGCATTTAAGTCTCTTAACAACTAATGACACCAAAGAGTACAAAACTAAAATACACAAGATGAGGGAAAGCCCTACAAGGTAAAGGGAATAATAAGATTAATATTGTGATAACTTTGCTCATGACAGACAAAAGGTTGGTTCACAGATATATGTAGAAGCTTGCCAATACCCTTAGAGGAGACTAATGACAGTGAAATATAAGAAACTCTAGGTATGATTTTTAAAGGGGCAGTAGGTTTTGCCATCACTATAAAAAAAAAAGGTGTAGTTTTAGCTCAAGTTAGCTGACATATTAACAAACTTGAGGTAAAATCCTAGTGAAGACAAGACAGTTTGTAGTTTTCACATGAGTTAACAGGTTGACTCAAAGATTAGGCTCCCCCATAGGCCTTAACTTGTGTGAAAACTACAAATTGTCTATTGGAGTCACTAGGATTTTACCTTGAATTAGTTAGCATGTGTTAGCAAACTCAAGGACACACCTTTTTTCACAGGGAAGGCCTCTGTGTCTTAGGTATCCAACTCCCATTGACTTTTAGTGGAAGTTGCGTGCCTGTCTGCCCTTTGTTCCTTTGAAAATCTTCCCTGTGTGATTATAAAAGTATTGGGGAGATGATAGTGGAAAGTCAAATCAAGTCTAAGCCAGTCTCATTAAAAATATACAAAACTAGAACATTTATTTTAGCTCTTTGATTTTAAAGTCTCTTTAATGTCGTCATTCTTTTAGAGCCCTTTATCTTGCAGAGAGAATGTAAGTATTTAAAGGCAGCGTACACCCTGTTGACCCACATATGGAAAAGTCCTTTGACAAACAGATCATCCCTTGCCTGCACAGTGGGAGGCAGGTCAGTTTCCTAAGCAGCACTATGTTTCCTAGTCCTGGATGTGAGAGTAGGGAGCATGTGGCCCGAGCAATGGACAGGCTTGGGGACAAGGAGAACATTATGCAACACATCCTCCACATCCACAGTATGTAGCAGTGAATCTGTCACATTGTGGAACCCCCTTTAAGGGAGCCAGGCCTGGTGCAAGATTTCCAGCAGATCCCTGGATATCCATAGGGCTTGGAAGTCGAACCCCAGACTCTTCCATGGTGGAGAAACTTTCATTTTCTGAAGGAAGAAATCAGAAGAAACCCCACAAAGGGAATCTTAAGGAGTTTTTCTCCCTTCTTGGCCCCCATCTAAGGCTTCTTTGGGTTTCTTGTTGCATTTGTTGTTCATTCTTCCAGTTTGTAAAAGGACCCCATTCTTCACTCTCAGTACAAACATTTCAATTACAACTCTTCACAAAATCCAAAGGACCAGGCTTCCAATGAGGATATTACACTTCACCATTTCCTTACAATTAATTCTCATTTTCTTCACATCCCCTTCGTCTGACAAGTTTTGATTTCTATGAAACAATTAGCTTTGAAAGCTAATTTACATAGGCACCAGCCTAACTGATATCCTTTCATTTATCATCCTCCACTGACTTAAACATGCACTCAGAAAGTGGGTCAGATTTTAGCAGTGCTTTCAGTTTAATATCAAAGTGCTATAATATCAGTTGCTAGTATTTCCCTGTTCACTATGAACTTTCTGCTGTGTGCTTTTGAGTGTTCTATATTATTAATAGTCACTTCAATATTTAAATTTGCAGTGCTAGATCATATCCCAAAAAGGTCATGGGCGAATAATCTTGCAAGTTGTAGTTGTAAATGTCTGTGCAACTGCCAGAGCAACTAAACAATGCTGCAGGTGATACAATAGCAACAGCACAGGTGTGCTGGACTAACAGATCAGCTTGTTCTTTGCATTTTAACACATGGGCCTTTTTAATTAAAGAAATAGTGTGTCCAGTTTGTATGCGCAAACGAAGCAGCAAAAATCCCCTGTAAGGCTTTGTACTTAAGCTATGAACTTATACAATTTTTATGGTTTTTTCAGGCTGATTTAAAGAGAGAGATATTTGTTATGGGTAAACCTCCTCGTAGCCCTGTGATGACTAAGAGATCCTGCAACTCACCTGTCAGAGGTCACAGCTATTCACACAGGGTATGGTACTGAATGCCCAGTGTGTGATGTCAGCATTCTCCCCTAGTATAAGGAGTTTAAATAGCTAGTCTCCCTGTTCTTTGTTTGATAATATATGTTTGAATACTATCAGTACGCTGTGCTGCAATGCTGCTGTCAAACTACAAAAATGATTTGCATAAAATCATAATGAAATTCTTTGTGTACAGCACCTTATGTTACAGTTCTGTTGTATATTGTATCTCCACTGGATTGCCCAGTGTTCACAAAACATCAAAAATGACAGAATTCTTTACACACTTTAGTCTATTTTTTTTTCAACTGTTTTCTAAATGGCTCCTCTTGTTTCAAAGCATTTCCAGATTATTAAAATGTCCTTTCTGATAGCCAAAAAAATCTAGACTTTATTGCATGTAATGTGGCTTCTGTAATGTGTTCAATATTCCTTGATTTTTTGCATTCATATTCTTCTTTTGAAAATATTTTGTTACGATAGCAATGTGTGCTGCACTGACTTGATATCATGTTTTCCCCAGCACTGCTATTTGCAACTGTGATTCTCTTCAGCGTTTCCTTTCGTAACAGTCAGTAACTACATCTATTGCATTTTATCTAAAGATCAAATTATTTACAGAGTGTACGTATTGGTCTTATATTATGTGCTCTAATATTCAAGAAGATTCTAAATGAAAATATAGTTTGTGTGTTATGCTTGTTTTTTTGGTTAGGACCAAAATGCTTTACACGTGTATCTTAACATTCAGTGCACTTTGTCTCAAAAGCATCTGGACCGCTTTTGCCTCTTACTGTTGATAGCAGAATGGATTTGCAATGGAGCATAGAGATCTTTTGCTGTGCAGTTGCCCTTTGATTTTACGTTCGTCTCCCCCCGCTCTGGCTGCTACGTGTAGGGGAGGTGTATTCTCCTCCCCCCACAAGATATTTGTGTTTCTCTAGTTTTGCTGGATCCTTGTTTCCCATTACAGTTGCCAACCCTCCCAGTTTGGCCAGCAGTCTCCCAGAATTGGGCTTGATATCCTAGAGGCTACCGAAGCCAATCCAGGAGCTTTTAGGCCACTAAAAGTCTGGCAGCGCAGTGTGGCTAAGGTAGACTCCCCCTATCTACCCTGGCGCTGTGCCACTCCTGGAAGCGGTGACATGTCCAGCAGCAGCTCCTGGGAGGAGGGGCGGCCAGTGGATCTCTGCATGCTGCCCAAGCGCTGACTCCACAGCTCCCATGGGCTGGGAACGGGGAACCACAGCCAATGGGAGCTGCAGGGGCGGTGCCTACAGGCAGGGGCAGCACACAGAGCCGCCTGGCCGCCCGTGAGCCTCGGAGCTGCTGCCAGACATGCCACCCCCCAAGGTAAGCACCAGCGAACCCCCCCTTACCCTAACCCCCTGCTCCAGCCCCATCCCGCACCCAACCTCCTGTCCCAGCCTGGTGAAAGTGAGTGAGGGTGGGTGAGCAGGAGCAGGGCCTCAGAAGGGGCAGGGGCGTGGCCTTGGGGAAGGGGCAGGGAAGGGTGTTTGGGTTTGTGCGATTAGCCAGTTGGCAACCCTATTTCCCATTGAAATGGTATGTACCAGAGACATCACAAAAAGACAAACCAGAAATTAGGTGGTAGGCGGCAGTGATATTGCTTGTTAGCAAGCAAATTAGGAGATAGATTCTATTCCCACTAAAGGTTTAGGTCCTATGTTACTCCGCATGATGGGATGCAAAAAACAGTAAAAGGATGCTATACTGGGTAGTATGTGTTGTGTATTCTTTATGGGCTTAATTCCCAGAACGAGGCACCCATAATTGCACACCTAATTTGCATGCTCAGTTACAATAAATGTGCCCTAATTGGCCATCAGCATGCCAAAATGCCTTACATGCAGACACATACATGCAAATGAGATGTGCAGTTGTGTATATGTTCGTGTACACAGTTGTGATTGTGCACTGTTGAAATTAAAGTCCTAAATCTTTTACTCCTACACAGGAGGCAACATGGTCTAGTAAACTGAGCCATGGGATTGGAAGCTAGAAACTCTAAGTCCCTGCGTAACCCCAATCACTCTATTGCCTAAGGGTATGTCTGCACTGTAGTTAAAAACCTGCAGCTGGCCCACGCCAGCTGACTCAGGTTTGCAGGGCTTAGGCTGCTGGGCTGTTTGATTGCAGTGTAGACTTTTAGATTCGGACTAGAAACCAAGCTCTGGGACCCTTCCACCTTGCAGAGTCCTAGAGCCCAGGCTCCACCATGAGCCCGGAAGTCTACACTGCAATGAACAGTACCCCATCAGCCTGGGTTGTCATCCCAGCTCTGCTCCTGACCTGACATAGACTAGTCTCTGCTTAGCCTTTTTGTGTGTTTCTGCATCTAAACAATGGAGATAAAAGTCCCTATTTACCTTGCAAGGGCATTGTGATGCTTTATTAATTGTTTCTACAGTTCATAGAATATCGGGGTTGGAAGGGACCTTAGCAGGCCAATGCTCAAACCACTGAGCTATCCCTCCCCACAATTCTGTGAACATCTAAAGCATTATGTATTTGCTATGTACTATTATTTCTAATTAAGTTTGGAATGTAAAATTCTCTCTTGCCTTGAGTACCAATGCATTTTACATTCTGTCGTGTCAACGTTATTTGACTTCAGCAGTGATACTATATTTAACAGGTTTCAGAGTAGCAGCCGTGTTAGTCTGTATTCGCAAAAAGAAAAGGAGGACTTGTGGCACCTTAGAGACTAACCAATTTATTTGAGCATAAGCTTTCGTGAGCTTCAGCTCACTTCATAGTGTTGGAATTACATGGAGAAGACGACAGTAGTATTACATTGCTTGACTCATTTCTTCCTCTTTTGGCATATGTTCAAGGTATTCAGTCATTTATAATATTGTTTTTAAGGATGTTACCCTTTATTGTTTGCAGAAAAAACGCTCAAACAAATAAAAAACAACCCATCAATCAGAGTTTAAAAGAGTTTAAAACTGTATAGAGCCTGCCACTGGTATTCAAATCACATTCAAGGGTCTGAGGAAGGGCAGACAGAGCATAGAGCGGGAGCACGTGTTGAATCCAATCCTAATACCTGTTCCCATTTCTGCTTGATCAGTCAGATTTTGATGAGTGTTTACCAAAGTCAGATAATATGTTTTGTTTTATCATTTGAATTTCTCACCATTACATGGCAGAAAAACAAAGATACTTTAAGAATGTTTTATGCACATCACATAAATAAACAGGATTAATATCAGGAAGGACAGACAGACATGTAGGGCCAGATTTTCAATGGTATTTAGGCAATTAAATATGCACCTGAGTGCCTAGCAGGATTTTCAGAAGTCCTAAGTGCCTAACTCCTATGCCAGCTGCATCTTTAGGCAACTAAATACCTTTGAAAATCTGGCCCATAAACTCTATAAACATGAAATTGAGAATGTTTATAATGTTCTCTGCAATAAATTGTGTGCACTAATGTAAAAATAACCTTGTGTGCAACAATAACATTATGTGTAATTTTAGCCACATGAAAAACTGTGATGATTATAATGTGCAATTAGTAACCCTTAATCAAAATGTGGCTTAACTTGTTAGCTTCAGTATAAATCTGTATGTGTTCCACTCTAATATGTAGTGTTGCTAGCTGTCCATTTATTTTTTATGTTACGATTTTTGCACTGGGAGTGCTGCAAAATACTCAGACAGTCATGTGCCGAGCAACAAAGGAGAAAGTTGTCTAGAATCACATGACAGCTAGGGCCAAATTGGGCTGCAAAGGGAGTTTTGTCCAGTCTTCAACTATAAGGTAGACATGGAGTGGGGGCTTTGAAATGGGTCAAAGTGTCTGTAGAGAGAAGAATTTGTATTTATCCACCCAAGGTACAGAGGGCTCCTCAAGAAAAGGGGAAAAAAACCCACCACCTTTAAATAACAATTTTGTTTGAAATCTTGTATATATCAGTTGCTATTATGGATGCAATTGTCAAATCACAGGACGGATCATGTTTGCAAACTGGTTCAAGAGTGATAGACCATCATTTTACCTAACCTAAAAGCTTGCTTTAAAATGACCTGGTGATGCATGTTTAAAAAAAAAAATCAGATGGAAAAATTAGACATGGCTGTGAGGAAACTCTGTGAGAGGAGAACACTGAAGTAGTTTTGTTCTTATCTTTTTTTAAAAGAGGTGTGGCTGGCTGTCTCTCTCTGAACCCTTTAGTTTGATCTGCTTAGCTCTGGCAGCACTATTAGTAATGAATTAAGATTGAGCAGTTGTCAGTGTATAAAGCAGTGGTCACCAAGCAGTCAATAGCAATCGACTGGTCAATCCTGGAGACTCTCCCACTCAATCACGATCTCCAGCTGCTAAATGTACAGTGGTGCAGCCACTAAAGCAGGCTCCCTGCCTGCCCTCACCCCGCACTGCTCCCGGAAGAGGCCAGCATGCCCCCCGGCCCTGGGGGAGGGGCAGGGGTCACCATGCACCATTCCTGTTTGCAAGCACTGCCCCCGCAGCTCCCATTGGCTGGGAACTGGAACTGTGGCCAATGAGAGCTGCGGGGGGCGGTTCCTGCAGAGAGGAGCAGTGTACAGAGCCACGTGCTTCCCCCAGGGGCTGCAGGGACACGTTGGCCCTTTCCGGGAGTGGTGTGGGGCCGGGGCAGGTAGGGAGCCTGCCTTAGCTCCGCTGCTTTGCCAACCGGGAGCCACCCGAGGTAAGTGCCGCCTGGCGGGAGCCCGCACCCCAGCCCTGAGCCCCCTCCTGCACACCAAACCCCCTCCTCCAGCCCTGAGCTCCCTCCCAGAGCCAGCACCCCATACCCCCTCCTGCACCCCAAAACTATGCCCCAGCCCAGGGCCCCCTCCTGCACCCAAACTCCCTCCCAAAGTTTGTACCCCTCACTCCCTCCTGCACCCCAGAGCCCCCTCCCACATTCCAAACACCTGCTGCAGCCCGGTGAAAGTGAGTGAGTATGAGGGAGAGTGAGCGACTGAGTGAGCAGGGCAGATCCTCGGGGACGGAGCGGGGTAGATCCTGGGTTGCACTTAAAAGTGATCTTGTGCATAAAAAGGTTAGAGACCACTGGTATAAAACATAAGTAGCCTGTAAAAAGGGTGATCATGGTATAAAGTTTTTTTTAAGTTACTGAGGGAAACTTTGAATAGCATAAATTCTGAGTATTCGCTTTTAAACTTCTGGGCACTGTTCCTTAAAGGAGTACTCTTAAATTCATGATCCAGCAACTTAAGACAATTTAACATGCTGTCTGCCTGTTCTTATATGCAGCAAAGTGCATATGGATGGGAACCTCTCTAAGCACTTCCATTTTATGTCAAGAATTAGGATTTCCCTATGCTCCCTGCTAGTGTCAGATTTCTGTTGCCATTGTGATGAGGGATGCAATGGGAAATACCAGCTCCCAACACTGACAGGATCATTTAAACTTTTGACATGAATTCTTCCACAGAATGCACATATTAATCATCAGTAACTTTGGTGGGAGTTATACTCACTAGAACCGGATCCTACTCTTGATTGCGCAAACTCCAACTACACCCCAGGCTAACTGATCCCTTTGGCCATGGTGTGGAAGACTTGCAGGGGTTCTGTGCCCATTCTATAATTAGAAATAGTCCCATATGGAAACTGACAGCAGTGAACTCTCTTGAACTTGTGCTATGTAGTTTGCTCACTCTGTTAGGAAGGATACCATCTCACCTACAGAGTCATCAGGAAGGCACTGTCTCCCATGGCTTTATTCCTTAGTGCCCCAGATGCTGTTATGTAGCTGTTGAGAGGCAGTAATCCTACCAGAATAAACATTTTTTGAGATAGAGTGACATCTTGTCACAGATTTCAGTGTTATTTGGCAATCACCTGTTATTAGAGACTATCCCACAGTATCCTTAAAACTACAATGTACCATTCTATTTCATCTTTATTAGAAGAACATCTTTAACAAGCACAAATTTGTGTTGGCCCCTTGAGTAGTCACTTCAGGTAGGCAGGTCCCTAATTAAGTAATCTGATGAGGTTCAATAAGGATAAGTGCAGAGTCCTGCACTTAGGACGGAAGAACCCAATGCACAGCTACAGACTAGGGACCGAATGGCTAGGCAGCAGTTCTGCGGAAAAGGACCTAGGGGTGACAGTGGACGAGAAGCTGGATCGGAGTCAGCAGTGTGCCCTTGTTGCCAAGAAGGCCAATGGCATTTTGGGATGTATAAGTAGGGGCATAGCGAGCAGATCGAGGGACGTGATCGTTCCCCTCTATTCGACATTGGTGAGGCCTCATCTGGAGTACTGTGTCCAGTTTTGGGCCCCACACTTCAAGAAGGATGTGGATAAATTGGAGAGAGTCCAGCGAAGGGCAACAAAAATGATTAGGGGACTGGAACACATGAGTTATGAGGAGAGGCTGAGGGAGCTGGGATTGTTTAGCCTGCAGAAGAGAAGAATGAGGGGGGATTTGATAGCTGCTTTCAACTACCTGAAAGGGGGTTCCAAAGAGGATGGCTCTAGACTGTTCTCAATTGTAGCAGATGACAGAATGAGGAGTAATGGTCTCAAGTTGCAGTGGGGGAGGTTTAGATTGGATATTAGGAAAAACTTTTTCACTAAGAGGGTGGTGAAACACTGGAATGCGTTACCTAGGGAGGTGGTAGAATCTCCTTCCTTAGAGGTTTTTAAGGTCAGGCTTGACAAAGCCCTGGCTGGGATGATTTAACTGGGAATTGGTCCTGCTTTGAGCAGGGGGTTGGACTAGATGACCTTCTGGGGTCCCTTCCAACCCTGATATTCTATGATTCTATGAAGTAACGATTTATAGAAAGGAGACCACCTCTTGAATTTCATCAGGAGCAGTTGAGAAACCAGTGCAGTTCCAAAGCACAGAAGCAATGACATCATACTGTGTTTCTTCTTTACTGCAAATAAACAAGACATTATGTTTTTCCCTATTTGAAGTTTCATCGTGACCTTCAAGAGTAACCTAAAATAAAGTGAACTGGAATAGTCAAACCTAGAGAAGACAAAAGTATGGACGAATATGATAAGGTCCATGACATCAAAAAAAGTCCATGAACACTTAATTCAATCATTCATAGGAGAATATGTGGTGTGAGTTATCTTTGGTACCTAGGTATCAAAGACCAGTTAAGGTTCCCAAAGTACTTCCAGACTGCAAATCTCTTTGGTGAGGGGAGGGCAGCCTCCACTAATAGTGTAATCACAATCCTAGTTATTGCTTTCCTCTTACAACCAGCAGGTCCTCCATCTTTTCTGGATTGAGTGTAATATGGATATAGATATAAACAAATGACTTTCTATTTCTTCATAACATGATGTGCTCTTTTTAGAAGTTACGGTTTTTCACTTGCAGTATTTAAAGCATCTGTTACATAGTGGGGTGGTGCTAATTTAAAAAGGAAGGGAACTCTTAAAAGGTCATTGCACTGGAAATAGCTACCAACTTTTCCCTTCTAAACTAAAAATGTTACATATTGACATAATTAGTTTGATTCTTCTAAAAGTGTGTGCGCGCGTGTATACTGTATGTAGGAATAGTGTTTGTCTAGAGAAATCATAATGAATGGATGCTCATATTTCACTGTGAAGAATGATTTCTGGTTCCTGTTTTGTCTGAGAACACACTTCAGGCAAAGATTGTATAACAACAGGCGCTATTTCCACTGGAGTTTTGTGGTATCTCCCTGCACTGTTAGTGATATTTGAAAAAGCAGTCGGGCTCAACTCTGACCTTTTCCTTCAGCATGAAAGGATTTAGACTGGATAAATTAAAAGGTGTTCTTTTTTAAATTTTTACTGTGTCCTTCAAAATAGTCTAGTCTTTAAACCTGTAAAAGTTCTAGGGCTTGCTCTTTTCTGTATCTTTCAAAACAGACTATGTGTCATGCCAGTGTCCTGCCTAGACTTAAATCAGTAACAATTTTAAATCTTTATTACATTTCAAATCATTTCATTACAGCCACAGCGTCCTGTGTTTGCTCATGAAAACATACACAGTGGGGGGGAACCGTAAGTATATTTCTTATCTACTTAACCAGAGATATAACACTGGCACTTGAGGAAGGGGAACAATAGCCAGCATATCTTCCAAGGAATCAGTAAACTACCTAGTAGAATCATGGGATAACAGATAATGTCGGAAGACATCCAAGAAACCCCTGATGGCAAAACTGAGTTATGAAGGTATATTATCTCACAAATTAAAATAAATGTACTATAGCATAGTCACTCACAAAAACTCCTATATTTCTCCATGTTTTACAGTTAAGATGGAAATTAATTTAAAAACCAGTTCGTGGTCATTTTGTGGTTCCATCACTTTTAGACTTCTTGAGCAGAATGCCAATTATAAAGATTTAATAATAATTCAGCTTGTCTGCTACACTGGCCCCGAACTATCTCCTGTAAATTATTGTTTATCAAGGGATCCTTCAGGATTAGAAAAGTGAGCAAAATGTAGGAAGTGAATAAAGTGATAACAAGAATGCTCTATCACATCTTACAGGGGAACTTGGCATGAGCAAGTGATAAAACTAGATAAAGAGTAAAATTTTCAAAAGCATCTAAGTAACTTAGGCTCTTAAGTTCAGTTTTCAAAAGTGACTTAGGCACTCTGGTCCTGATCCAAAGCCCAGTTGAGTCAATAGGAGTTTTTCTGTTGACTTCAAAAAGAGCTTTGAATCAGGCCCAAGTAGCCTAAGTCTCACTGACTTGAAATGAAATGAGACTTAAGCCCCAAAGTGCCACATTTTTACAAGTATTTAGGTGCCTAAAGATGCGCACAGACACCTATTGGGTTTTTATAAGTGCCAGGGCACCTAACTCCCATTTAATTCTGTTCAGGCAGATCATTATTCCATTAGTTGGCTGTTTCTAGCACTGATTTATAGACCCCCACCACCAGAAGAATTAATCGCCCAGTTTGGAATTCCTTGAAACCAATGGGAATTTTGTGTGGATGATGAGTGCCTAAAACTTCCTCCAACCTAAGAGCCAGATTATAGCTCAGCATAAGGGAAAATAAAAACCTACACACATGCTGCTGTGTAGCATCCCTGCATTTCTACTGTACGCCAAAGGGGAAAGCTGTATGCTCAGCCCTGCATGGATGGACAGGGAATGGACAAAGAAGTATAGTGGAATGTGGGGGGATCTTGACTATACCCCCACAGTATGCCAACTGGCACAGTAAGAGTTGTTGTAATCTGCTACTGGGGTGGCCATTAGGAGACTATTCCTCTTCCTGAAGAAAGAAAGGAATTCCATCCCTGAGATGCTCCTCAGCTGCTGCAACTACATGTGACTCCTTGAACAGGACTGTTGTATAAGCAGTATCTAGCCCTAGTAACTACTGTAAGGTAGAAATGCGAAAGAATGAAAGACATTTGTGAAAGCTAGCACAATTTGTCCTACATACTGCCTGATTCAAGCCATCATATGCATGCCAACTAAATTCACTCATATATGTAAAATAAGAAATTAACCAGGTGAAATGTCTAATGTTCCACCCCCTCCTTGTATGTAACTTGCAACTAGCCTTTTGCCTTCCTTTTAGCTTCTCATTTCTGCCAGGGATATACCGTACTTTTTTCCTTTTTATCCCTTCCTTTTCTCTCCCACTTTCTCCATTTCCATCTATTTTTATTTTATCTGTCCAGCCTCCGAGGCTGCTCTAACTTACACTGAGGGCCAGACCCAGAATCCAGGAGGAGCAAAGGGGACATACACCACAGGAGGAAGTGGGAGAAGTTAGTTATTCTCCTAAGATATTGGGACCAGCATCTTACTTTCCTCTTCCCCCCACACATCGTTTTACTCTTTTCCCCTCCCCTTTAGGCCATGGCTACCGCACCACTATCTTTCTCAAAAGCCTCTCCCTCGGGGTCTCTCCCCTTCTCAGAATAGAGTTGAGAGGAGTTGTGCATTAGCGTCTTCAGTTACATTGCGTAGCAGTATGAATCCCACTGTAAACAATTTAGTAATCTCACGTGAGTTGTCTTTTACATAAACTATGCTGTGTATTCCAGTCTGGACCTGGTCCCATATGTACTTATACAGGCAAAAGTTTCCTGCATTGCTGTTTTCCAATATGCAGTGTTGTAGTTTTTAGTGGAGTATATTACTTTAAAAGTTAATTTAAATGTTTGACAAGCTCCTCTAGCTAAGTAAAGGTGAAAAGAACTTATTTTTTTTAAAACACACTGTTTGTCCTGTTTAAGGTTTCAGGCTCTATATAACTATACTCCTAGGAACGAAGACGAACTGGAGCTGAGAGAGGGAGATATCATTGATGTGATGGAAAAGTGTGATGATGGATGGTTTGTGGGTATGTTTTATTTTGGTTGGTTGGTTTTTTTAAAAATTTGAGAAATATTTGCTGCCCTCATAGTTTGCTTATATTTAGATAATTGTATAATTTGATGTGTTCTAAGTGGCAAATTGATTGTAATTTGTCACGCATCATAACCCTGATTATGCTGAAGTCTTTGGGGACTGGCCTGACCCAAAGCCCTCTGAAGTCAATAGGTAGCTTCCCACTTATTTAATGAAGAGCACTATCATGCAGCCCTCACCTAGACTGAGTGGAATGTACTCACGTAATTATCCATAGATTTCAATTGGACTACTCGTGTAAGCAAGTATTACTCTCTGTGAGTAAGGGTTTAACTGTCCTGCTAATCCTAAATTATCTTGGAAATCCTACAGAACTGCTGATGACATCCACCCTTATGCCAGATTATTTCACTACAATTAATATTGTTAAATATCTTTCAAGGGTACTAGCTCAATATTTTAATATGTTAAAATTAACACAAATTATAATCTGGATACACATAATTGAAATAAAATAACATAACTATGCCTCTTGTAGTTGCTTTTCCTGTGCTTATATTGAACAGTTTATGACTAGGAAATGTAATTCATCAAGCTATGCAATGCAAAGGGTCAGTTTGGCTTTCTACAAGCATAAAAAGTCTCTCCTGTCCTAATATTTGTAGTGCTAATGAAATTTCATAAACTGAAAAAAGGCCACACATGCATAGTGATTACTTACTGTTACTGCCATCTTTCATTTATTACTTCTACTTTCAGGAACCTCAAGAAGAACCAAATTCTTTGGTACTTTCCCTGGAAACTATGTCAAGAGGCTGTGATTTTTTTCCCCTACTTATTTATGCTGCATCTCTGCAACACATCTGCATAAAGCTGCTAGAAAACATGCTACAACAGGCCTTCTGTTTTCTTGCTTTGCAGTCTCAAATAAAGGTCATCTAGTTCATCATCATCCCCATCCTCATCTGCCAAACCGTTCCAGCCGTATTACAGCAACAACTAAAGTGTGTGAATAACTAAGATTTTATGAAACAAGAGGAATTGTTTCAACATTTTAAGTACTTTCTCCTGTTTTCCTGCTTTAGTTCCTTCCCTCCCCCCCCACCCCCATTAGAAACAAAAGAATAGGAAACCCTTGATGGAAGGTACACAGGTGAATCTCCATGGGAAAACCGGCATTGTATGGGACATTTGTGGTACTAGCATTAAATGCTATGCAAAAAATTTGATTCTCAGCTTCCACCTGGTACAAAGAGAAAGTTGCCATTTACTTTTTAAAAAAACTAAAAAGTTGTTTGAATGTCCACTTTCTTTTTAGCTTGGCAGCCTATGTTGCTTTCCATTTGCTGTATCACAAGTTTGCCTATTCTACTGGTTTACGATATATGACAATTATAATATAGATTTTTTTTGCCTGCACTTATACATTGTAACATATACACAGTGATTGTAAAATTTCAAGGAAGAGTAGTTAAAATGGGGGAACTGCAAGTGTGTTGGATGGGTGTGACTGTATTAGTTAAATCTCATTTTTTTTCAAATAAGCTATAGTGCTTTCTGTTAAAACTAAAGAAGTGCAAGAGGCATGAAATCTTGAGAGTTTGTGGATAATGATGAGACGAGCTACGAAGATAGACGACAATAGCGAACTACTGATGTCTAACATTACATGACTGCATCTAAATTTGTTATAATAATAAGCAACATGAAATTTGAGAGGTTAGTATTTTTATTTATAAGATGAAGTTACAGAACAAAAATAAACAGTGTTAGTGCAAAGTTGTATTCTAACATAGCCACCTGAAAAAATATGCACAAATTTACTGATTTTATTTCACTATATATATATGTATACGTTAACAAAATCTGAATTATGCATTCTTGTTTAGGAATATAGTACACACAAAAACAAAGTCACAACTATTAAAACTGATACATTTTAGTATTTTTTTCTGAATGAAACAAATATCTGAACACACCATTCTTTTTCCTTAGGTAAGCAAAAATAATATATGAAATTACGAAACAGGATGATAATGACTGTGGCTTTATACAAAACAATTCAAATTAGGTTTCTTCAGCACCTTATAGATGGCAAAAACTTCTATTGCATTTTTCTGGTGGTAAAGGGTTGATCTTATCACTATGTAAGTAGTCTAGCATTTTGTACTTTTTTGTATAGAACCATTTTGGTGTTGATTTTAAAAAAAAATCAGAGTTCCTCATTTGATCTTTGCCCTTTTCATAATACAGAACATCTTCAATGCATTTTTATTTACTTGCCACTCTTACCATAAGCACACCTGGATAGTGCAATTCTGTAAAATAGCATTTTATGCAAAATTTTATTAATGGTTTTACTAGCCAAATCTAAATGTACATATGACTTTATTACAGAAAAATGTCATTAAGACAAAGGTAAAGAAACATCTTTGTGCAGCATACCTTTATTACTGCAAATTTCATGGCAAAAGCTTTATATTTCAAAGGCTTTCCATTTTAATTTAGATCTGCATGCAGCTTTGCTGTGAGATTCATACCGATCTTTGATGCCATTTATGATGGAAGACTTAAATATCTGTTGCCTGTGATATTTAAAAAAGTACGGTTTCTACTCTGTAACTGATTTTTAAAAATACAAGTTTTTCATACCTGGCTTTCAGGTAATTGACTTTGCTTATAAGAATTTAAAGGGTGTCTGTGTTTTTTCTTGAATAGACTTCTAATAAATTCTGCTTGGAGTACACTTCAGCTTTTTTCTCTGTTATTTCTTGATTTACACCATCACATATTTTTACCCTTAGTTCCTTTGTATTTGAACTAAAATGAACCCAGCTTTATCTGGGGACACAATCGCAGAGATTTGTCTGCCACCAAACGTAGGATTTGTTGTCAATTTAAGTAATCCTACACTTTCAGAACCAGACACATTAGATTTAAAAAAAGACAAAAACAGCACTACTTCACTCAGATAGCTTTCCTCTGATGTTAGTTATGTATAGCAGTCTTGTTCCACACTGGTACTTCAGATAAGTTACATTATGGAATTTGCCAGCTTTTAATGTCCTTTACTCATATTAATATCTCCTAAAATATTTGCTTCCAGAAGGAATTTTCAGGAATGACATTTCTGTACCAAAAGTGCTAGTCTTCTGGGACTGTGCTGCCATTCCCAGAACTACCTGTACCTCTGAGGAGACGCTGGTGTAAGGGGATACAAAAACAACCGTGTAAACCCTTAACATTGGCCAAAGTCCCTACATTTAATTCCTTTCCCTAACTTAGATGAGCCAAAACCAAGCCAATCCTGTAAAATGAAAAAACACCATAGTAATTTTACTTAAAGATGACAAAATTATAAATAAAGTTGGTTGGGCCCCCACGAAGCTACACTGGCTCAGGCTTCAGGGATCTGGGTTTCAGCCCCATGCGGTGGGGCTTCGGCGTTCTGCCCTGGGCCCCAGCGAGTCTAATGCTGGCCCTCCGGAACCCTGGTTGAGAACTACTGTACTATAGCACCTATGTTGACACAGCTATGCCAACGTAGTCCCCTAGCATAGACACAGTGTATGGCAACAGAAGCACTCTTCTGTTGTGGGAATAAGTTTTATGTGCAGACCAACTCGAAGCCTACAGTAGGAACACTTTACCAGTATGGGAATACCGGTAGGTTCTACACTACCAGCAAAGCGCTCCTAGTGTAGACACAGCTCTACTGACAAAGCTGGGCTTTGTACCAGTATAGTAAAACCACCCCTTACCAGCAAAACAAGCTATTTGGGTAAAAAGCAGAGTTTGCCAGTATCACTGCATCCATCCTACAGACCTCTGCAGGCATAGCAATGTCAGTCAGGAATTACACTACTGACCAACATTGCTATGCCCCCAGAAATTTGTAGTGGAGACCTGGCCTGACCATTTCCACTGGGAACAGCAATCACCTTGAACTGAAGACGTATGAATTGCTCCCACCTCAACACAATGTAAGTAGTCCTATTGACAAATCTAGCTTTTTGTTTGTGCTGTCCCCCAACATACACCTCAGTCTTCGTTTTGGAGACACGCACACTTTGTACAAAGAGAAGTTTTCTGAAGAACACCCAGGCTTTGTTGTAGGTCATTAATTCTCTTAGGCCTGGTCTACACTTAAAAGTTTTGCTTGCATATTGACATGGCAATGTCACACCCCTAACTACTAAAGCTATTGCAGCAAAGGCTGTTGTATAAATCCAGTTATACTGGCAAAAAAGTCCTATTGCTAGTATCGCTTTGTTTCTTTTTGGGAACTGGTATAAACTATACCAGCAAACAAATTATTTTTCCAGTAAATGCTGTGCCTCAACTAGGAGGATTTGCCAATATAGTTATATTTGCAAACTCTTTCTAGTGTAGACAAGGCCTTTGCTATTCATTAATCTCTATAAAATGCCCGGAACCTCAACTGGTGTTGTTTAAGGGTGAGATTTTCAAAAATGCCTAAGAAATACAAATATCCTAAGTCATCGAGGGTATGTCTAAACTGTAATAAAAGACCAGCCGTGGCTTGGGCTGCAGGGCTATAAAATTACAGTATAAGATGCCCAGGCTCTGAGACCCACATAGCCTGGGCTCCAGCCCAAGTCAGCTGGCCTGGGCCAGCCACAGTTGTGCTGTGGGTCTTATCACGGTGCAGACATACCCATAGGCATTTTTGAAAATCCCACACTAAATCAACACATGTAGTAGGATAGCTACGTTTTTGTGTCTGTCCTCTGGCCCACTACTCTAAATGCAAATGACACAGCAGGGGATAATATAAGTACACAAAGTATCCTCTGCATTCACTGTTTCCTAAATGTCTGGTCTAAAATAGCTATCACGCTAAGGATATCAGAGAAACTTCCTCCTTGGATCACATCATCTGATTGTAGATTAGATGCATCCTGTTCATCTGAAGGCAATCATAATCCTAATAATCATCCATTGTAAAGGCCCTATAACCTGTGACACAGGAGACCTGAATTAGGCAGCAGGGTGCCCTATAGCCTATAGTCGGCATTGCCCCCTCCGTGATCCAGTATGGTACCAATACTACAGTAACCCTTGTGCTGTTTATTTTACAGTGTGCCCTCATTTTCAATATGCTGCAGATTATAATATGTAGAAGCTGTCAGAGGAAAGCTGCAAATTTTAGCAACCAGGCAAGGGACATCTGTGTCTTCTGGCACTTAAGAACGGTCATACTGCGTCAGACTAAAGGTCCATCTAGCCCAGTATTCTGTTTTCCGACAGTGGCCAATGCCAGGTGCCCCAGAGGGAATGAACAGAACAGGTAATCATCAAGTGATCCATTCCCTGTCGCCCATTTCCAGTTTCTGGGAATAGGTGTGGCAACCTAAAATAATCTTCTGTCTACAGAGCAGCTATGGCCTGAACATCATATTTCAACCCTGAGATAAAGAAGACAGTTTGAGAGATAGACAGCTAATCCAGGGAGGACATGTAATATCTCTGCCAATATTGCCAATTATGTGTTCTGACAAACTCTTTGGAATAGTTTCCAAAACTTCTCCCAAAAAAAGACTCCACTGAAATGATAAACCCGAATCTTGCAGACCCTTTTAACCTTCCAGGCCTTATTCTGATTGTCCTTGTTGCAACATGCTGGACAACATATCACTTTGTTTCAAGGGTGAAATTAACCCCTTTGCAGAACATCTGCACAACAAATATGAATCAGTTTGTGCTTAAGTGGAACTTAAGCATGCTGACTCTCTATGGAAGGGTAAATTTCGCACTTCGAGTCCAAAATAAAACCGTCCATCCTCTGTTTGCAGATATATAACCACAAAGTACCCAATAGGTCTCAGCATATGGTGAAACTATAATTGTTATATGAGTTTGTTGTGATCATTTGTGTGGAAAGCACAAGCTATGTAAAAACAAAAGGATGTGGGTTGAAATTTCAAGTAATGGTATATTTTGACCTAAGCCACAGGGACAGCATATGAACATGTGCTCAGCAGTTTATTAAGACACTGTTGCCAACAACTGAAGCAAGGCATGTTGTCATGCCATTTTGTAATGTTTGGTATTTATTACTTGCCTTTAAATGCCAATGTACAAAGTGTGATAGGAACATAAGGTGCTTCCTGTACATTCGAAAAAGCACTGCACTTACCTAATGTGAAACAGATGAGAACTATCAGCTAACTATTAGGTAAGTAGCTCTAGTAGGGCCTTAGATCACTGCTAAAAATATGCCCTAACAGCAGTTACAGATAGGAAGGGTGAAATCCTGGCTCCGTTGAAGTCAAATGTCAAACTCCCATTGACTTTAGTGGAGCCAAGACTTTACCCATAGAGTTGAATTTGTATTCAAGTTTCTATGTTAGCCTGAAAAAATTGAAACACAAAATAGAAGTAGCTAAACCATACACATCTGTTCATTATAGGGATTTCTTGTTTAATTGCTCCTACTGCATACTACAGTATAAGTTCCTGGAGTCAACTGACATCTGTTTAAATATTACAAATAAAAGCCACGTTATCATAACTAACCCCTTAAGTCACTGTAGAATATCAATAGGTCAAGACCTCAGCATGGGAAATAGCTTTAACAAATCTGAAAAAGTGTTTTAGATCAGAAAGTGAAAAGATGTGCATAAAAATATCCCTGAATACATAATAATATAGTGAATATAAATTAGATCAAGAGCTGAATCTACCAAGAAAGGTCATTTTATGGAAGCTGAAACTCCAATACTAAGATCTAGAAATCAGAGCTGAACAGTAGCTGAACAAAAAGTCTCACCAGCATGTCAGCAGGCAAGGAGCAGGCAGCAGCCAACTTGTAGGTGGATATTTGGAAGATGTAGATTTCTTATAAAGCACTACAGCAATCTCAAGCAGGTTTGTTGGGATGCAAAGACAGTGGTTGGGTTTGTTTGGTGTTGGCCAAAAAAGTACTTTTCTACATTCTGGTTATAAATACCCTGGAACAATTACTATTACTGTGGTTCAGTCTTCTGAATGACATCTATTAGCCAGTCAATATCTTTCTCCATAAAGCCACTGAACAGAGTGAAAGTCCATTCAAGGGGAAAGTTGTTCTCTCAGTTTAGGTAATGAGTGTCTCTAAAGATGCCTTAGTATACATGTGAAATGCTGTTCAAAGCAAAGAAAGTGTACTGCACTGGCATATGAGATACATTATTTTCCTATTCATAAGCTATATGTCATCCCCAAAATTCTAAAAGAACACTATAAACGTTCGTGCAGCACCTTTCCACGTTTAGTGAGCACTAGAGGAAATCATGAAATCAGTGAAGCGCATGAACATCATCAAGCTGTAATTGTTGGTCTAATCCTGGTAGTTGCTTGCATTCAAGTCCAAATCTTTAGCAGCTTTGTGAAGTAAATTACTTCATATGTGAAGCAATTTACAGAATTGTGCCTTCTGGCATTATATATAACACCTACACCTCTTAGAGTCATATAAAGAGTAAAGTGTAATTTGCATGTGGTAGCAAATATGAACCAGATGGTATCAAAAAACAGAAGAATGTACAGATCTCACCAGAAAGTAGTCATTGGTTATATTAAATGAATGGCCTTTATGCACAGAACTGTAGTAGGGGGCTCATTAAGAACAGTCATTACACAGATAGGTCATATCTAATTCGGATTTTGATACATGAAGGTTTCCCCTTGAGCAGACTGGCATTACATCACAAATAGTACTGCAGAAAAAAATGTTGACTGACAACCAGGAATGTGTTGTTAGGTTTATCTTCAATACAGACACTCAGATGAACAATAGGACTATTTGTTCCAGGATATCTATAGCCAGACCTCAACCATGTGTGTCTCTTGCTGCCAGTGAAAATAACTTGAGAACTTTTGTGTGCACAGTTTTCCAGGAGATAGGCAAGTTGCTCACACCCACAAAAACAAGCACACACAGAGGTAACCCTATTCTGTCTTCTCTCCAGCAAAGAAGATGTAACACATTATTTCGACAGATGCCTGAAGAACAATTTAAAGAAAATACATATCAAATTTCTGCTTCCACTAATGATGAATTACCAGGCAGTTATATATAATTGCAATGAGTACCTGGCAATGATAAGACAGAGATGAAGTTTACTGTTTTAAGTAATTGTTTTCCTTTATAAGGAAGGTTCATGTACTCTCTTGGGAGCATTTTAAATCTTCAGTGAATGCAACAGTAGCAGCTGGGGTACTGTAAAAGCCCAACATGATAGGATTAGTCAAGAATTTTCTGTCAGAACTATTTTTTTTTTACAGAAAACTATGTTTTTTACAAAATGATTTTTTTGTGAAAAGTGTTTGCTTTCTGTGGAAAATTTCAATTTCTGTCAAAAAACCAAATACCTGAAAACTGATAATGCACTGCAGCAGAATACCCAGTCTGTCCAGGAAGTGGAACCCACACCATAGAAAAGAATGAGTCATGAGGCACCCAAATGACAACTCCTGTGAGATGCTGTGGTGGCGTTTTCAAATCAAATTTTTTGGGTTTTCAGTTTTTGGATGAAATTTTGGGGGTTTTGATATTTCATTGAAAAGTCAATATTTTCGGGGGTGGGGAGGATCATTTTCCTATCAGATCTAGAGCATGAATGTAATAGATTATCAGCAGAATATGCAAGCATGGATGGAATGATTAATGTTTGTATGCCCCCTGGATATCATAATTATCAGGAATTATTCTAACATGGCAATGGCCTGTAGGTGGTGCATGCAAACTATCTGGATGCAAATAAAGCTATTGCACAATACAGATGAAGCTACTACACAATACAGCCTACTGAGAACTATTGCAAAGAAACTAATCCTTTGAGAACTTTTTTTACTGGGTTTTATCTTGTATTGTGTTTGAAACCCAATTTTTAACATCTGGTCTGCTGGCATTGATACTATTTTTATATTTTAGAAACAACATTTGTTATGAAAAGGAACACAAAAATGAAAAATTATACGGATTGTGGAAACTAAAACAAAGGAAAAAAGGCAAGCTAGGTTACATTTTTGGCTTACTATCATTAATGATGTCCTATAATACCAGCAGACGTATATCTAGTATTTCACCTTTATGAGTGTATGACAGGCTGTAAACATGGATTGTGTAAGATATAACCATGGGGTTGCCAACTTTCTAATGGCACAAAACCAAACAACCCTAGCTCCACCCTGAGGCCCCAACCCCTGTCCAGCCCTTCCACAAGGCCCCGCTCACTACATTCCCCCTCCCTGGTGGTTCGCTGTCCCCCACCTCATTCACTTTCACTGGGCTGGGGCAGGGGCTTGGGGTGTGAGAGGGGGTGAGGGCTCTGACTGAGTGGTGGGGCCAAGGGATTTGGAGTGCGGAAAGGGGCTGCAGGTTGAGATGGGGGTTGGGATGCAGGATGGGCTGAGGGCTCTGGGGTGGGGCCAGGGTGTGAGAGGGGGCTCTGGGCTGGGGCAGGGGGTTAGGGTGCAGGTGGGGTGGGGGCTCTGGGCTGGAGGTGGGGATGAGGGGCTTGGGGTGCAGGAGGGGGCTCTGGGTTTGGGGGAGCTCTGGTCTGGGGCAGGGGGTTGGGTGTGTGGAGGTGTGAGGGCTCTGGGCTGGGGGGGCAGACTTTAGACTGGGGCTGGGGATGAGGGCTTTGGGGTGAGGATGGGGCTCCAGGTAGGGGGGGTCTCAGGGCTGGGGCAGGAGCATGGGCTTACCTCGGGAGGCTCCCAGTCAGTGGCGCAGCAGGGTTAAGGCAACTGGCCAATGGGAGTGCGGTGCTGGTGCTCGGGGCAGCAGCAGCGTGTGGAGCCCCAGGCCCACCCCTGCCACCTAGGAGCCAGACCTGCTGGCCACTTCCAGAAAGCAGCGCAGTCCAGCCAGGATAGGTAGGGACTAGCCTACCTTAGTGCCGCAGCACCGCCGACTGGACCTTTAATGGCCACCAGCGTCCCTTTTTGACCAGGTATTCCATCTGAAAACTGGACACCTGGTCACCACATATAAGAAAATAGTTTCTTGAGACAAACACTGATCTTAGTTGGGGTCTCTAGGTGCTATTGGAATGCATATAATAAATAATAATTAGTGGATTTTTGGTGGTATTCCAGTAAGAAAACATTAACAAAATATCACTGAATACAGTAACAGAGAAAGTAACCTGAAAACACAACCCAAGAAGCAACATTATACATGCTGAAAAACTAAAGTGACAAATTCTTGCATTTTGGCAAACTTTAGGTAACAGGGAACATTTGGAGGCCTCTGGGTATTTAAATAACCACTGGTGATAGGTCAGGTAGTTGAAATAACTTCTTAGCACTAGGTTCTGATCAATCTACACAGATCTGCACACAGGAGCTTGGATCTACCCTCTTTCACGTGGAAGGGGACAAGGGAACCCCCACAAATGCCTATCTGCTGGAACTGCAAATTTTGAAGGTGGGGTACAAAATAGAGATAGAAGAGAAGAGTTGCTGCACTCTGTTCTGTGCCCAAATTTCTGCACAAAATAAAACAAGTGAAGGAATACAAGTCAGAGATGTACTACTCTCCAATAGGCCCCCACTGTGACTGCAAGTGGGTCAAAGTGACAGCAGCATGGGTCTACCAGGAACCTCACTGCCAGGTGTCTTGGAGGCCACCAAGTAACTGCTGTGTCTGTGGGATGGCTCTGAGCTTCACATAGTAGAGGAATCCCTTTCCCTGGGGTCTTATTTATCCACAGATTGGGGAGGGAATGTAGCATCAAAAATCCACCACTCCCACCACAGTGTTTTTCTCTCCCTTTAACCCACTGTCATGGGTCAACCATGAGAAAGGGCAGGAAACAATCTAGGCCAGTATACTCACATGTGAAATATATGGGGCAAAAGAAAACAAAAGCATGAGCAAGTAAGCAAGTTATCAGGCACTTCTGAAAATCCCACCTAAGTGATTTAAGAACACAAATCTCACTGAAAGTCAAATGAAACTTGTGTCCCTAAATCATTAGGTACATTTTAAAATCCCATCCATTAACCATTCTTTAACAACGCTCCTAATCATTTTAAATCCTATTTTGACCCCTTTAAAAATGACCCAACATCAGTGCGGAAACACTGAAATATATACAGATAAACAGTGAAATAGAGAGATCAAGCCGATAAAAAAGATATCAAATCATACGTTTAATCAGGGTGCCTCCACATGTTAGACTAGTGCTAAATGAACTAGAGAACAGCACCACAGATAAGAAATGAGAAACAATGGAGGTTACTGAACATGTTGGTCTAGTTAGAGCACCACAGAATTATTTAACACAAGTATATCTATAGCTGTGATTCACTGAGAAAACCAGAGTGTTTAATGACCCTGAGTCAGGCTTCCTTCAGTGTGGAGTAGTGGTCTAGGGTTAGCACACTGAATTGAAATATGAAACATGTACCGATACTGCCTGGCTCAAGACCTGCTAAAGGTTTTTTCTTACACTGACACTGATTCATCTGTTATAGATAGGTATTTTTACTTGAAACACTGGAGATATGTGAACAGATAAGCATCAGTCCCTTCCCTCCTTAAAGACCATAAAAGAGGATAAATGTGTCCAAAACATGTGTCTGAGGTAGCAAAGTAATAAAAAGAATGAGTGACATTTATATAGCACCTCCAAAGAGCTCTACAAACTATCCACAGGGATCCTTTCCTCCCCTGCTAAAATGAAGCCTTCTCTGAGGTGGAAGGCAGCAGCCATTTATTAGCATAAAACAACACTACACACTTTTTGAGAGAGAAAGTGAAGAATATCATATCCCACTGAAATAGCAGGGGGATATTTATTAGTACGCTAACATTTTCAAACAAAATGTAGCACATAAATCCTTATTTAGGCACTTAAGCCAGTGGTATTTTCAGAGGTACCAAGTACCCACGCCTCCCACTGAAGTCATGAAGTTAGAAGTTTAATATAGCATCTTAGCCGTAGACCACTGAGCATAACACAACAAATAAAAATTTTAAATCAACACAACTCCAAAAAAGACACAAATTTTAAAAACACAAGGTTAGCCCTTTCCTAAAATCAGATACACCTTTAAAATTACCACCCCTAATACAATATATGAAAATATGGTAAAAACAATTGGGAATACATTGTTTCAGGAGTTCTCAAACTTCATTGTACTGTGACCCCCTTCTGACAACAAAAATTACTACACAACCCCAAGAGGGGGTACTGAAGACTAAGCTCACCCGAGCCCCACTGCCTTCAGTGGGGGGGCCAAAGCCTGAGCCTCACTGCTCCAGGCGGGGGGTGGGGGTCAAAGCTGAAATCCAAGGGCTTCAACCCAAGGCAAGGGGCCTGTAACCTGAGATCCACTGCCCAAGGCTGAAACCCTTGAGCTTCAGCTTTGGCCCTGGGCTGCAGGGCTCGCACTTCAGCGCCAGGCCTCAGCAAGTCTAAGCCCTGGTCTACACTAGGACTTTAGGTTGAATTTAGCAGCATTAAATTGATGTAAACCTGCACCCCTCCACACGATGAATCCCTTTATTTCGACTTAAAGGGCTCTTAAAATCAATTTCCTTACTCCACCCCGACAAGTGGATTAGTGCTTAAATCGGCCTTGCCGGCTCGAATTTGGGGTACTGTGGACACAATTCGACGGTATTGGCCTCCGGGAGCTATCCCAGAGTGCTCCATTGTGACCACTCTGGACAGCACTCTCAACTCAGATGCACTGGCCAGGTAGACAGGAAAAGAACCGCGAACTTTTGAATCTCATTTCCTGTTTGGCCAGCGTGGCAAGCTGCAGGTGACCATGCAGAGCTCATCAGCAGAGGTGACCATGATGGAGTCCCAGAATCGCAAAAGAGCTCCAGCATGGACCGAACGGAAGGTACGGGATCTGATCGCTGTTTGGGGAGAGGACTCCATGCTATCAGAACTCCGTTCCAGTTTTCGAAATGCCAAAACCTTTGTCAAAATCTCCCAGGGCATGAAGGACAGAGGCCATAACAGGGACCTGAAGCAGTGCCGCGTGAAACTTAAGGAGCTGAGGCAAGCCTACCAGAAAACCAGAGAGGCGAACGGCCGCTCCGGGTCAGAGCTCCGAACATGCCGCTTCTATGATGAGCTGCATGCCATTTTAGGGGGTTCAGCCACCACTACCCCAGCCGTGTTGTTTGACTCCTTCAATGGAGATGGAGGCAACACGGAAGCAGGTTTTGGGGACGAAGAAGATGATGATGAGGTTGTAGATAGCTCACAGCAAGCAAGCGGAGAAACCGGTTTTCCCCGACAGCCAGGAACTGTTTCTCACCCTGGACCTGGAGCCAGTACCCCCTGAACCCACCCAAGGCTGCTTCCTGGACCCGGCAGGTGGAGAGGGGACCTCCGGTGAGTGTACCTTTTAAAATACTATACATGGTTTAAAAGCAAGCATGTGAAAGGATTACTTTGCCCTGGCATTCGCGGCACTCCTGGATGTACTCCCAAAGCCTTTGCAAAAGGTTTCTGGGGAGGGCAGCCTTATTGCGTCCTTCATGGTAGGACACTTTAGCACTCCAGGCCAGTAACACGTACTCGGGAATCATTGTACAACAAAGCATTGCAGTGTAGGTTTGCTGGCGTTCAAACAACATCCGTTCTTTATCTCTCTGTGTTATCCTCAGGAGAGTAAGATATAATTCATGGTCACCTGGTTGAAATAGAGTGCTTTTCTTCAGGGGACACTCAGAGGAGCCCGTTCCTGCTGGGCTGTTTGCCTGTGGCTAAACAGAAATGTTCCCCGCTGTTAGGCACGGGGAGGGGGGAGAGTTGAGGGGGTAGCCACGTGGTGGGGGGAGGCAAGATGCGACCTTGTAACGAAAGCACATGTGCTATGTATGTAATGTTAACAGCAAGTTTCAGAGTAACAGCCGTGTTAGTCTGTATTCGCAAAAAGAAAAGGAGTACTTGTGGCACCTTAGAGACTAACCAATTTATTTGAGCATAAGCTTTCGCGAGCTACAGCTCACTTCATCAGATGCATACTGTGGAAACTGCAGAAGACATTATATACACAGAGACCATGAAACAATACCTCCTCCCACCCCACTCTCCTGCTGGTAATAGCTTATCTAAAGTGATCACTCTCCTTACAATGTGTATAATAATCAAGTTGGGCCATTTCCGCACAAATCCAGGTTTTCTCACCCTCCGCCCCCCCCAACTCACTCTCCTGCTGGTAATAGCCCATCCAAAGTGACCACTCTCTTTACAATGTGTATGATAATCAAGGTGGGCCATTTCCAGCACAAATCCAGGTTTTCTCACCCCTCCCTTTTTTTTCCAAAGAGTGAGTTTGTGTGTGTGGTTTTTGAAAAAAGGGGGGGGGTGAGAAAACCTGGATTTGTGCTGGAAATGGCCCACTCCTTTTCTTTTTGTTAACAGCAAGGTTTACCCTGAAAGAGTGTAGCCACTGTTTTATAAAATTTGTCTTTTTAAATACCGCTGTCCCTTTTTTTTTCTCCACCAGCTGCATGTGTTTCAATGATCACAGGATCTTCTCCTTCCCAGAGGCTAGTGAAGATTAGAAAGAAAAAAAAACGCACTTGAGATGAAATGTTCTCCGACCTCATGCTGTCCTCCGGCACTGATAGAGCACAGACGAATGCATGGAGGCAAATAATGTCAGAGTGCAGGAAAGCATAAAATGACCGGGAGGAGAGGTGGCGGGCTGAAGAGAGTAAGTGGCGGGCTGAAGACAGGGCTGAAGCTCAAATGTGGCGGCAGCGTGATGAGAGGAGGCAGGATTCAATGCTGAGGCTGCTGGAGGACCAAACCAGTACGCTCCAGTGTATGGCTGAGCTGCAGCAAAGGCAGCTGGAGCACAGACTGCCACTACAGCCCCTATGTAACCAACCGCCCTCCTCCCCAAGTTCCATAGCCTCCACACCCAGACGCCCAAGAACGCGGTGGGGGGACCACCGGCCAACCAGCCACTCCACCACAGAGGATTGCCCAAAAAAAAGAAGGCTGGCATTCAATAAATTTTAAAGTTGTAAACTTTTAAAGTGCTGTGTGGCATTTTCCTTCCCTCCTCCACCACCCCTCCTGGGCTACCTTGGTAGTCATCCCCCTATTTGTGTGATGAATAAATAAAGAATGCATGAATGTGAAGCAACAATGACTTTATTGCCTCTGCAAGCGGTGATCGAAGAGAGGAGGGGAGGGTGGTTAGCTTACACGGAAGTAGAGTGAACCAAGGGGTGGGGGGTTTCATCAAGGAGAAACAAACAGAACTTTCACACTGTAGCCTGGCCAGTCATGAAACTGGTTTTCAAAGCTTCTCTGATGCATACCGCGCCCTCCTGTGCTCTTCTAACTGCCCTGGTGTCTGGCTGTGCGTAACCAGCAGCCAGGCGATTTGTCTCAACCTCCCACCCCGCCATAAACGTCTCCCCCTTACTCTCACAGATATTGTGGAGCACACAGCAAGCAGTAATAACAGTCGGAATATTGGTTTCGCTGAAGTCTAACCGAGTCAGTAAAGTGCGCCAGCGCGCCTTTAAATGTCCAAATGTACATTCTACCACCATTCTGCACTTGCTCAGCCTGTAGTTGAACAGCTCCTGACTACTGTCCAGGCTGCCTGTGTACGGATTCATGAGCCATGGCATTAAGGGGTAGGCTGGGTCCCCAAGGATACATATAGGCATTTCAACATCCCCAACAGTTATTTTCTGGTCTGGGAATAAAGTCCCTTCCTGCAGCTTTTGAAACAGACCAGAGTTCCTGAAGATGCGAGCAACATGTACCTTTCCCGGCCATCCCACGTTGATGTTGGTGAAACGTCCCTTGTGATCCACCAGAGCTTGCAGCACTATTGAAAAGTACCCCTTGAGGTTTATGTACTCGCAGGCTTGGTGCTCCGGTGCCAAGATAGGGATATGGGTTCCGTCTATGGCCCCACCACAGTTAGGGAATCCCATTGCAGCAAAGCCATCCACTATGACATGCACATTTCCCAGGGTCACTACCCTTGATATCAGCAGATCTTTGATTGCGTGGGCTACTTGCATCACAGCAGCCCCAACAGTAGATTTGCCCACTCCAAATTGATTCCCAACTGACCGGTACCTGTCTGGCGTTGCAAGCTTCCACAGGGCTATCGCCACTCGCTTCTCAACTGTGAGGGCTGCTCTCATCTTGGTATTCATGCGCTTCAGGGCAGGGGAAAGCAAGTCACAAAGTTCCATGAAAGTGCCCTTATGCATGCGAAAGTTTTGCAGCTACTGGGAATCGTCCCAGACCTGCAACACTATGCGGTCCCACCAGTCTGTGCTTGTTTCCCGAGCCCAGAATCGGCGTTCCACAGCATGAACCTGCCCCATTAGCACCATGATGCACGCATTGGCAGGGCCCATGCTTTCAGAGAAATCTGTGTCCATCTCCTGATCACTCACGTGACCACGCTGATGTCGCCTCCTCGCCCAGTATCGCTTTGCCAGGTTCTGGTGCTGCATATACTGCTGGATAATGCGTGTGGTGTTTAATGTGCTCCTAATTGCCAAAGTGAGCTGAGCGGCCTCTATGCTTGCCTTGGTATGGCGTCCGCACAGAAGGCGCGGAAAAAAGGCTGGCAGCAGACGGTGCAGAAGGACTGCATGCCATCCACATCTCATGGCTGCTCGGCAGAAGATGGTGCAATAGGACTGCTAGCAATCCGTATCACCTGCCTGCTCACCATAAGACGGTTCAATAGGACTGACTGCAGGACTAAAGAGAATGACCTGGTCAAGTCACTCCAAATTTAATCCCTGCGCCCATGTCTGTCCAGGCGCTTGTGGCCGATGTGGCCAGGAGCACCTCGGACATGACGATGACGGCTACCAGTAGTACTGTACCGTCTGCTGCCACAGGGCAAGGGGTTGCTGCTACTGTGTAGCAATGCAGTACCACGTCTGCCAGCACCCAGGAGACATAGGGTGACGGTTACCTGAGCGGGCTCCATGCTTGCCGTGGTATGGCGTCTGCACAGGTAACTCAGGAAAAAAGGCGCGAAACGATTGTCTGCCCTTTGCTTTCACGGAGGGAGGGAGGGAACGGGGGCCTGACGATATGTACCCAGAACCACCCGCGACAATGTTTTAGCCCCATCAGGCATTGGGATCTCAACCCAGAATTCCAATGGGCAGCGGAGACTGCGGGAACTGTGGGATAGCTACCCACAGTGCAACGCTCCGGAAGTCGACGCTTGCCTCGGTACTGTGGAAGCACTCCGCTGAGTTAATGCACTTAATGCACTTAGAGCATTTTCTGTGGGGACACACACACTCGAATATATAACACCGATTTCTAAAAAACCGACTTCTATAAATTCGACCTTATTCCGTAGTGTAGACATACCCTCAGCCAGCCCTGGCGACCCCATTAAAATGGGGTTACAACCCACTTTGGGATCTCAACCCACAATTTGAGAACCACTGCATTGTTTCATTAAGGTCAAAGGTAGCCTCCCTTTCACATACTGTTTTTTTATTTTTATGACCAACCAAGCAAACAGGGTGACAGCTCATATAACTGAAATATTATCACTATATAGCAAGTATCCAGCTTCCTGAGGTGATGAGGTAAAAGGCATCTGGGCCAGGAACGGAGATAAACATTTGTTTCTTGGGTGGCTGGACATGTAACAAGACAATAAACAGTGTAGTAAATCTTCAGCCTGGCCAGACCCACATATGGACAAGGACAATTATGTCTCAGTACCAGCATACTTCCCTTCCAAATAGGTTGCCTGCATAGTTTGGAAACGGAAACTTGTACAGATCCTCCTTAACAAACTGTTGTTCAAAATAGCCAAATGTTTCTCCTAACTGTGAATATTCTTTAAGTGAGAAAGCAAAGGAGACATATTTATTGTATGACCAACTGCCATATCCAGTTGTTTGCAGATGTTTTCTGCTCTGAGCTTAATTAAGGTTTTCACATTTTTGCATGCATTTCTAACTGCATCAAGTTCTGAAAAGCCAGAAAAATGGAGAGAATGGTGAACCTGCAAAACCCAAGGGAACTTTAGAGTATTATCTTATTGAGCTGTTCCTCAAGACATGACCTTGGAAGATGCTGTCAATTCATATGCTGAATACAGAGACAACAGTTAATAAAATTAGGCTTTGGACAAAATAGCACATTCCCCTACCTCTGTCCACCCACTGAAATCATGGGGAGGTCAGAGAGGCTGAGCACCTAGGAAAATTAAGTTACAGTAGAACCTCAGAGTTACAAACACATCAGGAATGGAGGTTGTTCATAACTCTGAAATGTTCGTAACTCTGAACAAAATATGATGGTTGTTCGTTCAAAAGTTTACAACTGAACATTGACTTAAGACAGCTTTGAAACTTTACTATGGAGAACAAAAATGCTACTTTTCTCTTTATTTTGTTAATAGTTTATGTTTAACGCAGTACTGTACTGTATTTGCTTTTAGTGTATATGTATGTCTCCGCTGTTGCCTGATTGCATACTTCCAGTTCCAAATGAGGTGTGTGGTTGACCGGTCAGTTTGTAACTCTGGTGTACATAACTCTGAGGTTCTACTGTACTCATTTGCCCACATTTGTATTTAAACGCCTAACTTTGGGCAACCAAGTTTGAAAACAATGGCTTTAAATAACCAAAAATGTTCAGGACTTCAGTTTTCCATCTCTATTTAAATACAGCACTTCCAGCAGCACAGCATTCCTAACTAATATGTGGCTAGATGGGTGACAGCTGAGACTATTGCTTACCATGCAAAATGTGTTCATTTTACTGTTATCTTCACATCCCTGCCTTCCCATTTGTCTGCTTTACTAGACTGTGAGCTCTTGAGGCAGGGGCTGACTTCCTGTTATACATTTGAGCACAACAGGCCTTGATCTTTGATTAGGGCCCTTAGGCACAACTTCAATACAAATAAATAAAAATAACAACACTACTGAATGAGTGTAAATTGTGTCACTTACTAACTCTATTGTATTCAATTCAGGGTCTTTCACTGTGCCTGTCACTATGGTATCTATTAATTCACGTTTCCTGCAGCATCTTGGTTATCCTTAGCATGCTTCCAGGAAATGCCATTGGTGCAGTGTGGCTAAAGCTTGTAAAGCCACAATATATCTTAGAATGACAATTTATACAGTACATGACCATGCCCAGTGATTAGAAATGTTTGACTGTAAAAATATGTAATTTTCTCTTATGTGCAGAGACTTTTGGAAGTTATTTTAAGCGCTGCAAACAGGACAAGAGTTCTACTATCACACAATCCAAATAGCAGCTGTAAGTTTGATGCCAGCAGCTGACAAAAAGAAAAGGAGGACTTGTGGCACCTTAGAGACTGCGGTGCTGCCTCTCCTTGTCCCCTCTGTTAGGGGAAGAGGCTGTGTCCCACCTCTCCCTCTCTATACCTGTTCATAAGCCGACACCCTTCTCTGATGCTTCCCTTTTTTACTAAAAAATTCAGCTTATGAACAAGTATATACGGTAAGTATTTTATACAAAGTGGATCTGCTTTAACAGATGAGACAGAGAAACCCACCCTAGAATGCTACATAGCCCAGGAGGATTATGACACTCATCTGGGAGGTGGGAGACCTCGATTCAAATCATTGATCTGCATCAGGTGGAGGAGGGATTTGAACTCAAGTCTCCAAAGCCAGGGTGAGTTCACTAACCACTGGCCTAAAGTTTATAAGGGGGCATCCACCACAGCCTTCAGTGGTGTTTTGTGCAGGGTCCAATACATTAGACATGTTTTAAGGCAGCCTTTGAGTACCTCCACTAGATTGGACGCCATAGGCAAGGGAATACCACTGAGGTTTAGCAATGAGCTGGGCACAGAGCTCATCAGTAGCATCACGACTGACGCAACTTTGTGCATGCCCATTGGTAGAAATTTTGGGGACTTTACCAGTGGAAACTTCGGCACCTAGGGAGTTTAGGCATCTACAGGTTAAGCGGTGGCTGACTCGGGGTTTTGAGAATCTAAATTTTGGACTTTGGTGCTAAAGTGGCAGTTAGGTACTTAAGTCTCCCTAATATCCCTTTAATAAAAGGATTATATTAGAATTATAAAGTTACTATTTATAATAATGGCTAAGATCAGGAATTCAATCTGAATAACTACACTGCAGACCAGCACTCTCAAAGGTCTCAGTGCGATTAGTTACATTCTGTGGTTGCTGCTAACTGGCTTGCATCCCATTCTTATACTGAAAACAGAAAGCCATATTTGTCTTTCAGCTGTTGCTGTTTGTTAGGACCCAGTAAACATGGCTAACTCTTCCATAGTAACCACTGCTAAAATGTTAGACCAAAACCACAAGGTGAAAGAAAAACTACTGCTTTCATTAGCCATTTGTTGATGAAAGATGAAATGACAATTGCAAGTTTCAAAATTCCTGATGCCTGCTTCTTGGAGAAAAAAAATAAGAAAATTCTCACATTGCTGTCAGCAAATGAAGACAATCATACAAATGATCACAACATTTGTTTGTGTATATAGTCTGGTCTCATGGTAGACTACCAGATATATGAAAATGTAAATCCAGGAGTTCATTGTATGTTCTGGAGAAGTCCTGCGTTTCACTGCACATTACATCCCTCCAGTAAAAGATAACTAAGGGAGTCTCTTACAAAGAAAATTAGATACTGCATATTAGATACTGTAGGTGTAAATTCCTGTGACAACAAGCTATGAAAGGAGGAGGGATGGGGATCATCGTATCAATTAAAGTACAAAAGTATTATTTCAGAGATGCCATGACTAAATTATCCTGTTTACAGTGAAGATATATTCTTTTCACCCATCAAAAAGAATACTGAAAACTACCAAAGAAGCCCCATATAAATTTAGAGGAACTTATGTTTAAATAATATTTTCAATATTTATAAAATTAATTCCATTCATTTATAGAACTGGAACACGTCAGTGCTGACAGTATAAGACAGTCAGCTTGGCAAGCACAATTATTGTCCTGGTAACTTCAGTAAACAGAACTCTTTTTGCAGGACTCAGTTTAAATAAAACAGGCTGGGACAGACTGAACAGTTTAGTTAGCACTTCCAACCTTTCAATAGCTAGTCCAAAGTATGAATATTTAAACTACGGTATTTCTAAGAATAAGAGGTTAAGGAATAAGTTTTCAGTAGCTTTTGTACAGTAAATATGGTTTGCCTTGTGAGTGTTAACAGCTTTTCCTTTTGCCACAGTAAATCTACTGGAAATATCATAGCACCAGTAGGGGTATATGATAATGCAACAATTTGCTCGTATATAGAATCCTTCATCTAAGGATCTCAAAGTACTTTATAAACATTAATTAAGGGTCATTAATTAAGCAGAATAAGGACAATGGATTTTTAAAAATTAACGTTAACAAACTAAGAAAACTGGTAGAAAATGTAAGGGAAAAAGAAGTGCAGGAGCACTTGCAGTTTATCAAAGAGACAATAGTAAAGGCACAACAGCAAACTATCCTGATTTGAAGGAAAGATAGGAAGAATAGTAGGAGGCTACAACAGGAGCTCTTTATTTACCTGAAAATCAAAAAGCAATCCCACAAAAAGTAGAAATATGGACAAACTGGTAACGAGGAGAACAAAAGAACAGCACAAACATGTAACATAAAACATTCCATTTGCAAATACCTGGAAGATGAAGGGGTGATTACTAGTAGCCTGCATGGATTTACCAAGAACAAATTATACCTAACCAGCTTGATTTCCTTCTTTGACAAGGTAACTGGTTTGGTGGACAGAGGGAATGTGGCAGACATAATACACCTGGACTTTAGCAAGACTTTTAACACAGTCTCACATGACATTCTCATAATTAAGCTGGATACATACCATTAAGTGGATACTTAATTGGTTAAATAACTGCAAACAAAGAGAAACTATTAATGGAATTATGTCAGATTGAATCATAGAATCATAGAATATAAGGGTTGGAAGGGACCCCAGAAGGTCATCTAGTCCAACCCCCTGCTCGAAGCAGGACCAATTCCCAGTTAAATCATCCCAGCCAGGGCTTTGTCAAGCCTGACCTTAAAAACCTCGAAGGAAGGAGATTCTACCACCTCCCTAGGTAACGCATTCCAGTGTTTCACCACCCTCTTAGTGAAAAAGTTTTTCCTAATATCCAATCTAAACCTCCCCCACTGCAGCTTGAGACCATTACTCCTCGTTCTGTCATCTGATACCATTGAGAACAGTCTAGAGCCATCCTCTTTGGAACCCCCTTTCAGGTAGTTGAAAGCAGCTATCAAATCCCCCCTCATTCTTCTCTTCTGCAGGCTAAACAATCCCAGCTCCCTCAGCCTCTCCTCATAACTCATGTGTTCCAGACCCCTAATCATTTTAGTTGCCCTTCGCTGGACTCTCTCCAATTTATCCACATCCTTCTTGAAGTGTGGGGCCCAAAACTGGACACAGTACTCCAGATGAGGCCTCACTAATGTCGAATAGAGGGGAACGATCACGTCCCTCGATCTGCTCGCTATGCCCCTACTTATACATCCCAAAATGCCATTGGCTTTCTTGGCAACAAGGGCACACTGCTGACTCATATCCAGCTTCTCGTCCACTGTCACCCCTAGGTCCTTTTCCGCAGAACTGCTGCCTAGCCATTCGGTCCCTAGTCTGTAGCTGTGCATTGGGTTCTTCCGTCCTAAGTGCAGGACCCTGCACTTATCCTTATTGAACCTCATCAGATTTCTTTTGGCCCAATCCTCCAATTTGTCTAGGTCCTTCTGTATCCTATCCCTCCCCTCCAGCGTATCTACCACTCCTCCCAGTTTAGTATCATCCGCAAATTTGCTGAGAGTGCAATCCACACCATCCTCCAGATCATTTATGAAGATATTGAACAAAACCGGCCCCAGGACCGACCCTTGGGGCACTCCACTTGATACCGGCTGCCAACTAGACATGGAGCCATTGATAACTACCCGTTGAGCCCGACAATCTAGCCAGCTTTCTACCCACCTTATAGTGCATTCATCCAGCCCATACTTCCTTAACTTGCTGACAAGAATACTGTGGGAGACCGTGTCAAAAGCTTTGCTAAAGTCAAGAAACAATACATCCACTGCTTTCCCTTCATCCACAGAACCAGTAATCTCATCATAGAAGGCGATTAGATTAGTCAGGCATGACCTTCCCTTGGTGAATCCATGCTGGCTGTTCCTGATCACTTTCCTCTCATGCAAGTGCTTCAGGATTGATTCTTTGAGGACCTGCTCCATGATTTTTCCAGGGACTGAAGTGAGGCTGACTGGCCTGTAGTTCCCAGGATCCTCCTTCTTCCCTTTTTTAAAGATTGGCACTACATTAGCCTTTTTCCAGTCATCCGGGACTTCCCCGGTTCGCCACGAGTTTTCAAAGTTTTCAAAGATTGGAAGGAGATCTCAAGTGGGATTCCACAAGGATCTGTTCTGGGCCCAGTGTTATTTAACAACTTTATTAATGACCTTCATGTAGGAATAGAGAGCATACTGATCAAGTCTGCAGATGACACAAAGCTGAGAGGGTTGCAAACACTATGGAGAATAGAACTAAAATTCAAAGGGATCTTGATAAATTGGAGAACTGGGCTATAGATAACAAAATGAAATTCAACAAATGTGAGGTACTACACTTAGGGAAGAAAAAACAAATGCACAAATACAGAATGGGGGATAACTGGCTTGGCAGCAGTATTGCTGAGAAGGATCTGGGAGCTGTTGTAGATCACAACTTCAACATGAGTAAACAATGCAATGCTGTTGCAAAAAAAGCAAATGCAATTTTGGGTTGCATTAACAGAAATATAGCATGCAAGTCACAGGCAGTGATATTACCACTCTATGGAGTACTATGTCCAATTATGGTCACTGCTGTATAAAAAAGGATGTAGAAAAACTGGAAAGGAACCAGAGGTGAATGACAAAAATGATGAAAGTGATGGAATGTAAGCCATATGAGCAAAGGCTGAAGGAACTAGATATGTTTAGTTTAGAAAAGAGGAGATTAAGGGGGGACATGATAGCGGTCTTCAAATACTTGAAAGGCTACCATAAGAAAGATGGAGAAAAATTGTTCTCTCTTGGCACAGAGGGCAGTACAAGAGGCAATAAATTCAACTATAGCATAGCAGAGTTAGATTAAATCTCAGGAAACTCTAAAAACAGTAGACAATGAAACACAAACTGCCTAGGGAAGTCGTAGAATCTCCTTCACTGGAGGTTTTCAAAAAAAGGCTGGCTACCTCTCTGTCTTGGATGGTTTAAACTCAACAAATCCTGCATCTTGGCAGGATGTTAGCCTAGATGATCCTGGCAGTATCTTCTAACCCTATGGTTCTATGATTCTACGTAGGGACATCATCAGAGAGGTTACGGCACAAAATGAGTTACACCTAGCAAGGAACATAAAAGACAGTAAGAAGGGGTTATATAAATACATTAGGAGCAAGAAAAAGATGAAGGAAAGTGTAGGTCCATTGCTCAGCTAATAACAGACAACACCAAAAAGGCTGAGGCATTTAATGCCTATTTTGCATCAGTCTTCACTAAAAAAGGTTAACTATGATGCTTAATACACTTAATATCAACAACTAGGGGGAAGAAACAAACCAAAAATAGTGATAGAACCGGTTAAAGAATATTTAAATAAGTTAGATGTATTCAAGTCAGTAGGGGCTGATGACATCCATCCTAGGGTACTTAAGGAACTAGCTAAAGTAATCTCAGAACCATTAGTGATTATCTTTGAGAACTCATAGAGGACAGGTGAGGTCCCAGAGGACTGGACAAGGGCAAACAAAGAGGACCCAGGGAATTATACATCAGTTAGCCTATCTTCAATACCCAGAAAGATACTGGAACAAATTATTGAATAATCAATTTTTAAACATCTAGAGCAATGGCTTTGAACCTTTCCAGACTATTGTACCCCTTTGAGGCATCTAATTTGTCTTGCATGCCCCAAGCTTCATCTCACTTAAAAACTACTTGCTTTCAAAATCAGACATAAAAATACAAAAGTGTCAAAGCACACTATTACTGAAAAATGTCTTTCTCATTTTTACCATATAATTATAAAATAAATCAATTGGAATATAAATATTGTACTTATATTTCAGTGTATAGTATATAGAGCAGTATAAACAAGTCATTGTCTGTATGAAATTTTAGTCTGTATTGACTTCGCTAGTGCTTTTTATGTAGCCTGTTATAAAACTAGGCAAGTATCTAGATGAGTTGATGTACCCCCTGGAAGACCTCTGCATATCCCCAGGGGTAAGTTGAGAACCATTCATCTAGAGGATAATAGAGTGATAAGTAATAGCCAACATGTCAATCAGAGAGGACATATCTAGTGGAGTCCCACGGAGGTCTGTGCTAGGCCCAGTACTGTTCAATATTTTCATTAATTACATGGATAATGGAGTGGAGAATACACTTGTAAAATCTGCAGATGACACTAAGCTGGGAGGGGTTGCAAGCATTTTGGAGAAGACGATTAGAATTCACCATGTCCTTTATAAATTGGAGAATTGGTCTGAAAACAGTAAGATGAACTTCAACAAAGACAAGTTCAAAGTACTTCACTTAGGAAGGGAAAACCAAATGCACAACAACAAAATGGGAAATAACTGGCTTGGTGCAGAAAAGGATCTGGGAGTTACAGTGGATCACAAATTGAATATGAACCAACATAATGATGCAGTTGCAAAAAAGGCAAATATCATTCGGGGATGCTGTAACAGGGTATACAAATTCTGCACCAGTAACTAAGGAGTTAAGCAGCTGCTCTGGGACCAGGCAGCTCAGCCTGCCACACCTGCAAAGCATGCATGTCTTGGAGGAGGAGATCAAAAGGAGAACAGGCAAGTCTAGTGGGGTAGCAAATAGTGGAGGTGGACTGGCTTACATTCTCAGTTACTGGGAAGGAGCATTATAGGAGCTCCTGCAGTCTGAGGACTGGCTGTATTGTTGTTGCCAAACCCAAAAGGAAGAGACTTGTGATTCTCAGGAGGCCTGAGACTTTATTTTTGATTCCAGTTATTTAAGGTCTACTTTAACTGTCGAGAAAGAGGGGACTGGAAGGAAGTGATCCAGGGAGGCAGTAGTATACATAGCACTTTGGTGATGGAGGACATTGCTGCTTACACTGGTCCCTGGATCAGAACCTGGTGGAGACAGTGGGCCCAGGTTTCCCTACTATCTCCCAGAGGGTGCTGAATGCAGAAGTCTACCCATGATATTAGAAATCTAAAGGAGAGAAGGCCATGAGGACAGAAGGGTCAAGATCCCAACACCTCAATCCAGGGGGAAACTCAGGGTTCCCTCTCCTAACCCAGAGGGCAGACGTAAACATGTCCTGGCTGGAGGGCTGAGTCACAGAAGGAACTGACCACCACAGGACCAGCATAGCTGTCAACATGGGGCACCAGGAAAGATGAGAAACTCTCAGGCCCTGCGCAACCACTGCGTGGCACTATGGAGATCGTTCTCCATAGTCATATATAGGGCATGGGGGTAATTGTCCTGCTCTGCTTGGCATTGATCAGGACTCAGCTGGAGTAGTGTGTTCAGTCTGGGGCATTGCAAACTGGTGAGAGTCCAGAGGAGAACAATGAAAATGATAAAAGATTTAGAAAACCTGACCTATGAGGAAAAAACTGCACATTTATTCTTGAGAAAAGAAGACTGAGGGGGGAAAGGGGAAACATGATAACAATCTTCAGGTATGTTAAGGACTGTTATAAAGAAGACAGTGATCGGTTGTTCTCCATGTCCACTGAACGCAGGACAAGAAGTAATAGACTCAATCTGCAGCAAGGGAGATTTAGATTAGACATTAGGAAAAACTTTCTAACTATAAGGATAGTTAAGGGAGGCTGTGGAATCTCTGTCACTGGACGTTTTTAAGAGCAGTCAGACAAGCACCTGTCAAGCCATCTCTCCACCCACAAGGAGGTAGAGCATGTATACTGAAACTGTAAATTCCCCACACTACACCACCAATTTAACTCAGCTCTCACCTGAAGTGACCATCTCCAGGACCTGGGATAGCTCGGGCTACGTCTACTCTATAGCATATGTCGGCATAACTTGCATATGTTGCTCGGGGTGTGAATAAATCACTCTCCTGAGTGACATACGTTAAACCAACATAAGCGCCAGTGTGAACAACGCTATGTCAGTGGGAAAGCTTCTCTCGCCGACACAGCTTTTGCCGCTCTCGGGGGCTGAAGTAGTTAAGCGGATGGGAGAGCTCTCTCCTGTCGGTTTAGAGCAGCTACATTAGAGAACTTACAGAGGCACAGCTGCATTGGTGCATCTGTGCCGCTGTATAATCTCTAGTGTAGCCATGCCCTCGGTCTCTATACTCTGTCAACCCTCTGCTGATACTTCCAACAAGAGTACCAGTTAACGCCAATGGTGATCATAATTTTGTCATGTAGACATTAGTCTACTGGGATCTGGATTTAAACCACTAATTTATTTCAAACAGGCCAAAATACAGTTCTCAGATGGTCAAACCTGTCAGTCTACTATTTCACATGTTTCGAACTGGATTATAAATGTCTTGGGATAGAGACTAAGATCCTGATCCTTCACTCTGTTATGTATGTGATTAACTTTATGCATGCAAATAGTCCCACTGGTGAATAGTCACACTGAAGTCATTGAGACTGCACATACGCATAGAGTTACCTATGTGTTTTTATAGGACCTTTGTCATAGATGTATGTGGGGCCACAAATGCCAGCATTCAGAACATTTATTTAAATTTAAAATAATAAAAATACCTATCCCTAGGTGCCCTAACATAATTAATCACACAATAAAGACAATTAAATTAAACTTCATCAGCACTGAAATCAATTCCACAGGACCGTGGCTGGCTAGCCACCTGCCCCTTCATCATCTAGGAAGCACATGATCAGCCCTCTCTAGAGACCCTATATTTTGCAGAGTGCCTGCAAAGTCACCAACTTTTGGTTATTTCAGAACAAGAGAGGGAGCAAGTTCCAGAGTCCTGAAGCCCTCATAGAGAATGATCTACCAGCCTTTTATAATGAGGGGGACCAGCCTGAACAGCCCTGCTGGCCACAGCTATGGCAGTATGGCAATGGTAGAGGCGATCCCTCAGTTTAGGCTAGTCCCAGGCTATTTCGGGCATTATAGATCATGACCAACACCTTAAACTCCACTTGGAGACCAATGGGAAGCCAGTGCAGGTCCCAGAGCAATGGGGTCACGTGCTCCCAGTGAGATGTCCCTTCAATAAGAGAGCATATACATTCAGCACAAGCTTCAGTCTTTGAGTAGTTTTAAGGTGCAGACCACACTGCAATAGTTTAATCTTGAGGTGACAAAAGCATGGATACGCTATGGAAAGAAAAGGTCACAACCTCTTAGGCAGTCAGTTGTTTATAAATGTTATAGTACGTTTGTTGAAAACAACAGGCAATATGAGTATAGTGAATTATTTTTTAATACTTTTCAAGAGTATTTTTACCTACCTCTTTAGTAAGTTATGTAATAGATTAACCTAACATAACTGAAAGACGAAATATATAGAAATTAACATTGAGATATTCTAGTTCTCATAGTACCATTTCTTAGAGAATTGCTTAATAGCTTCCTTACATAATTTTAAAAAGTGTGAGAGAGAGTTAATTCTCTGAGCAGACAAAGACATTATTTTGATCTGTTGCCAAGGCACAAGCCCTTGCTAGTTTTATTCCAAATTAACTCTTCTGGAATGAGCCTGCTCAGTCTCCAGTGCCAGAATGGGCTTTAACTTTAAACCAAATAAGGCAGCAGCTTGCCAAACTTGGAGGTGACGTTTGATTCTAGCTATTAACATGGAGCTGAGCCACAGATGAATGAATGACAAACAATTCCTTACTTCCAGCGAGCGTTACAGTTCTAACCTAACAGTTTCTATCAAATTTGCTGTCAGAACATAAAAACAAAACCTCTAGATACATTTCAATACACTAATTAGATAAAGAATGTAATTTCCATTCAGAAAACCTACACCTTGTAGAAACACATCTCCCCTTTAAATCGAAAATATAGAAATACTTTGTGATTTAGTTATTAAATACAAAAAACACATTTAAATGATGCCAGGTTTGAAACACAATCTAACAACAGAAAGGAAACTCCCATGTAACATGATAACTATATCCTTAATTCATGCTAGAGTGATAAAGGCACAACAGAGATATTATCAAGGTTAGAAGATTCAAAATTTCAGGCAGTCAATACTATGATAATGGGAGGGATGGACGGATGGATGGATTTGTCGTATTTTTATATCTGTTGCAAACACAAGGTAGGCTTGGGTTTTCAAAGGAGTCTAAGAATATTAAGTGCTTAAATTCCAATGAACTTCAAGGTGAGTGAGGCATCTAATTCCCTTAGGGACCTTTAAAAATCCCAGCCATATTTTATATGTGCCTCTTTCCCTTCCTTCACCATACACTTCAGTGTTCTTTTTAAAAAGATATTTTAAAAAATCAGAGTCAAAATCTCAGACAACATGAAAGCCCTACAAAAAAACAGTGTGCCCAGAGAGGCAACATTGGGTTTATTTTAATAATTCAGTTTCCAGCTTCTTAGTTGTTTAGAAAAAAATCACTTAGAAATAAGAAATTTCACAAATTTACAAAAAATGTCATGTCAGCAAAATGTTATTTTTGTATTTAATGTTTCTTTGTTAATTTATGACAGACCTTTAATGCAGGCCTTAAAAAACTCCAAGATGCCTACTCACCACTGCAAAGCGGCAAGCTTCCATGACAAGTAAGAGGGGGGTCAAGTCTTCAACTTCTGCAGGATTTTAAGAAAAAGTTCTAGCCCCTATGGTTGCAAAGGTGAGCCAGATATAAACCAATATAGTGCTGTCTTCCTACAGACTGCTCCAGTGAATTCCAGCATTAGAATGAAATTAATAAGAATCTGATCAGTTTCAGTCTTGCTATTCAGAATCTCTGGGCAGCAGGAGCAAGCACTGCAGCTATGCACAAGGGAGGAAGACTGGAAAAATAGAGATTGAGGCCTGGTCTACACTACAGAGTTGGGTCGACATAAGGCAGCTTATGTCGACCTAATTATGTCTGTGTACACACTACAGCCTTGTCCCGCCAATGTAAGTGCTCTCCTACATGGACATAATAATCCATCTCCACCTCCACAAGAGGCATATGTCGGTTTTTTTAGGGTGATGCAGGGTAGGTCTATACTCTGGGGCTCAGCAATTTCAGCTACGTGAATAAAGTAGCGGGAGTCGACATAGCTTAGGTCGACCTTTTGCAGTGTCTACACCGCACTGGGTCGACAGGAGAAACCCACCCATTGACTTACCTTATGCTTTTTGTTCTGGAGGAGTACCGGAATCGACAGGAGAGCAATTGATGATTGATTTAGCGGGTCTTCACTAGATCCACTAAATCAACGCCTGATGGATCGATCACCATGCATCAATCCCCCAGTAAGTGGAGACAAGCCCACAGTGTCTGTGTAGACACTGTGTTATTTACATTGGCTGTCTTGTCAATTTCACAGCTGCTGCCGGGAGGCTCCCAGCTCAGGGAGCCGAGAAGCCTGGGCAGCTGGCCTCCGCTCCCAGCCAGAACTCAGGTGGGCTACTGCCAGGGAGCTGTGCCGCATCACTTCCCGCAGCTCCCATTGGCCAGGAACGGTGAATTGCGGCCACTGGGAGCTGCAGGCAGTTGTGCAAATGTAAACAAAATGTCTGGTGGCTTGCCAGTGGATTACCCTGATGGGCCACAAGTTGCCCACCACTGCACTAGGGCATAATGTTTTGTGAAAGTATGGCCAGAGGCCCATAGTCCTGCTTAATAGATGTCAATGACTGGCACTTCATGAAGTGAGGCTACTGAAGCTGCTTTGGCTCTGGTAGAGTGAGCCCTCACATCTTGAGGAGCTGAAGTATCCACTGACTCATAACAGAGCAGGTTACAGCCTGAAATCCACTTAGAAAGTCTGAGAAGAGATTGCTTGTCCCTTCATCCATTCTGCCAATGAAACAGTCTTAGCAACCTCCCAAATGATTTTGTTTTCTGTAGGTAGAGTGCCAACACCTGGCATACATCCAAGGAATGGAGTCTCCTATCCTCCACAGGATTAGAAGGGCATCTCCCCTGGAATCCTGACCTTCGGACCTTTGAAGCAATATATCTTGTATACTATGATATAGTATTCCTGTCTTCTTGTGATGCAAACAGTTCCCAAAAAGAGATCCCCATTGTCTGAATGTGCTTTTCACCATGGAATCGCGTGCCTTATATTCGGGATTGATTGAGAAGTGTCTGCTGAGGCTGTCTGCTAATATATTGTGTAGTCTCAGGAGGGGTGCTCTTGACAGAGTAATCTGGTGGCAACTACACCAGTTCCAGAGGTTAGCTGCCTATATGTAAAGACTGTTAGATCTCACTCCCCCTTGCTTGTTGAGGTATACAGTGTTGTCATGTTGTCTGATATCACGTGAATATGATGGGATTGTATGACTGGTAAGAATTGTTTGCAGGCCTCTTGGACAACTCTCAGCTCCAGGATGTTTATGTGCATCTGGGACTTGTGAGGAGTTCATATTCCTTGTGATGTGAATTTGTACAAATGGACGTCCCACCCTAAAAGGGAAACATCTATAATCATGTTTTCTGGGGTGGGGATAAAGTGAAGGGAATTCTCACACACAAATGTTCTCTGTTCTCCCACCAAGCTAGAGAGTCCCACACTCTTGGATAGGTGCAGGGGAGAGGGAGCATGACTAACTCATCCATATTGGACAATTATTATCATTAAGCCAAATCCTTAAATCTTTACCCAGTTTTCTCTCTGTCTTTACTCTGGCAAAACTCCCACTGATTTTAGCTGATGTTTTGCCTAATTAAATACAATGGAAAAGTGGAAATTCTATCTAAGTACAAGGACTAAGCCCTTAGCAGCAATAACAGACAAGTGATGTAGAGTCAAGGTTGTCAGTGGAGAACTGGAACAACAGGAACACTTGCAGGCTAACTTTGCTAGTATAAGATACTCATGGGGAACTATACCAGCACAATAGGAAAGGAAACATCTAAGAACAGCACCACTGGAAAATCCTGTCTCTCTTTTACAATCAGATACAAAAGAAATGTGAGTCAGGATGAAGCAGAAAGATGGAAAGAAAACATCAGCTGATGCAACAGAACCAACTGGGAGCCAGAGTGAGCTGCACAAACTGAACATACCTGCATAAGAACTAGAGTCCAAGACAATGCCAAAAGAAAGAGAAGTGGTTATCTATTACACTAGTTGCATTTTTGTTTCCAAGTCTATGTATAAGAAATATCTATGACATTGGTAAACATTTTCAAGCCAGCACAAATATTTTATATGTGTACATTGTAGAAAACATTATAGCCGAAAACTTCCAATGAAGGGCTAGAAAGACTCTGTGGTCAAGTAAATGACTGTATCACAAGTTGACTGAAATGCAAAATGATCATTCAGGAGGGACAAAGCTCAATATTAATATTTCTTGTTAGGTGCAATGTTAATGATGCTGTGGTATGGTTAAAGCAAAGATAGTACAGTAATACAATCACAACACCAAAAGTGAGACCAGGTTGCTTTAAGAGAGAAACAGGAAGTTGTAACCTGAAACTTACTGAATGCTGGGCTGGGCGGTATACTGTGAAACAGCAAATAAAGTAAATCTATTTGCCATAAACTTCACAGAGCATCCAGACTTTGTTTTACCAAAGTTGGTACTCCCCCTGTGGGTGGAGGAGACAAGAGACGGGTGACGTCATACAGGAGCAGGGATAAAGTGCTGTTTCTGCAGCTGTGGGATGAGAAAAAACCTCTCAGGCGTATAAAGGATCTGCTGCCCTGTCCAGCAAAGACACTGCTGACAGGACCTTTATTCCTACAGCTCAGCCTTCAGCTCCCTTTACCAAGCTAGGGAAAAAAGAAAAATAATCCAGTAATAGTAGCGGTCAGAAAATTGTTGTACAATGCCACAGAACGTCATTCTCCCAGGACCTGCTCCTTGGGGATTCAGACTGACAGGAGGGATAGATTTTAACCAGCCTTTGATCATAACCAGGGTATGTGTTCTTTTCTATTTCCCTTTTATTTATTATTTTTAACATTGTTTTAGTTTTTGCTCTTTGACTTTTCTTGAATGAAGCAATAAACGAGTGAACTAGCTGCAGGTTGCGTTTATTACTGTTGTTCAAATTTAGAGTTGCTGAAAGTTGACAATTTTGAAATGATTTGTGTGTGTATGAATTTTAAAGAGACTGTTTTATCAGGCAAAATTTATTCATTCGACTCCTGCTCATTCCTCCACTGAAATTTGAGTGTCAAGGGGACACTGGCAAGGTAAGAGGACAGTGTGATTTCACAAAGCATTCAGATTTTCACTTTCCAGTTTCGGACCCCCAGGGAGCCAGAGACCAGCCTAAGATACCAACCATACTGCAGCTCTCACCAGCCCCAGTAACTGGCCCATGTGATCTTTGGGAGAGAGGGGGACTTGGCAGCTGTTCCTTGTGTCTGGATATTTGTATACTAATCTTCATGTCAGCTTGAGTTAAGAAGAGTTTGTAATACAAATCTTTAACCAATTCAAGATCTATGTGTTGTGAGCAAAGGCAGTGGGACCATGTTCCTACAAATGTACAGTTCTGTGTTTTCATTTAGTTTACATCAGTGATTTATTACAAAGTTATTCTATCATGAACAAGCAAGAAAAAAAACCGTATGCATTAACTAGTGGCTTTTAGTGATACTCAATATTAATCTCTTATAGTACTTCACATTTAAAGAGGATTAAGAACACAATCCCTCCTCTTTTTTATGTATTTTAAGGTAGTATCCTGAAAACTGGCATTTATTTCAGAGGTTGTCACTTAATGACTGCAACACACAAAAATCTGTTTTCCATTCTTAAAGCAATAGCAAAACATATTTCCTGTCCATTAGGTAAACTTAGTTTAAGTACATATTGTTGAATAGGCTTTATGTGACATACATCAAATACCAGAATCAGTATTCTTTATTTTCTACTGGTTTACAGTACTTGCACATACTGAAAGCATGTTTCATTCTTCTCTTCCACCTCATTAACATAGTTTTGGAAGTACTGCACTGAGACTCAGAATTTAGACAATATCTTAGCGCAGTATTACGTAAGTATCAGAACTTGTAAAATAAATACCTTTGATGATGCCATGCAGTAAAAGTACGTCAAACAGGAGTTTATAGAAATGGTAAGCACCAAAATTCTACAGTAAATTACCCTAGTGTAAATCTGAAGTAACTCCATGTAAGTCAATAGAGTTACTCCATATTTATACCAGCATAACTGAGATCCCATTTTGCCCTTAAAATGTAATGCTCTTAATATATAAACTTATATGCTAAATGTTTGTTGTATGAGACATGAAAACTTTGGAGGGAAAAAAACCCATGTTGAGTAAAAAGAGTGAAAAATGTCTAGATGTATTGGGACTTTCATTGCCTTTTATGGACTTACAAGGGGGAAATAGTTTCCATTATCTCTAATGAAAAATATTTTAGCAGAGTCTGGTTTATATTTTCCCTTTGTTTAGATTATGTGCAATGAGGTTTAAAATTATACTAACAAAAGATAAATTACATTTATTCTAACTTTCTGAGGAATAAATAATTTTGCCATTGACTCATCATCATATCAGACAAAAAGCTGCTGGTTTGTAGCAAGATGTCAATGCTCATTAATCATGTGTTTCAAGTGGAAGAACTGTTGATATTATGCAAGCTGCATGGAAACTTTTTCAAGACACCATAATAGAGGCTCAACTTAAATGTATACCCCAAATTAAAAAACATAGTAAGAGAACCAAAAAAGAGCCACCATGGCTAAACAGCAAAGTAAAATAAGCAGTCAGAGGCAAAAAAGCATCTTTTAAAAAGTGGAAGTTAAATCCTAGTGAGAAAAATAGAAAAGAGCATAAATTCTGGCAAATGAAGTTTAAAAATATAATTAGGAAAGCCAAAAAAGAATTTGAAGAACAGCTAGCCAAAGACTCAAAAAGTAATAGCAAAAGTTGTTTTATGTACATCAGAAGCAGGAAGCCTGCTAAACAACCAGTGGGGCCACTCAAGGACGATAAGGCCATTGTGGAGAAACTAAATGAATTCTTTGCATCAGTCTCCACAGTTGAGGATGTGAGGGAGATTCCCAAACCTGAGCCATTCTTTTTAGGTGACGAATCTGAGGAACTGTCCCAGACTGAGGTGTCGTTAGAGGAGGTCTGGAACAAACTGATAAACTAAACAGTAGTAAGTCACCAGGACCAGATTGTATTCAACCAAGAGTTCTGACGGAACTCATATGTGAAATTGCAGGACTACTAACTGTAGTCTGTAACCTATCATTTAAATCAGGTTCTGTACCAAGTGACTGGAGGATAGCTAATGTGACGCCAATTTTTAAAAAGGGCTCCAGAGGTGACCCTGGCAATTTCAGGCTGATAAGCCTGACTTCAGTACCGGGAAAACTGGTTGAAACTATAGTAAAGAACAAAATTGTCAGACACATAGATGAAAGTAATTTGTTGGGGAATAGTCAACATGTTTTTTGTAAAGGGAAATCATGCCTCACTCATCTACTAGAATTCTTTGAGGGTGGCAAAAAGCATATGGACAAGGGGGATCCTGTGGATATAGTGTATTTAGATTTTCAGAAAGTCTTTGACAAGGTCTCTTACCAAAAGCTATTAAGCAAAGTAAGCGGTCATGGGATAAGAGGGATGGTCCTCTCATGGATTGGTAATTGGTTAAAAGATAGGAAACAAAGTGTAGGAATAAATGGTCAGTTTTCAGAATGGAGAGAGGTAAATAGTGGTGTCCCAAGAGGTCTGTACTAGGTCCAGTCCAATTCAACATATTCATAAATGATCTGGAAAAACAGGTAAACAGTGAGGTGGCAAAATCTGCAGATGATATAAAACTACTCAAGACAGTAAAGTCCAAGGCTGACTGTGAAGAGCTACAAAAGGATCTCTCAAAACTGGGTGATTGGGCAACAAAATGGCAGATGAAATTCAATGTTGATAAATGCAAAGTAATGCACATTGGAAAACATAATCCCAACTATACATATAAAATGCTGGGGACTAAATTAGCTATTACCAATCAAGAAAGAGATCTCGGAGTCATTGTGGGTAGTTCTCTGAAAACATCTGTCATAAATATAAAGGGAAGGGTAAACCCCTTTGAAATCCCTCCTGGCCAGGGGAAAGCTCCTCTCACCTGCAAAGGGTTAAGAAGCTAAAGGTAACCTCGCTGGCACCTGACCAAAATGACCAATGAGGAGACAAGATACTTTCAAAAGCTGGGAGGAGGGAGAGAAACAAATGGTCTGTGTGTCTGTCTATAGTCTGTCTTTGCCGGGGATAGACCAGGAATGGAGTCTTAGAACTTTTAGTAAGTAATCTAGCTAGGTACGTGTTAGATTATGATTTCTTTAAATGTCTGAGAAAAGAACTGTGCTGAATAGAATAACTATTTCTGTCTGTGTATCTTTTTTGTATCTTAAGGTTTTGCCTAGAGGGGTTCTCTATGTTTTTGAATCTAATTACCCTGTAAGGTATCTACCATCCTGATTTTACAGGGGGGATTTCTTTATTTCTATTTACTACTATTTTTATTAAAAGTCTTCTTGTAAGAAAACTGAATGCTTTTTCATTGTTCTCAGATCCAAGGGTTTGGGTCTGTGGTCACCTAGGCAAATTGGTGAGGCTTTTTATCCAACATTTCCCAGGAAAGGGGGGGGGGGGCAAGTGTTGGGAGGATTGTTCATTGTTCTTAAGATCCAAGGGTCTGGGTCTGTAGTCACCTAGGCAAATTGGTGAGGCTTTTTACCAAACCTTGTCCAGGAAGTGGGGTGCAAGGTTTTGGGAAGTATTTTGGGGGGAAAGACGCGTCCAAACAGCTCTTCCCCAGTAACCAGTATTAATTTGGTGGTGGTAGCAGCGAATCCAAGGACAAAGGGTGGAATATTTTGTACCTTAGGGAAGTTTTGACCTAAGCTGGTAAAGATAAGCTTAGGAGGTTTTTCATGCAGGTCCCCACATCTGTACCCTAGAGTTCAGAGTGGGGGAGGAACCTTGACAACATCCATTCAATGTGCAGTGGCAGTCAAAAAAGCTAACAGAATGTTGGGAATCATTAAGAAAGGGATAGATAATAAGACATAAAATATCATATATAAATCCATGCCTCTATATAAATCCATGGTGTGCCCACATCTTGGATACTACATGCAGATGTGGTCGCCCCATCTCAAAAAAGATATATTGGAATTGGTAAAGGTTCAGAAAAGGGCAACAAAAATTATTAAGGGTATGGAGCATCTGCCATATGAGGAGAGATTAATAAGACTGGGACTTTTCACCTTGGAAAAAAAACAACTACATTTGATATGATAGAGGCCTATAAAATCATGACTAGTGTGGAGAAAGTAAATAAGGAAGTGTTATTTACTACTTTTCATAACACAAGAACTAGGGGTCACCAAATGAAATTAATAGGTAGCAGGTTTAAAACAAACAAAAGGAAGTATTTTTTCAAGCAATGCACAGTCAACCTGTGGAACTCCTTGCCAGAGGAAATTGTGAAGGCCAAGACTATAACAGGGTTCAAAAAAGAACTAGATAAATTCCATCAATGGCTATTAGCCAGGATAGACAGGGTGGTGTCCGTAGCCGCTGTTTGCCAGAAGCTGGGAATGGATGACAGGGGATAGATCATCTGATGATTATCTGTTCTATTCATTCCCTCTGGGGCACCTGGCATTGGCCTCTGTCAGAAGACTGGATACTGAGCTAGATGTACCTTTGGTCTGACCCAGTATGGCCGTTCTTATGTGGCTTCACTCTGCTCTTGCTCCTGCTCTTGTGGGAGAGAGGTTTATGTTGAAGGGGGCAATTGAGTATTTGACTACTAAAAACCCATTTTTCTAACCCAGAGGATCACACTTACTGACTTAAGAATTTAAGGTTGGTTCAGAAATGTAGAAGCTCTGTCTCTCCTTTCCTTCCCCAATCCTGATGCATTTTTCAAATGACTGAGCAGAAAAATACCACAGTGAAGAACTGAACCTGTGCTGCTACGAACATTAATTCCACATGCTGTATACTTGACAGTTATCTCTGACAGAGACTGCTATGTGACAGAGAATAGATTTAATGCTTTGAACTTGTTATACCAGAATGCGGAAATTAATCCATTTAATCTGATATCCTTTCTTTAGCAGCAGCCTTTACCTGACGCTTTAGAGGAAGATGAAATCTTCCCAAATGCACTAGTTGTTCGTTACTATAATGTGATGGGAGGGCATTCTTTCTTGAACACAACTGGAAGTCAGCTTTTTTGCTTAGATTCTGAAGCATAATAATAACCCTTACATTTTTAATCCTAACTAGTGTAACTGCAGATTTTATCCTTATTTATGAGCCTAATCAGTTTGAATCTTATTTAGCTATTGATCTCAATAATATCCTGCAGTTTTGAGTTCCACAGCTTAATTATAAAGTATGTATAAAATATTTCTTGCAATGCATGGAAATGTAGCAGTGCAATACTCATAGAGACAATACAAGAGACAGTTTCATTAGCATTGATACAGTGGTGATGGTACATTCCATGCTTTTAATGGAATCTTTCTTTCTTCAAGAATACAAGATTTTGTTAATCTGTCATTTCCTGGGAAAATGTATTTAAGAAAGTACAATCTCAGTGAGCAATTTTATATGTGATGTAATACTTAAGAACTAAGAGAGAGAGTGCAGTGTTTTTCTGGCCAGTTACAGAATGCTTCCAAACACCATAGAGGCATAAATGTCTTAAGTACTAGGAAGTGCAGTAATCTCCCATAAATACACTGCCTGGCAGCAAAGCGAGGGATATTTGGAAATGGATAGGCAAAAATTACATATAAATGGTCTGTTCAGAGCACACTAGAGAGACTATTCTGTATCTGAAGGAAGTAATAATTCTGGATCTGATTCCACCTGCCTGATGAGTCATCAGTGCTGGCTGCAATGACAGGAAATGGAATTAAGAAGCCAACGATTCTACACTTCATAATTAATTATTAATTATTATTATTATTCCAGTAGTGCCCATAATATGCTAAGGAAGAGAGATTTATCAAAGGAAAAAGCAGTGGTCTTAAGGATCAGTTCAAGAGGACGTTCCATGAAAGAGCTGATAAGGGAAACTCTTCAAAGGGGACTAGGAGAGAAGAAGATAAATGAGCAGCCTAGGCTGTGACATAATAAGAGACAAAACCAGGTGCAGGAAAGGCTGAGTTCTGAAGGGCCTTGAAGGTGAGGACAAGAAGCCTGAGCTTTAGGCAGCAGAAAAATGTTCTTGGGGGGAAGGGAGGGGAATTAAACAGCAAAAGAAATAATTCAATGGTGTAAGAAAGAAATTTCTAAATAAAACATCTGTGTCTGAATTTTTTTAATCTCTATCATGTGTGTGCATGTGCATACACACTTGTGAGAGAAAAAGTGGAATTCCAAATTTGAGAGATGAAATGGTTCTGCTGCCTATCACGTTCTACAGGCAGCTTCAAAAGAACTTAATTCCATGAGGATGAATTGTTCCAGTAATGTATTCACTTTGCTATTTGGTAATGTGTAATATTGTTTTATCATGCAAGTAAAAAAGTATTCCTGAATTGAAGGTTTAATTGAAATTAAATGGATTTCTAGAAGTCAGTAGAGTAGTTTTATAGACTGGAATTGTACTGGGAAAGGCAAAAGATATTCCTTTTGATGAAGGTGTGAGTAATATGCACATTGCCCTGGGAAATACTATAGGTGGACAGAAAAATTATGCATCTTTGTAACCTCTCTCTTGCAGGGTTTTTAATTCCATATTTTCCAATCAGTGGTATGAGATTCTCTTTAGGACAAACTTCCAAAATACGAATTTTTAGACTTGTTTAGAGTAGCAGTTCTCCAACTCATCCTCTTGCTTTAATGTTAAGTCTCTCTCCTTAATCTAAACAAAAGCCTCAAAATCTAGATATCAAGCAATAACATCACGTTAGAAAGCAAAAACATCAAGAAAGCAGAACAGTTCATCTACCAGGGCACCACCATACTAGCCAATGGAGACCTCAAGAAGGAAGTGACATCAATAATAGGAAAGACATCCACAGCATTCACCAAACTCAACAAGGTATCAAAATCAAAGATATACAGCACCAGAACAAAACTGAGAATTTTCAACTAAAATAATCTTAGTATTAACATATAGCTGCAAAAGCTGGAGATCTACCAAAAAGTGAGACAGAAAACAAGACAACTTCAAAAATCAGTGTCTATGAAAAATTCCAGACACTGAATGGAAAGACTTCAACACCAACAAAGAGATCTGAAAAATCACCAACCAGCAGCTCATCTCCACCAGAATCAGAAGAAATCTCTAAACATATCTGGGGCATGTACATCACATGCCAACATGCAGACTCCTACACAAAGTTACCAAGTGGAAACCAATTGGTGTGAGAAAACGATGGCACCTAAGAGAATTTTTAAGGAGAACCCTTTGTAGGGAGGGCAGAACAGCTGTTCTCCACACCATATGAAAGCGGTAGCAAATGACTGGGAGGTATGGAGTAGACTAGTGTCTGCCCTGTGCGCCGACATTGGCATGGGAAGGATGTAACGGAATGTAAAAACAAGTGTCCTAAAGAGGCAGAGGGAAGACCCCTAAAGAAGCCTGGGAATATCTTTGAAAAAAATTGCAGATCATCGGAAGCCCAAAGCCATGTACAAAAGAGATATACTGTCAGAGAAAACAAGGCTGAAGGGCTTTATATTCACTGTTGCTGAGAGGAGGGATCTTCCTTCCCCAATACTCTTACAGACTAGGGCAGTGGTTCTCAAGCAGGGGTATGCAGAGGTCTTCCGGGGGTACATCAACTCATCTAGATACTTGCCTAGTTTTATAACAGGCTACATAAAAAGTCAATATAAACTAAAATTTCATACAGACAATAACTTGTTTATACTGCTCTATATACAATACACTGTTAGTTAAGTACAATATTTATATTTCAATTGATTTATTTTATAATTATATGGTAAAAATGAGAAAGTGAGCAATTGTTCAGTAATAGTGACCCGTGACACTTTTGTATTTTTATGTCTGATTTTGTAAGCAAGTAGTTTTTAAGTGAGGTAAAACTTGGGGGTACACAAGACAAATCAGACTTCTGAAAGGGGTACAGTAGTCTGGAAAGGTTGAGAACCACTGGACTAGGGGATTCAAAAACTGTAGCAAGAGAATTTAATTTTTTAAAAGTTATGTATTTACTTTCCACTTACACTGCCCCAATGGCAACCCCAATACAGTTTATCCTTCACCCCAGGATCTCCCCTGTCCCTTGGCCTTTACATGACACTATTCCATCAATTTAGTGCTACACTAGTAATATCCAACAGCTGGGACAGTGTGAAGTTGAGAGACATGGCCAGGCCACTTCTGAAGAGCTGAAGGGGCAGGGCTAAAGACTCCCAGTCAACAACCCAGATGACACTTGCCCCATCAGCACACACATGGAGCTGCATCAGCAGGTACTTCTGAGCCTCAAGGGGAGGAGATTAATCTGAAGCTTCTCCTTTCCACAAGACCTCCCGAGAACTAATGATCTGATCTGCAGAGAGCAAGAATCTCTGTAGAGCACTGGCTGTTCAGCCAGGTAGGATTCTACCATATCAAGGGGAAAGGAAACACTGGAATCTGCTTAAAAGTGTGCTATTGTGCACGAAATTTAAAACTTTCGGCTAGTAAAAGAGTACAAAGTTTTGTTATGACAGTTTTGTCAGATATTTTGCTCCCCTCATATTTGCAAGAACTTTGGCCCAGATTCTTAAAGGTATAAGGTGCCTAACTCCTACTGATTTGAAAACCTTTCAGAATCTAGGCCTTTGCTCTTGTCCTTTCCACAGATTTAAGAATCTGTGATCACTCTATCACAATCATGCCTCACCCCAAGACAAATGTATTAACAACCTTTATAGACCTATCAGTTTAACTCATTTACTGGCTGTAAATAGTGTTAAATTTAAATAGGGCTGGCTGTAAATAGTGTTAAACCTGAAAACAGCTGATGGTGCATTTTGTAAGGAGATATTTTCAAATGTACTCAATTAGGAGCACTTTCTTTCATTTATTTATTTAAAGCTCAAATTTAAAGCTCTTATTAGAGTGAGAAACTAGAACCACTTTGGTACTTATTCATTTATTTTATTATTATTATTCATACTGTGGAGTGCCCATAGGCCACAACCAAGTTAGACCCCTTTGTATTAGGTGCTGTACAAATATATAATAAATGGATGCTTTTAATGTGGGCAAGTTTAAATGCTGTCTCAAATTTAAATATGCCCCTGAGAAATTACCTAACAGATATTAGGTAGAATGAAGTGTTACCTGATAGAAAGGTGGTTTTCAACTGCATGGTAGGAAAATTTGACAGAGATGTTCCATAGAAAACCCTGTGTAAACTTAAAGCTGGAGAAAACAGTGTTCTTGAAAAAAGAAAAGGAGTACTTGTGGCACCTTAGAGACTAACCAATTTATTTGAGCATTAGTCTCTAAGGTGCCACAAGTACTCCTTTTCTTTTTGCAAATACAGACTAACACGGCTGTTACTCTGAAACCTGTCATTATGCAAGTGTTCTTGAAGTATTTCTTACCCCATTTCTTGGACATGGGAGGATGAAGACTGACTAACTCCCTTTTGGTAGTCAGGAGATTTATGGCACAAATATTGCACAACTTTCCCTTACTTTTGGACCTGTTATCTCTGATACTTGGAACTATTGGTTCTCGTAGAAATGCGGTACAGTAGACAGCTTACAACGATGGCTTTCAGTCAATATTTGTGTGTTTACATACAATGAAAATCAGCATTGTTTGCTACACAGGTAGTACTATCTACCAGATTGTAGTACAGATGTAGTTGTGTGCATCTGGTATATTTAACAGATTGGAGAGTCCTGTTTTCTAACAAAGGGCTAAATTGTGGTAGTTAAGCATGAACCTGTGTCACCCTAACAGAATTTCTAGAAAACACTGTGTCTCAGGTTGGAACAATGTCTCTGTATCTTTGCAGAGAACAGTTGCTTTTAGTCACTAGAGGAATACTTGATTGGCTACCACAGGTTTTAAAGCATGTTTCCTTTACCATGAAAGAAACCATGCCAAAATACTATTGGGAATGTTATGAGCTGGGTGAAATCTAGTTCAAACTGATGTATGAACAAGTCCTCCATTTAAGGTAGTTGTAAGAGACAGCCAAGGGACCACACTGAAAACAAAGCCTAATACAGTCTGCCCAGAAACTAGCATCATGTGGGCAGAGGGGTCACATTCAAACATGTGCATGGCAGTGTAAAAACACACAGAAACTGAGAACAAACATGAACTGGGAATGGGGGGAGAAGAGGGAGAAACCCAAGTAGGAGCCTGTAAGCACATGTGATCATGGAAAAAACTAAAGAGATCTTTTGGATCTTGTGTTGACTGAAGAGGCAGTAAGGTAAGAAACTGCTCTTTTTGTTCTTGATTCCTTCTGCATTCACAGTCACAAGACTTTTTACATTATTTGTAAAGAAACAAAATTGCATGAAAAAATACCCAACTTTACCAATTTCTACTCCCATCTGGAGCAACCTACTAGACACTGTATTTTTAGCAAGCAGCTCAGGCCAAAAAGGGGTAACACTGGAGTGAGCAGTGGGATCCAGTTTCCAAGTAGAGAGACTGTGAGCTAATGGTATTCCTGTTGAACCAAAATGCAACAAATAATGCAGGATCTTGCAGAAATAAAAAATGGCCAGCAGGATTTAAAACAAGATCTCAAATAGGAGCTGGAGACTTCGCAAAAGGAATTAAAGACAAGACCTAAAACAAGATCTAAAACAAGAGCAGGAGGTTTCCCAGAAAGGGCTCAGAGAGAACTTGCAGGTTGAGATGAGTTTGTTGTATGGAGCTGCAACTAAAAAACACTTGGACAGACTGGGAAACCCAGTGGCAACACACCCGGGCTAGAATGGTAAAGCAGACTGATGAGGTGAACAACAATCTGATTAAAGTTTTTCCATGAAGCAGTGGAAACCAAACAGGCTTTGGCCAATTTGGAACTTGCTGAGATGAGTTGCAGCGTGGACTTGAGTTGAAAATTCAGGTCCAGAAGGAAATCAAAGGGTCACAGATCATAGTGGAAGGTAGCTGTCTGGATGAGGAACTGAGCCAGCCAGAGGACTAGGGTAATACCAGATATTTACAACAATTTTCTGCCCCATTTGCAACCCACAGAGACTCAGAGGGGACAAGTCAGTTTGTCCCAGCTCAAATAATGAAAAAACTTCCTGGCAGAGGTGATGCATGGAAGGACATGCGGGGTCACGTGACCCCCCAGATTGGCTGGTTGGCTTATACAGAACATGCTCACTTGGACTGAGTATGCTCAGTAACACTGCTGAAGCTGGCTGCCCCCCCCCCCCCCCCCCCCAGCAGCAAGCATGGATCATCTCTGCTGGGACGCTCATTTGGCTCAGTTCAACATTACAGCTCAAATGAATGGCTGGGAGGAGGGACAGAAATGGGGGTTACTATCAGCCAACTTGGGTGGCCCAGCTCTGATTGTGCTACAGAACTTACCCACAGGAAAAGAGACTGAGTTAGCCAAACCTGGTACAAGCCCTTGACACGCAGTTTGGAGCTAGCCATCAATCTGATCTGGCCAAGGTAAAGCTAAGAGGCTAGAGCTAGAAGTAGAAGGAAAGAAGAAATCCCACCTCAGCTGGCAGAGAACCTGCAAAGACTTATGTTCCTAGCATCGCCAGATACCATGAAGGCTCTCAACGCTAAACTAGCAATGGACCAATTTATAAATACTCAGTTGGACTTGGATTTGCCAATCAAAATCAGCAAAAGGAATCCAATTTTCCACAGAGCTTGAATCTTTTCTTGTAACCATGTCCAGAAGAGAATGTAGCTGCTAGTGTAGAAGATGGAACCTGATCACCATGAGCCCTGTAAATACACCTCTGTGGTTCCATATGTATGATGAAAGAAGAGATTCTAATCTGGTTCAGGATCTTATTGAATAAGAAGATAAACTGATAAATTTGGTGTGTAAAACAAGGGAAAATGTCAATAATGCAAAAATTAAAGGAAACAGTTCAGTTAAATGTTGGTACTGTGACAAAATTGGCCACAGAAAGGATTGTTATCAATGTAAGACAGCCAAGAGAGACTCTTGTAAGTGTCTAGTGAAAGCCTCTTTCCCAGTTCAGCAAATGAAGGAACACCAACCTGAAGGAGCAAAGGTTAGGGGAGATACAAGGATCAACCCCACAGATTTTGTTTAGATCTTGGCAGTTAAACAACAGTAATGGGCGTATGGCTACTAACACCACAGAAACATTAACCCAGGAACCAATCCCTGTAACAAATCCCATTGCCTACTCTGTCCCCATATCTAAACACCATCAGAGGACCCAACAACATCAGCCACACCATCAGGGGCTCATTCACCTGCACATCTACTAATGTGATATATGCCATCATGTGCCAGCAATGCCCCTCTGCCCTGTACATTGGCCAAACTGGACAGTCTCTCGTAAAAGGATAAATGGACACAAATCAGACATCAGGAATGGTAACATACAAAAGCCACTAGAAGAACACTTCAATCTCCCTGGACAGTCAATAACAGATTTAAAAGTAGCCATTCTTCAACAAAAAAAACTTCAAAAATAGACTTCAAAGAGAAACTGCAGAGCTACAATTCATTTGCAAACTTGACACCATTAATTTGGGCTTGAATAGGGGCTGGGAGTGGCTGGCTCACTACAAAAGCAATATTCCCTCTCTTGGTATTGACACCTCCTCATCAATTATTGGGAGTGGACCACATCCACCCTGACTGAATTGGCCTTGTCAACACTGGTTCTCCACTTGTAAGGTAACTCCCCTCTCTTCATGTGCCAATATATGTATGCCTGTATCTGTAATTTTCACTCAATGCATCTGAAAAAGTGGGGTTTTTTGCCCACAAAAGTTTATGCCCAAATAAATCTGTTAATCTTTAAGGTGCCACCGGACTCCTCATTGTTTCTGTGGATACAGATTAACACAGCTACCCCTCTGGTACTTGGCTAATAACTGTGTAATCCATGTCAGGAATTTACAAATTCAGTCTGTGAAATTCTCTGTAAAGATATGGCCCAGGTGGGATAAATAATTTGTAGGTAATTGGTTTGCAGTGGAAAAATTGTCCTGCCCCTCGGGGCATTATAACAGCTACATGCTTTGGTAGCTTTCCAACAAAGGAAAGATGGAGAGTGGCTGAAATCTGTTTTGAGACCCAGGGTCTCAGGATAATCTTAGCTGCTAAAACTCTTGTGGACCTGAAATAAAACCTGATCCCAGCTCGTTTGCTGAACATTTCTGACAAGCAGCAAATAGAAAAAAAGGGAAAGTGATCAGCATGCTGAAAAAGGCTTTTGTGACTGTTCCCGCTCTTGGCCTATCCATGTTTCAGATCCCCTTTCATATTGGACACAGAGGCTAGTTCTTACAGTTTGACGGACAGAATTTCAGCTTGCCTGCCTGACCACTTCCCTCCTTCTCCCCCCCCACCCTGCCCCATCTGAGAATGTAGCTGTGGAAGTTGAGGCTAGAAAAGTTGTTACAGACATGGATTCCTCATTCAGATAAAAGGGTCTGCTTCAGCCAACAAGTTCAGCAGAAATGATAGGCATTCCTCAGGGGCTGACTGAAAGGTGATGTGAAACTATCCTGACAGAAAGACACTGTAGAAATGTAAATAGTTAAGCTTGTATCAGTAGTAATATACTAAATTATTTCTTTCTGTTTAGGTTATTGGGTGTCATTATTTTAGGCCTCATTGGGGTGACAGGCAAAGCTGAGGTGAGTGGGAGGTATTATTGTAGGTGAAACCTTATTATGGGCTGAATTAAAATTTCATTCAAACTGATGTATGAATAAGTCCTCCATTAAGATAGTGTAAAAGACAATTAAGGGGCCACAACTAAAATAAAGCCTAAGAGAGTCTGCCCAGAAACTAGCACTATGTGGGTGAAGGGTTCAACTGGGTATTGTGACCAGGTGTGTGTAAGGATGTGAAAATACACAGAAACTGAAACCAGACAACAAGGGAGAGAGGAGGAGGGGCAAGAAAGCTGATCAGGAATCTGTAAACACAATAGGCATGTCTAGACTGCAGCAGCAAGTCTCAGAACCCGGGGCAACTGACTTGGGCTTGCACTACTGGGCTAAAAATAGGAGTGCGACATTCTTGCTCAGGCTAGAGCCTGGGCTCTGAAACCCAGTGAGGGTGGAGGGTATCAGAGCCCAGGCTCCAGTCTGAGCAGGAACATCTTCGGAGCTATTTTTAGCCTTGCAGCATGAGCCTGAGTTAGTTGATCCAGGCTCTGAGACTCGCTGTCATCGTTGTTTGTGTGTCTGTTTTCAGGGTAGATGTACCCAATGTGATCCTGGAAAAAAACCAGAGAGAGCGCTTTTGGGTCTATTTTTGGCTAACGAGGCTTGGGGGCTGTAACCTGAGAAATGCTCCGTTTGTTCTTGGTTCCTTCTGCATTGAGAGAGACAGGATTTTATACATTCCTTGTAAATTAAAAAGATTGCATGAAAGAAAATACCAGACTCCATCAATTTCTACTTCCAACTGGAACATCCCAAGGGACCCAAACTTTGATTAGCCGCTCAGGCTGATTAGGGCCAACAGGAGGAACAAACTCCTAAGTCTCTTCTCCCATTAAAAGCTGTTTTTTCTCTTACCCAGCAGTTGAGAATGATCTTTTGGTAAGGATAGAAGGGTAGCTCTGCTTCAACCTCAATGACGGTCAATGTCTAAAAGGTACAATCTAGTCCTTAAAGACTGTGAATTAACAAATCTGTTGAGATTAAATGCTGGTGTGGTGTAAAACGGCTTATCTGGTTGGATTTTAAATGTCACCATAATATTTTTCTTGTAAATTAGAGGGCCTGTATAGAAATGTATCGTCAATTTAGAAGTGTGTAAAATCTCATGTTCACAAGCAAGGATGACATCCAGAATTAGTGAGGGAGGTCCTTTTTAGGTCATAATTATAGTTGCCAGCCTTTCCAGTTTGAAAATATGCAAATATTCTGTCTGGATTTATATTTTATTAGTTTAAGAAATATTTAAACCATTTTACACAGAAAAAGTATTGTAAAAAGCAAAGAAAAATTTAACAGCTACATACAAAAAATAAAGGAAAAACAAAGGGGATGCAGAGAAAAATAGATAAAACCTGAAAGAGTTTCTTCATGGAGCTGGATTTTTTAGGAAATGTGTATAAAAAAACCCACATTTTCTTATTTTCTTTTCAAAACTAAGAGGTGACAGCTTAGCTGTAAAGACAACAGGTAGAATTAATTAGGAGAAGTGAAAAATTAGAGACAAAGTGTGCACTCTCAATTTTTTTGCTTGTTTTCGAGAAAGCATAGATATTCCTGGTGTAATTTTTGTTTTTAAGATTGGATTACATTACATTTTAGTCTCAAACCTAGTAAAATATTGGAAAATACACAGAGTATTCAAAAAGTGAAAATTACAATTACTGTTATTTAGAGAGATTCACAGATGTGCTTTAATTTAAAAAAAATAGTAAAAAATAATAGTTTTTTTCTTATATCTTTTAGATTACGCCAGGAAGCAAGGCTTCAGCAGCCAATTTAAGTCCTGGTGATGTCATTCTAGCTATTGATGGCTATGGTACAGAGAACATGACTCATAACGATGCACAGGAGAGAATTAAAGCAGCATCACATCAACTTTGTCTCAAAATTGAGAGGTATTTCATTATATGTATGGATCACAACATCATATTTACTTTCGGAGGAGACATTAAGAAACTGAGGTCTTTTTTCCTCTGATCTGATGACTGTCTAAGTAGACATTACATATTCCATGGATCCTTTCAAAAAGAATAAGGAATGATCACATTGATAGTATTCCATTTCTTAATTAAACAGATTCCAGCATCTAAGGTTCTGTGTATGATATTTCTGAATTCATAAGGGTTTTTACCCTTGCTGTCCATTGACTTAAATGGGTTTTGGATCATGTCTATAAATCCTGCACTGTCAGTATTATTTTTGTAGCACCACTAACGTGTATGGAACTTTATAGACATACGGGAGACCAGAGGTCCAATTTGCACGGTGCTGACCATCTCTTTGTCAATGGGAACAGCATCTCACAGGATCAGGCCATTACAATTTAGGGCCCCAATTCTGCAAACAACTATGCACATACTTAACGTTACTAACATGAGTAGTACCATTCACATCAATGGGACTACAGTTGGTAGTAAAGTTAAACACATGCAAAACCAGTTGCAGGATCATGGCTTAAAGCCTCAATTCAGGAAAGCATCTCTACTGAGGGTGGCATTTAAGCATGTGTTTACCTTTAAAGTTTGAAGTCAACATGAACTTAAGTACATATTTATAAGTTAAGTGAATGCGTAAGTGTTTTCCTGAATCAAGGTCTAAATTAAGCAGATAGCATAACAACAAATGACTCATTGCTTTACGCAATGCTTTGGGATCACAAGAGTGCAAGGTGCTTCATAAAATTATGTTTTCTGGGCCTGAATCTGCAGCTGTAGTTCTCAAAAAATTTCTACTAAAATTCTGTGCACAGGGCAGCTGTCAACTCAGTCCCCAATTTACCAGTGTTTTAAATATATGTGCCACAGATGAAAAGTTAACTTAGTCATTAAATTGCCACAGAGATAACTTTTAAAATATGCTGACCATATTACTGCAGTTCTCCTTTTCACGTCAAGGAACATGTTTACTGGAGAGAGCACTGTCTAGTGGCTTACAGCACAGGTTTGGGAGTCAGAGAATCTACATTTTATTTAAGGCTCTCTCACTGACTTGATGTACGTCAGTGTTAGGGCCTGATTTTCAGACTAAGGTATGTGTAATTCAGCATGTAAAAATTCTAAATTTACACACATAATTACTACTATTATGCATGCCAAATGGGACGCAAAGGATCATTTGCAGTTACCCAGTCTGCATACACAACTGTAACAAATCATGCTTAAATTATGCTTTTTACATATGTCAACAGCACTTAACCTAATTTTGAAAAGGCCATAAGTCTCTGCATTTTCCCAATTGAAAAGACTCAAATAGTAATAACTTCACATGGTTGTTTTTCAGGCTTGCTTAATTCATGTTTGTGAAATGCTTTGAGAATCTCAGGTGAAAGGTACAGAGGGCCTGCTCCTGATATCACTGAACTCAGCAAAAACAACGAGGAGTCCTTGTGGCACCTTAGAGACTAACAAATGTAATTGGGCATGAGCTTTTGTGGGCAATAACCCACTTCATCGGATTCATGGAATGGAAAATACAGTAAGCAGGTATAAATATACAGCACATGAAAAGATGGGAGTTGCCTTACCAAGTGGGGGGTCACTGCTAAGATGAGAGTTGCCTTACTCACTTGGTAAGGCAACTCCCATCTTTTCATGTGCTATATATTTATACCTGCTTACTGTATTTTCCACTCCATGCATCCGATGAAGTGGGTTTTAGCCCACGAAAGCTTGTGCCCAAATAAATATGTTAGTCTCTACGGTGCCACAAAGACTCCTTGTTGTTTTTGCTGATACAGACTAACACAGCTACCCCTCTGAAACCTGAACTCAAGAAGAGACTATTATAGAGCCATACATAATCTTTAGTACAGTGTATCTTCATGTATAACTTACTATGTATGTTTTCTGACTAGCAAATACACAAAAACATCACATAAGATTCTGTCCATGTCATTATAAGAATTTTATATGTTAAAACATTCAAAAGGATTTTTGAACAAACTTCAGATTTTAAGTTTTCGGTGTATATATCTCACGTATATATGCCATGTTTATGGGAGGGATTTTTTCTCTTATTAACAGGGCAGAAAGTAGATTATGGTCTCCACAAGTTTCGGAAGATGGCAAAGCACATCCCTTTAAAATAAATTTGGAAGCTGATCCACAGGTATGAAGTTTTATAAGTCACCAACACACTTCAATATAGCTTTTCACATTCTAAATTGTCTCATTCATTGTCATTATAATTCTTTATAGCACATTTCCTACACTGTCTACTTAACTTGATATAAATCAAAAAATGTATTAAATACATGGACATAATTTTAAATGATTGACATTTTAAATTTCACATTTACATTTAAATAAAACCTAAAATTCTCTTGTGGAAAAACTGCAGAGTGCCTCAAACATTCTCTGAAAACTTTACACTTCACTATAGTTTTATTATGGAAAGAAAATATCTCCTTTGATATTAATGTTGTTTAAATTGCTGTATCTCTTTTTGATATTTCATCCATCATATTTTTAATTTCTTCAAATGGGACTAAAGGTAAAATATCAAAATTATTCAGTTATAATACCATAGTAGTCTTTGTGATGTGACAGTCAGTTGAACAGGGTGGTCCGGTAAGTTTGAGTCTCTTTATTTCAATTAACAATTGTGGCACCACGCAAAGCCACAGAGCCTCAGAAAATTGCAAATTCTGAATTTGTGGAAGACTAAACTATTCAGATGGATTAGTCATAAACTGGAGCATTCTATCTATAGCTAAGAAAGGTAAAATCCTTGTTCCTGCACTTGAACAAGGCAAATGAAATCTGTCTGAATTCTCACCTGCCTAGAACTTACATAGATGTCCTTGTACAGATCTGCATGTGGGAGGGATGGCCAGCTCCACACTGATCAGTCTACAACTAGCCACTTTAACTGCAGCTCTAGAGGTTGTAGGGCAGAGGTGGGCAAACTACGGCCCTTGGGACCCTCCTGCCCGGCCCCTGAGCTCCTGGCCCAGGAGACTAGCCTCCAGCCCCTCCCCTGCTGTTCCCCCTCCCCCGCAGCCTCAGCTCACTGCGCTGCCGGCGCAATGCTCTGGGTGGGGGGGCTGTGAGCTCCTGGGGCAGCGCAGCTGCAGAGCCCGGCCTGACCTGGTGCTCTGAGCTGCGCAGTGCGTGGCTGGCTCCAGCCAGGTGGCTCGGCTGTAGTGCTGCCAGCCATCAGTGCTCCAGGAAGAGTGGTAAGGGGGCAGGGAGCAGGGTGGATTGGATAGAGGGCGGGGAAGTTTGAGAGGGTGGTCAGGGGGCAGGGGTGTGGATAGGCGGCGGGGCGGGGAACAGGGGGGTTGAATGGGGGCAGTCAGGAATGAGAGGAAGGGTTGCATGGGATGGCAGGGGGCAGTCAGGGGCGGGGGGTCCGGGGTCGGTCAGGGGACAGGGAGTGGTGTATGGGGCAGGAGACCCAGGGGGGCCACCAGGGGACAGGGAACAGGGGCGTTGGATGGGGGGTCAGGCCACGCCTGGCTGTTTGGGGAGGCACAGCCTCCCCCAACCGGCCATCCATACAATTTTGGAAATCCCATGTGGCCCTCAGGCCAAAAAGTTTGTCCGCCGCTGCTGTAGGGGATAGATTTCAGCATTTGGTTCTCAGTGCTTTGTTCCATTTGCCATATATTCTCTAACCTTAATACATACATATTATAATTTCAATCTTAGCTGGAAAAAGATTATTATTGTGCTGGCAGGACAGCATCAAAACAAATATTTAAATATATTATTCCATGATGGATTACCATGACTCTCTGTTCTACAATACATTTGGAACAGACTCCATCCCAGTGAATTCCATGAAATAAGTGATTCAATCCTGCTCTGACAGGCTTTTAAACATGAATATAATCTCAATGTTCCAATTCTACAAATTTTTCCTAAATATTCTATAAACCTTTGTATTAACTAGTACAATGTATTTTAGCAAAAATAGTGTTGTAATTTTAGCAGTATGATACAGGACATCAAGAAACGATACAACTATTTCAAATGCATAGTTTTGTGGGATATCTAGGACATACACAGAAGAAAAGGCTTTTCTAATGTTAGGGTTCCTCCAAATGGAAAAAGCTGTAGAAAAAAAAAATCTGAGTGACAATAAGCCTATACCATTATAATTCTATGCCTAAAGGAGACAATTTTTTAAAAACATATAATGTAGTTGAACCGTTAAGTACTATTTGGCAACAAGTTATTGAAAAGCTATCTCCATTACTGTCATCAGAAAAACTGCTTCTGCTATAGCAGTGGTTTTCAACCTGTGGTCCGATGGATCACTATGGCTGCGCGGACTATGTCTAAGGGGTCCACGAAATGTTGTTATTACCATAGAACAGTGGTTTTCAACCTGTGGTCCGTGTACCCCTAGGGGTCCTCAGATTATATCTAGTATTTCCAAAGGGGTCTGCACCTCCATTCAAAATTATTAAGGGGTCCAAAAATGAAAAAAGTTTGAAAACCACAGTGCTATACTAAACAGTCAACATTCATTTGCATGTCTACTTCTTCCCTTAAAAGTGAAATAATAAAAGTTTATATATAGTCAGCAACAGATAGGTCCTCAGAGTAGTAGTTGAGCTTGTAAGCAAATATGATGAACCATTTAAGGGAGTATTTATATTTTAAATCAAGTACAATCATTCTAGAGCAGCGGTACGCAACTTGCGGCCAGCAGGTTGCCTACCACTGTTCTAGAGCATCCATCATACTGATCTACTCTGCACAAAAATGACATTATTAATTCTGTTTCTGAAATAGGTGAAACTTTAAATTAAAGGAGATTTATTTTACTGCATATTTAGACACAACACCTGAAGCCTGCCATATATATTCTGCTACTAAAAGCAATACAGTGGCAAAATTTCTTAATGTTCCTTAGCCTGAGCTGGTGAATTATAGTGCATCTATAATAAATGTTGGTTTAAGTCACATAGGTTAAAGGTTGTTGAAAACTGAGAGAAAGATGGATACAATGCCTGAATTAAATAAAGGCCAAGATTAGTGAAAAAATCCCAAAGCATTGTATTTTCCTTTAAACTCAAACGCCACTACATTAAAAAGCTTGTCCATCCATGAGTTGGTCTGCAAAAGCGGGAAACCGTCACGTTCTATAAAAAGCATTTCCTGTTAAGTCTCTCTTGAACTTATTCCAAAGGTCATAGTTGTGGTAAACACAGGACCTTTTTCAAAATCCAGCCACAGTTTTTGACTCTCTGCCAGACAGAAACCTCTGTTAATATAAAGCTAATGTTTACTACAGTAAGTAAAGTATCATAAACATTAAAAATATCAAGAATATTAGTGTTTTTAAAAACTGAACATTAAACAATAATATAGATGAAGATTCATGCATGCCCCCGAAAAATCTACATGACAATCAATGACTCTGAGAAATGTATTACTTCTGTTTGAGAGTTATAAAATTACAATAACACATTATAAGTGATTCCCTGCTCCAGCATGCTAGCAGAGAGTTACGTTTAATTTAAATTTCAGCAGGTGCACAACCATTCTCCAGAAGCTCACAGGAGGCCATATAAAAATTTAAAATAATTCACCTAGTTCCAATTATGGAACTTCAACTAAGAACCTTTAGCATAAGAAAGAAATAGGCTAAGCAGTCTCACGGAGTTTAGAAGATTCATAAGCACTGAATACTGCCCCATCACACACACACGCACCCACACAGTTCAGCCACAACAGAAAGAAACACAGGAGGCAATGGATGTGGTGTAATTAGGCCACAACTTTATTCACCTAAAATATCTGGGAATACCCGGCCATATATTTTACAGTGCAAGTCATCCGCCTTCCCTTAATCATTTTCACATAATCACTCACCGGACCGCACCACCCAGAGGTGAGTTTGGCTCCCTGCTATACGAGACATAGGAGTCCTGAACACACACCCCCACCCTTCCTCAGCTCCCTAAAGAATGCTTTTTTTACATCCTATTACAATCAATTTTATCTTATAACCATATCCCTTCCATAATGAGTAACTGCACTGGACATCTGCCACGAGTTCTACTTACTGAGTTATGACTTTATAACCTAACCCCACTGCCTCACCCTGCCCAAACCCAAACTTGCTGTGGAAAAGGTGAAAAAAACCTTCCCCACATCAGCCAATCTGGTGGCGAGGGAAAAGCCCCCAAGGAAAAAGGGCTAGTGTGATGCCCATAGTGGATCATGAAGGAACCCAGTCCTTTTTCAGATTCTATGGGTGGGAGGGTGGGTGTTGCCAGTCCAATCAAGGTGAAAGAGGGCTTTATTGAGACTGCACAAGGTATAAACACCAACCCCCTTTTGATCAGCTGGAAGGCCAATGCCTCCCCCCAACCTCATTCAGCTGTTTCCTGCTTCATCCCACTCTGTGCAGGTAGACATTCCCCCTTCTTCCACCTCTGCTACTAGTTGCAAAGGGAGCCCTTAAAGGGGAACTACCTCGTTTCTTTTAGCCAGCTGGACAAGGACTTACTGCCCACAGTTCTTCCTCCTCCTACCCCAGGAAAAACTGTGGGCAAGAGCCAGCAGTGAAGCCTATGGCAGAAATACTACTTAACAATAGGAAATGCTGCTTGAGAGCCATTCCTGATGGCCAGCTTGGTTGATTCTGATAGCAAATAGCCAGCTTTTTCATTTCTATTGAAATATGATATAATATGATGGATAAATATTGTGAAATAATAGACCATTTTATTAGTATTAGTAACATAGCCGAACATGGGGTTATGTAAGAAAGCAATTTATAACATAAGGATTTCAACTAGTTTAAACCGTCAAAGAAAATAAGTCTGCCTAAAACGGCTAATGCATGTTGCTTTAATAATAAACACCTCTTTTGGTTTGTTCTTTTATGTTCTATTAGCAGTGTGAAACAGTGCTGTAGATCATATATTTTTCTTTCTCCTTTTGCCTTTTTTAACCTCAGCTAAAGTGACCGTTTTTCTATTAGTAGTTTTTTTTTAATTATATTTTACTTCTGCCTTACCTTATGGATTTCCTGTCATTTTAAATGTGGTGCTCAGTGTGATCTGATTTTTGAATAGCAAAGATGTTATACTTTCCCTACAGGGTTAATTTTATTATTATATAGCTAAGGGTAGAAATCTAAACAAAACCAGAAAAAGAATCCAATAATCACTATAATATAGATGATCAGAATGTATTAGTAATTGCAATCAAGTTTTAAAGCATGATAATTATGCCAAAATATGAGTCCCTGCCCTTCACACACCTTCATTTAACACCAATTTATATCTCCCAACATTGTGCTATGAGTTAAACTAAAGGTCTTTCAGTGTGAGGACACCTCCAAAACATAAACAATAATGTACTTTTTATTAAAGTATACAACATGAATAATAATATATCATTATTAATTAATATGTGGCCCCAGTCCTGAACTCATTCCATGTACACTGTTGATACATGTAAACTGCTTGAGCCACCTTCCCTCTGTTTCTGACATGAACATAGTCATGAAAATGACTTAGCCCTGTACTGATTAGAAGGTCATCTGTTAGCTATAACAACATAATTAAATATTGTAATTCCTTCTTATTCCTGTTTTGACTTTGAATGCTCTTGGATCTTACTAAATTTCTGGTGTAAAGGAACAACTTTCCTAGTTTTAAGTATAATAAACACAAGAGCTGGACTGTTTTGACTGCTGTATGTTTTGTCGTTGACATTTTGTGCACATTATGATTTTCCTAGAAAAGGGAATTTAAGTCTAACTAATTGCAACAATGCAAATATACTTTTGACCATTGTAACATTGTGAAGATGCTATTATGATGTCACATGTCTTCATTTGTCAACAACAATTAAAAATGAGATGAAATGACCATTTTTAGGGTTTTTTAATATTTGCTTATTGTGACCTAAATGTATATGATGGAATTGAATCAATTTCCAATATGGTGAATCAAATACATTACATAAATTAGAAATGATCCTCAACGACAGTAAAAGATAATATCTAATTACTAATATACTGTTACATTGCATCCCCTTCACAATGTACAGCAACACAAAACTGCAAACGAACTTCTCTGTGGTGATTTACCTATGTGCTGCTCTTGTAGTTTTCTTCAGTTCATTATTTCTTAACTTTCTCTTTTAATAGGACTGCTTTTTCCTGTTTGCATCTTCTGGTAGGCACCCTATGTAGCTATGATTTTTCTTTTTTAAGGGCTAATAGAAGCTCTCACATTGACCTCTTCCCTAGGAATGAAATCAAGTCTATTTCAGTTAAAAATAATTTCAGGAGCTGTGCCTTCACCAATGCTCCCCTGCCAAATTTTTTGGCTTTACAATCTCATTTCCCTATTTTAAAATGTGTTTCTCTCCCCTATTGCTGTGTAACAAACCCACACAAAAAACAGAGGACAGGGACTAGCTAACAATTAAGGTAAACAATTAAACTGACTATAGACAAAATTCATAAAGCAAACAGTGAAAAAAGAAAAAAATACTTTTAAAGTGTATATGATTACATGCAACCCCTATACCAATTACAAAATTATTGAAATTTTTATGTATATTTGCAAACATACCACTCATTCTATTTGTCTTCACAAGGCAGACAAATAACATTTGAATGTACATGGCTTACACGCGCATGAAAGTTTAATGGATAAACAGAATGTCTGTATAACCTATGTGTTTACTTAATCAAGCCTTTAAGTTCCAGTGGAGAAAGAAAGATGAGATTAATAAATTCCAGTGTTGTCAGTTTTGCTTGTTATTAGCTTCAGTGTGCACTGTAGCTTTGTGTATTTTGTCTGCCTATTACGTACAGGAATTCAAGCCTATTGGTACAGCTCATAACAGAAGGGCCCAGCCTTTTGTTGCAGCAGCAAACATTGATGACAAAAGACAGGTAGTGAGTTCCTCCTATAATTCTCCAATTGGGCTGTATTCATCTGGCAATATTCAAGACGCTCTTCAGGGACAACTGAGGGGTCTAATTCCTAGTTCACCTCAAAAGTAAGTATTGGTGTTTACTTACATTACATGGTCTCTTGTGGAAATACCACTCTCTGTTTTGTTGTCCATTCAAAAGTCCAGCTCTTGTTGTTTTATTTTTCTTTTTTGACACTCTAAACTTCTGTCATATTTTTCAAAACTGGTAATAAATGAAGCAATTTCCTTTTAACATCCAGGAGTGAACATTCAGCTATAAAAGTAGCGATAATGCAGATAGTTAAAAATTCCCCTTCACTGGGTTTGGCTGCGATACGACACACCATCCTTCCCTCTTACACTACCTTGTACTCTTCTGTGTTTCTGACTATAACAGCAAGTGTGTTTTAATACCACTAGTATGCAACATAAAAGTAGTTGGTTCTTAACAATTTGTAACTTTTGTGTACGCTAATTTTACCCAATAATAAATATTCATCAACTGAGGGAAGTTATTTTAATCCTTTTTTTTTTTTACAGGATACGAACTACTTTGAACACAAGCATAATATTCGTCCCAAACCTTTCATAGTCTCAGGCCGAAGCAGGTTATAAACTCTAACTGTATGATGTGTTGGATGCATGGGTTTTTTAATGCATACTCACAATTCATATGAAAATGTGATATTAATGCACTCAAAATTATTTTATGCGATTAAAGCTTATTTTAAAGCTTTTAAAAAATAAAATGCATGCTTTGCAGAGCTCAGGCTTCCATTTCCTAAAGGAACAGGGTCCAGATTCTAAGGTCAGTGACACTGGTGAGAGTCTGGAATAACTCCAGTGAAGGTTCTTCAACTCAGTGCACCTAGTCCACATTTACATCAGTGCAATTGAGATCAAAATCTGATCTTGACAAGTTTATGGAGCTGTGAAATTCTCTAGTCCCACTATACATATGTATCACTTGTAAACTTGCTAATTAAGAATTTTATCCAACCTGTCATATCAGGATCCTCTGAACCATGTAGATTGTAAAGGCCACACTTAATCACTCTACAGCAGGCTGACCTATTCACAATGCAATCTGCAGAGGAACTAAATAAAAGAAAAATCTGAGCACCACAGAGTTGTAAAACTATCAGAAAGGGAAGAGCTTTTGCACATGAGCTCCATTTTTTAAATCTAACCTCTCTCTCTCTCTCATAATTGTGTGTTATAATGCCTGAAACAATATTACTTGATCACAACAGAAGGAAAAGTATCCTTCTAGAATCAAAGGCAGCCTCTGTGGCTACATAGGCTAGGAGGCCTCACAGGCTTGAGCAAATTTCTATGGACACTGCCTTCCAGTACAGGGGTTTTGTTACTACCAGTGGCTTCATAGAATCATAGAATATCAGGGTTGGAAGGGACCTCAGGAGGTCATCTAGTCCAACCCCCTGCTCAAAGCAGGACCAATTCCCAGTTAAATCATCCCAGCCAGGGCTTTGTCAAGCCTGACCTTAAAAACCTCTAAGGAAGGAGATTCTACCACCTCCCTAGGTAACGCATTCCAGTGTTTCACCACCCTCCTAGTGAAGAAGTTTTTCCTAATATCCAACCTAAACCTCCCCCACTGCAACTTGAGACCATTACTCCTTGTCCTGTCCTCTTCTACCACTGAGAATAGTCTAGAACCATCCTCTCTGGAATCACCTCTCAGGTAGTTGAAAGCAGCTATCAAATCCCCTCTCATTCTTCTCTTCTGCAGACTAAACAATCCCAGTTTCCTCAGGCTCTCCCCATAAGTCATGTGTTCCAGACCCCTAATAATTTTTGTTGCCCTTCGCTGGACTCTCTCCAATTTATCCACATCCTTCTTGTAGTGTGGGGCCCAAAACTGGACACAGTACTCCAGATGAGGCCTCACCAATGTCGAATAGAGGGGAATGATCACGTCCCTCGATCTGCTCGCTATGCCCCTACTTATACATCCCAAAATGCCATTGGCCTTCTTCGCAACAAGGGCACACTGCTGACTCATATCCAGCTTCTTGTCCACTGTCACCCCTAGGTCCTTTTCTGCAGAACTGCTGCCTAGCCATTCGGTCCCTAGTCTGTAGCTGTGCATTGGGTTCTTCAGTCCTAAGTGCAGGACCCTGCACTTATCCTTATTGAACCTCATCAGATTTCTTTTGGCCCAATCCTCCAATTTGTCTAGGTCCCTCTGTATCCTATCCCTGCCCTCCAGCGTATCAACCACTCCTCCCAGTTTAGTATCATCCGCAAATTTGCTGAGAGTGCAATCCACACCATCCTCCAGATCATTTATGAAGATATTGAACAAAACCGGCCCCAGGACCAACCCCTGGGGCACTCCACTTACACTCAGTTCTGTACTTTATTTTCAAAGTAAAAAAATATTTGTGTCATAATTCCAGCAACTCAAGTCTGATACAGCAGTCTGAGAAGTCAAAGCAGTTGGCATGAACCTCATTGACATCCTATTCATGATGGCCAGACACAGGCAGATTATCAAATTTTGTGAACTGTCCAGTTAGTGAACCGGTACAATAAAAAAGATTAAGGGTGTTGTTCATTTGTTTTGACAAATGAAGTTTAGTTTTAATTATGTATATTCTTAGTTATTATTTCTACAGCTGTTACACATCTCACAGACACACACAAATGACAAGATCCATACCATGAAAAGTTTAGTGTTTTAGGGATAGGTCATCAGATTATGATCTAGTGCATTGCAAGGCACAGCACATTGTTGCACTGCCCTCTGGGGTGCCCTAGACGGGAGATTTTGGCACAGGGAGTCTCTCTCTCTCCCTCAGTCTCCCTACAACTCTTGAGAAGAAGTAAACTGCACTAGGTCTAGATCTGTTGTAGTGTATGCTTCCCAATGTGCCAGCTTAACTGCAGTCTACAGTCCACCCATTCCCTGTCCACTCCACCCCTTCCTACTCACCTGCAGGAAGTGGGGATGCAGTAGCTCTACTCTATGTGGCCTGCTCCTCCCATGCACAAGAACTGCCAGTATAGAGCACAGGCACAGAGGAGTCAGAGTGTACCTTATGCCCCCTTACTTCCTTGTGTTGGCACAAAGGACAGGTCACAATCTACGTGTGACCCCACTATTGCACACCATTATTAAATCTTTGCAGAGAAGTGGCGTGAAACTGTTTTTTGTGACAATGTTTGGACTTGTAGACCATCACAGTGAGAATTTACAAGGTTCAACTATATTAATATCACCTTTTTCTCATTTAGTTGAATGTTGGGACTGTCTATAAGAGGTCATATATTTTTGTATTTATTCTTATAGTAAGCACTCTCATTCTATATAATCTTGAATATTTAGGATTGTTTCATAATGTATGTTTTGAAAATTCATTTTTTAAATCAAGCAATGCTTTGTAAAAGATACTTGTCATTTTCAGTGAACATATTTAAACAAATGACCATTTTTCAGGATTGCAGATGGGAAATTAGATGCAAAAATTAATCTGATAAGAAAGTGATCAGGCTTTGTGGTCTTCATTAGTTAATATTTGTAAAGTGCTTTAACGATGGAAAGTTCTGTATACTTCAAATTGCAAGTATTATTTATTAGCCTCAGATGAATGGTGCTCTGCAATTGCAAAGCAGTCGCAACAGCAGTGGTTGCCAGTTAGTTTTTTACCCTCTGGACTGAACATATACATTAAGCAAATTCTGCTTATTTGGTACCTAAAGTCACGTGTGCCAAAAGAGAAATTTTAATTTATTATGTTGGAAATTCCTAAAGCAACTGTTGCGGATTACAACCCAAAACAGGTTACATTCATATTATCCTTTATTAAATACAGTAATAACACCATCTCAGTTGTAAATCTCTCTTCAGGATATAAGGCCAACTCCTACAGTCCTCTCTCAATAGGATTTCTGCCAAAATAAGGACCAAGTGTGAACTGTAGGATTTGGCCAATAAATGAAATTTTAGGCACAATTATAGACTTCATGCTGACAAAACTAATTAACAGAGGTATGAAATCTTTACACTAACTTAGCATTGCCTCTCCTTGTTGCTGGTAGCAATAGCTATGCTTCTTTTGGCCTTCTCTCAATGTATTCCATTTTTTTAAACTCATCATTAACAAGTCTTGCACTGCCACAGGATCCAAATCTTCTAACGTGTGACCCTGATTTTTCTAAGCACTGACTTGTGTATCTGTGACTGGTCCCTTCTATGGGCTTTTGGCTGGGGCATGCTGGGACAGCATACTTACTTGGGAACTTGCCTGTCTTTTTTGGAATTAATTTTCCTTTGATGGTAAGGAATGTTTCTCTCTTTAAACTTTCAGAATGTGGTCCTGTACAAATTCCACTTAAGAACTAAAGGGAGCATTAATTTTGGGTTATTGTGGTCCCTCTTCCTCTCCATTGCAGAGTTCTGAAATGTGGCTGTCAGGCAGGCACTGCATTGTATCTCCAAACTGAGAGCAATATAAAATTCTCCCTGATTTATTCAGGAGTCAGCCAGAAAAGAACCTATCAGTACACAAACATGTAGGTCGAAGGAAGCAGATTGAATCACAATCCTTCCCAAGAGTTTGATTACCACATATATGTGACTGTGCCCGTGATAAGGAAGTGGTCTCAGATGACTGTGGAAGGCCTGGGTTATGCATTGTTCCTGGAAAAACTGCCCCCTCGAAAAAGAAACCCTCTGAGTCAAATTAGGGCTGAACAGGGCCCTAAGTGCTATGGGAAGAATGGCAAAACCAGTGACACTGAAAAGAAACATTTTGATGTAATATTCACTACGTTACTCTGCTAATGATTTTCCAGAGGATTTGCCCATATTAATGTCCAGCGGCTTTACAGCTTTTCTAAAACTGGAGTTGTAGCCAACATCCTATTTTCATTCTAAATCAAAAATAAGGTCAAATTCAAAAGTAACAGTGACCAAGTTTCATTTCATATCATTTGAGAATCTATTCTGTTTTTGTGAAGGGCCATTTTACATTCTGCTTGGAATTGTTATAATTTAGAATGGCAAAAGTATGTCCAGTTATTTTTTAACATTTTTAACTTTTTTTGAAATTTTCAACAAAATATATGGAAAAAATATGTAATAAATTTATTGTTGAAATAACTTTAAAGGTGTAATAAATACTTCAGTGTAGTATTAAGGAAAATCTTAAAAGGTCACGTGTTATTTTAAGTTTTCTTTATAGAAAACCCTTTCAAGTGAGAAAATGTAATGTAGCATTTAGGTCACAGACTGGAATGAAGAGTTTGGGTTCTAATTCCTGGCTCTATCATTGACTGTGTGATCTTGGGCAAGTCACTTAACCTCTCAATGCCTCCACTTCCCATTGTGAGGCTGGAATAATGCTTACCTAGTTCAGAGGGGTCTGATGAGGCTTCATTAATCCTCTGAAAAAGGCACAATGTTAAAAGTACAAAGTAATATTATTTTCCAAGTACTCTGAACTTTCAGAAGGTTATGTTTACTGTCAGTGACAGGGAAAAATATATTTATAAACCAGGCTTTCACAGATTCAGAGTTTTTAATTGCTTGGTCTTGGGTCTTGGGTTTTGTTTGTAGTTGTTGTTGGGGGGGGGGAGGGGAGGGAATTAAGGAAGTAAAGTTGACTAGATTAAACATACTTTTGCTTTTCTATATTTGATAGATTTCATCTCTTTCTTTACAGTCATGTTAACATCTCTACACTTGTTTATTTTGTCTTTATTTTGGGTATGTGTTGCACACCTTTCTGTAAACTGGCTATTAACACAGTGGAGGCAGTACTCCTTCCGGTATTGATGGTGGCAGTGGACGTAGTACCCCCTCTTCTGTTAGTACTCTCAGTACTATTTGCCCTACTGATTTGAAAGCTGCATCTAAGATGGCCCCTAACATTCCCTTGGAAATGGAACTTCCTGGTGTCAAGATTGTACATGCTCAGTTTAATACACCTCTGCAGATGTACTCAGATGACAATATAATGGAAACACTGCAGGGCCAAGTTTCTACAGCTCTTGGGGAAAATCCCTCAATGAGGTAATCAGAGCCAGCATGTGCACTGAATATATTTGCTAAAGCATTAACATTATCAATTTCCATACTGTTTCTACATTAAATTTTAAAAGGTATCTAAACAGCAACTAAAGATTTTGAAGCTTATATTAAAATACTATTAATTAGGGCTGTCAAGCAATTAAAAAATTAATTGTGATTAATCATGAGATTAAAAAATTAATCATGATTAATCGCCGTTTTAATCACACTGTTCAGCAATATTAGAATACCATTATTTAAATATTTTTGGGATTTTCTATATTTTCAAATATAGGGTCAGGTCTGGGAGCTACAGGGCTTCAACCCCTCTTGGAGCATGGGGCTTGGGGCTTCACCCACTCTTGGGACTCAGGGCTTCAGTCGCTCTCAGGGTTTGGGGTGCAGGGCTCCAGCCCCCCCCTCCCCTCCACCCAGGAAGCTGCAGGCTGGGGCTGCTCCAGCCCCTGCTCCACCTCCAGAGCTGTAGGCTAGGGCTTCAACCCCACAATGCCTCCTCCTGAGCTGCGGGCTGGGGCTTCAGCCCCTTCTCCCGCGGGTCGATGCCTCCCACCCCGCTCACAGGTATGCAATTAACACGTTAAAAAAAAATGAACACATCAATTTTGTTTTCAGTTAATTGCAGGCATTAATTGCAATTAATAGACAGCTGTACTATTTATGTATTAAAAATCTTTTTCTAATGCAGATTGTTACAGATGTCTGTCAGAACATACAAAAGACAAGTGTTACAGGTCAGACTCATTTTAAAAAGAATCTCTCTATTTGCAGCTGATAACTGTAGCTACTCTTTAAAACGGACTCTTGATCCACTCCTGACCAGCACCTCAATCCTGAAAAGACTTACACACAACAGCTAATTTTAAGCACTAACAAAGTCACACTGAGTTCAATTGGACTATTTAAGTCCTTAAAGCTCAGCACTTGCATAATTCTTTGCAGGACTGGGTCCTATGATACCTAGCCCTATCATCTGAAGAAAGAAAAATTAAAGCAGTCAGTACAAGACATTTTACACTCTGTTGCAGTCCTTCATGCCCAGAAAGTCTTGCAGATATTCTTCAATTTTTTTCACTCTTAACCCCAATCCAAGAAAACTCATTCCAGACCACTAACCTTTGGCCAAGAAGGACCAGAATAGACTCCTTCCTGGGTTCATTAGCAAATATCTGTACACGTCATAAGCACTCCTCCTCCTATTTGAGTGCAGCACTACTACAATGTTCTTTCATGTCTGGGGAATGGTTAGTTAAGAATTTTATACAGAGTAGTAGTATAGTAAAAACTCTTACAGACAACCAGGGAATGACTCCAGAGTGGTAAAAAGCAGACTTCAAAATTAACTTCCAGTCAAGCTTGTAATATTTCATATGGAAAACAATTAATTGTGTCTCTTTTCCAAGGTACAGCAGCTTTCTCATTAATAATTTGTCATTTACATTGCTTTCTCCTTCATTTTACACTCTAACAACTTACCTTCTTTTTACTGTGTTTTACTAACAGTATTTTAAGTTAAATCGTTTACAATATATGTAGTATCCACATTTAAACTATTACAAATATTTTCAATCCGAAGGCTCAATCACGGACTTGAATGGGAGTTCAGGTCATTCCGCACATTGCAGGATTGGGCCTTTACTAACTACAAAAATCATACTTATCCAAAAGCATATACACCAAGTTCATGATGATCTGATGGAAACAAAATTCCATTCTATAAGAGCTTTGTGGAGTAACAGTGTTGCCCTACTGCAGTGATGAGCAACCTGCAGCCCGCCAGAGTAATCCACTGGCAGGCCGCAAGACAGTGTTTATATTGACCTTCCGCAGGCATGGCCGTGGTTCGCCATTCCTGACCAATGGGAGTTGCAGGAAGCAGCGCGGGCTGCAGGTTGCCCACCACTGCCCTACTGCCTGGTTATCCATCATCAATAACATTTTTTTAAAAAGCAAACTTGCTTTCTCCCCCTGTGAAATCCTGGATTAAGTCTAAGGATTCAGGTTTAATAGTTGGCAAAGGCATCCCCAGTTTGGGAACTGACCCTGCACAGAGCCCTGAAATGTCTCAACTGTTGGGGGTTACTTTTCCCTATGCGTGAACTTGGAAAAGGTATCTTAAAGTCTAGTGTCTGGTAAGTAATTTTTGTGTGTGGCAAGTAATTCTACAACCATTACTTATGATTTTTCTTGGGAACATGTTAAAAATAGGTAAATCTGGGTAAAAAGTTAAAAATCAACCATTAGTAGGAATAAAAAAAATGCTGATTTTTTTTAAACTTAAATGAAAAGTTTTTCCTGTTACTTGCTGCAGTCTTTGTTCTCCAAAGTAAATTTAATAACAATGCATATGTCTTATCTACAGTATTTTCACCAAGAGTAAAAAGTACTATGCTGAGGAGGAAAGATATTTAGTTTACTATTTTAAAAATAGCTCAGAGAAATCTGGTTGGGGAATCACAGAAATATAGAGCTGGAAAGGACCTCAAGAGGGCATCTACTCCACCCCCCCATCCTGAGGAAGGCCAAGTACACCTAGATCATCCCTGACAGATGTTTATTTAACCTGTTCTTAAAAACTATGACACAGATTCTACAACCTCTGTTGGTAACCTATTTCAATACTTAACTATCTTTTAGTCAAAGTTTGTCCTAATATCTAACCTAAATCTTCCTTGCTATAGATTAAGCCCATCAGTGGACATGAAGGTCAATTTATCACAGTCCTCTTTATACCAGCCCTTAACATACTGGAAGACTGTTAACAGGTCCCCCACTCAGTCTTCTTTTCTCAAGACTAAACATGCCCAGTTATTTTTAACTTTCCTCAAGTCAGGTTTTCTAAACTTTTTATAATTTTTGTTACTCTCCTCTGGATTCTATCCAATTTGTCCACATCTTTCTTCAAGTGTGGCACCCAAAACTAGACACAATACTCCAGTTGAGGCCTCACCAGTGCCAAGCAGAGTAGAATAATTACCTCCTGTGTCTTACATATGACACTCATCTTAATACACTTCAGAATGATACTTGACGTTTTTGCAACTGCATGCCATTATTGATTCATATTCAATCTGTGAGCCCCAGATCCTTTCCTGCAGTACTGCTGCCTAGCCAGTTATTCCCCATTTTGTGTTTGTACATATGATTTTGCCTTTGCCTTTATTGAATTCCAGCTTGTTGATTTCAGATCAACTCTCCAACTTGTCAAGGGCATTTTGAATTCTAATCCCGTCCTTCAAAGTGTTTGCAGCCCCGCTCAGCTTGGTGTCATCCATAAATTTCATAAGAATACTCTCATTATCAAACATTAATTAGTACCAGACCTGGGACAGACCTCTCCAGGCCCCCACTGAGTATGACCTCCCAGCTTGACCACAAATTAGGATTATAGATATTCATGGCATCCAACATACAAACATAGAACAAAAGATTTTTGACCAGTCACTGAGTCTACTTCTAATCCATTTCATATTCTAAACCTTACTCTCAAACTCCAGACAGATAGACAGACACAAAACCCAATCCAACCCCCTTGCAAGCAATGGGAGTTTTACCATAAGATTGAGAGTAGGAGCAAGCTCATAATGAGAGACTTAAAATTAACATTTATCTCTGTATAAATACAGTAATATGCTTCATTAAAGTATATGATACTGCTTCTACTTAGTTCCCCAATACTCAAAAAGTTGAAACCCCTTTGTCTTCAGCCTAATTCTTCACAATGCATCCACAGTGTCTGTTCTTCACCATACCTGCATATCTTGTTAGTAATAATTCTTAATATAAGACAGCTAATATGAAATATTAGGGATAAAATCCTGTCCCTACTAAAGTCAGTGGGAATTTTGCCATTGACTTTAATGGAGTCTGATTTTCTCCCTGTGTGTTTATTTTGTTAAGGCAGCCACTACAAAAAGTAAGCAACAGACCAATTTTATTTAATTTAAAAAAACAACAACAGATTTTCCATTTAATAAAGCTTGGCTTTTAAACATTTGCCACTGGAACATTTGTTTCATTGTCTTTTCCTATGAATGTAAGTTAAGTAAATCACAATGACTATTATCTTAACAATTAATATATTAACTAGTGATTGGCTGATGATGCCCTGCAGAAAGATTGGGTTGTTCAGATTTCTGCAAACCTTTCTTAATAGTGTGAGTGATATCATGTTTTAATACTACACTTGAAGCTATTTGACCTGAAAATGGTATTCTGAAAATTAGGTCAAAGAGCAACTGGTGACTTGGCTGCAGCTGTTTTGAGGTAAAGACAAGTAAGGGCCCATTTCTAATGCAGCTATAGCCAGAAAAGTTACTGTAAAAATAACTTCCCGGGGTGTCATATTTATTCTCTAGCTAGACTTCTACATCTAATTTTTTAAATTTATAAATCAAGAGATGACTTTTCTAACTGCCAGTCCCATAAACTCAACCTAGGATCTGAAAATCAAGCTAAGTTCTGACTTTTCAGCATCAGCAGTAATAAAGATTTTGCATTCTAAATGTAGCTGAGGCATGAGCCAGAACAGAATAGTAAATAATAAATATTATGAATAATAATAATAATTAGCACTTATATGAAATCCAGGTTACTCTCCCCTGATTGTATTTGCTCTACTGGGCTAATAGTACTAAAACTGGATTTATCAGTAAAGTGCAGAAATCGGACTCAAAGACACAGTCTTTGGATATGTTGATTAATCAGAAGGTGCCCTTTTAAAAGTCACTTTTCTGAGCTTGAATTAAACTTTGATATTTATTTGTAAAATGAGAACTTTGCTTATGAGAATACTGTGCAGCAATAACAGGAATATGTATTTAAATTAAGAAAGATATCATATCAGAACTTCACCACTGTACAAAGCATGCCAATCTAGTCAGGGGGGAAAGGTCTATTCAATGATTCTGTAAACTGATTTTTATCATAACTTTGTTTATTGAATCATACTCATGTCCAGTAGCTCTACTGCTTTAAAGTTATATTGGTTAACTCTCTTTACCTGCTCATCCCTTGTTCATGTTGCAGTGAACCAGTACCAACCTCTGTACCTCAATCTGATGTGTACAGGATGCTGCATGACAATCCGGAAGGGCCCAGTCAACCACGTCAATCTGGCTCATTTAAGGTGCTCCAGGATTTAGTCTCCGAGGATTCTGGTTAGCAGCAATTTACTGTATATATCTGTTCACAGCACTCTTTATTTTTTACATGTGTTGAAAGGGGAAAACCTGAAAAGAAGATATACAAGGATTAGAGCTATAAAATTCAATTTCACATTTTGCTACTTTACCCCTTTTATTAAATATTTAACATGTGCTATGACAATTAACTTTTCTTAAGACTTCCATTTATCAACCACATTTTTCAGAATCTCTTGTCAGGTTTTTTAAGACTGATAATGTGCAAAAATGTTTTGACTGAATGATAAAAATGTTGCATGAGAAAAGTTTTGGGGTGAGATAAAAATACCACTGAAACAGGAAAAGAAAATTGTCCATCTCTTTCTAAACCAGGAAAAGAAGTGGGAAGAATTTTAAACTCTTTCCTCAATTAAGTTTCTTCTCTCACACACACTTCTAAATAAAAAACAAAATGATGCTAGAAAATTGGTTGAAGAGAATACCGTTTGCACTTGCATTCTCCCATAATTATACTCTATCAAAAATACTATGATGAATTTTTAACAATAAAGCAGATAGGAACAGAGCATTATGAAATTCTGACAGTTTTATTATACCTGTACTAAATATAAAAAGCAGAATTTAAACAAAATTAATCTAAAATTAACAGTTTACAAGAAAAGACGTATAATGTCAGAATAGATTTTTGTTTAAATTTTGATATGACTTTTTATTCATATTGTGTTATCAATCGTTCAGAATGAATCTGAAGGTTAACTCTATAAACAACAAGTAAGGCTGCGAGTCTTTCATGGGCCCCGGGCCGCCCCCCAGCCCAAAGCAGTGGCAGCAGGGCCCCGGACCACCCAGAGTGGAGGTGGAGATCACGGATTCCGTGACTTTCCGGGACCTCCATGACTTCCCCAGCTGCAGCGGCTGGTGCGGCTGACCCCAGGGCCACCCGAGCAGCTGGTCTGGGCCCAGGGTCCCCAGGCAACTGGTCCTGGGCGCTGTCCTGGAGCAGTGGCCCAGGAACAGCAGCGGTGCCCCAGGCCGCCCCGGCCTAGAACCGCGGCAGCAGGGCCACGGGCTACCCTGTGTCCAGAGTCGCAGCAGCAGGGCCACGGACGCCCCCTGCCCGGAGCAGTGGCAGCGGGGCACCAGGTCACTCCCTGCCCAGAGCGGCGGCAGCGGGGCCTTGGGCTGCCCCTCCCCCCAGGTAAGATTTAGTTAGGGGTATTTTTAGTAAAAGTCACTATTGCCCGTGACCTGTCCATGACTTTTACTAAAAATACCCGTGACTAAATCGTAGCCTTAATGCAAGTAATCTTTTCATTAGCTGACTTTAATGCAGAACAACAATCAGGGCCAATCCTACTCCCACTGAAGTTAATAGCAATATTCCCACTAACTTTAATGATGCAAGATTTGGCCCCTCAAAATTAAAAAAAGGTTATTGTAAAGGTCCCTGTATAGAGAAACTCTAACTTTACTTAATGAAAGGAAAAGCTTATAAATAAGATCCTACTTAACTTGCAATATTTCAGAAATTGCAGATTCTGCAATATTAGGCTTCCATCACAATTTTGACAGTAGGGGGCCGCCGCTTTCAGCGCCTGATGGCTGACAACGGAAAATCGCAGAAAAATAATAATGGACTTTATTACCACAAATAATAAGGTCCATTATTACTTTTCCACAGTTTTTCATGGCTTGTCTGGAACTCAGCTGCAATTTTTTGACAATCATCCTGCAATTCAAGCAGGGCCTTCCTTATAAATCAGTATAAAGTAGATACCCTCAAGCAAGCATTTAGTTGTAGCCAGATGCTTCTGTGTTATACTGTAAATAAATGAGAACATTCTGTTTCTCAGATGGACGTCCCGTTGGTACAAGGAGTGTGAGGGCACCGGTAACAAATATGCCTTCAGGTGCAGGAAGTGTACAAAAAGTGCCATTGTGTGACAAATGTGGGAATGGCATTGTGTAAGTTGTTTTTTCTTAATTTTCATAAAGTTATAGCTATAGCATAAATCTTCAAAAGGGATTACAAAATACAGGCGGATTTTCTACGGAATTTTCTGTTTGTAATTTTAGAGAAATCAAAAAAATTGCAGGTGCATTGAAAAGCTTAAAAAAAATAAACCATCCAAAATCATTAACATAATGTCTTACGCATTTTCAGGACATTCAGCTCACTTTTCAAATATAACTTATTTTTCACTTGCAGAGGCCTGAGTTCAAGCTTCTTGGTACCTCTTGCCACACTCAATCATTAACACAGATACTGAAAAGAGCAGCTGCATAGCCTGTACTGTTTCAGGCTGGGATTCTCAAAGCTGCCTAATGGAGTAAGGTACCTAACTCCCAATTCAATGGTGTCAATAATTTCAAACAGGGATACAGAGAATCCTGAACTCATGTCTTGGAGGCTAAGTCAGAGGAATTGTTTTCTAAACCTTTTTTCACTCCCTTGCTGCTGGGGTACCTTATACTGTATGTGATAGTTGAAAGGGGCAGGTTTCAGAGTAGTAGCCGTGTTAGTCTGTATCCGCAAAAAGAAAAGGAGTACTTGTGGCACCTTAGAGACTAACAAATTTATTTGAGCATAAGCTTTCGTGAGCTACAGCTCACTTCATCGGATGATGAAAGAGGCAGTGGTCTTTGAAGTACTGATCTTCCAGTGGAGTACTGAGACTTCCAGATGGCATTTTATATTTACACAGGAAAAGGTCTGCTCAGAATCAACTTCCAGCTTTAGAATATTTTCCTAGCACTTGGAAGAACATGACATAACTCCGCGGGCATTACCAACAAGCCCCCTACAGTAGAGAAACAGTATTTATTTTATATGTCATGTTGCCATGCATTTCTGTTTTATTCTAAATTTATTCTCCTCTACTAATTTAGTTTTCTCTTCTTTATTTTCATAAACAGTGGTACAGTGGTGAAGGCACGTGACAAGTACCGGCACCCAGAATGCTTTGTGTGCTCTGACTGCAATATCAACCTCAAACAAAAGGGCTACTTCTTTGTGGAGGGACAATTATACTGTGAAACTCATGCGCGAGCCCGCATGAGGCCACCAGACGGATATGAAGCAGTTACCATTTATCCTAAGTGCTAGTCCTATGCTAACAGACACACATGCATGCACACAAAAAGACATTAACAACTTAGAGAAGCAATACAACTGACTGAACTTACTGCCTTAATCCAAAGTAGCAGTTTTTAAACATTTTCTTTTGGAGTGGGAGTGATGCAGAAGCCTCATTAGCCAGCAATAGCATATATAACAGTAACATTTTGCAAAGTAATTATCTTTGAATATGCCAGTGTAATTTAATGAAGTATAAGGCAGTAAAGTTTTGTATGACATATTGTACTGAATAAAAATAACTTTAAACAGTTGAGTGCTTGTATAGCAAATACAGTACATAGAATTGTGAAATCAATATATTTTTGTTTAGAATTTGTTTCAACATAAACTAAATTTTTGCACAAATATAGTAACGATTATTCTGATTCCGAGATGGCTTGAGCACCAGCAACTTCTATAACTCAATCCCTCAAAGGTCAGTCCACTAAAAAATCAGGAATTTTACACCTATACTACCAAACTGCAGTTATCCATGTCTGCGTCAGCCATAAAATCATTCAACTTATCATTACCCTATGCCACAAAAACAAGCTTTGCTTTCCTTACTTTGATATTTGAGAGTCTATTTATTTACACCTACTGGTGCAACAAATGTAATACAACACTGATATTAATTTTATATAAATAGAACAGCAAGCACAGTGAAGCTTGCTTATAGTGGAGTAGAATGAATGTCCCATATTATTTCAGTGAACGGCTGAGTGCAAACTACAATGAGAGTGTGACTTGCTTCACTTACCATGAAATTCTGATGGAGACATGAAAAGGCAAACACACACACAAATAGCAGAAATGAGCAGGTATGGTCATAATGAAATTAGATTTGGTAACTTTAAACTTTGGCAGCATTTATAATTACTGAGAATTAAAATATGCCACGGAAAGATCCTACACTAAGTACTTGGTGAATGCCAAAGAAAATGCTCACAGCTGAGCATTTTTTGAAATTCACTAAGGACCAAATTTTCAAACAGGCATATGTCTAAATATGTATGCACTTTTGCTCATGCCAGATTTAGTTACACCTATCTTCCAATGTGCATGGCAAGTCTGTATCTTGTGTGCATTTATAGGTATGTGTAGGTACACAACTCTGCACATGTGCATCTGAAGAACTATGTGCCTCCAATAGGTATGTGTACAAGTCCATGCACACTTAGGTGCACACCTATATGAAAAACTGAGCCTCAGTGTTTACAGTAAGTATCAAAACCATAGTAAATTGCTTATGACTGTATTTAAATACAACTTATGCCATAAGAAATTAAAAACTTTCATATCAAGCATACAAACATAGCAGAGACATGAAAAACTGAGTACAGAAAACCCCTAAATATTTTTCCCATTCTACCATAAGATCTCAAAACATGCAGAACACTGAATCAAAATAATATAGTGTGCATGTTTTAAACACATACTAAAACCCCAATAAAGTTGCATCTTGAAATCTGAAACCTAATGCCTGTGTATTTCAACAATTCTCAAGGTTCCTTAATGTACTGCACTTCTACCCCGATTCAACGCTGTCCTCGGGAGCCAAAAAATCTTACCGCGTTATAGGTGAAACCGCATTATATCGAACTTGCTTTGACCCACTGGAGCGTGCAGCCCCGCCCTCCCAGAGTGCTGCTTTACCGCGTTATATCCGAATTTGTGTTATATCGGGTCGCGTTATATCGGGGTAAAGGTGTATTTCAAAATTTAAATATGTTTATAAAATTTGTCCATGTCACCACATATTAAATATAACAAGAGTCCGTATATACAAACTATGCACAATATGCCTTTTTAAATAAAGATGCATCCTTAATTAATTTTAAAACACCAAAAATAGTGCTTCCAAAGCACCAGGAAGACTATATGTATTATTACTTATTTCCATTAATGAAATTCTGTAAAGTAAATTTAAATTTTCTTTTGAAAGCGAGAACGCAAGGAATACATAACATTCTGAGAAGCTTTAATGTAATCTATGTTTTAAAATCATTGTTTGTAATGTTCATTTCTTTATTAATAAAAATTGAAAGTAGAAATAAATCTATATAATCAAGATTTTGTATTTTGCCTTTCTGGTATGAAATGAAAGAAAGTGTGTGTAACGGGTTCCCCCCAGAGTGCCACCTGTTATCACTGAGCTCTGTAACCCACCACCCGGGGCTCCCTCTCACACTGTGCTGCTGTGACAAGTTGCAAAGCCCTCCAAGCTTCCACTTTCACCAGCATTCATACAGGTAGGGACATACCTCTCTGCAGTCACATTCAGACTCTCTAACCACCATCCTCTCAGTTTAGGACCCCAGAGCAGTACCGTCCTGCCCTGGTCAAATCTGGCCAGTACATGGGTTTAACACCCGGTCCACCTCTCCCTCAAAGTGAAAAGGACCATGCACACTTGTGGTAACCAAGCTGAGATTTTCCCTGGACACCTTAGTCAAACACACACTGGTTTGGATTAAAACACAAAATAAATTTATTAACTACAAAACGATAGATTTTAAGTGATAATAAGTGACAGCAAACAGATCAAAGCAGATTACCTAGTAAATCAGGGATTGGCAACTTTTGGCACGTGGCCAGTCAGGGAAATCCGCTGGCAGGCTGGGACAGTTTGTTTACCTGCAGCGTCCACAGGTTCAGCCGATCGCAGCTGCAGCTGGCCGCAGTTCACTGTTCCAGGCCAATGGGGGCTGCAGGAAGCGGCAGTCAGCATACCCCTCAGCCCACGCCACTTCCCGCAGCCCGCATTGGCCTGGACTGGTGAACCGCAGCCAGTGGGAGCTGTGATCAGCCGAACCTGCAGTCGCTGCAGGTAAACAAACCATCCCAGCCCACCAGTGGATTTCTCTGATGGGCAGTGTGCCAAAGGTTGCCGATCCCTGTAGTAAATAAACAATATCACAAACTGAGCTTAATATTACTAGATAGGTAGGATAAGAATTATCACTCAGGGTGAGAATTTGCTATACAGGCTGACAGATTCTTAAGTCACAACCTGCCTTGGCTTTGCAGCTTGGGTTTCCCAGGTTTTCATACACAGGCTAGAAATTCTGTTTACCTGGGCCCGTCACTTCCCCCCTGTTCAGTCTTTATTCCTCAGGTGTTTCCAGGTGTGTTAATGTAGGGGAGTGGGGTACCCACATGATGTCATTTTCCCCCTTTTATATCTTCTTCCCACTTGCCGAAAAGCTCTTTTGCTGTGACCTGGGTCAAACAGTTCCCATTGTGTAGTGCTATCTCTGAGAGGTTTCTACTGTACACAGTTCCTGGGGTAATCCTTGTGTTTGTGTGCATTTCCTCAATAAGCCATTAACACTGTTTGGCCTCTTTCCTGTTGTACCTGAAAGGCTGCTTGTAGGTGTTTTCAACCTCATAACATATTTCAGTAACAAATACATACCCAAACTTCATAAATTCACATTTGGCGATAGCACATACAATCCAATGAGATATTAATGTCTAGCAGATGAAGACTTTTAGAATACCACCTCACAAGGCATACTTTGCACAAAATATATCCTAATTACATGACAGTGGTGAATATTGGGGTACCAGGGTGCCACAACATGCACGTCCAGTAACTAGGAAATATCAGAAGCATGGCATATGCAGCCGTATAGCGGAGTACATTTACAATTTGTTGAGGCATTGGTGGAGATTAAAGTCCCTAGGATTTTATTTGGGGTGCCTGAATATTAGGAAAATCTTTTTAATGATAGTTAAGGCCTGGAAGAGGTTACCTAATGAAGTTGTGAAATCCCTGGAATTGGAGGTTTTTAATAACATGTTAGACAAACACCTGTCAGAAATGGTTTAAGTATAAAAATTTTATTAAAGCTAATGTTAAAAAAAGTATATAATACATAAGTTCAGAAAAAGAATGTCTGTACATCTGGATATAGTGCTTCGATTATCCACAAATACAGAGTTTGTTTTTAAAAGTCATATGATACATAGAGCACATAATCAGCAATAACCCAAATTTAGGTGAATAGATTTAACAATATAGTTTAGATATTAGAAACCAAATACTCGGGTACATCACTCATGAAAAGTTGTACAGAGATTTGGTTGTGGAAAGTTAGACAAACACCTGTCAGAAATGGCCTAGGTATAGTAAACCCTGCCTCGGTATTGGGGGACGGATTAGATGATCTTTTGACATCTCCTCCGCTCTACACTTCTATGATTGATTCTATTTTTCTGTGTAATCTGGGGAAAGATTAGCTTTCTAAATCTGCAGGTTTGTACTCTGAGAAAAGAAAGCAAAAAATTTTCATTACAGCCAAAAATCCTCCATCTTTGCGAGGAGAGAGAAAAGTGGGAACGTGAGGGTGCATTTCAAAGCAGGTCAGCAACTCACTTCTCCTTATCTGCCCAGACATATTTGAGTGTCAAATTGGAAAAACTAACAAGTACATATGAAGGTTGTCAAGTTGAAAGAAAGCTGAAGCACATGAGTTCATGCCAAACCATTTTGGGGGAGTTCGGTGGCATTGCATCATGACATGATGCTATTTTGAGAGAAGGTCTGAGTCTGCAAGTGACATAAACAAATCTGGGAGGTGATCTTATCTAATTGTGAGTATCACCACTCAATGTCAAAGACATAGTTAACAGCAATGTAAACTAGAGGAAACAGGTATGGGAAAGGTTTGAAAGAAGGGTTTCCACTCCAGACTGAATTAAAGACCCTAAATTAGAAGATAGCAGGGAGGGGAAAAAAATGGAGTTCTATCCTGCAGTCTCTGCCGAACTCCAGTCTGAGGGAACTAAATATAGATATATTTAAAATTTAAGTGGCACTCTCCAGAGCAATCCAAAGGCTACATTCTTTTTTCTCTATGGTGTCAATGGTTCCTGACATATTTCCCTTACGTCTCACTCAAAAGTGAGAACCTTTATCCACTAGCTTAAGAATGTTGTAGCCAGTAATCATGATACCTTAATGCTACCAACTATGCACAAATACTTTTTTTTAAAGCTAAGAGCCCTGTAGAGCCATAAGTATTTATTTTTGGATGGAGAGTAAGATGCTAAGTATAGATGTTTGTTATCTGGACTCTTCAGATGTCGATCAACAGGTGTAAAAAGTATTCCCCAGCTATGTTACTTTTGCATAAACAGCAAAGCTATTTTGAGGCATATGAACACTTAAAATAAAGCTGCACCTTTCACAATGTACAAACTGCAGATAGTATCTGAAATAAAAGATATAACATGGCTTTGACACTGATTGTCCAAAGACATGTCCCAGTCAGCTGTTTAGGTTTCTTTCAATGATGTTAAAGGGACACCACTTATCTGAAATCTAAAACATTTTAATATAATCTGTTAAAAGACACTACACCTTCTTTCCAGTTTCCTGTTAAATGTTTAGCTTTACATTCACATTTTTCTACTTTAATTTTTTTTTCTTTCTGTTGGTAATCTGTGAAAAACAAACAAACAGGATGAGGGTGATGTGAAAAGTGAAAATGACTATACACGAACTTTTGTCATATCCTTTTTGTTATATATACACACCTTCCCCCACCCTGTGTCTGTCTTGCCTTTTAAACAGTTTCTTCCAGGTCTCTGGTCTGCTTTCAAAATTCTTTTTCTGTTAAAAAATGTTTAGTCAAGAGACTGAATTAACCTTTCTTAAGAATCTTGTAAGCAACCCAGCTGCCTACAAGAAACTGATATTAAATAGAGCAGAGTAGGTCCCGGAGAAGTTGGTTGAGACAGCAGAAATCAAAGGCAAAAAATAATGAAAAAATGTATAATTGTCAACTCTTGTATGCCAACACAGTCAAGCCAAAAAGAAGTTTCTATATTATGACAGAGGGCCGTATTATGGCCTAGCATTCGTGGCTGTGCAGCAGAGTAATGCAACATAAAGCAACCCATTACACTCCTGTCTGGTGTGCCCACACTCTGGGTAGTAGCCATAGGAAAGAGCCATTATTCCCTCAACTGTCCATGAGGGAAGAAACTGGCGGAGCCTTGGCTTCATTGCATCAACATGCTGGCCACTGTAGTTGCAACAGCACTCCAGGGGAGTATGATTCATGAAGATCTGGCACAGTGTACTTCCCACTTGGAGCAAGAGGAAACCCTGGAGCTAGACTCACAATCCGCCTTCCAGCCTGCTCCAGGGGCACTGCAACCCTCTCTTCTTTGTTTCAAGCCCAGAGCAAAGCTATAATTCAACCCAAATTGTACTGTATATATATTTCAAGTCCTTTTGACTTTAGGACACTTAAAATAATTAATTACATCTTTTTCAGATTGGCCTCTGGTTTTCAGATATATTTTTAATACAAATGTAAAGGTCTCCTTTTCTTTTTCCTTTTTCTGATACTTCATAATTTTTTTAAAAGTAAACTAAAGTAAACCACAGGAATTTAGTTCTGCATACAGTCAGAAGGAAAATATACACCACTGTACTTCATTAAGAAAATGACGTCCAGCAAAAATCAGATGATTGTTTCTGTGGATGTGAGTTTCCTACAAGATATACAAATGAAATACTGGACAGCAAACATGTAGAGATGGGGTACCAACAGAGAATGTTTCAGTTTCCATAAAGAACCATCTTTGCATGTGTATGTGTGTGGGAAGGTGAGAGGAAGATTTAGTTAGTCTGAATATCCTTGAAATCTTTGTAAAACAGAACCACACAGGAGACTACTAAATGATGTATACTTCCCTTGAAATAGGCTTAGTCTCCTTTATTTTTGTCTTAGCTAATAATATCAGAGAGCCCAAGAGCAACTCTAGACCATACCTTGGGAGAGGTTCCCATGCAGGTAACCTCTACAGGGTAGAAGCAATTTAACATGCACCTCTTTTCAGGGAAAGAAAGCAGATCCTGAGTGGGAGGTCATAAGACAGTGAAATTACATCTTTCTTTCTCCAGAGGTACGTGGTCAGAGAACGACATGTGAAACATGTTTGTGTGTGCCAGAAGTTTGTACTAGCACTTGATACTTGTGAGGTCAGGTCTTACTAGTTGAGAGCTTAATAAAGAGACTGAGCCTCACTTGAGCTATTTGACATCACAACCTCCTGCATGGATTATCGCACAGAGGTAGCTTAAGGATAACAAGAGCCCCAGGGAGGTACCAATTTGCATTGATTTACAGCCATTCAAACCTGTGCAGTGAATACTCTTTCAGCACACAAGCTTCCACTGTGTGTGGAAATCCTTAGCAGCAGAGAGACTTAGTTCTAGTCCTTCATTTGAGGTCTTCGGTGTCAACAAACACCATGAATTTTTTTTTTAAATCACACCAGCAGTTGAAAAATGTGTACCTGCAATTGTAACAAAATAACTCCAACGATTAAATGGTTACTCACCTTGTAACTGTTCTTCTTCGAAATGTGTTGCTTATATCCATTCCATTAGGTGTGTGCGCACAGTTGTCTAAGTTTTTCCCCTAGCACAGAGGTGGGCAAACTACGGGCCGTGGGCCACATCCGTCCCGTGGGACTGTCCTGCCCGGCCCCTGAGCTCCCTGCCAGAGAGGCTCGACCCCAGCCCCTCCCCTGCTGTTCCCTCTCCCCCACAGGCATGCCGCCGTGCAGGCAGCACGGCTTGCACCCGTCCACCTCCCAGGCTTTCCAATAAGCCTGTTCTGCCACTCTGAGCATCATGGTAAGGGGGCGGGGGGACAGGAGGTCCCGGGGGGCAGTCAGAGGACAGGGGGTGGTCGGATGGGGTGGAGGTTCGGGGAGGGAGTCGGTCAGGAGACAGGGAGCAGGGGGTGGGGTCCTTGGGGGGGCAGTGAGGGACGGGGCTCCCGGGGGGGTGGGGGTGGTCAGGGGACAAGAAGTCTTGATGGGTTGGGTGTTCCGGGGGGCCTGTCAGGGGGCAGGGGTGTGGATAGGGGTCGGGGCAGTCAGGGGACAGGGAGCAGGGGGGGTTGAATAGGGGGTGGGGTCCTGGGGCGTGGTTAGGGGCGGGCAGGTCCTGGGAGGGGGCAGTCAGGGGACAAGGAGCGGGGGGGTTGAGGATTCTGAGGGGGTCAGTCAGGGGGCGGGAAGTGAGGGGGGGAGAGGCCAGGCTGTTTGGGGAGGCCCTCCATACCATTTCGCAATCCCAATGTGGCCCTCAGGCCAAAAAGTTTGCACACCCCTGCCCTAGCAGCACCTGCCAGGTTGGCTGTGGAGCCCCCTGGAGTGGCACCTCCATGGCAGTGAATATAGGTCCCTGCTGATCCACCGCCTGTTCAGTTCCTTCTTGCCAGTTACTCTGACAGAGGGGAAGGCGGGAGAGTTTGGAATAGATATGAGCAACACATCTCGAAGAACAGTTACGAGAAGGTGAGTAACCGTTTTTCTTTTTCGAGTGCTTGCTCATATCGAGTCCAATTAGATGACTCCCAAGCCTTACGTAGGCGGTGGGGTTGCAGTTAATGGAATCACTGATTGGAGCGCCTCTCTGCCAAATGCTGCATACTCTCTGAAGTACTGGGTAATCACGTAATGAAACGTGAAAGTGTGAACCGAGGACCACGTCGCCTTGCAGATCTCCTGGATCAGGATCTCTGCCGAGGAGGCCTGTGCTCTTGTGGAACGTGCCATTAGTTCAGGAGCCAGCACTTTTGCCAAATCATAGCATGCCTGGATACAGGACATGATCCATGATGAAATCCTCATCATCCTGTCATCCGGTCTACAACTGCCATGAAATCTGATTCAATTTACGGAACGGCTTTCTGCATTCAATGTAAAAGGCTAGCGCTCATTGAACATCTAGGGAGTGGAGCCTTTGTTCTCGACTATCCATGTGAGGCTTAGGGTAAAAGACTGGTAGAAAAATGTACTGGTTGGAGTGGAATTCGGACACAATCTTTGGGAGAAAGGCTGGGTGCAGTCTAAGTTGCATGGTTGTCTTTACAGAAAACGGTGTAGGGAGGGTCAGAGGCTAGAGCTTTAAGCTCGAACACTCTCTTGCTGAGGTGATTGTGACTAGGAAGGCCACCTTCCATGACAGGTAGTGCAGCGAACAAGTCACCAAGGGTTCAGATGGGGGCCCATTAGTCTGGAAAGGACCAGGTTGAGATTCCACGCCAGGACTGGTTTCTTAACCTGCGGGTATAGCCTGTCCAGGCCTTTCAGGAAACGACTGACCACTGGGTTAGTGAAGACAGCACGGCTGGCCGCTCCCAGGTGGAAGGAAGAAATGGCTGCCAGATGTACCTCGAGAGATGATACCAAAACCCTTGCAGTTTTAAGTGCAGTAGGTAGTCCAGAATAACCAATGAGTAACCGGTATGGGTGCCTATCACAGAGAGCGTGACCCTGAGAACACTAGATTACAACTCTCTTCCGCTTGGCCAGGTAAATCACCCTGGTGGAGGGTTACCTGCTACCAAGTAGGACCTCTTTAACCTGCTCGAAGCACATGAGCTCCATCGGGTTTAGCCATGAAGCAGGCTGGATAACCTAGTGAGAAGGGCTTTAAACTAGGTTCACCGAGGGAAGGAGACCAAAGCCCTGAAGTAAATGGAGAAGTGGGATACCAGGAGGAAGCACGAGCAGGAGAGTGCAAGAGGGGAGGACTCCTGCCTCATACTGAGAAAACAGGACAATCAGCGAGTTATCTTAAATGCCTACACACGAATGCAAGAAGCCTGGGAAACAAGCAGGGAGAACTGGAAGTCCTGGCACAGTCAAGGAATTATGATGTGATTGGAATAACAGACTTAGTGGGATAACTCACATAACTAGAGTACTGTCATGGATGGATAAAAAACTATTCAGGAAGGACAGGCAGGGAAAAAAAGGTGGGGGAGTTGCTTTGTATGTAAGAGAGCAGTATGACTGCTCAGAGCTCCAGTATGAAACTGCAGAGAAACCTTAGAGTCTCTGGATTAAGTTAGAAGGGTGAGTAACAAGGGTGATGTCGTAGTGGGAGCCTGTTATAGACCACCAGACCAGGGGGATGACGTGTACAAGGCTTTTTTCAGGCAAATAACAGAAGTTACTAGATCACAGGCCCTGGTTCTCATGGGGGACTTCAATCACTCAGATATCTGCTGGGAGAGCAATACAGCAGTGCACAAACAATCCAGGAAGTTTTTGGAAAGTGTAGGGGACAATTTCCTGGTGCAAGTGCTGGAGGAACCAAGCAGGGGCAGAGCTCTTCTTGACCTGCTGCTCACAAACAGGGAAGAATTAGTAGGGGAAGCAAAAGTGGATGGGAACCTGGGAGGCAGTGACCATGAGATGGTCGAGTTCAGGATCTTGACACAAGGAAGAAAGGAGAGCAGCAGAATACGGACCCTGGACTTCAGAAAAGCAGACTTTGACTCCCTCAGGGAACTGATGGGCAGGATCCCCTGGGAGAATAACATTAGGGGGAAAGGAGTCCAGGAGAGCTGGCTGTATTTTAAAGAATCCTTATTGAGGTTGCAGGGACAAACCATCCCGATGTGTAGAATAGTAAATATGGCAGGCGACCAGCTTGGCTTAACAGTGAAATCCTTGCTGATCTTAAACACAAAAAAGAAGCTTACGGGAAGTGGAAGCTTAGACAAATGATCAGGGAGGAGTATAAAAATATTGCTCAGCCATGCAGGAGTGAAATCAGGAAGGCTAAATCACACCTGGAGTTGCAGCTTGCTAGGGATGTTAAGAGTAACAAGAAGGGTTTCTACAGGTATGTTAGCGACAAGAAGGTCAGGGAAAGTGTGAGCCCCTTACTGAATGGGGGAGGCAACCTAGTGATAGAGGATGTGGAAAAAGCTAATGTACTCAATGCTTTTTTTGCCTCTATCTTCATGAACAAGGTCAGCTCCCAGACTACTGCACTGGGAAGCACAATATGGGGAGGAGATGACTGGCCCTGCTTCAGGACTATTTAGAAAAGCTGGACCAGCACAAATGCATGGGGCCAGATGCACTGCATCCGAGGGTGCTAAAGGAGTTAGCGGATGTGATTGCAGAGCCATTGGCCATTATCTTTGAAAACTCATGGCGATCGGGGAGGTCTGGGATGACTGGAAAAAGGCTAATGTAGTGCCCATCTTTAAAAAAGGGAAGGAGGACGATCTGGGGAACTACAGGCCAGTCAGCCTCAACTCAGTCCCTGGAAAAATCATGGAGCAGGTCCTCAAGGAATCAATTTTGAAGCATTTTGAGGAGAGGAAAGTGATCAGAAACAGTCAGCATGGATTCACCAAGGGCAAGTCATGCCTGACCAACCTAATTTCCTTCTATGAAGAGATAACTGGCTCTGTGGATGCGGGGGAAAGCAGTGGACGTGTTATTCCTTGACTTTAGCAAAGCTTTTGATATGGTCTCCCACAGTATCCTTGCCAGCAAGTTAAAGAAGTATGGGCTGGACGAATGGATTATAAGGTGGATAGAAAGCTGGCTAGATCATCGGACTCAATGGATAGTGATCAATGGCTCCATGTCTAGTTGGCAGCCAGTATCAAGTGGAGTGCCCCAAGGGTCGGTCCTGGGGCCGGTTTTGTTCAATATCTTCATTAACGATCTGGAGGATGGTGTGAATTGCACCCTCAGCAAGTTTGCAGATGACACTAAACTGAGAGGAGTGGTAGATACGCTGCAGGGTAGGGATAGGATACAGAGGGACCTAGACAAATTAGAGGATTGGGCCAAAAGAAATCTGATGAGGTTCCACAAGGACAAGTGCAGAGTCCTGCACTTAGGACAGAAGAATCCCACGCACTGCTACAGACTAGGGACCGAGTGGCTCGGCAGCAGTTCTGCAGGAAAGGACCTGGGGTTACAGAGGACGAGAAGCTGAATATGAGTCAACAGTGTGCCCTTGTTGCCAAGAAGGCTAAAAGCATTTAGGGCTGTCTAAGTAGGAGCATTGCCAGCAGATGGAGGGAAGTGATTATTCCCCTCTATTCGGCATTGGTGAGGCCTCATCTGGAGTACTATGTCTAGTTTTGGGCCCCACACTACAAGACAGATATGGAAAAATTGGAAAGAGTCCAGCAGAGGGCAACAGAAATGATTAGGGGGCTGGAGCACATGAGTTATGAGGAGACGCTGAGGGAACTGGGATTATTTAGTCTACAGAAGAGAAGACTGAGGGGGGATTTGATAGCTGCTTTCAACTAGCTGAAAGGGGGTTCCAAAGAGGATGGATCTAGACTGTTCTCAGTGGTAGCAGATGACAGAACGAGGAGTAATGGTCTCAAGTTGCAGTGGGGGAGGTTTAGGATGGATGTTAGGAAAAACTTTTTCACTAGGAGGGTGGTGAAGCACTGGAATGGGTTACCTAGGGAAGTGGTGGAATCTCCTTCCTTAGAGGTTTTTAAGGTCAGGCTTGACAAAGCCCTGGCTGGGGTGATTTAGTTGGGGATTAGATCCTGCTTTGAGCAGGGGGTTGGACTAGATGGCCTCCTGAGGTCCCTTCCAACCCTGATATTCTATGATTCTATGAAGCTTCCAAGTGGTGAGGTGAAGGGAATCGAGGCTGGGGTGATTAAGCTGACCGTGGTCTTAAGTGATCAGGTCCAGGACTAGGGGCAACGAGATTGGAGCTTTCACTGACAGCTCCAGGAGCGTGGTATACCAGTGCTGGTGAGGCCAAGCCAGTGCTACCAATATGACCGCCGCCTTGTCCCTGCAGATTTTTAGCAGAACCTTGTGGATGAGTGAAATCAGTGGGAATGCTAATAATAGGTGGTCCATCCAAGGTAGGAGAAACGGATCAGCGAGAGAGCCCAGGCTGTGCGTCTGGGAGGAACAGAATTGGTGGCATTTTCTGCTGCTCTTTGTGGCAAACAGGACAATTTGAAGGACTCCCCACCTTTGGAAAATGTTGTGCACAACGTCCAGGCAGATAGACCACTCATGATTGTGGAAGGATCTGCTGTCCACCATCTCATTCTGAGAGCCTGGGAGGTAAGATGATTCCAGGTGAATGGAGTGGGCTATGCAGAAGTACCACAGCTTGAGGGCTTCCCGACGTATGGGTTAAGTTAGAAGGGTGAGTAACAAGGGTGATGTCGTAGTGGGAGCCTGCTATAGACCACCAGACCAGGGGGATGACGTGTACCACAGCTTGAGGGCTTCCCGACGTATGGGAGAGGAACCATCCCCACCCTGTGTATGTAAAACATCGCAGTTGTGTTGTCCATCATGACCCTCATGCACTTCCCTTGCAATTGGGTCCAGAAGGCTTGACATGCCAGCTGGACCGCACACAACCCCTTGACACTGCTGTGAAGTGAAAGCTCATGCTGTGACCAGAGACCTGGGTCTGGTGTTCTCCCAGGTATGCGCCCCATCCCAACGCTAACGCATCTGTCACCAGGGACAGAGAGGGCTGAGGTTTGTTGAAGGGGACTCCCTAGCATACCTCCTGTGGATTGAGCCACTACTGGAGAGACTAGAGAACTGGTACCAGGAGGGTGACCTCTTTGTCCAGACTGTCGCACCCCAGATGGTAGGCTGACACCAGCCAAGCTTGGAGAGGCCTGAGCCCAGTCGAGTAGACCTTGCGGACGAAGAGGTTCATCTTTCTGGAGTCTTTCAACTTGGGAGTCGGTCCCTGTCGGGCCCTGTTGCAACTCTCTCTCTTTCTTGTTAACTGTCATCACCACCAATGAGCAGGGTTGTGGGTGAGAGAATAGGTACTCATACCCTTTGAAGGGTACAAAATACTTCCTCTCCACCCCCTTGGATGTTGGGGGATGGAGGCAGGGGTTTGCCACAAATTTTTTGTTGTGGCTTGAATAGTTTTTATAAGGGTCAGAAGTACCCTGAATGGCCCTTCCAGGGTTAAAATGTTCACCACTGGGTCCTCCAGTTCCACTACTTCCTCATAGCCCATATAGCAGGCGATCCTGCGCAGCAGGTCCTGATGTGCCCTGCTATCAATAGGGCAGCCCCAAGAAGGAAGATCCCACCACTGCTTCATCCGGTGATGAAGATGATGAAGCCAGAGGCGGCACTGGGCCCTCTTGGCCCTCCAGCTCCCTGAAGTCGTACTGTTTGGTGCCATGACTCTCGGTGCCGACCGCTGTCTCGGTGCCGGGAGCAGGACCATGCTTGTGCCGCAACCTGACCCTGTCTCAGAACCCCAAGGCATGGGACATGGAGGCACACATCCTTCTGAGGCCACAGACTGTGAACCCTGGGGAGGGTGCCTTGGGCTTGGTGGTAGGCCCATGGGGTCAAAAGTGGCCATTGCGTCGGTCTTTCCCACTACGCCTGCCACAGGCATCTCGCCAGTACCGACTGTGTCTCAAGTAAAAGGAATTAGAGCGCAATGACCACGGCAGTGCTGATCGGTGTGGTGCTGGAGAGCGGTGCTGCGTGGTTGGTGCTGGGAATCAGTGTTGTTCAGTTGGAGCCAGAGTCAGGGAACGCTGTCTCAAGGCCAGCGTCAGGGAGCACTACCGTGATGACAGCATTGGGGAGCACACACCTAATTGGAATGGATATGAGCAAGCACTCGAAGAAGAATACTATAATTCATAAAGACTGGAAATAAGAAATCTCTATTTTTCCAGTTTGTACATTTTAAAATACTTTGTGACAGTTGTTTGTGAAGGTATTTACACCCAGCAACAGGGGAATGAAAGCAAAATAGAAAACCCCCACAAAAAGTGGCAAAGAGAACCAGGGTTAATTATAGTACTTGAAATCCAATGTGTAAAAATATAAATTAACAGTAGCATCAAGTTGACGGCACTCCTTTAATGTCTCTCAGCTATTTCCTTGTTCGTTACACAGATCAATTTATTTTTGCTCACATAATAAGTAGCATTGACTGAGACCCTTTCATTTTGACTCTTTCCAAGGATTACCTACTATCCTGATGCTTCTTATTTATTAATTACCTCAATCACAAATTTTCATTTTTGTCATTAATGGCCTGACTTGCAGAGGTACTAAACACACTTGTGGCTCCCATGCCATAGCCCATTTTATTGACTAGTGCTTCTGTTCCTGTTTATCACAGTCAAATTAAAATTGAAGTGTGAGATTATGTTAAGTGGTTAATCACTAGGCCAAATTCTGCTATTATACCAGTGTAAATCCAGAGTAACTCCACTGTAATCTAAAACAGCACAACAGAGCAGAATATGGCTTACTTTCCTTGAATTCCCTTCTTCTGTACATAGAAGCATGGAACTTCACATCTTGTGTGCATCCAAATCTGTTTTTCCTTTCCTTCTCCTTCACAAAAAATGTAGCCAAGAAATGGAAAAATTCTAGCTGGCTTCCCACTCTTGAAAGCACCCATTGACTAGAACCTTATAAATTTCATGAGTCCCAGAGCCATTTTTTCCTTTTCTTGCTGGAAGTGAGCAGAAGGCTTTGATTATAATGGAGTTAAGAATGTTCTGTTTGTAAAGTCTTGTGGCTTCAGCCCCATGGGAGGCGACTACTGGGGCTTGGGGCTTCAGCAGGAGCAGGACTTAAGCCCCGAGCCCCACCATCTTGCCGCAGGGCAAAAGGCCTGAACCCTGGCAGGCATGCCCCGCAGGGCTGAAGCCCCCGAGCCTCGGCAGGCGTGCCCAGCTCTGAAACTTCTAAAGATTATCGATCATATGCAGCTTGGAGGGTCAGTAAGTTTGGCCACCCTTGTCCACGTGGCCCCTCAAAGCATTCTAATAGATTGGTGAGGCATGATTTTCCTTTACAGCAGCCCTGTTGACTCTTCTCCAACAAATTGTGCTCCTCTAGGTGTTTGATAATTCTTTTCTTTACTATAGTTTCAACCAGTTTGTCTGGTACTGAAGTTGGCTTACCAGCCTGTAATTGCCAGGATTGCCTCTGGAGCCCTTTTTAAAAATTGGCATTACATTAGCTATCCACCAGTCATCTGGTATAGAGGCTGATTTAAGCGATAGGTTACATACCACAGTGAGTAGTTCTGCAATTTCATATTTGAGTTCCTTCAGAACACTTGGATGAGTATCATCTGATCCTAGAGACTTATTACTGTTTAATTTATCAATTTGTTCCAAAACCTTCTCTATTGACACCTCCGTCTAGGAAGCATGTAGCCTTTCCCTTACTTAGCATGATTTATTATGAGATTTTTCCCATGCACACAAGCTTGATGTGGATCTGTGAATCACCTTTTCTATATACCTGCCATCCACGATAGTGCACTTTTCAGAGATATTGCACAAAAGGCCCTGAGACTCAATGTTGTTCTTCCTTGTGCCCCATACCAGGAGCTAATTAGGTGCCAAAACGCAGCCATTAAGCATGTAAGTTCTATAAGCACATGGTACTAAGGCACTGAGGTGGTGAGATTCTAGAACCAGTACCTTGGAAGACATTCATTGTCAGGACAGCAGTCCAGTTCTGGAAAGCCATCTAATGCAGATTCTGCCTTTTGGTAGAATGATATTGGTATTGGTCATTCTCCTACCATTGACAAAAGCGAGGACTGAGTTAGAATCTGCATCAAGATGCTTGTAACAGGGCTAACAACAAGCTCTCAAAACAGTCTACCATCATCATCATCCCACTGTTGTGTATGAAGAATAGAAAATACAGCCTCAGAAGCAGCCAGTTCCAGGCCCATGCCTTCATTTTGGCTGGGGCTCCACTACAGCCTGATAGAAAGTCTTTCCCTACAATGGAATTTCCCAAGACAAGCCATTCTTAGCCTAGATGCTGAAAGGGCTCACAGTGTGCTTCAACCATGCCATCTACTCTTCACATGTGGATACAGATATAAATCAAGGTGTTCAGTGTGTCACAGGGAGAGATTGCCTTTCCTAGAATTTGAAACTATGACAGTCTCCCTTTCTTCACCTGACCTCAGCCAGACAAGATTTATGATTGATCTTAGACATCTGCACCCTGGTAGATAGGATACAGGGGACAAAAGCAACAAAAGTAACTCTCTCCTCATTTTATCCATCAAATGACTCTGACCTATTTAAAATTCTTCAACTTAAGTAAACAGAGACTGCCCCTAATTTTTTATTTTTCCATTGTTTACTCACAGAATCCTGACTTACTTAGCCATTAATTTGCCAGGCAAGTCAGAGTAACAAACAGACATTTCTAAACCTTTTATATACTCTGGGTCTAGGACTACTCATAGGTCCTCTATGCCTAACATATTATTATCTTTATTGTTCTGATGATGTAATAAACCTGTCTAGGTTGCACCTGTTCAAAGGTTCACAGAATATTCATACTCATCCTTTTACAATAATCAGAATGTGACAGCTGCCCATGTAGCTGATTCTAATATTATGTCTGTGATGTTAAAGGACAAGACAAATTTAATGAGCTGTTTGTGGTTAAATCAGCTTCCCCCTTCAAAAGATCACGAGGTTATACACATTCAAGACAGTTTGAGAGACAAGATGGGTGAGGTAATACCTTTTATTGGACCATCTTCTGTTGGTGAGACAAGCTTTTGAGCTCACACAGAGCTCTTCTTCACGTCTGGGAAACTTCAGAGTGTCACAGCTAAATACAATGTGGAACACATTGTTTAGCATAAGCAGATAACATATATTTCAAGGGACCAGTCAAGGCCCATTAAGTCCTCTCCAATCATAGGGAGGAAAGGAAGGGGGAAGCAGCTTGGGTCATGTTAACAGGCCACTTCACCTTCAATGGTCCCTTGAAATATGTGTTAACAACTTATGCTAAACAATCTGTTCCACCTTGTATTTAGCTGTGACACTCTGAGTACCTTTCCCAGACCTGAAGAAGAGCGCTGTGTAAGCTTGAAAGTTTCCCTTTCTCACCAACTGAAGTTGGTCCAATAAAAGATATTACCTCACCCACCTTGTCTTTCTAAATATCCTGGGACCAACATGGCTACAACAACACTGCATATGTCAAGACAGTTTGGCACCTGATATTGCAAGCTTTGAGAATCATGCTATTTGTTATCATTTGTCTTTATTGTAAAAAATTAGGCAATTAGTGAACTCTGGGGATGACCCTCTCTATGTCCAGGCTTTCTATAAGAAAAGCCCAATTACTCCCAAACATGTGTCGAAAATAGCCAATAGTTCTTTTGAATATGTTGTGTACTCTTTAGTTATATAGAGAATTTGTTTCTGTTCAGCTTCCAAGCTGTAAGTTATACCATGAGGTAAACTTTTAGGGATGACCTCAGTGAGTTTACCTTGCAGTAAAACTGAAGTGCCTGGTCGTCACTGTATTTTTAATTCAAGGTAAAAAATGCAGCTTCTTTAGCACAGAAGACAAGCCCTAAATTTTTGCCAGGTGTTAAAAATTGAATTTTTGCCTTGAACCATCTATTGTGATCATGTTGTGACTCAGACAAATGGAGATGCCTAAATGATAACATTTTCAGACCCTTTAAGACCTCTCAAGGCAGATTTAGGAATCAGTAAGACAAATAGGTGCAATATGCTCACCTCAATGATATAAAAGGCCATATTTCTAATCTCCTAATCCTTTCATTCCTAATCTTATCAATCTTCTTATATGAGTAATCAAATTGAGGAGCTGGTGGTGAATGAGGGATCTCTCATAGGTCTTCCAATACAAAAGCTTTAACCCGCATTTTCAGATAACGTCTCTCACATCTTAAAATGTTTACTCTGTAGAACAAAGACTGATTTCTCCTTCAAATATGGTAAAATATTACATGGGGTCATTGAGTGGTTAGTAATCATTTGCAAAGGTATTTCAGTTCGTTTTTTCTGGGTCAACAAGCCATCTCAAATAGTGTATGCACCCATATAAAAAGAAGGATCCAATAGGGATAGTTACATGACTTTCTTCGAAGCCAAGAAGTTCATTCAAAATACTGTATTCCATTGTTCCCAAAAACCAGGACCCTTTCATCCCATACAGATATACTATTTTATGAAGTATCAAAGGATTCCACATGCTCACTGCTAAACAGCTTTTGCAGCTGGTGGAGGCCAAGAAGTTGACTGGCATTTTAGATCTAAAACATGCTTATTTTCTGATCCCTATGAGGAGGGGGGCTCACTGCCAGTTTCTGAGACAAGGAAATGTTCAAGTACAAGATATTCCTCTCTGATCTGAAAAGTTCACCTACTGTATTTACAAAACATGTGGCAGTGCTGGCAAAATTATTGAAAAGAAGTCTGAAAATTATTATTATTGCTGCTGCTGCTTCCAGGAGGTGTCAACTAGTGTAAAAGCAACTCTGCATCTTAAAATAATGGATAGAAAGCTCTTTGCCCATTCTCCTGATTATCCGAATTTCTGATTATCCGATCTGGCCCTGGTCCCAATTAGATCAGATAAATGGGGTTCCACTGTATTTGCTTTATTTCCGCTTATATACACATCAGCAGAGGACACTCTCTCTGCCAGGATGTTCATGCTTCCTCCTTTCATGTTAACTTTGGGATTCACTTGTACTATATCATTAGGAAGCTGTTGTATTACTCAATCTTTTATTTTGAATTACAAGGTTGACCTTGTTAGAGCTTTGGAAGTTTATTTAACCTGAACACAAGGGTTTAGAATATCTAACAGGCCTTTTTGTCTTTTCAGGAATCCAATAAGGTGCTACTACTTATGTTCATATCTACACTGATGGATTGGGAACCTCATAAAATACTCTAGGCCAGACCATTTGCTGTTGTAAACAGGCAATGGAACTACATCAGTTCACATCAGCTAAGAATCTGGCCCTCTATTCCCTTTTCAGATCATTCTACCAGAAGCATAATCACCTCTTGGATGGACTAGATTGGAGAGATGTTTCTTAAATTTATGAAGAGGTTTCTTCCAGGTAACTGCTCTACTTCACAGTGGGTCTTTAATATTCTTATTTATAGCGTCTGTCTTGGGTGATCTAAAACTGGTAGTATACTAAGGGATTTATTCTCCTATTGACTGATACACTTGTGATTTAGATGCAGACTCCCACTAACATTAGGGAGCATGTATGTGTAAACCTCTATTTACATCAGTGGGAAAACTCACTGTTTTTTGTGTCACCATCTTCGCTGATGATAAAACTTAAATGTTCTGGGGAATGTCCATTATTCAAACACATTCATATAAGAACCATGTAGCAACTAAGCCTGCACATTATTCTTTACATTATTAAGATAGTGAATTCCACCACTGTCATCAGCCTAAGCAATTTGGTTTCTTTCCTGTTATGTCATATTGCTTGACAGCATAGGCTCCCCTCCTCCTTCCCAGATATTTCATATTATAAAATGGTCTTTTAAAAAGGTTGGTAGTCTCCTTGAATTGACAGGAAGGCTGGGTATTTTAATTAAAATTTTCCCTTGAAATAAGGTCTATCACAAAATTGAAATACTTTATCTACTGCTGCCACTTAAGGGTGAATTTAAATGCCTTATTTTAAAAAATCCCTAACACTGTAGTATGATACAACTGAAATTTTTGAGACAAATTCTTCCTTCAGTTATACCCAGCATAATCTCACTAAAGTAAAAGGGCCTTATTCTGAGCTCCCTTACACTGGTGTAAATTTCCACTGAAGACAATAGAATGCCATTGGTTTTATTTGGGATGAGATTCAAATAAGGCCTGAAGTGGAGAACATGACTCTAAATATCAAATAAATATATATATTTTTAATTGAAAAATCAATTCTCTCTCTACTTAGTTGCCAAAATCTGATTTAAGGATTCTGTTTCCTCTGCATTAATGTTAAAGACGTCCTCAGCTGCTGAATGGAAATACTGAATGCTGAAATCTGGTCTTGGTAGGTGAAAAGCTTTTCTTTTCTCCTATAAGAATTATACAGGAAGCTACTGTGATATATTTAGTATTCCTTTATGCCCTGGATCTCAATCATAGGCCAAAACTTTAGAAAAAATTATGAGGCCAAGAAAATGACAAACATTTATTTCTGGCTTCATAGTAGGTATCTAAGTATAGGATTTACATTTTATTGTTGTTGTGTAATACTGCTGGACTACCTCCAGTCCCTAGACTCTTCAGCTGTCCATTGACAGGTGTATGAAGGGCTCACTAATCGTGTACTTCTGCATAAACACTAGAGCTATTTGGAGAGTCTGAGAAACTTAAATATTATGGCTATTCAGTTCTTCTGCATTGAGAGTCATGATCCAAATGTGATCTGGAGATAGTATCCCTGTAGAACAGAGAGCTCTTTTTGTCTTTGTGACAGCCTGCAGACCTTCCCTCAGTAATGACCTCCAACTTTCCCAGATTTTTTTGTATTTATCTAATTTTGTTCAAATATAATCATCCAATGCCATGAACACATGTGCAAACTTTGTAAATGAAAATTATATAACAAAAAATCGGGCCACAGTATAAAGACTGAAAACCTCTCTAATACAGTATCTCCAAAATTGAAAACCCTTTTTCAGGCTATGGCCTATGCATTAAGACCATTTTCCTTCCCCCAGGAAAAATCAGGGAAATGACTTCACACAATTTGAAATCAGGACCCTCAAGATGAATTTTATCTACAGATAACAGACTCTACCACACACACTTCTGGCTTACGTATAGTAGTGGGCATAAAAAACTTTAGTGTCTCAAGTAAACTGTGAGATATTAAATATCTGTGTAATGTAAACTGTGAGGTAAACTGTGATATTAAATATAGAAGTTTAACATTTGATGTATGGGCTAAAGTACGGGTGGCCAACCTGCGGCTCTGGAGCCACATCCGGCTCTTCAGAAGTTAATATGCGGCTCCTTGTATAGGCACCGACTCTGGTAAGTTGGCGCCTGTAGCTCCAGCCCCGATGTACTGGGGGTTGCTCACTGCTCAACCCCTGGCTCTGCCACAGGCCCTGCCCCCACTCCACCCCTTCCCACCCCCTCCCCTGAGCCTGCTATGCCCTCGCTCCTCCCCCTCTCCCCCAGAGCCTCCTGCACACCGCAAAACAGCTGATTGGGAGGTGCGCGGAGGGAGGGGGAGGCGCTGATTGGCAGGGCTGCCGGTGGGTGGGAGGCACTGGGAGCGGGGGGCAGCTGATGCGGGGCTGCTGACATATTATTGTGGCTCTTTGGCAATGTACATTGGTAAATTCTGGCTTCTTCTCAGGCTCAGGTTGGCCACCCCTGGGCTAAAGTGTAAGATTTAGAATACGTCCACTATGGTAGGATTGCCTCATGGTAGAATATTGACTTGATCAACCATTTGCTGTTGTTTTTTCAACAAAAGTGTCCTATCTATATAATATCAAAAGTCTGACAGATGTCTTATAAACAAGTAAAAAGAATATCTCTGCCCCAAAGAATTTACCGTCTAAGAACCTAATCCTGAAATCTTTATTCACGAGTAATTTAATCATGAGTAGCCTCTTAGTTCAATAGGACTACTACTTACATGAATAAAGGTTATTCATGTGAATAAGGATTATTGATCAGACTTTAAGTAGACAACATGTAGATAAAGGTTAGTCACTAGGAAATAACAAAAGCAATTGAATGAACAGGGTTTGGTATATATGTTGTCAGTTTTATTGATTTTTTTAGTTTGGGGGTATTTTTTGTTAGGGGAGATGAAGGATGGTCCAGTGTTTATGGTGCTAACCTAGGACTTGGGAGACCTGGGTTTAAGTCCCTGCTCCACCACATATTTCCCAAGTGACATTGGGAAAGTAACTTAGGGTATGTCTACACTGCAGCAGGGAGCAAGCCTTCCAACCCAGGCAAACAGACTCATGCTACTGGGGCTAAAAACAACAATGCCAACATTGTGCCTCTGGCAGAGCCTCAGACTAGTAACCTGAACTCAGACCCTTGGTAGGCTTGACTGGCCCATACACACTGCCATTTTTAGTGCACTAGTTCAAGCCCAGCTAGTGTTACTCTGTCTACCTGTACTGCAAAACCCACTCCCAGCTGCAGTATAGACATACCGTTAGGCCCTGATCCTCAATGGCAGTTGGGCACCTGGATGCCATTGAGCATCCAGGCCTTAGCCTGGGTATGTGCCTCAGCTCCCCATTTGTAAGATGGGGACAACAACACTTCCCTACCTCACAGGGGTACTGTAAAGATAAATACATTAAAGATTGGGAGGCACATAGATATTACGGTAATGGGAGCCATATAATAACCTTAAATAGGCAGAGAGATAAGAAATTAATCTGAACTTTGATTCACTTTCCTAAGTTATTTCTTTAAATAAAATATGATTAAGTTCTTTCAACAAAAAACCCCCAACATGCATTACTAAAAATCAGTCTCAGTACTGACCACTGCTAAAGCAAGCCTGTCTGCCCACCTGCAGTAACAGTCCAGCGATGAGGGAACTTCCATCAAATCCTCTGGGCCGCGAGGGCCCTCATGGAGGAGGGTAAAAGGACCGGGAAGCAGGCAGCTGCAGCCTACCAGCAGGTCTGCCTCTTCCGTGACTCCTTACTCACCTACGGGGTAGGTCATGGTTTGTTGCGCGACCCGACAAGGGCCACGAGCAACCCTGCCAGCAAGGATCCCCCCCTCCAGCCCTCCTCATGGCACCCATTATCATCGCAACATAATAGTTGCAGTAACAGTCCAGTGAAGTAGGAGCAGTGTAGATAACGAAACTGACAAGGAATTACATTTGTTTTAAATTTCCCAGGGCTTATTATCAACAACAGGGTGTGAAAAATTATGTATGAAAAGTAAAACAACAGCATGCTTTCCAATGCCTGGCCTGGGCAGAGGAAGAGACTTACTGGGGCAACGGGGTGTGTAGAGAAAGAAACATCTTCACTTGCCCTATTGTGCTACAGTATTGCCAACCCTAATTGTTTGTGAGTCAAGTCCCAGAAAATCATGAAACTATGGACAAAAAGCATGAGATTTACAAAATAATAGCTCTTGGGTTCTTTTCATTTTCCCTCCCGGCTGAGGCTGGAGCCTTTTAGGTTCCCAGTCAAGCTTTTCTCTGTGCCATGGGAGCTGGCAGCTTGCTGGCTTTTAAGGAAAGCTGTGACCTGATTGCAGCAGTTAGGGCTCTCAGAAAAGCCCCCACTGTGGAGTGAGCTGGTAATAGTGGGGTCGTGCTAAGTGGGTGAGGTTTGGGTGTGCGGGGGAGGGGGAACTGCCAGGGGCTGGAGAGGGGGCACAGTTCGCAGGGCAGGGGATGTACTTTGCACCAAAGGGGCTCAGTGCAATGCAGTTGGACTGTTCTCTGTGCATTCCCAGACTGCCCATCCCCACAGCACCCCCACACCGCGTATCCTCCTGCACCAGCCCCCACTGTGCAGAGCACCATACAGTTACCTTCCTCCGCTCCACAAACGGCCACTAACACAGCACAGACTCGGCTCCTCCCATGCCCCCCATGTGCCGGACGCAGCCAGCGAGCTCCCTCCCTTCGGCCTGCGACTAACCGAAAGCTCCACGGGAGTTTGCGCCACCAGGGGGCGCGAGGCTCCTAGCAGAAAGAGGGGCTCGTGGCGGGGGGGTCTCGTGGCCTCCAGGGGGCGCGCGTGCCTCGGGAGCAGGGAGCAACGGCTGCCTGCCTTGCACCGCCTCCGCTTCCATGAGAACCGTTACCTGGCAACGCGAACTGAGGCGGAACACGTTGGGCAGTCCGGATCAGTGAGAGGCAAAGCGAGTGCGGGCGGGCGCAGGACAAGATGAGACAAGACGGTGATCACAGTGAGTCACACGCGCAGGCCGGGTTGGGGGACTGCTCGGGCGGGCGTAGTTACAGTGTTTGATGATTCCGTTTGCGTTGCAGGGAAGGACTGCGGGGACAGCAGTGGCGGGAGCAGGGGGCAGGGGTCGGACCCCCTGCCGCTCTCCGTCTCCAGGGCCCTGGCCAGCTGCGAGGAGGCAGGACCGGGTAAGAGTCTCCCTCTGCCCAAAATGCAGGGTCCCCATTGGCATCTGCCCCTGGGGGGCACCATGATGTGCAGTGATGTCATTGCATCCTTGCAGTCTGATGGGGTATGATGTCACTGCATCCTCACAGTGTGATTGGTGTGATGTCACTGCATGCTCACAGTGTGATTGGTGTGATGTCACTGCATCCTCGCCGTGTGATGTGATGTCATTGCATCCTCACTGTGTGGTGACATCTCATCACCCTGCTTTAGCACCACAAATATATTCATGACTCCTTGAATGTCCACAGCCAGCTTGAGGCAAATGGGGATCAATCCCTGAACCTGGGGACATGTGGCAGCCTCACCCCAGGTACTAAGGCAGAGGCTGCTCTGAATGAAATGTAATGAACAGCCCCGGGTGCCAGCAAAGCCAGGCCAGTGGCGAAAGGCCAGAAGCAGCTACCGCAGCAGAGGATGTGCAGAGGAATCACGTTATGGGGATGTAGTGATGGAGCACTGGGTCTTTCTGCCAAAATGGGCAGGAATGAAACAATTAATAGTGTTGCCATTTAAATTGTCATCACTGGTCTTCAGAGTTAACCAGTGAGATGAATAGGAGCAGTTCACACCTCTCCCTGCTAGCGTCCCAAGCTGCCTGCATACCCAGGAAGGCTTTGCTGCATATGGGGCACAGTCAGAAAGTTTTCTTCACAACCTAGAATTATTTTTTGTAACAAAAGCTTAAATTCCTCACAAATTGATAGGGGCCCTCTGCTGAAGGACTGGAGGAACTCATGGTCTTTAGATGCAAATGAAAAGCAAGTGATAAGTTAGCTGCCAAGTTCTCAGGAGCATGTTTTGAAGTGACATTCCTCATGAACTAGAGCAATGGTTTTCAACCTTTATTTGCTGACCCCTAAAAAATTTTGAATGGAGGTACAGACGTCTGCAGACCCCCAGGGCTCCATGTACCAGAGGTTGAAAACCACTGGACTAGAATGAAACAGGCAAGGGCCCTAAAGGCACACTCCCCAGATTAAAATGATGGGTTTGGCCCCGCTTCGTTCTTCTGCTGCCTAGTGCTCTCACTTGGCCACATGCAATAGGATGAAGGGTCCACCAGGAGTAAGCTAACACCAATATTGCCAACCCCAAATGTTCAAAAATCATGAGTCAGGCTCACCAAAAATCATGAGTTTATGTAAAAATAATAGATTTGGTGTTCTTTTTATTTGCCTTCTGCTTTTTGAACCTTTAGAATGCACTCGTGTCATATTTTGAAGCTTTCTCCACAGCCACGAAGGCTAGAAACTTACTTTTTCTTTAGGAATAAAGGCTGAAATCATCACATATCCACTTGACTCCAGGAGCCAGGGTTTCAAGGAAAACAATAATTATCATGAGACTTAAGATAAAATCATGAGAGTTGGCAACACTAACAAACATGCTTGTTAGCTTTTCCAAGAGAAAGTTAAGTTAGCATGGTGTGGTCTGGAGAGGATGTCTCACCATTTGAATGGCATGGGTTTGGAAGGGGGAATCATCCTCTGCCCATCCAAAGGCTGGGAATCTTTTTCTTGTGGAAACAGCCAAGCCATCATTAAATCATCAGCTGGCACCAGGCTAGGGAAGGAACAAGATTTCCCCCCTCCTCTCCAGTTTGAGCACCAGTGCAGAGCTGATCTCTCTCTCTCTCTCTTTCATTGCTCTCTTACTAGACATTTAAGATTTCTGCCTGTGAATTATAGATATTATAACTGTAGGGTTTGATGCTTTTATTTTTCAGATAATTATACATCAGGAACAGAAAGTCAAATCCAACCGCAATCAGCACTAAAAGTATGCTAAATTAATCCAAATTATTAGCACAAAACATTTTTGAAGCTTAATAACTAAACTGATTGTTTCAGTACATCCATAACTGTATATAGTGCTAAAGTTTCCAGCAGGAAGACCGATTTGCTGATGTAGTCTGAGGCAATGTAGTTTACCACTAAATATCTTTTCAACTGCAGTTTCTTTTAAATATAAACAAGTGTTGTACCTTTTTTAACATGATTTATTTGACTATGTCCATACAATGTCTCTTACCTCCTTCTTCCCCTTCTTCCACTAGTTGGGAACATGCTTCCTAAGCAAACTGTGAAAATTAGGAACCTTTTTGCCCAATTTATACTCATTCCTCTAGCTCATGTATTCATTGTGTTTGTGAATGCTTGTGATCCAGTTCAGATACATTCACACAGGAATTCTTTTTCCAAATGAATCTGAATAGGAAAAGTGTTGGAAACTCCCAATTCATTTCAGATAAGCCACTAAATAGCCATTGGACAGTAAAAACTTTCTCTAGCTAGTCTGTGAGGGTGGGTCCAAACTGGCAATCTAGAACTGAAAGGGAAAATGCAAGTATAATAAAGAGAATTGTTCTAACTCACCTCAATCTGTACAAACCTCTCAGCTTTCTATTATTCATTTTACAAATTTAGATCCTTCAACAACAGCTGAAATCATTTCAGGCACTTCGGCAACAGACTCTGCTGAATGTTAACATGGTAAGAGCAGAAGTTAAGTATTCCTAAAATAAAAGGAAAAACCCAACAATCTCCTATACTAACTTTTTAGGTACTGACCTGGGTATCTTAACAAAAGTCCCAAACCAAACAACTTTATTTTGCACAAAACTTGATAAAACAGACCAATAGCTCTGTTAATACTGTAGTCTGTGTTAAAAATCAAAGACTATGCTGATTCTCTGAAAATGAATTTCCTAATTCTTATAAAATTAATAAACATGACCACTTAAGCTGTTGGTATTGCCAATAGCTGAAACATATTTTATCCTTAGAAACAGGATCCTGTTTTTATTATACACAATTTAAAAGAACATTACAGTTACTTAGCTTATTAAAGCTATATTTAGCTTACTGTGCATGTTAAATATGTGTTTTATCTGCTACTCAACATACAGTAAAATAATTCATAAGGTAGTTTATTCTATACATTCTATCTAGATTCTTGCACTGCACCATCACAGTGCCAAGGAGGACCTCAAAACAGGCAGTGTTGCAGGGGAAAAGGAGCTGAATTAGAAAAAGAGAGGGGGCCAAAGTCTCTCACAGTGGTTTAAATCTGAAATAACTCCACTGACTTCAAAGGAGTTATTCCTGATCAGTCTAAGGGAGAGCAGAATTTGGCCCCTACTTTTAAAACACCACTTCCCCAAAAATGCTAGACTACCATTTCAGGAACAGTGTTCTGCACTTTTTCAACTCACTTTCTAGTGTAAAAAAATAAGGTCATGATGCTGCAAAGAACTGAGCATATACTTAACTTTATACACTGTCATGGATAGTGAAACTATTAATCCCTGCCATCCATTTGCATATGCCTAGGGAAAAGATGATCTTAGCAATCTAGTCTTGTTTTCATGTGGAGAGAGTAATCCTTTATCAATTGTGTATCTTCCAAAAATGAAATATTTCTACATAGGCAGAAAGATGATAAGTAACAGTCAACATGGATTGTCAAGAACAAATCATGTCAGACCAACCTAATATCCCTCTTTGACAGGGAAACAAGCCTTGTAGGTAGAAGGAAGCAGTAGATGTGATAGATTTTGCCTTTAGTAAGGCTTTTGACGCTGTCTCACATGACATTCTCATAAACAAACTAGAGAAATATTGCCCAGATAAACCAATTATAAGGTGGGTGTGCTGTGCACAACTGTTTGAAAAAGTTTACTCAGAGTAGTTATCAATGTTTTGCAATCAAATTGGAAGGGCATATTGCGTGGGGTTCCACAGGGATCTGTCCTGGTTCTGGTTCTGTTCAATATCTTCATAAATCATTTGGATAATGGCATAGAGAATACATTTATAAAGTTTGTGGGTGATACAAAGCTGGGAAGAGTTGCAAGGATCTCAGAGGACAGGATTAGAATTCAAAATGATCTTAACATAATGGAGAAATGGTCTGAAATAAATAGGATGAAATTCAAGACAAATGTAAAGTACTACACTTAGGAAGGACTAATCAATTGTACAAATACAAAAAGGGGAAATGACTGCCTAGGAAGGCATACTGCAGAAAAGGATTTGGGGGTTATAGTGGATCATGAACTAAATATGAGTCAACAAAGTAATACTGTTGTTTACTTTTTTGCATCGATCTGGGATGTATCAGAAGGAATGTTGTAAGTAAGAAACAAGAAGTAATTCTTCCACTCTACTCAGCACTAATAAGGCCTCAACTGGAGTGTTAGTTACCTAAGAAATTACCTAAGAAATTAAATTAAATTTGCAATCTGAATTCTATAAACTAAACAGTATTTGAATCAAGCAGTGTCAGCCTGACAGATGGTATCATTCCTTAATACACAGCCTGGGACAACCCTTCCTAGTTCAAAGTCTTTGTCCTTCAGATGTGTTTCCAGTGTTGAGTTGTGGTGGAAATGGGGCCAAGTCATGATGTCACATCCCCTCCTTTATAGTTTCTTCCAGCCTGCTGGAGCTATTACATCGGTCAAGCAGTCTCCATTGTATACATTCTCTCTCTGAGAAGTCTTCTGTGATGATTGTTGGGAGCGTGGATTCCCTTTAATCGGACATCAGCGTATCTGGCTACTCCATTATTGTACCTGAAAGGCTGGTCGTCGGTGTTCCCAACGTCACAACATATTTCAGTAACACACATGCAGCAAAACTTCATAACTTCACATACAATGATAGCACATACAATCCAACAGGATATTAATATTCAACAGATCAAGACTTTTAAAATGATACCTCACAAGACATACTTTCTACAAAACATATCATAATTATATGACAGTGGTGAATATGGGGATTCCAGTGCTGCTTTGAAGTACAGAGCGTCACAGCCAGTAAATAGTCTGGGGGCGGAGGCCCTGGGGTGATTTTGGTCAGATCCTGCTGGGCACTTACCCCACAGTGGCGGCTCCTGCAGCTCTTGTGCTGTGGGCCTGCTTGGGCTTGGCTCTCCACTCCAGGGCTGCAGCACCATTCCAGTTTGGCCCCGCCCCTCTGACTGCACCAAATTTGTGTGAGTGGAGCTGTGACCTGGCTTATGGGGTTGCAGTGCCACTCATTCAAATTTGGCCTACCTGGATTCCCGTCATCATGATAGCTGGGCACTGGGACCACAGAGGTTGCAGTGCCTGGACCAGGAAGGCGAGCCCAGCCAGCCACATGGGACAGTAGCCTCAGGAGCTGCCACACAACCCTTTGAAACATTCTGGCAACCCGGTCCTGACCCCCAGGTTGAGAAACCCTGGTTTAGATAATATTTAGTCCTGCCTCCATGCAGGGCATTGGGCAAGATGACCTGTCAATGTCCCTTCCAGTTGTACATTTCTGTGATTATATGATTCTATGCTTTTCTGTAGATGTCGTTGAAATATTAACAGTCTCCATACATCTGTTTCAGGTTCAATCTGAAATCAGTGAGATACTGAATAAAAATATAATTGACATAAAAACTCAACAACGTAGCCAAGACAATCTTCCAATGACCAGCACACCTCCCGAGATGGCTGTGGTATGTTACTTAATCCTTACGTGCAGCTGAGTTGTACAATATAATATTTTGTTGGATTGCTGTTCCTGAGAACTGTATGTTTTCTGTAAAACATTATCAAAGCAAAGGGAAATTCTGGGCACAAAACATGCCCATGGTAATTTCCTTCCTAACATAAATAATGGTCTTATTTATAGTATAAGTTCACCATAATTCTATCTTAAGAGAACACTAATTGAAGTCTAGAAAAACAGTCATGTTGGGGGACCCAATAACAACAAAGTTGTCCCCTAACATGGTTAAAGCACTGTTCCTTTTCTACTGTAAATAAGATTTCAACCAGGGCCTCCAAACTATGCTAAAGCTTTGGATTGTATTAAGGGAACAGCTCCTATTGAATATAGTGAGGGTTTTGTATGTGTGTCTGAGGGCAGAGTTTGTCTCACTCCTGTGAAGTGCTAAGTAAACAACATATTTTTAAACACAGATTTAGCACCAAGTCCTGCTTGCCTTACTTGAGTAGTCCTATTGAATCCAGTGGGACTAGTTGTGTAAGATTTGGCCATTAGCTTGTCTTTCCCCTGCTGCAAATGTTCCTAGAGGACTCAACATGCTGAGTCAGCTCTTTGGGCCTGATCCAGAGTGCAGTGAAGTCAGTAAAAAGACTTATTGACTCCCTGTGCCTTGGAACAGGCCTTTTCTAAAATAGTGTTCCTCTCTATAGCTGATAGGATGCTTTGCTTTCTGGAAAAACGGTTAAGTGCTATATGCAACATTAGTAGGCTTTCGAGAGAAAACAGAAGACTGACAAATGAAATAGGGCCTATTATACAATTTCTTAAGTTTGTTGGAGTATTGTGATCTCTCCTTTCCAATTCTCTTGGAAAGATTAACAGTCTCAATATGTCTTTCCTTATGTTAGACAGAAAGATTGTGCTGGCAGATAAAATCTCTACCAGTTTTGCATGATACTTAGACTTTACAACAAATTTGTCTTGTGCCTCCAGTATTGTGAAAAATTACAGCCATTATAGCATGATTGTTATTGGTTTTTGTAGCCTACAGGGAGTCCAGAAACACCATTGTCTAAGAAGAAATTTCATCTTGATAAGAAACTCTGTACCACTCAATCTGTGGAAGCAAATTCTAATATTATCTTTGGAAATGTGGTCAGTGATGTAAATATTTCACATCAGATTTCATTAAAAGCTGTAGAAACTGGAAAGATTGAAAACTCAGTAGAACCAATTAAAAACAAAACTATGATTGCTCTAAAAAATGATTGTAAATTGAAAGATTATGCCAAATATGAATGTTTTCTACCTTGTACTAATTTGGAGGCTGAAAGTATGGTGTCTCCTAATGAGCAAGTAATTTTGGATGAAGCTCTTATGCCTCTTTTCAAATATAGTGATGAACTTCATTTAACAGACAACTTTAGCTATTCTATCAAGCCATTGAAACAAGAACTTCAAAAGTCTCATGAACAGGAACTAGCACATGCATTTGGACATCAAAATATTTCCTGTAGTAAAAGTAATGTTTTTGATGATATGTCAGAACAAGACCAAGAAAAATCTGCTCTTTTTTTATCTAGAGAGAAATTACATATGGACTTAAAATCAAGGGAAATTTCAGAATCTGAGGAATCGGCAGACTGTTTGCATGTTGCTCTGGTTTCCCTTAAAAGAAATAATCTGAGTCTTGGTCAAGAATTTAATAAAGACTATGAATGTGACAGCTCACAGAATTCTTCTCATATAACTCCATGCAGTACACAAACAGAAACTGAAACCAAGAACAAAAACAAAGAATTCCATAGCACTGACAGTGCTGTTGGCACATTCCAGTTAAATGTCATTTCTAAAACCGTAAAAGATAAATTACTAATGTTCGATCACATAGAGAAACTACAGAAAGAAAAAGAAAAGCAGCTGCACATCATAAACCAAAGGTTACTAAAGCTTGGAAATCAGAACGTCTATGAAATCAGAGCTGATGAGTACACCGCAAAAATGGAAGAGTTACAAAATTCCCTGAAAGATTCTAAACACTTGCAAAAGAAAGTGATGGAACTTGAGAATGAAAATGTAACTCTCAAGTCAAAAATGAAACCTCTTACTGTTATCATAAGGTCTCTAAGAGAGATAAATTCACAGTATGAGAAGCAAATTAAGGATTTAGTTGAAGAAAAGAAAAGCATGCAAGTCAGATTAGTTAAATCAGAAGGAGACAGCAAAGAATGTATTAAAGAAGTGAAAAAATTGTTAAAGAAATGCAAAGAACTTCAAGACCAAAAGAAAACTCTTGAGGGAGAGAGGAGTCAACTCTGTACTGAAAACCAATGTATGATGCAAGCATTAGATAACTTCAAAATTAATAACCAGAAAGCACAAGAAAACATGATTGCTGTTACCAGTGAAAAAGATAGGCTCTTTGCAGAACTAGAATCTTTGCAAAAGGAAAGTTCAGTGTTGCAAGAAGCAAATCAGAAACTAGAGATAAAAACATCCCAGCTTGCAAAAGAAAAGAACTCACTTGAAAAAGAACTTGAAAAAAATCAGATTGAAATACAGCAACTGAAAGAAAAAGAAAATGTAACAAAATCTGAACAGGAGACTCTTCTTCACATAATGCAATCACTTAAAGACAAAAAGCTTGATCTTGAAATGACATTGCAAGAATGTGCTAATGCTAGACAAACGATACAGAAGGCTCTTGAGAAGGTCCAGTCTGATAAAGCTTACACAGAGGAGAAACTCTTGACCGAACTTCAAAATACAAAAGCAGAAAGGGATATTTTGAAGACTAACTTGTTGAATATGAACAGAGAATGGGAGAATTTATCTACAGTGGTGGCAAATATCACAGAGGTCAATCAGGTTCTTAAAAAAGAACTGCAGGAATGTAAACAAGATACTTCCAAATATGAAACTAATATCAGAAGATTGAATGAAGACCGTTTACTAATGGAAAACCATCTGCGGACAATAGAAAATGAAAGGGATGTATTGCAGTTTGAATTTCGCCATCTCCATAAGGATTATGTTAATCTAAGGAACCAAGTTACTGTTCTGGTTAATGAGCAGAGTAAACACAGTTACATTTCAGGCAAGGAAAAATATCACTCCGTGTATTCCACTGAAATTTGTGAAGAAATTTCTGATTACAGGTATACAGCTTTAGAATGCAATCCACAAGGTATGTGCTGTACTTTGCAACATCTTACTGCACAAGTGTTGTTTTAATATTAATTTACCCAGTTTGAGCACCAACTAACTTTTTAGGTAAATTACTTACCAAAACCATTACCAGGCTGTATATTGGTTTGAATACCCTTCTTAGGAAAACTCTAGGTGTTTTGTTTTTTTTAAGCCTGAGGCAGTTTAAGTCTTGGTTGCTTATTAAAATTTCCGAAAAAAGAGATTCTACATAGTACAGACACAATTTTTATTATAATAAAACAAAATCTCAAAGAGAGTCTGATCCAAAGCCTATTGAAGGTATAGGAGTTTTTCCATTTACTTTAATGAGCTCTGGATTGAACCTTGAGAGTGATATGTTGTACTTGGGTTTTTTTAATTGTCCTGAAGTATCTCTTCAAAGGAATTACTCCCACTATTTTAAAGAGAAAACTGTATTTCTTTTCCAGGCAATTCCAGTTAAACTGCAACAGTCTCTTGCTTCAGAGAAATTGTAATAAACATTCTTTCTTTTAAACCAATTAAAAATTCTGCTGTTCAGTTATTTCAGTTTTCAGTTCCTTTTTGTTTGAAGTTTCACAATATGAAATCTCCCGTATGCTTTTTTGAACACTTTACCCTTGGCTGTATTTTATAGATTCATATGAGCAGATCCTCAGCAGACGTAAATTGTCACAGATCCACTGAAATCAATGGAGCTATCAGAATTTACCCCAGTTGAGGATCTGCCCCCCTTGATTTTGTAATCTTTCAGTCTGACAAACTGTCTAACACAGCCCTGAGCATTTCACCCAGTTATTCCTGCATCAAACCCAAGGATCTGAATTTAAATTATATACCCATCTGAACATATTGTTTAGAAAAAAGGAAAGAAGTACTTGTGGCACCTTAGAGACTAACCAATTTATTTGAGCATAAGCTTTTGTGAGCTACAGCTCCGATGCATCCGATGAAGTGAGCTGTAGCTCACGAAAGCTTATGCTCAAATAAATTGGTTAGTCTCTAAGGTGCCACAAGTACTCCTTTTCTTTTTGCAAATACAGACTAACATGGCTGCTACTCTGAAACCCATTGTTTAGAAAGATATCCAGTCTTGCTTTATGGTTAACAATGACCAACTATCATTTTTAAATAGCAATGGCTTTGTTTACACCAGATTCTAATGTTTTTTAAAATGTTTTAGTTAAAGTATGTCTTGACACATTTGCTAGCAAATTTCATTTTCCTGCTGCAGACATATGCCAAGAGAGGGCCATAGATATGTAGGGGGGAAGGGAGGGGGCCTGTGGGATTCCATTACTGTATGGATATTCCTGTTACCGTAGCCCATGGAGTTGAGAGAGGGAAGAGCGTCACAGAAATACCACACATTGGCTATTTCAGCTATGGGGCTGAAGTAGTCTCTGTGTAGTAGTCACTCTGCAGCCTGGATGTGAGGACTGTAATTTACATTCTTAGCCCACTACACCTTATTTTTTGAGGGATTATTTTTAGTCACAAATAAATAGGGTTCTGTGAAATAAATCCCTGAATAAAAAATAAAGCAAGGTAACTAGAAACTCATAGACTCATAGATATTAAGGTCAGAAGGGACCATTATGAACATCTAGTCCGACCTCCTGCACAATGTAGGCCACAGAATCTCACCCACCCACTCCTGCAATAAACCTTTCACCTATGTCTAAGCTACTGAAGTCCTCAAATCATGGTTTAAAGTCTTCAAGGTGCAGAGAATCCTCCAGCAAGTGACCCGTGCCCCATGCTACAGAGGAAGGCGAAAACCCCCCAGGGCCTCTTCCAATCTGCCCTGGAGGAAAATTTCTTCCTGACTCCAAATATGTGTGGTATTTCTGTCCCATCAATTCCCTCCAGAGACTCATATTCACCATACTTTTTCCTCATGTAGTGAGGAACTCATTTGTTTCCATCTAGCACACAGCACAGAAATGAGAGAGAGGACACCTAATGTTCATTAGATGTATCAAGGGATATAGGGACTCTTTTTGTGTGTGTGTGAGTAGATTTACTTCCCAGGAAAATGAGAAATCTAGTGTAGGCACATGCTGTACAAACATCATAATACAATTCAATTACCACAGCTTAACCCTGACCAGCAACACACCTGCTATTCTAGTCTGGACCACATGTCCAGAGATTGCTACTCATTTCAAACGGTGTGATAGACAACCGAGGACTAAAGGACGAATGTGACATTCACTCACTTTGTAAGCTTTTCAGAGTAGGGACTATTTTATTATTTGTTTGCACAGCACAATGAATCCCTGTCCTAACTGGCACTGCTGGGCAAAACTGTAATATAGATACTACTAATAATGGTAACCTAAATCAGACTCTGAACTTAGGCCTCCAGAGGTGAAAGGCTAGTACACTAACCCATGTGCATTTACCCTGACTTCCCCAGGATTCAAAACTTTGAATGTTGTGCAAATTTAATGGTGTACGGAGGAAATCGCCTATTCAGAAAAATCCCTGTTTAGAGAATTCCATTAGAGATAAGTACTTGTTGCCACCATTACACCCCCATATTTGGAGCTAAATGTGAGAAAGGACCATTTATATACCTGATATATAATACTATACTATGAATATATTTTAGCATTCCTTTTATTTATATACAATTACAGTTAATTAATGAATGACTAAGAAGTGAATTAAAATGTTTGTCTTGTTTATATGGTAGGGTTATTCACTCCATAGGGTTGTGATTTCTAAAGCGCACTACCATGTTGTGCATTAACTGGTCCATGTAGACCCTGCTGGTGCACTTTAATGTAGTTCTATTTGAAACTAAAGGTTCCCTAGTGTACACCAGCATGGTTTAGACAGCCAATTAATGCACAACATGTTAGTGTGCAGTAGAGTACTTTATTCCAGTGTGTAGACAAGCCCAAAGTCTTCCTGTTCTGATGTTAATATTTCTAGAACAGCATGTTTTTAAAAAATAATTTTGCTAGTGATAGACAGTGGTATTATGCCACCACACTGAAGATCCAAACTCAACAGTGACTTTAGGATTTTCAGTCCTTGGGTCACTGAAGTAAAAAGACAAGATGCGGATTACATTTAATTCTGGTGAAAATATGGAGTAACTCCATTGACTTAAAAGGAGTTGGTCCAGATTTATAGTTGTGGTATCGAGATCAGAATCTGGGCCATGTTGTGGGGTGGATAGGTGACTAGCTCTGTCTTTAGTGGGAGGGAGCAGAGAAAATGACATTATTATTACTATGTATTTGTATTACTGTGACATCTTATGTCTTCTCCATACTAGATAGTTAATGGAGCACAATTTAAAGGCAGCCTCTGAGGAAATCCTGCATTCTACCAGAGAAAGTACCATGAAGCTAGTAAAAGACAAGCTACAGACTTTTTATTTGTATAATAAACAGTAGCATCCAGAGGCTCTAACCAGAAGTGGGCCCCATTATGGTAGGCAATCAGGAATAACCCCATTTTGCTAGGCACAACACAGACACATAGGAACACACATTTCCTGCCCCAATCAACTTACAGTATAAGGGGAAAGGCAGTAGCTCCTATGAGAGGCACGTGAGCTTGGCCCACATTCTTGACAGCTGTGAAAATCTCTACTAACAAAGTTCAATCGATTTTTTTTAAAATTAAGCTTTAAAAGTTTTAATTAAATCTCCAGTGTTTCCAATTTGTTAGAGAATGGAAAGATTGCTGGAATATGAAAGAAGCTAGAAGAGGAAGAGTTACAAAAAGATAAGACGCACATGGATGTAAAGAAACACTATAGTGCTATTTCAGTCAGCTGCACTACATTTGTAATCAAGGAGTCAAGTTTTAGAACTGCAGTCAAGAAGGCATACAGTACAGTTTGCTCTGCTACTAGTGATTTTGAATCTGGAGCAGTGCTACTCAAAGTGGTGGTCCGCGGACCAGCACGCATTGGCTGCCGGTCTGCGTGCACATTGGAAAAAAAAATTGCCAGTCCCCCACATCAGATAGCTTGAGAAGCACTGATCTAGAGATTTCAGCAATGATGAATGCATCCAAATGATTGGCCATATATCTTTCTGATATTTCCTATGAAGATGACACCAAAACGTCAAAGGACAGCACTATTACTAATACCTGTTCAAAAATATACAAACTTTTAAATTAAAAAAGAAATGAACCATGCTTGATGTCCGTGGACTTGGAAAACACCAAAACTGCCATATAAATTAAAATATATAAATACTAGTAGGCCCTGTCCCACAGTAACTTTACTCAGGCAAAGCCTCTATTGATCTCAATGGTTATTTCGCCTAAGTAAGGACTGAAAGACCTGGCCAATACTTTACTTTTCATTTTCATACAAATAAATGTTGAAAAATATCATGTTCAGTCTCAATTTTATTTACTTTTTTTTTGGCTATTACTCAGTGAATAACAAAGTGGTAGGATAGCCCAAGAAACCTTTTGGTATTAAAATGAGTCTCCTAATACATGTTAACATAAAAACATTATCTTTGTGTAACAATTTTGTATGTCTAAATGTTCAATTTGGATACTTTGTGGATTTTTGTAATAATGTAGCTTTGATACACTAACAAACTGTCCTGAATACCTCAGAGCTTATAGAGACAAGGTGGGTGAGGAAATAATATTTTATTAGACCAACTTCTGTTGGTGAGAGAGACAAGCTTTCTGTGTGTTCGAAAGCGTGTCTCTCTCACCAGCAGAAGTTGGTCCAATAAAAAATATTATATCACTCTCTTTGCCTCTCTTATAGCCTGGGACTGACATGGCTCAAGCTATACTGCATTGGACCTTATACCAATTCATAGAATCATAGAATATCAGGGTTAGAAGGGACCTCAGGAGGTCATCTAGTCCAACCCCTGGCTCAAAGCAGGACCAATCCCCAATTTTTGGCCCAGATCCCTAAATGGCCCCCTCAAGGATTGAACTCACAGCCCTGGGTTTAGCAGGCCAATGCTCAAACCACTGAGCTATGTGAAGAGGGGGTTAAAGTTTGTGTTTGTGGTCTCAGGTTATAAGAAACTGATTTTTTAAGACACAATAGATTTTTTCAGTTTTTTTCCCTTCATGGAAGTGAAGCCAAACTGCCCTTAAGAAAGATTACAGCATTTTATGCTGTCAAGAGGCAGAGAGAGGAGCACTGTGAAGTGCAGCTGAATGGAGGTGGTGGCCATGTTTGCTTTGACAGGTTATGGCCTCAGTCCGTTTTGTAAACAATGGGAGATGGTGTCTATTTTGAGAAGGCCATCTTAACAGAAGGCATATTCTTTTGAAGAAGACAATCCAAATACAGTAATGCATTTTGGCTTGGTTAAGATGAACATCAATCTTTATTGTTTCTAAAGGGAAACCATACCTTTACTTTGCACAATATATTATCTCTGGTTAATAAATATTGATCATCTCAGAAGAGGTAATTGCTGTTTATTGATGCCACCATCATAACATTTATATAAAAACTTAAAATCTAAAATACTTTTTTAGGTGTGTATGTTCGATATATAAATCTCTCCAACGATACAAGTAAACTATAAAATTTGTATCAATATAGTTTAATTTCACACTTTAAACAAATATAATTTGTACATAATTTATGTATTTATAAACTATAGTCTCAAATAGGATACAATTAAAATCTGGGTTTGCCTTATTTGACTGAATTCTATCTTCCACAAAAGTTTTATTTACTTCAAATGCCCTTTAATCATTGAATTGTTACAGTTTACGAAGTCCAAGAAGTGTATTCTTTATCCCACTATTCAAAGCTAATATATCAAGTGTGTAGTCTTGTAGTTCATTACATTTAGCGATCTGAAATTGAAGTGAAACAAAGCTTCCATTAGATGTGCCAATCACAAGTATATTAGATCTAAAGACAACTTTTGCTAAAACAAAACAAACTGTGCCTCCAGTCCTGCAGCAGGATCCATAAGCATGGATCCCTGCACCTCTGGAAAGTCCCACTGATTTCAACAGGGCTCTGCACGAATGCAGGAATCCATGCTAGCAAATTCAATTGTAGGATCATGGTCTAAATATCAGAGCATTAGCTTTTCAGGGAAAAAACAAAGACTTGTAAAGCAATGTGAAAGCGAATATTGTGACAAAACATTGCTCATTGCATTTCTTAATGTTTATGAGCTATGATTTTCATAGAATAAGTTTGGTATCACCGTTATCTCCCAAAACTCAAGAGAAGTAATAGTATGAGAAAATAAATTAAACTGCGTTCTTTAGATTTCTTTAGGATGGAATACATGGGAGATAGTTTGAAATACTATATTCCATTTCTCTCCCTAGTGCTTATGTCAGATTTAATAGTTCTGTCTATTACTTTCAACAAGCCCATCCTGACTGCTTCTGGCAGCAGTCAATGGCACTTTACTACCAGTTACCCATCTTTAAAGTTTAAGGCCTAGTCTAAATACGTTTTTTGTTCCAGAATAACTATTTCAAACAGGGGTGTAACTTTTTACTGAAATAGTTATATTGGTAGAACCTCTAGTGTGGACACAGTTACACTAGTACAAAGGTGCCTTATAACATCTTACCTTATGGAAGGGGGATTAAGATATACTGGTATAGAGCACCTTTATCTAGTATAACTGCATCCACACTGGGAAAAGGATGTGTACCACTTTAAAACAGTACAACATTTGTGTGTAGATAGGCCTTAGTTTCAATAATTAATAAAGGTATATGTGGAGCATCAAACATTCTGGTTTAGCCTTATCGGTATAAATAAAAACTTAGAACTGGCTCTGCAACGCAACAGGGCTGCTCACCTCCAGCATCTGGGCATCGTGGGAAAAGGAGGGCAATTAGAAGAGCATTTGGTGGCGGACATGATGGGGAAGAATATTATATACTTTCAACGTGAAGATTAAAAAAAAATCTAAATCACAAATGTGAAACACATTCCTATGTGTCAAATTTTCAAGAGTGTGCAGCTAATCTGGAGTTCCCCTACAATGTTTCGCACTACACAGGTGTGCGTGCAAAAATCATAGTTGCATGTGTAGTTAATTGATCTGTATGCAAATATTAGGTGTCTGCTCTTGAAAATGTTTTGCTACGAGAAACTAAAGAAAACAATCTAATTGTTTATTTACTGTGAATTCTTGAGTTTTGACAAATGAGGACTGAGACCAAATATATTCTAAATATAAACAACATAACACAAGGACTTTAAGAAATGGACTGTATATAAACCTATACTAAAAGAATGTTAATGTTGCAAAGTAAAGCACTCAGAAATTAGCAACTATCAGAGTCCCAATTTAAATACCATGCTCCAGGCTGTACTGGCTTTGATTAGCCATTATTACAGGTTTTATGTTGGCCACCAGAGGGAGCCAATTTTATTTCACATATACAATAGAAACAAAAAAGTCTGTTTTATTTTTAATAAAGATATGTTCCTGGTTCTCTGTACATTGTAGCAAGGGCAGAGGATATCAGAATCAGAACAGAGCAGGTCAATGATATCATATCATACAGCTTCTTAAGGTCAACACGTACATAATTTCATTTTAAATTAATCAGAATATACAAAAGAGGAGGAACAAATTCTGAAAATTATTTCGTCTATATGTGTCTTATCCTTTTGTCATTAACTAATTGTTCACAGGGGAAAGAAACACTACTGACTTTTATTTACTTTTTTATTTAAAAAATTCTTACTATTTTATAAACTATAAATATGAAATATCAAAGTAAATGTAAAGTGCTTACCTTGTGACATTTAAAGCCATTATACTTGTAGAAGGCCTGCTTTTTGATCCAGGGGGAGGATGAAAAATCCGTCCTTCTTTATTAGTTGTGATGGGCTTAGAATATTTAACCACATAGGGCTCAGCAGAATGCGAAGGATAAGAATCGAATGTTCCTGCTTTCATGCCTCCTGCCTGGAAAAGAAAAGGAAAGTTTCAAAGTGCTAATTTACAGTACAATTGCTTTAACTGTATTTTTCCGTACAAAGGTAACCCAGAACACGGCATGGCAAATCACATCATATTATGTACATATCAGAAAACCACATACCACATGTTTAAAGTCAACAGGAAACTGTTAAGAAAATTTACATAATTACATCGGTGAATACTTGATTGGACAAACTCTTTTCTATATATCCTGGATTATGAGGAAAGAATTTTAAAAATATAAAGGGGATTGTAAAAAAAAATTAAAATGTAGGGTTTTATTGTGGCAAAAACAGAACCGATAAAGATCACCACTGGTTCCCATCAGTACAGCTCCAATGGTGGTACCAATAGTGATACCATATGGCAGGATTCAAGCATTAATATCAACATGTTGCCTAACCATGCCCAGAGCACTAGACAATATGGTTGTAGTTGCAACACTGGCTAGTCTCTACCAGCCCTCCCACTAGAACAGCAATGAGAAGGGTGAGGAAGGGGTGGTACCACCTGCATCCTGGTGTTCTCAGATTTGGGGGCGCTGCACAGTTCTGAGTCCTTCAGACGAGTGCTAGGCGGAGGAGTTATCTTATTTTATTCCTACTGTTATGAACTGGGTGAAACCTTGTTAACAGTGAGTTAAAACCTCATTCAGATTGATAGGTGTGAACTCACCCTTCAGTTAACATAACTGTAAGCATAAACCCCCACCCAAGACAAAAGGCATGTTTGAACCTGCCCAGGAGCTTTTGGCTGAGTATTGTTTGAGTAGAGGGTGTGTGTGAGGAGCGAGCATATAGAAATTAAGGACAGACAAGAACATAGAGAGAGGGAAAGGCAAGAAAACCAAGCAGGAGCCTGTAAGCACAGCATGACTCTAGAACAAGCTAGAGAGTGAGCTTTGGGTCTGGGGTTGGCTTGGGGGCTGTAAGCAAAGAAACTGTTCCTTTTGTTCTTGATTCTTTCTGCGTTCAGAGACACAGGATTTTGTTCATTCCTTGTAAATAAACAAGAGTGTATCAAGGAAAATACCAGACTCCATCAATTTATACTTCCAACTGGAACATCCCCAGGGCCTCGAACTCTGACTAGCTGCTCTGGTCGAAAACGGGCAACTTTACATATAAATTTGATTAACTAAATTTTAACAATTGCTCTGTGCTGATTTTAAAGATAAGCCTTTTTCAAGTTATTTAGAACATGGGTTATATGACAAAGTGACTCACCAGCCAGTGAACCACCTTGTGGCTTGGTGCAGCACTGTCAGGGTTTTCCTCTCTCTAACCTTACTGACCCCACCATTCAGATCTGCTAGTGCCCTCCTTAGTCTGGTGACTTATACCTCCAGCCAGGTCACTTTTTAGCCTCCCACTTTCAGGGGTAAGTCAGAGTTCAGTCCAATAACAGTACAACTCTAGGCCCACTGGGCCTTACTGTTGTACCAATAAAATAAAAACCAGCAGGATCTTATTAAAGGGAAAAAGGCAAAATACCACATTTACTGTGAATACAGAAAGAATCATAGTAAGCAGTTAGTTATAGTTATAACATTCCATTCAATCTCAAATTTATTCTCACATTCATTCATACAAACACACACACACACACAGGTTCTGCAAGGTTGTTATCATAGTTACCAGCCTTAGAGTTGCTCATGCCAAGCCACTGGCCAGGTGGCCTGGACATGAGGAGGGAGCAGGGCCTTGTCAGATGCTCATCTGATGCTCCTGGAAGTTGGTTTGCAGAATCAGACCCCAAAGTTCTCACTTTTTAGAGTCTATTTTTATAGGAATTTCTTCCTATCGCAGTCTATGAGAATTGCTTCATCATGCTGTTGCTGAATCAATCAGCAGATAGCACATTCCTGACGGCTCCAAGATGTTATCTTGTTCTTTGGTTCTCCCATTCTTGAGGCTGCTGGGTGGATTCCAGTCTGCCCTCCGGGGGTCCTCTGGTTATTTCCACTTGACGCCTTCTTCAGCCGATGGACACTGGATTCTTAGGCTGGCACCTCCCTGATCATTCAGTTATTATCCACACCAAGCATCCATCCACATACATCCTCTATCTCTATTTTAATCACAATTGTTAATACAACAAAAGGGTGGGGAGTCTCTGGGTGCTGTTTCTGTTGTTAGAGTATTGTTTTGAGTCTCTCTCTCTGTGAATTGCTTTGAGAATAGACTCTGTCTTAGAATGTACTAACACAATTAGCAGCTTGCAAGTTTCACACATAGAGGGAGAGAAACAGTACCAAAACCCAAGAGACCTCTTAATTAGTAATACCCTGGAATTTAAACTCTGGGGAATCAAACTCATTTGTGATTTTAATACAGAACTTCTTTAATATGATCCAACATAATAAGCCTTGTCCAGGGGCTTCACCAGGATTTTCATTGGCTGTCCGTAGGGGAACCCAATCCCAACCTCTACCCTGGGTTTCTGTCCAGGACTCCTGTAGCAGGCACTTAAGTTCTTCTTCCCAGGCGCGCACCTTAGAGGGAACTATTGCGGACCACCTGAATGGAGTTCGCAGTTCACAGGTGGTCTGCGGACCACAGTTTGAGACCCTCTGGTCTAGTTATTACGTAGTCCTGTCTTGAGTGAAGGGGAATAGACTAGATGACCTACTGAGGTCTCTTCCAATCCTACTCTTCTACGATTTTTGTCTTCTATACAATATGATTTAAACTTTCTACAAGAACACCACCAAATATTTTGATTTTCACTTTTTGCTACAGTACTTAAAGAGAGCAGACTCACCTTTTTAGCAGGAGAACTTGGTTTAAAGGGGTGTGCAACTGGCTTTTCTGGGGTTGGTTTCTTAGCTGGTGCCAAAGGTTTATCATCAAGATATGGATTTATGTCAAAATATTCCCGAGGATAGAGATTTAACTTGAAAGGCCCTCCTTTAACCAAACGCAAATGGTCTTCATGCACCTTCTGTAAAATAAGTAGTTTTAAAGGTATTACCTTGGGCATTTTTACCTCAGATTATTCTGAATAGAAAAAAATAAAAAGAGATTTAAATTCAATGTTGAAAAAAAAACTTACTTTTAGCAATGTATTTAATGTAATTTCCTCTGCCAATGTTAATCCTGGCTTCTACATATACCTTTGGCACAACATAATGCATAACGAAACAATCCATTGAGAACAACAAATGCTAGGAAACTATGACACACTAAAAGAAGAATTTAAGGACTTCTTAAAATAAGTAAATTAAAAAACTCTTTAAGATCTCAAATTAACTAAAGGACACATGGTACATGTATGGACTTTAACATTACAAATACAGTACAACCTTGCTAATTCATGCTAATGATGGGGAACAAATTTTCACTGCTTAATGAATAAGAAACAAATGTTGCCCTTCTTCAGAGGACAGAGGTACCTGTGGCAACCAAAACAATGTGCTTCTACTGCATAAGGAGAAGACAGGATTTGGGGAGTTATACAATTGGTGGTACACCTTTTTTAAATTTAAATTTAGAGCTTGCATGATGTGCCAGATTGACAACCCAGGAGAATTAGGTCCTTTATTTATCCTCCAGCTTCACCACAATGACCGGCTACGGGTTGACTTGTAGAGACCAACCACCTCTAAGACCAAAAGGATACTTCATTCTCTAACTCCATTCAGTCCCTGATATTTCTCTTTTGTGTTCTATTTGAAGAGCTGAACAGAGAACTTGTGTGGAGGCCAGTGTGGTGACAGTGTGAAACTTAGGTCTTGTCTTCACTACTGTGCTGTATCAGCGCATCTAGTGAAGACGTGCTTCATCAACAGGAGAGCACTCCCCCATCGATGTAATTACTCCACCTCAATGAGAGGTGGAAGCTATGTCGGCAGGAGAGTGTCTCCCATCAACATAGACCAGTATAGACACCGCTTTAAGTCGATGTAACTTATGTCACTGAGGGGGGTGGTTTTTTCATGCCCTGAATGATGTAAGTTACATTGACTTAAGCGGTAGTGTAGACAAGCCCTTAGTCATTCTGGATAGCTCCTCCCCTATTTCTGGTTGGACTTGTATTATGTTACATGTTTCTAATCAGAGATGAGCCCCACACAAACCCTAAATCTAAACACACTCAGACTTCACAGGGTTCAGTTCTGGATCTGAACTTTGCAACTTGGGCCCAAACTACCAAAAAAATTTGCAATTTGGGTCATTCAAACTAATAAAAAATTAACCTTTCTAACCCAAATGTGAATTAGTGGCAAACAAAACCCCATTCTTGATGCTGAAACTTATAATATAAGTAAAGTAAAAGCTGTTTTATCTGGCTCTTCACCAACTGGAAAGCTCTATAAACTAGCATTTCTGATCTTCACTGAAATTCCGGTTTATAGTTTGGTTGGCGCGGGGCCGGCAGTGGGTTGGGGCACGGGAGGGGGTGTGGAGCGTGGGCTCTGGGAGGGAGTTTGGGTGCAGGAGGGGGATGGGGGTGCAATGTGCCAGATCTGGGGGCTGCTCACCTTGGGCGGCTCCTCACAAGCAGCGACCTGTCCTGGCTGCTCCTAGGCGGAGGTACGGCAGGCAGCTCTGCATGCTGCCACCATCCTGCCCTGAGCACTAGCTCCGCAGCTCCCATTGGCTGGGAACCACAGCCAATGGGAGCTGCGGGGGCAGTGCCTGCAGGCGCCTGCCGCAACTTTGCCTCAGAGTGGGCAGGACAGGGAGCTGCCTGAGGTGAGCACCCCCTGGATCCGGCACCCTGAAACCCCTCCCATGCCCCAACCTGCTGCCCTGAGCTCCCTGCCACACCCAAACTGCCTCCCTGTTAGTTAACTGGCATTTTTCACTTACTGGGCACCCCCATTCCCCCAATATGCTGGATAAAACAACTTTTACTGTATTTTTTACCTCAAAATCTCAATTTAACTCCAAAAAGATATTAGTTTGTGGTAAAAATATAAAGCTCAAAAATACTTATTCCTATGGCAAAAAAGCCCTCTTTCAGCTATCATTGTTCCCCATATATGATGAAAATATACAATATTAGTGAGATTGATACATATAAATATAGCAGCCTTCTCATATTTACTAAGTTATTTAGTGAAATACAGACGATATGCTCTATTTTTGAACAGCCCCTGATAAAATAGAGTCCCAGCCCATGACTGGGGTTCCTAGGAGCTACCACAATACAAATAAAAATAAATAAATAAATAAAAATTAATTTGGGTCTCTCTTTCTCTCTCTGAATTCAATACTTTGGGTCAAATCCTTAGCCCACTGCATAGCCCAAGCAATAGGACTCTGTGCTGGAGTGACTAAGAGGGAAAGGAATGATATATTTAACAAAAAAGGCAATTTATCTGCAGTCCACTTGGCAAATAAATTAATACTGGTTGCTTTAGGCTAAAAGAAAAACCACAGGAAATATTTTTGCAAAAAAATCCTGTTTGCAAATAGTGATTAAATAAAGTTACTGAATAGTTTTACCTTTGCATTCATTTTTCCGATTTCATACACCTCACTTGAGTGTGGATACTGTTTACCTATGGTAAGATTTGGATATCTGTGTAAAGAAAATTAGTAATGGTGACTTCAAAGTTCAGCATTTAATGAAATGCTGTTCAGGGAATTATACTGAATGTTTTACCCATATCCAGTTCCTTTCTTTCCAGGATTTGTGTAAAGGTTCTTTCCAGGAGGAGCATATGCTGTTTTCCCTTTTAGTTGTGCACTGAAGAATGGATATGGACCACCTATAGTTCCATAATAAGTACCCACTCCGCATCTGAAATATAAAATAAACACATAATACAATAATTATTGTTAGTAACAATAAATTAATAATTAGTACCCATTCAGTGCTCTATAGCTTCAAAATTCTGAATGATATTAATTGAAAAACAAGCAACTAACATTTTTGGAGTAAACATACAAAAGTTGAGGTTCTGTTCATTCCGCATGTACAACAACGATCCTATACACAGTGTGGTAGAGGCACACAGTGGGAGTAGATGGGGACAGAGTTAAAGTTTTGGGGCACCTTAGTTGTGCATGTCCACACTCGTCAATGTTTGGCTTTTGGTTTGTTTGCTTTACATTTTCTTTTAACATGTTCCTGCTTTTCACTGTTGTTGTTTTTATGTCAACCTTATATTAAGGGTATTTTTAGATATTTACAACCTTAATTATATTTTACCAACATTTTTTGTATTGAATTTCCTACTGTATGTTTTCCCAACACTTTTTAAGAATGAAGAGGTACTCTCAGGCCCAGGTAGCCAGGGTCTTCAGAGCAATTTCCTGATATGGGGCTTAAGACCCCTGTAAGGAATTAGCTTCAACTATACATGTCCCCAATATGCATTTTATTAAAGAGCATGCAGGCTCTTACACATATTTTATAACAGCCGACATCAGCCATGTAAACATATGAAAACAAATATTAATATATAAAACTTCCATCAGTGCCCCCCAACTAGTGAAAGGCATTGCTAATCATCAAAGGCAATGGCAAACAAATTTGGGATTTTGCTATTATAGAAAACAAAAGTTGGAAGAACTTCAAAAAGTGATAACAGAATCATAGAATATCAGGGCTGGAAGGGAATTCAGGAGGTCATCTAGTCCAACCCCCTGCTCAAAGTAGAACCAATCCCCAACTAAATCATCCCAGCCAGGGCTTTGCCAAGCCAGGCCTTAAAAACCTCTAAGGAAGAAGATTCCACCACGTCCCTACGTAACCCATTCCAGTGCTTCACCACCCTCCTAGTGAAAAAGTTTTTCCTAATATCCAACCTAAACCTCCCGCACTTCAACTTGAGACCATTACTCCTTGTTTATCATCCATAGAGCCAGTTATCTCATCATAGAAGGTAATTAGGTTTGTCAGGCATGACTTGCCCTTGGTGAATCTATGCTGACTGTTCCTGATCACTTTCCTCTCTTGAAGTGCTTCAAAATTGATTCCTTGAGGACCTGCTCCATGATTTTTCCAGGGACTGAGATGAAGCTGACTGGCCTGTAGTTCCCCAGATCCTGCTTCTTCCCTTTTTTAAAGATGGGCACTACATTAACCTTTTTCCAGTCATCCCAGACCTCCCCCAATTGCCATGAGTTTTCAAAGATAATGGCCAATGGCTCTGCAATCACATCTGCCAACTCCTTTAGCACCCCCGGATGCAGTGCATCTGGCCCCATGGACTTGTGCTCGTCCAGCTTTTCTAAATAGTCCTGAACCCTTCTTTCTCCACAGAGGGCTAGTCACCTCCTCCCCATACTGTGCTGCCCAGTGCAGTAGTCTGGGAGCTGACTTTGTTCGTGAAGACAGAAGCAAAAAAAGCATTGAGTACTTTAGCTTTTTCCACATCCTCTGTCACTCGGTTGCCTCCCTCATTCAGTAAGGGACCCGCACTTTCCTTGACTTTCTTCTTGTTGCTAACATACCTGAAGAAACCCTTCTTGTTATTCTTAACATCTCTTGCTAGCTGCAACTCCAAGTGTGATTTGGCCTTCCTGATTTCACTCCTGCATACCTGAGCAATATCTGTATACTCTTCCCTGGCCATTTGTCCAATCTTCCACTTCTTGTAAGCTTCTTTTTTGTGTTTAAGATCAGCAAGGATTTCACTGTTAAGCCAAGCTGGTCGCCTGCCATATTTACTATTCTTTCTACACATCGGGATGGTTTGTCCCTGCAACCTCAATAAGGATTCTTTAAAATACAGCCAGCTCTCCTGGACTCCTTTCCCCCTAATGTTATTCTCCCAGGGGATCCTGCCCATCAGTTCCCTGAGGGAGTCAAAGTCTGCTTTTCTGAAGTCCAGGGTCCGTATTCTGCTGCTCTCCTTTCTTCCTTGTGTCAGGATCCTGAACTCAACCATCTCATGGTCACTGCCTCCCAGGTTCCCATCCACTTTTGCCTCCCCTACTAATTGTGAGCAGCAGGTCAAGAAGAGCTCTGCCCCTGCTTGGTTCCTCCAGCACTTGCACCAGGAAATTGTCCCCTGCACTTTCCAAAAACTTCCTGGAATGCCTGTGCACTGCTGTATTGCTCTCTCAGCAGATATCGGGGTGACTGAAGTCCCCCATGAGAACCAGGGCCTGTGATCTAATAACTTCTGTTAGTTGCCTGAAGAAAGCCTCATCCAACTCATCCCCCTGGTCTGGTGGTCTATAGCAGACTCCCACCATGACATCATCCTTGTTGCTCACACTTCTAAACTTAATCCAGAGACTCTCAGGTTTTTCTGCAGTTTCATACTGGAGCTCTGAGCAGTCATACTGCTCTCTTACAGACAATGCAACTACCCCACCTTTTCTGCCCTGCCTGTCCTTCCTGAATAGTTTATATCCATCTATGACAGTCATGTGAGTTATCCCACTAAGTCTGTTATTCCAATCACATCATAATTCCTTGACTGTGCCAGGACTTCCAGTTCTCCCTGCTTGTTTCCCAGGCTTCTTGCATTTGTGTATAGGCATTTAAGATAACTTGCTGATTGTCCTGCTTTCTCAGTATGAGGCAGGAGTCCTCCCCTCTTACGCTCTCCTTCTCGTACTTCCTCCTGGTATCGCACTTCCCTACTTACCTCAGGGCTTTGGTCTCCTTCCCCCAGTGAACCTAGTTTAAAGCCCTCCTCACTAGGTAAGCCAGCCTGCTTGCGAAGATGCTCTTCCCTCTCTTTGTTAAGTGGAGCCCGCCTCTGCCTCGCAATCCTTCTTCTTGGAACACCATCCCATGGTCAAAGAATTCAAAGCCTTCTCTCCGACACCACCTGCGTAGCCATTCGTTGACTTCCACGATTCGACGGTCTCCACCCGAGCCTTTTCCTTCCACAGGGAGGATGGACGAGAACACCATTTGCGCCTCAAACTCCTTTATCCTTCTTCCCAGAGCTACTTAGTGTGCAGTGATCCGCTCAAGGTCATTCTTGGCAGAATCACTGGAGCCCACGTGGAGAAGCAGGAAGGGGTAGCGATCTGAGGGCTTGATGAGTCTTAGCAGTCTCTCCGTCACACCGTGAATCCTAGCTCCTGGCAAGCAGCAGATTTCTCGGTTTTCCCAGTCGGGGATAAATAGCTCATTTTCCTAACTACAATTATAAGACCCATTTTCAGTTGTTTATAACTTTGCCAAACTTTAAACATTCAGAATGACATTTTCCATGTCAAGTGTCTCTTTGAAGCTGATTTTTTTCTATACCATTTCAGCCAAAATGGCTGTGTCATTTTGGAGAATGAGGCTAGAGAAAGATAAATTGTTTTGATAAATAGCCCATTTTTCTAACTACAATTTCTTTAAAAATACTTTAAAACAAATTAATTTTAAATTTAGGGAGGAAAAAAATTGTTTTGCCCACAGTGAAAAAGTCTGGCTACCTTTTCTTTGAAATGCTCTGGTGCCCCCATGCTTTAGAGCAGTGGTTCTCAACCAGGGATACACAGAGGTCTTCCAGGGGGTACATCAACTCATCTAGATATTTGCCTAGTTTTACAACAGGCTACATGAAAAGAAGTCAGTACAAACTAAAATTTCATACAGATAATTACTTGTTTATACTGCTTTATATACTATATCAGGAATTCTCAAAATGGGAGTTGTGATTTATTTTATAATTATATGGTAAAAATAAGAAAGTAAGCAATTTTTCAGTAGTAATGTGCTGTGACACTTTTGTATTTTTATGTCTGATATTGTAAGTAGTTTATAAGTGAGGTGAAACTTGGGTATGTAAGACAAATCAGTTTCCTGAAAGGTTGAGAACCACTGCTTTGGAGCAGGGACTTGAAATTCAGCAAAGGGTGGCTTTTGTGTCAGGAATGGACATTTGGTTATCCCTATAAAAATAGAGTTGAATTTGGGCAAATTATAAACCTTTAAAAAAACTACAGTTTGCAAATGCTCGGTAGAGACTAGCTAAAGATAAACAGCTAAAATCTCCAAAGATTCCATCCTCCCTGGGCGTACTCAGCCTCTCACATCTCCTAGTGCTGACCAGACTGCACATGCACCATCCCCACAGAGCAATTGAGCATCCTCCAGCCCAGAACTACAGGAATTCAGAAAGACTTTCCTTGTAACAGCTGCTCCTAGTTGCTCGAGGCTGGGGTGGGGTTGGGCACTGCAACTGAGAGCAGTAGGCAGTTTCTCCTCAGCTCTGGATCACCCTGCTGCTGGCACCCAGACAGCATGGTGGGGGAACCTATCTGATTCTAATGCACGGAGGAGAAAATCCAGGCCAGGAGGGATGGGAAGGACTAGATTAGAGCAAGAAGACTGGTGAGACTGGAGGTGGAGGGGGAGAAACAGTGACAGGGAGTTGGAGGGAGAGACTGGGACTGGTTGTGCAAAGACACTGGGACTGGGGGCACAGGAAATGCTTGGGCAAGGAGACTGGGAGCTAGGGGGGAAGTAGAGGCTGTGACTGGAAGCTAGTAAGGGAACAGAGGAAGAAAACTGGAAGCCCGTTAGCTGGGGAGTGGAGAACACTGAGATGAGATGAGGAATTGCGGGGAGGGAGGGAGGAACTGGGACTGGCTGGGTAGAGGGGATGAGACAAGCAGCCAGGGAGGGAACATGGGGGGAATCTGAGATTGGATGAGGACCCCAGAGAAGGAGACTGGGACAAGGAGGTAGTGGGAGGGGGAAGAGGAGAGATCAAATCAGATGAGGAGCTGGGCATGGTGGAGACTGGGATTGACTGGGCAAGGAAACTGGGGACCAGAGCCATCCCTAGGGTATGGCACATTGTGGCAACTACCCCGGGCCCCACGCTTTGGAGGGTCCTGTGCTTCCTGAGGAGGTGGGCGGGGGGCGAGGAGGAGCCCCCCCTACCAATGTCCCCCTGCCCCCAGCGCTTCCTGCAGGCCCCGCTGATCAGCGCATCCCCCTCCTTCCCAGCGCCTACTGCTGATGAGCTGTTTTGTGGCATCTGGACTGGGCACTGTGGGGGTGGAAAGAGTAGTGAGGGCGCAGCATGCTCAGGGGAGGGGGCAGAACTGGACGGGGAAGAGGCGGGGTGGGACAGGGGTGGGGCCTTGAGGGAAGGAGTGGAATGGGGGCAGGGCCTGCGCGGAGCCAGGGGGAGCACCCTCCAGCAGATAGAAACTGGGTGCCTATGTCCACGGCCCTGCTGGGGACAAGGAGTTGGGGTGGGAGTGGTGGAACTAGGACTGGCTGGGCAAGCAGACTGGAATAGATGTGGGGAGGGGAAGAGACTGGAAGTCTGGAGGAAGACTGGGACATGGAGAGCAAACTGAGAGAAGAGCAGAACTCTCTGGGCAGGGAGACTGGGACTGGGATGAGAAACCTCAAGAGTGGAGACTGGGGCTGGAAAGGTAAGGAGCATGGGACTGGGACAAAGAGGCAGGGATGAGGAAGAGACAGGACTGGGACTAGGACAGGTTCAATGGGATGGAGAGGAAGAGATCAAGATTGGGAGAAACAGGCAGAGAATCGTCTGTGCCTATTGGAGCACACTCCCTTCCAGAACCCGGAATGAAACCCAAGACTCCTCTGCTGTCAACAATATTCACGAAACCCACTGACAAAAAGTTCGTCTTATCTCCCTCTAGCTCAAGTGGCAGAGATGTATGTGGTGGAACTAAAGGTTCCATGCCTGCTGAGGAACCACATGGGTCAGTGTGATGCCACATGATGGAATTTTAGTTTTGCGGTTTGCTTTTTTAAAACTTTTCAGAGACAATCACTAATTATGTGTTTCTCATTTTCTGGGTTCCCAATCTGAAGCCCTGACACCTTATTTGGAGAAGTGCTGAGCCCTCACAACTGCAACTGAATTCAGTGAGAGCTGTGCTTGAATATATAAAGTATTATATATTGCTAGCACCTCATTTTTCAGAGTCCTTAAGTGTCTAAAATTGGGCAACCAAAATTAGTAAATACTTTTTACCTTAATCTCTCTGTGCCTCTGCTCCCCCTCACCTCATATGGGTTTTGTGAAGTTAATTTCATTAATGTAGACGAAGCCCTTGGGTACTATAGTGATAAGCACCCAAGACAAACTCATGAGTAAATTAATAATTCTGTCTTCAATAGTGGGTTTCAATAGTATGCAGTAAATAAGGCCTAGGGCACATGGTGAACAATAAGGAGAAAACAAAATATCAAATTGCTGTTCGTTAAGTGAGCAACATCCATCTTGTGCTCTAAATGAGGCAGGGGTCATGTGGAAAAATGTGATTACGGGGGAAGTCCCGGATGACTGGAAAAAGGCTAATGTAGTGCCAATCTTTAAAAAAGGGAAGAAGGAGGATCCTGGGAACTACAGGCCAGTCAGCCTCACCTCAGTCCCTGGAAAAATCATGGAGCAGGTCCTCAAAGAATCAATCCTGAAGCACTTGCATGAGAGGAAAGTGATCAGGAACAGCCAGCATGGATTCACCAAGGGAAGGTCATGCCTGACTAATCTAATCGCCTTTTATGATGAGATTACTGGTTCTGTGGATGAAGGGAAAGCAGTGGATGTATTGTTTCTTGACTTTAGCAAAGCTTTTGACACGGTCTCCCACAGTATTCTTGTCAGCAAGTTAAGGAAGTATGGGCTGGAAGAATGCACTATAAGGTGGGTAGAAAGCTGGCTAGATTGTCGGGCTCAACGGGTAGTTATCAATGGCTCCATGTCTAGTTGGCAGCCGGTATCAAGTGGAGTGCCCCAAGGGTCGGTCCTGGGGCCGGTTTTGTTCAATATCTTCATAAATGATCTGGAGGATGGTGTGGATTGCACTCTCAGCAAATTTGCGGATGATACTAAACTGGGAGGAGTGGTAGATACGCTGGAGGGGAGGGATAGGATACAGAAGGACCTAGACAAATTGGAGGATTGGGCCAAAAGAAATCTGATGAGGTTCAATAAGGATAAGTGCAGGGTCCTGCACTTAGGACGGAAGAACCCAATGCACAGCTACAGACTAGGGACCGAATGGCTAGGCAGCAGTTCAGCGGAAAAGGACCTAGGGGTGACAGTGGACGAGAAGCTGGATATGAGTCAGCAGTGTGCCCTTGTTGCCAAGAAGGCCAATGGCATTTTGGGATGTATAAGTAGGGGCATAGCGAGCAGATCGAGGGACGTGATCGTTCCCCTCTATTCGACATTGGTGAGGCCTCATCTGGAGTACTGTGTCCAGTTTTGGGCCCCACACTTCAAGAAGGATGTGGATAAATTGGAGAGAGTCCAGCGAAGGGCAACAAAAATGATTAGGGGTCTGGAACACATGAGTTATGAGGAGAGGCTGAGGGAGCTGGGATTGTTTAGCCTGCAGAAGAGAAGAATGAGGGGGGATTTGATAGCTGCTTTCAACTACCTGAAAGGGGGTTCCAAAGAGGATGGCTCTAGACTGTTCTCAATGGTAGCAGATGACAGAACGAGGAGTAATGGTCTCAAGTTGCAGTGGGGGAGGTTTAGATTGGATATTAGGAAAAACTTTTTCACTAAGAGGGTGGTGAAACACTGGAATGCGTTACCTAGGGAGGTGGTAGAATCTCCTTCCTTAGAGGTTTTTAAGGTCAGGCTTGACAAAGCCCTGGCTGGGATGATTTAACTGGGATTTGGTCCTGCTTCAAGCAGGGGGTTGGACTAGATGACCTTCTGGGGTCCCTTCCAACCCTTATATTCTATGATTCTATGATTATGTAACCACTGTACCCCAATGCCTATGTACAAGAGGGCCAAATTAAGGTAGCACAGGCAACCTTCCATTGACTTCAGCGGACTTGAGCTCGGGGCTAGGTGTGCATGGCAATTAAATCCTATTGGGTTGGGGTGGTTTCTATAGAAAATATCGCAGAGGTAACAGAAGTGTCTGACTGAGTGGGTCTCCCTTAACTATAGTGGGCTAGCACTCGCCTCCCCATTCTCTGCTCACCAAAGATAGCACAGGCATATACACACCAGCTCCTACATCCCCATTATGGCTGCTCAACTGTCAGTGAATGATTCCCTCTTTATGGGTCAACTGTACAGGCTCCTAGAACCACCTGATTTCCAACCTCTCTAGTGGAGGGGCTATGGTGTGAGACTGATCTACTTTGCACTGGGGAGAGAGGATGGACTCAGAACTCGGTGGAGAAATGGGACATAAAGATGGCTTAAAACCACCTTTGTACGCACATAACAGAGCACAGCTTGGACACAGGCCAGGATCTGGGCCTTCTACTTCATTGTGATTCAGTCCATGGTAGATGAAAGGGGCCAGTTCCTGGATATTTATGATGAATGACCAGACAAAGTGTATGATGAACAGATTTTCAAGCATACTGAAATGTGCAGGAAAAGAAAATAAGGTACACTGTTCCCACTAGACACCACAGCCATTAACAGAATCTCAGCCCAGATGACTCTTGGTTGAAGAAGCCCCATTTCCTCTCCAAGCCTTCTGATATCTGGGAGATACTTTTTAGCAATCTTCCATTTGAAAAAATGGGAAAATCCAACTACAGACAAGTGAAATTAAAGCCCTACTTAGATGGCCAAATTCTGGCTTCCTATGTGCATAAGTATGCATCAACAAAATAGCATATACACCCATGGTATTTCTAGAGCATATGGCAGAAAATGACCAATCCTGGCTCCTCAAAAAAATGAACAAGAGGCTACTCTCCAAGCTTTTCACAACCCAAGCCACAGAGAGATGACTGGACATAGCCAATAACTGGTTTGTGTAGTGCAGTGGTCAGCAGCCGGTCAATCGCGATCGACTGGTCGATCCTAGAGGATGTCCCAGTTGATCACGATCTCCGGTAGCACAATAGGGCTGCCGCTAAGACTCTCTGCCTGCCTCAGCCCCACGCTGCTCCCAGAAGTGGCCAGCGTGGCCCCGGGGGTGGGCGTGGAAGGGGTCTCCCTCCGCATGCTGCTCCTGCCTGCAAACACCGCCCCTGCAGCTCCCATTGGCCAGGAATGGGGAGCTGTGATCAATGGGAGCTGCAGGGGCGGTGCTTGCAGAGAGCAGCAGCGTGCAGAGCCACCTTCTGCCTGCCATCTCCCCAGGGACCGCAGGGGCGTGTTGGCCCCTTCCGGGAGCGGAGTGGGGCCGGGGTAGGCAGGGAGCTTGCCTTAGCAGCAGCCATGCAGCACCGCCAACCGGGAGCTGCCGGAGATAAGTGCTGCCTGGCAGGAGCCACACCCCAACCCAGAGCCCCCTCCCAGAGCCAGCACCCCCACCCCCTCCTGTAACCCAACAATCTGCCCCAGTCCGGAGCCCCCTCGTGCACCCAAACTCCCACCCTGAGCTTGCACCCCTCATCCCCTCCTGCACCCCAATGCCCTGCCCCACACTCAGCCCAGAGACCCTTCCCACATTACGAACCCCTCGGCCCCAGCCCAGAGCCCGCATCCCCTCCCGAACCCCAACCCTCCGCCCCAGCCCGGTGAAAGTGAGTGAGGGTGGGGGAGAGCAAACTACGGAAAGAGGCGGGGATGGAGTGAGTGGGGTGGAGTAGATCCTGGGTTGCCCTTATATTCAAAAAGCGATCTTGGGCGTAAAAAGGTTGGAGACCACTGGTGTAGTGAGTACTGCAGAAGCCACCAGAACACTGGCAAAGCAGCAGGGTATATATGTAGCTAGGCTTTATATTTTTATATATAGTTAGTAAACATGGCTATTTAGAATCCAACTGTGTCCATATGCTCTCCTCATATTATTAATGTGGTATAGAGTGCAAAGACATGATAATTTGGATATTATTCCGTATGCATTCCTTGACTTTTGAATATCCCCTGCAAACAGTCACCCTCAAAGATTATCTCTACTCCTAGTAAGAAGAGAGTGGTGTAGGCTCTTTGTGAGGCACAAAGTCACCTATATATTATGGACAAGGCTACAATTTTTTCATGGAGGTTGTGGAAGTCAGCCCTATCAGCTGGGGCAGGGCTGCAGCTCCTGGCCGCATTGGGCAACGGGGTCTCCCCACAGCTCCCTGCCTCTGTGGGTGGCGCCCTTCCGCCCCCACAAGCTCCCAGCTGCCACAGGCAGTGGGGCCGCAGTTGCAAGTCACCCGGGAGCTCTGAGCCACTGAGGGCAGCAGGGACCCCTAGAGCTTGAAGCAGCCCCCACAGCTGCCCAACATCTGCAAGTGGTGTGGGGACCCTGCAGCTGAGCTCCCCGTTTTATCAGGGATATTTTTAGTAAAAGTCACGGACAGATCACGGGCTTCTGTGAATTTTTCTTTATTGCCTGTGACCTGTCCGTGACTTTTACTAAAAATATCCCTGACAAAATCTTAGCCTTAATTATGGACACATATACATTACAGTGTACACAGGATAAGTGTACATTTGGGGACACAGAAGCAGAGTGGGGACATTATGCCTGATTGTAAATACCTGCCAGAGTCTGGCCCATAGTTTTTAATATCCCTTTAAGACAATCCTTGTGTTTTAATAAATGGATTGGACAGCATACATTTTTCAATATAACAGACTTTTCCCCCTGCCTGTCTGTATTTTTATTAAAAAGCCCCAAAAGCAGGAAAACTGCTTAGCCCAATAACAGATACATGAACTCTTGCTTTAACTGTAATTGTGTGAAGCTACATGGGGTCTTTGTTCAGATAGATAAATATTTTCATCAAAACATCAAATGCACTGCAGGCTATTTATGTCTCTGTATCCTCTGACCAACTCAGTCATAGAGGTGTCATCCCATGATGTTTTCAATTGGTAGTGATTTTATCCTGGTAGCGCCCATTTGTCTCCAGCATTGAGGAGAGATCATGCTTTAATATTAGGTATTATAAAAACTCCAAGGTAATGGAACTCTGGCAATGGAAATAGAGAAATTCAGGATAGTGGATTCTGTTAGTCCCATTTCCCATGATGCAGTACTCTTAGCTTCACACAATATTCTGCTAGAGATCTTTAATGTCTCTTTAAGTTTATGTTGGTTATTAGGTGTATGGACTATGGCAGTACTGTGTTTTAACACTGCTTCTTTATCATATGTTGTACATATCTTCTCATAAAAACAAAACCATACTCTTGTTAACAGTTAACTTTTATAAAAAAGTTGTGACAAATTATTTTTAATGCAGCACACACACACAAAAAAGGCAGCCTTTCCCAACACTTACGGCAGTTTGACTCCATTGCTTGGAAGGAAAGCTTTGCCCATATTTTTCTTTGACTCTGCCAATCTATATCGCCTCCTTAGTTGCACAGGGTTTGAGTAGGCTTCACCTTCGAAAACCCTCACAAACTGAGGCTCAAAGTAACCTGCCTGAAGAGCTGACAGCATTTTGGTACCCCCAGGTAACATTTGTTTGTTCTTGCTTGCAGCTTCATTGAAAGGGCCTTTAAAACAAGTAAGCATTGTAAATATTCACTTAACTCTACAGATTCTCTTAATTTAAATTTAGAAATTAAAAATGAAGACTGGGTATGGATGGTTCAAAGGGGCTGATAATGCAATACAGAACCTTTCATCTGTAAGTCACATGTGGTAGTGACTGATTGCTGATACTATATGGCAACTGTTCAGTAACCTAATATATGAAAAATGAATTGTTTGACTCAGTCAAGTTTCTAGTGGCATGCACCATAACACAAAAATACCATTGCTATTAGCAGCTTTTGGAGGGAGGCCATAACTATTCTGCACTAACATCTAGCATTATCTAGAAGAGGAAGGTATAACAGGATCCAATGGCTGGAAGTTGAAACTAGACAAATTCAGACTGGAAATAAGGCGTGATATTTTAAGTGAGAATAATTAGCCATTGGAACAATTTACCAAGGGTCATGATGGATTCTCCATCACTGATCATTTTAAAATCAAAATTGGATGCTTTGCTAAAAGATCTGCGCTAGGCATTAGTTTTGGGGAAGTTCTATGGCCTGTGTTACACAGGAGGTCAGACAATTGTCCCTTCTGGCCTTGGAATCTATGAACATCACTTCACAAAGGCTGATTCTTACTGAGGGTCAAACTCTGTTATCCTGGACTCATCATGAGTAATACCATGAGTAGTTCCAATGAACAAGAGTGAGGATGAAAGAATCCAGCCCTAAGTAATAAATAAATAAATAAATATATAATCTCCTATGCACATTGGTCAACTACAAGCAAAGAAATAAAAGATTACCACTAAATTTAAAGTACTGAAAACATAATCTTATAACAGAAATGCCAGTTGGAGCAGCCACACAGAAAAAACTACCTGCTCTCAGCATTGGCATGTAAGGAGAAGATAAGGCTTTCCATAATGCCAGTTCAGTTTTAACATTACAAATGCAAACAAAGATAACCGAGGAGCAAAACTGTGGAGCAATTTACTGTTGGATTAAGTCATCATATTAATGCTGTTCTGCAGCTGAGTCTTTTAGCAGAATATTCAAAATAATGAAGATAATTTGCATATTGACTGACAAAGAAAATTGGTGTCCCATTTTTTGTTTTCTTTCAGTACAATTGGGAAACAGTTTCAAAGGACCTAATTTCTTAAAATGTTCATTTCAAAGAAGTAATTAAATGCTATACATATCCTATAGAGTAATCTACTTTACCTGGTTTGTCAGGGGTTTCATAAATTTTAATTGGTCGCCTGTTAACCTAATTTTACATAATTTATCTACATTTCTCAAAAGTCACAGCTATTAATTTAAAATTTGAGTCATAAGGACATTATAAATTTTAAAAAATGCTGCCCTCATTTGGGACGTGCAAATGCTGGAGGGCTACACAATCTGTGAGTTGACATTTCCAAGGGAAAGAATGCCCAATGTGGAAAGCCAAAAGAATATGTACTATCCCAAAAGTCTAAAAGTAAATCCATTTGCAATGTCTTTGCATGGAGCAGCTGGAACCCTACCACCACTTATATCCCATGGTGTGATGAAAAGCAGCCCCTGGAAATCTCCACAATTATGATAGAGAAAGGGGATGAGTCACTGGAGGTGACACCTACTCCCCACCAGCTGGTAGGTAAAGACCAGTAATTTCAATAGTATATTTTATCTGTAACTTGGACAACAAAATGCAGCACATATATTTTTATTAATCTTAATACATAAAACTCGGCTAAACTGAAAAATGTTTACCTTTTTTATGCTGTCTCTTTTTGCATTTATTGTGACATTTAAGCAGACCTCTACTAAAAATGGATTATGCCACACTGAGCAAAGATAGAGAGCTTTTTGGTTACTAAGAAAACCCAGATGTCTCTGAAAAGACTAATAGAAAACAGTGAGTCAGTAGAAAGACAGATTAGACGGCTATTGGAAATATCCTTATTGCTAAAATGAAATGTACTTACGCATATAATGTGTGACATATTTATCTCCAATGGTAACATACTCCATTTCACTGAAGAGGCCAATCCTCTCCATGTCAGATTTCCCTTCTCCAGGCATGGTTGGTTCTGTGTGACACTTCACTACACTAGAAAATGTAGATGTTTTCTTATGCTCACTTCTTTTACTGCAAAGCCATACAAATAGAGTTACAGTCAAAGTCTGCAACAAGTTTAAGCATTTAAAATAAAATGTACCATTATGGTACTGAGATTCTTTGGTTCAAAAGTATTAGCACTCAATTCCTTTAAGTTTCTGTTGTACTCAGCATGTAACACTATCTATAAAGTAGGACATAACTGGGGTGGTGATGGTGAGAAGAGGACTGAACTAGACTGTCTGGGAGAGAGCCAGCATTAACACATGTCCTTTAAAAAAACAAATTTAAAACCATTATGAGACAGATATGGCCCACATTCATCTGTGGTGTAACTGGGTTCAACTCTTATTAAAACCTCTGGATCAGAATTTGGTAACGAGTACCCTTAAAATATTGAGATCAGGGATCTGAGTAGTGCAGTTCGATGGTAAGGATATGCAGGATAGCATATCCTTTTGCTTTCTGGATTACCTTCAGCTGTGCTTTGTAGTCATCCTTGGTTAACAATAGACAGGAGATGTGAAGGAGTTTTGGGATCCCTATTGTGGTAACCTAAATCCTGATCCTGAGAAGTGCTGACCAGCTACAATTCCCACTGACTTCAAAAATGTAAATGATTGAGGTCAATGGTAGCTATGGGTGCTCAGCTCTTCTCAGGATCGGTCCCCTAATCAGCATATAAAGAGACTACTGAGCCCTGCATTAAGAATATATGGTGTATAATATATTTTACCTGCCTCTCAGGGATGTTGAGCAATTTAATGTATTAATATTTGTAAAGCTTTTTGGATGGAAGATGTTGCAGAATTGCAATGTACTGTTAAAAAAGTAAAAACTGATTTTAAATGATGATGTAACCACCAGTTACATACAAACACACAAATATAACTACATCGGTTTACATACACGTAAATATATTTTTGTAACTATAATTACAGTAGCGTATGACTAATCAATGCATAAATATCATTACAGCATCAATTATTGCATATATTTGCATGATTAAACAATTTGCATGAAATCTTCCTTTACAGTAACGACTGACTGTTAATTGCAGTGGCTGAGGTGAGCCGCATAGAGAGGGAATAATCCGCAGCACACGCTTTAAGGAGGACGTCTGGACTGATTTCTCACTCACCTCACACCAACCTCGCCAGGTGTGTTGCAGAGGGTCAGCGGCTGCCCCCTCCTCTCTGCATCCCCAGGCGGCGGCAGCAGCAGCAGCAGCAGCTTCTGAGAGGTACAGGACTCTGCCCAGGACTCTTTGTTGATGCAGTTACTCTGGATTCGGGAAAGTCCAACAACACATGAACAGCATTTCAGTGTTGTCCCCCCGGTCTGTCGAGTCCTGTTGGTATAGTCCAGAGGTTGCGCGCGCCGCGCACCCGCGCTGCACCTTGGGAATTGTAGTCCCCTCTTGTCAGCGCCTTCGCTCACATGACCTGCCCTGGCGTTCTCGGCCTGCCGCCTTTCTCTTGCTGGAGTGACACGTCAAACATTACGGCGCGTGCAAGAGAACCGGCCTGTTCCAACCCCCCATCGGGGTGGGGGAGAGGCGCGTGCGGACTATGAGTACGGTGCTGACAGACGTGGTGAGTCCGCGCCGCTGGGGTGGCTAAAACAGCGGCTCAGGCGCTTCTGCTGGGCGGGGGAGAGGGCAGCCGGCTCGGTGCATGCTGGGAGTTTCTCTCCCACGTGGTGCGCTCACTGTCGAATTCTTGTCACCGCGGGTCTAACGGTGCCCGGCCCGGCCCGTTCTCGAGGGGCCGCAGCTCGGAGTGACCCTTGTGCCACTACGTCGCCGGCCTGTCGCTACGTCCGCGCGGGCGCCTCCCCTGCTGGGGTCCCTCGTCCCCCATCTCCGCTCCCGCCTTGGCTCAGCGCCAAGCTCCTGCCCGCCCTTGGGGCCTTGGTCGCGCTGTGTCCCTGCCTGGTGCCTCCTCGTGCTTTACCTGCGGGTGAGCCGGGGCCCGGGGAGAAATGTGGGGCCCGAGCAAATCATGTTTCCTGGGGCCCCTCCCAGCATGACGCAGAGATTGGCCTCCCCGCTGCCAGCCCTGGAGGTAGGGGAGTGCGGGGAACCAAGTCCCAGGGAGGTGATTTGGGGAAGGGCAGGTGGAGCCTGTGGCTGAGCTGGGAATTCACCTAGGTCTCCTGAGTCCCAGTCCAGTGCCTTACCAACGAAACCAGGTGTTGTGCCAAGCAACCTCTGTAATCCGCTTCTCAAAAGCCACTTGTTTTCCAGTGCTGTCCTCCAGTTATGAGCCTCCTTGTTATGTTGTAATCATCTAATTTACCCCTCAGTCCTGCATGGAGCGCCACATGGTCAGACGCCTGGCCCCACATGCAGCCCCTTTGTATTCAGAAACCTATGTGAAGCTTTACAGGAACAAGGTCTCACGCTGTAAGCTCCTCAAGACAGAGATATTGTCGTATGACATGTTTGAAAGTGCATTGCGCACTTGGTAGCATATAAATGTGCGTTGTTGACTCCACTGTTGAAATAAATTGTGCTACTTAAAGGTCAAATTTTGTTGTTTTTTTTTTTTAAAGGATTTTTTTAAATGACCACCAATATATTGAACATGTAGTTTAGATGTAACTTTATCAAGAAGTTTACTTTATTGGGCAGGTCCATCGCTTCATAGAAAGACTGGAAGCTTTAAAGCAGGGGTGGGGAACCTACGGCTCGTGGGCCAGATGTGGCACTGCTTCATTTCATCCGGCCCGTGGCATGTCTGTGGGCCAAAAGCCCCGAGCCTCAGCGCCCCCTTGCAGGGCTGGAGCTGTGAGCGCCAGCTCGCCCTGCTGCATAGGGGAAGCTAGGGTTGGCTCCAGCTCGCGGAAGCGACCAGCACATCCTTGCAGCCTTTAGGAGCAGGGGCAATCAGGGAAGCTCTGTGTGATGCCCCTCCCCCAGCGCCAGCTCTGCAGCTCCCGTTGGCCAGGAGCTGCAGGCATGGGCAGCACGCACCATGCAGAGCCCTTAGCTCCTCCACCTAGGGGCCAGACATGGTGACTGCTTCCAGGAGGAGCACGGAGCCAGGGCAGACAGGGAGCCTGCCTTTGCCCCGCTGCACTGCCAACTGGGAGCTGCCTGAGGTAAGTACCACCTGGCCGGAGCCCCCAATCCAAACCCCCTGCCCCAGGTCAGAACCCCCTCTGCACCCCAACCCCTGAGCCCCCTCCCACACCCAAACTCCCTCCTGGAGCCTGCACCAAACTTCCTCCTGCACCCCAGCCCTGAGCCCGCTCTCACATTTCAAACCCCTTGGCCCCAGCCCTGAGCCCCCTCCTGCACTCCAAACCACACATCCCCAGAGCCCACCCCCCCAGTCGATGGCCCCTGATAGAAAAATGGGTCCACACCCTTGCTTTAAAGCTTAACTACATGTTGATACTGCTTAAAGTGCAAGTGGTTGTGACACTTCAGATAAATTTCCCATGTCACATTATCTTTCTATAGTTTGTTTCGTCTTGTGTTTCTATTTAGGATGTTTTAATGGAAGTCAAACATGTGTTATAGGTGGAATTGAAATAAAACAATCAAAATACAGGGCTAGCTTTGAACCTGGAAGTCTCCCACACTTTGTCACCAAAGAGAGATGTGATGATAGTTCTGTATTTCCAAATGATCTTACATTGGCTGCTCTTTGCAGTTCTTTAGGAGCAGCTAACTGGCAGATCCCCTTCTGTATGTTCACTGAGTCCTCATGAGTCCAGAGGTTTTGAGTTCTTCCTTATTAGTTGCTGAGACTGTGGCTTCCCTTCCAAAAATGAACAGTTGAAGAAGGTCGTAGAGGGGAAATTTCCTGTTACCTGCCGCAGTGTCCCAACATTGCAGATGGGAGGCACTCAGCTCCCCATCTAATCTACCAAGTTAATCAGCAGAGCAGTTCCAGTCCTGCCTTCAACTAGGAGGTAGAGGCAAAGATGGGAAACACAAAATGGAATCTAAAAACAAACAATTTCAAATTTAAAGCAGTTGGAGTTCTTTAGTTACATCTAAAACACTTCCTGGATTTAAAAAGTATGCGGTTAATACTGTGTGATAAAAAGTAATCCTGTTTTAATGAGCTATGTTCTCATTGCAACTTTTGGGAAACGTCACTGAAGTAACTGTCTTATGCTACTCATTTCTATTAACTTTATAACTCAACTTCTTTTTTCTGTATAGGTAATTCTGGAAACTATGGACATACTCTTTAGAATAAGAGGAGGCCTGGATCTTGCATTTCAGCTGGATACTGCTGATGGTGTGTCTATAAGAATATCATAGGATCACCTCATAGGAGTGTAAAGTCTGAATAGGAGAGAATTAACTAACCGCACTGGATATAATAATTTCGTCACCTGCTCACCAAATACTTAGGATTTCTCTCCAAACCCTAAAGGATCAGTGCATGATGATGATTTCATTTTTTGACTTCCCTTTCATGTTTCATTTCCTGACAACTTCCTCCCTTCCACTACACACCTTTTTTTTTTTTTTTTTTTTAGTTTAAAGCAATACCAAAATCAGTAATTTTAGGTCTTCTTTTTTTTTTAATTTCCAAATTTATACCACTTATGGGATGTGTATTAGGATCATTTTTGACTTTCCCCACCCTTCCCTAAAATCTTTCTGAAACCCTGAAAATTGTTTTAAAGTGACAGTTGTTTACAATGAATTCAGGTACAGCAAAACTCCTGCAAGGTCGTCTGTGCCACATAAGCTCCACCATAGGCCGTACAGGAAGAGGGTGTGTACTGAGCAGCCATTCAGAGGCTTCTGCACCCAAATATTTAGTTGCACAGGATTCTGCACCAATCCTAAATAAACTCACAAGTGGAGACCATTGGTAGGGCCACAGTGGCCTGCATGGAGGCTTCAAGCTCGTGGTCTGGAATAGAGGTGGTGAATGCATTCCGATGAAGCACAGTATTCTGTTTCTGGATTCCAGCCTCACCATCCCTTTTTTAATTCCTCACACAAAGACTCATTACTTGGACTTTGCTTAGAAAAGGGTGAATTTCACTGTCAGTGAAGCAGAACAAAAGTCCCAAATTATCTCAGTGCAGTGTACTTTGCAACTTAATATTCTTCTAATAAAGAACCTCCTTATGTATAGAAAAGTGGTCATGTGGCGAGAGTGAGGGCCTTCACTCAAGAAGGTTCCATTATATTTTTGTTTACACAGGTTGTGGTGTATTTTTATATACTTTAATTACTACAGGTATCAGTCCCAGACTTTTAATGCAAAATATATTACATTGGTCTACAGTAACTTAATCATGTTTAAAAAAGGGGAAATGCATAGCTATGATTGCCTTTGCATAATTTGCTGCATTCTGAATTCTGGGTGACATAACAGGACTAGTCAAATATTGTTTTAATTTACGGATTGCAATATATATTTGCTCAGCATACAAGTAAAAATATGGGTTTTTTTGTAATTGCCATTACTTCAGACTCAAAATGGAGATCTGAAAGTCAAACTGTATTCTTTGTGGTTCATTCATAATCACCAGCAGTAAAGATTCCACAGGAGAAATTTTGCCTTCACCTACTACCTGTACAACTCTACTAAAGATAGTGAGGTTTCACAGGTGTAAATAAAGCTGGAATGTAGCTCTGCAGTTGGAAGGTAGGTCATGATTCTGCAAAGACTTAAGCATGTGTGTAACTTTACACTTGTGAGTAGTCCCACTAAAGTCTGTGAGTTATATACATACTTGAGTTTTTGCAGAATTTACTCACCTAAGCATATGTGCAAGTGTTTGCAGGATGGAGCTTTAGTTAACAATTATGGCTGTCAATCGCAGTTAACTCATTATTAATTCAAAAAAATTAATTGTGGTTAAAAAAATTAATTGTAGTTTTAATTGCACTGTTAAATAATAGAATACCAATTGAAATTTATTAAATATTTCGTATGTTTTTCTACGTTTTCATATATATTGTAGTCTGTATTGTAATTGAAATCAAAGTGTATATTATTTTTATTACAAATATTTGCACTAAAAATGATAAAATAAATAGTATTTTTCAATTCACCTCATTCAAGTATTGTAGTGCAATCTCTTTGTCATGAAAATGCAACTTACAAATGTAGATTTTTTTGTTTGTTACATAACTGCACTCAAAAACAAAACAATGTAAGGCTTCAGAGCCTACAAGTCCACCCAATCCTACTTCTTGTTCAGTCAATCGCTAAAACAAACAAGTTTGTTTATATTTACAAGAGATTGCATTACAGTACTTGTATTAGGTGAATTGAAAAATACTATTTTGTTTTTACAGTGAAAATATTTGTAATCAAAAATAAATATAAAGTGAGCACTGTGCACTTTATTCTGTGTTGTAATTGAAATCAATATATTAGAAAGTGTGGAAAATCTCCCAAAATATTTAAGTAAATTGTATTTTATTATTGTTTAACAATGTGATTAATCATGCTATTAATCTTGATTAATTTTTTTAATTGCGTGATTAATTGCGATTAATTTTTTACATCGCTTGACAGCCCTATTAACAATGCTGTTTTTGATGTTTGAACCAGAATATAATCCAGCACAGTCTTCTCTAGCCATGTTGGCTCTGCAAGGGTAACAGAAGTAAAAGGCAATATTAAAGTTTTGTTCAAGCGCTAGAGCAGGGGTGGCCAAACTGTGGCTCATGAGCCACATGCTGCTCTTTTATAAAATGCAGCTTGTGGATCCCTCCACATTCCCCTCTCCCGCTCCCCCATTCTGTGCCTTCCAGACTGGGGGAGAGCTCACGGCTTCTGCCCTGTGGTGAGGTAGGGGCTTCTGGTACCTACGGGGGGGGGGGAGAGGGGAGCACAATTTAAAGGTTCGTCCCCCACCCAACAACCTGAGTCACACCCACCAGCCACACTCCCCGTCTTACCCTCAGCACCCCCTCCTGCAGCTCACAGGTATTAGCTCCTTGTGGAGAGGCAGTTGGGAGCTGCAGGGAAGGGTTGCTGCTTTAGCTCCGCAGGGAGAGGAAGCAGCAAACGTAGTGGCTGTCTCTGCAGCTCCCAGCTGTTTGTCACTGCCTCTCCCCATGGCTGCAGCTCACCAGCTCCAGCAGCTGCCATGAAGGGAAGGGGCCCTGCGGCACCATGTGACCAAGCGGGGCTAGCAAATCCTGGCAAAAATGGAGAGTGGGACATAACCCCACGTGTCCCCCCATGCGTCACCTCTGGCTTCTGCCCAGCAGGGAGGGGAGTCTCAGGGTTTCAACCCCATGTAGCACGCCTGCCAGGCTCAGTGCTGAAGCCCCAAGACCCTCCTCCCTGTAACGCTGAAGCCCTGAGCTTGAACAGGTACATCCTGGCTCTTAAACATTTGAAGATTGTCATATGCGGATCGGAGGGTCAGTAAGTTTGGCCACCCTGCACTAGAGTAAGCAGATATGATTTTTGTGTATAGTTGGAGTAGATCTGTAAAGTAAAAAGAAGCCAAATGAAATCCTGGCCCCATTGATTTCAGTGGAGTTTTGCCATTGACTACAGTGGGACCAGGATTTTTGATGACTATTTTCACATAGCCATTTGTCTGATCATAGCAACACTTCCTTTTTTTTCTTTTTCAAGGACAGAATTAAACATTTTAACTTTAAGTGTACATCTGGTAGCTGTAATAAAAGTTAGGGAATTATTTGAACAACACTAATTATATCCTTATTCTGTTTTAGAGACTTCAGCGAAAAAGGCAGTAAAGTATGTTTTCAGTGATCTGTCGACCAAACTGTCTTCAAATGTGCTGGTATTAAGAATTTGCCATAGTTCAGTGTATGTATGGCCTAACAGCAGTATGAACACAGTTCCATCAGAACTAACTGATAATTCTGTTTGTAAGGAGATAATACGATTTATTCGGTGAGTATATGTGAAACAATGGGAACATCATAATTTTTGTAATAAATTAATTTCATATTATTAGTTTCTCTCTGTTAATATTGCAGATTTGACCAAGAAGATGAGACTAAAAGAAAACTTGCAAAAAAGAAGGATAAAAAGTTCCAAGATATGGTATATATTCCACCCATATTAACAGCTTATAACAAATAAATGCTTTTTTTCTCACAAGCTGATCCACATAAGCAAACCTTTGCATCCACAGAGAACGCCATTGAAGTCAACGGTGCTCTCTGCATGAATGCAAAGATCCACCTGCACAGATGAGCATGCAGAAGCAGGCCCATAGTCTTTAGTACTGTTAGATATCTTAGCTCAGTTATTTGTGTCTGGCCTCTGACATTGTTCAAAAATGAACCTTCCTTTCATCTGTCTCATTACATCTAATTGGGGTTGTGAAGAGCCTGTTTTGTTTTGGGGTTCTTAACATTTGCTGTCCCTGAAGCCCCTTCACCTCCATGGGTCTTACGAATCTACTTTTTTCTTCTATCCCTTCTTGGTGCATGTATTGTTGGACATGTATTATTAGTGCATGTAACTGTCTTTATTCTTTTCAGCAGCAGATAGTAAATGTAGACCTTATGTTGGAAATGACATCTCCTTTGGCAGCTGTAGCCCCAGTCATTGAAAGGGAAAACAAGAGACACCACTACGTTAACTTGACCTTACCAATTGATGTTGTTGTATCTGTTTCTCCAGAAGAGCCATGGAGGAAGTAAGTATAATGTATCTTTGAGTTGTATTTTTGAGTTTGCTTTAGTTCTTTGTCTGTGCTTTCTAAATAAAATTGTGGATACTAAAGCTACATCAGCTTATAATTTAGCTATTTTTAATATAGGTGGAATATGGAATAAAATGGAAATCTTTTCAGAGAGTGTGAAAACCCTCACAATAGATATTCCTTGGTTTAATGAGTGTGATCTTGTAACCATCCCCATTATCTATAGTGAATTCAAAGTTTATGATTAAGGCTATGATTTAATCACAGGTATTTTTAGTAAAAGTAATGGACAGGTCACAGGCAAGAAACAAAATTCACGGCCCGTGATCTGTCCATGACTTTTACTATAAATACCCATGATAACTAAATCTCTGCTCCTGGGGGCGCTCTGCTCCAGCAGTGGGGGGACTGCCCCCAGCGGCCCACTACTCCATGGCTCCTGGGGACCGCTCTCCTGAGGGCCTCCGGGGCCGCTGCTCCTGCTGCCCCTGGGACTGCTGCTTCTTGGGCAGTCCCTGGGGTCACCCCCAGGACCAATGCTCAGGCAGTCCTTGGGGCCAGCCACACGGGCCACTGCTCGGGCAGTCGCCGGTGCCAGCTGCCCAGGGCCACACAAGCAGTGGCCAGTCCAGCCGGCCCCGGAAACTACCCAAGCGGCCAGCCCTGGTGACGTTGGCCCTGGGGCAGTCTCCAGCACTGGTGCTCAGGTGCTTCTTGGGGCCAACTGCCCGGGACCACCTGAGCAGCGACTGGTGTGGCTGACCCCATGGCTGCTCCAACAGCGACCGGTGAGGCTGGCCACAGGGCACCTGAGCGGCTGGCGCCAGGGAGAGCGCACCTGCCGCTCCAGCTGCAGAAGTCACAGAAAGTCATGGAATCCATGACTTCCATGACATAATTGTAGCCTTATTTATGATCTATTAATATAATGGTATCCAATTTCTGTGTTGAAGTGGTAGTGGTATACTTACATTTTATTTCACATATAGGGTTTTATTATCATCTAGCATTATGTTATTTAATGTTCATTAGGGTTTTTGGAGCTAATCGGTGTTTAACATAATGTTTGATAATTATGCCAATTCTTTATCGTCACTCAAAAAGAAATGCAGATTGCTAGGAAAATATTCAAAAGATATTATATCAGTTTCTTTTAATTACAGTAAATACACACAGATACATGTGTGAGAGAGAGAGGAATGTTTGATAAATGCTTGTTGTCTCAGTACTGTGCTTAGGAAGTCACATATGCACCTGGACAGGCTGAGGTGGAAAACAATACAGAAGTGATATCCACAGCACTCTTTCTTTGGGCTTGACCCTGCAAGGTGCTGAACACAGTGGCTGCAATCCAGAAAAGCATTTAGGCACATGCCTAACTTTATGCACATGAGTACTTCCAGTTCAGCTTGGGTGATTTGCTGAATTGAGGCCAGAATATGCAGTACTTTCCACGGTTGAGTCATTGGAGTGGAATCATCTTTGTACATATGAGTTGTGAGCAACACCTGACAAGACTCTGCTCACATCTGCTGGTATGGGTGGAAGGAGGGATAAGAGCAGCAGGTGCATTAAACTGGTTGTGGAGGTGGGTATGAGTGGGGAGAGGGGAACTTGTATACTATAACAACGAGGAGTCCTTGTGGCACCTTAGAGACTAACAAATTTATTTGGGCATAAGCTTTTGTGGGCTAAAACCCACTTCATCAGATTCATGGAGTGGAAAATACAGTAGCCCATTTCAAACAGTTGACAAGAAGGTGTGAGTGACAGTAGGGGAAAATTAAATTTTCCCATATTAATTTCTCCTTACTGTTACTCACACCTTCTTGCTAACTGTTTGAAATAGACCACCCTCATTACCACTACAAAAGTGATTTTTCCTCGCTTGGTATTCTACCGTTAATTGAATTGTCTCGTTAGCACTGACCCCCCACTTGGTAAGGCAACTCCCATCTTTTCATGTACTGTGTATTTATACCTGCTACTGTATTTTCCACTCCATGCATCTAATGAAGTGGGTTTTAGCCCACGAAAGCTTGTGCCCAAATAAATTTGTTAGTCTCTAAGGTGCCTCAAGGACTCCTCATTGTTTTTGCTGATACAGACTAACACGGCTACCACTCTGAAGCTTGTATAGCTATAAGAATGAGCCAGCATTGCTGGTGTTCTAGTTCTTAAATATTTTCCCTTATATCTCATAGTGTACGAAATCTCCTGGTGAATGCAATTCATAAGCAACTAACTGATATGGAAAGATGCATTTTGAAATATATGAAGGGAACATCTATTGTGGTACCTGAACAATTTCACTTCATGCTACCAGGAAAAAAGCACCTTGTAACAATTTCGTATCCTACAGGCATTTCAGATAATCAGCTAGAGACTTACAGAAAGGTAAAGTTAGCTGCTGTAGACCAAATATTGACAGAGCATGATTTGTAATTATGACCGAACAGAATACTGAACATATATATATTTGGTTTGTTGAAACATATTTTTAAAGTGTTCATCAGGCACTTTTCTTCATAAACAGACATTTATGGTTATTTGTATAAGAGAACCTAAATGGATTTATACAGGAATTTATTAATTAAAATAGTGAGGGTCTCCATTTACATGTACTTGTATAAGGATTGTTCAGTTCTCTCAGTTTAATTGTGTTTTCACTCAGTTGCCAGATGGTGTTTAAGAGATTATATTTACAAAAAGAATAGAATTTGCTCAAAATGTGAGCTCATTTTCTTTAATTTCTAATAATATGTCAGATAGACAAATTGTTTCATATTTCTTTATTCTCAGTACTATTTAACATTGTGTATTATTTTCATAAAATTAATCTCTTTTTGATTGCACTTTTTGCCATACATTCTATTTGTAATTGAGGCCCCAGTCCTGAAAAGAGCTCCCAGCCCATGCTGAGTCCCGTTCACTTCAATAAGTCTCTGCATAGGCATAAGGGGCTACCTGCATAGAGTTCTTTGCAGTACTGGCATGTTAGTGTTAAACACATACATTCAATATTGATTATTCTAGAGGTTTTAGTGTGTAACAATTTCTAGACTGCGATATTAAAAACAATATTGGTTATGAAAACTTCACTACCATTTGGAGTAATTATTTTAAAGAAACTTGAATTATTCTCTTGTTTGTTATCCCTTCATTTTGATTCTGACTTACTTATAGGAATTACATGAACTGTTCCATCTGCCCTCTGATAGACCATATTTAAGAAGAGCGAATGCTTATCGCTTTCCAGACGAACCATATAAAGATGGCTATCTCAGAAATCCACACATATACCTCAATCCACCTGTCATAGAGGCTGGTATGGTAAGTTTCACTTGAGGCATTTATAGGAGAATGCTTCTTTTACATAAATATTGTTGATAATCAGAAATCACATCATAAGAACATAAGAGGAGACTAAGGGGGGATATGATAGAGGTATATAAAATCATGAGTAGTGTTGAGAAAGTGAATAGGGAAAAGTTACTTACTTGTTCCCATAATATAAGAACTAGGGGCCACCAAATGACATTAATGGGTAGCAGGTTTAAAGCAAATAAAAGGAAGTTCTTCACTCAGCACACAGTCAACCTGTGGAACTCCGTGCCTTAGGAGGTTGCGAAGGCTAGGACTATAACAGGGTTTAAAAGAGAACTGGATAAATTCATGGAGGTTAAGTCCATTAATGGCTGTTAGCCAGGATGGGTAAGAAATGGTGTCCCTAGCCTCTGTTTGTCAGAGAGTGGAGATGGATGGCAGGAGAGAGATCACTAGATCATTACCTGTTAGGTTCACTGCCTCTGGGGCACTTGGCATTGGCCACTGTCAGTAGACAGGATACTGGGCTTGATGGACCTTTAGTCTGACCCAGTATGGCCATTCTTATATTCTTATGTTAAATCTGATGTCATACCCAATGCTACATTTCCATTTCATGTAGTCATCATGGTAGCCTTTTTACTTGACTAAAATCTCTGACTGTATGTGAAACAACTACTGAAAGCTAAAAATGAATAAGGCAGGGAAATTAATCCAGGCTCTCATTCTTTGCCCACCCTTTCTAGAGATGCTGTTATCTCTAGATAGGTTGACAAGTTTCACAAGTTGGAACCTGGAAGCTCAGTTCTTTTCAGTCATAGGAGAAATTAATTTTATTTTTAAAATATTTAGAAACTGTGGACTTAACTGCAGCGAGCTAAAGCTATAGACAAACATTTCAGTGTGAGTGTACCCTTACAAGCCATTTTGACAGCTACAGCTGAACCAAAAAGTCAAAGGATTTGCTCTTCAAAAGTCTCCGCCAACATTCTCAAACTAAGGTCTACAAAATGAAACACTTTGAGAACCAAGCAATGAAGAGAGTTTGTGAAACAATCTCTCTCAGACAAAGTGGTCTGTAGAATGAAAAAGCTGGAGAACCTTCGGCCTTTATCATGGATTCTCAGGATGAGATTCGTGACCACCCAATCCTTTCTCATACTGTTAAATGGAGATGGATCCGAGTTGGAGGAAAGTGGAGGTCTTTGGGTGATTCTGGTGTAGAAAAGAAGATCCCAAATATGGAAAAAGTTGAGAACTTCAGGTCTGTGCTCATGCGTCATAATCTTCTCTGTCTGGTAGGACCTTATAGCACCAATCTTAATTGAGGGACTATGTTGCTGATTGTCCTGTGATGACAGGTGAGAGTCTCAAGAATGGCACCGGTAATCTTCATGAATTATAATCTTGAGAGAAGTTTGTGGGGGGGACTGGAGGACTGTGGCTCTTTAATTCTCTTCCTTGTCTCACCCCTTCTCTTTAGATACACCTAAACGTGTCATTAAAATCCTTCAGGGAAAGACTCAAGACTGACTTCTATTTCCATTGTCATTTTGATTGTATATTTTTGTTTAATGTCTAGTAGTAGAGAGTGATGTGGGGTTTGTTAGTGTCTTTAGATCTGCTCTGGCAAAATGTTAGGGTACAGGTCTCTGTTTTTAATTCTATTATTGCTTTTATTATTAATTTTGGTATGTGGATGGCACTTTACGGATATAAGACCAGGTCCTGGCCTCAGAAACTGTACAATCTAAATGGATACTGCAAAAAATAATGGTATGAGACCTCAGGCAGTGAAGGGGAAGAGACAACATTAAAAGAAAGGGACTAAGTATTGCATTTACCTTTTCATTAAGGTGTTCCAGAGGCCTTTGGATGGGATAAATAAAATTATTATAATGTATTATTGATAGTACAGATCTTGCTGTTAGAATAAGAGTTTTCTAAAACTCTGTATCTCTGCAGCTGTGTCTGTAGCTCCCTCCTGCTTCTCTGTTGCTCCTACTGCTATAGTATACTGCTTTGGCTGTAGAAACTGCTGTGAGTAGTACTGTAATAATAGGGAGAGGACAAAGGATTAAAAGCAGCTACCAGGAGGGGTCAGGGAAAAAAAAAAACCATGCCCTCTTGCAACTTCCATGGGGATATACTATAGAGTTTTAGAATCCGTGCTATGTACAGTAGTTTCCAGTATTGATACAGAATAACTCTCTCAGGTCAAATTTGCCCCAAATTTAGGTTATTGTTTAAAAAATAAATTTAAATTATTGATAACTTAGTTAAGGAAATAAGGGGTTTTAGAATATTGGATATTGGTGTGCCTCCAACATTGATTTTTTTTTCCTGTGGTATCTAATGTCTGTTGACAAGGAAATTGTTTGCATTTCCTCTAATACAATTAGATTTAATTACAATAATTAGGAGATAAGGGGTTTTAGAATATTGGATATTGGTGTGCCTCCAACATTGATTTTTTTTTTTCAGTAACATATAATATCTGTTGGCAAGTAAATTGTTTGCCTTCCTCTAATATAATTAGATTTAACATCCCTGTAGCAGGGACAACACCACCGCAGCCCAACATGGTAGCATTTAATTTCAGAAAGGGGAACTACGCAAAACTGAGGAAGTTAGTTAAACAGAAATTAAAAGGTGCCAAAAGTGAAATCCCTGCAAGCTGCATGGAAATCTTTTAAAGACCACATAATAGAGGCTTAACTTAAATGTATACCTCAAATTAAAAAATATAGTTAGAGAACCAAAAAAGTGCAACCGTCGCTAAACAACAAAGTAAAAGAAGCAGATTAACATGATTTGTTGGGGAAGAGTCAACATGGTTTTTGTAAAGGGAAATCATGCCTCACCAATCTACTAGAATTCTTTGAGGGGGTCAACAAGCATGTCAACAAGCATAAGGGTGATCCAGTGGATAGAGTGTACTTAGATTTTCAGAAAGCCTTTGACAAGGTCCCCTCACCAAAGGCTATTAAGCAAAGTAAGCTGTAATGGGATAAGAGGGAAGGTCCTATTATGGATTGGTAACTGGTTAAAAGATAGGAAACAAAGAGTAAGAATAAATGGTCAGTTTTCAGAATGGAGAGAGGTAAATAGTGGTGTCCCGCAGGAGTCACAGTCAAAAAAGCGAACAGAATGTTGGGAATCATCAAGAAAGGGATAGATAATAAGACAGAAAATATCATATTGCCACTCTATAAATCCATGGTACTGCCACACCTTGAATACTGCGTGCAGATGTGGTTGCCCCATCTCAAAAAAGATATATTGGAATTGGAAAAGGTTCAGAAAAGGGCAACAAAAATTATTAGGGGGATAGAACGGCTTCTGTATGAGGAGAGATTAATAAGACTGGGATTTTTCAGCTTGGAAAAGAGGCGACTAAGGGGGGATATGATAGAGGTTTATAAAATCATGAGTGGTATAGAAAAAGTAAATAAGGAAGTATTATTTACTCCTTCTCATAATACAAGAACAAGGGGTCACCAAATGAAATTAATAGATAGCAGGTTTAAAACAAACACAAGAAAATATTTTTTCATGCAACGCACTGTCAGCCTCTGGAACTCATTGCCAGATGGTGTTGTGAAGGCCAATACTGTAATGGGGGTTCAAAGGGAGCTAGATAGATTCATGGAAGATAGGTCCATCAATGGCTATTAGGATGGGCAGGAATGGTGTCCCTAGCCTCTGTTTGCCAGAAGCTGGGATTGGGTGACAGGGCATGAATCTCTTGATGATAACCTCTTTGTTCATTCCCTTTGGGGCACCTGCCATTAGCCACTGTCAGAGGACAGGATACTGGTCTTGATGGACCTTTGGTCTGACCCAGTGTGGCCATTCTTATGTTCTTACGACAGTGGTCTGATAGCCATTCCTCTGCATGGGGCTACACATTCAAGCAAGTGATCTAATTGGCTTAATATCTAGATGTTACTGTGACCTGTTAAATTAATTCACAATGATTCAATCAACACTGCATTTGGCACCCATACTCTAGCTAGATCATGATCCTAACTGTCTGTACCACCACTTCACTGGCCTCTAGGATTTGCTATTTGAATTCATCCCCTAACATGAGACATCAATATGCCAGGTAAAACATTCTGACTGTGTCCCTGAATTTACAGAAAATTGCTTACAAGTCCAGTGACAAGATATCACTGATTCAGTTTAAAAAGCTGACAACTGAATTATAAAAATGCACTTTAAGAATTTCTCCCTTGTTCTTTAAAAAAACCAAACAAACCAAAATCTTCAAGTTATGTCTTGGCTATGGGGAAGCAAGAAGTCTCACAGCTATTTCTCTCATGAATCGTAATCAATCATTTGAAAACTAACAAACTGCAAGTGTCAAAATCAAATAATAAATATTCAGCTTCTGAGACAACAGCTCCTGAGATAGAGATGTTTTTTTTTTTTTGTCTTTTCTTTTTCTGCTCAGGTGTATTTGGTACATGGTGTATATAGTTATCATCATTATATGCAGGATCGAATAGATGATAATGGCTGGGGATGTGCGTACCGGTCTCTACAGACTATCTGTTCATGGTTCAAGCATCAGGGTTACACAGGGAAATCTATACCTACACACAAGGAGATTCAACAGGTACAGGACAAAGAAACAGACTGCATTTCATGTGTATTTACTGTATTCCTCTTGAAAAATCAATTAATGCTGTAGAACTAATTAAAAGTACTATTCCATTGATTTTAACGTGCTCTATGGAATAAACTCTTTTTTTTAAAAAAAAAAACCTAATTTAATCCGTTCATAGTTACTATTCACATTTATCTGTAAGACTTCTGAAGTATCACTTCTAGAACATTTTGTTGTAATGGATTCTGTTTCCAGTTATGTACATTAAATGACTGATGTTAAAATAGTTTCCCCTTTCTTCAAAAGAGTTTCATGAAATAAGATTTTTATTATAAGTTCTTTTGGTTGGTAGTCTCTTGGAATCTCAAATCATAACACAGACAAAATACACACTCACAATGTTTACCAAATGTGAGAGATTTGGGGGCCCAATCCAATTCCGAGCTGGATCAGGCCCCAGATTAATAAGGACTGATTTATTCCTTTCTTATTTGGCAGATGTTGTGTGTGCATGAGCGTGAGGGTATTTTTCTCTTTGGAATGTTCCAGAAATTAACATTCTCTTCTTTGTGAGAGGTGTGCATGTGTGTCTTATATGTTTAGTTATGTTATGTATGTTAGCATGTGTGTCTTATATGTTTAGTTATGTTATGTTAGTACCATTGGAGAAACAATGCATGTTTGGTGAGCGCATTCTGTACATCAGCAGAAACTCTCAACTTTTATCTTTAGTGTCTTGTGAAAATAGTGTTTTGGGTTATATTTATTTATTTGACAGCATCGCGATTTTGAAAGTGTTTAGACTGTACAGTAATACTTATACTGGGCTTTCGATCTGAATCTTTATCAGATTATAAAAAGTAGACGGTAGCTAAAATGTTGACTGTTAACCCACTTGAGAATGAAATTGATTCAGTTCAGATGGCAGAAATAAAATCAAAACATACATAATTTTCAGTATTTTATGTATAGAAATAGAATTTGAATAAAGTCACAGTGAATGTAAAATAAAAAATCTGAAGAGTTGTAGATTAAATATACAGTTAAGATTTTAAAATCAAATTGTAATTGGCAATATGCACAGAATTTCTAATATATTATATATCAGAGGAGTAGCCGTGTTAGTCTGGATCTGTAAAAGTGACAGAGTCCTTTGGCACCTTATCGACTAACAGACATATTGGAGCATAAGCTTTCGTGGTTGAATATCCACTTCGTCAGATGCATGTAGTGGAAATTCCAGAGGCAGGTATAAATATGCAAGCAAGAATCAGGCTAGGGATAACGAGGTTAGTTCAGTCAGGGAGGATGAGGCCCTCTTCTAGTAGTTCAGGTGTGAACACCAAGGAAGGAGAAACTGCAAATACCCTCCTAACAGATATAAGCATGTTGAAGGGAGTTCCAGGAAGTGTGTTAAATGTAAACAAGAAGTTAGATCCAATATATAACTAGTATTTGTGTGAAATATTTGCCGGTAGAGCTATTCTAATTTTTCAAAATGTAATAAAATAGTAATATTTCTTCAAGCTACATTTAGTGATATTTATTTCCCAGCTGGTGTTTGAGAAAAGAAAATGTTTCCAACATGGACAGAAAAAATGTTACCATTTTTAAACAGGATCTTTTGTTTCATTTAATATTCAGTCATACCTGTATTCAGTAAATGTGTGCCTGCTTTTGACAAGTTAGGTTCCAGAAATATTATACTGTATGTGAATTAAGTGAATATTATAGGTAGAAACTGTAAAAATGTCCATTACATACTGTTTCTTTTTTTCTTTATGGGATGTGTGTTACAAAGGCACTAGTTGATGTTGGAGACAAACCAGCTGCATTTGTTGGGTCGCGGCAGTGGATTGGCTCTATTGAGGTACAACTTGTATTGAACCAGTTATTAGGAATAACTTCAAAAATACTGTTTGTCAGGTAAGAATGAATATTTGTTAATTTTGTGTCTCTGTGATTAATTCTTTATTGGGGGAAAGTGTTGTGGTGAAGAATGGATCACTTAAGAGACTATTAGTAGTAATAGGATATTAACCCCAATCCTGCAAGGACCTTCTGCTGGTGGCCCCTGCATCCAGCCCCACTGAAGTAAGGCACAGGCACAGGGGATCTGTCTGTGCAGAGCTCTTTGCAGGATTGGGTCTAAGTTTTGTTTATAAATTGTATAGTCAATTGCTTGACCGTACTTTGGTTCGTTACGAGAGATACTCAAGAGATCAAATAACCAGTGTCAGTCAGGTTTATTAATAGGGTACAGGAAAAAGGTTCGATACGATACCAGTCTCTGAAGAGCAGTCCCATGCAGCAGTGTTACATTCACCTTAGGCTAAGGGGGTGCTCTCCGAAGCTATGCCCCTAAAGTCATCCTTTTGGACCCTGCATGTTTACCAGAGAAGGATACCATATATGTTATTTAGTCAGTCAGCTTTTTGCCTTGTTTGTTCTGGTACCATGGTGTGTCCAATGTCTTCCAGGTTATGATGGAGTCTTATCTTTTTGTGAGAGCATTCCAGGTACTAAGGGGGAGGAAGGCACTTAATGGACTTGTGTGGGCTGCTCTTTTCCTGTTTTTACAAAGAAATAATCATCGGTCCTGATACTTTAGAGTTTTCCTGTCTATTCAATCCAAGGCTTATGTCAGCTAATGCAAGCCATTATGGGATACTTAGCATAAGTGTTCAGGATTATAACAAAGGTGCAGGCCAATCTAGGCTATATGGTTGCTATAGTAATACTTAATATGTATATTTAAATGTTTAAAATATATGTATTGCCGGTGGTTATAATCAGCATAATGAATATGTTTGGTAGCCAGTGTATGTTAGTCAACAGTTTGTAATAACTGCAAATTGGTTAGTGGCATGTGCAAAGGGAGTTGGCAGCCTGAGTTCAATGCCCAGGGTATAGGTGCTCATGCACCAAATGGATTCCACTGCACATGTGCAGAGAAATAAGTGAAGGGAGCTGAAAGCCAGCTATGACTCACAAGGCCTGAGTGGCTCAAGGGGGAATATTGCCGGCATTGGACCTGAGCACTGCCCAGGCTCTGTGAGTTTAAGTCCAACTCTAAGCAGAAATCTGAAATAAAAAGGAGGCATGTTGCTACAGTCTGACCCTGGCAAGGGTTTTTTGTTTTGGGGAAGTATAATCTGAGTTCAGCAGAATATTCAGAAGTCACTGAAACTGTTTTTGAAAAGAAAATAAATACACATGCAAATGCTCACTGGTAAGGGATGGTGATTGGGGTGGAAGAGTAGGTGGGAATCAGGGGAGAGGGGTTTTGGGTTCAGCAAGGAGGGGGCAATTATGGCGATGGGAATAATTGAGGATATGTGGGTAGGAGAGGGTTTGGGGTCAGGTGAGGGGGAGCAATGGGGGCTACATGGAGCATGAGGGGAGGAGTGGGAGACTGGGAAGGGAGACATGGGACTGTGTGATGTGGCACTTGCAGAGAATTGGGGCAGAGGATCCTGCCAGCCCCACATCCCCTCCCATATGTATGCCCGATCTGGGGCTACCTCTCTTGGCGGAGTCTGAGCCTCTCTCTGTCTGTATGTGTTTGCCAGGATCTGTGGGGCCCAGAGACCTTTGGACAAGTCAGTTCCCCGCTCTGTGCCTCAGTTTACCATCTGTAAAATGGGGATAATGATGTAAAGTTCTTTGCATCTACTGGTGAAAAACACTGTATAAAAGCTAGGTCTGTTGATTATTACAAGCCATAGTAGCACATCAACTGCAAACATAGGTGAAAACTATCACTGCCTAAATGAACATTAACTCCTACCAACAAACGTTTCTCTTCCGATTAAAAAATTTAGGAGATTAAATGACAAATACTTCATTAACACAGAGTTATGGTTGCCCAGTTATAGCTTGTGCCCTTCCAAAACGTCAAGATTAGCAAAACTCAAACTTCTAAAAACCAGGGAATGCAGAGTTAAGTCCAAGCCTTAACTCGGCCCCCCTGGACTCGGCAAGAACCCCCAGGCAACCTTAAATCCTTGTTAACAAAGTTTTTTGCCATTAAATAAGAATGTAGATTTCTCTCTTGTTGAGAGAACCCTGGGGCTGTTTAGTTGAGGTTCTTAAATCTTTTTCCATAAACCTCCAGTTTGAAGCCACCATGAAGCTGTTATCGTGGTATCTTTCTTTTCACTGAGAGGCACAGCTCCCAACAGGCATCCTTCAGTGACACTGTCTGAATTGGATAGAACTTATCATACTCTTCTCTCTAAATTATATTGGGTGGTTGCACCAGCTTGTGTGAGCACAAATGTTAAGTTTACTCCAGTGTGGTTTTCCTGTATTATAAAACTCCTAGTCCTGTTACAGTGTTATTCAGGGTGGAGGGGGTGTAATAAAATATATTTTTTTAAATTCTCATTATATAGCATAGGAATTACAAATGTATATGGCTAACTAGTGAAAGAGATAAATAGGAAATGAAACCTAATAAAGAGGATAATCTAATGTTGTGTTTCTTATACAGCCAGGGTTCTGAGCTAGCTTCTCAGGGAAGAGAACTTGCTAATCATTTCAAGACTGAAGGAACTCCAGTTATGATTGGTAAGCCTTTCACTCTTGAAAAATGCCAATGAATGTTTGTTGGTCACTTCTGTCAAGGTTTATTTTCATATACACTACTTAGTGAGTGTATACAGAGGAAATTCTAGGTATCCAGAACAACCCGAACATAAAAATGGCCATACTGGTCCATTGGTCCATCTAGACCAGTATCCTGTCTTCCAACAGTGATCAGTGCCAGATGCTTCAAAGGGTATGAATAGAACAGGGCAGTTATTGCGTGATTCATCTCCTGTCGTCCAGTCCCAGCATCTAGCAGTCAGAGGCTAGGGACACCGAGTGCATGGGACAGCATCCCTAGCCACTGACGGACCTATCCTCCATGAACTTATCTGATTCTTTTTTTAACCCAGTTATACTTTTGGCCTTCACAACATCTCCCGGCAATAAGTTCCAAAGGTTGACTGCATTGTATAAAGAAGTACTTCCTTTTGTTTGTTTTAAACCTGCTGTTCATTAATTTCATCAGGTGACCCCTGGTTCTTGTGTTATATGAAGGGGTAAATAACACTTCCATATGTACAGTAGACCCTCAGAGTTATGAACACCTTGGGAATGGAGGTTGTTCATCACTCTGAAATGTTCATAACTGAACAAAATGTTACGGTTGTTCTTTCAAAAGTTTACAACTGAACATTGACTTAATACAGCTTTGAAATTTTACTATGCAGAAGAAAAATGTTCTTTTACCTATCTTAATTTAAATGAAACAAGCACAAAGACAGTTTCCTTACTTTGTCAATTTTTTTTAAACTTTCCCTTTATTTTTTTAGTAGTTTACATATAACACAGTATTGAACTGTATTTGCTTTATTTATTTATTTTTGTCTCTGCTACTGCCTGATTGCATGCTTCTGGTTCCAAATGAGATGTGTGACTGACCGATCAGTTTGTAACTGGTGTTCATCACAATGAGGTTCTACTGTACTTTCTCCGCACTATTTATGATTTTATAGACCTCTATCATATCCCCTCTTTGTCATCTCTTTTCCAAGCTGAAAAGTCCCAGTCTTTTTAATTTCTCCTTATACGGAAGCTGTTCCATACCCCTAATCATTTTTGTTGCCTTTCTCTGTACCTTTTCCATTTCTAATATATGTTTACTAAGATGGGGAGACCAGTATTCAAGGTGTGGTTGTACCCTGGATTTATATAGTGGCATTTGTGACAGGGTCGCGCCGGATGGCTACAGGAGAGTAATAGAAGGCAGATATATTAGCCCCAGGTTAAGTAGGTCCCTTTTCCCTGGGTAAGGTAGCAGGGAAGGTTCCAGAACAATCAGGAACCTTCTGGAGACTACTGTGACAGGCTGACTAGAACACCTGCAGCCGATCAAGAAGCTGCTAGAATCAATTAAGGCAGGCTAATCAGGGCACCTGGGTTTAAAAAGGAGCTTACTTCTGTTTGTGGTGCGCGTGTAAGGAGCTGGGAGCAAGAGGCACTGGGAGGTGAGAGTGAGAATGCATACTGTTGGAGGACTGAGGAGTACAAGCATTATCAGACACCAGGGGGAAGGTCCTATGGTGAGGATAAAGAAGGTTTTGGGAGGAGGCCATGGGGAAGTAGCCCAGGGAGTTGTAGCTGTCGCACAGCTGTTCCAGGAGGCACTCTAGACAGCTGCATTCCACAGGGCCCTGGGCTGGAACCTGGAGTAGAGGGCGGCCCTGGGTTCCCCCCAAACCTTCCAACTCCTGGTCAGACACAGTAGGAGTTGACCCGGACTGTGGGTTCACAAAAACAGTTAAACTGAGGGTTGCCGTGAAGCTCCAAGGTGAGCAAATCTGTCAGTAAGCGCAAGACCCACCAAGGTAGAGGAGGAACTTTCTTACTCATTATATTTATTGTCTTCTTCTCTATCCCTTTCCTATTGGTTCCTAACATTCTGTTAGCTTTTTTGACTGCCACTGCACATTGAGCAGATGTTTTCAGAGAAGTACTGTATCCACAATGACCCAAGATCTCTTTTTAAGTGGTAACCACTAATTTAGACCCCATCATTCTGTATGTATAGTTGGGATTATGTTTTCCAATATGCATTAGTTTGAATTTATCAGCATTGAATTTCATCTATGATTTTGTTGCCCTGTCACCCAGTTTTGTGAGATCCTTTTGTAACTCTTCGCAGCCAGCTGTGGACTTAACTGTCTTGATTTATTTTGTATCATCTGCAGACTTTGCCACCTCAGTGTTTACCCCTTTTTGCAGATAATTTATGAATATGTTGAAAAGCACAGCTTCCTGTACAGATCCCTGGAGGACCCCACTATTTACTTCTCTCTGTTCTGAAAACTGACCAATTATTCCTACCCTTTTTGTTTCCTGTCTTTTAACCAGTCACTGATCCATAAGAGGACCTTCCCTCTTATTCCATGACTGCTTACTTTGCTTAAGAGCCTTTGGTGAGGGACTTTGTCAAAGGCTTTTTGAAAGTCCAAGAACAGTATATTCACTGGATCACCCTTGTCCACATGCTTGCTGACATCCTCAAAGAATTCTAATAGATTGGTGAGGCATGATTTTCCTTTACAAAAGCCCTGTTGACTCTTATCCAACAAATCATGTTTATCTGTGTGTCTGAGAATTCTTTTCTTTACTATAGTTTCAACCAGTTTGCCTGGTATTGAAGTTAGGCTTACAGGCCTGGGGTTGCCAGGATTGCCTCTGGAGCCTTTTTTAAAAATTGGCAACACATTAGCTATCCTCCAGTCATCTGGTAAATAAGCTGATTTATGTGATAGGTTACGTGCCACAGTTAGTAGTTCTGCTATTTCATATTTGAGTTTTTTCAGAACTCTTGGGTGAGTACCATCTTGTTCTGGTGACTTATTACCATTTAATTTATCAATTTGTTCTGAAACCTCTATCAACACCTCAATCTGGCACTGTTCCTCAATTTGTCACCTAAAAAGAATGGCTCAGGTGTGGGAATCTCCCTCACAGTCTCTGCAGCGAGGGAGATTGCAAGATTAACCAAGTTCAGATACACACCTTAGTATTGTCTTTTATCTGCTCTAAGGTGAAGGACCATAAAAAGCTGATTTGGCTGGTATCTTTTCATGGTGATCTAGGTCCCCAAACTTAGTATAGCGCAGGCTGGCTGAGGTGGGTCTGAATGATGTTCTCTAAATTCAAGAGACTAACAAATAGGTTTTGAAGTTTGCATTCCAGGGTCGGTGAGCCAGCTACTCTGATTTTACAAAATAGTCTGCTCCCCGCACTAGCAACACTATTAGAGAATTATTTTGTATTACTCAGCAGTAACTCCCTTGAGCGTTCAAGAGCAGCATTTTTATTGGCTTTAATTCCTTAGCAAAAATTTCTTTCCTAAAACCAGATGAAATATTTTAATAATTTAAAATGTTGGTAACACAGGTAAGGAAATTTGGATTTTAAGAACATTTGAATTTTTACTGATACTGTCCTGAAGGGGAATGGTGCTTTGAAAAAGTAGAGAAAAACATTTTTTAAAAATCAGCCTTAATATAAATATCTTATTTTCATTTTAATCATATTCCCCGTCTTAACATATTTATGGACAAGGATTTATAATGTCATCCAGATCTGTCTGAACTCTGGGTAATGTTGACCACCCTATCATAAGGTAAAGATAGAAAAAAAATTTATTTCTTCAACTCCCTAGAAGAGGGTCATTTCTGGCTGACAGATAAAGTTGCCTGTTTCTTAGCAGGCAGAAACTTCTTTATATGCTTTTTAACTATTCTTTTTGCTTTGATTTTTGGCATTTACCTTCTTCTCACCCTTTCTGACCTGATAGAATATGGCAGTGCTTTGTCATTAAGAAGTTCTTTTGGTATTTTAATTTTTCTTTCCCTGCTCCATCTAGAACTGTCCATAAGTGCTACCCACTTATCAGCAGCAAGTAGAAATTGCTCTGTAAATTTACAATCTTCAGTCTTGGGTCTCTGTGTTTTTCTTCAGAAGCTTCAGTGTAAGAGCTTTTCACAAGGACCCCAGCCTCAGAAATCTCAGATAGGTTCAATGCATGTGACCCATTGTAATCTGCATCTCCCAGCCCATATCAATTCATTTGTCTTGTGAAAACTAATATCCCATCTGCCTACATTTTCCTTTGATTCTCGTGTGGCTTTACCAGTCCTGGCGTAAGCCCTTCTGAGGGAACCTAATTTCTGCTTGTAAAACCCCCGCCACCATTATGAATTCTTCTCTGGGGGGTTAGTTTTGCTGTGCTGAATTCCAGAAATCCCAAGGAATTTCTATCTGGATGTGCACTGTGCTTGGTATTGTTAGTGAAAGCACCAAAGGCCCCGCATGCCTTAACTGCAGGCTTTCAAGGACCCTAAATAAAACAATTTTTGAAAGTTCGATCATTTCCCCTCCCCCATACTGATATCCCCACCCTTTCTTGTGGGTTTTCTCCCCTTTTATACTCCCTTTTGTGGAGTTTCTGTGGCCCCACAACACTGAACCATCAGAGCTGTATTCTATGGAAGTGGACTATCAGGTTCCTCTCAAGGTAACCAGTTGCTGAAGAGATGATTACATGTAGAGCTGAGGCCAACTCAGCAAGAGGTCCCCTCCCACTGTTGCAGGTTGGAGTAAGAAAAGCCAGAAACCATTCTTCCTGCACCTAATCTTCATTGAGCTAGTGAGTGGGAAACAGCAGACATCCTGGCTCAGAAATTCAGCTCCTTCCCAAGTCCTCAGAGAACCTATGGAAACAGTGATGGTTAGATGGGTTCTTAAACTTATTACCTCCTCTAAACTACATCTGTCTAGTGATTTTCATCCTGTATGGAGATACTAAGAAAAAAAGCTCATGACTTCCAAAGCTTCTGTGGCAAGATTGTTGAGAGAATTAATTAAGGAAAGCTACCAAGCTAAAAGTGGTGCCTCTCCACCAGGTGTCTTGGACAATTCTGGCAGTGTGCTGGATCATGTACCTTTGACCAGATAGGGAGGTACCTTCCCATTGAGATTATGCAAGGCCACCTAAACATCCTTTCTTGCTATTATAGGGAGATCTTGAGGCATTTACAGATGCCATCTTTGGAGGAGGTATGCTGCAATCAGGAAGATTTTTCAAGGGTTACCATGGCAAGTGGTTCTCAGTACTCACTCTAATGTATTTGATTTTGAAATTCTTAATGTCCAGAATGACCTGGGGCATGTAATAGAAAGGAAATACTTACATATTATTTGGTTTCTTCTAGTCCCTCCTTAACTCAGTCTAGTCACCCAGCTTGTAGCCTAATTGTGTTGGAGGGGTGAGAAACAGACAACTGGTATTTATCTTTATGGACTTTTACACCTAATCCTCATAGTTTTAACATTTTAGACTTGTGTGTGTCAACCTTAGTATCTAGTAACAAAACACTGTTGTGCTCTGGTTATACATACCATATCCCTTCTTTTTCTCCTCTTTTGATTTATTGCTCACAAATTAACAATTATATTTTTTTTGATTTAGTCTTTTTATTTTTAGGAAGTTTCTTAGACTGGGGTCCTCTTCTAGAACTGGCCATTTCTATATAGACTGGACATAACTGGTGTATTCAAAATGTTCATGTCTTCAGCTGGTGGGGTGGGATCATAATACTGCTGAATTGGGAGAGAGACTGAGATCAAATTGTTAAGTAAAATTATTTATTTGTCTTTATTTTGGCTATCATATTCCATGAAGGATCTCACACGATGCAGTTACCCTACTATTTTTCATAGCCTAGAGAATGAAACTTCACTCATAGATCTGTCGGCTAATAGAAAGTATTAACGTATGTATGTGTGCAAAAATAAGTCTGTCCAACTGTACAAAGCCTTAGAAAGAGCATATATTTTCTCCAATCCAGGTGGAGGCGTTCTGGCTCACACAATACTAGGAGTGGCATGGAATGAGGTTACAGGACACACAAAATTTCTGATTCTAGACCCACATTACACTGGTGCAGAAGATCTGCATGTTATCTTGGAAAAGGTGAGATTTTTAACTTCATTTAATTTCTACTTATGACATTAATAAATGGTTATATGGCATGACCAGTGTTGGAGAGATAGCACTGTAATTATTTTTTACTTGCATAATTTTAATTTCTCTTAAAAGTAATCTTTTTTACAAACATGTAGATTTGGGAATAAACTTCTTTCAGCCCTTTAGGGCAGAAGGTCAGTTTATATATAATTCAGCCCTACTGAGTTTGCTCAGTCTCTGGACTGAAGAAGGACACTATCACTGAAAGGAAAATGCTGATTCCACCTGGTGGCCAGCCCAGAGGCCAGGTGAATGTACCAGTACAGCATATCCTTACATCTGGCCTGTAGAGCTTAATGACTCTGTAGAGGTGCAGTGTCTGGGAGAACATACTTTTTTTTTTTTTTACAGTAAGAAGGAATGCACTTTACTTGCCTCGGGACTGAATATCCTTGATGCCACCACCTTGTGTCTAGAACAGAGTCTCTTATATCTGGTTATATACATGTTAATATAAAAATTTGAGAGAGTTTCCCTGAAATTAGGTAAATATCTTTTATAGTGATATAGACAAAGGCTATCAGGGTCCCTTTAAAAGGAATACATGCAAATTTTGGGGATACATTTGGGCTGTGTCTAGTCTTTATAGTTTGGAAGATAAACCATGCAATTCCATCTTCGTGAATCTGCAGATAGATGGCTCCAGTTCCTCTGCCGTTGCTCATAGTAAAGCTAAGCAGTAGCAGAGTGTAATTAATAAGACTTGTCAGGTTCTGTTTATCCTATAGGCAGATATGAAATTGAGGACAATGAATTGTATCAGTTTCATTATGCCAGCTGCTCCAGAAAAGTCAGCAGCAGGAGGGATAGAAATTTGAACTATTCAGAGAGGAGGATATCTTATAATAAAAAATGGTGAGGCTCTAGGAATGGCAGAGTTGGAGAATAACAGATACCATGGCAGCAGTAGGCTCTGAGATTGGGAAGAAAGAACTCCTTCTTAACAGCCAGACAGGAGGAAGGCAGCTTCAGATTTATCACACCTACTAAACTGGGGCTGATTTTGAATGGTGGGAAAGCACTTTGGTATGAATTCCATCCAGCATGCTCTCCATTCCCAGTAGCTGAGGTTGGATACTGTCCTTGAACTATTCTGGTAGCTCCCTTTACTTTTGCATCTGCCTCAAATTAGTATGGTAGGTTTCTGGTAATTTTTCAAGTCCTGAGACTGGTCTAATCATATCAATAGAACTCCACAGTTAATTGAAACTTCACACACACTTAATTTGTTAATTTCTAAATATAAATCCTGAAGAAATTTACAAATGCACTCAACTTTAAGCACCTGACCAGTCTCACTGATTTGAATAAAACTATTGCTGTAATAAATATAATACATGCATAAATGTTTGCAGAATTGGGGTCTAAGTTCGGATGCTGTAAAGTTCTAAGACCACGCCAAGTGTATGCACTATTTTGTAAAAAGTAGACTTCGCAGTGTATTTTTATAATTGAAAATAATTGATGTGATTAAAAATAGTATATGATATGACCTTACTACCTTCAAAACATAAGGCAGAAGATAATGTTGCTATTAGACTTCAATTTTAACAGCATGGTAGTTTCTAGCTGTTTTGAGTCAAAAAATGGAGCCTGTTCTATTAATTCAGTATATGCATAATGAAAACAACAAAAACTGTAATGTATGACAGCACTCATGGACCAAATCTGCTAAACACAACTGTTTTAGAAATGGCTTTATTTTGCTTTTTCCTGTACAGGGTTGGTGTGGATGGAAGGGCCCAGACTTTTGGAGCAAAGATGCTTACTACAACCTCTGCCTACCTCAGCGACCAAAAACTATTTAAATTCCAATTGCAAAAAATCATGTTAATCCAGAATTTAAGACTTGGTACAGATAGAGCTGGCTTATTTAAAATAAAAAGCTTTAGAAAAATTTTAATTATTTTCAATTTAAATGGTGTTTTGTCAGTCAAAAGTAGCTGAAATAAAAATGCTAGTTGAATTCTTTACACTGCAATTTAAGTATAAAATGTCTTTTTAAATAAAAAACATCAAAAATGGAAGAAGAGTAAATCACATTCAACTGCATTCTTGTATAGACAAGTTTAATTAAAGGAGTTTACCTTAATCTAATATTTTTAATGTTTTTTGCTTTCTGAAGGCTCCTGAAGTGCTTTACAAATTTAGGGGCTGGTCCTTTAACATTTACTCATGTAAGCAGCTTTTGCTCATAAAAGTAAAGACAGCTCTTGTTAGTAAGATGTGCAGAATCCTTAGGGCTCCATAGAGCCCCCTCTGTAGTGAAGTGTGGTAACCATTTGACAGCAGCCAGTAATATCACACAACAACTTGATAGGCAGGAATGCCACTTAACGAAATGTTAATCTCCTACAGCACTTTGGAGCCAGAGAGAAGCACTGTATGTGCTAAGTATCAACTTTGTTTTGCTATTTACCTGAGAAGAGACTGCCCTATTATACATAGTCTACAACTGAACACACACAGAGCTGTATGAATACAAGTATTCTAGAAAAATGTCTTCTTAAAGAAGCAAAAGTAACCAAAGTTTCCTCCTCAGAAGGAAACAGCAGAACATCAAATACTGGGTTGCTTAAGTTCACAGACCAATAATGTTGTTTTTGCAGACTTCAGATTCTTTTCAGGGTTACAGGTTTTCCCACCTGCAGTCTAAGACGTAATATCTGTTCAAAACAAAAGAGCTTACTTTACAAAATAGAAGTATACATCTCAATTTATCAAAACACTTGGCTATAGTATAGCATGGCTGTTTAATGCATCCCTCTCGCTTTCTACCGAAAACATAGGTAGTTGTATTTTAATTTTAAAAAAACGTTTTGTACATTTAATTGAATTTGAAATTTCCATCCAAGTAGAGATTGACACAAATCACAAGGAAAAAATTAATTGAGTATGTCGTTAAGGTTTATGCTTACTTAAATTAATGTGTATAAATATAGTATACTCTCCTGGTTAGCAAAAAGACTATATTTACTTGCAAATCAACATGTTTTAAGGGGTTACCAACCAATAAGAATAAACTTTTCTTGAGGAAAATAACTAAAAAGAATAAAAGCCATTATTTAAATCAAGCTTTCCTCCTTGTTGATTTAATAATTATTAAAATCAGTGATTTAAATAGCTTTGATTTAAATCAATCCACCCTGACCCAATGCACAAAAGTAATTTGGCCCTTTATTAGAACATACATATGTCCTGACAGCATGTTCTTCTATGCAACATTAATATTCTCAATGAATAGCAGCCTTACCACATAAGTATATGTGGATGCATCTGAAGGGCCTTGCCTCACCACCACTACATATCTACTGACAAATTCAGGTAATGTACTTAAATACTAAAAGTGTGAGATTTTGGTTTAAAAATATTCTGATATGTATTAAACCAGTCCTAGCTAAGTGTCTAATTTGTAGTGTAAACTGTCATAAACTATATACCATCTTATCTCCTCCTCTTTCTGTTTGCGGGTCCCATAATTCCACATGCTCGTTTCTTTCCAGCTGAAGCCTCTCTTGGCAAACCACAATTGTCCTTAAGTGAGTAGCTAGGTTGTTCTCTTAGCTTCATATTTTGAGTATGTTTAACAGTTGTGAGGAACTTGGCACATTCCAGAAATCCAAAAGCCCATGCAAGATCTTCTGCTGTTTGTCCATCATTATTGCACAAACTGAAACACAAAAAAGTTAACACACAATTAATTTCAAATTGTCACTATGTAAGATGAAAAGGAGTACTTGTGGCACCTTAGAGACTAACAAATTTATTTGAGCATAAGCTTTTGTGAGCTACAGCTCACTTCATCGGATGCATTCAGTAGCTGTAGCTCACGAAAGCTTATGCTCTAATAAATTTGTTAGTCTCTAAGGTGCCACAAGTACTCCTTTTCTTTTTGTGAATACAGATTAACACGGCTGCTACTCTGAAACCTGTCATTATGTAAGATAAGGCAGTCATCCTAATTCTTCAGTAAATGTTTTTATTTCAAGTGCACAAATATTTGAAACAGAGAAATAAGCTACCAAAAAAATCAAGAACAAAGAAATTGTCTCAAGTATAAGACGTAAGAACAGTATAACCAATAGATGAAATGGAAAGCTCCTCCAACCAGGGAGCTATGACCAGTGAGCTCCTCTTAGCTGTTGTGGTAAAGAGGTTTTTCTCTAAGCCAAAACTAAAAGACAATGGTATAGTTGTACAGTATGTGGACTATCATGATAAATACTTGTAATGGCTGCACCATATTTTTACGCTTTTTAAAAAAATATGCACGTGCACGCACACACTGCATTCCGACTACCACAATATAGTTTGAACAGGAAACAAAGTTCTGTATTAGCATACATTTCTTGTTAATGTATGTTAAGATTATAGTGGAATAAGTTAAATGAATAACTTCTTTGAGGGTTAATATTTGAATTAGTTAAATGTAGTTTTTGACTTACTCTATTCTGGCATCACTGGCAACGAGTAGAGCAAGACACTCCAAGCTCCCAACTTTAGCTGCCTTATGAATAGGAGCTTCTCCATGGCAATCCTAAAAACATAAAACAGAATTTCACCCTTAGTATATCATAATCACTTAATAAAGTGGCAGGGAGAGATTAACCAGTTTGAGCACCATCAGAACTCTAGATGACATAATTTTGATGACAAGTCAGAAAGATGGGTCAGAAAAGTATATATCCAGTTAAATACAAATAATATGCTATTAAGTATTTTTAGAATATTCTTTATTCATGTAACAAGCTGTTAGAAGATTACATACAAAATCTGTTGCAAAACCTTTATCTCCTCGAACAGCTTTTATACAAAATGTGTACTCAAAGCTAGATGGGAATTTTTCAATATCAGAAAATGCCAATTAATCGAAACCAAAACTGTTCACAAAACAGGTTTGGATTTAACAAATCTCAAAGTTTAGAACCTAACAAAATGTTTTTGTTTGACACTTTCAAAATGAAAATTCCTGTTTTTCCAATTCAAAATTAGTTTTCTTGTAGAAATTTAAGCTAATTAAACTAAAAAAAGAAGCTGTAAGGGTCAAATCAAAATAAAATGTTTTGAAGTTATCAAAACACTGACCTGATTTTGGTCTGTGAAAATCTGAGATTGACTTTTCATCATGATCTGAGAGAGGAAAACAAATTTGAACACTTGAAAATATTTGAGGGACGTGAAAACAGTTTTTGACCCACCTCTGCTACATATCCACATTCATTCACTAATCAACGCAGGAGGCTCTTCCAGCAAAACACAGAGGTAGGAAGTAACAGGGCACTATTCATAGCGAAGTGCAGAGATACAAGCAAATCACCAAAATTTCTGCTATTGAGATAAGTGTGACTCCGTAACAGACCTTGATATAGATTGGAAGGAGATTATGTGAACGTTCCCAAGACCCTAACAGGAAAAAGGGGATACTGAAGTTCTCTCCCATGTGCAGATCAGGAGACAAAGAAAGTTTCAGATTTGATAGGGGTCCTATATATCTACAAAACAATCGGAACACACAATAACCAGAATGAATTTTAAAGTACATTTTACATGAGGAAGAGTCTATTTTGAAAGCGTTTACAACTGATTTTGATTGAGGACTGGGGAAGAGATGTTTCATACAAAGGACACTTGTTTTCATGTAATAAATTGTTTGTATAGATGAGATGCAACAAATAATCACAGGCAACTAGTCTGTATATCTCATCAAATCTGTGACAACTAAAGATTTACATAAACAATATACCTTTCATACAAATAACATGCCTCATTTAAATAAGGCAGTAAAAAGAAACAAAAAGGCATTACTTGTACCTGTTGGTTCAGATTAGCTCCTGTTTGCAGTTGCCATAGTAGGAAAAAAGCTTGTCCTCCACAAGCAGCCAAGTGAGCTGGGGACTGACCAAAGGCATCTGCAGGTGCATTCACCCCAGCCCCCGCCTCAAGCAGGAGGCTCAAGCCGTCAGGCTACGGGAGGGGAGGAAACAAGTGTTTTAAAAAAACATTTAGCTTCACGTTATTCTTAGACCTGAAAGATAAATTATACAGTAGCAGAAAAATCTGAAGGTATCCCCCCACCTTCCCCTTCACAGAGAACCAACAGTCATCTAATGTTTATGTCCCTTTATCATAGGCTTTTCAATTTGAAAGAACCAGGCTATTAGCTTTAAACTCTGGCAAAATCCTACTGACATCAGTGGGATTTGGGTTTAGCCAATAGTGGTAAAACTACATTTCAAACAACTCAACACCTGGACTTCCAACAACGCACAGAAACAACCGTGCAAACTCCTCAGCCTCACCTCTGAGCTGCAATCCAGCATCATCCACATTGTCTCTTTTCGGCAGAGGACTATTTACTCCCAATGTTCTGGGGCGGCGAATGGAGAAGCCCAGCCCGCCTGTCCCCGATTCTGTCTAGTGCATGTAGCACAAATCAGACACCGTGCACGCTCCAAAACCGAACCTCCAGCCTGAACTCCCCTCCCTCTCTGCTGGAAACCGGCTCCTGCACGTACACAAACAGGAGCACATGCAGTTCAACCCGCCCCCTTGTGCGGTGATTGGCTCCTTCTGGTGTTTTCTCCAGCCGTCCTGGGCGGGCTCCCCTTGCACGTGTTTCAGTGTAGAGCACAACGGAAGGCTGGGCAGCCCAGGGCCTGAGGTAGGTGGGGCGGCCATGGAGCGTAGTGCAGCTAGGCACGTATCACACACATTCACACACGCAGACCGACACCCCTGTTTGCTTTTTGCTGCAGCCGCAGGAGAGGAAGGAAGAAAAACAATTCCTCTAGACTAATTATTGGTCTCTCTATGAAGCTATAGATAGCTAGACATATGCTTCTTCATGCACGTATGCGGGAGCGTGAAACAAAGCCTCCCCGTGAGAAGATACTTTCAAAACTCCTGCCGTCACACTCATCCAGAAGTGAATGGTTTTAAGCAAGACCCACACTTCTCTTATTTATTACCTAATTAATGTATTTTGAAAATGTGCATGCGAGTTTAGAGCTTGCAAATGGAATAGGTGCATAACTAGCTACAGCTGTGCAAGCTGGCCCATGCTGACCTACCAATGCTCTCAACTCTGATGTGGAGAGACCACCTCTCCAGGCCTGAATTAGGGGAAAACTGATACGATCCATCATTTTCAACCAACAGAAACCAGGCTATTAACAAGATCATCTATTTTCCCATTCAAGGAAGAAGAGGGTAGTTGTCTGAGGGCCCAGTCTGTCACTGGACTCTGTTGATATTGCCAACAATTATGGCAAAGTTACTACCAACTTGATGAGCTGGGTTTGTACTGGTGACCTATGGAAAGGGCTGTGCTCCAATCCTTAATGGCAAACTCATTTCTATTAAAAATAAATCTAGCAAAAATATAACTTTTATTTTCAGATCCTCAGTTGCTAAACCATTGAGGTTCATATGTTGTCACAAGCCAAATAGACAAAATCAAATTATATATAGACCTGTTTCCACTGAAATAGAACAGAGATAGCTACAACCATATTCAGAAGTAGTTGTTATCAAGCACAATTGCTTGACAACCATTTTCAAACATGGAGGTAGTTAGCATTCTCTGAGCAATTCCAGGGTCTGCTATGGACAGGGTTTTGTTGTTTTAAACCAATCATACTTCAAGAAACCATGCTACAGACTTCTCCAGTCATAGGCCTATTTTAGCACAGTTTTGTAACACAGCCATGTCAAAATGTTTAGTATGGACAAAATACTCATTAGGTTCATGCTTCAAAGTAACTTCCTGTCTTGTCTACACTATAAAATCAACTGAGGCAGGAGACTGAATTACATGGCAGTTTCCCTTCAGGGGACTGGACTAGATGACCTCTGAAGGTCCTTTCCAGTCCAATGATTCTATGGTATTTAAAATACAGTCTTACAGTACAGACTGAACTGAACTCTGTTTTAACCATGTCTCCAATTTGTAATATACCCTTGAACTTTTCCCGCCTTAAAACTTTAAAATGAATTCTGTTTCCTTTGCAAGCTTTTTTTGACTCCATGACACATGCATTCTTGTTTGTTATGGAAGTTACTCCTGACTACTAGCATCATTTTTAAAAAATAAAGATCATTGTATCATTTGTTTTGGAAAAACAAAACTGAATGGACTTGGAAAACAGATTTAGAAAGAAAAGTGAAATCTGATCCCTGCAAACCTTAACAGTATTCCTTTAACAGAAGTTAAGTTTTACAAGACCAATGCATTTATTTTTAATAAATAATCTCTCTCATTTTCCCTTTCCTATGTAGAAAATTAACTCACATATTGAAATAAACAGAAGCTATGCAAAATAGGTGGAATATATATGTATAACAAGCTGCAGCGCTCCAGATACACATGTAATATACCGAGTGTAACATTGCACTCCATATGTTTTGTGGAAATATGCTTATGAGTGTAAATATAATGTGACTGGAATATGCTTTATGCAAAAATTCTCTTGTAAGGTATCATTATAAATCTTATAATCTACTGAGTGTGTTCATCCTATTTGCATGAATGTGTCATTCTTGTATCTGAAGCTAGAAATATGAAGTATTACTCTGAAGTCCTACTGTAATGATGCAAACAAAGTGTGGGCCATTAATGGTGGCTTGGAATCTTGATGGCTCCCATTAACTAGGACAATTGGTTGTAAATGGCTCTGTTTACTTGTAAGCCTTCCAGTATATGTGGGTGCCAGCCACCGGGTAATGAAGTCTCACAGGACATGTGACATACTGGAATCCATCTTAAACCTGGTGCTTTTCCATTTAGAAGCAAGGGTGGGAACCCAGAGAGAGACAAAGGTTTCCTGCCTTGTGCCAATGATATTTGTTCTGTCTGTTATTACTTGGAACCACGTAAATCCTACTTTTTATACTTAATAAAATCACTTGTTTATTAATTAACCCAGAGTAAGTGATTAATACCTGAGGGAGCAAACAGGTGAGCATCTCTCTCTATCAGTGTTATAGAGGGCGGATAATTTATTAGTTTACCCTGTATAAGCTTTATACAGAGTAAAATGGATTTATTTGGGAGTTGGATCCCATTGGGAACTGGGTGTCTGGGTGCCGGAGATAGGTGACTTGCTGAGCAGTTTGTAGTTAAAGTCTGCAGCTTTGGGGGTGTGGACCAGACCTGGGTCTGTGTTGCAGCAGACTAGCGTGTCTAGCTCAACAAGGCAGGGTTCTGGAGTCCCCAGCTGGCAGTGGAAAACAGGTTCAGAGTTAATTCTAGTACATCAGGTGACAGCCTCAATGGGGTCTCTGTGACCAAACCCATCACGTTAGTTAGTGCATTTACTTCAGTGTGTGACCATTTTTGCTTCTCTCATTTCAGACTGAAATAAACACATCTGTGCAACTACTGGATTCAGTCTTTTATTCCCACACACAAAACCAAGCAAATTCAGTCCAAAAGACACTTATGATTTCAAATGCACAGGTACCAGAAAATTCAAAATTATGGTTTCCACAGCAATCATAACAACTACACTGCAGATGTTTAATTTACTTCTGGATATAAGGCTAAATAGGGCCTGGATCACCCCACATTTTAAGGCCCCCAATACATCTGCATTGCCCTACAGGTTCTGGCTTCAAGCCAAACCTCACCCAAAATGTCTCACCCTCCCAGACTGGACACCTGCACAACAGATTCTCCCACTAGTCCTGCCAGCCACTCAGGATTGATTTATCGTCCTCTTACCTACAAATTGAAAAGGAGTACTTGTGGCACCTTAGAGACTAACCAATTTATTTGAGCATAAGCTTTCGTGAAACCAGTTATGAGAAGGCTCTTCCCCCCCGCCAGACCCAGGCCCCACCCCTGCTCCACCCCTTCCCCCAAGTCCCTACCCCGTCTCTTCCCACCCCCGCTCCGCTACTTCCCCACCTCTTTCCGTCCCTGAGCATGCCTCGTTCCCGCTCCTACCCCTGCCTCCCAGAGCAGACCTGCATGTCACGAAACAGCTGCTCATGGTGGGCAGGAGGCACAGGGAGGGAGAAGGAGGAGTGATTAGCGGGGCTGCCAACAGGGGAGAGGCGCTGGGGGGAGAGTGGGGAGCTTGGCTGCCGGTGGGTGCTAAGCATCTGCTAATTTTTCTCAGTGGGTGCTCATGCCCATAACCATTTAAATTTATAAGAATTTTTGCATTTCTGCAGCTAGCTTCTGCCTGTCACTCCCATTCTGTAGGACTCGACATCATGTTAGCAAAATGTGGTAAAGGTGCTGTCATGCTGGCAAACCAGGTGCCAGCTCTTGCCAAGTCTGTAGGTGTCAGGTGAATGCTCCCACTGACAAATTCATAGCGGGAAAGCAGACCAGGTCACCTAAATGTTAATATTGTTCAAAATGGGCATTAGACTTGCAAGGATGTGTTTAGTGTTCAGACAGTATAAAATGACTGTAAGTTGCTGCATGCATTAATCTTATTTGTAATGTCTGTATTCCATGCCACAAGGTAAAATATAAGTTTGTTAATTGTTAAAATGCCTGCTCAGAACTTGTGAACTCAGATGAGAAGAGTGGCTCCTGCTCTACCCATCCAGGAGGGCTATCAAAATTAAGTGGGCCATTGTAGGATAAAAGCTTTGTTAATTGCCCATTACCCATGGAGTAAGAAGGCCTCATCCCATTGGTTTGAATGCTGGAAGAAGCAAATAAAAATAGTGAAGGAGAAGATTTTTCATTTCTTTGCTGTTTGAACTCTGACAAGGGCTGACACTAAAAACAAAAGCAGAGATCCGCAGGGTCAACCTGGGATTAGCCTTAGAAGACATTCAGTGTTGACAGATCACTATATCTCTGTCACCTTTTGGAACCATAGACTGAACTCATTTGTGCATTTATGTACAGTTTAAAGCAGGCAACATATCTCTCCCATTTCTTTTTCCGAGTTAATAAATCCTTATTTAGTTTACTATAGGATTGGCTACCAGCCTTGTCTTTGTTGTGAGATCTAAGGTACAAATTGATCTGGGATAAGTGACTAGCTTCTGGGGTATGAGAGCAACCTAAATATTTTGTGATTTTTGGTATAAGTGACTCAATGGTAAAGACTGCTACAGTGATCCAGGAGTTCACTTTTGTTACTGGTGAAATCTAACTATAGAATATACACCCAGTTTGGGTGCTTTTGACAGTCTGCCCTGAAGTTGGGATTCACGGTCATGAACCACTCCAGACAGTGTTACAAGTGCTTTTAAAATAATCACAGTTTCAAAACTCCCATTTTGTCCCCCTTTTTTTTTTCAAGTGAGGTTTGAAAGCTCCTCATTCCATTTTTGGCAGTGCAATCTGTTTCCATAGCAATGGAGAAAGCAGCTATCAATAGAAATATAAGAGGAATGCTTTCAGATATATGTGGAGGGCTATAAACTTTGTTTTTCAGAAGCTCCAACAGATTTTAGGCTCCAACAGACTCGTAAAAATTCATCTCCATTAATTTTGGTAGAGTTACTCCAAGGAAGAATATGGTCCAATACGTCTAACCATACTTGAAAATTTAAGATTTTGTCAGAGGAGTTTTTTAAAATATCACATTAAAGACATTTTTTAAAAATTATTTCATTTGACAAATGGAATGTAAAGAACATTCTGCAAAAGCAACTAACCACTTCAAGAAAGGCAGGTATACTGGATTCCTACACTTCTTATGTAGCTGAAGGTATGTGGGGGTATAAGATAAAACTGCACAACATATCTTATACTATTTCTTATGCTTAGTTTCATTTCTTTATACATATGCAAAATATGTTAATACAGTATTATAGTTGAAATTTTCAATGAATAAGAATTTTTAAAAAGTAAGTTTCCACAGCAGCTGTAACTTGGGCTTGTAATTGTGAGGCATTTTGTATTATTGTATATAGTGCTAGACTTTATGTCGGAGTGGATTAAGATAGAACCTTGATATCCATGGTTTACGATCAAAGAAATATCAGTAACAGGGAGGAGTACAGCTGATCGATGCAAACCTGGTGCCTACTGGGGTGGGCTGGGCTTGGCAGAAAGATCAAGAATTTGTAGGTAAGGTTTCAGAGTAACAGCCGTGTTAGTCTGTATTCGCAAAAAGAAAAGGAGTACTTGTGGCACCTTAGAGACTAACCAATTTTATCTGAGCATAAGCTTTCGTGAGCTACAGCTCACTTCATCGGATGCATACTGTGGAAAGTGTAGAAGATCTTATTATATACACACAAAGCATGAAAAAATACCTCCTCCCACCCCACTCTCCTGCTGGTAATAGCTTATCTAAAGTGATCACTCTCCTTACAATGTGTATGATAATCAAGTTGGGCCATTTCCAGCACAAATCCAGGTTTTCTCACCTCCCCCCCCACACAAACTCGCTCTCCTGCTGGTAATATAAAGTGACCACTCTCCTTACAATGACAGGTTTCAATGTGTATGATAATCAAGGTGGGCCATTTCCAACACAAATCCAGGTTTTCTCACCCCCCCCCACCCCCACACAAACTCACTCTCCTGCTGGTAATAGCTTATCCATAATTGTTGCATTGGTCCTTGGAGCAGAAAACCCTCCCATTACTATAGTAATAAACTTTGAGTCAGAAACTTACCAGGCTCAGGGACAGCTTCTGTCTCCTCTGGATTTGCTGCAAACTTGGCAGTGGGGTTTTCCTTAGGGGTGGGCGGCATCAAACCGTCCCTCTGAGTATGGACTCAGAATTTGGTGTTGATCCTGTCCCACAGCCTGCTCTGGACTGGTTTAATAACCAGTCACTTCATGCTCCTCACTTGGAGCCTGCAGAGAGGTCGCATCAGATCCCATGCTGGATTCAAGGGACAGAAGGCACCATCCTGGCTGACCACTGTTAGCTCTATGTTGGACATAGTGCTCAGCACCTGGTCAAACACCTCACAAAACAGGCATGAAGTTGCTGAATTGCCTGAGGTGTGGTTCTAGTTTCTATTCTTCTTGTACTTACTCTTGAGCCGCTTAATCTGGTCCCTGCACTGGTCGTCAGTCTGGAAAATTTTGAAGGCTACCAGCTTTTTAGCAATCTGACCAGGTCCTTCCTGGTATTTTTGCTATTGTCCACAGTTTTACTGGCCTTGCAACAGAAAGTCACCAAAATCTGGCTATGCTCCCCTGACCAAGAAGCAGTATGCTTGTTCTGTTAGGTCTCCACTGAGAATGCAGAAGGCTCTTCAGGGGTGTCTTTGCAGCTCAGTGCTTAGAAGGCAATGGAAGGATGCAAGGCAACTCACTGAGCTGCTGCTGTATGCCAAGGGGAAGTGGGTTCCATTTTCAATTGACTAGCACCCTTCTGGAGAGACACACTGGGGACGGTCCCCTCAGCTCGACCCAGTTGGGGGGCTTTGCCCAGCAGTCTGTGATGCTCCTCCCAGCCAGGGCCCTGTCAGGTTGGCTGAATCTGGTGAGTCACCCCGCAGCTGAACCCTGGTTTAGGGCGAGCGCGGGGCAGAGCCGCGAGGGGGCGGGGTCCGGACCTCCCCCACCAGAGCCTTGTCACTGGCGCCCTCACGCCAGGCTCGTCCAATAGCCCCCTACGCTCAGCACCACCAGGGGGCGCGCGGGGGCGTCCAGCGGCTGCGAAGCGCAGGGAGCTCGCGGCCACCCGGGGCGACAATCGTTACTTGGCAACGGGAAGCGGCCGGAGTCCCTGGGAGGCGCGAAGGGAGCCGGGTGCGCGGCGGCCGGGATGGGCCCCTGCGGCGGACACGGTGAGTCACGCACGGGCGGCCGCGCGCGGCGTCCCGCGGGCTCTGAGGCGGGCCCCAGCGCGCAGCGCGGGCCTGGGCCGCGGGACAGCCGGCACCTCCACGACACTCGGGTCCAGCCTGCGGTGCCGGGACGTGCAGGGGGCGGCCCTGCGGGCTGCGCAGCGAGCAGCCGGGGGACAGTTTGTCGTTACTGGTGGTGCCCGTTTTATGTTGCAGGGGAGGCGGCGCAGCTGCTGGGGGCGAGATGAAGCTGAACAGCGAGGCGCTGCCCCGGAGGCGCAGCTCCGAGACTGTCCTGCAGACCATCTCCAGGACCTTCCGCGACTCCGAGCTGAACAAGCAGCTAGGGGCGGAGATAGGTAAAGACCCGCACCCCCCATTCGTGCTGGGAGCTGCTCCTCCAGCCAGTGCCCCTGGGGCGCTCCTAGCCCAGCAGTTGCCCAGGCGCCACTCAGTCGTAGCGTGTTTACCAGGGTCCATCCATCTCACAGCTGGGCACGAAGCTCTGGGAGACAGGACTCCTGGAGTCTGATCCTCAGTCTCCCAGTGACTTGCTGGTGGATCTTACCCAAGTTCTACACTACAGCTCTATATTGGGATAACTATGTCACTCAGGAGTGTGAAAAATCTACCCCATAGCAACATAGTTATACCGACCTTCCTCCTCCCTCCCTTGTAGACAGCACTGTGGTAACAGAACAGCTTCTCCGGTGGACATAGCTAGGCCTCATGCGGCTTGTTGGCTTAAATTAGGTCAACCTACAGCTAACGCAGTAATTAAATTGGCTGTTCATGTCTGTTCTCCTGCCAGTGGAGCGCATCCTCACCTGGAGTGCTTGCACCGACTTAAATGGGACATTGTGGGGGGCTGACATCCTGAGCTGTCACCTACGCGCAGAGTTGACTGCCGGAGCCCCGCCACCCTGGGCTGATTGCTGAAGCTGACGGCCCTGGAGTGGTGGGGCTCCAATGGAAGTGGCGTAGCTAGCATGGGATATTTGGAAGGTCCCCAGCTTCGGGTGGGCGGGCAATGATGGGGGAGAGGAGGCAGGAAGGATCGGGGGCCTGCCTCCACTCTTCCCTCCAGTCCAGCTGGCCTTGTGTGGGGTGATGGATGCTCTGGTCGGGTCCCCTGCACGTACCTAGCTCTGGGTGGAGACGCTGCTCTCCAGTGCACACGGCTTCCAGCACCAGTCCCCGTCACACCACCCCACGCCAGGCCTGGCTCCCCGAGGCAGCAGGCCTACATTTTTTGATGATTGCCACTGCTGGGGAGGCCAGCCGGCCAGCCTCCTTCAGCTGCGGCATGTGCACTGTGGTTGTCAGGCACTCCTCTGCTGTGCCGCTGCTGTTCTCCTGCCTCCATTCAGGCCGGAGATGTGTGTGGCGTCCTCCAGGTCTGGGTGGGGTTAGTGCTGGGGCCGGAGCAAAGCTAGGGCTGGGGGGTGGGCCTGGATGCTAAGCGGGTGGGCCGAAGCCCACCTGTAGCTACACTCCTGTCCAGCGGTCAGCCCCAAGGCAGGCTGTTAAAGGCAGGGACTGGTAATGTAAGCAATACAGTGTCTACAGACACTGCATTGACTTAACTACATCCTCCTAAGTGCTACTCCTCTTGCAGAGGTGGAGTTATTAGGTTGGTGTAGTGGGCAACTTACATCGGCGGGAGCAACATTGTAGTATAGTCGCTTACAGAATTAGGTCAGCGTAAGCTGCCTTACATTGACCTAACTCAGTAGGGTAGACCAGGGCGATGTCTATGCTACCGCGGTAAGTCGACCTACGCTACGCAACTCCAGCTACGTGAATAACATAGCTGGAGTTGACGTACCTTAGGTTCAGTTACCACAGGGTCTACACCATGGCGGGGGTCGATAGGAGAAAATCTCCTGTCAACTTATCTTACTCTTCCCGTCGGGGGTAGAGTACGGGGTTGACTGGAGAGTGGTCTGCAGTCAATTTGGCGGGTATTTACTACACCTGCTAAATTGACTGCCGGTGGATCGATCTCATAGCGTCGATCCTGGCTGTAGTGTAGACCTGCCCCAGGTTTTGGATTAACTACACTGATGGGAGATGCTTTCCCGTTGGTGTAGTAGTGTCTTCACTAAAGCGTGGAGCGGCTCAGATACATTTGTAATTTCACCTTGATTTCATCACCTACAGTGTTGAGGAACATGATACTTTATTGTCCACAGAGATTAATGTTGACTGAAGTGAAACAGAAATCAGAGGTAATATTCACGAAAGCACAAAGTCACTCTCTATATAGTACAGTGGTCTCCAACCTTTTTACGCCCACAATCACTTTTTTAATTTAAGGGCAACCCAGGATCTGCCCCTTCCCTGAGGCTCCGCCCCTTCCCCGAGGCTCCGCCCCACTCACTCCATCCCCCCTTCTCTCCATCGCTTGCTCTCCCCCATCCTCACTCACTTTCACCAGGCTGGGGGAGGGATTTGTGAGGGGGTGCAGGCTCTGGGCTGGGGCCAAGGGGTTTGCAGTGTAGGCTGAGCCTGGGGCAGGGTGTTTGGGTGCAGGAGGAGTTGAGGGGTGCAAATTCTGGGAGGGTGTTTGGGAGCAGGAGGGGCTTCTGGGCTGAGGCAGAGTGTTGGGGTGCAGGAGGGGGTATGGGGTTCTGGCTCTGGGAGTGGGGTCAGGGCTGGGGCTTGGGGTGCGGCCTCCTGCCAGGTGGCACTTCCCGCGGGTGGCTCCCAGGCGGGCGACACAGCGAGGCTAAGGCAGGCTTCCTGCCTACCCTGGCCCCATGCCGCTCCCGGAAGGGGCCAACATGCTTCTGCAGTCCCTGGGAAGGGGTTGGGGGGCAGGTAACTCTGCATGCTGCCCCTCTCTGCAGCCACTGCCCCCAAAGCTCCCATTGGCCATAGTTCCCCATTCGTGGCCAATGGGAGCTGCAGGGGCAGTGCTTGCAGAGAGGGGCAGCATGCAGAGCCACGTGCCCCCCGACCTCCCTCCCAGGAGCCGCAGAGGTGTGTTGACCCCTTCCAGGAGCAGCATGGAGCTGCGACAGGCAGGGAGCCTGCCTTAGCAGCAGCCCCGCTGCACTGCCGTAGATTGCGATCAACTGGGAGAGTCCCCAGGATCGGCCAGTCGATTGCAATCGACGGGTTGGTGACAGCTGATATAGTACGTACAAATACATGACATTAAAGGAACATTATGTAGGTTGCAAAGTCAAACACTCAAAAGTTAGGAAATGCCAGTTTATGGTTGCCTGCATAACCTTTCTTGTATTCCTTGTGGGTCTATTCCAGTGGTGGGCAACCTGCAGCCCGCGGGCCATATGCGGCCTGCCAGCAGATTACCCTGACGGGCCGTGTGCAGGCTGCAGGTTGCCCACCATTGGTCTATTCCATGCACTCAATGAGGTGGGGTCCTCTGGAAAAAATATTGTGCAATTACGTAATTAACTACTGTCACTTAATTCATACACTCAAGGGAAAAATTACATGACGACTATTTCCTAACTTGGCAACATAAATAATGTTCTTTTTAAAGAGAGTTTTTTAATGTAATTTCTTAGTTTTTTGTTAATTTTTATCTTTTTCCTTTTTAAAAATCTGCAAAATTTACTGTTTTTTTTACCTCAAGTCCTCAATCTGGAGTGGAGAGGATCAGCCTTCGTTCGAAAAAAAAAAAAAAAAGTGTAGACCTCATGATTGCCGGGAAAAGCATGGTCACTTGAACTGAGTATTGCCTTAAGGATCAGAACCAATACATCAAATAAAAAGAACACAAAGTATTGCTTTTTAAAGTCTCATGATTTTTAAGCAAATCTCATAAATTTAACCGGGCCCAACAGTTCTTTAAGACTTTTAGTTTGGCAATATTGGGGTGAGTTTGTTCCCCTTTTTACTTTAAATGCTTGCAGAAAATATGAGGGTTCTGGAAGTAGACAAATGGGGCATAATATTCAAGGGGAATGGAGCCATTTTTTCATTGTCTGATCTTCCTATTTCTTTTTTTCCCCCTCGTTTTTCCTGCTTCAGTTTGATGTGGTCCCTCTTCTTCCCATTTTTAAGCACATTAACTTAGCTCCTCTTTTTCCCTTTGCTAGTTGGATTGTTCTTGCTGCCTCTCATTCTTTGTTCCCCTCCTGTTCTCTGATTCAAGTGATTCTTCCATTCTCTATTAAGTCAGAAAGAGATTTCACCATTATAATTAGTAAAGTGAAATGTAATTGATTAAAAGTTCAGCTTGTTCACAAAATGTTACTGTCACCAGAAAAATATCTTACTCAGCTGGAAAAAAAAATCCTAAAAGCCACTAATAAGAGTATTGTGACAGAGATTTTATTAATAAAAATAATTTTTAGCACTTATATAGCTCCTTTCACCTGACAAATTCAAAATGCTTTTTAAGTACAGTCTCAGAATAACTCTGGTGTTATCATCACTCCCATATTAGACATAGACTTCACAGAAATGAAGTGACTTACCCAAGGTCTTAACAAACAGCATAAATATAACTCTGTCATACCACTGAGGCCACTGAATAATCCACTTCCAAGGGAGAAGACTCCTTGTGTCCTGCAAGCCATTAATGCACTGGAAGAAGATAGTCCTGGCTTTGCTAAACAAGCAGAGAAGATTTTCCAGGAGTCTAAATATAGGCAACAGCAAGCAATGTGGAAGAAAGAAAGAATAAGCATATAGCAAGTCAGTGGTGAACCTGGGGAGACCTGGGGTCAAATTTTTAAAAGCAGCTAAGTAACTTAATTGCCAAAGGATCAGATTTTCAAAGGTATTTAGGCTCATGAAGCTACAGATAGGCACCTAGCAGGATTTTCAAAAGTGCCCAAGCAGGTGGACACCTAATTCCTGTTGATTTAAATAGGACTTAAGTGCGTAACTTGCTAGACCCTCAAAAGCCCACTAGGTTCATATCTGTATGTTTAAGCACATAAATACCTTTGAAAATCTGGCCCTTGAGTCGCATTTTCAAAGTGACTTTGGCTCAGATCCTCAATGATATTTAGGCATTGCAACACTTAGCCCCCTACGCAGCCTGTGTCCCAGTGGAATTTTTAGCCTTGGGCTAGGCACTCCATAAAATATATTGAGAGAGTAAGTCCCCTAAGGAAGTGATTTTCAAAAGCCAGCCAGCTGAGTAGGGAGTCACATAAGCTAGCCAGGAGAGAAATGCTGAGAAGGGGGCATAGGCACGTATGGAGCTGATCTGGTGCACCTGGCTGGTGGGCCAGAGATAGGCACTTCCCTCTGTTTGGGTTACCCAGCTGCAGACTTTCTCCTGGAGTTAGGCGCCTAAATCAGGTCAGCCACTTAGGTAGCCCATGCCCTAGCATATGAAACAATGTCTCTCCTTCCTCTTCTCTTTCTCAGTCTCTGTTAGGCCCTGCTCCTGCAAGTCATTGTAAGTAGGTGGACTGTTGTGCCTGTATGGAGCCCCAGCACCAGATTGCAAGGTCGGGGCTTAAAGTGATATTCCCTGATTTGGTTGCCAGTTTTGAAGGAGTTTTTGTCATTTTTAAGTCCATTGATATCTTCTGTTGTTTTGCTTAGATCTTAAGCTGTTCTAAACATTAGCAATTCATGTTTCCAGTGTGGATAATCTTTCTTTAAGGGAACTTGTTATTTGTATTCTGTTTTTTCCACCAACTGAGATCAGATTTTCATCGTACAAATACATATAGCATTTGTATGGTATGGTAAACTGTTTCATAAAAGTTTAATTATCTTTATTGTAGATTTTTTCCTCCAGTGTAAAACATTGATCTGTTTTAGCTGAGTCTATGGAGCATACAACAAAAAGGGAACATCTTAATTATGTCTGTCAGGGTAAAAAAAGAGACAATTACAACTTTAGTGTGATAGTGTACTTACAATATTATTCTGTTTGTTGTGATTAGACAAATATATATCTGTTTTTAGCAGGGAACTATAGCCATACCGCTTTGTTTGCAAGGGCAGAGGAGCTGTTGGCGAAGAGGATCATAGATGGAGATCCTCTGGCATATTTTCTACAAGGGCAGCTGTACTTTGAAGAGGTTGTACTTTAATATTTACTTTTTAGAACATTTTATAAAACTGACACTTTTCAGTACAATTTCCACATGGAAAAAGAGATAACACTAGAAAATGTTACAAAAGAAGATACATACAAAGTGAAATAAGTAAAAACTAAAACATCTGAATCAAACAAGAAGTCTGGAGCAACTGTGGGAAGCATGATTCCCTGAGAAAGAATGAGACGCAGAGGTGGGGAGGGAGAAGGATAAAGTTACAGATACAGTATTATTTCAGATATTCTCAAATTTGAGAAATTGGGTTCAGTGCTTTCTGACTGTAGTCATTGCCAGAAGTTCTGCTGACTACATAGAGAGCAAAATTATTGGGGCCAGTCCTGTTCTCACTGAAGTGAGTGGCAAAACACTTATTGACATCAGTGGGAGTAAGATTGGGACCATCTAGTGGAATATCAGACTGTTCCTTGGCTAACTGGAACTTAGATATCCATGTTGTGTATTGAAGTGTAGTCCTAACCAGAACTTCATATCTAGACACATAATACATCTTTGAGGTAGTCTCTGCATAATGTCATTGACTGCTACGGCACCGCGTGCCGCTGCAAAATTCAGAAATCTCTTTTAAAGCTATGCCTGTTGAGAGCCATGCAAGTGCTGCCTTGTAACACTCAGTGTTCAGTGTAAGGTTATATAAAGGGATATGGCTCTGCATTCGCCTCAGTTCCTCTCTTTCTATGGTCAATCGAAGAGCGGAGGATGGTTTCTGTCTCTGTACCTACAGCCTGCTTCCAACCAGGGGTGGGATTATAAAGGGACTTAGGTGTTGCAATGTTGAGCAGCTTGGCACCTAGAAAAATCACAGGAGCAACATTGTGATTTAAAAAGCCAAGTTAGGTGCCTAAGCTCCCTATACAATGAAGGGGGAAGAAATGATCACCTTAGAATGCAATCCACAAAAAACAGCATGCTAGGTGGGAAGTCGCCTAAGCTAAGCAATGGGAGATGCCAATGGGAGGAGTGTGTGCTTAGTCCCCCTCTTGAAAAGAGGCACCCAAGACCAGGATATAAGGAAGCACCTATCTCTGCTTAGCAGTCCATGAATAGAAACCAGCTCCTGGAGTCAAGCAGCTTAGGTGCCTAAGGTGTTTCTTGTGGGAATGAGTTAGGCACCTGCCTCACTTCACACAAAATAGTTGGAGGAAGAGGAGCTGGTTTCCACCTTATAACTTTTAGTCCAATGCTTAGGGCACTACCTGGGATGTGGGAGGCTCAGGTTCAATTCCCCCCTCTGCTGGGGAGAGGGTTTTTTTGAGGATTTGATCAGGGATCTCCCACTTCTCAAGAGAGTGTTTTAACCACTGAGCTATGGGATATTCTGATTGGGGGAGGGTCAGTTCTCTCCATCCCAACTGCTATTGTTAGACTGTGGATAAATAATCAGAGATTGGACCCTGGGTCTCCCAGGTGGGTGCCTTGACCACTGGCCCCCTCTCTCCTCTCCTCTCCTCTCCTTCCCCCCCACCCCCCAGCTCTACTATGGATAAATACTTAAGTAGTCATTGGGCCAGACAGAGAGCATGATTGTAGTCTGGTGTAGGGCACACACCTGGGAGATGGGAGACCCTGCTCCAATAACACTTTCATTATTCACAGTGCAGCCGCATCCACAGGAGAGACTGAGCAAGCCCCATATCTCAGCGGTCAAAGCACTTGCCTGAGAGGTGGGAAACCCCTGTTCAAATTCTTTCTTCCCCTCTGGAAGAGAGGGGGGAAAATTGAACCTGGGTCTCCCACATTCCAGGTGACTGCTCTAACCACTCCTCTAAAAGTTATAACGTGGGCACCGCTATCGTCGTCTCCTCTGGCCAGCTTTGAACGGGACCTGGTCTGGTAGGTGACCTCAGCATGCCTACTGAATTGCACCCCTCATGCAACTTAAGTGGCCAAATGCCTCTCTTCCCCCAATTTGTGAATCGCTCTGTGACTTTGGTGACAGATAGGTGTCCAGCTGCCTGGAGTGAGGCTGTAGCATGCATCCACAGAGGCAGAAACTTAGGTGCCTATGGAACTTGTGCCCTGAAAACATAGGCAGCAATTGAGCTTAGGCACCAGGACCGGCTCTAGGCACCAGCAAAGCAAGCACATGGGTGGGGTGGCACCTTTCTAGGGGCGGCATTCCAGCCATCCTTTTTTTCGGGGAAGTTGTGCTCTTGAAGCTGCGCCACTTAGACGGGGTGAGGGCGCCGCGCCCCCGGTCGCAGCGGGAAGGGGAAGCCCCAGCCCCGGGATGCTGAGCTGCCAGGGCCCAGCCGTTACCTGGGGAGGAGAGGGCGAGTCCTGCCGGGGCTGCGCTGCCTCATCTGTGCGCTGGCTGCTGCGCTGCCATGTGCCACCCCTTATATCGGGGCTTCTCTGCGCGGCCGGGCAGGGGAGGGGGTAAAGCCCCTGCAGGCGCTGGGAGAAGGTGCCATCACTCCCTCTGCTTCCAGCGCTGCCTGCAAGCCCCAGCCCCACCTGAGCTTGGGGCGGCAAAAAAACCAAGAGCCAGCCCTGTTAGGCACCTACAGGGTTTAACAGGAGTTTTGTGGATCATAGTGAAGCTGAAACTAGGACCTAGGCACCTAAGTCTGGGGTTTAGGCACCTTAGTACCTTTGTGAACCTGGGCCTAGATCTTTTACCTAAACCCTTGTAGGTACATGGGTGGAAAGTGAACCCCCCCCCCCTTTGGGGAGGCTAGCCCACCGGCCCAACCCCTTGTGCCCGAGGCCCCGCTCTCCCACACACCAGAGCCTCGAGACCCCACCTACCCACAGCTAGAACAGCCCCAAGCCTCCCTCCCCCCACGTAGCTGGAGGAGCCCCAGACCACCTGCCCCAGCAGCACCAGCCAGCCCCCAAAGTGCTGGCCCGAGCTGTCAGCCTCCCCAGCACCAGGCCAAGCCGCCAGCACTGCTCTGGCACCGGCGCCAGGCCGAGTCGCCAGCCCCAGTGCCAGGCTGGCCCCAGTGCCACTGTGGGCCACCAGCGGGCCCGAGCTCCAGGCTGCCGACTGGAGCTGCGTGAGCCCCTGCCAGCTTCGGGGTCAAGAGGGACGGAGGGTGGGTCCACCGCCTGGGTCAGAGGAGGCTTAGCCTGCCCTTGCCTTTGATACCCACCATCTGCATGTAGGTTGTTGGGGTTTATAGTGTAGTTTAATATAGTAAAGGTTTTAAAAAGAGTTTTTTAAATTTATACAGTTTTGTCTGTTGTTGCACAGTTTTGCCATTGATCCGGCTCATTGAACCTAAAAAAGTGTGGTTTAAGAGGCTTGCATCTTGCAGCCCTAGTTTTTCTGATGCATATGCCATGCATATGGTAGGTGTAAAAGGCTATTGCTATTTCCTGCTAGATTTTGTTTATTTTTAAAAGGGGTATTATCACTTAGGATGGCTGCTTTGAGACATCTCCCAAGGGACCTTATTTAGGCTAATGATAATAACTAATAGTTAATTAGGACGGAATTAGCCAAAGGCATTGAGCCAGCTGAAGGCTCTTTAACCACATGTTAAGTAGTTGTTAAACCACATGTTAAACAGCTGTTAAATTCTAAATGCTTGTGGCCAAATAAATTAAAAAAAAAAATAAAAAGGTACTTGTAGCTCACGAAAGCTCATGCTCAAATAAATTGGTTAGTCTCTAAGGTGCCACAAGTATTATTGTTTCATGATCTCTGTGTGTATATAAAGTCTGCTGCAGTTTCCACGGTATGCATCCGATGAAGTGAGCTGTAGCTCACGAAAGCTCATGCTCAAATAAATTGGTTAGTCTCTAAGGTGCCACAAGTACTCCTTTTCTTTTTGCGAATACAGACTAACACGGCTGTTACTCTGAAACCTAACAGTAACTATCGTTTTTATTCAGTGTAGTATTTTATTTCACTGTCTTTTCCATTTTCTTTTAAATTACAAAAATTGGCACCTTTAAATCAGGATATCAGAGTCCTCAATTAACAGGATTCTACTGTCATTGTTTTACTAAGTATTTAAAAACAGTTTTCTTCCTGAGTTACTGAAGTAGCAAATATTGTAAAGGTTGCTTCTTGAACTCTTAAGAAAGCCACGAACAGATTTCTGTCTCTTTACTGACGAAGGTGTGTTTTTAATGTTGGATTAGTAACATACATTAGCTATCCTGCTGTGAAAATATAGTGGAGTTTTGGAACTTTAGTTTTACTGGTGGCAAATAGGGGAGGTCAGCAACAGGCATGAGAAGTGTGTATGGTGAGGAACTCACCTAGCTACCTCTCAGTAAATGGTAAACATTACAAGTACCTTTTCTCCACTTAGTTATCTCACTGTAGAATCCTACCACTCATTTATCATCTTTCTGTAAAACAAAAACAAAAACAAAAAAAAACCCCTCACACATTTGTGGCAGTGAAGTCTTGGTGTGAAATCAGTGTTGTGGGTCCCAATTTAGCAAAGCATTTAACCATTTTTAGCTCTGTTCAGCAAAGCACATAAACAGCTGCTTAACTTTGAACACGTGCTTAGGTCCCACTGAAATCAATGATTTAAAAATTAATGTGATTTAAGCACATGCTTACAATTAAGTATATGTTTATGTGCTTTGTGGAATAAGGATAGACAGTTAAATTGGGAGATTAATTAGGAAGAAATAAGGGTATCAGAAAATATCTACATATTTTTCCTGTTTCTGCTGTGGCGCTAGCTCCTTGGATTACATATAGTGGCATCTTGAGGGTGACATGCAGTGTGGTAAATGGATACATGTCCTATGCTAATTTTTGTGTGTATACACACCCACATACAACACCACCACTTGGTTGGAAGTCCTAAGTGTTTCCATCTGATTCAGTATTTTCTGAAGTTGACCTTACCTGTCCCAATTGATAACAGTGTATTCAGATTTCAGAGTAGCAGCCGTGTTAGTCTGTATCCGCAAAGAGAAGAGGAGGACTTGTGGCACCTTAGAGACTAACAAATTTATTTGAGCATAAGCTTTCATGGGCTACATGAAAGCTTATCCTCAAATAAATTTGTTAGTCTCTAAGGTGCCACTGTATTCAGAGTGACTTTTTTTAACCATATAAAAATATTTTCGTTCCTAATGCTCTATGATTTTTCTCATGTTCACTGAGCAAATACTCTAGTTTAAAAACAAATTATACTGAAGAGTTAATTTGTTATATACACTATAATGTACTACTTGATTGCTCACTGTCTTATTCAGGGATGGTATGAAGAAGCACTTACACAATTTGAAAAAATTAAGGAGATGGATTTTCAAGCTCTGTATCAGCTGGGTGTAATGTATTATGATGGATTGGGGACCAAAGAAGACCCAGTAAGTTTTTCTTATGCAGGAGTGTGTTTGTAAGAGAATTTAGCACATGAGAAATGTGCCAGTTTGAGAACTCTGGGAGTCCTCCATTAAACCACAGCACGGGTTCAGGTTGAGGGGCAGTGATGCATAAATTCCCATACACTGTCCTGCCAGTATGCCTCAACCATTTCCTGGAGGCACCAACTTTGGGGTAAAAGAGTAGCTCAGTCTTCTTCTCTAGTCAGTGCATAGCTTCTTTTATGAAACTAATAAGTGTGCCAGTTGTGGAGATACAATTTTATAATATGGATTGTGACCACCAAATTCATTTCAGAGGCATGAAACACCATAAGAGAGCAGTAACTTTTGCATTTGAATTGGTAACTTAGATATGAAAAGCTCCATTATCCTGTTACCAGTCTCGTAAGCCATCCAGCCCCACAAGTATCTTCTTAATTATATTAAAATGGCATTGTTGATGCAGATTCCCATACTGGGTGCTGATCTTTATATAAATGCTTAGCTTGATTAGATATACTATAGGTACAGAATTGATTGTTTAATATTACAGCAAACAGATGTAGCGGCCATTACAGATTATTTAAGAGTGTAACATTCTTGGCTGGCAAAAGATGGACTAAAACCTCTGATGCCTAGAAAGTGCAACAGAGGTGGGGCCTACCACATCTAGCCAAGGAATTCAGGACAGTGACCATAATAACATAAAATCAGCCATACTGGGTCAGACCAAAGGTCTGTCTAGCCCAGTATCCTGTCTTCCCACAGTGGTGAACACCAGGTGCCCCAGAGGGAATGAACAGAACAGGTAATCGTCAAGTGATCCATCCCCTGTCACCCATTCCTAGCTTCTGGCAAACAGAGGCCAGGGACACCATCCCTGCCCATCGTGGCTTATAGCCATTGATGGACCTATCCTCCATGAATTTATCTAGTTCTTTTTTGAACCCTGTTATAGTCTTGGCCTTCACAACATCCTCTGGCAAAGAGTTCTACAGGTTGACTGTGCGTTGTGTGAAGAAATACTTCCTTTTGTTTGTTTTAAACCTGCTGCCTATTAATTTCATTTGGTGAGCCCTAGCTCTTGTGTTATTAGAGGGAGTAAATAACACTTTATTTACTTTCTCCACACCAGTCATGATTTTATAGACTTCTATCATATCCTCCCTTTGTCATTTCTTTTCCAAGCTGAAAAGTCCCATCTTATTAATCTCTCCTCATATGGAAACCGTTCCATACCCCAATCATTTTTGTTGCCCTTTTCAGAACCTTTTCCAATTCCAATATATCTTTTTTGAGATGCAGTGACCACATCTGCACGCAGCATTCAAGATGTAGGCATACCATGTCTTCTTATCTATCCCTTCCTTAATGATTCCCAACATTCTGTTAGCTTTTTTGACTGTCACTGCACATTGAGTGGATGTTTGCAGAGAACTATCCACAATGACTCCAAGATCTCTTTCTTGAGAGGTAACAGCTAATTTAGACCCCAGCATTTTATATGTATAGTTGGGATTATGTTTTCCAATGTGCATTACTTAGTATTTATCAACACTGAATTTCATCTGCCATTTTATTGCCCAGTCACCCAGTTTTGTGAGATCCCTTCTCTTTGGAGTCTGCTTTGGACTTAACTAACTTGAGTAGTTTTGTATCATCTGCAAATGTTGCCACTTCACTCTTTACCCCTTTTTCAAGCTTATGAGTCAGTACAGACCCCTGGGGGACACCACTATTTACCTCTCTCCATTCTGAAAACTGACTATTTATTCCTACCCTTTGTTTTCTATCTTTTAACCAGTTACCGATGCACGAGAGCACCTTCCCTCTTATCCCAGGAGAGTGTAGTGTTGTTTGCTACAAAACTTGGCACAACAGAGTAAATCCAGTTTTGTTCAGTACTCCCATTTTATAAGGAATGGCTTTAATTTAATAAAATAATTGTAGTATTGTTAAACTTTTTGAGCTACCTGTTGTAGGTAGCAAACTGATTTTGAATGATGGTCCGCAGTTGGTACAATGAAAGCCAGAGCAAGAAATTATGATGTCATAGAATCATAGAATCATAGAATATCAGGGTTGGAAGGGACCCCAGAAGGTCATCTAGTCCAACCCCCTGCTCAAAGCAGGACCAATTCCCAGTTAAATCATCCCAGCCAGGGCTTTGTCAAGCCTGACCTTAAAAACCTCTAAGGAAGGAGATTCTACCACCTCCCTAGGTAACGCATTCCAGTGTTTCACCACCCTCTTAGTGAAAAAGTTTTTCCTAATATCCAATCTAAACCTCCCCCACTGCAACTTGAGACCATTACTCCTCGTTCTGTCATCTGCTACCATTGAGAACAGTCTAGAGCCATCCTCTTTGGAACCCCCTTTCAGGTAGTTGAAAGCAGCTATCAAATCCCCCCTCATTCTTCTCTTCTGCAGGCTAAACAATCCCAGCTCCCTCAGCCTCTCCTCATAACTCATGTGTTCCAGTCCCCTAATCATTTTTGTTGCCCTTCGCTGGACTCTCTCCAATTTATCCACATCCTTCTTGAAGTGTGGGGCCCAAAACTGGATGTCATCCTTATCAAACTGACATCCTACACAATATCAGTTTTTAGACAAGTAGTTCCACTTTTTCACAAAAATAGAGCATAATGAAAACTAGTTTTTGCTTTTTTTTAGAAATGAAAATATTTAAAATGTAAGAATTTTAAAATATAAGAACACTACCTTACCTGAGCACATCCAAACTTTTTAACACTGAGAGAGTTTTAGAACTGAAAAGTTTTGTGTGTAATATGTAACCTACTTTACCTGGAATTTTAATTTTTGTCCTTTTTACCTTCTGCAATTATGATTAAAATCTGTTTCTCTCAAAGGAAAAAGGAGTGGAGTACATGCAAATAATTATCAACTCTAACTCCCCTAAAGCAAGACATTTAAAATATGCTGCTGCATACAATCTTGGCAGATCTTATTTTGAAGGATGTGGTGTTAAGCATTCAGATAAAGAGGCTGAAAGGTAATTTAATCTAATAATTTATACATTATTTATAAAATACCCTGTTGTAATGTTACTTATATTTCCTCCCTATTCTTTAGGCTGTGGCTTATTGCTGCAGACCATGGGAATCCAAAGGCAAGTGTAAAGGCTCAAAGTACCCTGGGAATGTTTTATTCTACATCAAATTCAAAAGATCTGAAAAAGGTAATGCCGATTTCTGCCTTTTCCATATCATGATGCAATGCCCAGATTCATTTTGGATCTGTGAAGCGTTCCAGAAAGAGACTTTTGTAGCTTATTTATAACAACATATGCCCTATTACTTCTAGACTTTTTCATCCATTTAGACCCAAACTGGCATATATACAGAAAGAAAATTTCTTATTTTAATCCTTTGACATTGGTAGTCAGGCTTTTGTAATGAAACAATTAGCAGGAGGTGGGAGCATCAAATCTGAAACTCAAGAATCAGCATTATGATTTGGGATTAAGATTTATAGTTCTCGGTATGTTTAAGAAATAACCAGCAGGAGTGGCGGGGCACAGGACTGCATGAGTAAAGGAAATAAATGTAAGTATTGGAGTGGCTCTGCATTATTTACTGTGCAGACACTTCTCTCCGGCTGCTAGATAAAAGAGCTTTAAAGAAAACAGACAGTATGCAAGACACTTAGGTTATAGTCTAGATTAGGGAATGTCTATTTTTACCAGAAGCAAAGGGTTATGTAAGTATTTCAAAAATGACAAGAACATTGTAATATCAAAATAACAAAATATATTGGAAGGACAGAACAGGTCATGGAGGGGGGGAGTGGCACTATATGTGAAAGAAAATATAGAATCAGATGAAATAAAAATCTTAAATGAATCCACATGTTCCATAGAATCTCTGTGGATAGTAATTCCATGCTCTGATAAGAATATAACAGTAGGGATCTATTATCAACCTGACCAGGACAGTGATAGTGACGATGAAATGCTCAGAGATTAGAGAGGCTATCAAAATAAAAAACTCAATAATAGTAGGGGATTTCAATTATCCCCATATTGACTGGGTACATGTCACCTCAGGACAAAATGCAGAGACAAAATTTCTCGATACTTTAAATGACTGCTTCTTGGAGCAGCTGGTACAGGAATCCACAAGGGGAGAGGCAACTCTCGATCTAGTCCTGAGTGGAGTGCAGGATCTGGTCCAAGAGGTAACTATAACAGGACTGCTTGGAAATAGTGACCATAATATAACAACATTTAACATTCCTGTGGTGGGAAGAACATCTCAACTGTGGCATTTACGTTCAGAAAGGGGAACTATGCAAAATGAGGAGGTTAGTTAAACAGAACTTAAAAGGTACACTGACTAGAGTGAAATCCCTGCAAGCTGCATGGACACTTTTCAAAGACACCATAATAGAGGCTCAACTTAAATGTATACCCCGAATTAAAAAACACCGTCAAAGAACTAAAAAAGAGCCACTGTAGCTTAACAACCATGTAAAAAAAGCAGTGAGAGATAAAAAGGCATCTTTTAAAAAGTGGAATTCAAATCCTAGTGAGGTAAATAGAAAGGAGCATAAACACCGCCAAATTAAATGTAGAAATGTAATTTAAAAAAGCCAAAAAAGAGTTTGAAGAACAGCTAGCCAAAAATTCAAAAGGTAATAAAAAAATATGTTTTAAGTACATCAGAAGCAGGAAGCCTGCTAAACAACCAGTGGGGCCCCTGGACGATCGAGGTACAAAAGGAGCACTTAAAGATGATAAAGTCATCACAGAGAAACTAAATTAATTCTTTGCTTCAGTCTTCACGTCTGAGGATGTTAGGGAGATTCCCAAACCTGAGCCATCTTTTGTAGGTGACAAATCTGAGGAATTGTCTCAGATTGAAGTGTCACTAGAGGAGGTTTTGGAATTAATTGAGAAACTTAACAGTAACAAGTCACCGGGACCAGATGGCATTCACCTAAGAGTTCTGAAAGAACTCTAATGTGAAATTGTGGAACTATTAACTATGGTTTGGAACCTGTCCTTTAAATCAGCTGCTGTACCCAATGACTGGAAGATAGCTAATGTAACGCCAATATTTAAGAAGGGCTCTGGAGGTGATCCTGGCAATTACAGACCGGTAAGTCTAATGTCAGTACCAGGCAAATTAGTTGAAACAATAGTAAAGAATAAAATTGTCAGACACATAGAAGAACATAAATTGTTGCGCAAAAGTCAACATGGTTTCTGTAAAGGGAGATCATGTCTTACTAAACTATTAGAGTTCTTTGAGGGGGTCAACAAACATGTGGACAAGGGGATCCAGTGGACATAGTGTACTTAGATTTCCAGAACGCCTTTGACAAGGTCCCTCACCAAAGGCTCTTATATAAATTAAGTTGTCATGGGATAAGAGGGAAGATCCTTTCATGGATTGAGAACCGGTTAAAAGACAGGGAACAAAGGGTAGGAATAAATGGTAAATTTTCAGAATGGAGAGAGGTACCTAGTGGTGTTCCCCAAGGGTCAGTCTTAGGACCAATCCCATTCAACTTATTCATAAATGATCTGGAGAAAGGGGTAAACAGTGAGGCGGCAAAGTTTGTAGATGATACTAAACTGCTTAAGATAGTTAAGACAAAAGCAGACTGTGAAGAACTTCAAAAAGATCTCACAAAACTAAGTGATTGCGCAACAAAATGGCAAATGAAATTTAATGTGGATAAATGTAAAATAATGCACATTGGAAAAAATAACCCTAACTATACATACAATATGATGGGGCTAATTTAGCTACAACTAATCAGGAGAAAGATCTTGGAGTCATCGTGTATAGTTCTCTGAAGACGTCCATGCAGTGTGCAGCGGCAATCAAAAAAGCAAACGGGATGTTAGGAATCATTAAAAAAGGGATAGCAAATAAGATGGAGACTGTCTTATTGCCCTTATATAAATCCATGGTACACCCACATCTTGAATACTGCGTACAGATGTGGTCCCCTCATCTCAAAAAAAGATATACTGGCATTAGAAAAGGTTCAGAAAAGGGCAACTAAAATGATTAGGGGTTTGGAATGGGTCCCATATGAGGAGAGATTAAAGAGGCTAGGACTTTTCAGCTTGGAAGAGAGGAGACTAAGGGGGGAGATATGATAGAGGTATATAAAATCATGAGTGGTGTGGAGAAAGTGAATAAGGAAAAGTTATTTACTTGTTCCCATAATATAAGAACTAGGGGCCACCAAATAAAATTAATGGGTAGCAGGTTTAAAACAAATAAAAGGAAGTTCTTCACTCAGCACTCAAGTCAACCTATGGAACTCCTTGCCTGAGGAGGTTGTGAAGGCTAGGACTATAATAGGGTTTAAAAGAGAACTGGATAAATTCATGGAGGTTAAGTCCATTAATGGCTATTAGCCGGGATGGGTAAGGAATGGTGTTCCTAGCCTCTGTTTGTCAGAGGGTGGAGATGGATGGCAGGAGAGAGATCACTAGATCATTACCTGTTAGGTTCATTCCCTCTGGGGCACCTGGTATTGGCCACTGTCAGTAGACAGGATACTGGGCTGGATGGACCTTTGGTCTGACCAAGTATGGCCATTCTTATGTTCTTATTGTGCCTGTTCTGTAGGCATTTTTCTGGCATTCTGAAGCTTGTGGCAATGGAAGTCTGGAGTCACAGGGTGTAGTTGGTGTTATGTATCTCTATGGACAAGGCATACATCAAAATACAATGGCTGCTTTGGAGTGCCTGAAGGAAGCAGCAGAACGTGGAAATGTCTATGCTCAAGGCCATCTTGTTGAATATTACTACAAAAGAAAATTTTACACAAAAGCTGCTGCATTTGCCAGAAGGTGAATTAATTTTAGTTAACTTTATTAGAATTCTTGACATAAGATCATAGAAGTTAAAGATAAAAATAATTTTTAGATCAAGTTCAAATTCATGTCAATCAAGCATGTATTCCCCTACCAGAGATGTATCAGATTTAACTACCATACTTAATCTTTAAAAAGTGAATGACAGAACTTAAACAACATTAAGACTCTAATCATTACGAAGCCTTCCATTATTCAGTTCAACTCTGTGATCCTTGATCAGAGGGAAGCAGAAATAATCACTGGAGAAGAAATAGAGATTGAAATATTAAAAGAAGCATACATTGAAAAGTATTACCATTTCTCCAAGTTCATTTGCATACATTTTAACTCAGGTACATAAAGGATGGGACAGGAGCCTATACCCTGTGTCTGACCCCCTAGAAAATAATGTAAAGGATATAGGATGTAATGTAAAAAACATCCAGTCTCTATCAACTCTGTATCTTGTCTCAGTGCTGCCAAAGCTTCATCCAGTGGATGAGCAGAACAACAAAGAAGAGAGGCCTGTCTCTGTGATTTGATCGGTCATTTCTCGTAGGCTGCAGCCATCCTCCATGTTTACCAAAATACACATGACATGCCTGGAAGTGGCTTCATATATAGAGACAGACAAATAAATGACTTGAATGAAACAACCCCTGCTACCCCCGCAAAATTCAAAGTGAACTTTCTTTTGAGTTTCTGAAGTGTTTGGATAAGGGTTTGACTCTAGTTTCCATCCAGAAAAAGAGAAGTGCTGCTCTCGACTTCAAGTTTCCAACTGGCCAAAAAACTGTCAGAATATTAAAATGGCCCTCCTCTCCCTAACAGAGTTCCAACCACTGCCCAGGTAGCTGTCCATGTACTTGTCAACAGCGTGTGGATCCCAACATTTCAGAGATTTCTTCTGGGAACAGGGAAAGATGACCCCCCCCATGGCCTTCTGGTCTTCCTCAGTCAGGTTTCTTTAGGGGTGGCTAGGTTATCCATAGCCACCATTCTGCTATTTTACTGGCCAGTCGATGTATTCCACTTCCCTTCAATCTCTTCACTCAAATTTTTTTTTGCAGGCAGCATTTTACTGTCTCCTTTTCCCCAGGAGTAGGTCATCTAGAGTTACTGTGGATCCCACTGCTGATCCATCTGGCATTTCTAAGGTTTCAAGTGGTAGTACTTTACAGTACACTATTATAATGTGTTCTCAATTCAGAAATATTGCTTGCTTCTCTATGTAAACAGGATAAGGTGCAATCAAATAATTTGCCCTGCCATGATGGTTTAGGTTCAATAATACATTCTGATCTTTTTATGGTTGAGCTGAAGGCCAAGTTGACTGATTTCTGTTCTGTTTACACAGTGGGTAAAATCCAGAACACACTGGAGAGAAGAATTCTCACACTATGAGAAGAGAATAAATTGTTGGCCTCAGTTTTACAATTTCTCCATAATCAAATGTCCCATTATAAACCCCCCAAATAGAACGTTTGCTAGCAAAGCCTTACATTACAGATTTAACCTCAGACCATTAAGTTTCTAAAGAAAAAAGAGACAGGCAAAGTGACTCTACAAGCTATATGCAAAACTCATCCTTCTGCTGTAAAGTATCTAAGGAACGAAGAACAAAGGGATGCTGCCAAGGAAAATTACATAGAACTAGGAGTGGCAGGATTTGGATTTCAGGTTCAAGTTCTGACAGTCCAGAAATTGAGCTGTTTATCCAAACAACGTTCTATTTTTATTCACCACTGAACCCACAAAAATCATGCTGGTCCTCCGCCTAGGTTCCCATTCTTTCACATGCAGTGTAGATAGAACGGTAGCCATCTATGGCCATACCAATCAGGTGGAGTTTGTCCTTTAACCACTGTGGTCCAGCAGGCTATTCTGACAACGAAAGGGTGCACCTTGTTAGCTGTAGTCATCTTTCCACAAAGAAGCCCTAATAGGTTATAGCCATAAATAAGTTCTGAAGGAAAATGTACTGTCATTATGCTCAAAGCAATCCCATCTCATTGGCACTGTAGATGTTCTTGGGCCAGAAGTCTGCCAGCAGTGCAAGTGGCTGTCACGTCAGGCATCAGTATCTTCTTTGCTCCTGTCCCTGTCCCTTCCCATGTACCTTCTGTACACCAATTTGCTGCACTATATAAAACAGATACACTACTTTTGTAACCTCCAAGTCAGTATGCCCCAATTGCCATGCAAATCTTGGACATTTATTTAATAAGATCATGACAAATTTCCCCTTTACAGTCTTACATCACTCCCATCAATATAAAAGAGAGCTCTGTGTTATCCACTTATTTGTAGTCACATCTCAGGGTAAGTCTACACTACCACTGCTACTTTGGCACAGCTGCACTGACACAGCTGCGTTACTGTAGCACGTCTGGTGAAGACATGCTATGCCAACAGGAGAGCGCTCTCCCATTGGCATAATTACTCCACCTCCGTGAGAGCATCTCCTGCCAACATAGCTCTGGTGTGGACAGTGCAAAACTTGAAGCACTTGTGGGGTAGAGGGGGGACTTTTTAGGACCCCGGAGCGACGTAAGTTATATTGACTTGGGCTGTAGCATAGACCTGCCGTCAGGCTCATGCCTTATGTTTGGAGTTGGGGTTGGCCACGTGGATACTGTAGCCTTGAAGAATTGCTTTCCTATTCTGTATAGCTTTCTTTACGCTGTGCTCATCACCATGGTATCTCCTTTAACAAAACACTCAGTAAACTGCACCAATCACTAAGTCCTTTGTCTATGCATGCTGATTAACATTTCTTCACTGGGTATTATTTGCATTGGTATTCTATTATATTTTGAAAGGGAGGGCAAAAGATACATTCCTTTGTTTTGCTTATCAGAGGACATTAAATATAAGCCGCAAGAGTCAGATCATTGCTTGATACAAGTTTAATTTTTAATGAGTTGCCATATCTCCTTGTTTTAGCTGACATTTGGTAAAGGTGATCACATTAGGTGGAAGAAAATTACTGCGATTTAGCAAGCAATGATTTGTTGAGGCTTAAACAGAATCAGATTCACTGATAATGATTCATATGGTATGTCTATAGGCTTAATTTAAGTGCATTTTTATAGTTTAAAATAAAACTGAATAAGCTTCTCCATTTTCTACCAAGGCTGGAATTCAGGATTTTGTATTTTCCCTGCAACAGTCCGACACTGCTAATATCTCACAGTGTAGGAAAAAGCAGAATCCTTGCTAGGTAGATGGAAGTAGTGCTCTTTTTTTTATATATTTTAAGTGGTAAATGTATTTAAAAAGACACAAATGAAAAAAAATCACATCTCCATCTGAAAATTTTAGACCTAATATTTTACATGTAACCCCTAGTTTACTATAATGCTTTCTTCATTTTAGTTGATTTTACTTTATGTATTTAACAGCTCTTTGCAAGTGGTCACTTGCACTTCCTGACATATGTATTAGCACGACATCACTCTCATACATTGTTTGGGGACCTTATGTGCAGGCTCTTCCCCAGACCCTTCAAGACGGTGTTTACCAGTAACAGCAAAGCTGATATCGAGAAGGCAGCAGGCAGATATATGCACTGACAGGATTTAAATATATATATTTCAGGCACTACAATTTAAGAAGTGCTGTATCAAATTTGAGGCTTTAAAAAAGTCAATTTAAAGAAAACTCAAAATCCCTTTGAGTGTACTAGCAAACCATGACTAACTGAACTCCAGTTTGTTAAAGGTTAGTAATGTCTGTTGGGGAACTCCAGAAGGTGGTGGTCTTAAGTATCCAAAGTCCTCTTTACCTGAAGCTTTTAGAGGTTCCCCATGATCTTTAGATAACAGGGTATTGGTAAATCAACATTAATGATTTGGAATGATACTTTTTTTTAAAACTGTAAAGCTTAGCCATCCACTCAAGTTTTACTTTAATTTCCACTAAACTGGTAACAGTCTGGTAGAAACAAATAATTTGTGTGAAACACTTTTGTTATAATTAGTGCAGTTGTAGTGAAAATGACCAAAGTGATCGTGTATTTGCTCACTAATTCTTACATGAATCAAGTTACTCAAAATAGGAGAATCATGTTCACTGCTCAAAGTCTGTATGTACATTTAAAACCTGTTTTGCTAGAGAGGCTGTAAGTTCACACCATTATCAACAGAATTCCCAACTTAACTGAAGTTGGGCACAAAGCGCATGCTTTGACGCTATCTCTTTATGGTTCATATAGCTGATTTCTATCAAAGCTTGAAATGCTCACCTCTAACCTTATATTGTAAATTTTACAACAGGATTGCAGAAAACGATAACATTGATATGTTAGCAAAGATAACCGATTGCCTTCCTGTATACATAGCCAAAGGGGTTGCTATGGCTACTTTCTACTTTGCTAGATGTCTCCAGCTTGGCTTAGGCATACAACAAGATCAAGCTGCAGCTAATAATTATTATTCTAGGGTAAGCGTGGGGAGGCCCTACAAATTAACTTATGTAGTATAAGATCAGTGATATTTTGAATTTAAGTTCTTAAACTTGCTGTATGGTTTCATTAAAGGCTCCAACCACATTTACTATCTGCACTTATTTAAAAAAAATACTGAAGTAAATCCTCTCACACTATTCAAAACAGCCTCGCAAGGTTCTACTCCCCTAAGGCAAGTGACATATTTTGATAGGCAAGTAAAATTTCATATTCTAATCACCACAACAAAGGCAGGTGAGTAGGGCCTGTGCCTGGGCTGGTAATCTTTCACGACAATTTTCCCAAGGTGGTTAAAGTGATAAATCGCACACTGATTTCGTGACTACATTGTTTATACTTGCCTCTTAAACTCAAAAGCAGAACTTATTTCTTTGCTTATTTGCAAACCTTGATGCCTTTAAAAATGCCAATTAAAAAAATTAATCGTGCTTAATCGCACTGTTAAACAATAATAGAATACCATTTATTTAAATATTTTGGATGTTTTCTACATTTTCAAATATATTGATTTCAATTACAACACAGAATATAAAGTGTACAGTGCTCACTTTATTTTTTTTATTACAAGTATTTGCACTGTAAATAAAACAAAATAGTATTTTTCAGTTCACCTAATACAAGTACTGTTGTGCAATCTCTATCATGAAAGTTGAACTTACAAATGTAGAGGAGTCTGGTGGCACCTTAAAGACTAACAGATTTATTTGAGCATAAGCTTTCGTGGGTAAAAAACCCACTTCTTTGCAACTGAAGAAGTGGGTTTTTTACCCACAAAAGCTTATGCCCAAATAAATCTGTTAGTCCACCGGACTCCACATTGTTTTTGTGGATACAGACTAACACAGCTACCTCTTTGATACTTTACAAATGTAGAATTATGTACCAAAAAAACTGCATTCAAAAATAAAACGAAGTAAAATTTTAGAGCCTGCAAGTCCACTCAGTCCTACTTCTTCTGCCAATCGCTCAGATAAATAAGTTTGTTTACGTTTGCAGGAGATAATACTGCCCGCTTCTTGTTTACAATGTTATATGAAATTGAGAACAGGTGTGGCACTGTGGTAGCCAGTGTCACAAGATATTTACATGCCAGATGCACTAAACATTCATATGTTCCTTCATGCTTCAGTCATCATTCCAGGGGACATGCGTCCATGCTGATGATGGGTTCTGCTCAATAGCAATCTAAAGCAGTGCAGACCCGACGCATGTTTATTTTCATTATCTGAGTCATGCCACCGGCAGAAGGTTGATTTTCAGTTGTTTGGGTTCTGTCTTTTCCGAATCTGAGTGTTGCTCTTTTTAAGACTTCTGAAAGCATGCTCCCTATCTCGTCCCTCTCAGATTTTGGAAGGCACTTCAGATTCTTAAACCTTGGGTCGAATGCTGTAGCTATTTTTATAAATCTCACATTGGTACCTTCTTTGTGTTTTGTCAAATCTGCTGTGAAAGTGTTCTTAAAACTAACGTGCTGGGTCATCATCCGACTCTGCTATAACGTGAAATATATGCAGAATGCAGGTAAAACAGAGCAGGGGACGTACAATTCTCCCCCCAGCGAGTACAGTCACAAATTTAATTGACGCATTATTTTTTAAATGAGCATCATCAGCATGGAAGCATGTCCTCTGGAATGGTGGCTGAAGCATAAAGGGGCATACAAATGTTTAGCATATTTGGCATGTAAATACCTTGCAACGCCAGCTACAAAAGTGCCATGTGAATGCCTGTTCTCACTTTCAGGTGATATTGTAAATAAGAAGCAGGCAGCAGTATCTCCTGTCAATGTAAACAAACTTGTTTGTCTTAACATTAGGCAGAATAAGAAGTAGGACTGAGTGGACTTGTAGGCGCTAAAGTTTTAGACTGTTTTGTTTTTGAGTGCAGTTACATTACCAAAAAAAATCTGCATTTGTAAATTGCACTTTCACATCAAAGAGATTGCACTATGGTACTTGTATGAGGTGAACTGAAAAATACTATTTCTTCTGTTTATCATTTTTACAGTGCAGATATTTATAATAAAAAACATACACTTTGATTTCAATTATAACACAGAATACAATATATAAGAAAATGTAGAAAAACATCCAAAATATTTAATAAATTTCAGTTAGTATTGTTTAACAGTGCAATTAAAACAGCGATTAATCACGATTAATTTTTTTGAGTTAATTGCATGAGTTAACTGCAATTAATCGACAGCCCTAGTTTAAATCCCAGTGTTCTCTATTGATACTTGAGAAGATCACGACGAATTTTTTCTTTACTTATCTGTGCGGTCACTGATATAAGTTCAGTTCTGGGGCTAGTGTTGATTAGCCAAGTGTTGCTACACAGAGAGCACATTATAGGTCCCAAATAAAACAAATGTCCCTTTTAAAAAAATTGTGTGAAGAACATCACACAATCCATTGGTTTACAATCTGATTGCATGAGAGAGCAAAATCAAATTTCAGGCCAAGAATAGGACTAGTGTCCGGTTTTGTAAAACCCATGTAAGTGGGAACTATGCAGGAGTTAAATTACTAACAAAATGAACATCAAGTGTGGCTCCTTACTCAGATGATCCCATTGAATTCAATGGGATTGCAGAAAAGACAGTAATACTCTTTCAATTATTTTCTTCTGTGAAAAGCAGCTACACTTAAAAAAAAAACAGAAGTTTTTAAAAAATGTAGTGAAAAATGCTGGACAAACAGTTTTAAAAGATAGTGGTCACTATCTTTCCGTAGAATAGGTACATCAGGGCAGGATCAGTGCAAGGTTTCTCACATTGACCCTCATTGTTTCACACCTGTTCTAGAGTGACCACTTTAAGTGGAAAAAGTATTTCAGTCTCCTTGCATACTCAGTCCATTCCATCTCTGTTCAGATTGCCAACAAGGGTGCCAAATGAAAAGGTGGGCATCCATTCCCTCACCTCATTTCACATTAAAGAGCCACCAGGTAGTAACAACTTCAGTCATTAGTGGTCTACAGCAGATTTGAGTCAGTAACCTGGAAGTGAAAGGCCCTGTATCCTAATGGCAGTTTTTTGCTGCATGTATTCCCCTGGGGACAGTGATCAGTATCATTTGTTTCTTTTAGCTTTGTGGTTGGAAGCCATTTTGTAATTTAATTGTATAGTTACTCCCATTTAAAGTGAAACATATCAAAACCCAATTTGCCTGTTTTACCATATGTGTTTAACATAGAGATAAACCAGGTTCACATTTGGCCCACTAAATTTTGCAGAGGAGAGAAGAGAGGTACCACAGAGGTTATATGAACAGATCATAGTGCTGAGGGGAAAATTAACTGGATTCAGGAAACCTCCACCTGGCAAGCCGATTGACTTCTATGGCTTAGGTGTCAGCAGAAGCCATACCAAAAGTTGTTTGGGAAGTAGCTTTTGCCCAAGTTCTTGAAACAATCCTCAACTTGAGTGCACTGGTTACATATAGCATACCAGTTTTGTTCTCTTAAGTAGAGTTAGAAAAAGGGATGTAAAGGTTAAAGTTTGCTTTAGTGTATTTAGTAAACTGATTCTCAAACAATTTTGATAATACTTAGAATTTATATAGTCTGTTACATTTTCAATGGACTGTACAAACGAAGTTAGATTTCCAGTTTTGGCTGTAAAATATAACTCACTGTTCTGTTTGTTTTCAAAGGCATGCCTCCTGGATCCTGATGTAGCTTCTGACCTTGAATTGGCAGCTAATCATGGGAGAATTTAGAACATTTCACATTTAGGCAAATCCCAGCCACTTCCAATGCTGTATAATATGTTTCACGTAGTAGGCCATGTTTATCCTTAGCAGCTAGGTAGATAACCACCTATTTCTTTGTTTTTCAGCTTTCTATAAATCATGAAAATTATGCAGTTTTTGTTGATTAGAACAAACATCATTTTGCTGACAGTAATTTTTTGTTCACAACCCTTACTTACACATTGTAGAGGCAGATTATCTTCCTTTTTTCATTATACAGAAGGTTTAATCATCATGAACTGGGCACTTTACTGACATAATCCATCTGCGTTTCTTACTTTGACTCTGCTCTAGATGGTATACAAATCAAGCTAAAATCAACTTGTTAAAAGAAATCATTGTTAATGTCAATTTCCTTTACTTACAAATATTAAAGATCTGCAGAGTCAGCAAAATCATAAGATTTCTGAAATACTTGTGCTTAAAAATAGTGTCCTCTTTTCATATACGTTCTATTTACAAGTCATATCATACATTTAAATGAAATATTCTGTACTGGGGTAATAATTGAAGCTGTGTGCTTCCTTTACATATAAATCTTTTTCCTGTATCTTTGCCCTTTCACATATCTCTGAAATGCAACAACTTTCTCAAAGATTGCACTGTTAGATGGTAGCAGTATAGGGTTGGAAACTTGCATGGATGGTAGATACTTAGTTTACACTGTAGATCATACCAACTTCCAATATTGGGATATACTATTCATAGAAACTAATTACAGAAAAAAAAATCTACACCTACACTAGTGAAATGTTAGTGTATATATCTCTAGACCATGACTATCCTTAATCCTTATCCATATAGGACTTTTAGCTATTCCTACTAATACAAACTGACATCTCAACAGGCCCAAAAAGTAGCCATAGGCTACATCATTCAGCAGCAGTATTATACTGAATCTTGTAATGTAAGATACTTTCTCGCCAGTGAGACTCACCGATTGCTATATTATAGTTACATATTTTCAAGTCTTTATTGATATAGCTTTCCGTCTCCAATAGAATTTACGTTGCTTCTTAAACTGTGCTATGGAATAGAAAATCTAAGGCTGTATTGTCAGAGAAATCTTGATGTTGCAATAAACTTCATAGTAATATATGGTGTTTGATTTCAGAACTTAATTGTACTCAGTCTAAATTGTAAGCTAGTTGCTGTTTGTTCAGCTATACCAAAGGAAGGACAGGAGACACCTGATATGGATTTAATCAGGCCGCAACTTCATTATTAGATGTCTTGGACTACCCAGCAGATAAAAGTGTACAGTGCAGGTAAACCCGGTTTGTTTTTTAATTACCTGGGTGGGGGGCTTCCACCAGCTCCCCATCTTTTTCCATCCAGGTCCCTCCAGCAAATCCATCGCCGGGACCTTACCATTACCCCCCCTTGTAGGAGGGGTAAGGTGAGTTATAAGAAAGGCGGATTGGCTCCCTACTATTCCAACCATAGGAGCCCCAAACCCCACACCGTTCCATTCCTTTAACCAGCACCCCATTTTTAAGTTCTTTACCAGGCCATTGATCTGGTCACTGGATGCCTTCCCTATGGAGTACCTACACTGGACATCTGCCACAAGGAGGTGCCAGCAATTAGCTTGGCTGCCTTCCCCGCCACATCTAGTCGGGGTCCCAGACATCTTCCAATGGCCTTTGTATAGCAGCCCAAAAACATATTACCCCCCAAGTTTGATAGGTGAACTCCCCTTCCCCCCCAATGAACTCAGTTGCCCTTTGCACTACACAAGGATCGTCAAGACTCCCGCAGCTGGATTGCCAATGCCATGTACTATAACACCCCTCCCTTCCTGATGGGCCATATAGGTGACTAGCCTCCTAGATCCTCATGTGCCACAGTTCCATAGCACCAGCATCATCTACTTGAGTTAGTCGCTAGCTCCTGGTGCAGGCCCCTGCACACTGCTGAACTGCAAATGAGACAGGGCATCCGCTATGCCATCATCCAACCGCGGGCATGTGCTTGGAAGGAAAAGAGATGTTAAGGCTCAAACACTGTGACACAAATTCCCTCAGTAACTTCATAACCCTATGTGAGGTGGAAGTTTGGCCTGCCATGCTGTCATACCAGAAACATATACTTTTATAGGGAGGGAGCTGTAATATGTCCGCCCTTGTGTTCCACTTGATACCCAGGTATGCTAATGTAATGGAAGGGGCCCTCTATCTCGTCTTCTGCATGGGGTGCCCCCAAATGTTTTGCCAGGCCACCTGGTTCATTGTAGTGTGAATGGAGCCACCTAGTGGGTATGAAAGGTGATGAATTACTCGATATTTCCTTGCAGTGCCGTTGGGGACTGAACCGCGGGGGGGGGGGGGGCAACCCTTAGGTTCCCTATTGGCAATTAATTTTTTTTTAACCTTACATGGGTGCTGTATGCATCCAATGAAGTGAGCTGTAGCTCACGAAAGCTCATGCTCAAATAAAATTGGTTAGTCTCTAAGGTGCCACAAGTACTCCTTTTCTTTTTACTCCCCAGAAAGGGGATCCAAAATCCCAAAGTTAACCCCGCCGCCCCACATATGCCATATGTGCTTTATTAGGGTAATATCATAGGAAACCCTGAACACCTTAAGCCTCACTGGCAATCGTGCCTATGCCCATTGGACCACCGCCCAGTTTGCCCCCTTACCCTGCCTGTGATCTGCACCTCATGAGCTGCTTCAGCCGAGCCAAACCTGCAGTTGGCACTCCACCCACCCCCAATCCTGTTTTCCCCTTGCAATCATCCCCTACCGCTCTGGCAAGAATGGGCCGAATGGGTCCCAAAGCATATCTCACACACATACTTGAATCTACAGTGGCTGCGAAAACAACCATTGTTATTAAATGCCCAGCAAATATTATGTGACTCTTGCCCCTCCTGAACTTGCAGTGGAAGGAACAGGCCACTGTCTGTGTGAACTCCTGGTCCCCGCAGAGTCATCCACTCTAGCCACAACGTGTGATGTGGTATGTCCCACCGGATCCCAGTTTGTGTTGCTGCCCTTAAGCAAAACTGCTCGTCATAATGAAACCAAGACATGCCCCCAAATGTAGTATGTGCCTGCCTGGTTACATCCATATACTTAAACAAGGCTGAGCGTCTCTCTGGGTAAGCCTGCACTATCATACCTGCATAGATGAGGAAGGCCGCCTCCCAATTCTCCCATGTTCTAGGCACCCATCGCCGCTTGGGCAACTCATTCTGTTTGCTCTGTCCCAGCTTACTATCTGTCAACACCTCCCTTAGTGATAATATTCATGTATTCCCCTCAGGATTTTATCCTTAATTGTACTTAGTAGGTGAACTCCCAACAGGTCAGCCACCACGGCACAACCATACTCAGGACTGACTGATGGAGCATCCTCGGTGCCCTGTTCCCCCACAACCGCCCTCCCAGGAAGCTCAACTCTATCCCAGGAGGTTATACATCTTAACAACTGATGAGTTGACATGTGCCCAGAGGTTTCAACCACACTGCTGCCCCCCACCTGTGCAGGGGTCTGCCCCACCTGCCTGTCTCCCAACTCCTGAACTCGTGCCCATGCTGGGCCTCCCCTGGAACCCAGGCCAGACCTATTACCCACAGAGGCCTGAAGTTGTTGCAACAACTGCAGATTAGCTTGCAGCAGCTGTGCAACCCCATTAGTGTCCCCAGCAGGGGTGCACCTTCAAGGTGGATTTGATATGGATTCCGGTACTCCCATTCCTGGTCCTGGACTATTTGTTACTCTGTAAGGCTCACTCCTGTTCCCCTCAAGTACCCTCTGAGATGGACAATTTGAGCCCAGATCCTGCACCTCCCTCAGGCCCATGCAACCACCACACATTGTCACATTGCAAGGCAGGATATCACCTGTGCCACCTGTCCTCCCACCTTCTGTCTGTTGCAAAGCACACTCACCACTGAAATCAGCCTCAACCCTGTCTCCTGGGTTCAGTGTAGAAGAACATTGTGGTTCTGGGCAGCCCAGTACACTTTGGAAGTCCCGCTGTGCCTCCCTGCAAGCACCCCTTATCCAGAATGAGCCTGTCCCTCTCCGGGAAGCGGTGAGCTTCCCAACCTTCTCCGTGCTCTCATCTCTCACCTCCTCCTCCTGGGAGCCATGCTGCCCAGCGTGCCTGGATCCTCTGCTGCCTGCTGCTGCCTTGCTTGCTGTGTGGAGAAAGCGGTTTCCAATGCTACAGCTTGCACCTTTAAAGCCTTCCAAGGGGGTGAGTCAGTGCTGCAAAGCTGACCAACACCACCTTTCTGCAGCAGTTTCTGATCTTGTTCTCCCCCACTCCATAAAGCACTACTGTCTTCCTCCAGCAAGCCTGGACAACGGCCCCCCTGCTTTCAGTGCAGGGCGATCGTTCTCAAAGAGATCACAATTATATTGACTTAGTTTAAAAGAAAGTAATGAATGTTACCTACAAACATTTGATGGTGTTCAGCTATTCACATGTTCATTACAATCATATTTATGTGTTTTTACACATGAATGAAAAAGCACTATAGAAAGACGTATCTGTTTTACTTCCGTTGTATAAAATCAGGAATAGATTTAAAAGTTATGTGCATTTAAACACAGCAATCCTGAATAATGTCAGAGTGCAACAAGAGAGGTTTGAATGTGAGCTAATCACGGAGATAAGCAATTTCTAATTAGTGATTGATCAGATGCTTTCCATTATGACACACTAATTTATGAGACGCATGTTGGACAGACTATAATACAATTAAAATATTTCCTCTGAAACTACTGATGTCAAACTCATCCACTAACTACTAATTATCATCAGGTACCATTGTCATAAATATAAAGGGAAGGGTAACCACCTTTCTGTATACAGTGCTATAAAATCCCTCCTGGCCAGAGGCAACTTCCTGTTACCTGTAAAGGGTTAAGCAGCTCAGCTAACCTGGCTGGCACCTGACCCAAAGGACCAATAAGGGGACAAGATACTTTCAAATCTTGGGGTGGGGGAAGGCTTTTGTTTGTGCTCTTTGTTTACATTTTGTTCTCTCTTGGGACTGAGAGAGGCCACAGAAATCCATCTTCTCCAACCCATCCTAATCCAAGACTCCAATATTGCAACCAGTATAGGTAAATCAGACAAGGCGGATTAGTTTATCTTTTGTTTTATATGAATTTTCCCTGTGTTAAGAGGGAGGTTTATTCCTGTTTTCTGTAACTTTAAGGTTTTGCCCAGAGGGGGATCCTCTGTGTTTTGAATCTGAATACCCTGTAAAGTATTTTCCATCCTGATTTCACAGAGATGATTTTTACCTTTTTTTTTTTTAAACTAAAATCCTTCTTTTAAGAACCTGACTGATTTTTCCATTGTTTCAAGATCCAGGGGTTTGGGTCTTTGATGATTCTGTAACCAATTGGCTAGGATATTATTCTCAAGCCTCCCCAGGAAAGGGGGTGTGTAGGGCTTGAGGGGAAGATGTCTCCAAGTGGTCTCTTTCCCTGTTCTTTGTTTAAAATGCTTGGTGGTGGCAGCATACTGTTCAAGGACAAGGCAAAGTTTGTACCTTGGGGAAGTTTTTAACTTAAGCTGGTAAGAATAAGCTTAGGGGGTCTTTCATGCGGGTCCCCACATCTGTACCCTAGAGTTTAGAGTGGGGAAGGAATCCTGACAACCATAATCCACTTTGTTATTTATTGCTTACAAATGCTTCAAATTTGGTAAAAATAAAATAGATAAAATGTTCACAATAACTTTACCTGAAGTATTGCACAACAAGGCTCTTCAATACACAATAAAGGAGGGTTCAAATCCTCAATGAGGAAATTAACTGTACAACATTCATTAGTTTACCACTATTAAGCAAAACTTCATTTTTGATAAACGTTTAAAATATTTTCTAGATTCTTACAACTTATATTAACATTTATATTTCAGTCTGTATTTTAAACCAAAAAGTATTCAAATAGAACAATTTAAATAAAGCTGGCAACTATGCAGCATTGTTTTTCTACCCTACTACAGCATCAGATCTTTTCAAGTCTGTTTACTTCACATAAAACTGGAGAAAGAAAACTAAAAAATACTCAATAGTCCTCAGTCAGCCCTCTGTGGAAAAGAGGAAGATAAGTTTCATGTCTATTATTACACAGACATTTCTCTAGTGGTTCACTTGTGCAGATTCAAACATGAGCAGCTTTAAGCTGCTCTAAATGAATTCTTAGCTCAGGACACAGTTCAGTTAGCAGCAGTTCCAACAAGACCTGAAAAAAGAAAAGGAAAACTACTAAGATTAATGTAAACAGCAAATAAGAATTTCTACCTCCTTTCTGAGATGTTCAGATAATCACAAATAATAGGATCACCTGGTTCATCTAGTCCACCCTGCATGGGACTATCATTAATTTCCCATGTGCCAATATCATCATGCAGCACCCCAAAACTGATTTTTTAAACACCTGTTCAATATGCAAAATTAGGAAGTCTAAATGACAATGTAAATGCAGATTTTTACAACTTCCCTTTAGTGGGAAAGAAATCCTTAAAAGCTTTGAAAAACCTTCTAAGTGTAAGAAAGCTCTGCAAGAAAACAATTTCTTGTTTCTAGGCATATTGACATTTCTGAGCCTACCAATTATTTTTATTGTCATAGCACCTAAGAGACCCAGTGATGGATCAGGACCCCATTGTGCCAGGCACTGTAAAAACACAAGGAAAAAATCAGTCTGAAAGGTTAGAATACTGAGCCATTAGTTCAGTACTTAGTAGAATAATAAAATTCACAGATAATATCCTGGTTACTCACATAGAGTAGATGCTTATTGGCTCTAGTTTCTTGCAGTGCATTGAACACTTTGATTATCCCATGACGGGCATTTTGTTGTCCAACAAGGCTCTGTAGAGTATCTGCAACAAACATTTTAGGTTGTATTTTCATCCTGATGTTGATAAACCATATCTGCTTACAATTACTTAATGGCAAGTGCACCAGAAGACACCACTTACCATGACAGGGGGTTAGAATTATAAATTCAGGCTCCTATTAAGCAAAAAACTTAAGCACATGTTTAACTTAAAACATATGAGCTGCCAATGAATGAGACTACTCACATGCTTAAAATTAGGCATATGCTTAAGCATCTGCGTCAAAGACCTTTAAAATCAGAATTTTGTTTACGCTGTTTTGGCAACACCCTCTGAGTGCTATTACCAAAGATATACTGGGCATATTAGGTGTTTAGCAGTGCAGAGCATTAGGCCTGTATTCTCATGTATTATTCAAATATTCACATACACAACATGAGTAGGTAAGGGATACAGTTAGTAAAATTAGTTGAAAATATCAGTTTCTGATAATCTGAACAAGTGATTTGAGGGGAGAGACGTGATCTCAGAGTTTTGCCTCTCTAAATTAAAAAGCCTACATATCTCCAAATAAACAGAGCAGTGATAAATTTCTAGATGAATTATTTACAATTTGAATTAAGTCTTATTAGGAAGGAAAAACTAGGGCTTTCTTGGTTGACCATTAGCAACATGCAGCACATTCCATTTTGCTACAGAAAAATTAAGCTCCTAGACATCCTGTGTTTTTCATGAAGAAGCTATGATTGACTATTCTAGTTAAGCCAAGTATGTATAATGTACCAAACGCCTAGTATGATGTGCTTTATACTATATATCAAATATTTTCCATGCACACCTTGTGTTGTGTTTTGCCTGTTGAACACAAATTAAAAATTACTCAAAAGTGTGTGTATAACAAAGTTTAGTGAAGCAGTCAAATGTGTAATTTAAACCTGCTCTATCCAGGTGCTGGGTAGATCAGCTAGTAGGGTATTTAAGTTATATTAGGCTAAAATTTGAAATCTACCTTCACAATTATCAGCTGATTTACTATTAATTTCCTAGTCACTAGTTATAACATGTTTTTCTGGCAGAAAACTATATGCTTATTATTTGTATATTTCCAGATATTCGGCTTCTTTGGATGGTCACAAACTTGAACAAAAAATTCTCCTGATTTTAGTACACACTAATTACACACCAAAACATTAACTGAATGTTAAGGTTGCAAAATTAAGCACTCAGAAGTTATGAAATGCCAGAATTAGGGTTGCCTATGACCACATGGTTAAAGTTTGGCAGAATAATAAGCAACTGAAATCACAGTGTTATAATGGGAAGTATCTGGCAATCTTAGCAGGCAGTGCTACCTGTTCCACCGATAAAGAGGAATACTGAAACAATAAGAAAGAAAATTTCAGGAATGGGTGTTTTATGACCACTAGACCCGGAAGAGCATCAGTCTGTAGGGGTTATTCCTACAGCCAAATGATACTGGCATGCTGTATGTGTGGCACAACAACAACAGTGTAGAGACAACCTCCAAATAACTGAAGAACATTCTCAGCATAGTATAAATGGGGGGCGGAGGGAGGGGGAGAATGAGGTTATTTGTCACTAACGGAGTTTTCTGAATAGATTGCCTCTGAAGAACACTGCTCTGGGAGACCTGTGCCAAGCTAAGCTTTCCCGGAACTGTATTAACAGCATTATTAGAATCTAGCCAGGAACATGTGGCTCAGCTTCAGTGTGCTGAGACCACATCTACAAAATAAAGCTAAAGAGATCTGATGGGCGATCAGCACTTCTAAAAAATCAGGCCACTTAGGTTAGGCTCCTAAATCCATATCGAGGCTTGTAAATCAGAGTATGAAAATTTTGGCCGACAATGTTCTCTGCTTTGACTGAATGCAAAAGAGATGTAATCTGTAGGAAAAGCTTAGTGTATTCAGTTAAGCTCCTCAGAAGTGGTTAGAACATGGGACTGAGAGATGGGAATTCTCAGTTATTTTCCTGGTTCTATCCCTAAATTGTTGTAGTCTACATTGGAAAAAAGTTACGTAAACTCTCACCTTACAGACAAGGACAACAGGAAGAAGTTCACACAGGTACATATGCCAGCTATGTGCACAATTTGATGCCCCCAAATCACGTAAGTATTGGGGGTTTTTTGCTTTTTTTTTTTTTTTTACTTTATTTAAATTGGATTAGCTTTACTATCTTATTCTAAAAATGATTATCATCTAGTTAGTTTCAAAGGTCAAATGAGACACTAAGGAATGACTGGGAACAGTCACTAAAATTTATCTAACACCCTCATGAAAGGGTTCAAACTAAAAACAGTGTTGTTTGAAGCGTAGAGATAAAAATCAAATATGAGGATAGACTGTGAGGTGGAAGAAGCTGGTTCTGAAATCTCAGCCAGAAGAGAAGAGTCAGATTCTACTGACTTTGCTACCAGTTTTTTAGTTATGTTAGACATGGGCATAGAAGTCCCATTCTGCACTGAACAGTGCTGCAATTTACTTGTCAGAGGCACTAAGGATAAGGGCTGGGATCAAGATTGTGCCTGTTTTCAGCATTAGAAGGTACGATCTAAACTGTAAAGAGAAAAATGTAGGTTTAACGTTCACTTCTTTCATATGTGGTTATGTAGAGAAATGCTGATGTTCTCACCTGGAATGTTTTCAAGTAGTTTTTGCTGCGCTCTCTGTTTTGTCTCCTGACTTTGCTCTTCACTTTTGGATCTTGTTGGGGCTGCTGATTTTCCATTTGGCCAGAAAGCATCTCGGAATACACTGATGTAGTAAACAAGCATTGGCTCGCTGAATATCCAGCTTACGGTGTCACGTATTTGTCTTTAAAAAGAAATTTAAAGGGGAATGTGTCATAATTAATAGTTTAGATTTTACACAGACAAATGGTGGAAGACATGACCAACTTCATAAAATGGTGCCGGTTTATCAGCCTACGATATCAGATGATTTGGCCAGTGCCCCCCACTTCCTAGTCAGCTATGTGCACTCTTACTGGAAACGTGGCTTGGGTTGCTCCAAATGTATGCTACTGGGATGTGAAGAAGATGGAACTCAGTGCAATTAAGGAACACACCCATTTAAAGGAGTGGACGGTAGCAGCACACTGTGGGGCCATGTACAAAGGCTCACTGCTGCTCGGGAAAAGCAGAGGAGGGTGATGAGCTACACTGAGAAGTAAAATGGTAGTTGGGAACCACAACCTGACAGTATGGGCATATGTTCCAGCTGGATAAAATAGGATGAAGCTTTTCCAGAAATGTACCCAGGAAGCTCTTTCACAGGCAGTGCTGTAACCAGGGTGACTGATCGAGCTGGTCACCTCCTCCTGTGGCTAATTGCATCATCTCGAGCACTCTTTGCTTAAAGAACTCAAGTTCTGGGATATACAACCAGCTCCAGAGCAATGACCTACCATACTAACTGCTTTGCTACAACACCACAATTTAAAAATCAGAACACAGTTTAAATACTTAAAAACAAACAAATGCATGAGCAAAAAAACCCAACAACAAAACCAAACCCCATTCAAAGTGTGCACTCTCTCAGGGGTAAGGTTTTTCTTGCTACCTATTTGCATTATGTGAACATACAAGGGGAAAAAATTCAATTTAAACCTCAGTAAGTAGCTGTTGTCAAAGGCCATTAGTCTATCAGGGCTCAACCATAACATTTCCAATAATTTCTTCTCCGATTTTCCATTCGATAATGTCTGTGGGAGGCTGTTAAAGCAATTCTGGCATGTGCGACTTCAGCTGCTGAAAGGATGATGGGACCACCCTGTACTGTTATTTGATTTCTGGGATGTGTTACCTACCTGTATGACAGCATCATAGCTAAAATAAGGTAAAATATTGCTTTGTCAGATTCTCAGTGATCTTTCACCTGGGTGAAAGTACTGCAGAAATAACTGAAGTTTACAGACTTTTGAAATTATCATTATCATAGCTGTCCTCCATTTTCTAATGGAAAACATTATCCAATAGGGTAAAACCAATATGACAAAGAGCCCAATTTATTTGTCAGTGAGTAGATTTTTCACTTACAAATAAGAGTTACCATACACTGACATGGAAACACATTACAGCCATTTTGATGATTACAAATATTTGGTTTGATTTACTTTTGGAGGTTTTAACCCAAGAAGAATTACAGGTTATAATACAAACTCCAAGTGCTCAAGCTTTTCCAAAATGGTAATTTGCCAGTATCCTGAGGAGCACATGTAATTAGCATTAGATGGAGCAGATTGCAACCACCTTCATCTTTAATATGGAGTTATGGCCTTCAGAGATTAGGGGGAGATTATCAGAGGCACAAATGGGAGCTAGTCACTCAACTCCCTTGACTTTCGGAATGACTCCAGGTTTACATAGAAGTCACATCAGGCGTTCTTCAACTTGTTCATAATGTGGGTCACATCTAAAAAAGAGAGCAGCCCATGGACTACCTCTCTTCTATTCATTATTGCCTAAAATCCCTTAGCCACTACAGCAATTGCTTACACAGACAAGTAATTATTGAAGAAATATTTAGGGTAAAATCCTTACCCCATCTCTAGCCCTTTACAGGTACAGTGACAAAGTGACACAGTCTGTCTAGGGGGGATTCCCCCAGCAAAATGACTGTGGAAGACTGTCATAAGGCTGCCTTCTGGAGGACCATCTGTCAAGCCCTGGCGCAGGTGGTGTACCAGTGATGGGGGCCCAGCATGCAGTACCGAAGAGATTCCAAGCAAAGCTGTGACCCAACAAAGCAGCTCAGGAGGCTGCCATAACTCAGGCAGACTCCCAATACTCAAACCCATCTGCTTGTGTGCCTTCTGCTGGCTTTATGCCAACACCTTTTCGCAAACCAACAGGATAACAGACATTTAAACATAGTGTTCAAGCTTCAAAAGTTTATGACAGTGCAGAGTAACAAATTATGTTTCATTTTAAAAAGTAGTTTTAAAATGCTTTTCTAGAGCCTGCTCTGATGATGAAACCAAGCAAAGATCCGTGGGAAGGAAAAACCAAGATTCCTTGATACCAAATTTCTGCTCTGTCGAATAACTATTTTACTACAGGCCTTTGCACCTGGCAGAAGAGCTATATTAGTTATCATTTTTTTAACCAAGAAAGGACAAGTTTTTCCACAACAATTTTCATGAGGAGATTTCCAGCTTTTTACCCAGCTCTGTGATGGCCACGTTTTGCAGGCCTAAACCTCATGACAACATGGAAAAGTCTTCTTGGAGTTGTAAACCATGCAAATGAAAAACTGACATTTTGGCTTGCACAGGAGTAATGATATGTTGCTATTTTACCTTACAAATAAATCACACCCATACTGTCTACTTAAAATGGTTTCTGTCACTTAGGTAAATTTACAGTCTCTTGTACAATGAAACAGCTTAAAACAAAAATCTAGGTTTTAGATCTGGGGAAAATGTTGTGGGTTCGTAAGAAAAGCAGATAGACTAAGAAAATAAAAGCCATTCAAACCAGCATAATGTTTAACTCCTTCAGAAATTACAGGATAGCATCTGATAAGCTGTGAGGTGCTAATTCACTCTTAAGGAAAAAGTAGCAGACAATTTTTATAGCACGCCCATTTCTCACCAATGAAATATATTTGCTCTTTTTTTAATTTAATTCCACAAATGGCAAATCCCTGTGAAACAATCTTGATTTCAGAACTGTGGTACAGATTATAGGAGCAGAACCATAATGCCACACACCTGCCTCAATGGATGGGAAACTTGATGGGACCAGCAGTGATTGGGACAGCCCCAGCAGAAAGGGGGAGGAAGAAAGCCCATGCTGGGGGAATGCAGGGTGGACCCTATTCTTCTAGAGACACTACCCGCCCATTGGCCAGCCAGAGAAGGAGGTGGGATGACTGGTCCCTGGCCCTCCGATTTCATTCATTTAAACCTGGGTCCTTGGGAGCCCCTTCTTGATCCATTTTGTACGTCTGTGTTAGATTCCCCTCTGATCAACATGAGAATAAACTTAATTTTAAATTGTAGTAAGACAACAATGGCCGAGCCTTAACTATATGAACAGAATGTCAACAGATATTTTTAAATAGTCTGCTTTCAGTTAGTTATTCATATAGCAATGATTCCAGAATCAGAGTTAAAGTTTAACTGCTACTTACTTGTTGATAGTTCTTCCAAAAGTGACTTGTACTAGTGCAATTAGTGTCTTTCTGACCCACTTAAACACTAGAATAATGAAAAAGGAAAGAAAATAAAGACCAGACATTCAGTAACTCTCTAGGTTCCACAATCATGACACAGAAACTACAATACATTTATCTACTATTATCTGTATTAATGTTTCACTTTCCAAGCTTTACATCCATAGTTCTTTCACTTCTGATTTTTTTTCCTGTCTGTCCTGCTATGCGGTTATTTTTGGGTTACTTTACTAGCTCCTTCAACTTTCTAGAAAGAATAAAGATGACTGCACTGGGACTGCAAGAAATAACACACTTCTTTTAGATTTGGGATGTTTGTTCTTGCTGCGTCTGACAGTAGCATTTCCATTTCAACTAGAGATTAAGTCCCAGCCACATATTAAGAGCTACTGTTGTGGTTCACGTCCAGCTCTAATGTAGCTTGCTGCCCAGAGTTCATGGAATACAAGAGACTTTTGTGGACAGTGTTTGTAATTCAGCATTGTCATTTTAATAAACGATTAAACAAATATCTAACACAGTGGGTTGCAATAGTGTAAGCACTGATATTGTAAGTACTGAGAGACACCTTACTTTTCAAAAATCATTAAGGCAGCAGAAGAAATTATTATATAGAAAAAATATGTAGACTGAAAATGCAGTGGGTTTTTCCTCTGAATAAGCTTCAACTATCCTGCACTACTAAAAAGAGAAATAAAAGCCTTAAAAACCCATTCAGCAAACTGGACATCATGGAAACCATTCAAGTTTCTCACAAAATTTGGTCACTTCTTTTCTCTATTGATCTGCATCTCAAAAAATTAACTAGAAATTCTCCTCTGCAGAAAGTGAACTGCACAGGAAATGAGTAAGTTAGCCAAATGGGACTGTCTCTTCAAAATGTGCATCAGTAGCACAATTAAAGTTCAAGAATTACTTTTTTTCCCTTGCATTTAGAATCTTCCGGTCATTAGGTTCAATCATTACGTTAGTCATTTTTTTTTCATGATTTGACCATGTTGGAACTAAACTAGGGGAGCTTTCCTTGCCCAGAGACCCCCAAAAGCTAGACTGGCCAGAAAAAGAGTGCTGTAGCACTGTAGCTTGTTGTCTGATAAAGGGCCTTTTGCTACTATCCCAACTTGGCCAGCAAGAAAAGAAAAACGCAGTGTGGGATGTTCAGTAGTCGTCAGTGCTGGCCTAACTTTTCGTCTACTGAAGTTAGTGGTAAAACTCCCATTGGCTTCAATGGGAAAGAATTAGGCCAATGTTGAGCCCAATGGTGGTTTACTCTTGTCCAACAAGGACTAACAATGGAAGCGCTCAAAGGCCTACGACTGCACTTAGACCTTGCATGACTTGATTCAACTTTGCCACCTTCCTATCAGGGGCCACACAGTGAAAGTTCACAAATAGAGATAAAAAATAAGGGACATCAAATGTTACCAAGAAGAAGATATATGAAAAAACAGCCTGGGTATAACTGGTAATAACACTGAAAGAACCATGCTACATGGGAATCACTAGTTCAAGTTTTCAATTTATAGAAACAGAAGAACAGGAAGAAACAGAGTTAATATTCTGGAACATGATGTCTAGTGGATTTATACACTACAAATATCAAAGCCAATGAAAAATTATATTTTTCTTCCTTCTGATAGAAAGGATGAACTGTGATTATTCCAATGATATGCTTCTCTTTATTCTGTGCAGATAGCCAAGGACAAGTTTAGATCATAGGAAGGAGTAGAAATAATGATTTTTAAACCATTTCCCATTTTTGTATATCTTTTTAAATATAGGCAAAGATCTACATTGTTAATTTTTGGTTCCTATTGGAAGGGTTTCTTTTTTTAAGACTATGTAACCTAAACGTTTACACTAACTGTGGCCCAGCACTACTTCCTAAGCCTTTTTTTTTGCACTTGTACATCTAACAATAGGATATATGGTATTCATCAATGGCACTGACATTCTGGATACATTTGCAAAAAGAAAAAAGGCAGCTTCTTGTCATCAAGAATAACTGAAGGAACAATTTGAATATTCCTTCCTAACTGTCAAATCCTCAGTAAACTTTCACTCTCTTAACAAGGCTGTCTTGGGAAAGATCTGAATTTGCAAAGATCTCCGGTTGGGGCATGTAATTACAGCATTTTGAAAGGTGTGATATTTTAGAATAGTTGCTCTGAAAACAAAATTTTTTTTAAGCAAATACTATGTGTGGCTAAATACAGTTGCATCTTCTAGTGGACACAAAATAGTTCTGTTTGATGCTTCTGTCCATGGACCTGATCATGCAGCCATTACTCAGACATGCAAAGCATGAAAGATCCAGCACCAAATGAGTTCCTAATTCTATCATTTTGTTGCTTCAAGTCTACTATGTATTTAGTTATATTTGGAGTAAGACACTTTTTTTTATAATGAATGTGGAAGTCATGTTGCTTTGACACATGCATGTCAATATGATAAACCATCTACTTTCCTTTTCCTTGGAACTAGTTCACTGTAAAATGCAGTATCCTGACACAAAAGCATACTCTGATTTTTGCCTGTGTTTTGGAATATAGAACATTTTTAAACTGAGGTGAAGCTTACAAATATTTAATGCAAAACTCCCAAACTGTTGCATTGTTACTGCAATGTTATGATTGGGAGCTTATCCCCAGAAGAGTCAGAAATTAAAAAACATTGATTTCCAAAGAAATCAGTGTTTTACATTGCAAAAATATCTCCACTCATTTAAATGGTAGGAAAACAGTGATTCATTTTGACATGTGAAAATCAATATTTCCTAGCTTTTTTCTTAACCAACAGAATCCACTAATAAGCAAGCAAGTTCAAAGCTTACTTCCTCGCAGCTCAAAAATCTCTCCAATCAGCATGAAACACGGCTCAGCAAGAGCATCTCGTTTACCATCCACATCATCTCCATTGTCTGACAGGTCACTATCCTCTTCTGTCTCCTCCTAAAAGAGCAATACAGGTACAGTATGGAAGAGAGTTGTTAAGGGATATTAGTTTTAGAGCTCATTTCCCTCCCACTACTTAGTTCATGAACCTAATCCACCTCTCATTTGTAATGGTGCAAAATACTAATAATTCTGTTTTTCCTATGATTTGGTTTTGGTCTTGACAGCTAAGAAATGTACTCTAAATGTATGGAGTCTTTTCCAAGGAGCTGTATAAATAGTACAGATCTCAAAAGCTCCAGTATATCATTTTGAAAACAGTAATGAAGAGAAATATTCCTAGCCTAACATATTTGAAGAACCCGAGGAATGACCTAGAATGGAAAAAAGTTACATAATGAGAGCATTTCCTCTAGAAATTACAAATCAAGGAATAAAGTGAAAAAACTCTTTTTTAACAAGTGAACATGTAACATGCAGCAAGGTTTAATGGGTGTTCGTTCAGGTAAAATAACAGCAAATATGTCTAGACTGTGCCATTGAGCAATAGCTGAGCTGTAGCATATGCTGAAAGCTTGGGCTGTTTCGGCAGAAGCACTGGTCTAGGATCCATTCACAATGGCCTTCCCTCAACTTTTTTGAAACAAAAGAAAAGGAATAAAGAAAAAAATTATGTTCTGCTTTCTCCATCCCCTTCCATCATTCTTTCGTTCTATCTTACAGGCTGGTAAAACGAAGGTAGCTGGGAGACTAAGGGAATTAGCCAGCTGAGTTCACCAGCGGAGGAGGGCAGGGAGGCAGGGCTGCATGCTGGGGTTTTTTTTCCCTGTTTCTTAACTTGGAAGTAATCTACAAGGAAGGACCTGCAATGGGAGGAAAACAGCCTGTTGTCAATACCACTGCTAGCTCTTCCTCTGCCTGCCCCTGTGGTCCCACCCCCCAACAGAAAGGCATAATGACCCTGAAATACTTCCACCCAGGCCCTGGTCTCAACTTGCTGGGAATGCAGCCTGCATGTCCCTACTGACGAAAGCCAGCAAGAGGAACCAGTGCATAGAGTACTAGGAATAAACAGGAAGAACTGGAAGTGCTAGTACATAAAATAAATTATTACTTAACTGGCATTACAGAGACTTGGTGTGAAATGTCTCATAACTAGAATATTGGTCAAGAGGTGTATAGCTTGTTCAGGAAGGACAGGAAGAGTAAAAAGGGAGGTGGTGTTGCATTATACATCAAGAATATATATACTTGTCCTGAGGTCCAGAGGGAGGGTGAGAGGCAGACCAGTTGAAAGTCTCTGGCTAAAGATAAAAGGGACAAAAAATAGCAGTGATGTCATGGTAGGAGTCTACTATATGCCTCCAAATCAGAAAAAGCAGGTGAATGGGGCATTTATAGATTAAATAACAGAAATATCTAAATCACCAGGTAGTAATATGAGGCTTTAACTACATAGATATAGGTTGGAAAAGTAATATGGCAAAAAACAAAAGTTCCAGTAAGTTCTTGGTGTATTGGGGACAACTTTTTGTTTCAGACAGTGGAAGAAGTAACCAGGCAAACAGCCATTTTAGACTTGATTCTGATTAACAGGAAGGAATTGGTTGCAAATCTGAAGGTAGAAGTCAATTTGGGTGAAAGTGATCATGAAATGATAGATTTCATGATTCTAAGGAAAGGATGGAAGATGTGAGAGCAGAAGAATATGGAAAATAGACTTAAAAAAAAAACAGACTTTAACAAACTCAGAGAACTGGTAGGTAAGGTCCCAGGGGAAGAAAATCTAAGGACTAAAAGGATTCAGGAGGGCTACCAGTTTCTCAAGGAGAAAATATTAAAGGCACAACAGCAAACTATCCCAGTGCAAAGGAAAGATAGAAAGAAAGAATAGTAAGAGGCCAATATGGCTCCATCAGGAGCTCTTTAATGACCAGAAGATCAAAAGGGAATCCTACAAAAAGTTGAAACATGGATGAATTGCTGAGGAGGAGTATAAGAGTAGCTCAAGCATATGGGGCAAATAGTGCCTCTGAAGCCTTTGATCTTCCTGAGACCCTTCCAAATCATAGATTCATAGATATTTAGGTCAGAAGGGACCATTATGATCATCTAGTCTGACCTCCTGCACAACGCAAGCCACAGAATTTCACCCACCACTCCTACAAAAAAAACCCTCACACCTATATCTGTGCTATTGAAATCCTCAAATCGTAGTTTAAAGACTTCAAGGAGCAGAGAATCCTCCAGCAAGTGACCCGTGCCCCATGCTACAGAGGAAGGCGAAAAACCTCCAGGGCCTCTTCCAATCTGCCCCGGAGGAAAATTCCTTCCCGACCCCAAATATGGTGATCAGCTAAACCCTGAGCATATGGGCAAGATTCATCAACCAGATACTACAGAAAATTCTTTCCTGGGTAACTCGGATCTCACCCCATCTAATAGCCCATCACAGGCCATTGGGCCTATTTACCATGAATATTTAATTACCAAAACCATGTTATCCCATCATACCATCTCCTCCATAAACTTATCGAGTTTAATCTTAAAGCCAGATAGATCTTTTGCCCCCACTGCTTCCCTTGGAAGGCTATTCCAAAACTTCACTCCTCTGATGGTTAAAAACCTTCATCTAATTTCTAGTCTAAATTTCCTAGTGGCCAGTTTATATCCATTTGTTCTTGTGTCCACATTGGTACTGAGCTTAAATAATTTCTCTCCCTCTCTGGTATTTATCCCTCTGATATATTTATAGAGAGCAATCATATCTCCCCTCAACCTTCTTTTAGTTAGGCTAAACAAGCCAAGCTCCCTGAGCCTCCTTTCATAAGACAAGTTTTCCATTCCTCGGATCATCCTAATAGCCCTTCTCTGCACCTGTTCCAGTTTGAATTCATCCTTCTTAAACATGGGAGACCAGAACTGCACACAGTATTCCAGGTGAGGTCTCACCAGTGCCTTGTATAATGGTACTAAAACTTACTTATCCCTACTGGAAGTACCTCTCCTGATGCATCCCAAGACCGCATTAGTTTTTTTCACAGCCATAGCACATTGGCGGCTCATAGTCATCCTATGATCAACCAATACTCCAAGGTCCTCTTCCTCCTCCGTTACTTCTAATTGATGCGTCTTGTTATTAATCCCTAAATGCATGACCTTACACTTCTCACTATTAAATTTCATCCTATTACTATTACTCCAGTTTACAAGGTCATCCAGATCCTCCTGTAGGGTATCCCTGTCCTTCTCTAAATTGGCAATACCTCCCAGCTTTGTATCATCTGCAAACTTTATTAGCACACTCCCACTTTTTGTGCCAAGGTCAGTAATAAAAAGATTAAATAAGATTGGTCCCAAAACCGATCTTTGAGGAACTCCACTGGTAACCTCCCTCCAGCCTGACAATTCACCTTTCAGTAGGACCTATTGTAGTCTCCCCTTTAACCAATTCCTTATCCACCTTTCAATTTTCCTATTGATCCCCATCTTATCCAATTTAACTAATAATTCCCCATGTGGCACGGTATCAAATGCCTTACTAAAATCTAGGTAAATTAGATCCACTGCGTTTCCTTTGTCTAAAAAATCTGTTACTTTCTCAAAGAAGGAGATCAGGTTGGTTTGGCACGATCTACCTTTTGTAAAACCATGTTGTATTTTGTCCCATTTACCATTGACTTCAATGTCTTAACTACCTTCTCCTTCAAAATTTTTTCCAAGACCTTGCATACTACAGATGTCAAACTAACAGGCCTATAATTACCCGGATCACTTTTTTTCCCTTTCTTAAAAATAGGAACTGTGTTAGCAATTCTCCAATCATATGGTACAACCCCTGAGTTTACAGATTCATTAAAAATTCTTGCTAATGGGCTTGCAATTTCTTGTGCCAATTCCTTTAATATTCTTGGATGAAGATTATCTGGGCCCCCCGATTTAGTCCCATTCAGATGTTTGAGTTTCACTTCTACCTCAAATATGGTAATGTCTACCTCCATATCCTCATTCCCATTTGTCATGCTACCATTATCCCTAAGATCCTCTTTAGTCTTATTAAAGACTGAGGCAAAGTATTTATTTAGATATTGGGCCATGTCTAGATTATCTTTGACCTCCACTCCATCCTCAGTGTTTAACGGTCCCACTTCTTCTTTCTTTATTTTCTTCTTATTTATATGACTATAGAACCTTTTACTATTGGGTTTAATTCCCTTTGCAAGGTCCAACTCTACTTGACTTTTAGCCTGTCTCACTTTATCCCTACATGTTCTGACCTCAATAAGGTAGCTTTCCTTGCTGATCCCTCCCTTCTTCCACTTCCTATATGCTTTCTGCTTTTTCTTAATCACCTCTCTGAGATGCTTGCTCATCCAGCTTGGTCTACAACTCCTGCTTATGAATTTTTTCCCCTTACCTGGGATGCAGGCTTCCGATAGCTTCTGCAGCTTTGATTTAAAATAATCCCAGTCCCCCTCTACCTTTAAATCCATAAATTCTTCAGTCCAATCCACTTCCCTAACTAATTTCCTTAATTTTTGAAAGTCAGCCCTTTTGAAATCAAAAACCCTAGTTGCAGATTTATTTTTATGAATCCTTCCGTTCAGTTTGAACTGAATTAGCTCATGATCACTTGAGCCAAGATTATCCCCTACAACCATTTCTTCTATGAGGTCCTCACTACTCACCAAAACCAAATCTAAAATGGCATCCCCTCTAGTCGGTTCAGCAACTACTTGCTGAAGGAATCCATCAGCTATCGCATCTAGGAAAATCTGAGCTCTATTATTATTACTAGCACTTGTCCTCCAGTCTCTGTCTGGGAAGTTAAAGTCTCCCATGATCACACAGTTTCCATTAGTATTTACTTTATTAAAAACATTAAAAACTCTATCCATATCCAAATTAGATCCCGGCGGTCTATAGCACACCCCAAGACTATCCCAGGGGAGGCTCTAATAGTTTTCTTCCCCAATTTAATTTTTGCCCAGACAGACTCAGTCATATCCATTTCATCGCTTCTTATTTCTTTACATTCTACCTCATCACTGATATACAATGCTACTCCACCACCTTTACCTTTATTTCGGTCTTTCCTAAACAGCACATACCCTTTAAGACCAGTAGTCCAGTCATGACTACTATTCCACCATGTTTCTGTTATCCCTATAATATCTGGTTTCACTTCCTGCACCAGTAGCTCTAGTTCCTCCATTTTGTTACCTAGGCTCCTCGCATTAGTGTACAAACATCTTAATTTTTGCTGTTTGGCCTCACTCACATTCTTTACCCTATTAGGCACGGTCATTTTACTACCAGTATAACCTATTAGACTTGTATCTACACTGCCCTTCCTCCTACCCACGGCTGTATCCACTCTTACTTCATTTTCTTTCCTCTCAATGCTAAATTCTGGCGTGGAGATTACCTGGACATCTCCCAACCATCTCCCCCTAATTCCTAGTTTAAAGCTCTCTTAATCAGTTGTGCCAGCCTCCATCCTAGAAGTCTATTTCCTTCCCTACGCAGATGAAGTCCATCCCGAGAGAACTTTCCTCTATCCATGAATGCCTCCCAGTGGCCATACATCCCAAAGCCCTCCTTATAGCACCACTGCCTAAGCCATCTGTTGATAGTCATAATCTTGTCACACTTTTGTTGCCCTTCTCTAGGAACAGGCAGAATCCCACTAAAGATCACCTGAGCCTCAATTTCCTTAAGCATCTTCCCCAGCCTAGCATAGTGTCCCTTAATACTTTCCAGCGAGAATCTAGCCGTATCATTTGGTCCCACATGAAGGATAATTAGGGGATTCTTTCCTGCTCCCTTTAGAATCCTTTTCAACCTCAGGTCTACATCCCGTATCTTAGCACCTGGAAGACAGCACACCCTCCTATTCTCTGGATCAGCTCTGGTTACAGGCCTATCTATTCTTCTCAGTAAAGAGTCCCCAATCACATAGACCTGTCTTTTCCTAGTGACGGTGCTATTCTCCAGTCTGTTCCCTCTGGCTGCAAGTTCTTTCCATTCCTATTCTCCCTTGTAATCCTCTTTAACCCATCCTATATCCTCCTGGGGCTCATATTTGGTGTAATCTCCATTAACTCTTCCCCTTTTCCTATAGGACTAGCCGCTCTTCTCTTCTTCCTTGCCCTTCCACCTTCAGTGACTACCTGCTGAGCCCCTTCTTCATTTTCCAACTCTGCAAACCTATTCTTGAGCTCTATTTCTCCTTCACTAGCCCGTCTTTTCCTCTGCCTGGTCCTTCATCACCTTCCCAAAAGGTGTAAAGTATTATTCAAGGCAAGTGGGTTCTCATACAGTAAGTTTATATACACACACACACAAGATGGAAGGAGAAAGAGATTTAAGGAACAGGGGAGAAGGAAGGCAGGAACATAACAGGGAATGAGAGAGGAAGAGAAATGAGAGGGTGGAAAAAGAACAGAGACTGAAAAAAAATGGAGGAAAAGACAAAGCAAAAGATACACCAAGATAGAATCATAGAAATGGAGGGCTGGAAGGGGCCTTGATAAGTCATCAAGTCCAACCTCCTGTTACGTTCCTGCCTTCCTTCTCCCCGTTCCTTAAATCTCTTTCTCCTTCCATCTTGTGTGTGTGTGTATAAACTTACTGTACGAGAACCCACTTGCCTTGAATAATACTTTACACCTTTTGGGAAGGTGGTGATTTGGAAGGGTCTCAGGAAGATCAAAGGTTTCAGAGGCACTATTTAGCTATGCAGTGACCACTGCCTCAGAGATTCAGACCTACCTGCATTCACTGTTGGAGGTAATGAATTGATCTTTTCAACCCCACAGAGTATTTATTCTGAGTTAGGGAGTGCTCTGGCTCTGTTCTGAAGCACCTGGTAAAGGCATCCATGGAGCTGCCCTGGTAAGTGCATGCACAGCACAATCCTAGCTCCTCTTCCACTGCCACACAGTAGAAAGAGTGCAGTTTGGTTGCTTGGGGGCAGGATTGGAGGAGCCTGTGCAGGATAGTGGTAGTGATCATTATCCCTCACATATTGCAGAGCCAGCTAAGGGCTCCCTGCACATTCCTGTGTATCAGGGAGCAAAGGGGGAGCCAAAAGGGGGAAACAAGAGAAGCAGGTCTGTCAGCTCTGCCTCCAAACCAATCTATCAGCCTTTGAAGCGAGTACATTGGAACAGTGAGGGTTACACTGCCAAGTAAGGAACCGACAGTCATTAGATGTCTTCTCTGGAGGAGGGGAGACAGGACATTCTTAGAAGAGGAGCACTGAGCTCTGGCATTTCCTCCCCCCATGGTCTGTGGATCTAACAATTTCACGGCACATTGTAAAGCCTGTTTCTCTGAGCGGTTTTCTGATGGGGTGACTTCAGCAGTGTAAGGGAGGAGGAGGAGATCATTTGTTGTTGATTGATGTTGATACGTAGTAACAGTGGCATTTAGTGAGGGTTTAAGTGCTTAGATTATGATCTGTATGATTTATAGTACAGTACAGCCACATAGGAGAAAACCATCATGGAATCATAGAATATCAGGGTTGGAAGGGACCTCAGGAGGTCATCTAGTCCAACCCCCTGCTCAAAGCAGGACCAATCCCCAACTAAATCATCCCAGCCAGGGCTTTGTCAAGCCTGACCTGAAAAACTTCTTAGGAAAGAGATTCCACCACCTCCCTAGGTAACGCATTCCAGTGTTTCACCACCCTTCTAGTGAAAAAGTTTTTCCTAATATCCAACCTAAACCTCCCCCACTGCAATTTGAGACCATTACTCCTTGTTCTGTCATCTGCCACCACTGAGAACAGTCTAGATCCATCCTCTTTGGAACCCCCTTTCAGGTAGTTGAAAGCAGCTATCAAATCCCTCCTCATTCTTCTCTTCCGCAGACTAAACAATCCCAGTTCCCTCAGCCTCTCCTCATAAGTCATGTGTTCCAGTCCCCTAATCGTTTTTGTTGTCCTCCGCTGGACGTTTTCCAATTTTTCCACATCCTTCTTGTAGTGTGGGGCCCAAAACTGGACACAGTACTCCAGATGAGGCCTCACCAATGTCAAATAGAGGGGAACGATCACATCCCTCGATCTGCTGGCAATGCCCCTACTTATACATCCTAAAATGCCATTGGGCTTCTTGGCAACAAGGGCACACTGTTGACTCATATCCAGCTTCTAGTCCACTGTAACTCCTAGGTCCTTTTCTGAAGAACTGCCGCCTAGCCATTCAGTCCCTAGTCTGTAGCGGTGCATGGGATTCTTCCATCCTAAGTGCAGGACTCTGCACTTGTCCTTGTTGAACCTCATCAGATTTCTTTCTGAAGAGCATATAAGCACATTTTATAAAATTTATAAATTGAAAGAAGCAAAAATAAATCTAAAGATGGTATAAGAAAAAAATATTTAACTTTTGCCCTAGCCACATATTAAGCTCTTCTCTGCCACATATAAAAGAACTACATGAATGGTATGAAAGAGGGACATACGGTGAGGAAGATCAGGGCCAATGAATTTGGATCTCTTATTTCTGGTTGTCTAATTTCAATATTACACAGAAGAAAACAACATTCATAAAAGGTATATACAAAAAATTACATGGAGGATGTGGAGAAGCAGAACAAAAGAAAAGCCTTTGTATCAAAGGAATACCTCTCCCCACTCCAGTCTGGGTTTCACTATCACAAGACAGCTGAGATACCCCTGGACAGCTCTACAAAGGCTTTATATTTAAGCATTTGAAAGGTCAGAAATTTTGCTAGCAAAAAGTGTCCCAGGCTGTGTACATTTCATTGACTTGGAATATGCAGTCTATACACTTGTCTATATTATATATTTTCCACAGAGATAAAACCAGTGGTGAGCTGGAGCCGGTTCGCACCGGTTCGCTAGAACCGATTATTACATTTAGAAGCCCCTTTAGAACCGGTTGTTCCGCGAGGGACAACCGGTTCTAAAAGGGCTTCTAAATTTAACCGGCCAAAAGTGGCACCTTAAGTGCCGACTCCATGGGTGCTCCAGCCCTGGAGCACCCAAGGGGAAAATTTGGTGGGTGCTGAGCACCCACCGGCAGCTCCCCGCCCCACCCCCACCCCCAGCTCATCTCACCTCCGCTCCACCTCCGCCTCCTCCCCTGAACGCGCCGCCCTGCTCTGCTTCTCCGCCCCCCCAGGCTTCCCGCAAATCAGCTGTTCGTGTGGAAAGTTGGGGCAGGCTGAGAAGCAGGCGGCGGCTTCCCGCTCAGGCCCAGGGAGGTGGAGGTGAGCTGGGATGGGGGGGCGTGAGGAGGGCCGCCCGCGCCACAGCAGGTAACCCGGGGGGGGCACACAGGGGAACCGCTCCCCACCCCAGCTCACCTCCGCCACCCTCGGCCTGAGCAGGATGCCGCCACCTGCTTCTCAGCCCTCCCAGGCTTCCCGCCGAACAGCTGATTCGCGGGAAGCCGGGGGAGGGGGCGGAGAAGCAGAGTGGGGAGGTGCATTCAGGGGTGGAGGCAGAGTGGAGGTGAGCTGGGGCCGGGCGTGGACTGGGGAGCTGCCGGTGGGTGCTCTGCACCTACCAAATTTTCCCCGTGGGTGCTCCAGCCCCGGAGCACCCAGGAAGTCGGCGCCTAAGGCGCCACTTTTTATGTGATCAGTGGGGGAGTGGCCGCTCCCCCTGCTCCCCCCTAGCTATGCTCCCTCGCCCTAGGAGCCAGAGGAGCCTGCCGGATGCTTCCTGGGAGCTGCCCCAGGTAAGCACCTCCGGGACGTCCCACTTTGCCCCCCGGCAGGTGCCTCTGGCTCTTAGGGGCGGGGTGGGCACCCACTACGGTGGCCCACGAGACCCTCCTGTCCGGTTCTGGGGGCAGTCAGGGGACAGGGGAGGGGGTGGATGGGGCAGGGGTCCTGGGGGGGGGCAATGACCCCCTTGTGGGGTGCGGAGGGAACCCGTTGTTAAGATTTTGGTAGCTCATCACTGGATAAAACATGTTTTATTAGCAAACTGCATTAAATTTAGTAGAGAGCTTTAATATCTCACCATTGGCTTGCTTACAGTAAACTGACCAGCATCTTCGCAAACTCCCTCCAATATTAACTACCATTCAAAAGTATTGTATTAGCAGCTTATATTGGACAAATAATTAAATCTAGGAAAATTACTTTTCTACCACTCACCTCTTGATGAGAAAAGAAATCACCAGGAAGTCTTTCCAGAAATGATGAGAGTGAAAAAGCAGATTTCTTTCCTTGCACATCAATAACTTTGAGGTGCTCAGGGGAAGGGCTCAAAAAGGCATAAAGTGCTTCGCTCTGACATAGTCTTTCATCAGAAAGCAGCTTCTGTGGAGAAAACAGAATGAAGACTATTCACAACATATCAATTAAATATGAATTATTTAAGCAATAAGGTGCAACAGACTCTTCGGTATTGCTGATTAATACACTAATCAGGTGCACAGTGAGACTAGCATTAGTGAATAAGGGGAGTGTCTGAATTGGTTTTAAAACATTATTTATTTAAAAGCGGAAAATTAAAAGGACTATAAAAATGGCATTGTGGAGTTCCAAGCTTATGGTCTCACAACCACTCTGAGATCAAACTGATATACCACTAGAGAGATGGCTTTTCTAAATGCCAATGCCACAAGCTCAACATGGGATCTGAAACTCAAGATGTATTCTTTTGGGCTTGTACATCACCCCCTCTCCTCCAATAAAGACTTAAACGCAAGGACTGACTCGGCTCTCACGCTGGTAATATACCAATGGTTACAATGGATTTACTCCTGATTTAGGCCAGTGTAAGTGAGAGGAGTATTAGGTTCATTGGTAACAATGCTGGTAAAATGATGTATGACCCAGAACAGAATCCAGCTTATCTTGGCTCTGCAGTTATTTAATAGTAAAAAGTAGTACATTTTAGACAGTAAAATATGCAAATATGAGACACACAGAGGAAATACACAGGGAGCATATTTGTTGAGTAAGGAGGAACTGTTTTTACATAGTCACTTTTCATACAATACCCATAGTTACAGTGAAATTATGATAATAGCTTTCCCTTCTGTCAAGGCTTTGCATGTGCTTTGATTTTCACAGATTATTGCCAGTAATTCTTTCCCAACTAGGCACTGCTATAAATTGCCCATCCACTAAGCTCTCCCCTGTAGTCATGCCCAAGTGTCATTTTTATTTTTCACTGGAAACTAGAATCTGCAGATTTTTGATTGCCTGAAACTATACTTTCTCTACCTAATTTACTTCATCTGCAGGGAAACCTGCAAAGAACTAGCTGCTTTGCCTGGTCTGTGGGTGTGGAAAGAGGGAATCTGGAGCAGAAGGAAGATGCAGATAAACAGGATTGGGTTCTGAGCACCAGAGAAGCAGCACCAAATAAAGGGGGTTCCTCAGACACTGACATAAAGGATGGTTTGCAGGAAAGGTTATTGGGATGGAGGATGGGGCACCTGACCATGAGCAGCTGGGAGTGAAGGGAATCTAGAACAGCAGGAAACAGAAAGGGACAAGAGGACACAGAAGGGGAAAAAAGAAAGTCTTAAAGTTTGATGCTTAAAATCTGAAGTGTTTATTTAAGGGTAGTACAGCACCCAAGAAATAGCAGTTAGATATGCAATAATCTAATTGAGTTTCATATTTCAATACATTTCTGCTACTTTTTAATGATGCCTTTGAAAAGCACAGCAATGAAATGGCAAACATTCAGGGTTTGAAATCCTATCCCCAGTTTAAAAAAAAGTACATTGAATATTAATGGTGCTCAGTTCCACTTCAGCAACATTCTACTTTTGAAAGAGAACATACATACAATTATTTCACTTCCTGAGGGAAATATACCTTGCTGATTTACAGCAATGTTTGGTTGTATTATAGTACCTGGAAAACAAACAAAAGCTGTCTAGGAAAAAGATTACTCTAAAATCAAACAATTTACTTTTCATATCAATGAATATGCTAGTTTCATTTTTCCTGACTCAGAGGTGGCCTATTAGTCTCTGAACTTCAGAATCTAGAACAGTTTTTCTTAATTGTTAAACAGTCTGCTTTAAACAAACAGCAATGTTAAACCCAGGTAGCCCTGAAAACCCCTACTGCTGTATCTGTAAATTGTATAATGTCTCCTGTTTGTTGCTACTGGAGGCCAAATACAATTTCACCTTTTGGGGCAAAACACAGCCACTTTAAAGGTTGTCCTATCTAAACCATACCTTTTATTCATTTATTTAGATTTAAAATAATAATGATGCCTAGCCAAGGCTCTAGGCAATCTAATATAATTACATAATCATACAATACATACTATCAAATTAAAACTCAGCAGCACTGAAATCAATTCCACAGGAATTTGGCCAGCCAACCACCTATTCCCTTCATAATCTAAAAAGCACACCTTCAGCCTCCTTCTGAGACCCTGTTCAAGAGGTGTCTTTTGCAGGTCACCAAATTCAGGCTCCATAGAACCAAATGAGGGAGCAAGTTCCAGAGTCCTGGATCCCCAGCAGAGAATGCCCTGCCAGCAACCCCCACCTTTTATAACAAACAGGACCACCTCAAGTGCGCTGCTGACCATAGCTGTGGCAGAAGGACACAGGGAGAGGTGGACCCTCAGCTAGGCCAGTCCCAGGCCATTTAGGGCTTGATAGTCAACAGGTCATGACCAATGCCTTAAGCTTCACCTGGAGACCAATAGGCAGCCAAGCAAATCCCAAAGCACTGGGGTCACGTGCTCCCAGTGAGGTGTCCCACTCACTAAGCAAGCACATACATTCTGCACCAGCTTCAGCCTCTGAATGGTTGTAAGGTGTAGTCCATGTAGACCACATTACAATAGTCTAATCTTGAGGTGACACACGCATGGGTACAAGTGGCAAGGTACACATCAGAAAAAAAAGGTCGCAACCTCCCAGCCAGATACAGATGGTAAAAAGCTGACTGGTCACCACTGTAATATGATCTTCAAACAGCTTCTTGGCATCGAACATCGCCCATGAGACATGAGCACTATTCACCAATGTCACACATACTCCCTCAACCAAAGGGGCAGATTTTACCTCTGCCATCTCCTCCAGCTGCTTCCCCCAACCCACCATCGTCAGCTCTGCCTTAGCTGGGTTCAGCATCAGCCAGCTTGCTCTCAGCCTTGCCCTAGTCTCAGCTAGACACTGGCTGAGGTGCTGAACTACATCAGAAGAGAAAGAGGCATACAGTTGGATGTCATCGGCGCAGTGAAAATACTGAACCCCATGCACCCTTATTAGCTCTCCTAACAGTCCTATACATGCATTGAACAGGAGAGGTAACAGAATGACTCCTTGTGGCACTGCACACTTGAGAGCTCTTTGGGAAGGGGGCGATTGCCCGCAACTACCCGTTGAGATCTCTCCAAGAGAAAAGAACATAATGACTGTCTGAACTACAGACTTTCAGAAAGTCACAAAAGAATGAGTGGTGTGAGTTCTCCCTGGTCCTCCCAGAGTAGGAGGCATAGGTGCCGACTTCGTGGGTGCTCCGGGGCTGGAGCACCCACGGGGAAAAAATGGTGGGTGCTGAGCACCCACCGGCAGCCCCCCATCAGCTCCCCTCCCACTCCTGCAGTGCTTCCCGCCCACTGGCAGGACCCACAGATCAGCGCTTCCTCCCCTCTCCCAGCGCCTCCCACCCGTCGCAAACAGCTGTTTTGTGGTATGAGGGGGCGGGGGCAGGAACGAAGACGCAGCGCGCTCGGGGAAGGAGGTGGAATTGGGCGGGAAGAGGCACAGCAGGGGTGGGGCTTTGGGGAAAGGGGTGGAGTGGGGGCGGGGCCTTGGGCCCAGCCAGGGGTCGAGCACCCACAATGGCGCTTTGGAAAGTTCGCACCTGTGGTAGGAGGAGCAGTGACTGCAGCACGACCTTCTAAACCAGTGGTCTCCAACCTTTTTATGCCCAAGATCACTTTTTGAATCCAAGGGCAACCCAGGATCTACTCTGCCCCTTCCCCGAGGCCCTGCCCCTTTCCCAAAACCCCGCCCCGCTCACTCTATCCCCCCCTCACTCCGTAGTTCACTCTCCCCCACCCTCACTCACTTTCACAGGGCTGGGGTAGGAGGTTGGGGTTCGGGAGGGGGCGCAGGCTCTGGGCTGGGGCTGAGGGGTTCGCAGTGTGGGAGGGGGCTTCGGGCTGAGCCTGGGATAGAAGTGCAGGAAGGGGCTCCAGGCTCGGGCAGACTGTTGGGGTGAAGGAGGGAGTATAGGGTGCTGGCTCTGGGAGGGGGGTCAGGGCTGGGGGTTGGAGTGTGGCCTCCCACCAGGCAGCACTTACCTCCGGTGGCTCCCGATCGGCAGTGGGCGCAGTGAAGCTACGGCAGGCTCCCTGAGTACCTCGGCCCCACACTGCTCCCAGAAGATGCCAATGCGCCCCTGCGGCCCCTGGGAGGGGTGGGAGGTATATGGCTCTGCACGTTGCCCCTCTCTGCAAGCACCGCCCCCACAGCTCTCCCAGCCAATGGTAGCTGTGGGGGCGGTGTTTGCAGGCAGGAGCAGTGCACAGAGACCCACCGCCCTCAGAGCTGCACTGGCTGCTTCCAGGAGCGGCATGGGTCCGGGGTAGGGAGTGTGCCTCAGCAGCTGCCACGCTACACAGTCGGAGATCGCAACTGACTGGGAGATCCTCTAGGATTGACTGGTCGATGGCGATTGACCAGTTGGTGACAACTGTTCTAAACAGCGCTTGTAGAACAGTACTAAAGACACAAAGATAGGATTTTTTCCTAAAGATTGGGAGAAAATGTGTCACACACTTATGCAGACAAGCTACCGTGGATTCCAGAGCCCAGCAGCACAGAACAGGGGCAGCCAGTTTGCCTTTTGACTCCACAATTAATAGAATGTTTAAGAGCATACAATCTTTGTTTTCTTACCTGTAAGAAGCTATTTAACTGGTTCTTGGACTTTTCCATGAATTTCTGATCTACAGATTTGAAGGGCAGCTTACTGAGAGAAGGCAACTGAACTTTCTTTAATGATGGAAAACACTGAGCAGAGAAAGGACAAAACGATTATTCCATCACATTTTTAATACACACATACAGCAAAAAGGCAGAAAGGGATATGGGTATAAATGGAGACACAAGGACATCCCCTAATTTTCCTCTCCCTTCCACACCCCTCTGAGTGTTCTGAGAACTCCTTCCCTTGGCCACCCATAGGTAACACAGGTTAGGAACTCTTCCTTTGGAGCTCCATCACTACCAATCCTATGTCGAATAAAAGAGTTGCTTCAGAATAAAATGAGGCATTTTCTTTCCCAAAGGGCTGTCCCTCCTAGTGCTTCAAGCCCTCACTTGCCTTGGGAGCCAGAGACCAAGCCTAGAACTCAAAACGGGCTCATACGGCAATACAGCACAGAAGCCACTAGGACACAGGATCAGCTCAGCAAATACAATTCATTATTAAACAAGAAAAGGCCAAGTACAAACTTTTTTTGCAATCTGTCAACAAGTGCAAAAATTGGCTGCTAGAAAGAAACCTGGGTCCAAAAGGGCAAGAGGCTGTAAACAGCAGCTGGTCTGAAAATACAGTAATGAGGAATAACCAGTTTCTGGAATATTTAGATGTTTTAGGCCAATGGTTTTCAACTTTTTTTCATTTGCGGACCCCTAAAACATTTCAAATGGAGGTGCAGGCCCCTTTGGAAATTCAATCTGTGGTTCACAGACCCCCTACCATAGAAGGGTAAGACTGAAAACTGACTGAACAGAATTCAGTGCTGGGCATGGCATTTGACATAGCATGAGAAAGGGCGCTAAACTGTAGGCTTCTATGGTAACGACAACACTTCTGGGGTTTGACCTGTAGTTGTGTGTATTCATGTTCTTTTTATTGATCAGAAAAACAGAATGCTTTTTCTGGGATCTGAAACTTTACTTTCATAGTCAGCTTTCGCTGACCCCTTAGACATAGTCTGCAGACCCCCAAAAGGGTCAGTGGACCACAGGTTGAAAACCACTGTTTTAAGTAAATGGAAAGTGCATTTTAATATAACTAGACATAAAAAGGAGGGCAGGGCTGGACAGACAGTGTACGCTACAGAGAGAGGGCATGCTATATTCTTGACCAGGAAACAGTATGGAATAAGGATGGCCTGTTATAAAGAAGGAGTAGCAGACAATGAGTTAGAAGAAGCAGGACAATAGATAAAAAAGAGAGAGGAAGAAAATGAGAAGAGGCGGAGACAGAAAACCAATCTTGCCACGAACAGTGTCAATTAGTCATAAAGCATAAGACACAAAGGCCAGCTGAGACACTGGAAAGCAGCAAGTGTGTCATGGAAATCCAATTAAATTGGTAAGGAGATAAAAAGTTTGAAGGAAGACTGTAATTGAAGCAAAAAAGGGTGACAAAGGTGAAAGTGGTGGGATTCAAATTTTCCTCAAATTAAGCCTCTTCCATTTTTCTTTCCACCTTTCATTTCAGATTAAATAAACTGCAGCAGAGTGATTCCCTCCACAAGTTTGCTACTGAAACATATGGAGGGAACCCCAAAAAGACTTCCACTAAGATTTCTTCCCCCACCCCCTTAATTTCCCCATTCCAAAATGGCAGTCTGTATGCACTCTTGCCTACCCACTTCATTTCTGAAAACAATCAGTCTCCTGTTGTCCATTTTAAGCAGCTATCTCCACAAAGTCTTTGACTTGTTGCTTCAGTAAATTAGCCATCAAAAAGTACTTGTGAATCAAGAAGCTAATAAACTCACCTTTGGAGCCCAACACCAGAGGTTTATAAACTCATTTCCACCAAACTTTGATACAGTTTTTGCTTACATAGAAACGGCTTGTTTTACTTTCTAAACAAAGGTTTCATATTTAAGCTATTTTCTTTATTTTTCACATAGATTAGAGGTGGCAATGGTCACTTTATTTTAAGTACTGGTTTTTCTTCTGAATGTGTGTCTAGTATTTTAAAAGATAAAAACCCCACTCACACAAAAAAGTATTCCTACCTCACTGAGTTTTCGGTGTAAATTCTGAAACTCACTGAGCTTTCTGGGAACTCTCCAGTTCTTCGCTTCAGCTCCACCAACTTCTTGTAAACTCACCATGACAAAGTAGCATGGCACTTGTTCCCCATTTTCTTCTACAACCTTGGGGGTGGGGAGGGAATGTATATTACTGAGACAGTAAATAAATAGCAAAACGTTAAAAAAATTAACTTGCATACAGATTCATGATTCTCGCCACCGTTTCATTCTCTCTGCTTTAGCATAAAGGCCTCATACCAAACTTTGGCTTATTAGACTAAATCTGATCAGGATACTGTGGGTCCTGCAATTTCCCCCCGTTAATACATTCATCTTCTTCACTGACTGCCTTGCAACACCTCCTACATCAACAGAATCCATTTTAAATCTCTTCTTGGGACACAGTCATTTGGCTTTTACAATTTTCAAAGTTTTTTTCATGTTAGATTGGTCTCCTTTCTCTCTCTTTCTGTGTGGTGACAGGCATGCATCCTCCCATATTTTACTGTACAGGTTTTAACTTCTGCTCTGCCTTCTTTCCTAAGCACCGTATTGCTGCTCCATGGGTCACTGCTATCACTCTAATGTTATTAAAAAACCTTTCTGTGCAGAGACAGAAGGGAGGAACTGGGGGACTTGCTCTCACATTGTTTCAATAACCAGAGTCTCTGCATTCAGGCTCAATTCCATTTAAAAAAAAAACAGTGACCTCTCCTATTGCTTACCAGTACTTTATTTTCTTAGAATTTTCTTGATTAGTTTCATATTCTTCATGGTCTCTCTTTTCAACCTTGTCTTCTCTTGAGATATAGATATCCATATACACAAGCCATAGCAATCCTTAAGATGATGCCTGTACTAGCAGGGGTTATCAGGCTGTCATTTCACTTCTCCATTCATTACTTGCGTTTGAGAGTACTTTTCACACATGTACAGCTGCCTCCCATTGGAGGATCTCACATCCTTTACAACTATCAATGAATGAAAACTTACAATAGATATGTGAAGTATGTGTTATCAGATGAGGGAAACTGAGGCAAAGTGAGGTTAAAAGCCCTTCTCAAGAATATAGAGGTGGTCTGTGGCAATGCCAAGGATCAAACTCAGATCTTTAAGATCCTAATCTCATGTCTCAACCAAAACATCACCCTTTCTCTCCATTACAATATAGTTTTCTTCAGAAAACGGGCAAATGGATTAACAGAGCAAAACAAGACAAACAGCTAAAGTAGGAGGCCCTTTCCTTACTAAATAAACCCCTAATGAAATCAATATTTCCAACGTACAGGCATGGGTTTGTTTTGGCTTTTTAGGTAATTTTGCTTGCACAGAAGGTACTTTCTAACTAATTCAATTACAGTCAGGATAAACCGTAAAATTCAGATGATGACAACATCCACTGGGAGGGTTGTAAAAGTCTGGTCATGTCTATTTATGCTAGTGGCAGGCAATTCTAACAGTCAATATACCATCACTGTAAGTGACATTTCATTAAAATGTCTCCTTATAAACTTACTTCTTGTTGTAACACGCTCTTCCTGGGGCTGCACACAGGACCATTAAGGACTCAGCCTAGTGCCGAATGTGTACAACCCCAGTAACTGAGCATTTCAGTGGCTCCCAATGAATTTCCAGATAAAGTTCAAGGTGCTAGTTTTAATTATAAAACCCTACATGGTTTCAAACATAGCTACCCAAGGAACTACCTTTCTTTCCCATGCCAGGCTTCCATGTTTGAGAACAGCAGAGGTGTTTGATCTGAAACTCCTGTGATGCAAAGAAGAAGAAACTGGTGGCAGGGTATTTTCTGTGAGAGTTGAACTACGCAGACTTTTTCTTCCTTGGTCTGGCAGAGCCTGGATTTGTGCCTTCACATGGATTTATGAGGGTTGGGAGATCAGAGATGGAGGGGCTCATGGTAAGTGATCATTATTAGTGACTATTCTATATTACACATTTTTCAAAAGACTAATCACTTGCAGAGGTTCAGGCACATCTGAATAAAATTACCAGCGGGTAGTGGATCCATGGGGAAATTATCTCTACCTTTACTTTAATTATTCCTTCTTGGTGACCTTTTAGAATATACTCAAAGCAGGGGGGAAATTTTAAAGCTAGGTCTTCTAAAATTGGCCTTCATTCTATTTTCAAGTTATTATTCACATGGTTCTGCATAGGGAGAATAATTATTAAATGGAGACATAAGTTTAAAGTTTACTACAGTCTCCCATATGAAATATTTGATAGCTTTCATAATCCCTTTTTGAGCAAAGGGAAGTTATGATCATTTGAAGTACGTGTACATTTGCTATTTTGGACTAGCATGTTACCTAAAAAATGGGCAACACAATTTTCACGGGACTCTCTCTATATGTAAGAGTTTACATCAAACTCCCATTGAAATGGAACCACAAATGGATAGAAGTGAGCTATGACTAGAATACCGGACTTCTCATTTTAAATGCAAATTTACCTTCACCTGTAGTGTTCTCACTTTTATGGTTTTCTTTGTTAATTTGTTTTTTATATTTACAAAACCCATCAGAAATAATGAATCCTAAAACAAGCTAGAAAAACACGATAAGGAAACGAAATTCCCCACCCTTTCATGGTTTTTGCTATAATATTAATATTATTTTGAATCTTTGTCCTACAATTAGAACCTGGAAGCTTGAAGGCTGTGTTCAGATACCACAGTGATGGGCATAGTTTTGAGAATTCATTGAGAATGGCAGGGTACTCTCAGAATTAGGTCTAAGGCTGAACTCCACAGCTCCTTTCATGACATACCCTACTCATACCTTTATCAACCCAGAGTCATTGGCTTAAATAAGAGTTATTCACGTTACACATAGTTAGCTATAGAGAAGAGGACTGACTCAGTACTCCATACTCAAGAGATTTAGATGGTTTCAGACGCTTAATTCTCCTCCTATGACAGTTATATGGCAGCCTCAGGACAATGCAAAAATTCATTATTTCAGAGGGTATGGTCTGTCATTGAGCACCTACTCCACAAAGGGCAAGAATTTCTCTCTTCTACACATGCCTCTGGGCATGAATGTACCCATTTCTTACAAAAGAGGGTACATCTCAGCTGCAGTGCGGGCTTCAATTCAGGCACCATATTAGTAAACATTACCAAGAGTTCAGACGAGAGTAATGAAAAAGAGGAAATCGTTTAGAAAATGGTATGTTCAAATCGACTGAAGAGAGGACCTAAAAGAGGTATAATATCTACAAACGTATAAAGAAGTGTTATAAAGTCAACAGGAACCAATTATTGCACAAAACAAGTTATGGCCCTAAGCTGCAGTAAGCTGGTGTAAATCAGTGCAGCTCCACTCCGCTGTGGAGCTATGCCAATTGACAACAGCTGAGGATGTGTTTTAAGAGTGTTATATTAAGTGTAATTGCAAGTCTCGCTCATGTAGGGTTACTGTTTTTCTACTACCAATTACATTAAATCCTCCTCTCGGTTTCTACAAAACACCCAAAATTTTTTGTCTCCAAAGACAGTTTTATCAGTTCAGCTTGTTTTGAAACAACATCTGCAGACTGCAACATTTGCAATGATTATATTTTTATTTCATACAGCTACATGCTTTTCTGATAAATATAAACCTTAAAAATTGACATATGCAAGTCAAGTTCTACTACAAATAGGGCTTAGATTTTGCATTTTTTTTATTGTCACACAAATCCATTTAGAATTTTATATATTGCTTATTTAGGTTTCAGTTTGAAAACTGTACAGTCACAGACTATTTCCTTTCCCAGTGAGTCACTCTATACAGCAATACAGTAACCTCTGCCTTCACTAAGACTCTCTGCAATAAGGATTGTACAATTTGACTTCAGACTACATTAGAATGAGTTATAAACTAATTCTCTTTCTAAAACACATCTTGCCATCACACCAAAAACTGAGATAAGCAACAATCAGTGTTATAGAGAAGGAAATGGTGCTGACTATTTAGGTCCTCTGAACTGATCTATTCTCTACAGCTAGAAAATTTTAGAATTATTCACTAAATCTTTGCTTGGAAGAACTGCAACTTCAAGACTTTCCCCAGCCTTTCCATTCAATCACAGTGCTGTATAAATAAAATACAATTCAGGTTTCAACATGCACCTAATTGCCTAGTCTACTGGTCCTTACAACTTATTCATTTAGGTCATTGGCTTTCAACCAGTTCTATACTGGGACTCCCGTTATCATACTGGGACCACACCCAGAACCCGCTCCTCCTATTTAACTGGGATCAGGCCAGAACACCCTACCCATTCAGTAAAAAGGGAAGGGAAGAGAAGGGTGGTCGTGACCCTTGACACCTGTTTGCAACCCCGCTGTAGACAACTACCTCTTTGGGTGCTAGGCATTACTGACTTGCCAGGTCAGGATTTTAGCTGTACATGTTAATGCTATAACTTAGAAATCCTGAATAAAATGAAACAAGAATTTAAGAGACCTGGACAGCGAAGCTGGCAAGAAGACACTAATTATTCTAATACAGTATTCATTAGTATAAAAGAGCTAGGTCATCTCACCTACAGCAATACAAAACAGAAAGAAAACAGAATGCAGTACACTAACTGTTCAGTTTAACAAAATGATACATCATGTTTAACATGTTAGATCTAATATCCACTTGAACAGCCGCCTGTGGTTTTGTTCCAAAGAGAGGTATCATTAATTTACAGGAACCTAAGACATAACCAAGTAAATGCAATAGCAATTCATTCCCAAGTTTATTGTGTTTTTACACCATGAAAATTATTTGCACTTATTTATTTAGAAATATATTTTAAGGAACACATTTTATTACTAGCATGGGAAGAAAATCCTACAGAGATCTAATTAGCCTTTACTTCCCTTAAGTCAATATAGAATTGGTCCTGTAAATTGTGCTACTGAGTCACTGTATAAATGTGAACACTTCCTTGTAAGCAAGACACGAGAAGTAATTCTTCCACTCTACTCCACACTGATTAGGCCTCAACTGGAATATTTTGATCACAATGGTCCCTTTTGGCTTAGAATCTATGAAGACACACACACATGCAAACACACTTACCTACTTACTTTCTGGGAGTGTAGCAATAACCACAGCATCAATGCACACAGAGCTGACTTAGCTTTAAAAGCAACTAGAATTGCTGCATCTCTACTACACAAGATGTATGCTGTGACTAAGAAATAGTCTCAGTGTGCATGTAAGCGTCTCTGAGGTTCAGAAAACAATCTTCTTTATTTAGTGAGAAACAGATTTTTAAAAGAGTAAAGAAAAATAGTAGGGTTTACAAACACTTTTAAAGTTCAGGCATTAAGTTTTGTTACAGAGGAAACGCTCAAGGAGGATCTATGTATTTGTCTGATGAGGTAAGTATGACTAATACTGGACAACACCCCCTTTGTAACAAATGCTTCTTGTCTACTACCTAATACATGTAAAGGAATAAGAGAGATTCCACACTTCTTATCTTTCATTGTCCAATCAATAACTTTATGGGTTGAATTGCACAAGTTGCAAGAATTCATTCCATAACTTTGCGTGTCTGTAGTCCTCAAACAAAAGTTAGGTAGGTTGAGTCATCTTCTTCAAAACAAGGAACACTCAGATCTGTACCAGGACATGAGCCACATCTGCAAACATCTCATGAACAACCGGGCATGCGGAGTCACAAATGCTTGCAGTGGAGCACCCATCAGGACTCTCCACGACTCGAAGAATACTTTCCTCTAAGGTTCACCAGGTGACATAAACTACTTCAGAAATTCCCTTTGAGTGTTTCACCTTGTAAGTTGGCTTTCTTACGCCTCATCCAGTATCTCAAACAGTCCTTTAAAACTTAATTGGTATAGAGGATCATAATATGAAATATAGCAAGTGCAAATATTGGGTCTTCTATGTGTAGGAATGTAGGCCTGGCGTGACATAAGTAATTACACATGGGAAAGGCCTCATTTCTTGGAAGACAGGAGTAGGGAGGTACACTGATTAGCATGCTGAAAACAGAGTATTTGTGCTACCTAGGATAAGTAAATGGATCAGCAGACTGGAAAAAGAACGTCTGTACTAGTTAGGATAAGGGTGAAACACCCAAGGAGCCATTTACAATGGACAAGATAATCCTGGAACATAAGATGAGGTAAAGAGTAAGTTGTACATGGATGGTGAATGGACAGAACATGCTCTACAGGGATTGGTTCCTACAAAGTGACCAAGTCAAACCCAAAACATGTGATGCAATGTATAGTAAATGCAATGTAATGTGAAAATGTGTATGAAGGAAGAAGTTTGTGTTGGATGTGTGGTACACCCCCTATACCTACGCCCTACTGTTGAATCTGATCAACTCATTGTAGCTTTGCTGTATGCCAGATAAAGGAAACTGAGTGATGAGACTGGACTCCAACTGAGTTCTTTGGGAACTGAATAGAAGAGGTCTCAGGGGAACCCCAACACCATACATGCCAATAACAGCACTGTATCTCAGTCAGTTAGCATCATAAGATTACAAGGCACAGATCTCAATCTGCTCATTGTTGAAGCACAAGGGTGTTCCTTAGATGCCATACCGCTTTATCCGATGCCTGAACCCACTGATATATTTACAGATGTTCCTATAGCTCCTGAACAACAGAGCTGAAGGATAAGACATGTTTGTGAATGGCGGGGGGGTGGGAGGAGAGAGCTTGATGAGGTTGTTTTAAATACACTCTGACAAACTGAACGTAAGCATTTCTTTTTCTTTATACACTGAGAATTTGAACAGAACCAGAGGATAAAAACACAGCAAAAACATACCTCGCCTGTATTTATGAAGGCTTTCCACATGCCAAGATTTTCACACCACCAATCTGTTCTTGCAATGTGCAACCGCAGGTCACTGTGTTCTCTCTCCATCAGAGTAATTTCATCCTTCAATTTGGAAACAATCTGACAAGGAAAATATAGGAATTACAACTGGTAAGAAACTGCCTATGATAACATAGCCACTGACTTCTTTGGTTATAATATTTAAGAGATGGAAAGGGTGCAGGGGAGTGGAGAGAAAAAGGAATAATCCTGCAGGACAAGTCATTACAAAAATCCCGAATCTGTACAATCTACGCAGTCTAATATAGATTGGTAAAATACACTGTATCAATTAAAAGTCAACTTGCAGTGCTAAAAGAAAAACCTGAAATAGGCCCAGAAATACATGCCAAGTATCACCATTCACCAGGCAAGAGGGGGCAATCAGTACAGAAATATTTTTAAAGGAACACTTTCAAGTTAAAGATTATATAAACATTGTAGGTACTCTCTGTTGACAAGTTTCTCTCTTTAGGAAATACTTAACGTGACTGAACAACCAATGAATAGTTTTCATTCCTTGTGTCTTAATTACCTAACTAAGCATTCAAAGGAGTTACAATTTAATAGGCCCAAAAAAAGCCAAACAGCATTAATTATTTTGGAAGATATACATTTAAAAGACTTTCTTGCTTGGACATAACTCTCAAAGAGATAATCTTCTAAAAGAAAGAAAGCTGTATCTTACAAATGGCAAAATGATTTGCAAATTACTGTTACAGAACATGACTGTAAGAAAATTTGGGAATATATGTAAAAATGTGTGATTAGAACAGTTAAGAAAACAAGCTGATGCTTTCACTTCTATGAAATAGCACACAAATTCAGCTTCATTTAAAGTCCTCCTTGACCAACTTTCATAGATTCATAGATATTTAGGCCAGAAGGGACCATTATGATCATCTAGTCTGACCTCCTGCACAATGCAGGCCACAGAATTTCACCCACCACTCCTAAAAAAGACCTCACACCTATATCTGTGCTATTGAAGTCCTCAAATTGTAGTTTGAAGACCTCAAGGAGCAGAGAATCCTCCAGCAAGTGACCCGTGCCCCATGCTACAGAGGAAGGCGAAAAAAAATTCCTTCCCGACCCCAAATATGGCGATCAGCTAAACCCTGAGCATATGGGCAAGATTCATCAGCCAGATACTACAGAAAATTCTTTCCCGGGTAACTTGGATCTTACCCCATCTAAAAACCCATCACAGGCCATTGGGCCTATTTACCATGAATATTTAATTACCAAAACCATGTTATCCCATCATACCATCTCCTCCATAAACTTATCGAGTTTAATCTTAAAGCAAGATAGATCTTTTGCCCCCACTACTTCCCTCGGAAGGCTATTCCAAAACTTCACTCCTCTGATGTACCAGGGAAGAAGCAACTTGTACCAGGGAAGAAGCAACTTGGTGGTCACATTTATACATCTACAACAATTCTGCCTCTATATATTAAATATTTGGTCTCTTGTAAGGTGAAGGATCATTTACAATTACAGGTATACAACTCCCTCTTCAAACAGCTATCATCCTTCTTGGAACAGCATCTAGATTTTCCAGTAATACCTGCATACAGATCTCCTTGCAATGATTTTATTCTGGCAACTAAGAATGTAACAGTGAAATTATGGAAAAACTCAGACAACAACAAAGGATCCAAAGAAATTGGTATGGTGTGACTACAGGTAAACAGTTGACCTTACATAACAAAATACTCAGACTCTATTCCATTACTGATTCAATTTTATTAAACACATTTCAAAAAGTGTAACAATGCAGAAAGGCATAATGAATCTCTCTCCATATTTTTCATTGTCATTAGAAAAAAAAAGTGTGCACATGCATGCACGTGTAAATAAATCATAGTCTCAAGTTAAAGATGAGATAAGAAGCAATGATTCATATGTGAATACAATATGTCATAATGGCTTGGTTATACAGATAGCACTGATATCAGAAGCAAAACCTTAAAAACTGTAATGCTACTTAAATCAACACCCAGGTTAAACAGAAATAAAATTGTACATAAGCATTCTCTCAAATAGCATTACAATTTTGAGTATTTTGTAGCTAACCATGCGAGTATATGTGTTCCTATGTTTATATACACACGTTTTTATTACGATTTACAATTGTGTTTTTCTTATACTTAGGGTTATAAGGTAAAGAGTGTTACTGAAACAAATCTGTTGTTGCACTCAAATGCGATACCACTGTAAAGTGTGTAATATTTTGCATGAAAATGTATCATTCTATATTCTTGATGACACTTAAGCAAATAAAAAGAAAATGTTCTTGTATTTCTAAAGTAACTAGATTTCCTTACCTGCATCACCAATATCTTCTCACATTATTAAAATGGAAAGAATTGTTAAAAATGAATTTACCTTTAAACACTTAGCCCTGGTCTACACTAGGACTTTAGGTCGAATTTAGCAGCGTTAAATCAATGTAAACCTGCACCCGTCCACACGATGAAGCCCTTTATTTCGACTTAAAGGGCTCTTAAAATCGATTTCCTTACTCCACCCCTGACAAGTGGATTAGTGCTTAAATCGGCCTTGCCGGCTCGAATTTGGGGTACTGTGGACACAATTCGACGGTACTGGCCTCCAGGAGCTATCCCAGAGTGCTCCATTGTGACCGCTCTGGACAGCACTCTCAACTCAGATACACTGGCCAGGTAGACAGGAAAAGAACCGCGAACTTTTGAATCTCATTTCCTGTTTGGCCAGCGTGGCAAGCTGCAGGTGACCATGCAGAGCTCATCAGCAGAGGTGACAATGATGGAGTCCCAAAATCGCAAAAGAGCTCCAGCATGGACTGAACGGGAGGTACGGGATCTGATCGCTGTATGGGGAGAGGAATCCATGCTATCAGAACTCCGTTCCAGTTTTCAAAATGCCAAAACCTTTGTCAAAATCTCCCAGGGCATAAGGACAGAGACCATAACAGGGACCCAAAGCAGTGCCGCGTGAAACTTAAGGAGCTGAAGCAAGCCTACCAGAAAACCAGAGAGGCGAACAGCCGCTCCGGGTCAGAGCCCCAAACATGCCGCTTCTATGATGAGCTGCATGCCATTTTAGGGGGTTCAGCCACCATTACCCCAGCTGTGTTGTTTGAATCCTTCAATGGAGATGGAGGCAACAAGGAAGCAGGTTTTGGGGACGAAGATGATCATGATGAGGTTGTAGATAGCTCACAGCAAGCAAGCGGAGAAACCAGTTTTCCCGACACCCAGGAACTGTTTCTCACCCTGGACCTGGAGCCAGTACCCCCCGAACCCACCCAAGGCTGCTTCCTGGACCCGGCAGGCAGAGAAGGGACCTCCGGTGAGTGTACCTTTTAAAATACTATACATGGTTTAAAAGCAAGCATGTGAAAGGATTACTTTGCCCTGGCATTCGCGGCTCTCCTGGATGTACTCCCAAAGCCTTTGCAAAAGGTTTCTGGGGAGGGCAGCCTTATTGCGTCCTCCATGGTAGGACACTTTACCACTCCAGGCCAGTAACACGTACTCGGGAATCATTGTACAACAAAGCATTGCAGTGTATGTTTGCTGGCGTTCAAACAACATCCGTTCTTTATCTCTCTGTGTTATCCTCAGGAGAGTAAGATATAATTCATGGTCACCTGGTTGAAATAGGGTGCTTTTCTTCAGGGGACACTCAGAGGAGCCCGTTCCTGCTGGGCTGTTTGCCTGTGGCTGAACAGAAATGTTCCCCGCTGTTAGCCACGGGGAGGAGGGAGGGTTGAGGGGGTAGCCACGCGGTGGGGGGAGGCAAAATGCGACCTTGTAACGAAAGCACATGTGCTATGTATGAAATGTTAACAGCAAGGTTTACCGTGAAAGAGTGTAGCCATTGTTTTATAAAATGTGTCTTTTTAAATACCGCTGTCCCTTTTTTTTTCTCCACCAGCTGCATGTGTTTCAATGATCACAGGATCTTCTCCTTCCCAGAGGCTAGTGAAGATTAGAAAGAAAAAAAAACGCACTCGTGATGAAATGTTCTCTGAGCTCATGCTGTCCTCCCACACTGACAGAGCACAGACGAATGCGTGGAGGTAAATAATGTCAGAGTGCAGGAAAGCACAAAATGACCGGGAGGAGAGGTGGCGGGCTAAAGAGAGTAAGTGGCGGGCTGAAGACAGGGCTGAAGCTCAAATGTGGCGGCAGCGTGATGAGAGGAGGCAGGATTCAATGCTGAGGCTGCTGGAGGACCAAACCAGTATGCTCCAGTGTATGGTTGAGCTGCAGCAAAGGCAGCTGGAGCACAGACTGCCACTACAGCCCCTGTGTAACCAACCGCCCTCCTCCCCAAGTTCCATAGCCTCCACACCCAGATGCCCAAGAACGCGGTGGGGGGGCCACCAGCCAACCAGCCACTCCGCCACAGAGGATTGCCCAAAAAAAAGAATGCTGGCATTCAATAAATTTTAAAGTTGTAAACTTTTAAAGTGCTGTGTGGCATTTTCCTTCCCTCCTCCACCACCCCTCCTGGGCTACCTTGGTAGTCATCCCCCTATTTGTGTGATGAATGAATAAAGAATGCATGAATGTGAAGCAACAATGACTTTATTGCCTCTAAGAAAAGGAGTACTTGTGGCACCTTAGAGACTAACCAATTTATTTGAGCATGAGCTTTCGTGAGCTACAGCTCACTTCATCAGATGCATACCGCCTCTGCAAGCAATGATTAAAGGCAGGAGAGGAGGGTGGTTAGCTTGCAGGGAAGTAGAGTGAACCAAGGGGCGGGGGGTTTCATCAAGGAGAAACAAACAGAACTTTCACACCGTAGCCTGGCCAGTCATAAAACTGGTTTTCAAAGCTTCTCTGATGCGTACCGCGCCCTCCTGTGCTCTTCTAACCCCGCCCTGGTGTCTGGCTGCACGTAACCAGCAGCCAGGCAATTTGCCTCAACCTCCCACCCCGCCATAAACGTCTCCCCCTTACTCTCACAGATATTGTGGAGCACACAGCAAGCAGTAATAACAGTGGGAATATTGGTTTCGCTGAGGTCTAAGCGAGTCAGTAAACTACATCAGCGTGCCTTTAAACGTCCAAATGCACATTCTACCACCATTCTGCACTTGCTCAGTCTGTAGTTGAACAGCTCCTGACTACTGTCCAGGCTGCCTGTGTACGGCTTCATGAGCCATGGCATTAAGGGGTAGGCTAGGTCCCCAAGGATACATATAGGCATTTCAACATCCCCAACAGTTATTTTCTGGTCTGGGAATAAAGTCCCTTCCTGCAGCTTTTGAAACAGACCAGAGTTCCTGAAGATGCAAGCGTCATGTACCTTTCCCGGCTATCCCACGTTGATGTTGGTGAAACGTCCCTTGTGATCCACCAGAGCTTGCAGCACTATTGAAAAGTACCCCTTGCGGTTTATGTACTTGGCGGCTTGGTGCTCCGGTGCCAAGATAGGGATATGGGCTCCATCTATGGCCCCACCACAGTTAGGGAATCCTATTGCAGCAAAGCCATCCACTATGACCTGCACATTTCCCAGGGTCACTACCCTTGATATCAGCAGATCTTTGATTGCGTGGGCTACTTGCATCACAGCAGCTCCAACAGTAGATTTGCCCACTCCAAATTGATTCCCAACTGACCGGTACCTGTCTGGCGTTGCAAGCTTCCACAGGGCTATCGCCACTCGCTTCTCAACTGTGAGGGCTGCTCTCATCTTGGTATTCATGCACTTCAGGGCAGGGGAAAGCAAGTCACAAAGTTCCATGAAAGTGCCCTACGCATGCGAAAGTTTCGCAGCCACTGGGAATCGTCCCAGACCTGCAACACTATGCGGTCCCACCAGTCTGTGCTTGTTTCCCGACCCCAGAATCGGCGTTCCACAGCATGAACCTGCCCCATTAGCACCATGATGCATGCATTGGCAGGGCCCATGCTTTCAGAGAAATCTGTGTCCATGTCCTGATCACTCACGTGACCGCGCTGACGTTGCCTCCTCGCCCGGTATCGCTTTGCCAGGTTCTGGTGCTGCATATACTGCTGGATAATGCGTGTGGTGTTTAATGTGCTCCTAATTGCCAAAGTGAGCTGAGCGGCCTCCATGCTTGCCTTGGTATGGCGTCCGCCCAGAAAAAAGGAGCGGAACGATTGTCTGCCGTTGCTCTGACAGAGGGAGGGGCGACTGACGACGTGGCTTACAGGGTTGCCTTCAGGGAGCTAAAATCAACAAAGGGGGTGGCTTTACATCAAGGAGTATTTCAGGCAGGACTTCACGGAGGGTTCCAATAAGAAATGGTGCACCTAAGTTATTGTTCTTATTGGAACAAAGAGGTTAGTCTGGCCTCTGATTGATACATGGCTAGATTTACCTCGCTGCACCTTCTCTGTGAGTGACTGCAGTGTGACCTAGAGGAATGAGTCCCCTAGACAGGGGAGGGGAGGAAGCAAATGAGTACAAAACAAATCTGGTCTATTTCTTGTTTTGATCCACTCCATCTATCTTTTACATCTTTGGCTGGCAGCAGACGGTGCAGAAGGACTGCAAGCCATCCACATCTCATGGCTGCTCGGCAGAAGACAGTGCAATATGACTGCTAGCCATCCCCATCTCTTGCCTGCCTGGCAGAAGATGGTACAGTACGACTGCTAGCAATCCATATTGCCTGCCTGCTCACCATAAGACGGTTCAATAGGACTGACTGTAGGACTAAAGAGAATGACCTGGTCAAGTCACTCCAAACTTAGTCCCTGCGCCCATGTCTGTCCAGGCGCTCCCGGCCAACGCGACCAGGAGCACCTCGGACATGACAGTGACGGCTACCAGTCATGTTGCACTGTCTGCTGCCAGAAGCCAATGGGTTGCTGCTACTGTGTAGCAATGCAGTACCGTGTCTGCCAGCACCCAGGAGACATACTGTGACGGTTACCTGAGCGGGCTCCATGCTTGCCGTGGTATGGCGTCAGCACAGGTAACTCAGGAAAAAAGGCGTGAAACGATTGTCTGCCCTTGCTTTCACGGAGGGAGGGAGGGAACGGGGGCCTGACGATATGTACCCAGAACCATCCGCGACAATGTTTTAGCCCCATCAGGCATTGGGATCTCAAACCAGAATTCCAATGGGCAGCGGAGACTGCGGGAACTGTGGGATAGCCACCCACAGTGCAACACTCCGGAAGTCAACGCTAGCCTCGGTACTGTGGAAGCACTCCGCCGAGTTACTGCACTTAATGCACTTAGAGCATTTTCTGTGGGGACACACACACTCGAATATATAAAACCGATTTCTAAAAAAACGACTTCTATAAATTCAACCTGATTTCGTAGTGTAGACATACCCTTATACTGTTTGTTCACATTTTGCATTCCTCACAGTCTAGTGAACAAAAATAGGACGGGTGAGTTTTACTTTCTGATTCTCATAAACTAGCCCTAAACTGCAATTTTTGGGAGGCAAACAACCTGGGAGAATAATTCCAAACACAAACAAGTGTCAAGTGGAATTTTTGAGTGGGTGTTTAACTCAACAGAAACATTTTTGTGATATTTTGTTCTGTAAACCTGTGTTTGTATAAATATAAAGCCTAATTCATGTGGAGAGCATCTTTAACTGGAAGTACTTTTTTCTTCTCTGTGAAATACTCCTTGCTCACCGAACAGATCATGGAGGAGCTGAAGGACTATTTTAAGTTTAGTTTAAATTTTGGCTGAATGCCCTGGTGATCAGGTTATTCAGCACATAAACTTCACCTTTAAACTTTCATCTTTTCACTGTGTGGAAACAGCCATCTGTAAGGAATTATGATGTGATTGGAATAAAAGAGACTTGTTGGGATAACTCACATGACTGGAGTACTGTCATGGATGGATATAAACTGTTCAGGAAGGACAGGCAGGGAAAAAAAGGTGGGGGAGTTGCACTGTATGTAAGGGAGCAGTATGACTGCTCAGAGCTCCAGTATGAAACTGCAGAAAAACCTGAGAGTCTCTGGATTAAGTTGAGAAGTGTGAGCAACAAAGGTGATGTTGTGGTGGGAGTCTGCTATAAATCACTGGACCAGGGGGATGAGGTGGACGAGGCTTTCTTCCGGCAACTCACAGAAGTTACTAGATCGTAGGCACTGGTTCTCATGGGAGACTTCAATCACTCCGATATCTGCTGGGAGACCAATAGAGTGGTGCACAGACAATCCAGGAAGTTTTTGGAAAGTGTAGGGGACAATTTCCTGGTGCAAGTGCTGGAGGAACCAACTAGGGGAAGAGCTCTTCTTGACCTGCTGCTCACAAACAGGGAAGAATTAGTAGGGGAAGCAAAAGTGGATGGGAACCTGGGAGGCAGTGACCATGAGATGGTCGAGTTCAGGATCCTGACACAGGGAATAAAGGAGAGCAGCAGAATACAGACCCTGGACTTCAGAAAAGCAGACTTTGACTCCCTCAGGGAACTGATGGGCAGGATCCCCTGGGAGAATAACATGAGAGGGAAAGGAGTATAGGAGAGCTGGCTGTATTTTAAAGAATCCTTATTGAGGTTACAGGGACAAACCATCCCGATGTGTAGAAAGAATAGTAAATATGGCAGGCGACCAGCTTGGTTTAACAGTGAAATCCTTGCTGATGTTAAACACAAAAAAGAAGTTTACTAGACGTGGAAGATTGGACAAATGACCAGGGAAGAGTATAAAAATATTGCTCGGGCATGCAGGAGTGAAATCAGGAAGGCCAAATCACACCTGGAGTTGCAGCTAGCAAGAGATGTTAAGAGTAACAAGAAGGGTTTCTTCAGGTATTTTGGCAACAAGAAGAAAGTCAAGGAAAGTGTGGGCCCCTTACTGAATGAGGGAGGCAACCTAGTGACAGAGGATGTGGAAAAGCTAATGTACTCAACGCTTTTTTTGCCTCTGTCTTCACGAACAAGGTCAGCTCCCAGACTACTGCACTGGGCAGCACAGCATGGGGAGGAGGTGCCCAGCCCTCTGTGGAGAAAGAAGAGGTTTGGGACTATTTAGAAAAGCTGGACGAGCACAAGTCCATGGAGCTGGATGCGCTGCATCCGAGAGTGCTAAAGGAGTTGGCGGATGTGATTGTAGAGCCATAGGCCATTATCTTTGAAAACTCATGGTGATCGGGGGAGGTCCTGGATGACTGGAAAAAGTCTAATGTTGTGCCCATCTTTAAAAAAGGGAAGAATGAGGATCCTGGGAACTACAGGCTGGTCAGCCTCACCTCAGTCCCTGGAAAAATCATGGAGCAGGTCCTCAAGGAATCAATTCTGAAGCACTTAGAGGAGAGGAAAGTGATCAGGAACAGTCAGCATGGATTCACCAAGGGCAAGTCATGCCTGACTAACCTAATTGGCTTCTATGAGGAGATAACTGGCTCTGTGGATGAGGGGAAAGCAGTGGACGTGTTATTCCTTGACTTTAGCAAAGCTTTTGATACGGTCTCCCACAGTATTCTTGCCAGCAAGTTAAAGAAGTATGGGCTGGATGAATGGACTATAAGGTGGATAGAAAGCTGGCTAGATTGTCGGGCACAACGGGTAGTGATCAATGGCTCCATGTCTAGTTGGCAGCCGGTATCAAGTGGAGTGCCCCAGGGGTCGGTCCTGGGGCCGGTTTTGTTCAATATCTTCATAAATGATCTAGAAGATTGCGTGGATTGCACCCTCAGCAAGTTTCCAGATGACACTAAACTGGGAGGAGAGGTAGATACCCTAGAGGGTAGGGATAGGATACAGAGGGACCTGACAAATTAGACGATTGGGCCAAAAGAAATCTGATGAGGTTCAACAAGGACAAGTGCAGAGTCCTGCACTTAGGACGGAAGAATCCCATGCACCACTACAGACTAGGGACCGAATGGCTCGGCAGCAGTTCTGCAAAAAGGGCCTAGGGGTTACAGTGGACGAGAAGCTGGATATGAGTCAACACTGTGCCTTTGTTGCCAAGAAGCTCAATGGCATTTTGGGATGTATATGTAGGGGCATTGCCAGCAGATGGAGGGACGTGATCGTTCCCCTCTATTCGACATTGGTGAGGCCTCATCTGGAGTACTGTGTCCAGTTTTGGGCCCCACACTACAAGAAGGATGTGGAAAAATTGGAAAGAGTCCAGCGGAGGGCAACAGATATTATTAGGGGACTGGAACACATGACTTATGAGGAGAGGCTGAGGGAACTGGGACTGTTTAGTCTGCGGAAGAGAAGAATGAGGAGGGATTTGATAGCTGCTTTCAACTACCTGAAAGGGGGTTCCAAAGAGGATGGATCTAGACTGTTCTCAGTGGTAGCAGATGACAGAATGAGGAGTAATGGCCTCAAGTTGCAGTGGGGGAGGTTCAGGTTGGATATTAGGAAAAACTTTTGCACTAGGAGGGTGGTGAAGCACTGGAATGCGTTATCTAGAGAGGTGGTGGAATCTCCTTCCTTAGAAGTTTTTAAGGTCAGGCTTGACAAAGCCCTGGCTGGGATGATTTAACTGGGAATTGGTCCTGCTTTGAGCAGGGGGTTGGACTAGATGACCTCCTGAGGTCCCTTCCAACCCTGATACTCTATGATTCTATGATCTGTGAAGGGGACAGAACAAGCATCAGCCTCTTGATTGAGTGGGCTGGAGGGCTCTGTTGCATGGTAACTAAAACTTCATATTAATCCAAAGAGGTAGTAACACTTTTCAGGTATTAGGAAAACTCCCATAGACTTAAATGGTCTTCGTGTCCTGACATTATTTGATACTATTTATTAATCCTGACACATTTGTGCTCACATAATTCCCTTTATGTTGCTAAATAGATAGTCCTGGTTTCAAAAGTCAGACTCTGTCTCAGTTAGTCTAAATATGCCAGTAGTTTTTTCAAAGCCAGGACAAACCTAACAAGAACAACATTCAGCCACTTCTGCCCATCACCTCCTCTGAAATCTCTGGGTTCCTCACCTCCCTACCACTTTAATTTTTAAACCAGCCCTAGCAGTTGCCTTTACCTGCCGTATCCTCTCATTCTGCCATGCTACTAGGTCTTAGATAATGCCCTAGAGTCCGTTGCTTATAACTCAGCAACATCAAAGAGCATTCGGCTGCTCTGCTTGACAAGTGACAAGCTAGTTACTGATACACTAGACTCTGAGTTTGCACAGACATAACTTATGGGGCTTGACTTTAGAGATAAGATAGGAGGCAGGAGAGGAACCTTAGGGGGCACTCTAGAGCAGTGGTTTTCAAACATTTTTCTGGCGACCCAGTTGAAGAAAACTGTTGATGCCTGCGACCGAACAGAGCTGAGGATGAGGGGTTTGGGGTGTGGAAGGGGGTCAGGGCTCTGGGCTGTGGTGTGGGCTCTGGGCTGGGGATGAGGAGTTTGGGGTGCAGGAAGGGGCTCTGGGTTTGGGGGGGCTCAGGGCTGGGGAACGGGATTGGGGCATGGGTTACCTCGGGCAGCTCCCAGGCAGCAGCACAGTGAGGGTGCTAAGGCAGGCTTCCTGCCTGTCCTGGCACTGTGGACCGCGCTGCACCCTGGAAGCAGCCAGCAGCAAGTCTGGCTCCTAGGTGAGGGTGTGCAAGCAGCTCCGCGCGGGTCTCACCCGCAGACACACACACCCAGCTCCCATTGTGCATGGAGCCCCGTGGGCCCCCGCCCCCCACCTAGGAGCCAGACCTGCTGCTGGCTGCTTCCAGGGCGCAGCGCGGTGTCAGAAAAGTTAGGGACTAGCCTGCCTTAGCTGGGCAGCACTGCCGATGGGACTTTTAACGGCCTGGTCGGCAATGCTGACCAGAGTTGCCACGACCCAGTGCCTGACATTCCGTGACCCAGTGCTGGGTCATAACATGCAGTTTGAAAACCACTGCTCTAGAGCAAGGGGAAGTGGGAATCTACAAGAGGAGTCTGGAAGGCTGAGGGAAAGAATAGTGACATATTCCCATTTATCACATTTCCTCCCCCAAAAAGCATACATCAGTAACACTACCACTCAAATCGCCCTCTCCCACCAACTAGTCACGTCATCCTTTTATTTCCACACCCTCATCACATTCACCCGGGCCCCCTCTGGACTCTCATGTGAAGGTATGAAGGGTAGAGTGGCTGCGACCTTCCCACAGCTCCCTCACAATTCAAAGCCCATGGTAGCTGAGGACTCCGAAAAGCAGGGTGGGTCACATCTCAAAGACCCAGTTACTATGGGGTAGGTAACCATACTGTGTCAGTGTGGATCCCACATTCCTGCCAAACCTGCTGCCTCTGAAATGGTGCTGGGTACATGACAAAAGAGGAGGATGACAATTGTCTCCTGGAGTACCAGGTTTCATGAAGGGTACTCTGTTTAACTAGTCTGGGAAGAGGAGAGAGCTCTCTTGTGCACTTGGGGTTGATTATTACTGTGGCTTATTGTAGGGGGCTGGGGTGTACATCCCTAGTGAACATAACATAGCCCTAGAACTGTTAAGGGAGTGGAGTGCATCATCTGTTTGGCTACTGAAGAGATCCACCACTTAGAAGGGCAGGTCCTCTATGGTGCACTGCATCTCCTTAATAATGCTGGATGCTTGAAACCAAAAGGCCCATCTCATGGTGACCCCCAAGGCCATCAATGTGGCAGCTGTGTCCAAAGCATCCACAGCAGCTAGGAAGGCAGACGTTGTGACCATTTGGCCTTCCTTCATGATCTCTCAGTTATCCCTACTATCTTGTGAGATTTTTGGAAGGAAGGAGACCGCTATCTCCCAGGTGAGAAAAACGTATTTCAAGAACAAGGCCTGATAGCTCACAATGCAGAGCTGTAGTTAGATGAAGGACTAAACCTTGTGCCTGAAGAGTTCCAGTTTCTGAGTGTCCTCTTTTCAGATGCACTTTGCAGACCACTTTTTTTTTTTTGACCCTGTACCACTAATGCCACTGGGGACCTGGATATAGAAATGCCTCAAATCCTTTTGTGAGACCTGGTACCTCTTTCAAATCCTCTTAGATGAAGAACAAACTGTGTCTGGAGTCTACCAAAGTCACTTCACTAGCTTGCACATACCCTTATTGATGAGGAGGGCAATCCTGGCTGGGGATGAGGAGCTCAGGAGGTCAAACAGTTTACAGGACTTTTCCTGGATTACCAAGGTTTCAGTGTTCAGGGTCTCAGTGATCTGGGTCAGCAAATCCTGGAGAACCATGAAGTTATCAGGCACTGAAATTGAGAATGACCCACCCCACTGCCCCTTGCATTTTGCCTGTATTTGTGCCCTAAACAAGGAGCCTCCACTGCCTCCTGCATGATCCCCTCCTGAATGCAGGGGAGACACATCCCAGCTTCATTTCAGTGAGAACGAGTGGGATGGCAAAGGTGATATTGAATGGTGGCACCATTGGGTAGGGCAATCCAGCGCCAGCAATGGTCTTGGTGTGGATGATGTCTTGAGTGGAAATACGCATTCCGCCTCCAAAATGTATCTCAGAACCATGATAGGATAAATCCTTAGTGCCAGCATCGATGCCGGTTGCAAGGTCAGTATTGGGCTATTCCTCTTCTCCAGCTCTTCCTCTACACTGCAGTGGAACTCAACCCTCCAGCCCTCGAACCACTGAAGAGCTTAGAGGATTTGTCTCTGATGGACTGGTGTTTATGTCCCTCCATTCAAGACAACCCAGAATGATGCTCAGAGCTATGCTACTGCCTATGCTCCATGTTGGCCTGCCTTTTGGTGATGGTCTTTGGCATTGGGTCCGTGGGTTCTGGGGTTGATGCTGGGGCTACTTGTATCAAGGCTGCCAATACTAGGGCTGCTGGCACCAGGGATCTCAGTGCCAGTGCCTTCTGTAACTTTTTGGCTTTTCCTCACTGCTGGATCCCAGCATGAGGCGTCTGCTGGAGGAGGCACGAGCCAAGGATGGCTTCTTCTGCTCCTGTTAGGCGTTGCCATTTCCTCCAGTTCAAAAGTGATTCTCACAGACTCTACCTGAACTTACACATCTTGGAGAAAAAGGAATGGCAAGCTCTGCATCTGTCTGGAACCTGGCTCTCGCCCAGGCAGCAGCTGTGAGTGGGATTAGTCCATCACAACACAGGAAGCATTTAAATAATCATGGTTTGGAGTGCGCCGTGTGCAGAGGTTGACGCAAAGTGCCTTACTCCACTGTAAGGGGCTGTTGTCCTTTCCGAGTCCAATCAGGCCAAAGCTGAGGAGAAGAATGAAGCACTAAAGAGAGTGGTGAGTCAGACACCGCTGTGTTGGTGTCTTGCTACCATGGGTGCCAAGAGGGAACTGAGGGATGGACATGGCAACTCCTCCCTTTATGCTCACAAGGAAGCATGGGAAGGTGGCACAGGGCATATGCACAGCCCTACTGGACATTGTTATTCAGAAGACTCTGATCTTGCATGCATGAGGCACATGCATAACTACAGTGGAATCCACACACACATAACTGAAGACAATGGTTGAGATACCCTGCATGGCAGTGCTTTTTATTTTTAAAAGGACACTGCCAAACACTGCTTAGCATTATATTTTTGTGTGAGCTCTGCTGTTTTTAATATGCTTCCAAGACAACTGAAGAGGTCTCTCTACAGATTGCTATTTTCCATTTGCAATCTTTAATCCCTTCTTCACATTTCTGATGGATCTGAAATTAACAGCTCCTTTCTTCTCTATTTTCATCATTGAGGATAGAAACACCAACTGGGGAATTAGCATATAAATTTATTGGTGCTACAAACCTGTGATGAGTTCACATGTTGTTTCTGTATAGATCCCACAAAGAGAGCAGTGATTTGCACAGAAAGAAAATGAACAACTGAGTGGCAGATTTAGATTTTTTTAAAGGTAATTTAAAATCTAAAAGGTCATTTAAAATCTGCAGGCCATTCTCCCAGACTACAAACATTTAAAAAGGTCAGTTAAATGCACTGAAAAATTAAAGGGTTAAACTATTTATCTACTTTTTTTAAAATGTTCTCCCTTTCTGATCCTTAGAGAGATTCATTTCAACATTTTAAGAGTTGGATCCCTCATTTCTTTCATCTTTCAAATTAAGAATTGCTGATTTTCATCCAATTTAACAGAGTTGAGGAAAGAACTTACTGAAATGTTTTGTTAATATTTCAACCAATAATTTCCTTTTGCTGTTCATTAAATATAGCAGTGGCCTGATTTTCAGAGAAGCTACGAAACTGCAGCTCCCATTGATTTCAGCATGAACTGTGTATGCTCAGCATCTCTGAAGAAAAAATCAGACCACTTGACCTTCAACACAGCATCAGCTTCTGTTATATCCTTTCTACTCTGTGGCCACAGTTACTGGAACAAAAGGCTAAAAAGAAAGAAAATCCTCACCAAAATAAGTCAGTAAAGGATCAGAACTATTACCTTGAATTTGAAAATACTACCCTTGAAATTTCCAGGGAGAAGGACATTTGGATTTGAGTATCTACATCTGAACCTTCCCCCGTGTGGAAAAGATCTCATCAGAAGGAGAAATGGCTCAAAATTGTGGGAGTTTTGCAAGTTTTGACTTCAGAAGACATCCACTGTTTGGGGACAAAATCTCACAAGAACTCAAGATTTTGACTCAGTCATAGCTGCACTACAGCACTAAATCATCTTTAAACCTGAACTTTAGCCAGATCCTAATCCAGATTCACCATCCCCGCCCATTTCTAAAAATAATCATTTTGGGGCAAATGGTGTAACATATTCTAAAGAGCAAAAAGCTAGGTTATGATTTTGGTCCCAATACTGTAGGGGTTTCACCTATCTTAGAATGACTACAGTCTGGTGAAATAATGCCCTTAGAATTCTAAATAGCTCCTTGTAAAGAAATTTAGCCACTCTCTTGGATAATTTTTTTAAGATTAAGTAAACCTATCACCACTACAGTAGCTACAAGGCATTGTGCTCCGTACCTGCAGGGCCAGCAGAGAGCGCGCAAGTTTACTGACAGATCTGATCCCCAGAGCTGTAATGCTTTTGAAGCAGCAACGAGGAAGAGTATACAGAACCGCCTTGTTGGCTTGGGTTGCTATAACAACTCAATTGGAAGAAGCAGATACAGATGTAGGGAAGAAATTGTATTTGCAAAACAGAAGAGGATAAAAACCTATTGGGGAAACATTTCCAGGGTTCTAAGAGGGTACTATAAATTATGAAGAACAAGAGACTTTTAAATTCATTTTTGAAATATTTATGGCAGTGGCTCTGACGCTCTTTTAAATTATAAATTCTTTAGAGCAGGGACCTTGTCTTTATATTTGTCTGAAAAATAGCTAATGCCCCGTTGGTATCACAGATGCAAATAAGTAAAATAAATTCAGACTGAGACTACTGAAAGCATTACCTTTTTGTCAGGTTTTGGTGAATTACATATGGAATTAAGAGCCTGTCTCTTATATTCAAGTCTGTCATTTAGCTGGCGAAGTTTATTTACAGCATAATTTGCCTGTTCATTAATTCTTGCGCTGCATTCATCAATAACGTCTTCACAACCTTGGCTCTAGAAATAAAAATGTTAGTTATTAAAAAGTCTATGTCACTGATGCAAAATAAGTTAAATCTGTTACCTGTTTGCTATGCATGCTTCATTATTTGCACTTTACATCTATGTACAACAAACAATTAATCTCAGTATAGACCCGGGATTCTCAAACTTAATTGCACCGTGACCCTCTTCTGACAACAAAAGTTACTACACGACCCCAGGAGGGGGGACCGAAGCCTGAGCCCGCCAGATCCCTGCCTCCCTGCATGGAGGGGCCAAAGCCAAAGCCCAAGGGCTTCAGCCTGTAATCTCAGCCTCACTACCCGTGGCTGAAGCCCTCAGGCTTCGTCCCCAGACAGTAGGGTTTCGACTTTGGCTTAAGCCCCTGACCCAGCAAGTCTAAGCCAACCCTGGCGATCTCATTAAAATGTGGTTGTAACCCACTTTGGGGTCCCGACTCACAGTCTGAGAACCACTGGTATAGACAAATCCCAGACTAAAAGGGCATGTGGTGCAAAAGTTATAATAGATTCTTATTTTTACTTCCACATCTATCATGTAATGTAGCAGTAAGAAGCTGACAAAGAGCCTTAGTCTCAGTTACACTATGTCCCATTTAGGCTGCTCTGATAGTATAAACGGACTTTAAACTGTGGCTTTATTGTAAGTGAGAATAAGACTCAACATTTGGAATATAAAAGCAGAATACAAGTTGGTGGTCATAATTAGTATTCGAAGCCACACACTGAGTAAATACTGCAGCTCTGAGTCTTGAAGACGGTGGAAATATATTGCCACTCCAACACATATTTATATATGGCCACTTCAACACAGGTGCACTGGGGAGTCAGCAAGAAGCCCTCAGAAGGAGAACTACAAGATGACTGCAGGTGGGAAGTGCAAGGGAAGTCCAGGCAGTGATACCAGAAGCACTGGACACCCCAGGGAGCATGTCTTGGTTGTGACACAGGCCGGGCCACTGCCCCACTCCTCCCTATGTGCTGGCACTAGTGCAAAAGAGTGGCAACTGTGGAAGAAGGGGAGAGCTCGCTCTACCTGTTCTACAGCTATAACAAACTCACTGTCCAGCAAGTTCCCTCCGCCATCATCTCCGGAGATATTAAGGGTCAGCTGGACGGTGCACCTCTTGCCCTCCCCTCACAGTACAGCTCTGCCTCTAAAGATACGTAACGAAACCTTTCAGCCTGATTTTTCAGAAGTGCCAAGCACCCCTGGCTCCCACACCCTCATGGGAACTGAGCACCACTGGGGGGGAGGGGTTTGTAGTGGTGTTAATCAAGCCATAAGTTTCTACTAACAAAAACAAACCCTCCAGAAACATAACTATGCCAGAGGAAAATGATTTCTCAGTTGCATCATTTGCTATACATGAAACTGAAGGACCATGAGCCAACAGTATTATTTCCCCCCATATCTGAAAGCCTGTGAAAGCTTCTGCAGACAAGATTCACTTCTTCTTATGCTCCTTTCAAAGCCCCTTGTGGCTCACTGTAGAGCAATTAGCATTGCTGTATTAGAGAGAAGTGCTCTAATTGTACACTCTTCATTAACAATTTGTGACAAACAGTTTAAAAAAAAATCTTTATCCACACTGCAGAGTTGCTGATAGATGGAATGAGATGTGCAAAGACCAAAGTGCAGCCTTCAAAATCTGCACATATTCCCTCAAGGATTTAAAGGAAAGATAACTGATGGTAATGCTGAAGAATTAGGTGCTGACGACTGTAGGAGAGTCCAAGATAAATGTTATCTGACCAAAAAAAATACCAACAGCTATTCTTGAAATGTTGTATAAGTTTCTTTAGGGAAAATGCTATCTGTGTCAGGTTCTAGATAACATACATAAGGAAATCAAAATCACACAACTTTTTTTTTTTTAATACTTTGCCATTTCTGGGCAATAAGTCAGTGTTTCCTGAAACACCTATTGATTGCAAGGCTCAGAAGGACACATTTTTGAGGTGCCTTTGGTCTCCCTATGATTTGGAATAGACATAGCTGAATAACAGAAAGAGAAACAGGAACCTTGAGTTCCTTATCAAGAAAAAAACCCATTTAACAAAAGAGCAAACATTAAAAGAGGGAACATGCTACAAAACTGTGTGTTTGAAGTATTTCCCTAGGATAGTTTGCCTCTCAAAACCATCTGTGGAGGACAAGGGATGGATAGAATCCAAAGTTTCATTTGAAGACCTTTCAATCATATTTAAATATTAAATCGGAAAACCTCAGATTCTGAGTTACTGTTTCCTAGTGTTTAGGACTGCAAAGTGCGAGTCAGCATATCTGGGTGCTAATTCCAGTTCTGCCTCTCAGTGTGACCTTTGTCAATTCCCTTAACTTCTCTGTGTCTCAGTTTACCCACTTGTAGAACAAAGATAATAGTCCTTATCTTGCTGGAGAGTTGTTAGGCTTTATTCATGAATGCCTGTGGAGTGCTTTGAGATCCCTGGTTAAAAGTGTAGCTAAATAAGTGCCTCTGATCTAGCTTCTGAAAAGATTTATAGAACTTGCCTGCAAAGACATCTGGCCCTGGAGAGCTTCCCTTTGGAAAGTCGTCTTATAGTATTTTGAACTTCATCTTTAATATCTCCAAGTCAAGTTGTACTTTTTGTTTTTCAGCTTTATCCTCTAATATAGCCTAAAAGTTAATTTCTTTGGTAAATTAATAAAAAGCACTAAGGTTATGAATACACAATAATATTTTCTTTTCATCTAAGACATGGTCTATATAAGCTCTTGAGCATCATTCCCCCACTCCCTTTTTACTGCTTTCAGTACATATATTCTGTAGGGGTTTGAGGCTTTATAGATTAGAGCTCACTGGGGAGGAAGTTAGTTTATAGAAGATGTAGACAATTGTTTTCTTCTCTCCTTTCAATTTACTTTAGTTTTATCAATATATGTGATTAGTACAAACTCCAGATTGAAATAATAATTGTTTAAGCCAACTTAAACAGTAAACAGCTGAAAACAAAACAAAATAAATAATTGAAAACTCATCTTCCACTTCCTTTACCAAAAGGCAAAGCTTGCGAGTTGATATCTAGAACAAAATGCTCAGGATCTAAAGAGTAGAAGGATAGACATGCTCACTATGGAGTATGAAAAGGTTGGTATTTGAAAGCTTTTACAAACCTCGAAAGCTCTTAATTACTTTAACAAAGTTCAACCAGTCAGTCATTTTGCTCCATTTGATGTTAAAGAAATCATCAGTTAATTGTTAAGGGTAGTATCTTTTTAAACCCCCTGCCATATGTTGAACACGCTTTATTATGTGATCATAATATGGAACACCCAGCATGTAAGCAACTGGAGATATGTCAAAATGAAAGCTAAAAATTAAATGGCAAGGTTTACCATTATCATAATCGTATTGCATTTGTATATTGGTTTAAAAATGCCATGCACCCTAGTGATGATCCAAGCATAGACATGCTTGCAGCTACTCTTCTTGGATAAAAGAATGCGAATTGTTCTTTGTACCGATGAAGTACAAAGGTAACACTGAAATTTCAAGTCTTCTCAGAAGAGACTAAACAGCTTCTCAATAGTTTAGCAGAGCTGAGGAAAATCCTTCCTTCATCAAGTACAAACACTTTGCATCCCTGGAACCGAAGACAAGACAAAGTGCCTCTTTGCTATCTATATGCATACTATTAGAGACCTGTGTAAAAACTGAAAAAAATGGAATATGATCAACTTTGTGGTGTTTGGTGGAATAGCTTACGAGATATAAATAACAAAGATTGAGAAAGTAGTAAAATAAGCACAAAGCTTGAGAATAGGAAGTACTCATTAGCTTTTCACTCAGATCATCCTCCGGTAATAAAAGCAGCAAGAATTATAGATTTGACTCACCACTTCATCCTTGTCCTCAGAAGTCAACTGAACTGCAATTCTCTCTTCTTCTTTCTTGATCAGCCTCTCATATAAATCACTGACAATGAAGGAGGGGTAGTACCTGTCCTTTAGTGTTTCATAAACATCAGTCTGAATTTTGTAGAAAACTTCAATGCCTTTATTGCCCACAAGACTTTGCTGTATTTCTTTGTAAAGTGACTTTTCCACAGGGATTTCTCTGCTTTCCACAAAGAAATTCTGATAAATTTCACTCACTAGTTGAGGTATTTCAGCCTGGAAAATAAAGGGGGTAGGATGGGGGAAAGAAGAGAAAAATAAATGTAAAAAGAGGACCATGTCTCAGAATCCTCATGGATTTTATTTAAAGAAGGTTGAACTGGCTGTCTCTTGTGCCTGAATATGCAAGTGCACATCTCTACATCTCATGTTAGTATCAGCTACCATGCTTGGGCAGCCATGCAGAATAGTCAGTTTTACAAGATATAAAATGATGGATGTCTGCATACCCAAGGAAATGACTAAGCCCTAAAATTTGACCTCTCTTTACCAGCTTTTGTATTGTATTGAGACGGAAAGAGAATATTATAGCAGCTTTTTGCTCCCCATTCTAAACTGAAATTTCAAAAGCGAATTAATTGTGTCAGGTTTCTTAGCTTTTAGCTTTAACCGGATGTACAAATTCTCTTTGCAGAACATTTTTTGTTTTATAAAATGGGACTGTAACCAGTCTAATAATTATTTAGTGAGCGACAACACCAAAACAAATACGCAAACATATTCACCATGTATACAAAAGGCATAGGGATGAAATTTGCACCAAAAAATGAGGGAAGAGGTTAAATAAAAAAAAGGAAAATGCTCAATGTATGTGACAATCTCCCTGAAAAGTATATCAAGTGACCCATGTCTACCAGATAGGGGCAGAATTCCATGGAGCAGTATAAGCATGAGATGACAGAACATCGGCAAAAACAATGACAAACATGACTCAGGACGCTCATCACTCTTGAAAATACAAAGGGCAACCCTAGTAATAGGACCTGGAGTGATTAGTAGCTAAATTTGAGCCTGTGGATATTGTCAATCATTCACTTGGACCACATCTTCTACTGCTCACTATTCATAGTGTGTGGTTTGTCATCTAAGTCATGATAAGGTATTGTTCTGCTCCCTGATTTGATGAAAATGTTTTTTTAAACAGAGAATACATGACAATCAATGAATAATAACTGATGTTCAATATGAAAATTTGGATTTCATGCTAAGGGAAATCCAGAAAGTTTCACCAAATATATTCACAAATAAATCTCTGGCTACTCCAATATTCACAAACAAAAAATATTTCCTCCCTGTGTCCACAGCATACTTACCCCGTCCAGTGTTCAGAGCTGCTTCTTGCAGTTTTAAATTATACTTTTCTACCCCCATTTCTGAACCCACTTACCTATCCGATATAGTACAGTGTTCTACAATGTGCCACTTCAATGACTTTACTCGTATCACTCTGGAGCCAAAAGGTGTTCTGAACTAGCAGAAGAGGGGTCTTAAAGAAAAATCTCTTTAAGTACACACAGAAAAAGTAAGTATCTTTAACTTGTGATCTTAAGCTCACTGAAATCAGTGGAAAGACGCCTATGCTCTTCAATGGGCTTTGCATCACTCCCAATGGGAGGAGTAGCATAAAAGGAACAGTGTAGGTGTAGTAGCTATCCAGCTGAAAACTTTCGAGGAGCGAGACAAGGTATTGCATGGTAATTTACTTGGTAATAAGATAAGGGCAGCTATAAAACAGTCAATAAATTACTGAAAATTATTTCTCAGTGGGTTAAGAAAAAACGCTATACTGGTTTTGTCTCTTTTAAATGGGCTGTTGTATGTGACCTTTTTATCATCATTTGTGTTTATAACTCCTTCTCTTTCCTCCTCTCTGTTCAAAAAGTAAAGGATTTTTAAATTATGCCCTGTTATCAGAAGACCAAGGCAACATAAATAGATTGAAATAATGAAATTTCTAGCACCATTTTGTGCTCCATTTCTTAGACTAAAAAAAGAAAATGTTAACAGAGAATTTTTTTCATATATTTATTTTGCAGCAAAATTCACCATATAAATATTCAGTTTTATTTACAAGCCCCCATATACTTCACACTACTTCTACCTTGTTAGCATTCTTCAGATAGTCCACAGACTCCCAAAGGCTAATCAAAGCCCTCTTGTCCATCCTTTCCATGTACAGTCGAAAGTGCTCTCGGTAGGATGGGTTGGCCAAAATATCCTCAAACTGAAGAATCTGTACAGGAGAAATCAAGTATAAAACCCAGAAAAGTAACTAAATGAGATTTATCAACAACTATTCATAATCAAACCACTTGACGTAAACAGTTAAAGTTCAAGCACGTTAATGTATCCCCGTGCTGAAATGGTCATGCTGAATTAGTTACAGTACTGCCGAACTTTTTAGTGTGCCTGCCACACACAAATCTCATCTACATAAGCAAAATTCTCCCTTGTTGACAACAGGCATCTAACCAGTGCAGTTAAACTGGTGCTGAACGTAGTTTAACAGCAAGTGAAACATTTTGTCCTTGACTACACTTGTACTACAGATACAGAAAAGCAGCAGAGCCTACCTAAAGGGTTGCTTTCAGAGTAGCAGCCGTGTTAGTCTGTATTCGCAAAAAGAAAAGGAGTACTAGTGGCACCTTAGAGACTAACCAATTTATTTGAGCATAAGCTTTCGTGAGCTACAGCCCTCTTCAGTACTCCTTTTCTTTTTATATAAAGGGTTGGGACTCAGGCATGTTTTAGTTGGGTTAGTGAATGAGGATTTTCCTGAATAAAGATTTGCTATAACTTTTGCCACCTTTGTAAGAGATGAACAGGCACTGGTATCCATACAGTGAACAAACTAGGAAAAGAAGAATATGCTGGGTATGTGCACCATTCATTTCTCTCCCAGGGAAGAGAACCCATTGTCAATCAACCCATTGTCAAAGATTTAAATTCCACCTCCACCAATTAGGATGCATAACAGATTTTATGTCTATCTATTTGAAGAAAAGCAAATGCACAGTACCTTTGGATAAAAGGTTTTAAGGATTTTTTCCCCCTAAAGGTGAGCATCCAAGGGCCATGCCACCCTATGCAGCTTTCACACTCAAAATTCAAATTATATCTGAAGTCAATGAGAGTTTGGGGTACATAAGAAATCATAGATTGGTCCTAACTGTAGCAGCAACTTCAAAATGATTTTTTTCATATTATTCTCTTTTTCAATATACCCAGAGTAATTTCAAACAGCCTGTTTCATTAACTATGCTATGCAACTAATTATAGAATCATAGAAGATTAAGGTTGGAAGAGACCTCAGGAGGTCATCTAGTCCAAGGCCCTGCTCAAAGCCGGACCAACCCCAAATAAATCATCCCAGCCAGGACTTTGTCAAGCCAGGCCTTAGAAACATCTAAGGATGGAGATTCCAACACCTCCCTAGGGAACCCATTCCCTTGCTTCACCACCCTCCTAGTGAAATAGTTTTTCCTAATATCCAACCTAGACCTCCCCCACTGCAACTTGAGACCATTGCTCCTTGTTCTGTCATCTGCCACCACTGAGAACAGCTTCGATACATCATCTTTGGAATCCCCCTTCAGGTACTTGAAGGCTGCTAACAAATCCCCACCACTACCACTCTTCTCTTCTGCAGCCTAAATAAGCCCAGTTCCCTCAGCCTCTCCTCATAAGTTATGTGCCCCAGCCCCCTAATCATTTTCATTGCCCTCTGCTGGACTCTCTCCAATTTGTCCACATCCTTTCTGTAGTGGGGGGGCCCAAAACTGGATGCAATATTCCAGATGTGGCCTCACCATTGTCGAATAGAGGGAAATAATAACTTCCCTCGATCTGCTGGCAATGCTCCTACTAGTGCAGCCCAATATGCCATTAGCTTTCCTGGCAACAAGGGCACACAGTTGACACATATCCAGCTTCTCGTCCACTGTAATCCCCAGGTTCTTTTTCTGCAGAACTGCCGCTTAGCCAGTCGGTCTCCAGCCTGTTGCAGTGCATGGGATTATTCCATCCTAAATGCAGGACTCTACACTTGTCCTTGTTGAACCTCATCAGATTTCTTTTGGCCCAATCCTCCAATTTTTCTAGGTCACTCTGAACCCTATCCCTACCCTCCAGCGTACCTACCTATTGAATGGCTACACAAGTGGTGCTGGAGAGAAGGCTTTGGATTCTTTGACCATGGGATGGTGTTCCAAGGAGGAGTGCTAGGCAGAGACAGGCTCCACCTAATGAAGAGAAGGAAGAGCATCTTCACAAGCACGCTGGCTAACCTAGGGAGGAAGGCTTTAAACTAGGTACACTGAGGGAAGGAGACCAAAGCACTGAGGTAAGTGGGGAAGTGGGATACCGGGAGGAAGCATGAGCAGGAGAGCGCAAGAGGGGAGGGCTCCTGCCTCATACTGAGAAAGCAGGACAATCAGCGAGTTATCTTAAATGCCTATACACAAATGCAAGAAGCCTGGGAAACAAGCAGGGAGACCTGGAAGTTCTGGCACAGTCAAGGAATTATGATGTGATTGGAATAACAGAGACTTGGTGGCATAACTCACATGACTGGAGTACTGTCATGGATGGATATAAACTGTTCAGGAGGGACAGGCAGGGCAGAAAAGATGGGGGAGTTGCATTGTATGTAAGAGAGCAGTATGACCGCTCAGAGCTCAAGTATGAAACTGCAGAAAAACCTGAGAGTCTCTGGATTAAGTTGAGAAGTGTGAGCAACAAGGGTGATGTCGTGGTGGGAGTCTGCTATAGACCACCAGACCAGGGGGATGAGGTGGACGAGGCTTTCTTCCGGTAACTCATGGAAGTTACTAGATCGCAGGCCCTGGTTCTCATGGGAGACTTGAATCACCCTGATATCTGCTGGGAGACCAATAGAGCGGTGCACAGACAATCCAGGAAGTTTTTGGAAAGTGTAAGGGACAATTTCCTGGTGCAAGTGCTGGAGGAACCAATTAGGGGAAGAGCTCTTCTTGACCTGCTGCTCACAAACAGGGAAGAATTAGTAGGGGAAGCAAAAGTGGATGGGAACTTGGGAGGCAGTGACCATGAGATGGTCGAGTTCAGGATCTTGACATAAGGAAGAAAGGAGAGCAGCAGAATACGGACCCTGGACTTCAGAAAAGCAGACTTTGACTCCCTCAGGGAACTAATGGGCAGGATCCTCTGGGAGAATAACATGAGGGGGAAAGGAGTCCAGGAGAGCTGGCTATATTTTAAATATCAGAGGGGTGGCCGTGTTAGTCTGGATCTGTAAAAGCGGCAAAGAGTCCTGTGGCACCTTATAGACTAACAGACGTATTGGAGCATAAGCTTTCGTGGGTGAATACCCACTTCATCTGATGCATGTATTTTAAAGAATCCTTATTGAGGTTACAGGGACAAACCATTCCGATGTGTAGAAAGAATAGTAAATATGACAGGCGACCAGCTTGGCTTAACAGTGAATCCTTGCTGATCTTAAAACACAAAAAAGAAGCTTACAAGAAGTGGAAGACTGGATAAATGACCAGGGAGGAGCATAAAAATATTGCTCGGGCATGCAGGAGTGAAATCAGGAAGGCCAGATCATACCTGGAGTTGCAGCTAGCAAGAGATGTTAAGAGTAACAAGAAGGGTTTCTTCAGGCATATTAGCAACAAAAAGTCAGTCAAGCAAAGTGTGGGTCCCTTACTGAATGAGGGAGGCAACCTAGTGACAGAGGATGTGGAAAAAGCTAATGTACTCAACGCTTTTTTTGCCTCTATCGTCATGAACAAGGTCAGCTCCCAGACTACTGCACTGGGCAGCACAGTATGGGGACGAGGTGACCAGCCCTCTGTGGAGAAAGAAGTGGTTTGGTACTATTTAGAAAAGCTGGACAAGCACAAATCCATGGGGCCGGATGCGCTGCATCCGAGAGTGCTAAAGGAGTTGGCGGATGTGATTGCAGAGCCATAGGCCATTATCTTTGAAAACTCATGGCGATCGGGGGAGGTCCCGGATGACTGGAAAAAGGCTAATGTTGTGCTCATCTTTAAAAAAGGGAAGGAGGAGGATCCGGGGAACTACAGGCCAGTCAGCTTCACCTCAGTCCCTGGAAAAATCATGGAACGGGTCCTCAAGGAATCAATTCTGAAGCATTTAGAGGAGAGGAAAGTGATCAGGAACAGTCAGCATGGATTCACCAAGGGCAAGTCATGTCTGACTAATCTAATTGCCTTCTATGATAAGATAACTGGCTCTGTGGATAAGGGGAAAGCAGTGGACGTGTTATTCCTTGACTTTAGCAAAGCTTTTGACACAGTCTCCCACAGTATTCTTGCCAGCAAATTGAAGAAGTATGGGCTGGATGAATGGACTATAAAGTGGATAGAAAGCTGGCTAGATCATCGGGCTCAACAGGTAGTGATCAATGGCTCCATGTCTAGTTGGCAGCCAGTATCAAGCGGAGTGCCCCAAGGGTTGGTCTTGGGGCTGGTTTTGTTCAATATCTTCATTAATGATCTGGACGATTGCGTGGATTGCACCCTCAGCAAGTTTCCAGATGACACTAAACTGGGAGGAATGGTAGATATGCTGGAGGATAGGGATAGGAAACAGAGGAACCTAGACAAATTAGAGGATTGGGCCAAAAGAAATCTGATGAGGTTCAACAAGGACAAGTGTAGAGTCCCATGCACCGCTACAGACTAGGGACCGAATGACTAGGCAGCAGTTCTGCAAAAAGGACCTAGGGGTTACAGTGGACGAGAAGCTGGATATGAGTCAACAGTGTGCCCTTGTTGCTAAGAAGGTCAATGGTATTTTGGGATGTATAAGTAGGGGCATTGCCAGCAGATCGAGGGATGTGATTGTTCCCCTCTATTCGACATTGGTGAGGCCTCATCTGTGTCCAGTTTTGGGCCCCACGCTACAAGAAGGACATGGAAAAATTGGAAAACGTTCAGCGGAGGGCAACAAAAATGATTAGGGGACTGGAACACATGACTTATGAGGAGAGGCTGAGGAAACTGGGATTGTTTAGTCTGCGGAAGAGAAGAATGAGGAGGGATTTGATAGCTGCTTTCAACTACCTGAAATGGGGTTCCAAAAAGAGGATGGATCTAGACTGTTCTCAGTGGTAACAGATGACAGAATGAGGACTAATGGTCTCAAGTTGCAGTGGGGGAGGTTTTCGGTTGGATAATAGGAAAAACTTTTGCACTAGGAGCGTGGTGAAGTACTGGAATGCATTACCTAGGGAGGTGGTGGAATCTCCTTCCTTTGAGGTTTTTCAGGTCAGGTTTGACAAAGCCCTGGCTGGGATGATTGAGCTGGGGATTAGTCCTGCTTTGAGCAGGGACGTGATGCTGGCTTCTTCCAGCAGCGGCGCATGGCCCGCGGCACCACGGGGGTGCCAATCCCACAGGCCAGATCCAAAGCCCTGATGGGCCGAATCCAGCCCGCAGGCCGTAGTTTGTCCACCCCTGCGCTAGATGCTCATGCTCATTTGGTTATCTACCATGACCCCTGAATCCCTTTCAGCGGCTCTGCATTCCAGGATAGAGTCCCCCATTTGGTAAGTGTGACTACATTCTTTTTTCCTACTTGTGACCTTGCATTCGGCTGTATTAAAATGCATGTTGTTCATATGACCCCACATTACCAAGCAATACATATCCATCTGCAAAGCTGATCTGTCCCTATTATTTACTATTCCTCCAATTTGTGTGTCATCTGCACATTTTACCAATGATTTCATATTTTCTTACAAATAATTGATAAATATATTGAATTAATCACTGGAACAATTTACTAAGGGTCATGGTAGATTCTCTACCACTGACAATTTTTAAATCAAGATTGGATGTTTTTCTAAGAATATATGCCCTGAATTATTTTGGGGAAGTTCTACAGCCAGTGCTGTGCAGAAAGAAGTCAGACTGGATGATCACAATGGTCCCTTCTGGGCTTAGAATCTATGAATACCACTGGACCAATAGCTCTGGGACCCCACTAGAAATGCCCACTGTGGATGGCTTTTTCCTCATTTACAATTACTTTTTAAGATCACTCAGTTAGCCAATTTTTAATCCATTGAATATGAGCTACACTGGCTCTGTACAGTACTAATTTATTTTTAATGAGAATGTAGATACAAGTATACTTACTTATTTTAAATACCTGAGAATGAAATTGAGATTTGTAATGATTATTTATTATTTTATTACAGTAGCCCACACTGAGCTCATAGCTTTGGGGTTTAAAAATATTGCATAAAGGGCCAAGGCATCAATGACAGGGTAACAATTAAGTCACGTGCTCTGCATCTAGATTATTTATTGAAATCAACTGAAGTGTTTTGCATGGAACAGTCTTGGAGGGGTCACACACCATTCTGGGAAGTCTTAAGGCTTAATCCTGCTAACAGATTCATAAAGCAGATCTTTCTGACCACTTGGAACCAATGGATGGAACCCTTTCTAGAACCAGATACTAAGGCCTCACTTCCTGGACACTACAGTGCTAATAAGCGATGGTCACATAAACACCACCCTATACCGGAAACCTACCGACCGCTATACTTACCTACATGCCTCCAGCTTTCATCCAGACCATACCACACGATCCATTGTCTACAGCCAAGCTCTACGGTACAACCGCATTTGCTCCAACCCCTCAGACAGAGACAAACACCTACAAGATCGCTATCAAGCGTTCTTACAACTACAATACCCACCTGCTGAAGTGAAGAAACAGATTGACAGAGCCAGAGGAGTACCCAGAAGTCACCTACTACAGGACAGGCCCAACAAAGAAAATAACAGAACGCCACTAGCCATCACCTTCAGCCCCCAACTAAAACTTCTCCAGCGCATCATCAAGGATCTACAACCTATCCTGAAGGACGACCCATCACTCTCACAAATCTTGGGAGACAGGCCAGTCCTTGCTTACAAACAGCCCCACAACCTGAAGCAAATACTCACCAGCAACCACACACCACACAACAAAATCACTAACCCAGGAACCTATCCTTGCAGCAAAGCCTGTTGCCACTTGTGTCCACATATCTATTCAGGGGACACCATCATAGGGCCTAATCACATCAGCCACACTATCAGAGGCTCGTTCACCTGCACATCTATCAATGTGATATATGCCATCACATGCCAGCAATGCCCCTCTGCCATGTACATTGGCCAAACCGGACAGTCCCTACGTAAAAGAATAAATGGATACAAATCGGATGTCAAGAATTATAACATTCAAAAATCAGTCAGAGAACACTTCAATCTCTCTGGTCACTCGATTACAGACCTAAAAGTGGCAATTCTTCAACAAAAAAACATCAAAAACAGACTCCAACGAGAGACTGCTGAATTGGAATTAATTTGCAAACTGGACACCACTAAATTAGGCTTGACTAAAGACTGGGAGTGGATGGGTCATTACACAAAGTAAAACTATTTCCCCATGTTTATTTTTCCCCCCTACTGTTCCTTACACGTTCTTGTCAACTGCTGGAAATGGCCCACCTTGATTATCACTACAAAAGGTTTTTTTTCTCTCCTGCTGGTAATAGCTCACCTTATCTGATCACTCTCATTACAGTGTGCATGGTAACACCCCCATTGTTTCATGTTCTCTGTGTATATAAAATCCCCCTACTGTATTTTCCACTGCATGCATCTGATAAAGTGAGCTGTAGCTCACAAAAGCTTATGCTGAAATACATTTGTTAGTCTCTAAGGTGCCACAAGTCCTCCTTTTCTTTTTGCAGATACAGACTAACACGGCTGCTACTCTGAAACCTGATCTTATAAAGGTACTCATCACTGAGTTGCCCACTCTGTCTACCCCGGTCACTACACAGTTAGTGCTATGCTAGCCAACTAAGTTGCTTTACTGATTGGGAAAATTGGGAGCTACTTAGTCACCCCAGTTCAGCTTTTTAAGTAAAATGAAAGAATGGCCCAGCTGTCTCTGAGATCCACAATGGTATGAGCTCCCTGAGTCAGAAGAAGGATGCTTTTTCCCTTTGAAATTTGGCTGCCTATTTCCAAGAAGACCATAGTGTTCCTCCTTCCACTCTGCACAGTGCATCGTGCTTTGCAGAGAGATTCAGAACAAGTCCACCTGCACCCAGGGAATTCATGAGCGCTGTCTCCACAGTGGGCAAGAAGCCCAGGAGTCTTCCTTGAAGAATGGCCACATGACAAGCATAGAGCTGAGCAATGCACTTCAAAGGGAAAAGCACCATTCCTTTTCTTGTTCATTCACTGACCTCATCGGTGACATGCAGACAACCAAGCTTCTTTTAAATTTTCCCTTTACTTAAGAAGCATTTACACTGCTCCTGAAGTAGGTTTTTGAGTCAAATCTAAACTCTAAAAGAAGCCTGTCTGCCTCAAGGCACCAGTGAGGCAAGTAGCTGAGTGTGGGTCAGAAGATTTAAAAGACTTCTTTAAAGTGTTTCTGCTGCATGGTGAGAAGTGGGAGAAAGGAAACCAACAAAGGAGATAAAAAACAAGCACCTCTACATATGTACATGCCATCATCCTAAGCGGGGCCCTGGAGGAGTACCATGCAAACTACTGATAAGCTACTTATCACCTTTTCTTCTGAAAGGATCCCAAAGCACTTAAATTGTATTTCTATAGGAATAATTTAGCCCACCGATATGAATGCAGCATGTGTTTAGCAGCACACAACTTAAAGACATTAAAAATACTGAATCCAGTTGAAACCTGAAGAATAATGTAAGTAGAGTGAGTTGGAATTTTGCCAGGGTGCTGGGGTTATCAGCGCTCTCCATACAAAAAGTGTAATGGGGCTCTTTAATGATCAGAAGCAGTCAGGATCTTTGTTTCACATCTCACCTCCAGCATCACACAGTTCTCCTCTTAAAAAAGGGTCCTTTAGGCAATGTACCTCTCTGTATCAGCCCAATCTTTTGTCTGACTAAGCCCACTTGTTTTGGGTAACATCCAAGTGTTTCATGTTTGCCTCAGTTGCAGTGTTTATTTTTAGTCTCATTTTCAAAAATTTTCTAACTGTGCCATGTCTTCTCTACATTTTTTACAGCATAATCTTTTGGAATTGGCTAGTTCTACTTACATTAAAAAAAGCTGTCTGCGTATTTAGTGAGCTGCTGTCTCTGAGCTCATGCTGTAAATTCACAGCAATCCATTTGCTTCTGTCAAAAAAAGGGCTTATTATTACAGTAATGGTCATCAGAGTATCCAGGAGGAGGACATAAATGACAGTTCTCAGACTAGTCCGTGGGCTCAGCTGTAGTGCTCTGCATTGGCATATTGCATGCCCCTCCAATCTCTTTCACCTAGAAGGGCAGTGGCTGCAATGGAAGAGCAAGGAATGTGGGTATAAAAAGCAAGCAATCCTACAGAACGTAGACAAGAATTCAGAAGTGAATGGGGAGAAAATGCCATCCAAAAAAAAAAAAAAAGTTCTCGTCTATTAGAGTCCCTAAAACGGACACTCATTCCTTCTATTTTTTTTTTATTTCTATTGTGTGTGAATTCAGTAATTGTGAAGCTACTCAGCTGAAAAAACAGAGCACGTCACTCTCTCTCCAGGATTATCTATAGAAGCTGGTACAGCACAGGCAGCAAATTAGACTGAATGCTGCATCGATCCGGACATGGTGGAACCACCTCCGGAGGGAAAGAGTAATTCAGTCTCTTATGTTCATCCAATCATTGGCCTGTCTGCTAAAATTACCAGCAATGGGGACAATTATTAAACATTAAAACCTGAAAGTAGTAATTTATAGCTCTGCTGTGGGACAAGCTGTTGTAATAAATACCCTTTCACAGTGGCAGTTATGTCAGCTTGACACGAGTTTGCATATGACTCCATAGCTGTTGTCATCTTAAATGTTATTTATGAAGACTGCACCTTTGTAATTAGCAATTGAAAGTGCAAAATGACATCTGTGTGTTTAAAACAATCTAACCGTGTTTACTTAGAAAAAGTCAGTTATCTGGTTTTATTTCTGTGGCAAGATGAGATATTTAAATAACTGTTCCTTTCCAATAATTCCTTTGTTGTTGTTGTTGTTAACCATCTGGAATATCCTGCAATCAAGATACTGTGCATTTTATCTGTTATTTAAATAACTGTTTCTGTCCCAACTGATTAGATCCTTCTAAGTATTCTGGGGCATAATCCAAGCCAAGGACATAATTTAATGTCAGAAGAAAACTAGTCAGAAACTTTACATATTAGATTATGATTTGCCATTCTGCAGCCTAACACCACAAAAAATGATGATCCTCCAAAGCAGTTCAGTCTTAAATTTACAGTGCGTTGTTAGATTTGATTTCAAATATTTCACTGATCAGAAATATGGTCTAGGGGAATGAGCACTGGACTGCGAATCAGTTCCCCAGTTCCAATCACTCCATCAATGACATTCTGTGTCACAATCACTTAATCTTGCTACTTCTATTTACCTACCTTTAAAATGAGAATAATCCTTACCAACCAACCTCAGAGCAATTGTTCAGCGGATTAGTTGCAAACTGCTTTGTAGATGTAAGATGCCATAACAGCAAAATATTGTTAGCTAAGATGCATGGTCACTTCATCCATCACAAAGGTAAGATCATTATTGGCTTTTAATTATCAAAAATACGAGAGAAAATTCTTGAAGTTTAAGAGATCTGATGAAATCTCAGATAGTCTCCTTCAAAACAACTCAACGTGTCTATTGTGTTTTTCATCTCTTTTCTCATTCCTTATTAAAGAAGGTACACAAATGAAAGAACAATCTTTGTTCCTTAAGAGTGCACCAGTTTCTACAGATGCTTGGTCTCTACCTTACTAAATGATAATAGTTAGCTCTTCTGTGGTGTAGTGTTTCTATCTATAGATTACAAAGATTTACATTTTACAGATGGGGAAGCGGAGGCAAAGAGGGTGAAGTCACTTTTTTAGGGTCACTGAGTAAGTCACTGGCACAGTTGGAACTAGAACCCAAAGGGCCCGGTTCTCAGTTCAGGCCCATCTATCCACTGGACCATGTTGCCTCCCTAAATTGTAATTCCTTCATGGTACAATAATTTCTACAGCAAGTCAGTCGTGATGCCATAGAAAATTAGGACTTCAAGCAAAAAAAAGAACCACTGACAGTTTAAATCTTAAGAAGCAGATTGCATGAAAACACACAAGTGAATAAAGAATAAGGTAAGAAATACTGACGAATGATATTCAGTTTTTTCATACGGCATCAGTAAAGGAGCTCTTTAAAAAAGTGAAAGGTGAACAAAAATATCAATATTTTAATCATCATTTATCACAATAAATGACAAGGAAGTAGATTTTATGACTGAGCTAAATGTTCATGATTATTTTGCAGGACTGGACTACAACATACATACAATTCAAGACCTATACTGCTGAGAATCCCTATGTTCGCACTACACTATCCTTCCGTTTTGAAGAGACAGGATATTGAACCCTGCTTTGAAATGTTCCGTGAGGGATTCCTGTATGTTTCAGTATCACTGTTGCTCACTATCAACCCTGATTAGAGGATAGACGGAAGTTACTCTGGCACACATACACATTTGGGTCACGTGCACATCCTCAAACCAACATACATTGAGTAGATCTAATCTTAGAACTATCGGCCTCAACGGTGACCCTTTAAGCCTTTTTAACTCTGAAGCAGCTTCAAGGTTGAGGAGAAAACTAAGCAGCAACCTTTATCTCTGCTTGAAGACAATGGTTAAAGCAAAGTACACAGAACTTTTTGTCCCTCGCAATTCTGAACAACCCAAGACCTGGTGATTATACAGTAGGTGAGACAAACGTGAAATCATTATTTTATTGTGAACTGTTAATCCAACGTGCCCATGGCCTGCCCAGTGCTATTTGTAGGCCTCTGTACTACAAATTAAATGCAACAGTACTTAAAAACAAAAAACAAAACAAAAAAACTAGAAACCTTGAAGATTCTCTGAAGTTTGTATATTGACCTAGAAGTAAAATGCATGTGTTTTATGACCAGCCTTGCTTTTGCTGTCAGAGAAGTGAGCATAATTTTGGATCTTCGTCTTTTTCATTCCTTTAATCTACAACACAAGTACTACTACACAATAGACCATGGTTTCCCCACATACACACTGACCTATTCATGAAACAATGAAGTATAGCTAGTAGCTGTTTCCTGAGCTATAGCAGACTTTGTGCTTTAGAGAAGAGTGCTACCAGAGGAGAGTTTAGTGAACAGAAATCTAGTTGCTATGAGGGTTTTCTGACAGGAGGATGGTATTTATAGTCTAGTAAGATGTCTTCTGTTTTGATACCTTCCCTTTTTTAGGAAACAGAAAAATAGAAAGTGAATGATACTGGAAAGATACCCCCATGATGTAAGTTAATAATCATGACATGATCCCACGAAAAGGATATTGTTTGTACCTTGATTACAATAATGCATTGTTTTAAAAAGCAAATCATCAATACCTTAAAAACCTTTGACTTTGTGGCAATAGATAGACCCACTATATTGACTAGCAATCAAGGATTACTGAGCATTTACCATTTAAGGAGCTCTGGCTATTTTCCCTACCATTTACTCTGGGAAGAAATCCAAGCAAAACACATACTTTCAGACTAACACATTACTTATTTGCCGTGATCTTTTTTACTTTAGCATATACAAGAGGCAATGAGGGAGGGAAAGGGATAAGAGTTTTAAGCCCTTTTCCTTTATACCATCCTTACAGGTTATCCAGATATAAAGATAACTTGTGACAAATAGCATAAGGAAAAGACGCTGGAGTATCAGAAATCACAATCTAAGTGTGGTCACTTACAACAAAGAATCAATGTATATACCTTGTCTGTGGTGGAGGCAAGCTAATTTTTTCTCTTCCACTACAATTTCCACTCAGCCATGATCAGCAGAACAGTTGTGCAGTCAGGCTGTCTTTGCCTGAGAGCAAACTCAAATGGTTTCTGGCTGCAAGGAGTTTTTCATCCATTTTGTAGTTTGATTGAAATCAAGACTGCAAGTGCTCCATGGACCACTTGTGGTTCACAGAACACAGTTTGGGAATCAATCAGCTAAAGACTCTGTGCAACACTCCTTCTAGATAAGACAATGTAACTACTGTGCAGAGTGCAGCTTACAGATGATGTAAATCATTTCTTCAATGAATATTAGACAACAGGAACTTGATCAGACTACTGCATTGCTGTGCAGGTGTAATTTTTTTAGAAAAAGGATAAAGATCTTAAATAGATTATAAAGGGTACATTATATTCTACCTTAATTCAAAGGTCATACTTTTCTGGAACCAAATATCATAAGCAATATAGCAGAAGGGTCAGTGTGATGTTTCATTCCATATTCTTTATGAAAATATGCTTATGATATAAATATGACATAACTGAGATGTACTGTATGCAAGATGGGTCTTGTAAGGTATCATTGGAAAGGTTATGATTTACTGAGTGTGATTATTCAATTTGTATGCCTGTATCATTTCTGTATCTGAAGTTAGGAATATTGACTATGTATCTGTATTTCAACTATGCTACTTTGGATGATGCCCACTGCTAACACTTCAGGTACAACAATGGAAAAGCCAGACAGAGCTCATGGCCCATCAGTGAGGACAATGGACTGTGAAAAGGCTTGGCCTTCCTGCGGATGCTCCATACTGCCAGTGACTCCTAGACGTTGTGATACTCCCGAGTCAGGTGGTCTTGTCACCGGATACTAAACATTACCTGGGACTTCTTGTAACTTTCCACTGAAGAGAAGGGGGGGTCAAGTTTGGGAAACACACGATTCCTGCCTTATGTAAATCCTATTTAAGGGTGGGGAGGAAGGCAAACGAGCCTCCTCTCCATGGCTGTCTGCCCAAGAAGAAAGACTGCTAAAGCCACCTGAAGAGAAGGCAAGGGGGAGTCCAGACTGAGACAGGGGTCTAGTCTGAAAAGGAATATAACTGGAACTCTGAACCACAGAAACATTGCGAAGTGCCTGCAACAATATCTATGGTGAGAAATACTATTTGTAACCAATTTCTTTGGTGATACTAGCTGTGTGCACGTTTGATTTTATTTGCTTAGTAATCTGCTTTGTTCTGTTTGTTACCCCTTTTACCACTTAAAATCTGCCTTTTATAGTTAATAAAATTTGTTTGGTTTAATAATAAACCTGGTTTACGTAATTTCTAACTGAGGGGGACAAGAAGCATGCACACCTCTCTCCACATTGAGGGAGAGGGTGAATTTAATAAAACCTTTGGGTTTGTACCCCTTAAAAGGAGCAAGCATCAGAGTGTTGGAGCAAGTCCCTTAAGCTGAGTCTTCCCAGAGCTGATCTGCAGCGGTGTGTGGCCCTGCCTGTGTGTGTGTTAGAGGAGGCTTTAATAGCCTGGCTCAGCAAGACAGGTAAAAGGGAGCCCATACTGGCAGAACAGGTAGACTCAGTGGTATCTCAGCACATCAGGTGGATTCCCAAGGGGTCCAACCCATCACAGTCAGTATCCCAGCTAACTACAAAAGACTGATTTAGCCAACATCTAGTTCAAAACACACCCGTTTACTTTCAAATTCAGGGCCTAGCCAGAGCAATCAGATTCAGGTCCATGCAGTAAGATGTTTGTATATTGACCTACAAGTAAAATGCAGCTGTTTTATAAGCAACATTGCTTTTGTTGTGAAAGAACTGAGCATAATTTTTTCTTTTAGCTTTTTCATGCCTTTAATCTATAATATGAGAACAGGAACCCTGACTTCACTTCCAAACTAATTCTATAATTGAAGTATTTATTAAAATGAGGACATTTACTGGAAATACGACACCTCTATCCCACCAAAGAGGAAGGTTGTGTGGCAGTGACAAAAGTATAATTCTGAGCTATTAGTCAACTCATTCTTCATTTAAATAGTACAACATACTCCTCAAGTCCATTAGTCTAGTTCAAGCATCTACAACATACTTCAATATTACCCCAAATACAGCAATAAATGTCTGTTCTTGAAATACTGTAATAGGAAAAAAGCAAACGTGGTGTTTCATATACATTTATTGGCTATTCTTTAAACATTGTAGTACCTTAAAAGGCTACTGGAATGACCAGCCTCTCTCTCTCTTTTTTTTTTTTTTTAAAGAAAGGTGCGGGTCACAGAGAGTAATAAGCCAATATTAATTCACTTTGTTAAACAAAAACAAAATAAAGAGAAGCCCTGCCACATGCTGGATATTTCTACCTATGTCCTCAGCAGGGGCTGGGCCAATATCTGGGGCAGTACTGGCTACTTGTAAATAAAGTTTGAACTGCTGCTATTGCTAAGATGGAGAGAGCACACAGGGAAGCACTGCCAATAAAAGTGGGCTCCCTCCCAGAGCTGAGCTATGCAGTCTAGCCCCACCAGTGGGCATCTGATCTACAACCAAGGATTCTATGCTGTGCTTCTCTTCTGCCCAGCTTTGGGGGGGTGGAGGGGGGAATTGTTGGGTCTTGTCCTTTCAGAATATCGAAGGCTTAGAGATGGACAGTTCTAGTTCAGCTCTGGTACTGCGGCTGCCACCACCAACATGGCAAATACCTATGATTGACAGCGGCTTTACTCCTGGGAGTAGAGTCATTCATTTAAAATGAGAATGCTCACATTCACCATTGTTTGCAGGAGCTGACCCACAGTTAACAATACCCAGCTGTGGGTAGGGCACCCCCTTAGAAGAGGTAGAAGTGATTTGTGGGCCTGTAAAACAGGTTACATTAACAACAGGATCTCTCTGCTTCTGAAATAGATCAAGACTGGCCTACCACTTCCTATGACAGATGCTTTTCTATAAACATATTTTAAACAGGAAGGAAAAAGAAAACAAACCCTTTTCCTCTCAGACTTTAGCTTTTTACTTTTCTACACTTACTATAAAATGGTATATTGCCATCTCAGTAAAAATTATTTTCCAGCAATGGAATTTTTTTTCTGATCCTCAACCAAGTTACAATTATTACAATGATTTAATGAACTTAAAAAGACACCTGCATAAAGACTAACAGTTCTCTCTCTCTTACTTACATAAAAAAATGTAGTATTTTATTTTTAACTGCAATATTCCAATTACTGATCTTAGTCCAAAGGGCACAGAAAGTAGAGTACATAAATTATTAGCCCTATTACACTTTATTATCTAAGATAATAAACTGGAACTTTCATTTTTGTAGCTGTTGGGTAATGCAACAACATATTTCCAAGACCTACTGTACAAAGATGTTGAGATTTCTGATTTAGTCACTAGTCTTATTAAACCTCTTCCATAGTGGTTGCTCTTGAAAAATGCCAGTTGCCTTAGACAACTAAGAAAAGGAGTACTTGTGGCACCTTAGAGACTAACCAATTTATTTGAGCATAGCTTTTGTAAGCTACAGCTCACTTCATCGGATGCATCGTGAGCTGTAGCTCACGAAAGCTTATGCTCAAATAAATTGCGTAGTCTCTAAGGTGCCACAAATACTCCTTTTCTTTTTGCGAATACAGACTAACATGGCTGCTACTCTGAAATTAGACAACTAAAATATTCAAGGTATTTCTTATCATAAATATAGGGAGGACCAAGGAATATTGCAGATATGGAGGTAATCCTATAAAGACCACCACTGTAAGTGTGTCTCAGTCTGCTGTGTAGGGCAAGTCTCAAAATTTAGCAATCTCATGAGCTGAAAAACCCGTTATGAAGTTCTATATACAGACAATACCAGTACCATGTATTTAACACATTACGATGTATTTTGCAAGGTAACTATTACCATAATTTCCCAACACTGAAACGAATATAACATGAAACAATTGCACTAACATGTTTCCCTTGGATAATGCTCATTCATAATTAAAAGTGACGTATAAAGTGATCAAACAATAACAAACACCTGCAAAATTTTCATTCTAGCCTTATACACACTGTGTAATACTTACCTTCTGGCTCTGAAGGCCATCACCCTCATCAGAGATACCATCCTCCTGCTGGTCATAAGCTGGACCTCCTAGAAGCCTTATTCTCTTCTCACACTGCTTCTTTGCCACAGTCAGCTGATTAATGTACCTTTTCACATTGCGAGCCCTCAAGAGGTCAGCTTTCATTGCAGCAGTTTCTTTACCTTTAGTATCTGTGATAAACAGCAGAGAAGTAAGAAGTTATCTTTCACAACAGAAAACTTCAGATTACAAGTTTCTGAAGTGTTTGTCATTCAACATGTAACTGGATATTGAAGTAAAAATGCTTCCAAAACAGACAGGTGGTAATAGAGTATGTTCTGGGATATCTCCACTAACATAGCAAGTATACATATAAAATAGTTAAGAGAAAAATCATGCAAATATACAAAGTATTTAAACACAACTCCACATATCTGTCATCTGACCTCATCCAGCACTGTGTCCCTGTTATTCCAGTATCTACTTAAGAGATGGACTTGCCGGCTGAAACCCACTCAAAACAAAGTCCTTTAAGACTATACCAAGACTGGAAAATATGTTGCTAAATTTGCGATGACATGGGAAAAATATTTTAAAAATTCAACAGAATGACGCCTGTGCATAAAACATAGGCCTGTGCTTCAAGTTTCCACACTTCCTCATTGCACCTTCTCCGTAGTTTTTAAAATGCCTAGTTAAAAACACAGATAAAAACCAGCACTGAAAATTATTCCTGTACTATGCCTGAATGTGAACAACTCCTGCAAATCCATTCTGTTTCTTAAAAGGTACAATGCTGTTGCTCAATCACAAAACTTCTTATACTTGTGCAGGCACGTAACATGAGCTCTGCAGCAAGCTACATGGACAATTCAGGTTGTACACAACTCAGGATTAAGCCAGTATTCAGGGATGAATGGTCAGTTCTTTATTCATTTGGCCATGTTTTTATAATGTAGGAATACTAGAAAATCCAGTTATAGAGATGAATATAGTGTTTTATTTTTTAAAAAAACAGTTGCCTCAAAGAAATAACCACATGGGAAGAAGTATACCTGCAAGTGTGCTACAGGGAAAGCCCGTATGAATGATTTTAAACTCACATTTTCAATTAGGTTTCAAATACATTAAAGATTCATCTTACGATCGGAGTATTATTTTTGTCTACTTTAAAAAAAAACAGAAAGACTTCCACCTACCTTCATTATATAATAATATTTACATATACACATAGTGATGGTGGATGGGAGACTTTCTGGGTTAACCAAACATATACACACACAAAAATACGTATATATATCCAGGTTTCAGAGTAGCAGCCGTGTTAGTCTGTATTCGCAAAAAGAAAAGGAGGACTTCTGGCACCTTAGAGACTAACAAATTTATTTGAGCATGAGCTTTCATGAGCTTGATGAAGTGAGCTGTAGCTCACGAAACCTTATGCTCAAATAAATTTGTTAGTCTCTAAGGTGCCACAAGTAGTCCTTTTCTTTTTACATATATATCTGTGTGTGTGACATAGAGACAGGCAGCCATAGATCTGGAGCTGCTCTATCACAATTTGTCTGAATATTATCTGTTGCCTGGCTATTGGGGAGTTTTCTATATGACTGTGTTGGTTTAATCTCAGCAAGAGTTTGTCTGGAAAAAAAAAAACAAGCAGGCAGGAAGGAAAAGAATAGCTCAAGACAGCCATCTCTCAAACACTTAGTAGTTGTTAATGAACAGCAAGAGAACTATTAGCTTTTGATAATTTTACCTCCACCTCAAGCCACCCTACAAAGCTGATTTTGACCAGGATAGGAAGAGGCCAAGGAACATATAACTGTAATGGAACTTAAAAGGCCACTGTCTCAAGAAATCAATTATTTCGGGGAACCTGACAGACACACAGGGACCCACTGTCTAGGTCACCATCACAGAATGGTAGTGCGCAAGGTCAGATTGACCTGCCTGTAGACTGTTTTGAAATCCTTTTTTCTGCAATATTTTGTTCCTACTGCTAAGATAAATAATCTTTGGCTTTAAGAAGGCTGTCTGATCATAGTATACCACTGGCCACAGACTCCCAAAGGGAAGAAATGCACATGTCCAAACTCAATAGGACCTGCTGGGTAAAAATGCTGGATATCAAGGACTGTAGCCCGGAGCCTGGTCTACGAGTGGGAGAATTGTGCAATTCCACCGTAGGATAGGTGAACACATTAGGCCAAATGCATGAGAGGGTGCACCAGAGAGACCACAAAGGGGTAGCTAGCCATGTAACTGTGCGTACGTGAAAGCAAGAACACGCATGCACGCACACAGAGGGAGAGCATTAATAAAAGGCAGGGAGGGTGAGAGAACGAGCGAGAGAGCAAACACCCATGCACATGGAGGGAGCGCATTAATAAAAGGGGTGGCAGGAAGCCTTTTAGTTTAATAATTGGTGTTGTTTTGGTGTTTGACAAGAAACATTTGGGCTGCAATCATTCAAATGGTCATTATCAGAATGTTTTTGTTTTATCTTATGGCTTGCAGTGTGAATGACAAGTGATAGATTTTAAATTCTGCACCTCCCAATACCTGTCAAAACTCTTTGTTCATTGTACTTTTTGCAGTTTTGGTAGGGGGGCATATTGTACCTCAAGTCTTTTTCCCCCCTCTCCTCCACTTCTCCCTTTCACATATGCAGCAACTTTTAACCAGGAGAGTGAAACAATAAATTAAATGCTCTGTTGACTCATAGATAAGACTGCACACCATCGAGACAGATGGCTCATTTTTGATAGTGAACTCATTTTGTCTTCTGCTTGAATGAGTATCATCACTATAATTGACTATTTACATGGCTTCATGGATTTGCCTGACACTTGATAACACAAAGTCCTTATATTCTAAGGCAGTGTTTCCCAAACTTGGGACGCTGCTTCTTCAGGGAAAGCCCCTGGCGTGCCGGGCCGGTTTGTTTACCTGTCGCGTGCGCAGGTTCGGCCGATCGTGGCTGCCACTGACTGTTCCAGGCCAATGGGGGCTACGGGAAGCGGTGGCCAGTACGCTCCTCAGCCCGTGCTGCTTCCCGCAGCCCCCATTGGCCAGGAGCGGCGAACCGTGGCCAGTGGGAGCCGCGATCAGTCGAACCTGCGGATGCGGTGGCTAAACAAACCAGCCCAGCCCGCCAGAGGCTTTCCCTGAACAAGCGACGTCCCACGTTTGGGAAACAGTGCTCTAATGTATATAGGTCATACACAGAGTAAAGGCATAAACAGGCAAAGGAAGAGGAAATAGTGGGGTGAGAAAATGGGAAAGTTCTTGCAGCAATAGCTGTGTTTATATTTTGTGTATGGGTTACAGACAAAGGAATTCAGAGGCTGCATTCATCTTGAGTGGTCTTAGGTTAACTTCCTGGGATGTTCCGTTTCATAATACAGTATTAGCATGGTTGGTAGACAGACTGTCAATGGAGAGTGACAGAATGAAGAGGAGTGGCAGAAAAGTGGTGGAAAGCAGTTTTGCAGAAGGATTTGAAGAATAAGGTGAATCAGGTGTAAGCCAGGGAGAGGCCGAGTGGTGTCCTGAATGGGAAGTGACAAAAGGAGCATTAATTAACAGAGGTGTAAGTTAGTAGTATGAGAGATTCAGAAGGAACAGAAGAACAGTTATGGGATAGGGAAGCTCATGTACCCTAAGGTACAAATTCCTCTTATCTATATGGATATCTACCATTTTTAAAGAAGAGCTAGGAAACGGGAAAAAAGGAAAAAATGTGTCTGAAATAATTACTAATGCAGACAGTTTGCATGGATGATATAACTAATATGTACAGGTGAAGATTTGCCTGAAATACTCTGTTCTGTCTGTATGCGAATGGTGGAAACCAGTCCAAAGAAACAGACATTAAAATGGATACAGATGGCAAAACCCAAGTAGGCTACAGTAAGATACGAAGCCATTATCACCACATGCTGGTGGCTTGTGCTTCTTCTCTTCTGCCCTATCATTTAGGGGCAACTGGCGGAGATCTTGATCTTGTGGGGTTCTCTGGGGACAATTCAGAGAGAACCTAGTACTCAAAAATTCATGCTGCACTCTAGAAAAAGGGAGACTTCCCCTTTCAAAAGTTTAAAATCCAGGACATGAGAGTCCCATATTACAAAATGGCAGTTACCTCCCCCAGAAAACATATATAGTTGAACATAAAGGAAACAACTTAAAATTTGCCGATAATCAGGAGAAAGGTCACCGACCACATGGGGACGTCACCTGGGGAAAACAGGTCAAGGAGAGAAAAACACGTTTGTTTCAAGTACTCCTCTTGAAAGATTTTTGCCCCATCCCTGCCCCTAACAGCATACAATGCGTGTTAAAGTGAAAGGAATTGAAAGTTTTTTATTTTAAAAAATATGGGTGAATGTTGTCAATTCTACAGGATTACAAGTGTGCCGTGTTTCTACATGCAAAGGGTGGGGGAGCAGAAACTAGAAGTAAAAGAAGTGAAGCTGGCCGGAAAATTTTCAAAGTACTTTTTCATCAGATTTTGCAAGACATTTAGATTTTAATGAATTGGCAGAGTCCTTTTGATTTCAATGAAGCCATTTCAGAACTAAGCAAAATAAAAACAATGTATTTTATTTAATTTAGACTTTCCTGTTTCATTTTAACTTGATGCTGGAAAATCCATTTCAGTGCAGTGTGTTGGTCACACTTGGCACATGTTCTTTCACTCAACGAATGAGTATCGGTTCAGTTTATCTACATGAACTCCCAAGTTGGTTAAAAATGACTGACTGACTCCAGAAGGGTTTCTTCTGAAATGTGACAAAGGTCTGTTGATCAGGAACACCCCACGCACACCCAAAGCAGGAAAAGGAGGAGATGCTAAACAAAGCCCAGCTGTTGTGTTGTTGGTGTCAGTATTATAACACATGGAGATGTGTACTACATGCTCCAGGGAGCCAGGACTGTGCAGTAGGAGTAAGGGAAGTGGCGTTATAGGCCCTGGCACCATGTAACAAAGGAACAGTTATTATATTACCTTGTTAACTGTTAGAACAACACAAACAACTATTTTGGGGACTGAAGGCATTGGGAGGAGGTATATATAAACCAAACTTTAAGAAAAGGAGATTGGCTGGGACGCCTCCTCTTCCCTGGGTGGAACCAGGGGAAGATCGTTCAGCCAGACTAGCCATGGGAACCAGCTGGGCTGTAGCATCAGCCCATCACTTCAGGAACCTCTTCTGCTGTTCCTGAAACTGTTCCTGTGGAGGTGCTCCTGGGTCTCCACTTTCCCGGACTATGACCACCTACTGCCACAGAACCCCAGTGTGAGCCTGCAGCTCACTCCCGCCCCACGGAGAGAAGCTCACTCACCTGCTCCCTCCCAGCTTGCAGGCACAGCCACAGGCAGTACCACACCTCCAGGAAAAGACCTAGACGAGGCTCTGGCAGCTGTACCTGGGCACACAAGGAAGCTGAATCTGGGGAATCAGCCCAATGTTAGGGTAGCAGTATAGGGCTGGCAATTCGGGGACAGGGCCCGCAAGGCACTCCCCACCACCTCTGGCTGCTGCCTTCTTCAGGCGGACCACAGGGCACTGATCCCAGACTGCCTCCCCTGTGAGGTGCCAGGGTCCCCTGCCCTACCACAGAAAAGTGCTCCCATACACTACTCCAGGCACTGCTGCCATTCCAATGAGACACTTCCTCCTCCCCTCTCTCCCACCTGACCCTCCCCACTCTTCTCACCCATCCTAGGCAAAAAAAAAAAAATTATTCTTAAAGTCAGTCAGTCCTACCATTAACATTTCCAACAGCGGAAACATTAAAAGAAGTTCCCACTAGGGAACTTTTAGTTCATGCCAGCAGGGTTTATGTGGACCAGTTAGTGGGCAACATAGGAGTGCACTTCAGAAATCACACTCCTGTAGCGTGCAGGGCTGCTCCGTGTTGATGTGCCCAAAGTCAAATACCTTACAGAAGTCCAAGTCTGCTATGTCAGCAAATAGAAGACTTTACTCCCGCCCTTCCTGTTATTTCCTTACAATATTAGATGCTCCACTTATTGTTCTAAAATCTGGACAATTAATATCACAGCAATGGATGCAATATAAAGACCTAGATAAAGACAGATAAAATTAGATATGTAGTTCTTACAAAAAGATTAACTAAATTGTATTCTACTGTTTAATGAATATCTGCGCCTTTTGATAGAAACAGCATAAAGGAAAAGTGTGTCGGTATTTAACTGCTAGATTATATTGCCAAAAAAAAAAAATCTTGCTTTTCACAACACTTCTTTGTGAAACTAGTGGATTTGTTACTGACACCACCAGCTGCAGCTGCTGCGATATTAACCAACTGGCTAATATGGAAGTTTCATATACACACAGCACTGTATGTATTTTTTGCAAGACCCCTCGAGTTGAGCACACACAGTACTTACTTAATGCCATGCTGAAATATATAAGTGGCAAAAAACTAATTAACATTTTAAGATGAAGGTAAATAGTGACTAACCCTCACTGCAGCATTTACTGATCATCATAAACCTCTGTAAACTTTTTGAGACTGAACTTCACATTTTTAAAGCCTGCCTGGGCCTAGAAAAGTATTTGCTCAATTCTGAAAATGCCAATTGACCTCAAGTTGGAAAGTACAGTAAACAGGGTTCTTTCACAAGCCCATGACAAAACAGCTAAAATAAAGGTAAAACTAATTCTTTTGAGCTTAAGGAAGAGAATGAGTAATAGAACTCCAGTGAAAACACAGAGAGAGGTTCTGTAGAGGAAAAAACTTAGGCTAATATTAGTTTTGTTGTTTAAGTGAGCAATAAAGGCAAACTTCTGGAAGGGAGTGAGTTTGCACTATTCTCCAGTGAGCTTCCAACTTGCATATCCTCTGTTTGGAGCAGGGTGGGAACTCCTCATCTCCAAAGTTATGTGAGCATGTGCCCAATGACAGGCATCTGTCCAACTGAACAGTAGAAAAGCAAGCTCTATTACCACCACTAGCATGTTTGGAAGATCTCAGGAAGAAAGAGAAGATTCAGTGAAACTGCTTTTGGAAATGTGCAATATGCAAAAGTGCATAACAATGGTTATGTCTAGGTCAGATGCACTATAATCCAAACCCTGATCTGCAGGAACTATTCTCTCTCTATGTACAGAATTGAAAGTAGTACCCATGCGAGCACAACCATAGTTCTCTGAGCACAGCCTATCACAAATACAAAAACAAAGAGGGGAGTTGGTGCTTGAGTTTTGTGAGAATTAAAATCCAATAGTGTCTATGCTGTGCTGAAGAGGTAAAGTGCTATGTGAGTACTGATATTATTACATCCTGACCTACTGGCTAGCAAAAAAAATAAACGTACATACTTCAAGTCAGACTGAAGACTGAGCTTCAGGGTAAATGATGTCTAAAATATGTTTTTATAGCTGGCTGTTTAAATATTCTCCCCACAAACAGTCCTGTTGCAACAGCTCTGCTTCTACATTAGTCTTTAGCTCTGCCTATAAATACAAATATCTTTATACTTGGTGGGAATGCTCACCCTGAGAAACCTTCTAGTTCTGCAACAAGGATTTCTTGGGGAGAGTTCCCTTTCAGGCCATACTTTCTCACTCCTTGCTGGGAAGGGAGTGATTTTGTCAACTGTGATGCTCTTTGGACAATTAAAATGCAGTGTTTGAAAAACTCTGAAGAGAGTGTTTTTTCCAGTCCTCCTAGGATAGATGTTTCTGCTCATGCTAGAGTCATGTGGAAGGTAGGGAACTGAAAATTGGTGGGTGATGCTACAAGCCTTGCTGGGCTGCTGGCAAAAACTGCAAGTAGAGATCCAGTAATTGTAAGCTATTTGGAACAAGGACTGTATCTTCATATTGGTTGGTACGCCACCTAGCAAAAGGGTCCTGGTTTGGGCCTCTTTGCGCTAATGTAATACAATAATAATAATTAATAACAAAAGAAACAAAAATACTGAACCGGCAGAGTAAAAGAGTTGTACTTTTTTAAAAACACATTTTTAGATTATGAATGACCCATTAGATTATTAACAGAAATCAGCTGAAAAGTTTACTATTTGCAATTTTACTCTATCTTTACTTTCTGAATCTCTCTTTTATTTGGACAATGAAAATATATACAGTTTTATTTTTGTCTCTTGCCAGTTTCTAGTCAATTTCACTTTCTGGTTCACTCCCACTCACATAATGCTACAATGCCTATGTCCTGACCTACACAAGGAGCTGAGGTCGAATTTAGCAGCGTTAAATTGATTTAACCCTGCACCTGTCCACACGATGAAGCCCTTTTTTTCGACTTAAAGGGTTCTTACAATCAATTTGTTTACTCCACCCCCGACAAGCGGATTAGCACTGAAATCGGCCTTGCCGGGTCAAATTTGGGGTAGTGTGGATGCAATTTAACGGTATTGGCCTCCGGGAGCTATACCAGAGTGCTCCATTGTGACCGTTCTGGACAGCACTCTCAACTCAGATGCACTGGCCAGGTAGACAGGAAAAGGCCCGCGAACTTTTGAATCTCATTTCTTGTTTGGGCAGCGTGGCAAGCTGCAGGTGACCATGCAGAGCTCATCAGCAGAGGTGACCATGATGGAGTCCCAGAATCGCAAAAGAGCTCCAGCATGGACCAAACGGGAGGTACAGGATCTGATCGCTGTATGGGGAGAGGAATCCGTGCTATCAGAACTCCGTTCCAGTTTTCAAAATGCCAAAACATTTGTCAAATCTCCCAGGGCATGAAGGACAGAGGCCATAACAAGGACCCAAAGCAGTGCCGCGTGAAACTTAAGGAGCTGAGGCAAGCCCACCAGAAAACCAGAGAGGCAAATGGCCGCTCCGGGTCAGAGCCCAAATCATGTCGCTTCTGTGATGAGCTGCATGCCATTTTAGGGAGTTCAGCTACCACTACCCCAACCGTGTGCTTTGACTCCTTCAATGGAGAGGGAGGCAACACGGAAGCAGGTTTTGGGGAAGAGGAAGATAGTTCAAAGCAAGCAAGCGGAGAAACTGGTTTTCCCGACAGCAACAACTGTTTCTCACTCTGGACCTGGAGCCAGTACCCCCCGAACCCACCCAAGGCTGCCTCCCAGACCCGCCAGGTGGAGAAGGGACCTCTGGTGAGTGTACCTTCTTAAATAGTATACATGGTTTAAAAGCAAGCATGTTTAATGATTAATTTGCCCTGGCATTCGCGGCCAGTACAGCTACTGGAAAAGTCTGTTAATGTGTCTGGGGATGAAGCGGAAATACTCTAGGAACATCTCCATAAAGCTCTCCTGGATGTACTCCCAAAGCCTTTGCAAAAGGTTTCTGGGGAAGGCAGCCTTATTCCATCCATCATGGTTGGACACTTTACCACGCCAGGCCAGTAGCACGTAGTCGGGAATCATTGCAGAACAAAGCATTGCAGTGTATGTTTGCTGGCGTTCAAACAACATCCGTTCTTTATGTCTCTGTGTTATCCTCAGGAGAGTGATATCATTCATGGTCACCTGGTTGAAATAGGGTGCTTTTCTTAAGGGGGCATTCAGAGGTGCCCATTCCTGCTGGGCTGTTTGCCTGTGGCTAAACAGAAATGTTCCCTGCTGTTAGCCACGGGGAGGGGTGAGGGGCTAGCCACGCAGTGGGGGGAGGCAAAATGTGACCTTGTAATGAAAGCTACATGTGCTACGTATGTAATGTTAACAGCAAGGTTTACCGTGAAAGAGTGTACCTATTGTTCTATAAAATGTGTCTTTTTAAATACCACTGTCCCTTTTTTTCCCCCACCAGCTGCATGGGTTTCAAGGATCACAGGATCTTCTCCTTCCCAGAGGCTAGTGAAGATTAGAAGGTGAAAAAAACGCACTCGCGATGAAATGTTCTCGGAGTTCATGCTGTCCTCTCACACTGACAGAACACAGACGAATGCATGGAGGCAGACAATGTCAGAGTGCAGGAAAGCACAGAATGACCGGGAGAAGAGGTGGCAGGCCGAAGAGAGGGCTGAAAAGAGGGCTGAAGCTGATAGGTGACTGCAGAGTGATGAGAAGAGGCAGGATTCAATGCTGAAGGTGCTGGAGGATCAAACTAATATGGCTCCAGCATATGGTTGAGCTGCAGGAAAGGCAGGAGCACAGACCGCCGCTACAGCCCCTGTGTAACCAGGCGCCTGCCTCCCCAAGTTCCATAGCCTTCTCACCCAGACACCCAAGAGCGTGGTGGGGGGGCCTCTGGCCACCCAGCCACTCCACCCCAGAGGATTGCCCAAGCAACAGAAGGCTGGCATTCAATAAGTTTTAAAGTGCTGTGTGGCCTTGTCCTTCGCTCCTCCACCAACCCATCCGGTGCTTCTCTCCTCCACCACCCCTCCTGGGCTACCTTGGCAGTTATCCCCCTATTTGTGTGATGAATTAATAAAGAATGCATGAATGTGAAGCAACAATGACTTTATTGCCTCTGGAAGCGGTGATCGAAGGGGGGGTGGGGATGGTGGTTAGCTTACAGGGAAGTAGAGTGAACCGAGGGGCAGGGGGTTTCATCAAGCAGAAACAAAACAGAACTTTTACACCGTAGCCTGGCCAGTCATAAAACTGGTTTTCAAAGCTTCTCTGATGCACACTGCACCCTCCTGTGCTCTTCTAACCGCCCTGGTGTCTGGCTGCGCATAACCAGCGGCCAGGCGATTTGCCTCAACCTCCCACCCTGCCATAAACGTCTCCCCCTTACTCACAGATATTATGAAGCACACAGCATGCAGCAATAACAATGGGAATATTAGTTTCTCTGAGGTCTGAGCGAGTCAGTAAACTGCGCCAGTGACCCTTTAAACGTCCAAATGCACACTCTACCACCATTCTTGCCTAGCCTATAGTTGAACAGCTCCTTACTACTGTCCAGGCTGCCTGTGTACAGCTTCATGAGCCAGGGCATTAAGGGGTAGGCTGGGTCCACAAGAATAACTATAGGCATTTCAATATCCCCAACAGTTATTTTCTGGTCTGGGAAGTAAATCCCTTCCTGCAGCTGTTTAAACAGACCAGAGTTCCTGAAGACGCGAGTGTCATGAACCTTTCCCGGTCATCCCACGTTGATGTTGGTGAAACGTCCCTTGTGATCCACCAGTGCTTGCAGCACCATTGAAAAGTACCCTTTGCGGCATATGTACTGGCTGCCCTGGTGGTCTGGTCCCAAGATAGGGATATGCGTTCCGTCTATAGCCCCACCACAGTCTACTATGACCTGCACATTTCCCAGAGTCACTACCTTTGATAGCAGCAGCTCAATGATTGCGTTGGCTAATTGCATTACAGCAATCCCCACAGTAGATTTGCCCACTCCAAATTGATTACCGACTGACCGGTAGCTGTCTGGCGTTGCAAGCTTCCACAGGGCTATCGCCACTCACTTGTGAACTGTGAGGGCTGCTCTCATCTTGGTATTCTTGAGCTTCAGGGCAGGGGAAAGCAAGTCACAAAGTTCCATGAAAGTGCCCTTACGCATGCAAAAGTTTCGGAGCCCAAACCTGCAACACTATGCGGACCCACCAGTCTGTGCTTGTTTCCCAGGCCCAGAATCGGCGTTCCACGGCATGAGCCTGCCTCAGATACACCATGATCTCCAAATTGCCAGGGACTGCAGTTTTACAGAAATCTTTGTTCATGTCCTCATCACCGTGCTGCCGCCTCCTCACCTGGTTTTTCAGGTGCTGGTTCTGCATAAACTGCACGATAATGCACGAGGTGTTTACAATGGTCATAACTGCTGCGGTGAGCTGAACGGGCTCCATGCTTGCCATGCTATGGCGTCTGCTCGGGCAATCCAGGGTAAAGGGCACGAAATGATTGTCTGCCGTTGCTTTCATGGACGGAAGGAGGGTTGACTGACGACATTTACCCATAACCACCCGTGACAAATGTTTGGCCCCATCAGGCATTGGGAGCTCAGCCCAGAATTCCAATGGGCAGCAGGGACTGCGGGAACTGTGGGCTAGCTACCCACAGGGCACTGCTCAGAATGTCGACGCTTGCCACGGTACTGTGCACGCACTCCACCAAATTACTGTGCCTAGTGTGGAAACATGCACTCGACTTTATACAATCTGTTCCCAAAAATCGACTTCTGTAAAATCGGAGTACTTTCATAGTATAGACACGGCCTTAGAAACTGTTTCTGCGAGGATTAAAATAAAAGAAGCAAAATTTCACAGAAACATTTCTACCAGTCTTAGGTTTTTTAAAAACTGAATTTTACTAAATCTAAATTTGTGACCAAATTAGACCTGATGCTTTCTCAGTAAACAATCACTTGTTATCGAAAGACAAAGTGATGAGAGAGTTTTACAACTGACACTAACTGAAGAAAGATGGGAATTCTTTGACCTGAGCACAAGCTGCAGTGGAGAAGAGCATAGTCCAAAAATCAGCATACAGAACGCAAGATGAGCCAAAAAGCACTCCCCCTCCAACAGTCATAGTTGCAACCCTCTGACTATTTTGTTGTGGGGGGAGGAGGGGCAATGAGGCAGCAGATGAGTGTAAAATCAGATTCAGCAGGTTCGTCTGTGGGAAAATGAGGAAAGTAATCTGCAATGCAAGTGTCTAAAACTACAACATCTATGCAGTGTGCTGCACGATGCAAAAAGAAAAAGTCAACACCTCAGAAAGCATTTGATGCTACATTAGATTTTTTGTCACTTAAATTTTAGTGATTACTAATAACTCTCCTGGCCATGTAAATTAAATCATCCACAACAGGCATCACTACTGTGAATTACTGAACTTCTCAAAGTGTTCCTACATCTCAAACCACTGAGATATTTGCCCCTATGGTATTCACATTAGGACTTGAATGCAAAACTTCACTACTTAAAATGAATCAAAAGCAGTATATGTTCCTATCCACCCTGCCACGATTTGAACTCAAACTCCAGAAGATTCAAGAAACATGAACCTGAAAAGAAATAATATCACAGACCATGTTTCACTGCTTAGAGCTTAGTAGGAATAATGACAGGATAAAAATATTTTAAGTTACAGTGCTCTATTTAATAAAACCACCCTGTCACCAAGCTATCTAGGCAACAAATGGTACTAAGAGCAGATTATTAACAACAAAAGAATTTTAGAAGTCTAATGCCCATTTTTCATTTGTTATATTGTCTGTTCATTTTTGCTATTCAATCAGTTGCATAATTAAACCAGGCTGGTCAATTTTTCTTTATGTTGTCATGTACTAGCAAAGTGTCTGCCATAATATATTAGCAAAACACTTGCAATTGATTGGTCTTTGGAGCATTCGCTGGTCATGTGGTGCTAATTGTTCCAGTCCTCTGCCTTTACAGCTGCTGCTACAGATGCCCAAATAGTAAAGAAACTGCACTCCTGCAGAAGCAAACCTAGCCATCTCCAATAAGGGCTGTGGCAGTCCTCGGAAGAGGAGGGAAGGGGAGTTCACAGCTGCCAGTAAGACTAAAACCACCAGAATCTAAGTTAAGAGCTGTGAGTGAATACAGAGCCAGGAGCTTCCTGAATGAGATTTGTGGGGAGGGCAGGGGGCGAGGAGTCACCACAAAGGATGTCCTGGGACACACCCAGGACACTTGTTAGGGCACAGGTACAGCTTAGCACTAAACTGTTCTGATCAGGTTCACAAGGAAATGGTGTTTTTCTTTAAACTGTTTTCACTGAAACTAACAAACACATTATATTTGCTTTTTCAAATAATTTCCTGCCCACCTTAAAAATAAACAAAATTTGAACTCTACAGCTGTTGACCGTGTCCTTTGAAGGTCAGCTCCAGTTAGGTTGACCCTGCATAATTTGGAGGAAGAAACCCTTAGGAGAATAACTAAAACAGATGAAGAACTTAAAGTTTATTCTATCTTTAGGTGGATTACAATAGTTACAAACTAGTGCACTGTGTCAATATTTTCAACAATAATTGAAAAAATGGTTATGAACTGTGAAACCTTAAATCATATTGACTCTGGAAAAGCTGGTATGTGGAGTTAAACGATAAGCCTGCAGAACAAGGCAACAATATGAGAATTGCAGAAGTATACAACTACATTTCCTCTAACAAAACTTCCACCTTAGAAAATTTTCAGAAACTGAGGATATTTACCAATAATTCAACTCTAAGGTTGTTATAGGAAATCAAAACTGCTGTTGCCCTCAATTAGGAATTAAGGCTAGAGCCTCAATATCCTACCCCATCATGCTGCTGGCTGGTAAAGAGTATTGTTGTAGCAGTTGTTTTTAAACAATAGGAAATAACAAAACTTCAAATAAAATATAGAACCAACTCCACAAAAGAAAATTAAAGGGAGAGGAAAAAAACTAGACTAGGCTTAGAAGGTTTAACTACTACTTAGTTTATCATTGTAGTTCTAATCCACAATACTGTGCATAGGTATTTTCAGTAAATTCCTAAATTAAGGGACCCTAGAATGGTAGATTATTAGATTAGATATATTTATATAAACTAAAAAGTAATAGGCGCATTGGCCAAAGCAAAATTACAACTTGGTAATTATGTACATTCTGCCTATCAGGAACCACATTCCTGAATCTCATCATTTATATTGGGAGATGGGGTTTGTTTTAGGATTGTTGATTAACCACCATTAACTCATACGATTAATTCAAAAAAATTTATTGTGATTAAAAAATTAATCGTGATTAATCACAATCTTAATCGCACTATTAAACAGAATACCGATTGAAATGTATTAACTATTTTGCATGTTTTTCTACATTTTCAAATATATTGATTTCCATTACAACGCAGAATACAAAGTGTACAGTGCTCGCTTTATATTATTATTTTTATTATATATTATATTTTATTAAAATATGTGCACAGGAAAAATGATAAAACAAATAATATTTTTCAATTAATCTCATACAAGTATTGTAGTGCAATCTCTTTATCGTGAAAGTGCAATTTACAAATATAGAATCTTTTTTGTTACATAACTGCACCCCAAAACAAAACAATGTAAAACTTTAGAGCCTACACGTCCACTCAGTCCTACTTCTTGTTCAGCCAATAGCTAAGACAAACAAGTTTGTTTACATTTATGGGACATAATGCTGCCTGCTTCTTATTTACATCACCAGAAAGTGAGAACAGGCATTCACATGGCATTTTTGTAGCCAGCATTGCAAAGTATTTACTTGCCAGATGTGCTAAACATTTGTATGCCCCTTCATGCTTCAGCCACCATTCCAGAGGACATGCTTCCATGCTGATGATGCTCATTAAAAAAATAATGCATTAATTAAATTACTGACTGAACTCCTTGGGGGAGAATTCTATGTCTCCTGCTCATTTTACCCGCATTCTGCCATATGTTTCATATTATAGCAGTCTCGGATGATGACCCAACACTTGTTTGTTTTAAGAACACTTTCACTGCAGATCTGTCAAAATGCAAAGAAGGTACCAATGTGAGATTACTGAAGATAGCTACAGCACTCGACCGAAGGTTCCAAAATCTGATCAGGATGGGGTGTAGAGCATGCTTTCAGAAGTGTTAAAAGAGCAACACTCCAATGGAGAAACTACAGAACTCGAACCAGCAAAAAAGAAAATCAACTTTCAGCTGGCAGCATCTGACTCAGATGATGAAAATGAACATGCGTCAGCCTGCACTGCTTTGGATTGTTGTTGAGCAGAACCCAGCATCAGCAAGGACACATGCCTTCTGGAATGGTGGTTGAAGCACAAAAAGACATATGAATCTTTAGCGCACCAGGCACATAAATATTCTGAGACGCTGGCTACAACAGTGCCAGGAGAACAACTGTTCTCACTTTCAGGTGACATTATAAACAAAAAGTGGGCAGCATTATCTCCCATAAATAGAAACAAACTTCTTTGGGTGATTGGCTGAACAAAAAGTAAGACTGAGTGGACTAAAGTTTTACACTGTTTCATTTTTAACACAGTTTTTTTGTACCTAATTCTACATTCGTATGTTCAGCTTTCATGATAAAGAGATTGCACTACAGTACTTGTACTGGGTGAATTGAAAAATACTATTTCTTTTGATTTTTAAAGTGCACATATTTGTAACAAAAGTAAATAAAAAGTGAGCACTATACACTTTGTATTCTAGGTCGTAACTGAAATCAATATATTTGAAAAAGTAGAAAACATTAAAAAAATAAATAAATGGTATTCTATTATTGTGTAACAGCACAATTAATCCCAATTAATTTTTTGAATTGTGCGATTAATCCCGATTAATTTTTTTTATCACTTGACAGCCCTAGTTTGTTAGTTTTTTTAATGTGACCTGAAAAACTTTAATAGTATCTATCTCTATAAAGCATTTCAAGATACAATTTGTACAAAAATATTGTACCATAAATCAAGTCTTGTCACAACAAAGCACAGAGCTCCTTAATACTGGCAATTGTAGGCAACCGTACGCTTGGAAAAATTGATTTTTTTGATGGACTCATTAGTTTGTTTTATAAAGTAATGAAATAAGAAAGAGGAAAACTCTTTCCAGTAAATTAACCTTTCATTTGAAGTACATTAATATTCCCTTTCTCTAATGGACAGTGAACCTAACACTGATTTTCAGGTTTCCTTTTGCCTTGTTACAGTACAAGCAATTTGTTATGAATCAGCAGATAGTTAGCTCTACTTTATGTTATAAAAGAAAGGAATTTCAGTGGTGCCAACTTCAAGCATTCAAAAAATATGAGTCAGGCTCCAGAACACCAAGATTGGCTTGACAAAAAAAAATTTTTTAATGATAAATGTTGGGGGTTTCCTGAATCTTTAGGGTGCATTCAGGTCACATTTTAAGGCTTTTCTCTGCATGCATTACAACTACAAACTTATTTTCTTTAAATGAATACAGTTTCTCATGCAATTTTTTGATTCCAGCACTTGGGATTCTGAGAAACCAAATATTGCAAGACTCACGATAAAATATGCAAAAGTTAATGACACTGGAATTTTATTTTAAAAGCCTGGAGGACAACTTGAATAAATCTCCACCACACACTTTATAAATCTCCCTTCCATTTTAGATTATGGACAAATAATCGAATACTCTCTGTTTCTATTATCTTTAAAAATATTTGTCCATGCCCACATGAAAACTGAGTCCAGTACCTTTACTATCACCACAATTTCTTGCAGACGTAGAAATCAACATTTCTTGAGAAAAGTAAACAAAGTCAAATAAAATACTCATAAGTGGGAGCATAAATTCTACATGAATATAAATATTTTAAAGAAGTATACAGCATATATATTGAAAGGATACTAAAATAGGTATTTTTAAAATTGGGGGAGGGGTGTATTGAAGCATATAAAAAGAAAAGGATATAATATTCATTTAACTGCTCATATAGCACAAGCCTCAACAATGACAAGACCACAATTTCCGTAAATTCAGAAGAGATGATGGGGTATGGGCCCAGCCATCCCAGCTTGAGAATTGGAATTTTCTTCGATCTATCAGCAAAAATGAAGGTGAATAATGATACAGCGGAAGGACAGGGAGCTGCCTCTTTGGAAACACTTAGCAGGGCAAGTTTACAGCCAGCTTTCATTGTATGTGTGTTCTTGTGTGTGGAAAGTAGATATGGTACTGAGGCCTGTCATTGCCCAGGTATATGAATGAGAACCTGAAGGAAAATCTGAATCAGATTGTGTAAACTGGGGCCCCTTCACCTGACCTTTCATTCTGTGTTACACTATCCCTACTCCTCTCCCACAGCCCATCCTTTCAGTATACAGTAATCTACTTCCTCAGAACTGGAATCCCTTCACTATTAACTGGTAAACCAGACAGCTTCATAGAGATGGAGACATTGCTTCATGAATCCATAACATATTTTGAATGTGTCCTCGAAACGTCCTCCTTTCTCGCAAGCTTATGAGGATCAACCGCACAGTGCTCTCTGTCAGTTAGATCAGAGAAACCCAAACTCCTACATAATAATATTGGTGCAAGGGAGTATCAAGTGGCATTTATACTGGATAATTTTTTTTAAAAGACTGGATTAGAGGGTTAATTCTGAATAGCTAATCAATGACAAGTATTAGCCAGCAAATACGTGAAATTTAGTAATATAAGAAGTTTTACTGTACCATGTAAAATGCCACGTTATTGCAAAAACCTTAATAGAACAAGGGTAGGTGTACCAGTGACTGATATTTACTTTCTGAACCTGGTCTACAAAGAAACAGTAAGATTTTGGCAAATAAATTTTAACCACAATTGAACAAGTAAAACAAAGTGTGTGAAAACTGGAACATTAAAATCTAATGTTGGAAGGCACATTCTCAAAATCTGTCCAGGACCTGTGCACACAAACCCAGCTATGTACATGTCTTACATTCGGATATCTTGTTTATTTTATTAAATATGCAGCCTTAACTCCTAACAGAATGCATGCTTACCTTTCTGTCTTTTCATCTGGGGAAAGTTGCTGATTGTGGTTGCTTGAACTATTTCCACTACGATTTGATACCTAGTTTTAAGAGGGGAGAAAAAAAGATAAAAGATGGTCTTTTATAAATTTGCTCTTCACATTGCACACTTTTAGAAGTAAAAATGTAGAACAAACTCACATTCCCATTCAGAGGGAGAGTATGTCTGGAAATAGAGTGAGAGAGGAGAATTCTCAAAGATGGAACAAACAAAAAATGAAAATTATCCAAAAAACCCAGCAATAATTACGATGTCCCCTTGGTTCCACTGAAAACCTTGGAATACTGTACGACAGGTGCTTAAAAACTTAATAAAATTAATGAAAGTGTAATACAAAACCATGGTCTTAAAATTCAAAGGTGAAACAGTAATACTGGCAAACAGAGTGAGATTGAAATGTAATAAACTTGGCAGAGTGATGAAATTAAAAACATGCCCGAGAGAATAATTAAGACTTCACTGTAAAACTGAGACAGATTTCAGGAGAGAGTTCCACGTGCAAAGGCCTCCTACAGCAAAGGCAGACTTGTCAGGTAATGTAACATGCAATTGTAGTGTTCGAAGGGGAAGGAGCTCAGGTAGCTGTAAGGATGATGCAGTCAGGGTCTGTATCCTTTAAGGCTTTAAAACCAAAATCTTTTACTTTGTACAAAGTCAATGTACAGAATGAGGTGTAGTAGACTCAAGGTTACTCAAATCAGCGAGTAAACTGTAAGTCCCTGAGAAACCCTGCTGAAAAGGGAAATACACTGTGCTGCCCAGGCATAATGAACAAATTCTGCTAAGAAAAGAGAATCCCCCACATCAGAGACAGACATGCTCCTATAAGAGTGGCAGAGTAAGGGAAGGGAATGATGGGGTTTCCTCTGCCATCCCTTTTCCTACCCCAGAAAAAGCCAGAGTAAGAACCACAGTTAACCAAAAAAAGCAGTCACTGAAAGTTACGTCCTCACAATTAATAACCTGCCTGCTTGGTCCTTTGTCCCTGTTCCTGACCTGAGCTACACACAGATTTATATTTGACGCTTGGGAGGTAGATACATTTGTACAGAAAGAAAAAACTGCACACAGCAACAGGAGTTGGACGATAACGTAGTTAAGAAGTGGTGATATTTTTATTCAAGATACTTCTACTATTCATTCATCTTTACAGCTTTCATAAACTCCTTGCTACATTGAAACTTTATTTATTCTGTCACAGAGATATTCAACACTTTTCCTCTGAGCATATTCGTGAGGAGATGAGGATTAACTAATGGTTTCTGAACTTTTCTAACATTCCAAGAAAATGTGCCTAATAAGTTTTTATGGCTACTGTAAATTTACGCATTAGTTTATTTTTGAACACCTTCCATATTGCATTGGACTTTTCCTGCCATTACTTTATCCCAGTTGATTTCACTCAACAGCATATGCTTTTCAAAATACCTATGAGGAAGAATGGCCCACTGGTCACCATGCTAGCCTGGGACTAGAGCCAATTCCTTGCTATAACACAGACTTCCTGTGTGACTTGGGAAAGTCACTTAGTCTCTCTCTGTGCCTCAGCTCCTCCTCTGTAAAACAGAGGTCACAGCACTTCTCTACCACACAGGGGTGTGGTGAGGATAACTACATTAAGCATTGAGAGTGCTCAGATACTATGGTAAATGGTGGCCAAATTAGTTCACCAGATAACATACTTGGCTCCCAATTACCCAGATAAGTTATTTTTTTCCTCCCACTCTAGTCCTAACGATTAGAATTGCTATGATGCCTAGAATATCTAAGCTGTGAAAGCATCTAAGCAATCCTAACAGTCAGGACTAAAGGGGCAAGAAAATATTAAATTGTCTAGGTAATTGGGAATAAAATAAACTAATGCATAAGTGAGTCAATTATTTTTCAGTCCTTTGTAGCTTACTCCATTTCATTTTTTAAAAAAAGAGCCGCACATGCTGTAGACTGTGTGATCACAGACTCACGTTGCTGTTAGCTCTGTTTTCCCTGCCCCAATCCCCTTCCCCTGCTGTTTGTTATCCTTACTCTTCCCATCACTTCTAAAGCAAGAAAATAAGCTTTGTGGCAGGGGCTGTAGTCTATGTTTTAACATCTAGTAACCCGTGGTGCTACACAAATAAATAAAATATTAATTGTGATACTGCTCTACCTTCATCACAGCTGCTAATCAGAGGGAAAATTAACCATCCGCTTCCTTCCTTTATTATCTTTCATTCTCAGCCAATTCTAGTTCATTCAACCTCTTTATCTCACAAAAACTTATGGCACTATATAAAACTACTACCTATGGTTTCAGATCTTATATGTAAGGATTCTCCTTTCCTTCCCTATTCTCTGCAATCTCATTCAACTTTCCCCATTACCTTAAATTTGGGGAGAAGGGACGTTCAAGGATTGTGGTTACATTGTCATGATCTACTGTACATATATATTTTATATTTTCTCTTCAGGTTTTCACATCCTTATGAAGAAAATTTCTCTGTAAGACCCTTTTCCTTGATGAAAGGAAATAAGGACATAAATATTGTAGCTACTTCACACAAACAGGAGTCAAAACTTTCCCCAAAATAACCAAGTAGCACTGGAAGGTAGCTATCCTTCAAAGTCACATGATCTTCTGCTCTGGAAACCTTCAATATTTCGTACCCAATGCTGAAGCCCTAGGAAGGTATTCCAGTTCTCCAGCAGATACAGGTAGGTGGATGAAAGAGTGATCAAGACACTTAAGTCCAAAACTGACTGTAAAGCATTACAAAGGGATCTCACAAAACTGGGTGACTGGGCAACAAAATGGCAGATGAAATTCAATGTTGAAAAGTGCAAAGTAATGCACACTGGAAAATATAATCCCAACCAGTGTGGATAAAAAAATCAATGATTTAAAAATTCAGATTTTTTTTTATTTAAATTGGATTTTATAAAATGGATAAAATGCTTTAGATTTTAGATAAAACTATCTAAAGATAGTTTTAATTAGGATGCATTATAGTCATGTAATGTTTAAGAAAAGTTTTGTAAATGAGTTCCAATAGTTCATGGATTAGGGACCCAATCTTATGGAGGTTCCAGGGACTTCTGTATAGATTATTTAGGTTAATCTTTCTATCTACCCAACGGGACTCAGTGCTCAGTCTAGAAGATACCATCAGAGATGTTTAGTTTTGCAGTTCTCAAATTGTGGATTTGTGTCTCCAGAGATAACATGCTTGTTAACAGCAAAAATGTTTTTAAATAAATAATACAAAGAGGTGAGAAATAACAGACCTCAACCCTACTGTCCCTCTGCAACTTTGTATACACAGAATCAATCCTTGACCTCTCTGTAAAAGTGCAAAGTTTCAAAATGTTTAATAAATAAAAGATTGTTGGGGGAAGAATAGATCTGGACAAGGAAAAGTCTGGAGATAAACGTGAGAAGGGAGGGACAGGCAGTAGAAACAAAACTGAAATTGTTTGAGCAGCATATTCCAGAAGGTCTTTCCAAGTGTAGTCTTCATTGATTTGAGATCTACCATGCCATTCTCTCCCTAGAAGGGAAAACCTATAATGGCAGCCGGCTGTAAAAAAGACACAGTTTGGGAATATTTTAATGAAGCTCCTCTACCTGTGGGTAAGACAGGTATGTGTTCAAAATGCAAACAGTGCAACAAAGAAATGCAAGGCCTCGTTGTCAAATGAAACAACATCATGAGAAGTGTTCCTCCTCAGGAGGACGCTGCGTTGAAGATGATGAAAGGAACATGTCTGAACATGCAGGATCTTCAGGTTAGTTAACTTTCTTATTTCATACTTCTTTCTTAAGGACTGCCAGTCTTCCTTCTGGACTATTCTTGAATTCTCATGTTTGAGCAAAAAATATAGTTGTTACTCTATGGTACTATCATTTCAGATAAAGTTGTGACAAAAAATAAATAGCTGAAATAGGCAGATCTTCTCTTTACAATTCCCCCTTTAAAGTAGTACTATGTGTCAGTGAATGCAATGAGTTATACTAAATGAGCAGTATGGTAATAATAATTAAATAACTGCATTGACTTATTTTGTTTAGGAGAATCCATTCTCAACTTACAGGATTCTGAAGACTATCCACCTTCAAGATCACCATCATTTTCTACAGTTTCAGAGTTATCTGCCCATAATAGGGTTTCAGTCACATCATGTATGTCACACAGCCACAGTATATCATCAGTAGCAAAAAGAAAAAAAAAATTCCAGCATCCAGAAACAACCATAGATAAGTTTGCGATAAGAACCAGCAGATTACAAAAAGAGGTAATGGATGAAAAAATTGCCCAGTTTGTTTATGCAACAAACTTTGCTTTCCGTATGATTGAGAACCCACACTTCATTAACATGGTTCAGTCATTAAGACCAGGATACAGTCCACCCAACACAGCAGATGTCGCAGGCAAATTGCTGGATAAAGTGTATGAAAGAGAAACTGAGCAGTGTGCAAAAGCTCTAGAGGGTGAAATTGTTAACCTGAGTCCTCATGGGTGGAGCAACGTCCACAATGATCCTGTTGTATGTGCTTGTATGACAACCAAAGAAGGGAATGTCTTCCTTACAGAAACAATTGATACATCAGGAAATGCACACACAGCAGAACTCTAAGAAGAAGTAGCAGTAAAAGCTATAACAAACTGTGAAAATAAATTAAAATGTCTAGTATGCAGCTTGGTCACAGACAATGCTGCAAATGTATCCAACATGAAAAGCCGATTAGAAGAGAGTCCCAAGCTAATAACATACGGTTGCAGTGCTCATTTGATGCACCTCCTAGCCAAAGACTTCAGTGTTCCAGAAATAAAGGCTAATGTTTTTGAAATTGCAAAATACTTCCGTAACAACCACTTTGCAGCAGCTGCTCTGAAAAAAGTGGGAGGAACCAAGCTGAACAAAATGCAGGGAAATAGCTGTTTTATTGCTGATGCTGTTGAAATTTGGAAGGAACTGAGGGAGATCTTAAAAAAAACAAAACTATGCAATGACAGAGTTAAATTACAAGCATTAAAAAAATGAATGGGACAAGCACTATCTCCAGCTCATTTTCTTGCAAATATTCTCAATACTCGGTACTAGGGTCAAACTTTAACTGCTGAAGAAGAGGAGCTGGCTACGACATGGAAATCCAGCAATCATCCCTCCAGAATGCCAACTATAATAAACTTCAGAGCTAAGGGTGAACCATTCAAGAAATATATGTTTGCTTATGATGTTTGAAAGAAAGTCACTCCAGTGAACTGGTGGAAGTCACTTAAGCCCTCGGATTCAGAGACTGTTGAAGTGATAATCTCACTATTAACAGCAGTAGCTTCTTCTGCCAGTGTAGAAAGAATATTTTCTTCCTTTGGACTAATTTATTCCAAATTGAGAAATCGTTTGGGACCTGAAAAAGCAGGAAAGCTTGTTTTTGTTTTCCAGATTATGAACAAACAGGAAAATGAAGGTGAAGACAACTGAGTTAGCTGCAGAAGCCAATATTTTAAATTTCTCATGTTGACCTGGCTGACATAGTCAATTTAATTTTTGTTTTTTTAAAAAAAAATTTCGTTTAACTATTTTAGTTAAAAACAATTTTAACAAAAACAAACCTGATTTTAAAAAACTTGAATGTTTAACTGAATTCAAATTTCATATGCTTGTTTTGTTAAAACTTTATATGTTTGCGGTTGAAGAAAAAATCCAGAATACATAATGTTATTGTTTTAGTTAAATAAAACAATGCAAATGTCTATCTGGTGATGTCCTGCTCCTAATACAGCATGGCAAGAAAATCCTCCAAATATTAATGATTAACCTGTTGAATTGGAGATAGTTCACCTCCCAATGACTTCATAAATATCTGCTTCAATTACCTTTGGTAAATGAAATAACCAAACAATTATTCATTTACAGATATATCTGTAAAACTAATCTGAAAAGTTTTCAAAATAAATCACTTAAAAATGTATAGTGTGTACCTTCTAAAAATGAAACCTACTTCTATCTCTGAGTTGTGAAGAATATATATTAAGGTTATAACAACCAACAAGATGCACTTTTATGTAGAAATCCATGATTAAATCGAGTCTTTCTGACTAATGATTTAAATCATGATTTAAATCAAATCCACTCTGATCCCAACTATGCATACAAAATGATGGGGTCTAAATTAGCTGTTACCACTTAAGAAAGAGTTCTTGGAGTCATTGTGGACAGTTCTCTGAAAACATCTTTCAAATGCGAGGCAGCAATCTAAAAAGCTAACAGAATTAGGAAAGGCATAGATAATAAAACAGAAAATATCATAATGCAACTATAAAATCCATGGTATGCTCACACCTTAATATTGCATGCATTTCTGGTCACCCTGTCTCAGAAAAGATACCAAGGGTCACCTAATGAAATTAATAGGCAACAGGTTTAAAACAAAACAAAGGGAAGTACTTCTTCACCTAACACACAGTCAACCTGTGGAACTCATTGCCAGGGAGATGTTGTGAAGGCCAAAAGCATAACTGGGTTCAAAAAATAACCAGATAAATTCATGGAGGATAGGTCCATGAATGGCCATTATCCAAGACAGTCAGTGACAATGCTCTGGGTGTCTGTAGGCCTCTGATTGCCAGATGCTGACTGGATGGAAGGGGATGGATCACTCAGTTATTGCCCTGTTCAGTTCATTCCATCTGAAGCATCTGGCACTGGCCACCTACGTTGCCTCTAAGGTGCGTGTCTGCACAGCCACGCAGGAGGCCACCAAGGGGCCCCCCGGGTGTGCACACTTCACTCTGGAGCGTGGAGTGTGGTGGGCGCTGGTGATGGGAGAGCTTGGGGTGTGTTGGGCTTCAGCAACACCTGCAGCCCCAGGGCTGCTGCAGCTGGAGAGAGACGCCTCTCTCCCCGCCACAGCCCTGGGTAACTTGCACCCTAAACCTCTCATCCCCAGCCCCACCCCAGTCCAAACCCCCAGCCAGAGCCCTCAGCCCCCTGCACCAGCCCTGAGCCCCATCCCGCACCCTGAACCCCTCATCCCCAGCCCCGCCCCAGGCCCCACACCCCCAGCCAGAGCCCTCACTCCCCTTCACCTTAAACCTCTGCCCCAGCCCTGAGCCCCCTCCCATACCTTGAACCCCTCATCCCTGGCCTGACCCCAGAGCCCACACCCCCAACTCTCTGCCCCAGCCCTGAGCCTCGTCCTACACTCCAAACCCCTTGGTCTCACTCCCGCCACACATCACCTCATATTGGTGCAGATAAATTCATTCCACCCATGCATGGGAAAAATTAGAGGGAATATTGCTGGCAACTGTTGGAAGACAAGATAGTAGACTAGATGGACCATTGTTCTGACCTAGCATGGCCATTCTTACATTTTTCCACTTATGGAAACCAAAGGGATGTGTCTGCATAACAAGAGAGCAAGTTTTCACTAGGGAACCAATTATGAACTAAAATGTATATTATTAATACTAATAAACTACGACTTGAAAAGTCTCTCTCAAACACTGACAACACAAAACAAAGTTCTTCTATTGTTTATACAGAACTCTAAAGAAAACATGTACAAACAGCACACAGAATAATGTAAGACCTAAGACAGTTCAGATAAGTTGGAGAGAAAAAAAAAAAAAAGAGTTGGCTTTCTCAACTTAGGTTCTTTGTATTAAAGATAAGACAATAGGGAATTCTTGTCAAGATGAGAAATCTCAGCAATAAGATTTAAGAACGACAGATATTTCATGTAGAGGATGCGGAAATGTTGTGAAGGGCATGGCTTTGTCACGTTGGCTATTGTCAACTACACACTTATAGATAAGGCTTTAACATAACCTTCTAATCAAGGCCAATTTATGTAGGCAGTGCAGGAGAATACTAAGGAAACTGTCCAAACAGTTCTAATTGGATATCTTCCTAATCCACAAAGCCCATAGTTGCCTTTAACATAATAAAATAAATAAATAAATAATAAAAAGATGCCCCATTAAAACCCACTAACAGACATTTAAAGAACTACGTTCCACCCTCATATTAGCACTACTGTGCTCATTGGCAAATATTAGGGAAGTGACTGTTCTTTAAGAGATTTTTAAAAGTTGCCGTTATATTTTTAATGCCACTTATTAACCTTTTGAAGAGTTGAACAGTCTACTGTCACACCCCAATGGCCCCCTCCCTCAGGGAGTCTCTGGGGAAGGCAGATCAGCATTGTATGTGGCTAACCCTGTTGCAAGCATCGCAAACCATTTTGGGGAGGGTCAAAGGCATGTGAGCGGAGAGTGGAAGTTTCCTTTGCAGAATACGAGAGGCTGGGGGGGGAGAAAGAAGAAGAGCAGAGAACAGGTTAACTCAACACTTCAGCTAGCTCCGTGTGAAGCTAAGACACTGGCCCTGGCCCAAGGTCATGGGCTTGAAGAGAAATCAGCAGCTGCCCAGCCGTGAGAAGAGGAGAACTAAGTTGAGCAGAGCTGCAGAGATAGCAGCAAGAACAGTGAGAGCAAATGAGACGGTGACAGCGAAGGCCAATAGAAGGGAAAACAAACTCTCTGGAGCCGGGATGTTTTGGGAAACCAAGGAGGCCACAGCAAGCCGGTTTGAACTGGCACAAAAGGCACCAGAAGCAGAGGTCCCTGAGTGGAATTACCATCCTCCCAACCCACCCACCCCCTCGCCCTCCCAGGAGCCCAGGACTTAAAACCCTCGTGAGAGCTGGAGGAACTCGGAGATCAACAGCGGATCCTCGGACGACCTGGGCCCAGGACACCACTCCCGTCCTCCCTTCCCCTTCTCTCTTCTAACGTTACTCCCAGGCCTGGCCAATCTTGGGTAGTGCGTGTGTGAGTATGAAAGCGGGTTAGGGCTTGGGACACTAACACTTTTTTTTTCCCCCGAGTGACATGGGAGTGTTCCCAGCACTCTGCCGTTATTTTAATATTTTATTAATAAAGCTTTAAAATTTAGACACTTGGTGTGTTTTGTCATCTCTCCCCAAACGATCCTGCGGTGTCAGCCTGATTATCTGACGCAACGGTAGATTGGTAACAGAAATCTGTCACATACCTACCCCCCAAGCACTCTTGTGAGGTAGAAAATTTTTTTTAAAGGCTTCTATAAGTTGTTATGAAATCTAGCTATATGAATTATAACAGTGCACTCTGCTCTCTGGGCTTTTGCTTTTGCCCCAATAGATTACTAATAGCCTGGCAGGTATGTCTGTTTGACATTTGATGGTTTTGAATGTGGAATGACCCATCTTATTTTTAAACTGTCCATAGTATCTTTCACTGAGGGGCCATCAAGGATTTCTCTTTGTCTATCCATTCTTTAGGCAGAGGCTGACCAAGTGTATTACAAGAAAAGACAACCTCAACAGGCCTCTCTGAAAGGTGGGCCAGTAGGGGATTCATGCACAAAGTTCCTCATACCCCGATATATTCTGAAAATCTGGGAGATGTGTTTTATTGTAAAGAAAAAAAATCCTATTCTTTAATGGCCAGGTATAAGTATCTTTAGGCATTCTATAGCTACATAATCCCAAATGGTTATACGACCTTCAAAGAATTCCAGCAGGAACAAGGAGAAAAGCCACCTGGCCTCAGTGTCTGCCTCTCAAGCTCCAGCCCTCTCCCCCATCCTCCAAACCACAATTGCTTTTTTCTAGTGTCCTGGAAAATTAACTCTCCAAAGTGGGGACAGCCCTATCATCCTGCATCTCTCCACAGTGTGGGCAGGCAGCTATGATCCCATCTCTAAGGACGTTACATTTTCCCAGTCAGCTCTGGGTTAGGGCATATAGGCCCAGTCAAAATTTCTGTATGGACTCTTGTCTTTTTGGATAGACAATAAGGTTCAAGGGGCCTCACTGTGAATGAATTTGTGCCTAAGCTATTGTCCATGTTGCATAATTAAGGAGTGAAAATACTAGCAGCATAAACTGATTTATTACAAGGGAAATCCCATCAGCTATGTGGAATGATGAAGATTAGCACACTTACCAGTAAATGATTTCAAGCCCATCCAACCCCCATCCAGCTCTTTAACCCTCTTGCTAAGGACATAAGAGTGGTTGTATTGGGTCGGACCACACCCCAGGTGCTATGATCCCTTCCCAACTGCTTGCCTCATTTTTTAATCTTCCCTGCTCTTGATCCTGCCACCTACCCAAACATTAAGTACCCAGTTCCAATCACCTTAAGTCCTATCAAAACTTTGTTAATAAATCAATCTAACAGAAAGTCTGGTGAGATTTCAGAAAAAGGAAGTTGTGTATCCATATATATTATGGAGGATACCACTTATCTTAGGATTGGAACTACTCTGACTGCAGTGAGAATTAAGAATCTGAGGAATTATCTATCAATACCTGGAGACTTCCTTCAGTCCAGTGATATAATATCTTGATCTCAGGAAATGGGAAGTAATTAAATTCTCCAATGACAAACCACCATTTGGATGTTTCAAAGGAATACTGAGTCTCTCACTAACTATAGTTTATTAGGATAATTCTCCTCAATAGCCAAGTCTAAACTATAGAACTGTTACTATCTAAATCAGATGGCTTAGAGATTACCAAAAGGCGATCTCAGTCAGCTTATTTTCAAATATAAACAAAACTAAAATGAAAAGTTTGTCATTCTTTGACCTTTGTGGATTAACAGCCTAAAAAAAAGTGCGCAGAAATCCTACGCATCATTCTAGGACAAGGAATGAAGAGTCCTCCAACTAAAATTATGGGATACAGGGAATTTTAGGTGAACAGAATGCTACTACCCAGATTGGAATTTGATCAGGAAATTAGGGTTGATACCCATATGCCGGAGATTTATTTGTTAGAGGGAGGTAATCAGAAAAATTCTCCCCACTGCAAAGTAACTTGCTCCTAGCTGTAAGCACTCAAGAGCTTATTTTCCCTTCTCCTCTATACTTTCCTGTGGTTTATTACCTAAATATACTATGAAATGTCATTTACTTTATTCATCCACAGAGACACCTTTGTGTGGTCTCCCCAACCTCAACCCTTAGAACGTTCACAGGCAAATCACTACCCTACTCTGAAAAATGTGCCACTGAATCTTTACATGGCCACAAGAGTCTCTTCCACAGATGCTCTCACATCAGGGGGATGGGAACAGACAGATAAATTAAACATAGCAAGGAAACTGCACTTCCAGTAGCACAGCATAACTCGGACACCAAGCGAGGGTACTGGTATTACACAGATTCTGAGGAAACTGTATCACCTGCTGAATCACAAACACCATGTCCCTGCAAGAATGCTGAGATTTTCCTGGAGGCTTCCCATTCAGGTTCTGATCCGACCCAACCTTGCTTGGGGCTTACAAGATCACAGCTCGATATAAGTCCACCACTCTGTAGACTGGAAAGTGAACATACAAATGTAGACAAAAGACACAGTACTTCATACAGCGAGTTTGCCTTCTGATATTACAATTTAAAGGGACCTAGAGAGCTAGTAGAGAATACAGTGCACATTAATTGTACCAGAACAACAACAAAAGGATTAGGTTTCAACAGAAACAAACAGCTCCATTAGTGTTATTACGCTAATAGACCTCATGTCTATTTAGGTTTCCAACAGTCTAACAAGGGGTAATTTATACTGTCGGTAGCACAGCATGCTGGCCCGGAGTAAAGAGCAAATTTTACAGCACATGAACAAGATGTAGCCAAGCAACAAAATCATTTCACTCTCTCACCAAATGCATTTTCCTCTTTGGAAAATATAAGTTGTTTCAGAGCAGGGTGTGGAAATGAAGAGAGAACAAAAAAGAAAAGCTGTTTATTCAGACCCAAGCACATGGACTGATGGCGATGGATCTAACAGGAGGGGTGTTCAGTAGTCACAGATCAGGACCCACACCATCATGGAAACTGCTTCTGCAGTGTTCCAACACGTTAATGCTCTCACATTGGCTGTGCTATGAGGATGATGAGAGATAGGATGGTTCAGTGGTTAGGATGCTGGCCTGGGAAGTGGGAGACCCAAGTTCTATTTCCTACTCCTCCAAATGCTTCCTGTGTGTCCTGGGACAAACTGCTTAGTCTCTCTGTGCCTCAGTTATCTCTGTATCTGTAAAATTGAGATAACAGTGCTTCCTTACCAGGGGACGACAGACGTACCTAAGAGAGCCATACAGCCTGCCCTAGTGCTGCTCCCGAACACCTCAGTCTCCATTCCACTCTCATCCTCAGTTGCTGACAAATCTCCTCTCTCACCTACACTTTTGATCACTGCCCAGAGACAGAAACACTAGTTCTTCTTCCCCTGCAGAGGGCTCTATGGGCACAGGAAGATACAGCTGCCTTTAAAGGATCCCTCAGCAACCATCCTCCACCCTACTGAAGCCACTGCTACAAAGAATACGGTGTGTGTATGGAGGAATTCTCAAGAATCCCAGCAGAGAAGGAAAGTGGGAGAGGAACCCCCTGAATTTGACAGCCCTAGTGGAGGAAAGGGGGAATCCCTTAGAAAAACCCAGCAGGAGGGGTGCATGCATATGTACAGCAAGCACATGGGTGCCTGTGTGCAGAAAGCGGGTTAACTCTGCCTCTCCAGTCATTCCATTTCCCAACAACTTCAGCCCTACTATTGGGTCAAGCAGTGTATTTGCCCAGTAGGGCCATATCCTGAAATCCACCTCTGGAGGCGTCACCCCTTATGCATTTATAACCCCACTTTAGTCATTTCAAAGTAACGCTTCCATTCACTGTGGTTGTCACATGACAACTATGTCCTTATCTTAAGCAGATAGTGGTTGCTCACTCCATGGGAATGGCAGAGAGAATCTAAAGCACAAACAAAAATGGCTAGCTTCTGCTATAGCAGCACCAGTGCAAGTGCAGAAGAAAAGATGTGCTACCCAATATTAAACAAAAGTAATTCAGAAAAAATTAGTGCAGAAAAGGGTGCAAGATTCAGGAAAGGGGAGATAATCAACAACAACATGTTTAAAGACCTACAGAGGAGGTCTGTAGCATCAAGTGTCCAAGACCACACATTTATTCTAGGCATCTAAGAGCTCTACAGGGTATTGCTGAGCTGGTGAAGCCCAGTTAATTGCTGACCGCATGACTGGGCAGTGTCCTTTCCTGACCTTGATTCTGAGCTCTGAAGATAGACGTGCTCGGGCTTTGCTTCTGAGACATACAACATGACCAAAAAAGACCAGCCAGCAGCAGCCAATGATGACTTCAGTACTCTGATGGCCAGTTCTCACTGATACATCCCTATTACAGATAAAGTCAAACCATCTTATACCCAGTAGCTGTCACGGGCAATGCACATGAAATGCCTCCAGCCTCCTGATGTCTTGTTTTAAGCAACATCAATTTTTTCAGATCCATATAAAAGAATCAGAAGTATGCAGGTTTGATAAATCCGTACTTTTGTACATAGTTTCACCTTTTTTTTTTTTGGCACCAGACCCTACGCATGCCCTTCATGGCTAAGATGGCTGAACCAACTCTCCTTAGGATGTCTGGTTGGCTGCACCCATCAGATGATAGTTTACTGCCTACATAGATGAAATCATCCACTGCTTCCGCAGTTTATCTGGTTTCAGAGTAACAGCCGCGTTAGTCTGTATTCGCAAAAAGAAAAGGAGTACTTGTGGCACCTTAGAGACTAACCAATTTATTTGAGCATAAGCTTTCATGAGCTACAGCTCACTTCATCGGATGTTTATCACAGTTTATCTGGAAGCACATGACTTGTATCGCAACTTTTGCACTGACATTCAGGATTTCTGTTTTTGTCCAAGAAACTCATAATCCAAGGGCAGCTGCCACATGCTGGAAACTCTTTAGTGTGTCTTTGAGACATCTGCATCCTGACCAAAGAAGACAACATGATCCGCATAATCCAGGTCATTAAAATAGGTTAAACCAATGCTTATACCTACATTTGCAGAGATATGCTCAATGAGCCAATCCATTGCACAGCAGAACAGGACTGGGTCCAGGACTCATCCCTATTTCAGCCCAGATCTACTGTGACACCTGTAAGACCTATGGGTCCCGCAATTTATCCGTGCTCTGAGTCATTATGCAGATCTTGAATTAGCGTCAGAAGGATGTTGGGAACCCTGATGCCCCATAAGGCCTTCCACAAGGCAGTTCTAGTGACAGAATCAACCGTTGCCTTTAAGACTACATATGCTGCTGTCAAAGGCCAGTTACATTCATAATGGATCTCAGAAAAAAGACAACGGTAAGTATAGCATCCATTGTATATAGCCAGGAATGAAGCACTATTGCTCTGGGCAGTGGTGTTTCACAAGGAAAGGCTGGAGCCAGGTGAGTAGGACATATGCAAAGACTTTTCCAGGGACAGAGAGTAGAGTTATTGGTCTATAGCTACAATATTCAGTGCATGGACCTTTCCCCTTATAGAGCAGGATGATGATCCCTTCCTCCCACTCTGCTGGTATCTTCCCAGTAGTCCAACTCTGGACAAAAAAGTTGACGTAATGGGCTCAATGGCACACTTTAAAAGTTTGGGTATTGTGTTGTTAGGTCCAGCAGCATGCCTGCTTCGCAGTTTCTATATGCTTGAGCAAATCTCTTCCAACACAGGTGCATCTCCACAAGTTTCAGGGCCAGGGATTGCATCTGTTGCGAATGCATCCAGATCTGGACATCAAGTTGCTTCAGGATGGTTACATGTGGACTCATACTATTCTTTCCATCTTTGCAGGACGACTTGTTGAGTTAACCTAGTTTTACCATCAGCCTTGTTTATTGGCTTAGTCAGAGAATCACTTGTAGGCTACAAATTGTGACAATTGGTTTAAAAATCTGGTCCCTAAAAAAAAAAGATTCATGGCAATGACGACAGTGATGACACCCTTAGGAAACTTGCTAATTCTTGGTCGGAAGACACCTGGGAACTGGCTTATTTCAGCACCTGGAGGTACTGATACACAGAACTGTGCTGGGAAACACAACTGGCCACTGGGAAGTGTGACAGGTTGCAACACTAGAAAGGTCAAAGATGCAGCCTGACACCCTCCCCAATGCCAGGAACACCATGCAGTTCCAACATAACCCATTTACCTTTGCTAGTGATTCCCAACTCTTTCCTCAAGACAGAAAGCAACAAAAGGGAGGCAGATCAGATGGGCAAGAACTAACATGAAACCTGGAATAGGCATTTGTTCTAGGCAAGTGGGAGACTGCTGGCCCTTTGTGGGGATCCCTCTTCTGGTGCTTACAAGCAGGTTAGGAACATGGGAGTTATCTTGCATCATGAAGGAAGAGGGAAGGAATAGGTGAAAAGAGAAGCCATGCTCCAAGTTTTAGGAAGGAGAGGGAGAGAAAAAATGGGGAGGTATTAAGGAAGAATATTAGATAGGTGCCTTGGTATCACAGCACAGAACACTAAGAAAGGGAATATTCATTCCATAGAAGATCTTATTATTTTATTTAGTTCTATAGGAGTTAAATGATGGCCTCCAAACGCAGAACCTGAGATATATTCAAGAGGGAATGATTGGGAGCCATCTGCCTCTAAGAATTCCTCAAAACCTCCTAGGAGGTCGTCACACACACTACAGCCCAGTCCCTAAACGTCACATTACAGAACTGGCCAGCCCAAAAGGAAGTACTTGATGTATTTGTTAGAGATGCAATTTACTAAAAAGACATTACATAGTAACGGAAAGTCAACACATTATTTCTCGCTGACTCCTTTGATCATGGGCATGCTGCATACAAGGTTCTTATATGTCTTTAAATGATTGAGGAGACTTTAATATACATTAGCCAGTTATAATGGAATAATTTTAATATTTCCTGCCGACTAAAGGGAAAGTAGCTTATTTTGCAGCTTTATTAAATGTTAAGGCTTATATTTCCTCTCTGCACTTCACTGAAATCACACTTCACTCAGGTCTCAGCAATGGACTGGCAGGAGAAGCATGCTTAGTTTTGAACATTCTATAAATGAACATCGGATACCTTAGTTGTTTCAGGAACTCAACGTCAGAGTTGCTGTTAATGAGCTTGATGAACTCCTCATAAGAAGGAGCATATGTGTAGGCTTTCTTGTGATGCTCATTCACCTGTTCTCTGTACTCCATCTGGCTGAGCAGCATTTGGTTGACATAATCTGGATCACTCAGCAGCTCCACCACTGGCTTCAGTACTGGGAGGAGAAATTTAAGAACAAAATCACTGTGCAAAAGAGCAAATGTCATCTTCAAACTCAAACAAACTCAGTGTAACATTTTGGACACAAATTAAAACAAAGCAGGTTGATAAAATTCCAAGAAATTACTACGTAATTCCCAGATTACATAGTGTATCACTCATTTTAGACTGAAGTTTACCCTTCTCCTAAACTTTTTATTTTCTCTATTCATTACTGTAAACTGTCATTAGGATTGAGAAAACTGGAAATTCAGGTTATTAAAAAGTTTACACATGTTAAAGCAGCTGAACCTAAACTGAAATATTTCAGGTGTCTATTTCCACTCTTCTTGCTGTGTATCTCAGAGAACGTTACACAGTAGAGTCTAGGAAGGTGCAGAACTAGGAATTAAAAAAAGGAACTGTACTATTTGGGGATTTCTTGGATCCCAAAACTTTGCAGTATCAAAAATTGTCCCCAACTCCAAATTCAAAAAAGGACAGAGTGATTAGTGGTCTCATCATCCAATTAAAAGTGCATTTTATAAATAAGAACTAAAATTCTCAATAAATAAATGGATAGTTATTGGGGTTTTTTTTAGATCTTATATCATGCTTCAGTCATGTTCAAATCCTTAGTCTAGAATTTTACTTATCTGAGTAAGGTATAAACATTTAGGATCACCCAAATGCTCTCCAGAAGGTCACTGCAGTGTAGAAAGGTTTGGTTTCCTCTAGAACAGAATAAGAGGATGGAATGGCTCCATGCTACAAGGTGCTGAGCACTCTGACCCCAATTCAGGAAAGCACTTAAGTATAGGCTTAATTTTGAGCAGGTGAGTAGCCCTATTGACTTCATGTGCTTAAACACATAATGAAATGCCTTGCTAAATCAGCACAAGAGAGTTCAGTGCCTTACCCTTACTTAGCTAATGTTATGAATTTTTAAGTGTCTCATGTACATCTATAAGATACTAACCGTACCAGTCTCTGCATGTGCAAGTTGTGACAGAAGTTTAATTTTAGAACTTAAAATGTGATATCAATACAAGTATATTAAATGGTTTGTAATCACTAGTACTGTAGTAGGTAAGTCATTAATTATCTCTGATCTATAATCTACCTTTTGTTGCAAGTATGTCTGCAAGGACTATGCGCAAGCTGAGAGACTGGGCATCCTTTGAGGGTAGGAGACAATACACCAGAATTTGAGAACATGATTGCAGGAATCTTACTTCTTCGTCAGAGTTCCTCAAGCATGGATGGAGTAAAAATGGCCTTGGCTGCTCTTCCTGCCTAGAAGGGTACCAGAATTTCAGTTGAAATTACAATACATCTTTAGTCATTACTTACTATATCAGAAATGTATAAAATATCAGGGACATAATGTTCAGCAAAGAAACATTTTAAAAAACTATGCTTCATCTATCGTTTATTTTTAATTATATTAAGCAAAGCCTACCTTTGCCCCATTTCAATCCCTTGCCCTATCTTTTCTCTATACCTGTACAAATAGAAATACAATATTTTAAAACTATAGCCGTATAGAATAAGTTATTATAGTTCAGGGCACACTCTTAGGGACAAGGTTGAATAAAAAGCTTATTTTCTAGTCACTCCCATTGATATACATGGAACCTAATCCATTTTTTCCAAAATAATTGAGAAGGCAAAGAATTGAGATGCAAACATACCCTTGTACTGCAGACTAATTAATAGGCTTGTACTAGAATCGTATGACTATTTAAGCGGGGGACTGAATATTATTGAGACACGGATTTAGCTGTGACACTGAAGGCGGAACAGATGCAATCTTCCACACCTATAATCAACTACTGAATTGTCACTCAAAAAACTGCAGCCTCTTTGGTCTGACATTTCCTAGAAAATAATAAACAAGGAAAGGTCAAGTGAATTCTCCCTGACAAAGAATCACTGAATAGCTAGATGACTGAGAATTTTCAACATTAGCAGACAGTATTAGCTAGTGGAAAAAATAACAAACAAGTGTGGGATGTATGAAGAATATGATAGAAAATACTAAAAAATGTTATAATGCCATTAAATAAATCAATGGAATTCCCTCATCTGGAACACTGTAGTACTTAGAACCCTGTCTTAAAAACCTTAGCAGAAACAGAATGAGCTCAAGAAACAGGGAATGCAAAATTAGCCATGGGGAAACTTCCATATGAGAAGAGATGTGAGAGACTGGGTCTGTTTAGTTCTGAGAGGAGACAAATGAAAGGGGGACACGGTAGAGGTATAACAAAATATTGAATGGTATTGAGAAGGTAAACAGGGACTCCTATTTACTCTCTCTCATAATACCAGGACATGGGGAAACAAAATTGAAAGGCAAATTTTAAAACTGACAAAAAGATGAAAGTACATGGTTCTTCTGTGGAACTCATTGCCACTAGATATCATTGAGCCCAAAAGTATAGTACAATTAAAACATGGAGAGACAGAGAGAACATCCACGGTTACAATACACAGGATCATTTCTATTTTAATACAGCATAAATTCTCATGCTTCATGGTCTAAACCAAACACTTTACTGATGAGCACTCAGATGAAATATTCCCTACGGGCAGGTTATTCCATAAATCTCCAATAAAAGGTTTCTTGCAGCATCTGGTGCTGGCCACTTTTACGGTATGTCTAGACTACAGCGGGGAGTGTGGTTCCCAGCTCAGTTGACAACAGCAATGTAGCCCAGGGGAGCATGGACAGGATCTTGGATGAACTGCTTGAGTACAAACCCACCCAGAACCCCTGGGTACGCCCTCGGATGGCCAGCCCAAACTGTCACACCATGCTGCCTCTGGCTACACTGCTATTTTTAGTGCATCTGTCTACCAGAGCTAGGAAGCACCCTCCCCGCTGCAATGTAGACATACCCTTGGAGACCCGACGCTGGACTTGATGGACCACTGCTCTGATGAGGTATGGCAATTCCTATGTTCCCAAATGGAAACATCATTTCCAACACCCTTATAGGTCTACTAGAGGGAACAAGTACATAAAGAACATTCTGCTCAGCATGGAACAATCTTTTGTAGATTAAACCTTATGCCTGAGAAGTAGTTATAAAAACAACATTAAAAGAACATTATTGTAGAGAATAACTAATTATTTGACCACAACTGCAGAATAAACTATTCAATGTAGGATCTTTGACATAGCAGTGAAAAATTTCACTGAATTCTAGATACCAGCCACTTCATCAAAATAATTGACTTATGATGAAATGTTGTAACTTATTGACTTCTTCTCACATATTTCTCTCAGTCATAAGTCTATAAACTTCACATACTTTATAAAAAGAAGAAATATGTCACACACATCCAGTTTAGTAAAGAAACTATCATTTTCTTCAAACTTCAATCAATCAGAACTATAAAGACAATTCCAAAACATCCTGTCTGGGACTTCCGAATCCCGATTGGTATCAAAACACTGAGTTATGCACCTTAGTTAAAGAATCCCTTATGGGGGGTTTCAAAATGGTGACTGATGGGAGTACAAGGTAGCTATGTACCTTGGGGAGAGGGTGCACCTTTGGGGGCCACTGCTAGTGGGGCCAGGAGGCTAGCTGCATTGAAGGGAGTTTCAAACTACGTGCATACGCATAAGAGTTGACCACAGAAAAGATAGGTCATTCTATGGCACACCTTGGGTGAGTAGGGGCTGATTTGGTGCCAGGGTCAATGCTGCAGAGGCTGCCTGTTAGGAACTGCCAGATACCTGCAGAGAGTGGAAAGAGTTTTGGCCAAAGAAACACAATCAAAGGTGTGTGATGCCGAAGCAGTTTTGTCTAATTAAAAGTATGAGGAAGGGGGTACAGAAAGAAAAGTGGGGGAAGAACTGCAAAGATGGATCTTGGAATTAGAAAGAGATCACAGGGGTAACAAAGCCTAGCGATCTTCTGATCATTCCCTGGTGTATCCACGGTGAGGTTCCCCCCCGCCCAAACCTCCTTCTGCTGGCAGATGGGCAGGCAACTAGGCTCCCCCACTCTTGGTGGTAGGGGTTCATTTTGTGGAGGTGGTGGAGTAAAGGGAGGTTGTACAATTGCACTGGAGGCTAGTTAATTGGGAGGTTGTGCTGCCACCAGAGCACGAAGCACTTGCCAAATGCCTTAGGAGACGGTGCTGTGCCTGGTGTAATAATCACATCCAGATGTACTAACAAACAGCCAAAGAAGTCTGTATTGTTGCAGACTCCCTCAGAAATCAACCACTCTAGCCAGGTTCTCCACTGAAGCATGCAGGGAGCTAGACACTGCTCTCTGACATTCAGTACTCAAGGATACCCCAGTTCCTTTCCCTGGCAAGTGCCAACTGTTCTTCAGACTCTGCAGCATGCGCATATCCCACTACTCTTACTTCCTCCGATGACTCTTGGTTGCAAGTCAGCAGCTCCTCCTCTGTGAATGTAAGTGGCTCTAGGATGCAGGACCAGGTGCCTCACATGCTTCCAGCATTGGTCTGGAAGGAAAGAGACTGTACATAGCTTGGGTCCAGGTGCCCCTCTTGGCAGGTACTGTGGGAGGGGTGTTGTGTCACCTGGGGAGGGGCCATGGTCATTTCCTCAGGAAGCAGGGATTCTAGTCCAGCAGAAGCTTGTCAGGCTGAAGTCAGGGCCCGACTGTGCTATTCCTCACCCAAATGTCTTCTCCCTCATCCTCCACTGTCTATTTCCTCTCCGGGGATAGTTTGCCGTTGCCGCTGCAGGTCCTGGCTGGCTGCAATCAACTATTACTCAGGAGGCTGCTCCTGTCCAGCCATTTCTGGGTAAGAAAAATGGACAAACTCCATACATATTCAAACAGAGGTTTCAGCTATATGCTGCACGGACGCTAGTCACAGGGAAATATACCTCCTTCTCTTTGTGCAAAAAGCAAAGCTGCCTCATAGTGGGGATTAACGACTGGGAATGCAAATACCCTGCATACTCACCGAGGGAGCACTGGCTCATGAGGCTGGTGTCCAGGCCCCTTATCACAATGGAAGGCCTCCTGCAGCCTGCGCTAGAGCAGGTGTCTCTCCTCTTGAGTCAAACCTCCTCTTCTCTCTGGTCTCTGAATCTTTAGCTGTCTTCTTCAGTGCACTGCTGACCATCTCCATACTAGTATACTCCAAATCCGCACCCTGGTCTCCTACAGCTTTCACTACACTGCATCAAGCACCTCCATCCATGGGCTCTCCTTGTAGGTGATCATTATCTATCTACATAAACCTGTCCCCAGACAGGTCAGCAGAGGTCCTGGGTCATTTAAATCAGGATTTTGATCTCCTCTTGTGAAAGTTAACCTTCCTCTTCTGGACTGGTAAGATGAAGCAGCCACCAAGAACTAAGTGCCAACATCCTGAGAGCAGCCGACGCTGAGTATCAGCTGTCACCTTTTAAAAACTCTAGATTGGGAGCAGAATATCTTATACGAACTAGAAACAACCCGATAGTGTGGGGGCAGAGTGAGGGCAGCCAGCTCCAGCGGTGTTACTGAGCATGCACAGTCTGTGTGAACATGCTCAGTACAAGCCAAGCAGCAAACTGGGGATGGGGCATGTGACCCCGAGTTACTTGTACTAATAGATCATTATAATATGTATATGGCAGTGACATATGGAGCCAGAACCACACAATATGAACACTTTAGTTCAAACACGAATTAATTCAGGGAAGTCCTATGGCCTGTGTTATACAGGGGGCAGACTCACTAGATGATCATAGCGGTTCCCTCTGGCTTTATAACCTCTCAGTCTAACACTGACCAACTCTAACTTCCTTTGGAAAAAACAAAACAAAACTGTGTTAATTGTTGGGCAAGACAGTGATCACCTGACCCTGAAGACACACATGCTGTCATAAATATAAAGGGAAGGGTAAACACCTTTAAAATCCCTCCTGGCCAGAGGAAAAACCCTTTCACCTGTAAAGGGTTAAGAAACTCGCTGGCACCTGACCAAAATGACCAATGAGGAGACAAGATACTTTCAAAGCTGGAGCGGGGGAGAAACAAAGGCTCTCTCTCTGTCTGTCTGTGTGATGCTTTTGCCAGGAACAGAAAAGGAATGGAGTCTTAGAACTTAGTAAGTAATCTAGCTAGATATGCGTTAGATTCTGTTTTGTTTAAATGACTGATAAAATAAGCTGTGCTGAATGGAATGGATATTCCTGTTTTTGTGTCTTTTTTTAACTTAAGGTTTTGCCTAGAGGGATTCGCTATGTTTTGAATCTGATTACCCTGCAAGGTATTTACCTTCCTGATTTTACAGAGGTGATTCTTTTACTTTTTTCTTCAATTAAAATTCTTCTTTTAAGAACCTGATTGCTTTTTCATTGTTCTTAAGATCCAAGGGTTTGGGTCTGTGTTCACCTATGCAAATTGGTGAGGATTTTTATTAAGCCTTCCCCAGGAAAGGGGGTGTAGGGTTTGGGAGGATTTTGGGGAGAAAGACGTTTCCAAGCAGGCTCTTTCCCTGTCATATATTTGTTAGACGCTTGGTGGTGGCAGCAATAAAGTCCAAGGGCAAAAGGTAAAATAGTTTGTACCTTGGGGAAGTTTTAACCTAAGTTGGTAAAAATAAGCTTAGGAGGTTTTCATGTAGGTCCCCACATCTGTACCCTAGGAGTTCAGAGTGGAGAAGGAACCTTGACACATGCGCATGCAAAAACACTCTTTCTGGGCACTCCAGCACACAGCTTCAGATAGTATTAGCAGAGGCCTCAACCACTTTCCTTTTAAGGGATGTCTATGCAGTTATTTATGGCTGGGCATACTTTCATGATACAAGCAAGGGATGAACAGCACAGATCAACAGTGCATTCTGACTCCACTGGGCTGCGATTAAATTTGCCTTTTATCTCGCCATACCATCAGTGTAGTCTCCACAGGCACCCCATCCCTGTTTGGGACTGCAGCCTACATTCCTAATCTCTCTGTAGCATTAACTGTTCTTACAGTTACATCCTTTCAGAGGAAGCAGTTGCATAGTCTGTCTGCATCTCCGTCTCTGACAAGTCTGGGTGGAATTCACAGTATCAGCCAATAAATTCAGCTTAGCTGAGTTGGGCCAGTTCCAGGAGTTTATTGGCACACAGTCAAGATGGGTCTATCACAGAAACAGAATGGAAAGAATAAGCCAATTGATAAATATTTGGCCCTTACCTTCCTAATTCATCTAGTATGTTGTTGTTTGTGGGGGTTACATATACTCTGGCATGTACCTGATGAGATGGGTTCTCTCCATTACTCAACCCAATATGGGTCTTGAGAAGAGGAGACCCTTCCTCCAGCAGGTATCCTGGCCAAGATCTCCATGTATCTTTGCAAAAGTCTAAGGGACAAATCCTCCGACTATCTCTCTGCAGGAGTCCTATGCAAACTTCTGTGTATCAGTGCCACTAACTTGTTCCAACAGAGAGGATAAGAGAGATAAGAGGGTGACTAAAAGCAGGCAGGGAAAAGAAAAATAACATCAGCTAAAGGTGAACCAATTTGCTGATGGTCATATAGACAGTGATCCTGGCTTTGAGCATCCTCCAAACTTCAGGTGGCAAAGCAGCAAACTTTTCCATAAGCCTATCATCCAGAAGAATGCTCCTATTTCTTGGCAGTGACTGCCCTTTCATATGATACTATCCCTCTCCAAAGTAGTAAGTACATCTGGATTTGTTCTTTTAAACAGCTCCAGTGCATACTTTGCAGGATTTCCATAAAACATATTGAACAGCAGATCTCTTGTTGCAAGAGGATTGATTAACTGAGGGTTTCCATTTCTGCCAGTCTCATTATGAAGTATTCATTAGCCTGTAGGGAAACATACAGTGAATCAGCATAAGCCTGCCTAGCAAAGAGAATTCCATGTCACCCATGCTTCCCCTCCCCCCGAATCTACCAACAAAATAATTTAGCAAAGAGCATGCATACAATGATGGATAAAATTCTTACCATTGTACAGCAGCAGTTGATCCCAGAGCCCAAATTTGGGGTTCTTTCTGCAACTCTTCCTTAAGATTTGTGAGAATGAACTTTGGGAAGATACCAAGAAGGTCTGTTGAAATGTAACATTTTAGGCAGCAAATAAAAAGTAGAAGGAAAGCTATCTGAGGCCACTTTCCTACATTTGCGACAAAACTGGCACAAAGTAAAGGATGACATTGTTTATTTTGCAGTAACCATCAGAGAAAACAGGAAACTTAACTGCAGTATGCACACCCACACATACACACACACAAAAACAAACAGTGCCACTAAATTTTTCTAACATCAACTTCTATAGCTGTATAAACTACTTCTCTTAAACCTTTTTGAATATCCCAGTTAGGTGCACATGTATGAGGCAGCCTTCCAGTCTACTCAGCTCCCACAACACACTTTTCAAGATCCATGGGTCCTACACATGCCTATCACAGCATATGGTGTACCTCCTCCAGTGCACTACTTGTCCCAATAACAACGATATGGGTGAAACAAGAGAATCACTGTGGTCCCAAATGAATTCTCACAGGAAAATGACCCAAAAAACCAAAACCACCACATCACCTGTGGGTGAACACTTGTCACAAAGCGATCACTCTGTATCTGACCTCTCAGCCCTCATCCTCAAAGAAAACCTGCACAACACTTTCAGGTTTCAGGTTTGGGAGCATAAATTCATAACTTTGCTAAACACTAAAAATCATGGACTGAATAGACACACTGATTTATGGCTTATTACGACAATCTTAAAACCCACTACTCCTCCCACCCTCCTCAGCTTCACCCGCCCAGCACATGACAGTAGGGCTGTTAACTGTCAACTTCCCTTCAGATGGTCCCAGGAAATATGTTAGCTACTTATGGTAAATGATCTGTTCCATCTTGTACTTAGCTATGACACTGTACATTTCTCAGTCCTGAAGGAGAGCTCTACATTATCTCAAAAGCTTGTCTCTCTCACCAACAGAAGCTGGTCCAATAAAAGATATAAGTCACCCACTTTGTCTCAACTTCTGAACACACAAGTGTCTGTTGTTATGACTTTGTGATTGGATTTTCGAAACAGAAAGACACAAACTGATCTTTGAAAATTCCTAACTAAATCTACACACAAATACTTCTAATGAGCAACTTTAATCACCCTGACATTAGCAGAGAGAGTAATACAGCAGTGCACAGACAATCCAGGAAGTTTTTGGAGAGTGTTGGGGACAACTTCCTGGTGCAACTACTGAAGGAACCAACCAGGAGCCGTTCTCCTCTTGACCAGCTGCTTACAAACAGGGAAGAATTGGTAGGGGAAGTAGAAGTGGGTGGCAACCTGGGCAGCAGTGACCATGAGATGGTTGAATTCAGGATCCTCACAAAAGGAAGAAAGGAGAGTAGCAAAATATGGACCCTGGACCTCAGAAAAGCAGACTTTGACTTCCTTAGGGAACTGATGAGCAGGATCCTCTGGGAGGCTAATATGAGGGGGGAAGGAGTCCAGGAGAGCTGGCTGTATTTTAAAGAAGCCTTATTGAGAGTGCAGGAACAAACCATCCTGATGTGCAGAAAGAATAGCAAATATGGCAGGCGACCAGCTTGACTTAACAGTGAAATCTTCGGTGAGCTTAAACACGAAAAGGAAGCTTACAAAAAGTGGAAACTTGGTCAGATAACTAGGGAGGACTATAAAAATACTGCTCAGGCATGCAGGGGTGTAATCAGGAAGGCCAAAAAACAACTGGAGTTGCAGCTAGCAAGGGATGTGAAGGCTAACAAGAAGGGTTTCTACAGATATGTTAGCAACAAGAAAAAGGTCAGGGAAAGTGTTGGACTCTTAATGAATGGGGGAGGCAACCTAGCGACAGATGATATGGAAAAAGCTGATGTACTCAATGCTTTTTTTGCCTCGATCTTCATGAACAAGGTCAGCTCCCACACAACTGTCTTGGGCAACACAGTATGGGGAGGAGGTGAGCAGCCCTCAGTGGCGAAAGAACAGGTTAAGAACTGTTTTAAAAAGCTGGACATGCACAAGTCCACGAGTCCAGATCTAATGCATCCGAGGGCGCTGAGGGAATTGGCTGATGTGATTGCAGAACCATTGGCCATTATCTTTGAAAACTCATGGTGATTGCGGGAGGTCCCGGACGATTGGAAAAAGGCAAATATAGTGCCCATCTTTAAAAAAAGGAAGAAGGAGAATCCGGGGAACTACAGACCAGTCAGGGCCTGGAAAAATCATGGAGCAGGTCCTCAAGGAATCAATTTTGAAGCACTTGGAGAAGAGGAAGGTGATCAGGAACAGTCCACATGGATTCACCAAGGGCAAGTCATGCCTGACCAACCTAATTGCCTTCTATGATGAGATAACAGGCTCTGTGGATATGGGAAAAGTGGTGGACGTGTTATATCTTGACTTTAGCAAAGCTTTTGATATAGTCTCCCATGGTATTCTTGCCAGCAAGTTAAAAAAGTATGGATTGGATGAATGGACTATAAGGCGGATAAAAAGCTGGCTAGATTGTTGGGCTCAACGGGTTGTGATCAATGGCTCGATGTCTAGTTGGCAGCCAGTATCAAGCAGAGTGCCCCAGGGATTGGTCCTGGGGCTGGTTTTGGTCATCATCTTTATTAATGATCTGGATGATGGGATAGATTTCACCTTCAGCAAGTTCGCGGATGACACTAAGCTGTGGGGAGAGGTAGATACGCTGGAGGGTAGGGATAAGGTTCAGAGTGACCGAGACAAATTGGATGATTGAGCCAAAAGAAATCTGATGAGTTTCAACAAGGACAAGTGCAGAGTCCTAAACTGCTACAGGCTGGGGACCGACTGGCTAAGCTGCAGTTCTACAGAAAAGGACCTGGGGATTACAGTGGACGAGAAGCTGGATACGAGTCAGCAGTGTGCCCTTGTTGCCAAGAAGGCTAATGGCATATTGGGCTGCATTAGTGGGAGCACTGCCAGCAGATCGAGGGAAGTGATTATTCGACACTGGTGAGGCCACATCTGGAGTATTGCATCCAGTTTTGGGCCCCCAAACTACAGAAAGGACATGGACAAATTGGAGAGAGTCCAGTGGAGGGAAACAAAAATGATCAGGGGGCTGGGGCACATGACTTAAAGGAGAGGCTGAGGGAACTGGGCTTGTTTAGTCGACAGAAGAGAAGAGGGAGGGGGGATTTGATAGCTACCTTCAACTACCTGAAGCGGGGTTCCAAAGAGGATGGAGCTTGGCTGTTCTCAGTGGTGGCAGATGACAGAACAAGGAGCAATGGTCTCAAGTTGCTGTGGGGGAGGTCTAGGTTTGATATTAGGAAAAACCATTTCACTAGGAGGGTAGTGAAGCACTGGAATAGTCTCTACTAGGGAGGTGGTGGAATCTCCTTCCTTAGAGGTTTTTAAGGCCGGGCTTGACAAAGCCCTGGCTGGGATGATTTAGTTGGGGTTGGTCCTGCTTTGAGCAGGAGGTTCGACTAGATGACCTCCTGAGATCTCCTCCAACCCTAACCTTCTATGATTCTCTGATTTATGCACAATGTTTTTGAAAACTCAGCTTATTATCCATAAATTCTGAAAACAGTGGTTCAGTGAACAGAAATATAAATCTCAAACTGTAGTGAGTGGCTCCCAAAATAGGTACCACACAAGCCTTTTAATCCAACACATTATTTCATAAGCTTCAAATCACACAAACAGTGACAAGTGGCAATTTAACTCATTTGTGCCTTTGCCAGCAATTAGTGACATATACTGGTATATCAAGATGCAGTTGACTTAAAAGTGATTTCATACAGACAGTATTTGTAACAGTTGTGGATTGCACAGCATGCATTACAGATTATTACTTTTTATTTCCTTGTGAAGTGAAACCAACATTAATAATTCCATGAGTTTCATGTCAGACATACTTCCATCTTACAAGTTTTTCAAACATGCATTCAATTCTGTGCAGATAATAAGAGTGTAATTGCTTAGGAAAGCAAGGGCCTTTTCTTTAGCTATCCCAAAATGAGTGAAATATTAGTAAATATAACCTTTAGAGGAAAGATTAGTAAGCAGGGGTAGGCAAAACAATTTAGAAAACCAAAACAAATCCTTTCTCCAGGGAGCTATTCCAATTGGTTCATCATTTCTGGACCCAAATGAAATATTTTTTAAAGTTATACTCGCAGTAGTGGAAAGTGATGCTCAGTGTAGGGGTGCACGCATCTATTCAGTGTGAATATTGAATCTGTATTCAAATGCCTCTGTCATGGACCACCACAGTGACCTTACTCCTGATGCTACAAATCCACCAGTTCACCCATTCCTTAAGAGGATTGGAATTGGGAAAACACTAAGGTAAAAAAAATTAACAAAAGGCTTTTAAGAAAAATGACTATGCATAACTGCAGAATCTCTTTTGATGTGCATAGATGGGGATGTACAGGACACTCAGCAACCTTACCACAGGTGTTCTTGGCTGTTAAAAGGTTAAAAACCAGTTCTGGAGGGAGCTCTTACAATTTTCTTTCCCACTTATGAACGAATAATTGTAAACTGCAAATTAACAACACTGGCATTTTAGCAATGTAACATCTACCACAATCCTCTAGTACTGGACCATTATCTGTCACAAGGGTTCTCAAGCTTTTCCATACTAGGACCCTGTGACACTTTGGGGAATCTATCAGCACAACTTTATTCTGGTTGATATTATGAAGTTGTTACTATAAAAACTGCTGTATCACTGCACACCCGTCTATATATTTGAATTCGACCTTTGCTGATAATGGCTGTCATGTGTCTCCCATACCAGGTACAATGGCAGGTCATTAGAATTCAGTGGCCACCTATTCAGATGGAAGCACCTTGGGAAAATAGGTTAGCTCAAGCCTACAAGAACCATTTTTTCCTACCTCTCTGCAGGGAGCTGGTGAAGGGGCGAGTGGAAAATCCCCAAATGGAGAACAAAAACAGACATCAAGGTACTGATGCTAGCTAGCCCTTTAAAAAAAAAAACCTGCAAAAGCTCCATGGGTCTGGAAAGACTCGCAGGGTATGTCTACACAGCAAAGAAAAACCTACGCTGGCCCGCACCAGCCAACTCAGGCTCATGGGGCTTAGGCGGAGGGGCTGTTTCATTGCTGTGTGCAGACTTCTGGACTCTGGAGCTGTAGGATCCTCCCACTCCACAGGGTCCTAGAGCCCGGGCTGCAGCCAGACCCCAGAAGTCTGCACAGAAATGAAAGAGCCCCACAGCCTGAGCCCCACGAGCCCGAGTTGGCTAGCGCGGCCAGTCGCAGGTTTTTCTTTGCTGTGTAGACAAGCCCACAGAGCCACACAGGAAATTTTGGGCAGGAGATGTGAAGGTACAGGCATGTTTTCATAGCAAGGGAAACGCAGGTTAGCTGTGAGACCAACCAAGGCCAGAGAAACAAGATGATCTAGGGAGAGAGGGACTGCATGGCTGAGAAGACAAACCCTGAACTGCGGGAGAAGGAACCTGGACGCCCCAGAGGACTCTGACCCCTGCCCAAAGAATACTTTGGAGTGGTGAGGAAACTAAGGCAGGAAACTGCATGGAGGGTGTTTTGTTTTTTTAAAATGGATCTGTGTATCAAGTACAGAGCAATAATGTTTTATAATCCTTCGCAAAGACTGAGTTCATGAGCTTGCAACTATTAGTCATGGGTTACACCTATCACATGCCCCCAAGGAATTAATCTGTGACACCAGAGCATTCATATGGCTAGAGTTCTGGGAGAAGGTTTCTTTAAGTCTGAGTGGTCAGCACTAACTTTAGGGGCTTGGCAGTTGGACTGCAGGGTCTAATCTCTCAGGAGAGGGTGCTAGATAGCGGATTTTCACCCCAAGACTATTTCTAGAGACAAGTGCCTGACCTCTGTTCAGACTTCAGAGGCTTAAAGCTCATGGAATCCAGTGGATGGCTTCCTCACAGCAGAGTGCCCAAGATAGCTGTTCGACTAGGTTTGTGACCCACCCCACTCCCATTTTGACAGAATCTAATCAGGATCTCCCTCCTATACAACAATATGGCAAAGGCACGGTGGTCATGACCTCCTAACACTGGTTCCAGTATTACCAACTCTCAGTATTTTATCATGAGTCTTACAATACTGTTTGTCTTTAAGCCCCAACTCCTAATATTATTTGATTATGTGAAAATCCATTTTCATTAAAATATATACACACACATTTTATATGTGTGTGTGTTCTTACCCTCATGGTGGTTGAAAAAAAGCTTGAAAACTTCTGAGAACCCCATATCTACCCTGTAGGAGCTGACTGGGAAACTCACACTGTGAAGATCAGAAAGCCTTCTGATGGGGAAACAGAACTACAGTGTGAGACAAGTTTAAAGACTCTAAAATAAGACAATGTTTTGTTTATTTGCACGGGAAGTGGGGGGGGGGGGGACTGTAAGAAAGTTTCCAAAGAAATCAGTAATAGCCTTTTCCACAGAAATCTGGAAAATCATTCCTTTTGGCCTTCCTATTTCTTTAATTACAGTTTTTCAGAGAAGTCCCACAAAATTATATTTGGCTCTTAGTCATCTTGACAGTGAAAATGGGCGACATCAAGTGTACATGCAACAAATCATAAAAGATTTCCATAGCACATTCTGTATTCAGCATGCGTTTACAACTACCAGGGGCAACATGCAGCCTGCATCTCTTTACCTGTATCTCCCTGAGATCTCTAAACTTCTTGACAGTGTAGCAGAATTAAAATGGCTTGATCTGTTTGAAACTTCTAAGAAATTAAATAAGTTGATTTAGACTTGCATATGAAAGCATCACAGTAAAGACAAAAAGTAAGCTGCCTGCTTTAAAAGACAATGAAAAACATATCCACAGTCAGAAGAAAGTCAATACCAAAATATTCATAGCACCCATTTAATCAAGACACAACATCTAGTGTCTTGAACCTCTTTAACAGCATGTGTTGTTTCAACAAAGACATACTATTCAAACATAACTGAGAATGTGTTTCACAGTATAGTTATTAGCTTGTGCATTGGTCTTGCAAGACTCAGAACTCTACAAAGGACTTTGGGTCTGTTATCAAAGATGGTATGAAGTGGATTAAAAACGCTATGCTGGTAGAGGACCAAGCACAATAAGATCCCTGATCCTGATTGAAGTCTCTAGGTCTACTGTCTTACAAATAATAGAAAATTATAACTTCATGAATTCTTCTCACAAAGGCTTCATTCACAGAAGTCCAACACTTCAGAGATTGGCACTAGCCCAGAGGTACTTTAATAATATACTTATTCAAAGGCTATTTTGTAGCTTTTTTTATCATCATCCTTTTCAAATATCTGCTCTCATTGCAACAACCTCTCAAATTCACGTTAATCTTGTTGATATTAGTTTTCAGAGGGTTAGCATGATAAGCAGTTCTTGACATTTTTAAACAGAGAGACAAATGGAATTATAAAAGAAAAAGGAAAGATTGGGAGCTGTACTCCAGCTATCCTTAAGGCTGGATGTATTTGGGGCTTTCTTCAATCTAGTTCTCAACTTCTCTTTGTACCAGCTCCTGCTGACTTCATGGTAACAATGCTTTCTATTTTACATTGAATATTAGTTTACACTATACACTGTAATAAGTATAGCAAGCATAATGACACACACTATATGTAATATACAAACACACAGAGCCAAGACAATTGAGAACCAAGCTATATATTATTACTGAAAAAAAACCTAATCAATAGCTTTGTAATGAGAACTGGATGTAATTTCTGCATTATTTGTTTCCAGGAAGCGACAGCAAATGTATGCACAAACAGTTTTCCCTTTAAGTTTGCTAAGAGCTAGACACTGCCCTAAAATCCCATGCTCAACAGCCTCAAGGAATCAATGTCACTAAGTCATGACTGGCCTTGTGAATCTAATGGCAAAAACCTGCAACAGTTTTACTAAAAAGCAGCCCGTCGCTCTCTATTCCTATTTGGGGAAAAATGTTTTACTATTAAATCAAGATACATAAAACTATAAATTAAAAGTGATGAAAGAATAAGTCTGTTGTTTACTCACAGCCTGGAGACAACGTAAAAAAGCCCACAATGCAGACTCCCTCTTATCACACTAATAGTGCCTTTACACCTGTTCAATAGGCACTGCTCTCATTAGGTCCAAGAGTGGTTGAGCGGTAACTATCTCCACACCCACAGTAACTTAGAATCTGGCCTTACTCTGCCAAACTCCTATAGTCTCAGACTGTGTAATTTAATTTAAAGGCATTTTTCCTTTCTGCCTTTGAAATAAAACAAATATTTTATATTATGTGAGACACAGAGAATGAATTCCAAGCATCAGAGTGCTTTTTGTTCTCTAAGATAGCCAGAACTTAGAGTATGCTGCCATGACAGATGGTGTCTCCAACAGACCCGGTAGGGAAATTTCCTGTGATTTATTCACCACCCTATTCAGCTCACGATCCATCTAAGATAATAAAACAGCATGGCTAGCATTCAGCTTTTTTATGCTTTCCTCAAGCCAAATCCAGCCATTTGGATGAGACATTAAGGGAACAATCACACAGAAACAAGCAGAACACAAGAAGAATTGAGGTTCACCAATTCCCATCCCCTGCAGTTACAGGAAATCCATCATGCAGAATACGCTCCCCTCATCCTGTAATAGGCACTTCATGCTCAATGCTTCAGAGAAAGAGGAAAAAAAATCACTAAGGCCCCAGCCAATATGCCTTGGGCAAAATCCTTTCCAGTCTCAAATGTGGAAACCAGTTAACTACATGCGCGTGACCAACAACTGCCACGGTCAAACTATCTAACCCCTTTCACACTCTGGGAGAACATTAACAGCCAAATAAAATGTAGAAATTTTACAGGGGAAATTAAGAGTGACAGAATCTTTTCCAGCTCCTGCTGGACCAGTGTTACTCTCTGGGTGAGTCATATGAAAGGGAAGAGCTTGTATTGCTCTTTCTACCCCTCTACCCTCACTGTAGCATCTCAGAAGGCTCCATATGGGACTGGAAGAATTAGCCATCCTTGTTTCTTTTATTAGCCAAGACAGGTGGAAAGGGATTAGTTTAAAAGGTGACCTGGAGTGAAGTGGGTGACAAAACCCTATGAACTTCACATAGAAGAGATTAATGTCTTCAGCCTCATGCAGGTGAGAACACTTCCTACCCTTACCAGCCTTGTCTCACAGAGTGAGGGAGCCCCTAAGCACAGATACTTGGATAACATCCTCTCTAAAAAAGGTACAAGATGTATTTAAAATTCTCTAGGTCACTTACTGAACTTGACCAAAGGATGAAACTCTCTTTGCTATCATAATATGTAACAAAATTACATGGAGCCACTACAATGCACAGGAGGCATTTGTGTGATTATCACAACAGGAAATTATTCCATGATTTCACTCACCCAAATTAACGGGCTTCTATCACAGACACAAAGACAAAACATCCAAGTTTCAGTCTAAACTTACCATATTTTTCAAAATTTGGACTCTGAGCCATACTATATCAATTAGAGATATCGATTCAAAATTCTGTAACAGAGTTTGTTCACAATTTTGGTGTTTGCTTTTTTAAAATCATAATGTCTCTGTGAGCTGGAAAGATTTTTGTGGTGCTCAAGCTTCAGATTGAGAAGTGACATAATTCAGACTCCTCCAAGTTATGGGACCCTCTGACGTACGACATATTCACAGTAGTCACAACAGACCTGGACAATTAACTTAATATAAAAAAAACTCAGAATGCTCCTAAAACCAAAAAGGATCTTCTAAGAACTAGTATCAGGATCTTATACTGTGGCAAGAGTAATCAACCTGTCCAGTTTTAATCTTTTTGTTATCTGCATTTAGGAATTTTTAAATCTGCATGAAACACTAATCTGTAAATTAAGAAATGTGATTATCATTGCACACATGGATTTCTGGGGTGAGCTTTTCATATGCATGTTAATGTGTCCCAGCCTTCGTAGGTGTTCTCAAGGATGCATGTTCAACTCAAAGCAAAAAAAGTAAATGGAAAATAAGCAAAGGATTAGTTATTACTCTAAGTGAGTATAGTGAGAACAAAAATGCATGACCCAACCCAAAAACAAAGATCCAGTTGAAATGGACATAATTATAAACAGGAAATAAGGCATCCAAAGCAAAAGTCAGAATTTTATAACACCAGAAAGGAGGAAACTACAGTTTTGAATACTTCCCCAATTTCAAATTGGTGGCTTTTTGTTAATTGAGACTTGAGTACTGTGATACCTAAAAAATAGTCGCAAAAAAGTCTCCAACTTCTTTTTAACTTGACTAAAAGGAAAGATAGATATGATATCTAACTTTTCTTCTAGACAGAGCTCACATTGTGCTCAAAAGTCAGAGTGACAAACTACAGTAGCACACTCAGAGAACACAGCCAAGAGTGTCAGAAAGCCAAGAGACATTGACCATTGTTGAGAAACAAGTAACATGCAAATATTCTGGAACTGAAATTAAAGGCCAACTGAGAGAATTTTATATATGCCCCACTGCAGGTACATAAAGCTCACCTGTTTATTTTCTTTTTTTTCCCCTGCAGCAATGACCACCTTGTCTGTCTTTGGCTTCGCTTGTTATGTACTGGGAAAATTCAGGCTGACACCTGCCAGTAAAACACTAAGACTGCCTGCTCAGGAAGAGAGGGAAAGTGGTAACATATAGATTGGGCATGGGCATAAAGAAAGAAGTCTTTTCCCTGCAGCAATATCAGAAACAGACCTGTGGACGTCATTGTGGGCAAAGATCACAAATGGATATCACTGTGAGCAAAACAACCTGAAGGTAAAAAAAGTCTCATCACATGAGCCACAGAATATTTCAATTAGAGTAATTTTAAAACAATTTTCTGAAGTAGACACGCACAAATGTACCTAATGTGTAAGTTTATATTGTACACTCAGATCCAGGAATGCATATGCATACGGCTAGTTAAAAGTACAGCTAGCCATTTTGAAGTATCAGATTGAGTGCAATTAAGGTATTCTTCTCTTAATACCTTGTAGTCCTCAGGGCCGTATAAAGAGGGCTCTCTCAAAGAAAAGACTCATAACAGGAGAAAAACCTGGCCCAACAACTTGACTAATAGATCATTTTGTTTTTGCAAGAGAGACTTTTGATAGAGAGGAACCATGGGGCTTTGCTTCCTGGTACCAGAGGAGAGAGAGAGAAAAAAAGATTATGGAATGAACATTTGCACTTTTCTGGAAAGAATGTACGTGATTTTTTGTTCTCATTTCCAAATCCTGCCAGTCTCATGGCACCCTCAGAGATTACTCACATACCTTCCTGTATGGTGACCAAAGAATAGGAGTACAAACAGAGTGATGAAGTTGACCTATTTGAAAAAGAAACATGAGTGTTTCCTTTACCTCAAGTGCCCAAAAGCGTAGCAGGCGTCTCACAAACAACAGAAAGGACTATATATGTTACTTATATGTTGCCTGTCTTTACTGTTTCTCTCTCTCAATTGTAAGCTCTTTATTGGCTCAAAGCAGTTCATCCAAAAGGAAAGAAAGTGACAAGCAGAAAACTCTACTAAAATACTAGGAGGACAGGGGATAAGCACTGGTGGTTTTTTTGCTTGTTTTACCTGGCATTGGCTGCTTTAAGGTCACAGAAGTGTGTGAGTAAAGTTTTCACTACATCGCTGCAGACAACTTTCACTACATCAATGTGACTCAGCCTCTGTCGCAGCTGCTTGGCGATTTCCCAGAAATCTTCAGATAGCAGGTGGTACAGCTGTCCTTCATCTTTACTGAGGTGCCCATACCAGGACAGAATGTAATCTCTGTAGCTGTAGTCAAACACTAAAAGGAGAAACAAAACAATAAATAGCAACAACGGTGAAAACACACAGGGATAGTACAAAAACAATTAGCTCAGGAATAGGTTGCATATCTTCTTCTTTAGGTTTAAATTCTCTCTCTTCAAAGAAAGAAAGGGCAGCAATGTTATATTAAAGAAATCTGATCCTAAGAGAAATTACCAGAGGTCACCATGCAAAAGCCTTAAGTGGATTTGGTCTGACAGTCAGGTTACTGGTCAAACAGAAATCTCGAACAGATACCTGTATCACAAAACATGGATTTTTTTATATGAACTACTAAATTATCTACATCTCCCAAGTTTGCTGAGGACTGACGCAATTTGTTCTTTATACATGCGTCTAAACAACCTTGATTTCAAAGACACACTTAAAAAACATGTACAGGCAGTGTTTTTCCCCCCCAGCTGAAGGACAGTGTTGAACCACATTGTAAGATTATAGTAGTTAGAGAAAGGAAAGCGTTATTAGACTATTTTAAGGAGACACCATAAAAAAAATTAAAACTTGAAAAATTAAACATTTCCATAAGTCTGAACTATAGTTATAAGCAACAGCTAAGATTACTATAAATGAAAGTAATTAGGAAAAACTTTTTGTCAGTATTTTGACAGCACTTTGCGTATAGCTCGTTACACTATTTTGCTTATGGTCATATAGGCTTGAAGTGTTGTATACCAGTCATCACTGCTCTGGAGGAAGCGCAAAGAAGCCTGCATATCAGCTGTGATCACAGATGTAAGCAAGATACAAAATGAAAGTCTGTACCGATCACAGTGATAACTAAATAACAAGGGGGAAAAGAGAGAGAAGAGTGTGTGAAAACCTGAGCAGGTTCTTTAGCAACTATCATTTGCTACAGCCTGAGCTCAGGTCAATGACCTATAAAAACCCTCCCAATTTGTCAGAGTAATCCCATCGGTTGAAAAGCAGTCAAATGACTATGTTATTTTTTACTTTTGTTCACTTGAAAGAGAAGAAGACTACATCTTGTATTTCCTTTTTTTCAAACATTTTAAAATTTTATTTAAGAGTAGAGATGGTCAAAAATTTTCCATTTGAATGTTTTTTTTTTTTTACTGGAAAATACCAATTTGACTACATTGAAATGTTTCAGGGGAATCCATTAATTTAATCAATATCTGACCCAAAAATATCCAAGTGCTTTATTTTATCATGTTATATATAGGTTAAACAAAGCCATTTCATAAGATCGTTTCAATATTTCCAAAACTACATTTTCTGGAAATTTTGTTTCACAAGAAATTTCAAAATTTTTACTTTTTGTTCTGATTTGGGATGAAAGGAAATTTTGAAGTGTCAGAATTTGCTATTGCACAGAACATAAGAGTTTTAACCAGTTCTATTTAAAAGGCTTTTCTGAGTATCTGAGCATACTATATATGTTAATGGATTCAGCCACACACCTTCTGAGGTGGGTATTATTATTATTCCCATTTTACAGATTTGAGGCACAGAGATTATCTGGCCTATCAAATACAACAAAAAATAAAAGAAAAAATAGAAAAAGAAAGCATATTACAGTGGAACCTGCCTTAAACAACCAGTCAAGAGACTGGTAACAATGGTTGCTCAAAGATGGAGGCCTTCTGATAAAGGTGGTAAAGAACTGTCCTCAGTACATGTGGGGATAATTTGGGGTAATATAATGGGATTTTGACTGATTAGGGTAATTTCAGATACATTGTTCTACCATGACAACGTGCACTTGTGTAAGTAAATATTCTCTTGTCGCTGTCACCTCTTTCGTTCCTCAACCATCCTCCTCTTACTGTTTTGTTATTCCTCTTTGTAGTGTCATTTCTGAAAATAGATTGTAAGCTCTTCAGGACAGGGCTCTTTTCTTTTCTTCCAGTAAGTAAGACATGCAACACTTTTAGGGTGCTGTAAAATAATAGCAGAGCACTGTGTTATGGTATTTGTGGCCATTGTTTGTAACAGGCAATGTCTCACTTCTTGTTCTGAATCACGTGTGACAATTCTCTTGTAGATGCATTTCTCTGTCCCAGAATTAACACAATGGGTCAAAGTACTGTATTCTTTAGGAACCTTCTGCCTTTGAGGCAGAGTAATAGTAGCAAAGAGCGATGGCTAAGTTTCCCTACGTACATAACTACAAAATACGAGAAACACTATCCCCTTCTAATACCGTAAAGTATACTCGCTTTCAAAAAGAAGGGTGCATTAGTCCTTAAGTCACCATTACCCTCATGGCAACACCTTTCTAAAATCAACTTGGGATCCTAGTTTTCTCCACAATCATAAGAATCCACAACATTCACTTTCTCCTTGTATTTACAGCAATTCGGCACAACATTCAAATGTACTGATCTCTACAGTATTTTGAGAGCAGAATTTTTATAAACATTACTATCTAAACAACTCACAAGAACATAGAAATAAATAAGTCAACAGTATATTTAACACACTAGATATTTGTCACCATCTCTCCCCACAAAACAAGCTGTTTAAAACCATCTTCAAGTCACATTAAAACATTCAGTTTTTCCCTTTCTCTATCAAACAGATGCTCAAGGAGGAGGATGGAAAATTCTGAATATGTAAAATTGTACCCCCCAGAGGATTTATTTTTACATTTAAAAGGGTGCATTCTAATATTGTTTTTATTGTACGTTAGAATTTATTGTATGTTCCTCTATAACGGGGTTCTCAACCTTTTTCTTTCTGAGGGCCCTGCCCAACAGGTCCCAACAGCCCACCTGTGCCACAACAACGTTTTTCTGCATATAAAAGCCAGGGCCAGCATTAGGGGGTAGCAAGCAGGGCAGTTGACCGGGGCCCCACTGCCACAGGGGCCTTGTGAAGCTAAGCTGCTCAGGCTTCGGCTTCAGCCCTGGGTGGCGGGGCTTGGAACCCCAGGCTTCAGCCCCATGCGGTGGGGCTTTGGCTTTCTGCCTTGGACCACAGCAAGTCTAATGCAGGCCTGCTTGGCGGACCCCCTGAAACTTGCTCGGGCCCCCCCAAGTGGCCCCGGACCCCTGGTTGAGAACTACTGCTCTATAGCCTAAATCAATGCCTTATAATTTTTAGTGTTTCTAAAGCACATTGGATCGTCATCTAGAGCTTGATTCAAAGCCCACTGAATTCAATGTAAAGACTCACAGTGACTCCAGTCCATAGTTATCCGCAACATACAGAGTGATGTTAGTTTTTGATTATCTCTTGTAAAAAAAAATTGTGCCTCAAAAATTATCAGAGGTTCTGTGTTTGCTCACATTTTACATTGATCAAACTCTGCCAAGTTATCGTTTCTCTTCAGCACTATAAATATTACTATTGTATATGTAATTACGATTATCCAGGTACTCTTCTTCTAGCCAAGAGCTGTTAGTTGTGGGTTTAAGACAACTCCAAATAGCTGAAAACCATGTTTATCCAAGTTGAGTCTTGCTTAAATGTTGTCTCTAAACTACTTGCCTTTTAAGTGTAGTAACAAATAAAAAAGGTTTTCAAAACCTTTGTCCATAGAAAACTATTCCTTTTTTTAAAATTTTTTTTTTAAAAAAGAGTCAATGCACTGTTTTTGGTTTGGATGTTACACTTCCCCGTATTGTCTTCTGCCCACATTTTGGAGTGTTGTGTTAGTGGTTAAGAATCAGCCAGTGAAAGAGACTAGAGAAAAAAGGTCTATAATTAATAGTGAAACTAGTCTTTTCACTGATAAGATGAATGAAGTGCAAACAAAGCAAATCAGTATCCATGGTAAAGGCTGAAAAATCATTTCAATGTTAATGATCCAAGGTATCATTAACTAACAAAGTCTTACAGAGATCGGTGTAGTTACAAAAATGGTCAGTATTTTGGGGTTGAAGAGCATTTTTCCTGTTAACAAGGAAAATTATTGTCTTTATCATTACGTATATAGTTTAGTTCTTGTTCTCATTTTGAACACCTAGCACCCAATATTTTATTGTAATATCTAACAAGCTTGTTTTGTAATTTTCCCTCACCTTGTTTCTGTTACTTGTAACAATAATCTGTAATTAAGGATGGAAGAAAGCAAGCTAAGGAGTTTGTCTTCATGCTATTATCTTAGAGAGACACGGTGGGTGAAATAAAATCTTTTACTGGACCAACTTGCAGTAGTCCTGACCTGAAGAAGAGCTCTGTGTAAGCTCAAAAGCTTGCCTCTCTCACCAACAGAAGTTGGCCCAATAAAAGATGATCTCTCACCCACCTTGTCTCTCTAATATCCTGGGACCAGTATGGCTACGCTACATACATGCTACTACTTGTCAGGGGAGATCGGGAGACAACTTGGCCCTGAGTACTGAATATAAGTAAAACAAGGTTTATTTGGTGACAGCATATGACTACACTGAATGGGGATGTTGCAACACCGGCTCTTTTTCGTGCACTAGCTCAAGCTGAGCTAGCACAAGTTTGTCTACCCACATTTGGAATCATGCCTCTCAGTGGCAGCGCAGACATTACATACCTTCTTTTGTTATGCTTGGCTCTGGGGTGAGAGGAGAGTGGCCAAGCCAAATATAACGACTAGTTATTAGCATGTTAGTATTGCAGAAGATATATCTCCGTACTGTAAGGCATATTTTTTAGAAGATATTAAAATTAGACTGATGCCCGAACTTGTACTGGAAATAATAATACAATGAACTACAACCAAGCAGTAGCATCACTGGCGTATTAGTTGGGAAGACAGAAAAAACTGTGAGATGAAATTTAAGCTAGTTGCCAAAGTAAGGGAAACGTAAGTGGACACTATACAAAGCCATCACAGAAGAAGGAATGACGTTAGGGTGATCAGTTAGCAAATGTGAAAAATCGGGACACTTTGTGGGAGAGGGTGGGTGTAATAGTTGCATATATAGAAAAAGCCTCTAATATTGGGACATTGGGTCACCCTAAATGAAGTAGCTACAATAAGCTGGTGGATGGATTAAAAAAATATAATGCTGCACAGGATATGTGGTCATGAGAGACAAAGGAGATGCTCAGGAAATAGTGGCAATAGTGTAATCAGAACAAAGAAAATGGGAAAAGCACATGTAGAGTGATTTAAAACCATCAGCCAGAACGTGGTCAGAAAGTTAAAAAATAAAAAAGTCAATTAATTCTTGATGGATGCAGGCTATTTAGCAATTAATAATACACCCTGGATGATCTTTATACAATATAAATAATGTAGAATCAATTGCTCAAAATTAAAGGAAGAGGCTAGATTCTGTTTTCACATCAATGTAAACCAGGAGTGATTTCACTTAAGTTACACTGATGCAATTCTAAAACTCTAAGAGAACAGAATCACGTCCATTCAGAAAATTCTATATTCCATCTCACAACTTCCCAAGTATCATATCTCCCTTTAATAGAAGTAGATGAAAAAAATTCTTTACAAGTGACAGATGAGATTTTATTATTTTCTCCACTATACCAGTTAAATAGTACATGAAGTGCTCGAAAGGAAAGCGCTAGTAGAGATCCACAGTAAATGAGTAAATCTTCCAGATCTTTTGAAAATTTTACACTCTAAGTGTAAACTCTAATTGCACTCTAATTGACTTAAGAGCCTAAAACTCATTGAATCCTAATGGCACTTGGAGTTTAAGTCATTTAGGTTCCTTTGAAAATTTTACCCTATATCTCAAAAGGGAACAAAGAAGTTGAAAGAAGCATCCACTGGAAAGGTCAAAATACAAATTTGGGAATTTTCCTTTATTATCAACCCGTCGTGAAGGAGCATCAGAGGTCATGATTCTAGCTCAACTGAAACATGGAAGTTAATTGTATCTATCACCCTATTATAAGTCTATGTATATTACAGCATGCACCTGCACACAACATCAAGTTATTACTTTGAGATTGTAAATTATTTGGGACAAGAATAGTCTGTCTTGGGGTATTGTACAGCATCAGACACATTATCAATATTACATAGAAGCAAACAGAAATTCCAAGAGTGTGCTTTCTATCTTGAGTCCATTATATCTAAAATATTGTTTTTGTGGAACAAGACATAATAGCCTTAAACATTAGTCTTAAATTTGTTTTCTTTAAAAACACTTTTAATCTTTTTGAAATATTGTTTTGAATTAAAAATATACTGTATATACTCGTTCATTAGTCCATTTGTTTATAAGCCGACCCCCCAAGATGGACAGGTAAAAATAGTAAAAACTGTATGACCCTTTCATAAGCCAACCTTATATTTCAGGGGTTGGCAAACTTCGGCTCCCGGCCCGTCAGGGTAAGCTGCTGGCTGGTCGGGACATTTTGTTTACCTGGAGCATTCGCAGGCACGGAGCCCCTCAGCTCCCAGTGGCCACGGTTTGCCATTCCCAGCCAATGGGAGCTGAGGGGCTCCGTGCCTGCGAATGCTCCAGGTAAACAAAACGTCCTGACCTGCCAGCGGCTTACCCTGTTGGGCCAGGAGCCAAAGTTTTCCAACCCCTGCTATATTTTAAAAGCTGGCATCACAAGAAACACTCAAAAGTTTTGCTAGAATTATTTTAATGTAATCTAACGAAAAACCTGTTGATGTTGTTGTTGTTATTGTTATAACAACTGAACAAATATGTATTCACCTTCAAAATTACAGTCAATATTTAAAATCAGTAAATAGATATTTAAAACAAGTAACTTAGAACAATATGAGACTTTAAAAAGTCTTAAGATCCTCCAAAGTCTGAATAAGTCTCTGATTCACCAAACAGTTCATTAAACTCGGCTTCCGTCACAGCTGCTCCTGCATTGTCATTGTAGATGTCAGCAGTGTCGTCTTCAGACTCAGATTCCTTCTCATCATCAACCTCTGTTGTATCATCATCAAATATAGCATCTTCTGACCATCGAGTACATTGCTGATACAGCATTTCCTAAATGATTTTTCTATCATTTCTGAGGGAATGGACACCCACGAGTCCTTTATCCACTGGGCGACCAGATTGATTTCGGGCTTGATAAGATTCCCGCCTTTTGTCAACTTCGCCATGCCTGAGCACATCCATTCAGACCACATTTTGCGTATCCTGTCTTTAAAGGGTTTGTTCAGGCAGAAATCAAGCGGTTGTAGAACTGAAGTTAAGCCTCCAGGTATTACAGCCAAAGTAGTTTTTATATTTTTGGCCACATTTTTCACCTCATCCTCTTGTGTGCTCTGAACATGTCCCAAACGAACATAGCAGGTTTCTTGAAAAGTGCTCCTAGTCTCTTATTCCACACTTTTTCCAGCCATTCAATAGTCCCACTTTCATCCATTCATCCCTTTTCGTGTGCACGTACGATGATACCAGCAGGATATTTCATGTTTTTAGGCAAGGTTTTTCTTTTAAAAATAACAACAGGAGGAAGCTTTGATCCATTTGCCAAACACGATAAAACCACCGTAAAATGGATTTTTTCATGGCCAGTGGTTTTAATTAAAACTGTTTTTTCACCAACATCGGTTACCGTTCTGTTGCTCGGGAGATCGAATGTCATAAGTGTTTCGTCCGTATTTCCTATTTGTGACAGTTCAAATGCATATTCCTTTCGATATTTTATAATAAACCTTTGGAAAGATTCAATTTTTTCTTCCAGATCTCTCGGCAGCTTTTGCGCTATCTTTGTTGAAGCGAGTACACCAACCAGCTGATGCAACAAACATTGATGGCTTTACTGACTTGTATTTGTCATCTTTCAACATTTGCAGAGCACGCAGATGAATTCCAGTTCTACTGACAATGTATCCATTTTGTCGACGTTCAACAACCCAATTATTGAGATCTTTCTCCAACTCAGGAAATGAAGCGCACCTTGCTGGACATTTTTTCTTGCTTCTTGACATGTCTTTCAGTGTTATTTTATTTTTTCACCATTCTCTTACTTGCTTCTCATTGATACAGAATTAACGAGCAGCAGCGCAATTATTGTTTGCTTCTGCATATTCAACAACTTTACGTTTGAATGCTGCATGATAAGCAGACCTTTTTCTTTTGATTTGACCATTGTTCATTTCAAATACCCATATGAAAATAGATTATTATTGTAGTTATAGATTTTGTAGGACTTTATATAGGAATGTCACCTGCTTTATCACTGTTAAATTATTATTGTACTTTGTTTATTTCAAAGCAGACCTGTAGATTGGCATGTCTGTGGGGATAACAGGCTATTTCAATTTTATTAGAGAGTCCATCGATTCTGCACGTTATATTTTGTGAAATGCATGAGTCAAATGTCATGCAGATCTGCAGCACTGCTCTTTTAGTATTCCTTTCAAGCCAATCTAGTCCACTAAACAAAGCCTTTGCTACTTTAAAAGGCGGCAGTATTGACATCAATAAATGGGTCAGCAAACTTTGGCTCCCGGCCTGTCAGGGTAAGCCGGGTCAGGATGTTTTATTTACCTAGAGTGTCTGCAGGCATGGAGCCCCTCAGCTCCCTGTGGCCGCAGTTCATTGGCTGGGAATGGCGAACCGCGGCCACAGGGAGCTGAGGGGCTCCATGCCTGCAGACGCTCCAGGTAAACAGAAAGACAATGTATTAGATATTCAATTCAATAATTTCATGGAGTTTAAAATCATCAAATTTTGGTGTAGACCCGTTTCTAAGCCGACCCCTGCTCTTTGATGAGTCACTTTTTTACCAAAAATATTCGGCTTATGAACGAATATATATGGTATACAATTGGTATTTAACAAAGGTGTTTCTAGAACTGTACCTACTGCTGCTTTTCAGTGTGATTACTCTGATTATAATCAAGGATCTTATTTAAGTATTGCGGACTAAGAATAATCCATCAGGAAAGAAACCACTGGTTTCTACTACTTAGTGAAAAGCAAGGGTTTTTTACGTCCTTTTAAAAAAGGAAGGAATATTTATTTTAATAACTACATGTGGGAGCAGAAGAAATGATGACTTCAATATTTGGAATCTGGAGTTAATACAGTCTCGGATACATTCAGTGATAACTGGTTCCCAAAGTTGTTTTTTTGAGAGAGGTTACACAGAAATTTAAATGTATTAATCTTAATTATATTACTGGCGGTAGTCTTGTTTAAAATAATTTTGTCGATGAACAAACCTTATACATGTAAAATAATACATGCAGAGTTAACGGGATTAATTCTGAAATCCAAATTTCATAATTATGTCATAGGGCAAGGATTGTGTCCCTTCCATGCTCAGATGACAGATCAGTCCCTCCTCACCACAAAAAAAAAAAAAAAAAAAAAAAAGGCACATTTTTTGTTTGAGTCATACTGTTCACATGCATTCTGGGTTTTCTAGATAAACTCAAGCACTTTCCAGAGATAAGATATGCTTACACTTAAATGTATCTATATTGGAATGAATGCTGCAGTGAGATGTGCAAGTGAGAAAATAAGAGGGATGGCTTAGTCCAGGGATCAGCAACCCTCGGCACATGGACCGTCAGGGAAATCTGCTGGCGGGCTGGGACAGTTTGTTTACCTGCAGCATCCGCAGGTTCGGCCTATCGCAGCTCCCACTGGCCATGGCTCTCCATTTCAGGTCAATGGGGGCTGCAGGAAGTGGCGGCCAGTATATCCCTCAGCCCACGCCACTCCCTGCAGCCCCCATTGGCCTGGAATGGCAAACCGCAGCCAGTGGGAGCTGTGATCAGCCAAACCTGTGGACGCTGCAGGTAAACAAACCGTCCCGGCCTGCCAGCGGATTTCCCTGACGGGCTTCGTGCCAAAGGTTGCCGATCCCTGGCTTAGTCCGTAATTTACCTAGGTCTGAGGAAAGTATGACAAAAATATGATAAATTTGCATTCCAAAATTCCGAACACTTGTTCAATTAACAGCTTTTTCATCAGCAGTGTTGTTATAGTATTAGGTCCACAATCAGGAAAACAAAACATTTAAGCACATGGTCACCTTCAGACCACACCACACGATCCATTGTCTACAGCCAAGCTCTACGATACAACTGCATTTACTCCAACCCCTCAGATAGCGACAAACACCTACAAGATCGCTATCAAGCGTTCTTACAACTACAATACCCACCTGCTGAAGTGAAGAAACAGATTGATAGAGCCAGAAGAGAACCCAGAAATTACCTACTACAGGACAGGCCCAACAAAGAAAATAACAGAACGCCACTAGCCATCACGTTCAGCCCCCAACTAAAACCTCTCCAGTGGATCATCAAGGATCTACAACCTATTCTGAAGGATGACCCATCACTCTCACAGATCTTGGGAGACAGGCCAGTCCTTGCTTACAGACAGCCTCCCAACCTGAAGCAAATACTCACCAGCAACCACATACCACACAATAAAAACACTAACCCAGGAACCTATCCTTGCAACAAAACCCATTGCCATCTGTGTCCACATATCTATTCAGGGGACACCATCATAGGGCCTAATCACATCAGCCACACTAATAGAGGCTCATTCACCTGCGCATCTACCAATGTGATGTATGCCACCATGTGCCAGCAATGCCCTTCTGCCATGTACATTGGCCAAACTGAACAGTCTTTGCGGAAAAGAATAAATGGACAAATGAATTGGAATTAATTTGCAAACTGGATACAATTAACTTAGGCTTGAATAAAGACTGGGAGTGGATGGGTCATTACACAAAGTAAAACTATTTCCTCATGTTTATTCGCCCCCCCCACCACTGTTCTTGTCAACTGCTGGAAATGGCCCACCTTGATTATCACTACAACAGGTCCCCCGCCCCATCCCCCGCTCTCCTGCTGGTAATAGCTCACATTTCCTGATCACTCTTGTTACAGTCTGTATGGTAACACCCATTGTTTCATGTTCTCTGTGTATATAAAATCTCCCCACTGTATTTTCCACTGCATGCATCCGATGAAGTGAGCTGTAGCTCACGAAAGCTTATGCTCAAATACTTTGTTAGTCTCTAAGGTGCCACAAGTCCCCCTTTTCTTTTTGCAGATGCAGACTAACACGGCTGCTCCTCTGAAAGTCTTCAATGTCCGTCTTCCTGAGGTAGGGAGTCCCCAGCCCTCCTTCCTAGACCTGGGTCCCAATTCCATCACCACTACCAGGCTTTACCTGGCTGGAGCTCAGCCTTCAGGCTCAGACTTCCAAACTCCCCTGGTGTTTCCTCCTAGCTGCAGCAACTCCCTGGTTCCAGGGTCTTCCCTGCAGGAGCCTTTCCTTGCTCTCTCTGTAGTCTCTGACACAACTTCCTGAGATTCCCCCTCCCTCTGTAGCTTCCTGGTACTCTTATAATGGAAATCACCTGATTCCTCTCTTTACCAACCAGGATAGGCTGGCCCCAGGCCAGGCCTCCTTCCCTTAGGGTAAGCCAGCCTGTTACAGTAACTCTGTCTATATCTCTGGTCTCATTGCCTCTCACTCCCCTTCCCCCATGTTTCCTAATCCCCACTCTTTACTGCTTTCATCTCCTTCTCCCACTGTTGTCTTTGCACCTACAGCCTGAAACCAACTCCCACTTTTACTCTGTTAAACTCCCTCCCTCTGCCCTTACTGTATTAGACTTAGACTTGCGTGTTTTATTTTATTTTGCTTGGTAATTCACTTTGTTCTATCTATTATTACTTGGAACCACTTAAATCCTACTTTTTTTATTCAATAAAATCACTTGTTACTTATTAATTAACCCAGAGTATGTATTAATACCGGGGGGAGGGGAGGGGAAAGCTGTTCATACCTCTCTATCAGTGTTATAGAGGGCAAACAATTTATGAGTTTACCTGTATAAGCTTTATACAGGGTAAAACAGATTTATTTGGGGTTTGGACCCCATTGGCGGTTGGGTATTTGAGTGCTGGAGACAGGAGTACTTCTCAAGCTGTTTTCAGTTAAGCCTGCAGCTTGTGGGGGACGTGGTTCAGACTTGGATCTGTGTTTGCAGCAGGCAAGCGTGTCTGGCTCAAACAAGGCAAAGGCACTGAAGTCCCAAGCTGGCAGGGAAAACAGGCTCAGAGGTAGTCTAGGCACATCAGATGGCAGTCCCAAGGGGGTTTCTGTGATCCAACGCGTCACAAGCACATCTTACTCTGGGTTTGCAAAAACACAATACATTTATGATGTTATACAAATAGGTGACTACTAAAAATAAATATAATCAAACTAATCTTCCTCACCACTCCACAGCCCAAGAGCCTATCACTCCAATTGTCTTATGAATCATTTCCAATGCACAATTTTCCCCTGTCAATTTTCAACAATTTTTTATGATTCAATATATAGCAATAACATTTGTATAGAAAACCCGAAATCCTAATATATAGGTAGCTGTTATTCAGTACTATTTTTGAGCTAAAGTGCACAATCCTCCAGGCATTACAATGTGAAGTTAAAAAGCATTCATCTGATCAAATCCCAAAGGTTCCACATCAGAATTATGTTGTCACAGAGAGAGAGAGAGAACAGAACAAACACTGACACTGTTTAATTTCTGGGGGAAGAGGGAGAGAAAGCATGGGCATAATAGCTCTTGGTAGCTCATAATCATTTCCTGAAGACAGAACTTATCACTGCTGCTTACAAATGTGCTTAAAATTTGAAGTTTGTGTATAGATACAGGTAGCAAACAAATGTCAGCACTAGCAGGGATCATTAGAGGTTTATTACAGCTAGTTTAACACCACTGAAGAAGAGCTCTGTGTAAGCTCAAAAGCTTGTTTCTCTCACCAACAGAAGTTGGTCCAATAAAAGATATTACCTCCCCCACCTTGTCTCTCTAACGCGCAAATCTGTAATTCAGCTAAGTATCCTGGGTGCTAAGATCTGCGTAAGAAAGATCCCTGAACAGCACACAGCTGGGGACTGGAATTACAACAGTGCCTGGGCATTCCTAAAGGTTAATTTAAAAAATTCATCTCCTGTAGAAAATGAAACACCTTAAACTTCCTGTGTTGCATAAAAAGTGCCTCAGGCTTCTTTTTCCATCAAGTGTAAGTGGCTTGTAATGACTGTTTTAATCCCAAATGATTATATTTAAAAAATGAGCAAGATTTAGGAATTCAGACCTGCCAGATGCTCAGCGCCTGATATGAGAAACCTGGCTCCATTTCCATACAGAAATTAAACAACAGGAATTGAACAGGCTGAACACCTCACTGAGGTACTCAGGACTTTACAGAATTGGGCCCAATCCTGCTTCCAGCTGTTTTCCCAGTAATTGTAATGAAGCCAGCTCAGACCCTTTGTGTGTACAACCATATCACTAGATCTTTGTGCCTTTCTTGAGATGTTATGAACACCTAGAACTCCTGTTTCTATCAGTGGAAGTTGCAGATGCCTGGTGCCTCTGAGGACCTGGTCCTTTGTGTTCCAGTTGCTTATGAACAACTGTATGTGCTGTCTGCATATGCTATTAACAGGCAGCATACAAGTGAGCATTAGTAGTCCTTAATTTTGCATTCATAGATTACAAGATCAGAAGAGACCACTGTGATCTTCTAGTCAGACCTCCTGCATAACCATGAATTAATTCCTGTTTGAATTAGAGCATTGCTCTCAGAAAAAAAACATCTATTCTTGATTTAAAAATTTACTGTAATGGAGAATCCAGCACAATCCTTGGTAAATTGTTCCAATAGTTAATTAACCTCGCAGTTAAAATTTTGCACCTTATTTCCAACCTAAATTTATCTAGCTTAAACTTGCAGACACTGGATCTTGTTATATCTTTGCTAGCTTAATGGAGAACAGAAATTTGATAATAGAGGACTCTTCAAAGTCCCTATAGACTGTGATTGAGTCACCCCTTAACCTTCTCTTTGATAAGCTAAATAGACTCAATGAGCTCAATCTCTCATATAATGCAGGTTTTCTATTCCTTTAGGCTTTTCTCTGAACCTTTTCAAATGTATCTATATCCTTCTTGAATTGTTGACACCAAAACAGGGCACAGTATTCCAGCAGCTGTCACACCACTGCCAAATACTGAGGTAAAATAACCTTTTTACTCTTACTCAATATTCCCCCATTTATGCATCCAAGGATCACATTAGCCCTTTTGGCCACAAGATCACACTAGGAGCTTATGTTCAGATGATTGTCCACCATGACCCCCCAAATCTTTTTCAGAGTCACTGCTTCCCAGGATAGAATCCTGCGTCTTGTATCTATGGCCTGCATACTTTGTTCCCAGATGCGTAATCTCACATTTGCTTATATTTAAATGCATACTGTTTGCTTGAGCTCAGCTTACCAAGCAAGCCGATTTGCTCTGTATCAGAGACCAGTACTCATTGCTATTTATCACTCCCACAATGTGTGTGTCATCTGCAAACTTTATCAGCAATTATTATATATTTTTTCCAGTTCATTGTTAAAAATGTTAAACAGTGTAAGGTTAAGAACCGATCCCTCATAACCTGTGATAAATGAAGGGGTGGGAGGGGGGAGAGTAAAGTTCCCTTTTATGGACACCCAGCCAGCCAGTTAGCTATAAAACTCCGTTCGTGGTTGTTCTCTACTTGCTTTACCTGTAAATGGTTAACAAGCCCACAGGTAAAAGGAAAGGAGTGGGCACCTGACCAAAAGGGCCAATGGGAGGGCTAGAACTTTTGGGAAATTGGGAAAAATCTTCCCTTTGTCTGTGTGTTATGGTCTCCAGGAAAGAGGGGAAGAGGGAACAGTTATGCTGTAAGAAGCTAAAGGCCAGATATGAAAATCATCCAATCATATCTAGACTACTTATTTAACAACCCAGATATGTAAGTACATCAGGAATGTTTAGAAATATGTGATTAGGTTTATTTCGGTTTACTTTTTATTGGCTTGTGGACTCCTCTGTATTAACCCCAAATGCTTTTGTTTTGCTTGTAACCTTTAAGCTGGACCTCAAGAAGGTTATTCTTGATGTTTAATTTTTGTAAGTGGGTTTTTTAAATCTAGCAAAAGCATAAGTTCCAGATGTATTTTCTTTCTTTTCGTTTTTAATAAAATTTACCTTTTTTAAGAACAGGATAGGATTTTTTGTGTCCTAAGAGGTTTGTGCATACATTGTTTAAGTAGTTGGTGGCAACAGCTGATTTCCTTTGTTTTTCTTTCTCAGCTCTTCCCCGGAAAGGGGGTGAAAGGGATTGAGGGTACCCCACAGGAAGGAATTCCCTAGTGCGTCTTTCTGGTTTCATAGGGGTTTTTTGCACTTGGGTGGTGGCAGCACCTACCCATCCAAGGTTAGAGAGAAGCTGTAACCTTGAGAATTTAATACAAGCCTGGAGTGGCCAGTATTAATTTTTAAAATCCTTGCAGGCCCCCACCTTCTGCACTTGAAGTGCCAGAGTGAGGAATCAGCCTTGACATACCCTACTAGAAACACACCCTGCTTGATGACAATTCCGTTTACAACTACATTTTGAAACCTACCAGTTACAACTCTAATTTTCAACAGGTTTGCTGATGATGCAGAATAAAATCCAGCTAACTTTCATCAACCTATGCTCCCTAATGAACCAATACATGTAGCATCTAGCTCCTGGGCTCCTCCACAGCTGAACAGCACCAACTGTAGTAGAAACTTGTTTTGGTCAGTATAGCAGATGTATCTCAATTGCACACATGGAAGCAAGTATAAAGACCAAGAAAGCAACATGTATTATTGACTATAACAACATCATATTAGATCATTTCTATCTACTAATCCTGTTGAAATTTACTACATTTGAGTTTTCCTTTGTCTTTTACAATGGTTAAAATGAAGAGATGCCAGTGATAGTGCGACACTTACATTTTGTGACTTTCTATTGTCTATAGAATTATTACATCTTTGAAGATTCCCTTCCTTCCACCATTATTTTAATCCAGGACAAAATGTGTTGTATCGGAAGAATTTTGCATCATATTTTGATATCTTTACACACTGTTGAGTAGCATCTCACTTTGCAAGAAGACCCCTAAACGTAAATGGGATTACTTTTGCAAGTAACTGTTCACCAATCTGAGTAGAGATTCACAATCTATCCACTCATGCTCCCAGGTAAGACTCACCTTCTTTCAGCGCTTTATCCATGTTATGAGAAATGACCACCCTCCTAGACTGGAGCGATTCATGTGCATTTCCAGACAAATGACTCTGAAATAAAAGAACACCTATTACCAAAAATAAAGAATTAAGCTGCATAAGAAAGAAGAGAAAAAACAAAGCCCAAAATAACAGTAAAATCACCTGCTTTTTACAAGACACTCCTGCTATCCAAATTATTAAAACAAAATCGATGGCATTTTCCTAAAACGTTGACAAGGGCACTTGAAGTGAGAATCTTATGAAACATACTAGGGTTTAAATTCTCTGATTTGCAATAATTCTATTATATTTCCTAAAGGGCATTGTCTCCTATTTACAATCTCATCAGTCAACAGTCGGACACTTGCCAGGTCCAGCACTCTAAGCAACTAAAAAAAATGTTCTAGTAAACAGTGTAATGTTTTCATAGATTTACAAGATCTCAGGGAAGCAAAATTCCTGGACCAGCAGTTCACTTGGATACAAAGACAAATGTTGCACCTTGGTACACTTTAGTGAAAGGCCAGTAGCAAACATTAAATCATGGGAGCATTCTGTCAAAACAGGTTTTGCTCAGCCCTGTGAAATGTTTTAAAATGTGAGCCCTTTAAATTTTCCAAAGCACTTTTCTATTAAGTAAAGTACTAGCCATGAATATCCATGACTACTTATTTTTAAGCTAATTACCTAAATAGGCATTTTTTAATTTTAAGATATTAGCCTCTACAGCACCAAAGGGAGGCTGGTGGGGGGGGACGTCCACACCAGAGTGTGATTCTAAAAGCATGTCCAGAAGGAGCAGGCAGGATCTGCAATTCAGGCCTTGACTACATTGGAAGTAGGATGCAGCCACATTGCTGCCAAACCGACCTAACTCCGACAGATATGGAGTTGCACTGATTGCAAACCAGACTAATTATGTTGACTTAAGTGCACAGATCTGTTAATGGGAGAGAATTTGTAAACGGATGCAAGACAGTCCCATGTTATTCCAGTACAACTTTTAAATACAGAAAAGGATTCAGTCCCTTGCTGAAGAGACAGCACTTTGGAAATGTTCTCCTGGTAAATATAAAAGTTATTGAAAGAAGGGGGAAAACGTGCAAAAATCTTTCCTCTAAATCTGGGGAGAAGTCCAAACAGAAATGAAGTGTTAGAACTTATATCTGCCAAAACTGTAACCTGATTTAAAGAGAGTCTGATGGCTCAGTGCATTTTGGTGCAATTAATACACTATCTTTTTCTTACGATACATGTATAGTGTCTAGCACAGATGTGGGCAAACTACAGCCTGCGGGCCAGACGACCGCCCTGCCCAGCCCCTGAGCTCCTGGCCCAGGAGGCTAGCCCCCAGCCCCTCTCCTACTGCCCCTCCTCCCCTGCAGTTACACAGCTGTGCGGGCAGCACTCTGGGCAGCAGGGCTGCGCGCTCATGCAGGACAGCGTGTCAGAGTGTCTGGCTTCGGCTCGGCTCCCAGACATTCTGCTCTGGGCGGCATGGTAAAGGGGCTGGGGGGTTGGATAAGGGCAGCGGTTCCTAGGGGGCAGTCAGGGAGCAGGGGATGGTTGGATAGGAGGTGGGACCCCGGGGGGGGGAGCAGTTAGGGGTGGGGGGGTCCCGGGAGGGGGCAGTCAGGGGACGGGGAACAGGAGGTGGTTGGATAGGGCAGAGGTTCTGGGGGGGAGGGAGTCGGGGGGAATGGGGGGGCAGTTAGATAGGGGGTAGAGTCCCGGGGGGGGGTTATGGGTGGAGGTCCTGGGAGGGGGCAGTCAGGGGACAAGGAGTGGGGGGGGTTGGAGGGTGAGGGGTTCTGAGGGGGGCAGGAAGTGGGAGGGGGCAAATAGAGGGCAGGGGCCAGGCTGTTTGGGGAGGCACAGCCTTCCCTACCTGGCCCTCCATACAGTTTTGGACCCCAATGTGGCCCTCGGGCCAAAAAGTTTGCCCACCCTTGGTCAAGCACAACACACTTCTAATGGGTTCTCGATCCCCAATCAGAGCCTTTAGGTGCTACCATTATAGTAATATTTTTTATAAATCACAGCACAATCAATGAATTAACCTTACACTATTTCATAGAGTTCTTTCATATGAATGTCTCCTAGCACTTAAAAGCTAGCATCATAAGCAGGTAAGGAGTTCCACAGATCTGGAATGCCATATATAAGGAGAGGACTTCTCTTTCCCCTTAGGCAGAAAGGATAGTTTGGACAGCTGAGGGTTTTCTAAACATTTTCCTGAACCTGTAAAATACTAACAAAAATATTTTGAGGATTCTGATTTGTTACTTTTGAGACAATTTGTTTCACACAGCAAATTCATAATGCCAGTCATGGCATTACTTCAGGATTTATGTGCCTTATTCATAGGATGGAAATAAAATTATTCCCCATGTCTCAATTTAAAAAGAAATGGGAAGAGAATCAGCTGCATAAATATTCCAATTACATTTCTAAAGAAATGTAACAGAGTGATACTTCAGAGGGTCCTGGAAACAAAAGCCATTCAAGTTTTCCCCTAGGATCATTCTCTAACACACATACTTGTTTACATTATATAGTTGCATTGAGTATCTTTTTCCTCATTCTAGAGTAGTGATGGATCCAATGGAGCATCTGCCACAAATTTCTACATTCAAAACTAGTTCTAATGTAATCCAGGACAAAGAAATTATACATATTAAACACCTATTTTTGCCTCATATCATGGGACTTTTTCCTTCTTCTCAACTCAGTACCCCTTTACAAGCAGAGGAAAGGACGTCAGCTCAATACTTTAAGAATAGATCCCTTTCTGTATCAGGAATTACTCCATATCACAGGCACTATAATCCCATATACACAATTCTACAAAGTGGGCTCACTGCACAATTTGATCCTTTCATATTTCAGTCTTAAAAGTCTTATGCTTCAACACAAAGAGCAGTGCTTCCCTATTGCCTGAGGGTAAGACTTCTGTTTGACAGGGTTTCTTAATTTTATGTAGATGTCCAAAAATAAGGGATTTTGGGGGGGCTCTCGTATATACTGTACTGAGCAACATATTATACACTTCACAGTAATGAGTAATTTCTTTATAATGTTCCCTAGTGCACTTTAATATAGTAGTGTTTAGGAAATCTTTAGGATCTTCAGTGCGCACCAGCAGGGTCTTTCACTGACGAACATCTTAGTGCGCTTTAGAAATCACACCTAGTAGTGTGACAAGCACTTAGATACAAGTAACTATTTCCAAAATTTTTCCAGTGTTTATTGGATAAAACACCAATTTGATTTTTTTTTAATTAAATGGTGGGCGTTTTATCTATGTTTATTAGTTAAAACCTAAAAATCAAAAGCCCTTATTGTGGAGTACTTTACTGAGGCAATTGCAAACTCATGGTTTAATTCATAAAAATTTATTTTACAGAACATTATTGTTTATAATTTGCAAGTTTTATCTTCTAAACGGCAAGTAGTGCTCTGCTTAAATCAAACATGTTCAACAAGAACCAAGAGACAGCGATACTCGATACTCGGCAGCAAGAGATCTGAACAAAAGGGGTGATCAGAAGAAGGAACTGGGTAAGAAATCACAGTGGACAAGGATGATAAAAAAACTTTTAAAATAATTATCTATTTGGTGGCACAGTACACAACTATTAAAGGACACAATGGAGATACATTGTATGGAAGCTGCACAGTAAGTTGAATTTTCTGAGAAATACTGCAGAGTGACACAGGAATCGGTGTAGAAGGTCATAGACAGTGCAGCAGTGCCACAGTTTGAGAGGAAATGGCTCCAGACTGGCAGAGAGCAAACGGGAAAAGAGCTAAGCAAATATTAGTCCTCCTGTTGTAAAATTCAAATCAAATCTCTAGGGGAAAAAGATCCCAATTATATGTAAACATTCACTTTTATTTGTATGAGCAGCAGATGCTTTTTCACATGAACTCATCCAAGAATACACAGGGGAATTCAGTTTAACTCGTAATTACTAACAATGAACCGCATTTCAGGGTATGTCTATACTAAAGCAACTGCTGAGTTTGACACCACGTGTCATACAAAGATCCCTACCTCTAAACCCCCATTCTCTTTCCAGCCGGTGTTGACAGTCAACAGTGCTCAACATCCCCCTAGCAATGCCTCTTGCACTTTGCTTTACACTGAGAAGCTTTTTAAATCCAACCATCAGTTCAGCTCCATTGGTGCTGGCAAAGGCGGGGGTGTTAGTGTAGACAGGCCACTGGGTTGAACGATGGAACAGTAAAGACAGCAGACAGTCTATTATCAGGGTTCCATGGGTCCATGAACTATTGGAAGTAGACTTGCACCAGCTCTAGAGCAACAGTGGGAGATTTTCAGAAAATCCTTTGTGCACAGACAGCTTGAGAGTTCTAGCAGAAGGAAATGTCTGCACACTTTGGTACAATGAGCATTGAACAGTTGACTGCCCATGCCAGCAGGACAAATGGGTGTAATACTGGTTTGAGGTGAGGTAAACAGGAGCTAAAAGGGCATGTGGGTGTCAAACACCACAATTTCTGTAGTGTAGGTAGGACTTTAAAATTACCCCTACACTGGTTCCCATTACTGCCAGTATGTCTGTGCCCCACTTTCACTGGGGGGAGAGGGGGAAAATGAAGTTCTGGTTATAAAGCTCAGACTAGAAAGGGCTTACTTTGTTTTCTTTGATGTTTTCACATCTAAAGGAAGTGCCACTCATCTAAATGCAGAAGTTGCACTGATTTAACTAAGATACAATTTTAAACCTATTTAATTGAACTGGTGCAAACCCCTGCAGGGACGTTCTTTTAGATCAATTTAAGCCTGATGTTTGTTTGTTTAGCTTGTGTCACAAGCTAAACTGAAATAAGCCCGTTTTCAACTCATATAAAAGAGTGCCAGGGTGGATAAAAATCAATGCTCTTTTTAAAAAAAAAAATCAGATTTTTTTTAATTTAAATCGGACTTTTTTGATAAAATGTTTTTTGAGGAAAAAAACCTATCTATAGTTTTAATTAAGATTCATTATAGCTCAAAGATATCTCATCATAGAATAGGGATTATAAATTCCAATTTTATAGCATGAGACAATATATTCATGTTATGTTTAAGAAAAATTTTTGTAAAAGAGTTCCAATACCTGTAGTTCATGGATTAGGGACCCAATTTTATGGGGTTCCAGGGGCTTCTGTATAGATTATTTAGGTTAATCTTTCTATCTACCCAATGGGACTCAGTGCTCAGTCTAGAAGATACCATCAGAGATGCTTAGTTTTGAAGTTCTCAAACTGGATTTGTGTCTCCAGAGATAACAGCAAAAAATGTTTTTAATTAATTAATTAAATAAATATATAGAGGTGAGAAATAACAGACCTCAACCCTATCGTCCTTCTGCAAATTTGTGTACACACAGCCAATCCTTTACCTCTCTCTAAAAGTGCAGTTTCAAAAAGTTCCATGAATAGAAGATTGTTGGGGACAGAATAGATCTGGACAAGGAGAAGAAGTCTGGAGATAAATGTGAGAAGGGAGGGACTAATCTGAAAAGTTTTCAAAATAAATCACTTTAAAAATGTATAGTGTGTACCTTCTAAAAATGAAACCTACATCTATCTCTGAGTTGTGAAGAATATGTATTAAGGTTATAACAACCAACAAGAATGCACTTTTATGTAGAAATCCATGATTAAATCAAGTCTTCCTGACTAGTGATTTAAATCAATCATGATTTAAATCAAATCCACCCTGAAGGGTGCCCATGTATGCAACTGATTACACTGTTTAACTATAACAGTTTAAAATGTACCTCTGGTTAAACCAGTGTACCTTCTGTATTTAGATGGCTCAATGCAGGTCTGACATAGGGAGACTGCAAAGACATAAAGACAAAAAAAGGGGAATGTTTTGAAATAGTAGGTACAGTCCCTTAAATCTTAAAGAGTAGGACACTTCAAAGCAAAAACTTCTATGGGAAAAAGTCTACTTGATATTTTGCAGAGGCCCATACACAGCCATATGTGGTACCTCAGCTCTTAGGGCCTATAAAGAGATCTATTGACTTCCATGAAGTGCGTAAGCACAGTATAAGAGCTTTTGTGGAACCCTCTACACTAAGGCCCACCACCTCTTCTCTCTGGGCAGGCCTCCTCTCCTCCTCAAACCATTGCTTCCTGTTTTAAGGTGAGCTTGGGTCTATTCCAGAGGAGAAATCAGATATGCAATCTATGCAAGCAGAGGACTCTGTGTGAGAGAGCCCCTCTACATAAGATGGTGTGGAGGCAGCAAGGGCACAGTCCTCTGCTGGGGTAATGGTATAATCATGGAGCCCTCCAGAACAGCAGGTTTCGGAGTTTACGTGCCATTACAATTAATGAGGAAAGTTACACCCCTCCAAACTACTGTTTGAGGCTGTTTTCTGACTAGGCACACATTACTGATTCAGTGACACTTAGGTCACATGGGCTCTTTAAGTTTTCTTCATCACCATAAGCGCTAGAAACAATTTTTAATACCAAAGCTGAGATTCTGACATCATGCGACCCCAGATGCCAGGGCCCTAGTCACATGCGTATAGTGCCTGTGATTTAGGCCAGCCCTGAATATTTGAGCATAAAAGAAAAAATTTTTGCAATGTTATGAATAAGAGAAAACTATGGACTATAACTGAAATGTTTTTTGCTATGAAGAAATGTACAGACACACCCAAGCCAACCAACATATGTTACAACTGGCTATCAATCCAGGAGATGTCAGTCTGTTTGTAAAATGGGTAAGCATCACTACAGCTTCTAAGGGTTAAAAGTAACACACTTCTTTTTTCTTCAGAGGGTCTGTTTTGGGCACAACCTCAGTTGCACAGCATGCTGCCACCTAAAGCAATACAGTCTTACCTGCTCAGGTAAAAAAAAAAAAAAAGTCTTGCACATCTTTACTATGGGCCTAATCCTGCTCTCACTGACTTCAAATCTTATATGCTTAACTGGTATCCTAGAATATCAGGGTTGGAAGGGACCTCAGGAGGTCATCTAGTCCAACCCCCTGCTCAAAGCAGGACCAATCCCCAATTTTTGTCCCAGATCCCAAAATGGCCCCCTCAAAGATTGAACTCACAACCCTGGGTTTAACAGGCCAATGCTCAAACCACTGAGCTATCCCTCCCCCCAGTGAGACACTGTCAGTTTTTTAATGGTTATGTCTACATGAAAACTTTTGACAGTCACAACACAACAGAGACAATGCCTTAAAGTTCTGATTATAATAAATCAGCAGCCATTAAGACAGATTTTACCGATTTCTGAACTCTCACTTACTTTGGGATTCAAATGAGGAGGGAGAAAAAAGGAGAGGTATGAGGCCACTAAAACAGGGAACACTGATTTGAAAAAATACTTCTGCCTCTTAAGGTTTTCCTGCATGTGTTTGTTTACATAAGAAAAGGAAGCATGCACTGGCTGGAATCTTTTGTATCACATTTGTCATTTGTTACTATGGATGCCAGGAGTCCGGTTTTCAACTGGACCACCTGGTCAAAAGGGGACCCTGGTGGCTCTGGTCAGCACTGCTGACCAGGCCGTTAAAAGTCCGGTTGGCAGTGCAGGAAGGCTCCATACCTGCCTCCACGTGGCTCCCCGGAAGCGGCAACATGTCCCTCAGCTCCCAGGTGGAGGGGTGGCCGGGGGGGCTACACACGCTGCCCCACCCAGAGGTGCCACCCTGAACACCGGCTCTGCAGCTCCCATTGGCCAGGAAACGCGGCCAATGGGCGCTGCAGGGGGCAGCGCCTGAGGGCGAAGGCAGCATACGGAGCCCCTTGGCTGCACCTAGGCCTAGGACCTGAGGGAGATTTTGCCACTTCCAGAGAGTCGCCCAAGGTAAGTGCCATCCAGAGCCTGCACCCTCTCCTGTGCCCCAACCCCCTGCCCCATCCATGAGCCATCTCCTGCACCCCAAACCCTTCATCTGGAGCCTGACCCTAGAGCCTATACCCAGCTGCAGCACGCACCCCGTCCTGCATCCCAACCCCAGCCCAGAGCCCCCACACACCCTGAATCCCTCATTTCTGACCCCAACCCAGATCCCGCACTGCCAACCCAGAGCCTGTACCTTCTCCCAGCCTGGAGCCCCCTCCCATACTCCAAACCCCTTGGCCCCACTCCCAGCCCCCTCCTACACCTCAAACCCCTCATCCCCGGCCCCACCCCAGAGTCCAAATCCCCAGCCCAGAGCCCTCACCCCCCCCCCGCACCTCAACCCTCTGCCCCAGCCTGGAGCCCCCTCCCACACCTGAATCCCTCATTTTTGCGCCCACCCCAGAGCCCCATCCCCAGCCCAGAGCCTGTACCCCCTCCCACACACCAACCCCCTGTCTCAGCCCAGTGAAAATGAGCAAGTGAGTGAGGGTGGGGGAGAGTGAGCAACAGAGGGAGGCAGGATGGAGTGAGCAGGGGCAGGTCCTCAGAGAACGGGCAGGACAGGGGCTGGGCAAGTGTGTTCAGTTTCGTGCAATTATAAAGTTGGCAACCTTATCTGTTACTGACGGGAATCATATAAGATACAGACAGCAAGAGCCTTGGAGGCTTGAAATGAAATCCAAGCTGGCACTGAGCCAGCCTTAGACTGTTTTACTATCTGATCAGTCTTCCTAATGAAAAAATTACCAAACTAACGCAATTTATTGGTATGACACAATTTGATTAATTTAAAACCTGTTTTAAACATAACTCAAGTTGAAATATTAAATTGTAAAGAATTAAGTAGATATATTAACTATGGAGATGGAGATGTATGGAGGTCAAGGTAAACAAAACGCAGTATCGACATACTAATATGCAACTTATTGCATGATTAGTCAGATGCAATTCTAAAACATGTGACACTACAAATCAAACAACACGTACAAGGCATAAACATCAGCCACCACATACTTGTTCTGCCCTCAAGTTTTCTGCCCACACGCACAGGAAAATTAGCAATTTTTTCGATTACACTAATGCAATAAAAATAAAACCAGTACAGAACTCAGAATACAATGTATTGTGACAAAGTTCCTCATCTGCCTTGGTGGGTCTTGCACCTATTGGAGGATTTGCTCGCCTTGGAGCTTCATGGCAGTCCTCAGCTTGGCCATTTTTCTGAACCCACAGTCCAGGTCGACTCCTCCTGTGTCTGACCAGGAGTTGGGAGGTTTGGGGGGAACCCGAGCCTGCCCTCTACTCCGGGTACTCCTCCCAACACCTTCTTTATTCTCATCATAGGACCTTCCTCCTGGTATCTGATAATGCTTGTACTCCTCAGTCCTCCAACAGTCCACTTTCTCTCAGCTCCAAGTGTCTCTTGCTCCCAGCTCCTCACACACGCACCATAAACTGAAGTGAGCTCCTTTTTAAACCCAGGTGCCCTGATTAGCCTGCCTTAATTTATTCTAGCAGCTTCTTGATTGGCTGCAGGTGTTCTAATCAGCCTGTCTGTCTTAATAGTCTCCAGAAGGGTCCTGATTGTTCTGGAACCTTCCCTGTTACCTTACCCAGGGAAAAGGGACCTACTTAACCTGGGGCTAATATATCTGCCTTCTATTACTCCCCTGTAGCCATCTGGCCCAACCCTGTCACAGTACATTATACAACTATATTTTGTGCAAAGCATTTTTCAATTTTAATCTATGGGCCAAAAGGCAAAAGACTGTAATACACAAAAACCAATATCAAATGACTCATCTGCTTGCGCTATCCAATATTATAACTATTAACATTTTTCTTTATTGTCACAGTCTCATGATGTACATGAACATCAGAATGAACTTCGGTAATCAATAGTTGCTGCTTCTGATGATGTTTTAGTAAAATTTCCATGAGTTCAGCTTTAACTGAGAAGGATATATAATTTTCCTACTAGAAATACCTTATGAACAATACGTAAGCATTTTTTCATTCACAAAAGACCCACACTAACCGCTAAGAATTTTAAGATATTTTTAAATCACTTTTAGATATCAAAGAAGTTATATATCAGTCATACTAAGGACTGGTCTACAAACTTTTTGTATCATTTTAACTCTCAGTTTAGACATGAGAGTTAAAACAGTGCAACCACCTAGCATGGACATAGTTTGTGACACAGAGGCCCCTTGGCAAAGGGTCCCCTGTTCTTTGCAAACAACTCTAGCCTCAGACCCAATAAACCCATTACACCAAAGAAATGTCTTGCAGGATATTCATAGGAGCAATATATAAAGTATCTACAGAACACTTGTAACCAGTCAAAATTCATAACCATTGCCAAATGTACGTATGTACAGGTAATATTTAAGAAATAATATACTTTCCATATAGTTACGCTTTATGGGCTTGGACTAAAACTTAAGTCACCGGGGATAATATGTCTCAGTGATGGCCCACTCAAGCAGGGGGGAAATCACCCCACCCTGGTTAGTCCAAGATGTAATCCAAGGCTCAATTGTCTACCCTTGTGCCGTCCCACGACTTTCAGTGGAAAATCATTGGAGACAATTACAAATAATTGAAACCACTTAGAAGTACAAAAACAACATTAAAACAGACAGGGAATTGCCCTGCCTATGAAAAAAGACAATAGACTGTTTCATCATAACACAAAGTGAGGAAAGGCACTCTGTATCCATTCACTGGGGAGACAGCTCCCACCCCTCAAGAATTCTCATGAAAAACTGGATCCTGGTTCCTATAAAGCCAGCCAGCTAGCTCTGCAATAGACTGAACTTTGGGAGGGGAGTACCTATTTTATTAGGCAGAAAACGTAACTATTAATAAGTGTAGACCCAGATTTGCATTGTATGATTTTGTTTTGCGTTGTAACCATTTGTTTCCATCACACTCTCGTTTCGTGTTGAAGCTCTATTCTTTCTTAAACAAACCTACTTTTGTATTATGTTTTAAGTGCTGTGCAGTTTACAGGAATGGTGGTTTAAGATAAAACTAGTAAACAGAGGATCTGAGATTTCTGTAAGTAGCCAGTATCAGGGGCTGCATATCACAGGGGAACAGTTCAAAGGGACTCAGGGACTGGGTGCACCTATTGTTAACCTGCAAGGAAAAGATAGGGTTGCCACAGCCCAGAGGAGAGTGCATGAAAGGTTGTTGGTGTTAGGGAGCTGACACCCAGCCAGACACAAGCAAGACTCCCTCACAATAGAGGCAGGCGGTAACAAGGTGAATCACAGGGCTGGGTGCTCCAAGAACAGCTATAAGGATAAGGGTGCTTATATTGTTATATCTTATTTCCGTAAATTTACAACATAACTGTGTCCATGCTAGGGTGCTGTACTGTTTTAATTGTATTGGTTTCTAAACTGATAGAGTTGAAGATTTTAAATATATATACACACACACACATAACCAACCCCTAGCTTCTACAACTAGGAGTTTCCAACAATAAAAACTTTATAGAAAGTTAAATTAAAGTTGTATCAAATTAAACAGACAGGACTACTCAGTTTGAGGAAAAAAATGTTTTGAATGTACTATCTTTCCCCATATCCTGTGATTATTTCTAATTTAGCAAAGTAACGTTAGCATTTAAATATCTATTTACAAAGCAATATTCCTTTTTCATCCATTAGTGGTTCTATCACATCTTTAAAATGGAAAAAAGGCCTTCAGAATCAGAGCAAAGGTTTGTGCACAATTTCATAAGAATAATGATAAGTTAACAGAGGATTCCCTGCCTACAGAATAGCCCTGTGCTCTCCTCCTTTATGAGAATGTATGGAAGAAAACATCAGTCCTCAAACGCAAAGGTCCCAGCAAATTCGAAAGCAGAAGAATCTGAATAGATTAAGGTCTGGGAAAAACCCAGGCTTCAACTCCACACACAGATCACGGACCACAGCTTAACCTACTACATTTATCCCCTGCATTTATCTCCAACCCTTTTGACCTCAAGCCTCCTTCTACAGCAAATACACTGTGCTCCGACTCCTTTAATGGGGGACAGAAGAACACAGAGAAGGAATTCTGCTTTAATCAGCATTAATTTTGCTCCTTTTCCACTATGCTGGGTGAGCATTCTCTTTGGGAAACACAGTACAGAGTGGCTACCCCTAGGATCCTCTGCTTCCACCATCACACCTTCTTTATCCACATGGCCCATGGACCATGCAGCTATTTTGTGAATAACACATAGCCAGCTAAGCCAAACCGGAGGAGAGGAAGGAGGGAGAAAATGTGTAATTGTCTTTTCCCCTGGTAATTTCTTCTGTGGGTTTGCTCCCCAACTCCCACTGCAGGACTGGATCTACATAATATAACCCTAGAAATATTTCTGAAGATTGCTGCCATCATAGAATATCAGGGTTGGAAGGGACCTCAGGAGGTCAACTAGTCCAACCCCCTGCTCAAAGCAGGACCAATCCCCAATTTTTGCCCCAGATCCCTAAATGACCCCCTCAAGGATTGAACTCACAACCCTGAGTTTAACAGGCCAATGCTCAAACCACTGAGCTATCCCTTCCCCACTCATACCAGCTGCCTTTTTATTTATTTATTTAATGAATTACACATTAATAAGATTCACTTCAGCATTAGGGAAGTTAGCTGACTGCATCATTAAAGGGAGATTAACAAAACATTTAGATAAGGACAAACTAGCACATCTTCAGATGTCAAAATGCAGAGGAGGAGAAACTGGTGAGCAATCTTGAACAAAGACAGTCCAGAATTCTTGGTTTCTGGAATCAGAAAGTCCTATGATCAAAAAGCAGTGGTGACAGAACTGCAAACAGCATATTCTCAAGATGGACAGAAGTGGATAGCAGGACACCTTAAGGATCAGTGATTTTCTATATATCTCTTAAGAATCGGGGGGGAGGATAAATTAGGCTTCAGCAGGTAGATTTTGCAGAAAAAAATAATTTTTAGGATAATTATGGATGTTTCTGAATAACATATCCAAACCTAATCAAAAGATGCATAGGATGTTGTTCCTGCCATTCCACATTGTGCCCAGCCCTCCCTCCTCCACATAGTGCATGTGATCACATTTTAGAAAAGAGACCTACATGTGAAGGTGTACCTCCTCTGATAGCTGCGGTGGCTCCTGCTATTTACCATCCCAACCCCTGGGGTTCATTCTCCTCATCAGAAGAGGGAAGAATGCTCAGCTTTCTACATCATATCAAATGATTGGTCTAGGCCACCAGCTATCCTGTCTGATCCACAAGGGACTATTTTCCAATATGACAGGTTTCAGAGTAACAGCCGTGTTAGTCTGTATTCGCAAAAAGAAAAAGAGTACTTGTGGCACCTTAGAGACTAACCAATTTATTTGAGCATAAGCTTTCGTATTTTCCACTGAATGCATCCAATGAAGTGAGCTGTAGCTCACGAAAGCTTATGCTCAAATAAATTGGTTAGTCCCTAAGGTGCCACAAGTACTCCTTTTCTATTTTCCAATAATCTCACTACTGACTTTTCTACAATTTAAGTAATAAAACTCATCTTCCTGGACCCCAGCAGCTCCAAAGGCTAGGCAATAGTTAGGTAGTCTGGGGAGAGAGATGCAATTCTTCTCTTCTTGCACAAGGGACCTATGTACATAGCATTATCAATTATATATAAATTACATATGGACTGAAAGAAAAGCTGGCCACCTCAGAATGTGAAACAGAGGCGTGTAAATCTCACAGTCAAAATAACTGTATAAAAATACTTTTAAAGAAGGAATCCTGCTAAGTATATGTGAAAGATATTTTCCTAAGGTTTCAAAACAAAAAAAGTGACTAACTATATCAGGTTTAAATTTTCAAGAGACACTCAATGGTGGGCATGTGTGCACACAAGAATCTTTTTATGTGAATTTAAAACAGTAAAACCACTAATCTCCAGAATCTGGGGGGTGATGTTATGATCAATACATATTTTTTTGCTGGAAAACATGTTTATTCTCCTTTCTGTTAGTTCAAGTTAGATTAAATAAACCACTCTCTATAAAGTATCATTCATATCAACTAAATGTATAGTCATTGACTCTAATAAGCATCTCATCCATCTTAGTTTTGGTATTTCTAAAAGTGAGTGTGGCAACTCAACCCACTAATTAAGAGTCATTAAAGTGACTCAGAGTCAAAACACAATTTAGAAAGGAAAAAGAACACTACTGTGGCCTCCCAGTTCCTTGGAGCTACATTAAGAGAAACCTGTGAACACACAAGTTTATTTTTTCCCCTTTTAGTTATCCATTCAAGGGACTTTTTTAAAATCAGTCAAAATTATCTCAGACACTATTAACACAAATTAGTACATCTGATTAACCCAAGGCACTGAACAGTACAATCCTAAATTTACAGGAAGATGGATATTCTAATAGGTCTTTTCCATCTCTAACTTCTGTGTGAAAGGGCATGTGTCTGTTTGGTACGTAAATATCTCCAGGGAATTTTAAGAGTTTTGATTAGAAGACAGTACAATTAGGACATTACATTTCTTTGTTGTCCTATTGCATCTTGTCTAGCACCAATTCCTTCTAAGTGTTGGGAATATTTCCTATTTATGTTAAAGGATTGAAAGCCAAATACAGCCTAGAACCATACATGTTATGATCTGTGAGAAAGGACTGTATGTCTATAAATATTAGCTTCTATAGCTAAATATTTACCATTGCTTTTATTCATTGTACTACTTCCATGAATGGTCTGCAAGTTTTCTTCATCCATATGGAAGTTAATGAAAATAAAAAGAGAGGACAGGAGAAGAAAAAACAAAAACAAACCAACTATCTTCACAGAACTTAACTTGATGTGGAATCAGGGGTGTTGTCTACAGAGAGCTGGTCACTCAATACATCACATATAAAAATATCATTTTGATACAGTGCCCTGCTGTGCAGACACAGATCTTCAAACTACTGGAAAATAAGTCTTCAGGTTTTGGTGAAGGAGCAAAAGCAAAACACAAACAAATTAACCAAAGACACAAAGTAAATTAAGTCTGATTTACATTAAATTTTGCATCTGTTTGTAGATTCTAATATTAACTAAATGACACACTTTCTTTGAAGTCTTTCAATGTAATGTGTTATTTTTCCATGTAATTCTCAATAGGTTTCTAATGCATTCACTGAACAATCTAAGCTTTAAAACACACACACACACACACAAAATCCCACCTTTCACCTCCCATCGAGGTTAAGCAAAGTACATTTAGCATTGTGGGACATAGCTTCTCTGGGAGACAGTTCAAACAAAACAAGGGTAGAAAAGCACAAATTTTGCTTATTCAGGGCCTGATCCTTCAGCACTTACTCGTGTAAGTTATTTTACTCAGATTAATAGACCTGTTGAAAACAATGGGACTACTCAAGCATCATAAATATATGCAGAATCAAGGCCTTTGGCAAAACTATTTTTTTAATGGAGAGTTTAACTGAAGTATAGGATAAGGGCCTGACCCAGCTCCCATTGAAGTCAATTAAACACTCCTACCAACTCTCTGAGAGCTCAGTCCAACTCCAGTTAGAATAAATATTTATTACTGAATACTTAGTCCTCATTTGCTGAGCCTAAAGTGGAAGTCACCCTGAAAGAAAGAACAATTAACACGCTTGCTTTGAGCTCACATCGAAACACCCACTCCAAATAGATTCTTTTTCCAATGAAGGCCTTCTGCCCCCATCCATAACCCTCTTTAGAAAACTGTTTTGCATTAGACACAGCCAGATTATTCTTTTCTGTGCTTGAAGAAAGGAAAGATGTGTCAAAGTTTGGGAAACTCTAGCTTCACAGGTACCCCATTACCGGCTCTTGAAAGGGATAGAAAAATTATATCAGAAGGATCCATGACAGATAGGAAAGCAACAGTTAAGCAAGACCAGAAGATTTGTAAATATTATAGAAATCATGATAGGAAGAGGTGATCTTATCTTACGAATTATTACAGAAAGAAAGATGAATGAGAGATTTGGCAACAAAATCTATTGGGTGGCCTATATTTTTATGTAATACCTATCAAATTTTTAATACTGCCCCCACTGCTATGGCATCCAAGCACTGATCAGAATGATTCCTGTACCCATAAAAAAATCCTCTTTGAAGAAAATGTATCTGCAACATAAAGAGCCTTGGTGCTTAAAGCAATTTTGTGTCAGAAAAAACAAGACAGAGCTGCAATCGTAGGACCTAAGAAGTCAGATGCCTTGGATGGGGGCTTCCAAATGGAAAGGAGGAAATCCCCTCACTCCTTTTTTTGGCATTTCCTTCCCACTCCTTTCAGGTAGCCAGGTTATGTCTCGTGGGAAAGGACCTTGACTGGACTACATCTGGCACATTATAACTGATTGAATCTTGGCAGGCATCAGATCCTGGGGCAAGGGCTATCCCTGGACCAAGGTAACTGTGCCACAGCTACTAAACTGTGAAGTTTGGGGTTTTTAAAATGATTTAAAATATTTTCAGAAATAATTAAAAATACCACAGGATAAAACCCGTAGAGAGCCAATACAAAACAAGTGTGGTGAGACAACAGCGCCACACATGAAACCAGTGGACAGGAATGAGAGGAGAAAATTTCAGAGAGAACTGGGAGGTAATATACCAGGAAAAGAATGTGTATATAGCATATAAAGTGAAGCAACTGTATTTGTCTCTAGATATTTCAGCTCTTGTTCTTGCCCACTGGATTAAGCTATTGTGCTGTTCAGAGTGAAAACATTAGCTTCGGTTCTGGATTTAAATCTCAATCTTCTCTAATTAAGCAGTTTCCACTGTATGTATATTTCAATGCCCTCTTAACTTGTTTCTTCCTATTGTGGCAGTGAGAGATTTAAAACCTAGGTGAGCGTGTGGGGGGCAGGTAGTCACACGGGGGAAAATGAGCACAGCTGCATTTATTTCAGGCTGATTTATTCCACCTGAAGATATGGACCATGGAGTTTGAAGCCTGTTAGCGAAGACTTGGCACATCTTTTTCTCTCAGCATCAGATGGGTTTTCACAATTCCATATTAACTATCGTTAATATCCAAGAATATTTATACACTTAATAGTGTTAATAAACACTAGGTTCCCACCCATCCCCCCCAAAAAAACTAGCTGAACTGTGTCAGTCCATTAGCCACAATATTTAACAGGACACCCCTCTCAATATAGGTTAGGAAGGTGACTGCTGCTTCCTCATATGACCTATGGGTGTCTCCTCAATGGTTTTGCAACCCACACCCTATCCCCTGCACACATATGGCGCAGATACACTATTTGCTTCCTAAAAACCCCTGAACAAGGTGAAGGCATGTCAGTGTAAAAAAACGCGTAGCCATTTTTGAATCAGATATAATATCACTTTTACCCACTGCTGGGGATGGACCCTGAACATGCCTTCATGCCAGTTTTGCCAACTAGTGTCACCAGCATCCAACATCTGGCTGAATAATCCTTTTCTATTGTACAACAATAGACAGCAGCCCTCAGGAGTAGGCCTGGTAATTTATTTCTGGTCAAAAACTAGTTCCTTCCTGCTACTCCCTCCTTAATGACTAATAGGTCAAAGAAACAAGTCCTCCCCCAAAAGTTTTGTAGAGTTTTGTTAGCATGTTTGATGAGAGAGGTGGAAGAATGGCAAACTATACTAGTGAGTGAATTATAACAGGCTTTCTACTCTCTCAGTTTCAAAGAAAGGCCCATGCTGTCAAAAGCTGAATCAGACATCATCCTGGAAATTCAGAAATGACAACGCTTTCAAGTTGCTGTTAACACCAAAGTTAAAGCATTAAACAGGACTACCTGGATCCTATTAACTCTTAGGTTTTATACCAAAATGTGGCTAACAACACTTACCCTTCATTGTAAAGCACTTTGAGATCCATTAATGAAATGCACTATAACAAAGTGCATTATTTATTATTGTGGAATTTCACTTACCTACACTATATTTTCATGGAACTATGCAGTTCACAAGCATGTGTCTCCTATCAGCTATACTGAGCTTACCTGGGATGTCAGATGGTACACATCCTTTATATCTGTATGCAGCATTAGAGTGAAAACAATTCCTCGTGTCAAGCAATAGTTTTCACAGTCCTGTGATTTTTTATTTGGGGCAGGAAATGCTTAAAATAAGTTGCTTTGACTAACATTTCTCAATAAGTCTGCAAGTCTATGTATGTGTTAACACAGGGTTTGCCTCTACACAACTGGCCTTTGGAGTTCAGCAGGAAAACTGTTATATTTGGGGGTGTTAACCTGGAAGGGTAAACAGAATGTGAAGTTGAATGTCTTTCCTAAGTTCATCTTGCAGGTGTGTAAGAGCTGAAGGAGGTATTATGATAAAGTTTACTCAAGGACAGTCTTTGGCACTCCCTACAGCTGCATTTGCATTGAAGCAACATGAATATTTTGTATCTTGCCTACAACCCCCCCCCCACCTTAATATTTTTTTAAAGTAAAGGAATGGCAAGAAGACGAACATTTGTTCCTGGAATCCGGATGGCCACCTAAAGGCACTCTCGATTTAAATATACCCTTAAGCAGAGCTGAACGGACCTGAATAAACATCGTTTTCAACTGTTGCAGGAAAACGTTGTCATCATACAACGTTTACCGGCGACAAGTTTGTATGATCAGGAGCCCCTGACCGAGCTGTAGCCAACAACACTTAAGTGCAGCACCGCTGTCAAAGCAGAGCATTTACAACGCAACATCTGTCAGAGACCAAGCGTAAGATTAACGTCCAGCAAACTCTACAGAAGCCGCCCCCCACCCCAGATGTGGTTTCGGGCACACACAATTCCCCCGGGGGTCTCTCTGCGCTGGGAAGAGGGCAGGAATCTCAGCCCCTCCGTGCTGCTGGAGGGGATTTAACCCAACACAGGAGTGAGCAAGAAATCGCAGTTCAAAATGTGCCCGGGGCCTCTGTGCTGCCGGGCCCAGGGTATGTAGCTGGGGCACGGCCGGGATCGGCAGGAGGGGGGGGGGGGTCTGTCCAGCAGCGAGAAGAGCCCGGGGTGTCACTTACCGCGGCTGCCCGCAGGAGCGGAGCGTCCCGCCTCGGCCCGCGGCTCCAGGCGGCGGGGAAGTCCGGCGGGGTCCGGAGGTGGCCGCGGGTCGGGCCGCTCAAGGCGAGCAAGGTGCCCAGCAGGAAGGCGGCCGCCGCGCAGCCCAGGTAGAGGGCCAACCGCAGCAGCAGCAGGGCCAGGCACGGTTGCCCCCCGTCCCCCGCCTCCGCCCGCCCCAGGTGGAACAGGGACACCGCCAGCAGCCCCAGCCCGGCCGCCAGCATCAGGCGGGACGAGCCGGGATCCTCCTCCTCTTCCTCGTCGTCCGCCTCCTCCTCCCCGCCGGCGACGGCGGCTGCCGCTGGGGCGCTGCTGCGGCAGGACTGGCCGCCGGGGCTGCGCGCTCCCGGGGCGCCGGAGACTGCGGCGCCCGCCGACTCGGGCTGCCCGCCGCTGCTGCTGCTGCCGCTAGTGCTGTCGGCATCGGGGAACATGCTGCTCCTGGCGCTGCTGGAAACAAGCGCATCTCCCGCCCCAGCGGCCCCCTCGGAAGGTCGCCTCTCCCCGAGCCCCGCGGCTGCTGGCACCGCACCGGCAGGAGAGGGAGCCGGGGCTCATGCCCGGCAGCAGGGGAGGGGAGGGGAGGGGAGGGGAGGGGAGAGGGGCCGGTCACTTCCTCGCCAACCCTCCCCGCCAACTCCGGCTGCGGCTGCTGCTCTGCTCCTCCTCCTCCTCCCCGCTAGTGGCCCTGCGCTCGGTGGGAGCAGGGGGAGGCCGCGCCGTGCCCGCGCTTGTCCAGCAGGGGGAGGAGAAGGAGGCGCCTGAGTGACAGCTGCCTCCTTATTGTCACACCATTAATTATCATCATAAGGTTATAAAACAAAACATAACTATATCACTAATAATGTTTTTTTAAAAGGTTACACACTGTAAAAGGCAATCCCTGCCCTAAAGGGTTTATAATCTAAGCCCTGATTTTACAAACATGCACATGCTTAAATTGCAGCAAGGGCAGTTTAGGTTGGACATTAAGAAAAATTTAGGAACCATCAAGATAGTTAAGCACTGGAGTAAATTGCCTAGGGAAGTTGTGGAATCTCTGTTGTACATTTTTAAGAGCAGGTTAGATAAACACATAGGAGCTGACTCTGTGGGAGCACCCACGGAAAAAAATTAGTGACTGCTAAGCACACACTGGCAGCCAGCTCACTCTCTTCCCCCACCCCAGCACCTCCTGTCAGCTGGCTGCCCTGCTGATCAACTCTTCCCCTTCCTTCCCAGCACCTCCTGCTCACCGGGATCAGCTTGAGGGGGAGGAGGGGACAGGAAGGGGGGGGGGGCGGAGGGCAGAACTAGGCAGGAAGAGGCAAGGTGGGGTGCAGTGAGGGCAGGGACTTGTGAGAAGGGGTGGGGGCAGGACCTGGGCAGAGTGGAGCAGGAAGAGGTCTGGCAGGGGTGGGGTCTTGGGGGAAAGGAGGGGGGGTCTGGTGAAGAGTCGGGGATTAAGTACCCCTGGGGCCTGGAGGAAGCTGGAGCCTGTGGATAAACACGTGTCAGGGATGGTCTAGATAATACTTAGTCCTGCCTTTAGTGCAGTCCTACCTTTCTATGATTCTAAAATACTGTGAAGAAGGGTGAAATCAGCTGTGAGTTTATGGTACAATGCACTAATAGAAAGAGACTCAACGAAGACAGGAAACACTTGGTCAAAAAGGGATCAATGCAACTCCAGTCAGCACCGCAGACCAGGCTGTTAAAAGGCCGGTCGGCAATGCTGCGGGGCTAAGGCAGGCTAGTCCCTACCTGCCCTGGTACCGCACTGCACCCCGGAAGCAGCCAGCAGGTCTGGCTTCTAGGTGGGGGGACCAAGGGGCTCCACACGCTGCCCCTGCCCCAAGCACCGGAGCTGTTCCTGGCCAATGGGAGCTGGGGGGGGGGGGCTGTGCCTGCGGGCAATAGCAGCATATGGAAACTTCTGGCCCCCCTGCCTAGGCACTGGACCTGCTGGCCAATTACAAGGCACAGCATGAAGCCAGGACAGGCAGTTGCGTCACTGACCGGGAGCCACCCAAGGTAAGCCTGTGCCCCGAGCCCCAACTCCCTGCCCCAGCCCTGAGCCCCCCCAACCTGGAGCTCCCTCCTGTACCCAAAACCCCTCATCCCCAGCCCCACCCCAAAGCCTGCATCCCAGCCCAGAGCCCTCACCCCCTCCTAGACCCCAACCCCCTGCCTCAAACCGCAGCCCCCCTCCTGCAGTCCAAATCCCTCAACCCCATCCTGGAGCCCCCTCCTACACCCCAAACTCCTCATACCCAGCCCCACTCCAGAGCCCCCCTTCCACATCCCAACCCCCTGCCCCAGCCCAGTGAAAGTGAGGGAGGGTGGGGAGAGCGAGCTACAGAGGGGGGAGGAATGTAGGGAGTGGGGGCGGGGCAGAGGGCGTGGCCTCGGGGAAGGGGCGGGGCTAGGGTGTTCCATTTTGTGCTCTGGGAGAGTTGGCGCACAGGCCGCATAGCCCAGTCTGGTCCCGCACTACGGCCGCGGAGTGTTTACATAGCGCCAGTCCCCGCGAGCGCCCCCATCGGCCAGGCCCTCCGCTCCCCTCCCCCGGCAGGGCGCCTGCGAGCCGGCTTGGCGGCGCGTTGCCAAGGGCGGGGCTGCTCTGCCCTAGCGGTCCTCGCTCCCCCCACCCCCGAGGTAGCGATACGGGGGCTCCAGGCCGCCCCCTGGCGCCCAGAGAGCGGGAGCTCCACCCCCTCCGCGGCGACGCAGGGGCTGGGCTTGTTGCTGGCGCCTGGGCGAAAGGCGCGGGGGCCCAGAGCCGAGCTGCTGCGGCGCAGCCATCTCCGTGAGTTTCCGCCCGCGGGGCCCGGGCCGGGGGAGGAGGCTGCTGGGCACCGTCCGCCCGGCGCTACTGGAGGCTCCTGCTGTGCCCACAGCAAAGCTCAGCCCCGGGGTAAGGGCGATGGGAGCGTAGCCGCTGCCCGGGGCACCCTGGCGTCAGGCTCCCGGAGGCGGCGGGGCTGCCCTGCCCGGAAAGGGGGCGGCCCTAGCGGCGGTGTGGGATGGTAAACCTGCCGCCTGTGCGCCCCCCTCCCCTGAGCATCCTCGCCGATGCCCGCGGCTAGAGCCCCCGCGAGTTTTCCCCGGGGGCCCACACCTGTCTGCGCTCCGCCTCCTCCCTCTCCCCGGGTCCCAGCCTCCCCCTGTCCTCGGCCACATGCACACAGGCTGTCCCTCCGGGTGGGCATGCCCTGCCTGGGGCGAGCCATAGCTGCAGGCTGTGCTCTCCTCCAGCATCCCCGAGAGGGCAGCGGCCCTACAGGCAAAGGCACCGTGTAATTAGCAAGCCTTGGAAAACGGGAGATTTTAATTATACATTTTGTATTATATTTTAGTGAGGTTGCTTCCCCCTGCACCCTCCACAAGGATTTTATTGGTTTGCTTCTTGAGTCCCTGCCTGAGTGACACTTATGTAGGTGTCTGTTTAGTGTGGAGGTTGGTTGAGCTATATTTGGAGAGTTTCTGCTTGCCTTGAAAACCTGAATTAAATCAGGTTTCAATTAAATATCCATATTTACCAACTTTCTGTGTCTCCCCTTCCTCATCTGTGTTGATTAGCAAGGTATTTGTATGGAAATCAAAGCCCTTTCCTTTAGATAATGTGTCTTCCAACTACCTTATTCATTTAGTGGTACCTCAATTTAATATCTGTAACAGGATTGCTTGTGTGATAGTGGATTGTTTTGTGTCAACCACTGGATTGCAGTATTGCGGAATTAATTGGGCTAGAAAAAGAGATGGGAGTGATGGGATAGGAAATACAGAAGAGTGACATTTTAATAGCACTTAGTAAAATATTTTGTAAGCTGCTTATATGTAATGGAGCTTGGTCATTGGGTCTAAGTATTACACATTTGGCAAAAATGTCTTAACTCAGCAAACTAGAACACAATTGTAGCATAATACTTATGAATGACTTACTCCTGGTGAATTATACGATCTCAATAATGTTATATGTTTGGCCAATGTTTCTTGAGTGTCTTCCTCTGACTTCCTTGGAATTAAATAATTCTAGCCCTTTGTTTTACATAATTCTGTCTTCTTTGCTGTTATCAGTAGTAATACAAATCTGTATAACAACTTAACTACTCAAGTTTTGTGTGGGATCTGTAAACCCCTTTAAGTAAGGTGCAACTTGCTCAAACTCTGTATACATTGAAAGTATGTATACTTTTTCTGCACCAAACAAAATAAAGAAGAACAATACAATTTGTGATCTTAGATAAGTATTGTTGGGCATCTCAGGGGATATTACATAATATACAGCAGTGCATACCACACATATGAAGTATTGTCTATACATTCTCAAAGCCTGTTAAAGAAGCAATTATGGTTTAAATATAGTCAACATGGTTTGCATCCCCACAATAACTGTTCAATGGCACGTTGCGTAATAGCACGTAAGCCTTGCTAGAAGTTTTCCTCTTCAGTATGGTGCTCATAGACTCCTAGATATTAAGGTCAGAAGGGACCATTATGATCATCTAGTCTGACCTCCTGCACAATGCAGGCCACAGAATCTCACCCACCCGCTTTTGCGATAAACCTCTCACCTATGTCTGAGCTATTGAAGTCCTCAAATCATGGTTTAAAGACTTCAAGGTGCTGAGAATCCTCCAGCAAGTGACCTGTGCTCCATGCTATAGAGGAAGGCGAAAAACCCCCAGGACCTCTTCCAGTCTGCCCTGGAGGAAAATTCCTTCCTGACCCCAAATATGGTGATCAGCTGAACCCTGAGCATGTGAGCAAGATTCACCAGCCAGATACCCAGGAAAGAATTCTCTGTAGTAACTCATTTCCCACCCCATCTAACATCCCTCATTGGGCCTATTTACCATGAATAGTTAAAGATCAGTTAATTGCCAAAATCATATTATCCCATCATACCGTCTCCTCCATAAACTTATCGAGTTTAATCTTGAAGCCAAATAGATCTTTTGCCCCCACTGCTTCCCTTGGAAGGCTATTCCAGAACTTCACTCCTCTGATGGTTAGAAACCTTTGTCTAATTTCCAAGTCTAAACTTCCTGATGGCCAGTTTACATCCAGAGTTTTGCTGAAACTGGCTTAATGGTAACATGTAAAGGGCTAATCACAGAACTGTTAATCCTTTGTGTCAGACAATCCACATCACAACATTAGCTAGGGCCTTGGCTACACTTGGAGATGTACAGCGCTGTGAGTTAAACCCGCCTTTGTACAGCTGAGTAGGGAAAGCGCTGGAGTCTGTCCACATTGCCACCTGCCAGCGCACTCTCGTGGCCACATTTGTGGCACTTGCAGTGGCATTGGGAGAGGTGCATTATGGGCAGATATCCCACAGAGCACCTCTTCCCATTCTGGTGTTGTGGGAAGGGAGTGTGGGATGCGGGGCATTCTGGGTCCTGTCCCAATGCCCCGTGATGCATCGCTTCGCATCCCAGCAATCCCTGTGTTTCCGTCCACATTTGGCGCCATCTTTCAACGGTTTCTGTGCAGCGTGATCTGTGTTCCATTTCGGTCTCTGGGAAATGGAGCCCGAACTGCTCAGGAGTATGCTGACGAATCTCGCCAGCACGTCATGTTTGTCAGTCGAGCTATTCCTTAAGATCCAAAGTGACAGTGAGGAGTCCGACAATGATATTGAGTCGTGTAATGGGTACGACACAAGATTGCTTGTGGCATTCACGGACATGCTCAGCACTGTGGAACGCCACATTTGGGCTCAGGAAGCAAGCACTGAGTGGTGGGATCACATCGTCATGAAAGTCTGGGATGACAAGCAGTGGCTGCAGAACTTTCGGATGAGAAAAGCCACTTTCATGGGACTGTGTGAGGAGCTCGCCCCCACCCTGCGGCGCAAGGGGACGAGTTTGAGAGTTGCCCTGATGGTGGAGAAGTGGGTGGCTATTGCACTCTGGAAGCTGGCAACTCCAGACAGTTACCGATCAGTCGCGAACCAGTTTAGAGTGGGAAAGTCGACCGTTGGACTTAGAATCATAGAATATCAGGGTTGGAAGGGACCCCAGAAGGTCATCTAGTCCAACCCCCTGCTCGAAGCAGGACCAATTCCCAGTTAAATCACCCCAGCCAGGGCTTTGTCAAGCCTGACCTTAAAAACCTCTAAGGAAGGAGATTCTACCACCTCCCTAGGTAACGCATTCCAGTGTTTTACCACCTTCTTAGTGAAAAAGTTTTTCCTAATATCCAATCTAAACCTCCCTCACTGCAACTTGAGACCATTACTCCTCGTTCTGTCATTTGCTACCATTGAGAACAGTCTAGAGCCATCCTCTTTGGAACTCCCTTTCAGGTAGTTGAAAGCAGCTATCAAATCCCCCCTCATTCTTCTCTTCTGCAGGCTAAACAATCCCAGCTCCCTCAGCCTCTCCTCATAAGTCATGTGTTCCAGACCCCTAATCATTTTTGTTGCCCTTCGCTGGACTCTCTCCAATTTATCCACATCCTTCTTGTAGTGTGGGGCCCAAAACAGGACACAGTACTCCAGATGAGGCCTCACCAATGTCGAATAGAGGGGAACGATCACGTCCCTCGATCTGCTCGCTATGCCCCTACTTATACATCCCAAAATGCCATTGGCCTTCTTGGCAAAAAGGGCACACTGCTGACTCATATCCAGCTTCTCGTCCACTGTCACCCCTAGGTCCTTTTCCGCAGAACTGCTGCCTAGCCATTCGGTCCCTAGTCTGTAGCGGTGCATTGGATTCTTCCATCCTAAGTGCAGGACCCTGCACTTATCCTTATTGAACCTCATCAGATTTCTTTTGGCCCAATCCTCCAATTTGTCTAGGTCCTTCTGTATCCTATCCCTCCCCTCCAGCGTATCTACCACTGCTCCCAGTTTAGTATCATCCGCAAATTTGCTGAGAGTGCAATCCACACCATCCTCCAGATCATTTATGAAGATATTGAACAAAACCGGCCCCAGGACCGACTCTTGGGGCACTCCACTTGATACCGGCTGCCAACTAGACATGGAGCCATTGATCACTACCCGTTGAGCCCGACAATCTAGCCAGCTTTCTATCCACCTTATAGTGCATTCATCCAGCCCATACTTCCTTAACTTGCTGACAAGAATACTGTGGGAGACCGTGTCAAAAGCTTTGCTAAAGTCAAGAAACAATACATCCACTGCTTTCCCTTCATCCACAGAACCAGTAATCTCATTATAAAAGGCGATTAGATTAGTCAGGCATGACTTTCCCTTGGTGAATCCATGCTGGCTGTTCCTGATCACTTTCCTCTCATGCAAGTGCTTCAGGATTGATTCTTTGAGGACCTGCTCCATGATTTTTCCAGGGACTGAGGTAAGGCTGACTGGCCTGTAGTTCCCAGGATCCTCCTCCTTCCCTTTTTTAAAGATTGGCACTACATTAGCCTTTTTCCAGTCATCCGGGACTTCCCCGGTTCGCCACGAGTTTTCAAAGATAATGGCCAATGGCTCTGCAATCACAGCCGCCAATTCCTTTAGCACTCTCGGATGCAACTCGTCCGGCCCCATGGACTTGTGCACGTCCAGCTTTTCTAAATAATCCCTAACCACCTCTATCTCCACAGAGGGCTTGTGTTGATGCAAGTTTGCAGGGCCATTAATCGCATCCTGCTCAGAAGAACCGTGACTCTGGGTAACGTGCAGGACATTGTGGATGGCTTTGCACAAATGGGTTTCCCTAATTGTGGAGGGGCGATAGATGGGACTCATATTCCTATTCTGGCACCACCCCACTTAGCCTTCGAGTACATTAATCGGAATGGGTATTTCTATATGGTTCTCCAGGCGCTTGTGGGTCACTGTGGGTGTTTCATTGACAGTAACGCAGGCTGGCCCGGAAAGGTGCATGACGCACACATCTTTCGGAACACTGGCCTGTTCAGGAAGCTGCAGGCCAGGACTTTTTTCCCAAAGAGGAGGATCACAGTGGGGGAAGTCGAAATGCCCATTGTGATCCTTGGAGACCCCACTTATGTGTTAATGCCATGGCTCATGAAACCCTACACAGGGAGCCTTGACAGGAGCAAGGAACGGTTCAAGTACAGGCTGAGCTGGTGCCGAATGACTGTGGAGTGTGCTTTTGGCCCTTTAAAGGGCCGCTGGTGATCTCTGTATGGGAAGCTGGACTTGGTCGAACACAGCATCCCTGCGGTTATATCCGCGTGCTGTACCCTCTATAATATTTGTGAAGGGAAGGGTGAAATCTTCACTCAGGCATGGACCTCTGAGATTCAACACCTGGAGGCTGAATTTGCACAGCCAGAGAGCAGGGCTATTAGAGGGGGCCAGCGCGGGGCTGCAAGGATTAGGAATGCCTTGAGGGAGCAATTTGAGGCTGAAAACCACCAGTAATGTCTGGTGCCCTGCATGGGAGTGAAGTGCAGTGGTTCCAATGTTAGTAGGAATCTGTGTTTGCTAAGCTGACTTGCAGTGCCTGTTTCTTTACTGGTGCTAAGGTATCTTTTACTTTATGCAATAATAAAGAATGTTTTCAAAGCCAAAAACTCTATTTATTGAAAACAAAATTCATTTATTGAAAAGAAACACAACTGCTTGGGAAACAGAAAGGGCAAGGGGGTGGGGTGGGGAACGGTTCAATCATAGATTTGCGTTATGTCCTGTTCTCATATTCAGCCTTCCTGTCTGAAGTGCCGTGCAATGAAAGCTGCACTTCAGGATGGCTATAATTCAGGATGGGGGTTGAGTGCAGTGGGTTAGGGTCGTAGTTTTCAGGGCTGGGTAGTGAAGCTACAGGTGTTGGAGGCAGCTGCTGGCGATAAGAACCCGGATGTTGGGGAAAGTGGGTTGGAGGTGACATGAGGGCACAAGGGAAAGAGTTTTGGGACAATGACTGTGAGAGGGAGAGCGGTAGTGCTCTGCCTGCATGGCTTCGAGCGCCGGATAGAGTCTGCTTGGCGCTCCATGTTGCTTATCAGCTGATCCGTGCTTTACTGCCGGAGCTCCGTGCTTTGCTTGCGGGGCACTGCGTTTTCCTGGCAGATCCGGCTTTCGCTCTTCCCTCCACTCCTGCGCTTTTTGATTCTCTTTAAGAGATTGCTGCATCACTTCTTACAGCGTGTCTTCTTTGCTTTTTCGTGGCCTCTTCCCGAGTCTTTGCAGTCACTTGGCTGGTCATAACACGGACTGCTGAGATCTCAAGGTTGCATCTGTAAAGGAAAAATGCAACACTTAACAGAGGCAGCATTGTTTATACCAGACAGAGTAATGATTCCCCCAAACTTAAGGACGGCACACACAGTCTACACACTAGCATAATTTTTCCATCCCAAAGAGAGTGCACGTAACCCACGGGAGCCCCAAAATGGTGAGTAAGCACAGGGTCAAGGGGGACTGATTGTTTCATGGCTGTACTGTCCTGTGGGTTTCTGTGCCTTGGGGAGAGCCAACAGCTGCAGGGAGCCCCTATACCGAATACTGTCCCAACATTTTCCACAGGAGTCCATTCTGGAAGATATCTCGCTGCTGAGGGTGACCTGGGAAGCAAGGGAGGGTCTTCTACTGCAATGCAGCTTCTGCCCTGGCCCATATGCAGCTTGCCTGTGTGCAGCAATGATCCCCTCGCGGCACAGTGGCAAGTACACGTTAGCCTAACTGGGACAAGGACCACGGTGGCTCTCCCAATAAACCTGCGCAAGCGCATTGCCCACGTTCTGGATGAGACTTTCGAAGAGATAATGGAGGCTGATTACCACAATGCGATAGAGCATGTCAATGTGCTATTCCGCATCTAGGCATGCGTGCAGCCCTAACCCTCCTCGCCCAAAGAGCCCGCACCGAAAAAATTCCTTCCCGAAAAAAAGCCACTTACCAGGAACCTGCTCTTCTGTTTGTCCTCCACCAAGTACCGGCTGCTGTGACTGGCTACCTTCCTCCTGGCTGCATGCCTCCAGGGATTCTGGGGTTTCTGCCCCAGCACCCTCACTCCTGCTTTTCTCCTCCTCCTCCCGCTCTGAAGTGTCCATGATGGTGCTCGGAGTGGAGGTGGGGTCGCCCCCAAGTATCGCGTCCAGCTCTTTGTAGAATTGGAAGGTCACGGGGGGAGCACCTGAGTGGCCGTTTGCCTCATGGGCTTTGTGGTAGGCACTCCACAGCTCCTTCACTTTAATCCTGCACTTCAGTGCGTCCCGGGCATGGCCCCTTTCCCTCATGCCCCTTGATATCTGCCCGAAGGTATCGTAATTCCTACGGCTGGAGCGCAGCTTCCTCCCCCCAAACATTGATGAGGTTCAACAACTCTCCATTGCTCCATTTTGGGGCTCGCCTGGTGCGTGGAGGCATGGTCACCTGAAAAGATTTGCTGAGAGCACTCCATGCCTGGCTGAGCAAACAGGAAGGTGATTTTCAAAAGTCCCAGAGAATTTAAAGGGTGGGTCTGACGGTTGGTCACCTGAGGCCAGGGCAATAGAGTTCGAAGTGATGACCAGAGTGGCTAGAACAGGCATTGTGGGATACTTCTGGAGGCCAATCAGAGCGCATTGGGCAGCCACACTGGTGCCGCAGCGCACCAGTGGTGGCGCAGCAAACTGTATTCCTCTGGGGAAGGTGGAGGACCAGCAGAGCTGTAGCTGCGGAGACACAGAGCTGTACGTGCTTGCCAGTGTAGACAGGGAGTGAGGTACAGCGCTCTGGGCGGCTTTATTGCGCTGTAACTCGCAAGTGTAGCCAAGCTCTAGGTAAACATTTGCAAGACGACTACATCCATTTACAGAAAGTAAATATGCATCTATATTTATTACATTTATTTAAAAAAAAAACTATAATTTAGTCACTCTTATGACATGTACAGAGTTATTATTTGGATAATGATGGATAGAAAGATATATAAATAGTTCCATAAAGTGTCAGATGTATGTATCCATGACAGCATACTACTCAGCAAGAGAAGTATTTTGTTATGGAGTAAAAAAACAGAGCAATCTGTTTTGGCTATTTATTTTCAGTCTCTGTGGTCTGTTCTGATGCATATATAGGATGTCATACAATTGGTGCAGACGTATGCTTTCATGAGAAACTAATCCCTTTTCCTGCAGAAAAGCCTTAAAATGCTAATCAATAACTAGGAAGAGTTGTCAATGGTGAAAGGGGCACTTTCCACCAAAAATGAAATTAATCAGACATGCTGCTTGTAAGGTAAGATGCACTGAAACGTTTGTTATAGGTAGAAAATGCTTCTAATGTTTACTTGCTAGATGTTAGCTTCAGAATGGAGACTAGGAAATAAACTTCAGTTATTTGGATTCAGCTGTTGGAATGTTTCCCTGCGCTGCTGCCTGCCCCAGCCCCCGAGAACCCCATTTTCCCCATTTCCTTTTCTCTCTTCACATGTGTGCTTCCACACACATCCTGAGGTCTCCAGGAGTACAGTTCCCTCGCTACGGACCTTACAAAACCTGCAGGTATGGGGACTGAAGAGATCATTCGTGGGATAAAGAGGGCCTTTCCTCTCCTTTGTTGTGTATTTCCTGAGGCATGCAGAACCCTCAGTGAATTTTAGGTGGCTCATTGCCCCCTCATTCATGAGTTTTAGGAGGTTCATCCTGACACACTCCGTCCCATGAGTCTTAGCCCTGGTCTACACTAGGACTTTAGGTCGAATTTAGCAGCGTTAAATGGATGTAAACCTGCACCCGTCCACACAATGAAGCCCTTTATTTCGACTTAAAGGGCTCTTAAAATTGATTTCTGTACTCCACCCCTGACAAGTGTATTAGCGCTTAAATCGGCCTTGCCGGGTCAAATTTGGGGTACTGTGGACACAATTCGACGGTATTGGCCTCCGGGAGCTATCCCAGAGTGCTGCATTGTGACCGCTCTGGACAGCACTCTCAACTCAGATGCACTGGCCAGGTAGACAGGAAAAGAACTGCGAACTTTTGAATCTCATTTCCTGTTTGGGCAGCGTGGCAAGCTGCAGGTGACCATGCAGAGCTCATCAGCAGAGGTGACCATGATGGAGTCCCAGAATCGCAAAAGAGCTCCAGCATGGACTGAACGGGAGGTACGGGATCTGATCGCTGTATGGGGAGAGGAATCCGTGCTATCAGAACTCCGTTCCAGTTTTCGAAATGCCAAAACCTTTGTGAAAATCTCCCAGGGCATGAAGGACAGAGGCCATAACAGGGACCCGAAGCAGTGCCGCGTGAAACTTAAGGAGCTGAGGCAAGCCTACCAGAAAACCAGAGAGGCGAACGGCCGCTCCGGGTCAGAGCCCCAAACATGCCGCTTCTATGATGAGCTGCATGCCATTTTAGGGGGTTCAGCCACCACTGCCGCAGCCGTGTTGTTTGACTCCTTCAATGGAGATGGAGGCAACACGGAAGCAGGTTTTGGGGACGAAGAAGATGATGATGAGGTTGTAGATAGCTCACAGCAAGCAAGCGGAGAAACCGGTTTTCCCGACAGCCAGGAACTGTTTCTCACCCTGGACCTGGAGCCAGTACCCCCCGAACCCACCCAAGGCTGCCTCCTGGACCCGGCAGACGGAGAAGGGACCTCCGGTGAGTGTACCTTTTAAAATACTATACATGGTTTAAAAGCAAGCATGTAAAAGGATTACTTTGCCCTGGCATTCGCGGCTCTCCTGGATGTACTCCCAAAGCCTTTGCAAAAGGTTTCTGGGGAGGGCAGCCTTATTGCGTCCTTCATGGTAGGACACTTTACCACTCCAGGCCAGTAACACGTACTCGGGAATCATTGTACGACAAAGCATTGCAGTGTATGTTTGCTGGCGTTCAAACAACATCCATTCTTTATCTCTCTGTGTTATCCTCAGGAGAGTGAGATATAATTCATGGTCTCCTGGTTGAAATAGGGTGCTTTTCTTAAGGGGACATTCAGAGGAGCCCGTTCCTGCTGAGCTGTTTGCCTGCGGCTGACCAGAAATGTTCCCCGCTGTTAGCCACGGGGAGGAGAGAGGGTTGAGGGGGTAGCCACGCGGTGGGGGGAGGCAAAATGCGACCTTGTAACGAAAGCACATGTGCTATGTATGTAATGTTAACATCAAGGTTTACCCTGAAAGACTGTAGCCACTGTTCTATAAAATGTGTCTTTTTAAATACCGCTGTCCCTTTTTTTTCTCCACCAGCTGCATGTGTTTCAGTGATCACAGCATCTTCTCCTTCCCAGAGGCTAGTGAAGATTAGAAAGGAAAAAAAAACGCACTCGTGATGAAATGTTCTCTGAGTTCATGCAGTCCTCCCACACTGACAGAGCACAGATGAATGCGTGGAGGTAAATAATGTCAGAGTGCAGGAAAGCACAAAATGACCGGGAGGAGAGGTGGCGGGCTCAAGAGAAGGCTGAAGCTCAAATGTGGCAGCAGCGTGATGAGAGGAGGCAGGATTCAATGCTGAGGCTGCTGGAGGACCAAACCAGTATGCTCCAGTGTATGGTTGAGCTGCAGCAAAGGCAGCTGGAGCACAGACTGCCACTACAGCCCCTATGTAACCAACCGCCCTCCTCCCCAAGTTCCATAGTCTCCACACCCAGACGCCCAAGAACGCGGGGGGGGGGCCCACTGGCCAACCAGCCACTCCGCCACAGAGGATTGCTCAAAAAAAAGAAGGCTGGCATTCAATAAATTTTAAAGTTGTAAACTTTTAAAGTGCTGTGTGGCATTTTCCTTCCCTCCTCCACCACCCCTCCTGGGCTACCGTGGTAGTCATCCCCCTATTTGTGTGATGAATGAATAAAGAATGCATGAATGTGAAGCAACAATGACTTTATTGCCTCTGCAAGCAATGATTAAAGGCAGGAGAGGAGGGTGGTTAGCTTGCAGGGAAGTAGCGTGAACCAAGGAGCGGGGGGTTTCATCAAGGAGAAACAAACGGAACTTTCACACCGTAGCCTGGCCAGTCATGAAACTGGTTTTCAAAGCTTCTCTGATGCATACCGCGCCCTCCTGTGCTCTTCTAACCGCCCTGGTGTCCGGCTGCGCGTAACCAGCAGCCAGGCGATTTGCCTCAATCTCCCACCCCGCCATAAACAGCAAGCAGTAATAACAGTGGGAATATTGGTTTCGCTGAGGTCTAAGTGAGTCAGTAAACTGCACGAGCGCGCCTTTAAATGTCTAAATGCACATTCTACCACCATTCTGCACTTGCTCAGCCTGTAGTTGAACAGCTCCTGACTACTGTCCAGACTGCCTGTGTACAGCTTCATGAGCCATGGCGTTAAGGGGTAGGCTAGGTCCCCAAGGATACATATAGACATTTCAACATCCCCAACAGTTATTTTCTGGTCTGGGAATAAAGTCCCTTCCTGCAGCTTTTGAAACAGACCAGAGTTCCTGAAGATGTCATGTACCTTTCCCGGCCATCCCACATTGATGTTGGTGAAACGTCCCTTGTGATCCACCAGGGCTTGCAGCACTATTGAAAAGTACCCCTTGCGGTTTATGTACTCGCAGGCTTGGTGCTCCGGTGCCGAGATAAGGATATGGGTTCCGTCTATGGCCCCACCACCGTTAGGGAATCCCATTGCAGCAAAACCATCCACTATGACCTGCACATTTCCCAGGGTCACTACCCTTGATATCAGCAGATCTTTGATTGCGTGGGCTACTTGTATCACAGCAGCCCCAACAGTAGATTTGCTCACTCCAAATTGATTCCCAACTGACCGGTAGCTGTCTGGCGTTGCAAGCTTCCACAGGGCTATCGCCACTCGCTTCTCAACTGTGAGGGCTGCTCTCATCTTGGTATTCATGCGCCTCAGGGCAGGGGAAAGCAAGTCACAAAGTTCCATGAAAGTGCCCTTAATGCATGCAAAAGTTTCGCAGCCACTGGGAATTGTCCCAGACCCGCAACACTATGCGGTCCCACCAGTCTGTGCTTGTTTCCCGAGCCCAGAATCGGCGTTCCACAGCATGAACCTGCCCCATTAGCACCATGATGCATGCATTGGCAGGGCCCATGCTTTCAGAGAAATCTGTGTCCATGTCCTGATCACTCATGTGACCCTGCTGACGTCGCCTCCTCGCCCGGTATCGCTCTGCCAGGTTCTGGTGCTGCATATGCTGCTGGATAATGCGTGTGGTGTTTAATGTGCTCCTAATTGCCAAAGTGAGCTGAGCGGCCTCCATGCTTGCCTTGGTATGGCGTCCGCACAGAAAAAAGGCGCGGAACGATTGTCTGCCATTGCTCTGACGGAGGGAGGGGCGACTGATGACATGGCTTACAGGGTTGGCTTCAGGGAGCTAAAATCAACAAAGGGGGTGGCTTTACATCAAGGAGTATTTCAGGCAGGACTTCACGGATGGTTCCAATAAGAAATGGTGCACCTAAGTTATTGTTCTTATTGGAACAAAGAGGTTAGTCTGGCCTCTGATTGATACATGGCTAGATTTGCCTCGCTGCACCTTCTCTGTGAGTGACTGCAGTGTGACCTAGAGGAATGAGTCCCCTAGACGGGTGGAGGAGGAAGCAAATGAGTACAAAACAAATCTGGTCTATTTCTTGTTTTGATCCACTCCATCTATCTTTTACATCTTTGGCTGGCAGCAGACGGTGCAGAAGGACTGCATGCCATCCACATCTCATGGCTGCCCGGCAGAAGATGATGCAATAGGATTGCTAGCAATCCGTATTGCCTGCCTGCTTACCATAAGACGGTTCAATAGGACTGACTGTAGGACTAAAGAGAATGACCTGGTCAAGTCACTCCAAATTTAGTCCCTGCGCCCATGTCTGTCCAGGTGCTCGTGGCCGATGTGGTCAGGAGCACCTCGGACATGACGATGACGTCTACCAGTCGTACTGTACCGTCTGCTGCCAGAAGGCAATGGGTTGCTGCTACTGTGTAGCAATGCAGTACCGCGTCTGCCAGCACCCAGGAGCCATACGGTGATGGTTACCTGAGCGGGCTCCATGCTTGCCGTGGTATGGCATCTGCACAGGTAACTCAGGAAAAAAGGCGCGAAACAATTGTCTGCCGTTGCTTTCACGGAGGGAGGGAGGGAGGGAACGGGGGCCTGACAATATGTACCCAGAACCACCCGCGACAATGTTTTAGCCCCATCAGGCATTGGGATCTCAACCCAGAATTCCAATGGGCAGCGGAGACTGCGGGAACTGTGGGATAGCTACCCACAGTGCAACACTCCGGAAGTCGACGCTTGCCTCGGTACTGTGGAAGCACTCCGCCGAGTTACTGCACTTAATGCACTTAGAGCATTTTCTGTGGGGACACACACACTCGAATATATAAAACCGATTTCTTAAAAAACGACTTCTATAAATTCGACCTAATTCCGTAGTGTAGACATACCCTTTGTAGGCTTTTTTTAGTCTTCTGAGCCTATTTAATTCATTAAAAGATTGACAGATCTAGAGAAGGTTGGGGAAGGGCTGCCATCTAATCCCATCTAAGGCTTAACGGGAAGAGCATTCAGAAGTTTCCCACAGAGTCTTCTAAGACATGTAGAGGTGATGGTGCTCGGTCTCCTAGGGCTGTGGGGGAGGAGGGGTTTCGCAAGCTTCTGAAAGTCCACACAACGGGGGTGAGGGAAGCCTGTGACTTTTCTTGGGGCACCCAGGACTGAGAATCACATTGTAACCCCATGCCTCCAGTATGAAGGAGTCTTGCCTGTGCTTGATTGGGTATCAGCAACCTAATTCTGCCATCGTTTTAGCCATTCAAGCACTCTCCTTGGGATTATACCAGCCCTGTATTCACCTTGCAGGTTAACAATTGGTGCACCTGAGCCCCGTGTGGTATTTAGCTGCTGACACTGACTACACACAGAAAATCCAAATCCTCTGCCTCCAAAGGTGCAGTGTACCCTACTTTGCCGGTATTACCCTAAACCACCACTCCTATAAACCACACAGCAGCTATGAGCCCTAACAATAAAACAAAAGTAGGCTTATTTAAGAAATAATTAAGATTAAAGTAGAAACAAGAAGGAGTGGTGGAAACAAACGGTAACAATACAAAACAATCACCAAATGCAAACCTTGGTCTAGACTTAATAGTTACCTTTCCTATCCAATAAAGTAGGTTTACCCCCCACCCCCAAAGTTCAGTGTGTTGCAGAGCAGACTGGTTTCATCAGAACCAGGATCCAAATGTTCATGAAACCATCCCCACACCACAAGGGGTTTCCTGAGGAAATGGATCCAGAGTGCTTCTCACTCCTCTGTGTTATACTGAAAACAGCCTTTTCCCCCCGATTCACAGACTACAACAAGACAGGGGTTAGCCCTAAGTTCCTTTTTTACCTTCAAGTGGTTCTGATTGTTTGCGGTTGCCTCTGATTGTTTTCCATTGGAAGTCCTGGTATTGTGCAAGGCCACACAATTGAGCCTTGCATTATGTCACTGGCTAAGATGACAACTCCCTCACTACCCAAATGGGCCATCGCTGAGACACATTAGCCCCTAGTGACTAACTTTTATTCCAAGTCCATAAAGCATTCTTTCACTATAATTCCTTAAATATTACCTGCAATGATTATGAATTTTGACAAGTTACAAGCTTTCTGTAAATACTTTACATATTACTCTTTATGGATAAATATCCTGGAGGACATGTTTGGTGTAGTGAGTTTGAGAGATCTGATGTGGTGAGAGTTGTTTGCAAAGAACAGGGGACTCAGCTGTGGGGCTTCTGTGTCAGTAGGAAACAACAGTTTCCCTAAAGCTTGGAGGTGGCTTTGGCCTGATAAACGAACTAACTAACCTAGCTCACCTTGATTCACTTACACAGGCAAAGCCATACTTTTTTGTGTACAGGACCTAAGGTCTACAGGAGATTGGTTTCCTTCCTAAGGTACCTTGAGCTGTGTATTAGCAAAGTAATTTTCCCAGTACTCCACATACCCCCATCTTTCAAAGGCCCCCTTTGCTTCCTAGTCTCATGTTAGTTCTATTTAAAGAACTAAGAAGATTCCCACACAAAATTAATATTACAGGCATAGTTCAGTGGCTTGTGTGTATTATTGTTGAACATTGGTTTAGTTTAATAAACTGCACTCACTGCCCCACCAAAAATTCAAACAGTAGAAATTCTGAGTTAAGCTTAAACTTATAAGAAACCAACCAAGCTTTTGAACATAGTATTTACTCTTTTTCCCGAAGCAGTGACCTGAGTAAATCAGAAAGTTATACTACCTTATCCATTCTTTTTTTAATAAGGACCATAAAAACTAGAATACTTTAATCTTATATTGTAGCTATGCTGCTCTGTGGCCTTCATGGTGGTGCATAATAGACTTAAAACAATTTTACAGATTCCTGATATGACAAGCAGCACACTGAAGGGACTCATTCCCAACTCTGTTTAAAGTCCCAAATATTGAGAAGTGCTGAGAGCACTCAGTGCATTACAGGAGGTGCGTGACACTTCACAAGATGAGACATGATCATTCCAGATGCTGGTAATTTATTTCAAGTGTCATTAGAGAAAAAGTTAGCATGTCTCCTTGTACTCAAAGACTTTAAAGTCAGAAGGGACCATCAAGATCATCTAGTCTGACCTGCACATTTCAGGCCACAGAACCTCACCAACCCCTAATCTCTGGCTGATTTACTGAAGTCCTCAAATCATGATTTAAAGACTTCAAGTTACAGAGAATCCACCATTTTACACTAGTTTAAACCTGCAAGTGACCTGTGCCCAATGCTACAGAGGAAACCCTCAGGGTCTCTGCCAATATGACCTGGGGGAAAATGCCTTTCCAACCCCCAATATGGTGTTCAGCTAGACCCTGAGCATGTGAGCAAGACCAACCAGCCAGACAGTTGGGAAATAATTCTCTGTAGTAACTCAGAGCCCACCCCATCTAGTGTCCCATCACTAGCCATTGGAGATATTTGCTGCTAGCAGTTGCAGATTGGCTACATACCACTGTAGGCAGTCCTATCATGCCGTCCCCTTATCAAGCTTATCAAGCTCAGTCTTGAAGCCAGTTAGGTTTTTTTGCCCCCACTGCTCCCCTTGGAAGGCTGTTCCAGAACTTCACCTCTCTGATGGCTAGAAACCTTCATCTAATTTCAAGCCTAAATTTGTTGATGGCCAGTTTATATCCATTTGTTCTTGTGTCCACATTGGGGCTTAACTTAAATAACTCTACATATACAAACACCATATATCCCAATCATGAAATTGGAGCACTTGTAACGAAAGATGGAAAGTTTGTGTGGTGGTAAATAATCACATTTGGTATTGGGGATGCACATTTGCTTCAATGCTCCATGTGCAAAGAAATGAAATGGTAGGAGGAAACTCCAGGAACTGGTTAAATTAGTCTAGATGCTTTAACTGTGTACTTCCATACTTTAAACACTTTGGGTTTCTAACTTTGTTTTAAACTTAACATTGAAACGTAACATCTATTCAAACCACTAAAATGTGCCTTCAACCTAAGTTTTTTGTTTGTTTGTTTTTGTGGGGGATCCTACCTTTGTCTTATTATTGGATATTTATATTACAGTGATGTCCAGAGGGCCTATTATTACAACCCATCTCCAAACTGATCTCCAGGGGGAGTAGTGTGGGTAGCAGCTCTTTTTTTTTTTTTTTTAAACAAACTTGACGTTTATGCAGTTTGTATTATGACTTTTTTTTTAGAAATCTTTAGGGTGGACAAGGTTTTGGTCCTCATTCTTTAAAGACACTGTCTTTTCTGTGTTATATATTGCCTAGCACAGTGGAGCCCTGGTCCATGACTGGGGCACTAGGTGCTGTGATAATACAAATAATTAATAAGGAACTTGGGAGCTGGTAGTGGAAACCTACAGTTGTTGTTAGTGTATTGAGGATATTCCATAGAGTCCCAGTCCTGCAAAAACTTATGTTCATAATTTACTGTTGACTTCAGTGGAGCTACTTATTTTAATAAAGGTAAGCATATGTGTAAGTGTTGAAAAGACAGGGGCTTAGGTAAGTAATTGATGCTTGGTAAGAATTTCCTAGATGGATAGTTGTTAGCATATACAGCAGGAAACATGTTTTCTTTGAATGTGTAAATAAGAGGGTTATTAAAATCAGAAGTTAGGCATAGGTATATGGGATCAGTGACAACTTTTACTAAGACTGCATGATCTCATTTGTTGATTCCATATTCTAGCAACTGAAATAGTAAAAATCTGTACTTTCTACAGATGGTATAATAAAATATTTTCCACATATATGTAGTGTACTAGTCTCCTGAAAAATCCCTGACTACAAATAATTTGGCAAGTCCCACTTCTCAAAGAAATGTCATGTGCCCTAGATGCACAAGGGAATAAAATACAAAAGTACCAACTGAGAATCAAACTCCACTCATTTAATTTCATGTCATACTCACCACTAAAACAATGGTTTGTGAAGCACCAAAAATGTCACTGAGAGAAATTGACCAAAGCAGCACATCTGTTTTTTAATACTGTAAAGATTTCAAAGTGCCTGATTGACTGTGCCTGAAAAGGGGAAGAGGTAATGTTATGAATAAAATATTAATATTGCAGTGAAGTGGCTAATGTTACCATCGTTATCTGCTGGGCAGAATCAAAGTTGCTGAACTGCTAACAAATGATTCTTCTGTAGTTCAAAAAGATATGTATTTTGGATGCTTGAATTCTGTCTCCATTGTTGCCATGAAGTTGTGACTAGCCGTTACTGTGCAGCATAGTGACAACTGTGAAGACCTAGCATGGCTATATGTTACAATATAACCAGTAACACTAAAATATTGTTAATGTAGTCTTGGTTGCTAAGAACATAATGATACAAGAGCTGTCTTTGCAAGAATGTTACAGTTAACATTTAAATGTTAATGGATGAAAAAGATCAGAAAAGGTCATATAGATTTAAGAAAAAATGTGTAAAATTGTCCAAAACCAACTTTAACTGTGACCCCTAGAATTTCACTCTTCCATTTATATAAGACAATTTAAAAAATATTAGATAGAAGTAAATTCCATGTGGCAAACAATATTGAGGTCTGATAATAGAGACAAGAACACTGTTCTATCATTCAGTTATTGGTTCATTTGCATCTAGAGACAAAGAAGAGTCATGCAACTACTGACACAAGGACACCTCTTCAATATCGGTCAAGGATATATAAGTGTGTGTGTGTGTGTGTGTATATACACACACACGTATATATATAAAGGATTTATAGTGAAACTGTAATACTATATGTGTTGTATTAATCATCTTAATAAAACTGATGTCTCACTCATGACAACTATAAAACAGGTACTTCCATAACTGTGGGTCTCATGAAAGCTGAACCTAAAGAAAGAGAGGAATCCAAGCAGGGTGGATTTGATTTAAATCATGATTTAAATCACTATTCCGGAAGACTCGATTTAATCATGGATTTCTACATAAAAGTGCATTCTTGTTGGTTGGTATAACCTTAATACATACTCTTCGCAACTCAGAGATAGATGTAGGTTTCATTTTTAGAAGGTACACACTATAAATTTTTAAAGTGATTTATTTTGAAAACTTTTCTGATTAGTTTTACAGCTATATCAGAAAATGAATGATTGTTTGGTTATTTCATTTACCAAAGGTAAATGAAGCAGATAGTTCACCTCGCAATGACTTCATAAATATCTCCAGTTCGACACGTTAATCATTAATATTTGGAGGATTTTTTTGCCATGCTGTATTAGGAGGAGAACATCACAAGACAGACATTTACATTGTTTTATTTAACTAAAACAACAATGTTATGTAGTCTGGATTTTTTTTTCTTCAACAGCAAACATAATATTTTAACAAGCATAAGAATTTTTGAATTTAGTTAAACATTCACCTTTTTAAAATCAGGTATGTTTTTGTTAAAATTGTTTTTTTAAACAAAAATTAAATCTACAATGTCAGCCAGGTCAACATGAGAAACTTAAAATATTGGCTTCTGCAGCTAACTCAGTCGTCTTCACCTTCATTTTCCTGTTTGTTCATAATCTGGAAAAGAAAAATAAGCTTTTCTGCTTTTTCAGGACCCAAATAATTTTTCAATTTGGAATAAATTAGTCCAAAGGAAGAAAATATTCTTTCTACGCCGGCAGAATAAGCTATTGCTGTTAAAATGAGATTATTACTTCAACAGTCTCTGAATCCAAGTGCTTAAGTGACTTCCACCAGTTCACTGGAGTGACTTTCTTTAAAACATCATCAGCAAACATATATTTCTTGAATGGTTCACCCTTAGCTCTGAAGTTTATTATAGTTGGCATTCTGGAGGGATGATTGCTGAATGTCCATGTCGTAGCCAACTCTTCTTCTTCAGCAGTTAAGGTTTGACCGTAGTACTGAGTATTGAGAATATTTGCAAGAAAATGAGCTGGAGATAGTGCTGGTCCCATTCGTTTTTTAAATGCTTGTAATTTAACTCTGTCATTGCACATTTCTCTTTTTAAGATCTCACTCAGTTCCTTCCAAATTTCAACAGTGTCAGCAATAAAACGCTATTTCCCTGCATTTTGTTCAAGGCTACAGAAATAGGCTTCAGGGTACTCAGCATGTGTTCAACATTTCTCTTAAGCCCAATGTTAAGAACTTTGGCTGTGACAGTGCCATCTTTTTGTTCACAAACTGTCATCAGATTAGGCCAGTTCTTGATATAGTGCTCAAAACAGTCCACTACTGAGTTCCATCATACATCTTGTGGGAGAGTTAGCTTGCTTCCTCCCACTTTTTTCAGAGTAGCTGCTGCAAAGTGGTTGTTACGGAAGTATTTTACAATTTCAACAACATTAGTCTTTATTTCTGGAACACTGAAGTCTTTGGCTAGGAGTGCATCAAGTGATCACTGAACTATATGTTATTAGCTTGGGACTCTCTTCTAAATAATTTCTTCTCAGCTTGGATACATTTGCAGCATTGTCTGTGACCAAGCTGTGTACGAGACATTTGAATATTTCTTTCACAGTTTCTTATAGCTTTTACTGCTACTTCTTCTAAGTATTTTGCAGTGTGTGCATTTCCTGATGTATCAATTGTTTCTGTAAGGAAGACATTCCCTTCTTCTGTTGGCACACAAACACATACAACAGGATTATTGTGGACATTGCTCCACCCATGAGGACTCAGGTTAACAATTTCACCCTCTAGAGCTTTTCCACACTGCTCAATTTCTCTTTCATACACTTTATCCAGAAATTTGCCTGCGACATCTGCTGTGTTGGGTGGACTGTATCCTGGTCTTAATGACTGAACCATGTTAATGAAGTGTGGGTTCTCAATCATACGGAAAAGAGAGTTTATTGCATAAACAAACTGGGCAATTTTTTCATCAATTACCTCTTTTTGTAATCTGCTGGTTCTTATCACAAACTTATTTATGGTTGTTTCTGGATGATGGAGATTTTTTTGCTACTGATGATATACTGTGGCTTTGTGACATACATGATGTGACTGAAACCCTATCATTGGCAGATAACTCTGAAACTGTAGAAAATGATGGTGATCTTGAAGGTGGATAGTCTTCAGAATCCTGTATGTTGACGATGGATTCTCCTAAACAAAATAAGTCAATGCAGTTATTTAATTATTATTACCATACTGCTCATTTAGTATTACTCATTGCATTCACTGACACTCAGTACTACTTTAAAGGGGAAATTGTAAAGGGAAGATATGCCTATTTCAGCTATTATTTTTTGTCACAACTGCATCTAAAATGATAGTACTATAGAGTAACAACTCTATTTTTTGCTCAAGCGTAAGAATTCAAGAATAGTCCAGAAGGAAGACCGGCAGTCCTTAAGAAAGAAGTATGAAGTAATAAAAAAGTTTACCAACTGAAGATCTGTATGTTCAGACATATTCGTTTCATCCTCTTCAATGCAGCTTCCTCCTGAGAAGGAACACTTCTCATGATGATGATTCATGCGGGCAACCAGGCCTTGCATTTCTTCGTTGCACTGTTTGCATTTTGCACGCATGCCTATTTTACCCACAGGTAGAGGAGCTTCATTAAAATATTCCCCAGCTGGGTCTCTTTTACGGCCTCCTGCCATTATAGGTTTTCCCTTCTGGTGAGAAAATGGTATGGCAGATCTCAAATCAATGAAGGCTACACTCAAAAGACCTCAAGACTTCTGGAATATGCTGCTCAAACAGTTTCAGTTTTGTTTCTACTGCCTGTCCCTCCCTTCTCACATTTTATCTCCAGACTTCTTCTCCTTGTCCAGAGCTATTCCACCCCCAACCATTAGTGAACTTTTTGAAACTTTGCACTCTTAGAGAGAGAGGTAAGGGATTGATTCTGTGTACACAAATTTGCAGAGGGACAGTAGGGTTGAGGTCTGTTATTTCTCACCTCTATTTTTATTTAAAAACATTTTTGCTGTTAATAAGCATGTTATCTCTGGAGACACAAAACCACAGTTTGAGAACTGCAAAACTAAACATCTCTGATGGGACTCGGTGCTCAGTCTAGAAGATACCATTGGGTAGATAGAAAGATTAACCTAAATAATCTATACAGAAGCCACTGGAACCTCCATAACATTGGGTCCTTAATTCATGAACTATTGGAACTCCTTAAAAAAAGTTTTCTTAAACATTACATGAATATATTGTCTCATACTATAGAATTAGCATTTATAATCCCTATTCCATGATGAGAGATCTTTGAACTATAATTTATCTTAATTAAAACTATCTTTAGATATGTGCTTTTTCCTCAAAAAGCATTTTATCCAAAAAATCTGATTTAAATTAAAAAAAAAATCCGATTTATTTTTAAATCATTGGGGGTTTTGGGGTTTGTTTTTTTGGGGGGGAGGGGGTTGTGTGTGTTTTAATCCACCCTGAATTCAAGTAAGATTGTTCTGGGAATATCTAATGTAACATTTTACACTTCCCAGTTTTTATTTTAATAAAAAAAAAAAGTATGTAAGATACAGATTTTTTTTTAACTTTGCCTTTTTCATTCTTTAATATTTATAATAAAGTTGTTATACTAAAGCTTTTTTAGCATTACATTTCCTTTTAGGCTATTTTTAGGAATGCATCTGAGAGCTGGGTGTCAGATTCTATGGGATATTTGAAGCCAATCAACTCAAGAAGTGATAAATACTGCTAAACTCAAATTCTACCCCGGACTTTTAAGAGGAAGGCAGGGGCTGGAGGGGAAAGCATGTCTTGTCCTGCTTCCTCTGTCCTTATTTCAACAGCTTTGGAGGAATTCAGGAGCTTTGCAGAGTTGATGGTTCCCCAGGTTTCCTTCCACTTCTGTTGCTCTGCAGTGCTTAGGAACTTTGCAAGGTGTCTAGCTCACTTGGTCTCCTTTTGCTTCATTGGCTCTTTGAAGCTTTGGATCTCAATAGAATCCCTGGGTTTCTTACTATTTAAGCTGCTGTATGGTGCTTTTGAGCTACATGTGGTCCATTTCTTTTCATGTAGTGGTGCATGATTTATAAAGCTCTGAAGCTTCAGAGCAGTTGAAAAGTGGGGAGAGAACTGGGAACGAGGGGCCCTGTGGAATGTCCGTACTTCAAAAAGCACTTGAGGCAGGAGTGCGCTCAGTCCTAGTATCATAAGTGTCAAGCCAATTTAGAAGTTTCCCCAGATAAGGAGTTCTACAAGGTTTAGGTCTCTGCTCCCCTTTCTTAAAGATCTGTGGTTCTGTTGCCTTGCACAGCTTAAGAGCTATGCCGGGTTGATAGTTTCCCCTGGTCTCCTCCTCATTAAACTGCCTTGTGGAGTCCAAAAGCAGTACACTGTCCCTTCTTCTCCAGCTTTGCCCCTAATTTATGCTAATTTATGAATTTCACAAGGTCTGCTGTCCTAGTTCCAACTCTCTGCCGCTTCTCCTTTCTTTGAGCTCGTTTCTCTTAAATCTGCAGCCTCTTACCATATTATTTGGCCCATATAAAACTATAAATAAATATTTAACTTACCTGGTCCATAACATATTTAATTATATCATAGAAGTATAATATAATTAATAATATAACCTACAATTATACTAAGGGTATACTTTCCTCTGCTTTTTGTTAATATTTTGAAACCCCTTTTTCACACCTGCAGGACCAGGAGTTGGAATTTGTACAATAACTTTTGAGATGGACCGGTACGAAGATGTGTCAGAGGGTGAAGTGGACCACTCTTTCTTTGATAGTGATTTTGAGGAAGAGCCAAAGAAAGAAGAAAACCCTGTTATAGCCAATGGCGAAGAACATAGTGAGCTCATAGAAAATGGAGGTATGCACATCGCCAAATCAGACTTTGAATCGGAAACGAAACTGAGGCAAGAACACAATGCTGAGGAGGAAAGTGAAGAGAAAAAGAAAGAGTCACCAAAGGAATATTCCATAAATGGTGGCACTGACCATAGTGAGAATGTTTCATCAGAGTCAGTTTCTTTAAGTTCAGAAAATGCAAGTACATCTGGTAGAAATTCTGCGCTACGTAGAAGAATACGTGTAAGCATTCCAGCGGGGATCCCCAAAATAGTTAGAGAAGGTGAGGAGGATTATTATACAGATGAAGAAGACAGTAGTGATGATGGCAAAAAACAAAGGGTTAGACTTAAATCAGCTAAGCAATCCAGTAGCATAAAGAAAGTTAACAAAAAGTATACCAATATTAGCTCATCCTCCTCCTCTTCTTCCTCCTCAAGTTCAGATACAGATGGTTCAGATATGGATTCTGATAGCTGCATATCAGATTCATCACAGTCTTCCTCAAAGGGAAGTATATGTAACTTGGCTCTTCTATCTCCAAGACAAAAATTCAGGCCAGGAATAAAGTCGGTAGAAGTAAAACCAAAGCTTGGTGATTACACAGAGGAGTCTGAAGATACAGTGACTGATGTAACACCTCTGTCAACACCAGACATCAGTCCTGTCCAATCTTTTGAACTTGCAGCATCAAATGATAAGAAACTGAAAGTAAAAAGACAAGAAAATGTGAGCCAAGAATTGCATGGTAATTTTGAGGAATTTATGTACAATACAAAATTTGTAAAGCCTAACAGACTAGAAAATGGAAAATTGAGACCCAGTCTTACATCTGTATCTTTCTCACTAGATGCAGAGTTTGATCGCAGACATAATCAAAAGGTCTTGCATGATGCTGTGGACCTGAATCAGCTTTTGAAAGGTGATTTTTCTTAAACAAAATTTATACAAATTTATTTATAAAGTGTGACGTTTTCTGTGTCAAGAGGGGCTATGGCATTGAGTACTAATGGAAATTAGGGGTCATTGTGTGTGCTGCTTTTTCTTTTAAAATTTGCTTCAGACCAAGTTGCATCAGTTTTAAAGATGCCTTGTGGTTTTGTTTGTTTGTGTAATGGCATGCTGGTACATCAGTAGACTAATGGAAGTGCTCCTCTAATAAACTCTTACTGGTAAAGGGATAAGTAGCTATGTGATGCATATCCAAATAGGATTGATATTTTCACCAATCCATTAACATTGTACTTTGATTTGTCAAATTATGATCCATTTAATAACTCAAATAGCAAATACTAGCAATTTTCTTTAAAAACACCAAACTTTTATTGTGGGGAATCTATCAAATTATAAACATTCTCAACTTTTAAATGCAGCTCAAAACTACACACCGCTATAAATAACAAACATTTTACAAAATGCATTTTAACTTCTGGTGCCTTATGATAAATAAACAAATCACATAAATTTAAAATTCTTTCCAAATATTGAATGATGAAAATATTTTAACAACAAAAAAATGAACAGTCAAATAGTCTTTGAGAGGTTTTCATTTAAACTGTAGCTTTTCCTTCCCCAGTAACTTTATGAAATGTCTTTTTATTGTTGGTGAGAAGGAGCCTGGTGTCCCGTTTGCTGTCCTACCCCCAACATTCCTCAGTGGGATGAGAGCATCAGAAGATCAGGCAATGAGCACATCTAAGCTAGGAGTTGTGCACCTGCTTTCTCAGTGATTCCTTCTGTCTTTACTCTCACAGTGTAATGGACCAAATTTTTAGCTGTTTGGAAGCTGCACTGTGGGCAAGAAAAGAAGGCTTTGCTGGTCCTTGTCTGTTGTTCCCTATGCTCTAGCAGCTCTGCTTAATAGTGATTTCATGCACTCAGCAAAGCATCATGTTCGTACATAGTATTGGTAGGTAATTAAACTTTGGGTAGAGCTGGGTGAAATGTTTTTAACATTTTTTTTTGTCAAAAGGGGAATGAAACTATTCATGAAATTGGGCAAATAGTTTCAGCTGAAAAAACTTTTTTTTTTTAAGCAGTTGAAACACTTCATTTAGGCTTTTTTATTTGAAATGGTGTGTTTTATTTCAAATTTGGCCGCTTTAAAAAAATGAAAAACACCTGGAATAGCTGAATCAAACGGAAAATTCAAAATTAAATTTTTTTTAAAAAAATTAATTTCAGGTTGACTCAAAACATTTTGGTTGATTTTTTTTTTTAAACAATTTGTTTTGTTTTTGTTTTTCAATTCAACAACAACAAAAAACTTGTTTCAGTTCAAATCAAACTGGGGTTTTTTTGGAGGAAGAGGGCCTTGGAATTTTTTGGTTTGATGCCCAAACTTTGTCACATGCATAATATAGGAACTATAATTTAATAAAAATTATTCTCCAAGGATGTGAATATAAGGAGCAAGTTTGTTTCCACAAAACGGAAAAGCAATTACTCATGGCCGTCTTTAAGTAATACAAGTCAGGAGGCGAGAAGTGGAATTTAGGTACATTTACCAGTTAATGATGCTGATTAACTCTTATATAATTCCCAAATGACTTCAGTCTAGAACAATTAAACTTGCAAGCATAAGATACTGTGATTACTTTGGGTACTTCAAAAATTAAAGCAGATCAGATATTGACCTTTGGAAAGTGACTACTCTGGGAGTACAGACACTTTTATTCCATAATTATTTTTACACTTTTTTTGAGCTTTTTCAGAATGCACAAAATGAGTGCAGGGTAAAGTAATTTTTCAGAGAGAACAGAAACGTATAACAGAAATGTTTAACCATAAGAATTGCTTTATTATGAGCATAATGTAGCAATGTGTGATTATCGGACATCAGACTGTCAGAGATGCTTTTAATACAATTTTATTAAACCTTACTAATGAAACATAAGAAGGATGATGGTATAATATTGGTAACAAGTATACCCAGGCATAAGTGTATGTAACAATTACATGGGTACAGTTCCCTGAGGTGAATGCACCCCCAGCTCAGATTGAGGTTGTGGGTGATGTGCCTCGTGCTGGAGGCATTCAACTTGCAGAACTGAGCCAAGTGGTAACATGAAAGTATCTTTTTGATATGGGGAGAAAATTAAGACAGAATAGCATGTTATGGTATTAAGGAGAAAAGATGGGGGAAAACTATAAAAAGAACATGACGTTCAAAGAGTAAACTTTGTGTTGAAACAGTCAGCTATATTGGATGGTAAGTGAAGAAAGTGGTGTGGCTTGTACATCCTGTAATGGGGTACAGTGTAAAATAACTTTTATGGTTTAAAATGACTGTTTCAGTTTGAGCATATAGAACAATATGTATATTGTCACAAATGTATAGCAGCTGACAAGGATTTTTAGCATACATTTTTCCTCATGCTATGTGCCCTTAGTACGTACTTATATAAAACTGGCAAACCATTCCATACTATTATAGTTTGGAAAAAAAATTAATTTAAAGCACATTTAACTAGTAAAATAAATCTTTTGAGTTTCTCAAATCTGTAATGTATTTTGCTATAGGAACACAATTTTCAGTGTGTAAGTAGTCAAATATTTAAGTTCTTCCACTTTAATGTATGCACTTGGAATTCAGTCAGAACAAAATTTGTTCTGATTTAACTTTCTCTCTGTTATTTCAATTGCTTTTGAACTTCTTTAAGGCAGGTACTAAAGGGCAGTTCTATGACTGGTTTTTTTGGGGTTTTTTTAAAGTCATTTAATAAGAGCCCAGAATTATGAACGAGAGAGAACTTCAGAATGATGGATGATAACAACAGATGACTACATCGAAGGGTATGTCTACTCTGCAATTAAACACCTGCTGCTGGCCCATGCCAGCCGACTCCTGCTCCTGAGGCTCAGGCTAAGGTGCCATTTGATTGCTTTGTAGATGTTCGGGCTCCAGTACCCTGCGGGATGGGAGGGTCCCAGAGCTCATGCTATAGCCTGAGCTTGCACATCTACACTGCAATTAAACAGCCCCTTAGCCTGAGACCCATGAGCCTGAGTCAGCTGGTACAGGCCAGCCATCGGTTTTTAATTGCAGTGTAGATGTACCCTGTAAGTCACTTTATTCCAGTACTATAATCTATTGCTGACAAAACCACTGCCTATTGCTAGGCAAGCTGGGATATGGCCTCTAGTGGTCATATGGATAACAAGGTCAGCTACTTGTCAAGTGATAGGAATAGAATTGATCTAAATAAGTGGAAGCCACAGCAATATTAGGATTACAGTAAACCAAGATTTTACTTGAAATTGGGTAGAAGTGTTGTCCAAGCAGAATACATTTACCAAATATCTAAATTGCTAATGACTTATTACCTCACCCACATCATTAAAAACTATCTTTGATTGGACCAACTTCTGTTAATGAAAGAGAGACAAGTTTTTGAGCTTACGCAAGCTCTTCTTCAGGTCTGGGAAACTTAACCAGTGTCACAGCTAAATACAAGGTGAAACAGATTGTTTAACATACGTAGATAACACGTATTTCAAGGTTCCATTGAAGATGAAGTAGCCTGTTTAAAACACCACCAGTCAGAGTTTTTATTGTATATATTTTGAGATGCGTAGCCTTAACCTTTGTGTATTAGAGCATAATCTTTTCTTTTGGAGCTTGTCCTGTTGTTCATTCCTGCTTCATCTTGCTCCCAGATATAAACTAGACTTTAATTCAATTGGTTTTCATGTCCCAGACTTCCCTTAGAAAGGCCTGTCGTCTTCAACAGAAGGGTGTGATGGGCATTTTTCATTCTAGATACTTTAGCAAGAATTAGATCTCATGATAGCAAGGTATCTTGGTATTTTACTGGCAGTTGTAAAAAGATTATCTGGGTTGGTCTATCTCTCCTCTCCAATGGAGTAGTCTGTGAACAAATTCAATAGACCCAGGCTTATGTACATCGACAATCCCAAGCACCTGGTGCAGACTAGCCTAACAATAGTTTCCATTTCAGGTGGAACAAGAAGTTTCTTCTTTAACTTAGCTCTAAGTGCTTTAACTGAACTATAACTCCTTCCCTCACCACAACTGCCACATCCCTGTTGTCCCTGATGCTTGTGCTCTTCTCCAGTCTCTCTCTTCCACCCCCCCCCTCCCGCCCCAGAAAAAAAGGTTTCTCTTGTTTCTGTTCTAGCCTGGAGTCTATCTCCCCACACATCAGAGACAGCAGCTCAATTTGCTATGTGTAAGCAGTAGTAGGGGGTGTCAGAGAGATTCCTCTAATGACATCACCAGGCAGTTGGGGGTCCTGACTTTTCTCTGAATCAGACTCTTCCATGATGCCTGGAATATTCCCTGACATTCTGGAATTGCTTGGATGTGGTGTTCCAAAGTTATTGCCTGGCAGACAAACAGAGGTGCCATGAAGTTGCGGGTAAGGCCTTGTTTCATTCGACCAGCATTGCTACTCTTAGTAGAGTTAAAGGATCCTTGCTACATATATTTTTCCTCAAAACAATTTGTAACCTTCAACCGTAAACCAAGCTCCAACTAGAGTTCATCACTTTGTTCTCAGACTGAGAATACTACTAAATCTGAGAAGTTAGAAGAAATAGTTCTGGTCCCCCTTTAGCTCCTCTCATGGAATTTAAAATAGACTCATGTTATTACAATCACAAAGATTGATTAGAGATCTTAACCAGTCTTTTAAAATAAAAATGTCAGTGTTACAACTAAGGATAAAATTTGCCTTTAAGTTTCTACTCCTTACCTTCAGTTTGTAGTTTGGAGAATGCATTTGTCCACCTCCTGAGTGGTGCTCGCTGGTGTGAATTCAAAATGTGTGCTTAATATCCACATTGATTTTTTTATTCATTTCCAGGTTATATTCAAGATTCTGTCATTGATCTTTAGTCCTGAATGGTCTGGAATCCAGTTATGTGAGACCATGCCCAATTTCTATGACAGCAAAGATCTTCTAGCTAATTTTTAAAAGTATGAACATTGTGATTAGCTGCTAGGCTGTGTCATTTGAGAACCCCGTGCCTTTAGAGTCTAGGGATCTTATGTGAGGCTTGTATATATGGTTTAGTGTTTGTTCTTATTCTTTCTGGATAGCCCATCTGATTTGTGTGTTAATCTCTGTAACCATTGCAGTAGGTACTATAGAAATGAGTAAAATAAATATAAAAACTAAGGGCTGTGTCTGTCCAAAATCAGGATTATTAATTCTGAAAATAAAAATAAATATTTTCTTGATGTCTTTAAGGATGAACTAGGTAAAATTTCAAGACTCACCCACTTTCTCAAGTTTATATATGGCAGGGAGTGGAAGGAGGCATAGGACTCCAACCTTTTGGGCAGTCTTTGCCCCTTTCTTGACTCTCCTTCTGCCCTCCAGTGAGTCCAAGTGCATTTTCACTTGGTAGCACCTCTCTAAAGCATTATATAAATGCTCAACAGTGTGGTGTGGTATATGATGTGGTTCATACTTTTAAAAAAATTCAGCTCACATTTGAGGTTACTTATGGCATTCCATTATGAAGCAGTGCTGATGTCATTATGCTGATTATCAATTATGACATGCTGATTATAAGAGTTACCATTAGCATTTCAGTGCCTGACAGATCATGTCCATGCTGTATGAGATTTTAAATACATCGGTATGAGGAAGATCCCAGGCCATTCACTACTGAAGGAGAACAGGTGAGAGAGCAAGTTGATCATTTTTTTCAGAAATTTTTTAAATACAATTTAAAAAAAAACAAAACCCATAACCTAGGTGGGAGGGGAAATGTGGGAGTTCAAACATGTGGTCTTCATCTACAGGTTAATATAAAATGGGGCTTTGATTGTTGTGGCCAAATTTAGAGATTGTAAACTCTTTGTGGCAGGAACTCTCAACCTCTGTTGGCACAGTAGTCAGCCCAAGAGGGACCCAATCCTGGATGAGGCCTTATGGCGCTAATTTGATATAAATACTTAATATCTTAGCTTAGTAAATTTCTGTGTATATCATTTTCTCCACTTTCCATGGCGAAGCTGTATTCATTGTGACAGTGCTTGTGATTCTGCAAATAGCGTTACACCGCTTCAGTGTTACAGAGTGCATGGTACATACAGTTTTCCTATATAAGAGTTTCATACATGGACTTTACTTCTGTTTTGCTCATGTATCAGACTAATCTTTAATACTTTATAGAAAATTAGAATAAGATCTGAAGTATAACGCTATAATTTTAAAATTTGAAACCATAAATGTGTGAGATGCATTATCTTTTCTGTTGCAGTCTGAGTAATCTGAAAACAAATTTATCAAACAGGAAATAATAAATACACTGTGGACAAAATTGATAGGCAAGAATACTTTCAGCATTGTCTGAAAAAGGATTTCCATTTCTACTCTCCAAGCCCCAGCCAGCTCTGGAATTTGGGGGATTTTTCTTGTGCTGGTTTTCTGGACCCTATTTATATCTAGTGTTGGTTGTCACTGAAAGGCACTAAGATTCCACAGATAAGAGATGAATTGAGCACAGGACTGGGAGCTAGGAACTCCAGAGTTCTAACCTCCACTATACTACTGACTTACTCTATGGCCTTAGGCAAGTCACTTGATCATCTATAAGCCAAAGTTTGTGCTGACTTATGCCAAGTGTATCTCCACTGAAGTCTCATGAATAAATGAAATTTTTAATGAGATAAAACATTACAGAATTTGACCCTTTGTTTCCTCATCTATTTCCTCATCTGTTAAACCAGGTTGATACCAACTGGGTTGCTGTGAGGATTAATCAATAAATTCCTTCTTGTGTATTCTCTATTAACTTAGTATGGGACACAGAATGATGCAGTGAATAGGGTATTGGACTGGCAGTTGGGAGACCTGGACTCTATTCTTGGCGCTGCCACTGACTACATGTCCTTTAGCAAGTCATTTAATTTCTCCTCTGTCTTAGATACTTCATCAGTAAAATAGGGATTATATGTACATTACTCATAAAGTGCTATCTGAGCTTAGTATCATTACTATGTAACTAAATGGCCTGCTGGTTTCAAACAAACTATTATGGAAAACTGTAAGGTGGTGCAAACTTGACTACATTCAGCTGAACGCATTGCAATTGTGTTTACCCTTTACTATGGTCTCTTCTCCAGAAAACAGAATTTATCTTTGCATAATCAAAGGTTCAAGACCTATTTCTAGGGCTTCTCCATTCATATATATGATATATGTTATATGATAGATGATAGATGTTCCCAGCCATGCTGAGCAAGTGCATTTGCTGGATGATAGTGGTTTGAGTCTGTTAAGCAAGAGTAGCATTCCTACATCCAAATTAAAACAGACCATTAAAATTTTTTTATTATACTCTTAGATTTAAAAATCACTGTTTCATCAGATCAGGTTTGTGCAGGCTTGGAGGTAAAAGGGCATTCATCAGGTTACATTATGAAGACTGCCTTCATATTTTGAAAAGCTAGAAACTTAAGGATCTCTTCTTAAATTTTAAATTTTAAAAGAAATGTAGACTTCCTGAAAAATCTGTGAAAAGATGCATATTTTCTGATGTCTGAAGGGTTTTTATTGTCTTCCTTGTAATATAAATGAATAAACATCAACTTTGTTTCTGAAGGCGTCCAATAGTGTCCTACATAAACACTTGATCCTATTTAATCTTTGTGTATTCTTTAATTTGTATTATACATGTGACAATGGAACAGAGTAAAATAGAATATCTGGCAAGTCCTGAGGTACAAGTGTTGGTACAAGCATTGATGCAATGTAATTCCCTACTTGGACTAGAGAGACTGGTGTAGAGATACGTACTTGTGCTGACGCGGCAATTTAAATCACGTAAGACAGCTAAATCAACCCTACCACTCTACTTTAACTCGCTAGGCTCAATAATTAAGAGGTTGGATTTTTATTCTGCTAGATCATCTGAATGTTTGAGTTGCTGAATTGTTTATTGCTATCATTATCTGTGCTTATGGATTTAAAAGTCAACCTTCTTTCCATGAAAACCATCGAAGGCCCTTGTTACCAAAACATCTCTTTCAGTGTTTCACTTCTAAGAGGAAATTAGAAATGTACTCTGCATGACTCTACACATGCAAATACTGCTATTTGTTACTGCTGTTTGTTAATCAGAAACTAAACTAGGTATATCAAAATTTCAGAAATTGAAAAATCTTTTCAGACCACTTAACCTTTACACATCTTACATAAATACATTTCAGTCTAGAAAAGGTCTCAAAGCAATCATTAGTTATTCAGATTAAGAAATCAGTAGGCTTGTCTAAGGAGCTCTGTTTCTCATGTCTGAGCACTAGTATTATTTTGTAAGGCCCAATCTACAAATAAAATTGCTGTGATTTAACTAAACCAATGCAACATGGCACCTTTAGTTAAACTGGCACAATTTCTGTTTGTGGATAAGCCTTGTCAGTCTCTATAGGTGAGCTTTGGAGAGGGAAGTGAATGGAGGGGGATACTATCTCTGGAATGCCTACTTACAATCCACCAAAGCCAGAATGTGATGACCTTTGGGGCATGGTGCAAGGCAAATTTGTTTAACCTAACTTTTGATAGATTGGTAGGGGATTGGAAGAGAGTCTGACATTTTGAGGCCATGCTGACTGGTCACTTGTGGAACCTAGATGTCTTTTTGATAGGCCTATTACTCATTAACAAAAAGTGAGCCTATCAAAAAATCTTCTTGTGGATCATGTTATGCAGAAAATGATCTCATTCATGTCAGCCTCTCGATGAACCTTCACAGTGTTGTCTTTAAATTAAATCCATTCCCTGAAATCCCCTTCTCACTTTCACTCTACCATTAGTAGTTTACTTTTCAGCATTCTCTTTTCTTGCACCCTTTCCATTCAGTTCCTTCCCATGAAGAGGGTGGGTATTCTTGCGGTTAAGGCCCTGTACTGGAATTCAGGAGATCTGGCTTCTATATTTGGGTCTGCTACAGACTTTCTGTATGACCTTGATCAGATCATTTAATTTGTGTTTTTTTGGTTCCCTACCACACAGAACTATTGTAAGGATAATTCAATTAATGTTTATGAGCACCATAAAAAGCCTATAATATTTCACACCCCTTCATTTTTCTGTTTAAAATCTCCCTCAGCAACCACAGAATTCTCCTTGCCAGTCCGTCATCTGCCCTATCAGGTATGTGCAGGCTTGGAGGTAAAAGGGCATTCATCAGGTTACATTATGAAGACTGCCTTCATATTTATATATGCCTATAATTTTTCTCCCACTCCCCTTCATATTTTCTCCTTCCTCTCCACCTCCAAGGAACGAAGACTTGGTTTTCATGTGTCTGCCTATTGGAAGTCCTATAGCAGAGGACGTTACTCTGGTCATAAGCTAGGCCCTGATCTTGCAATGGATGTAGTGCAACTGAACCCTTACGCCTTGCAAAATGCCATTTGAAGTAGGGGTTCACCCACGTGCTTGGTGTGAAGGATCTGAGCCCTAAATAGGACTTTACTGTACCGGTCTGTATAGTATAAAATAGTGGATAGTCATTGTAATCATCCAAAGAATGAAGTTAAGGAAAGGAGTAGTGGAGGGGGCATATCACAAACTTGTAATAACTTGAAATCTTATCTGGTTAAATGTTAGCGGCAAATATCTCAGTAAATATTCAGATAAATTTATTCAACCAGTTATACAGCTGGTTGAATAAACACAATCATAAGAACTGCCATACTGGGTCAGGCCAAGAGTCTGTCTAGCACAGTACCATGTCTGGCCAGTACCAGACCTTCAGGGAGAGTGTACAGAGCAGAACAGGGTACCAGGAGAGGGGAAGGGAAGTGTGATATGTTGCTTATAACCCTAGTTGACCCATGGGAACATTGGGTCACCCTTATCAACCCTAAGCTCCTGTACTTCACTAGATAGCTCCTTCCCTTATGTATTTTCAGTGCAGTTTAGTAAGGTGTGATTTTAGTGAGATTATGCAGTATTATCTGGTTGGGTAGGGACAAGCATTTAATTTGTAGTGCTAAGGTTGCTAATGTTTTGCTCTCATGAGAAAACATGTATGTATTTTTTCCTTGACTAAATGTTTAATCTTTACTGTGCTCCATAGGGACTGTATAATAGAACAAGACTGGGATTATTTACCCATTTCAAGAAACTAAGGCACTCTCAGTTAGAAGATGCTCTCTGTGTAGAGGCTTCAATCAATGAAGGGTTGAGATGCGTAAGTGCCATTTATCATGGTATTAGTGGGTTCCAAAATTTACATTAGGAAAGAGCTCTGAAGTTATTTTATTACTCAGTAAATTAAGTAAATTGTGCATCCAATCTGACACAGTGATTCATGCTGTTTTTAGCAACTATGAATGGGCGAACTAACTGAAATTTCTAACCCAGTTGTGTTTCTTTGTGCAGGCCACACCATAAGCCATACTGGGAAGAAATGTATACTGGTCATAGACAAGTAAGAGCCAAGAGCCACAGAAAAACAGATGGCTGATGAGTAGCGAAAGATTTTAAGACAGGGGATTTCCTTAGAAATCCTGTCTGATTGCAGCACAGACACTACCAACTCGGAACCCTAGTGCAAAACTCATGGGCCTTGTGTGGCTCAACATGTCAAGGAGTGGAGAATGGTTTGTTTTTGGCAGCCCAAAAGTCTGCCATTAAGAGGCAGCACTGAGTAGCACTTCATTGCAGAACTTTTCCTTAGTGAGATTCCACAGCTTTTCCCCTTTCTGGGTCACTAGCTGTTCCTTTCCAGTGTTTGTGCACCTGCTATACTACTGTCAGCAACCCATTATCCTCAGGAGCCATCAAGAGGCTGGTAACAGAATTGAGCTCCATATTACAGCATTAATAATAGTGAGACCACCTAGATCGAATAGCCTCGGGGAGAGGAGCAGAGCCTCTCTTCAGGTTGCAAGTGGAATAGCTCATGTTAATGGTGAGGTAGTGATGGTGGCCAAGGCATTGATGGGGTGAATGGAGAAGGATGAAAGTGGAAAGAATGGAAGAAAAGAGACAGGGAGTGATGGGAAGCTGAGGAAGTAGAGAAGAGGAGGGGGAAAAGGCACAAAAAATAAAATGACAGAAGGAAAGAGAAGAGAATAAAACTGAAAGGGAAGAAAAACAGGTTTATAGTTTGTAAAATGAACCAGTAAATGAAACATAGATGGATAAATCCATCTGAGGATGTCAAACTGGTACAATGCATGTAAATGTATGTAAATATGTATTAGTTGTCCCAGGGTTCCCAGCAAGATGCCAGTCCAGCTCTGTGCCGTAGAAATTGCACACTACTGCCTGCATAAGACTTCTGAAATAAATATAGGCTGATGCAGCTCCTGCATACCACTTCCACGTAAACAGTTGGTTGAGAGGTTTTTTGGATCCCCTGAGGCAATCCTGAAAGCATTTGCAGACCAGTACTGAGTGGACTGAGAATGGTATTTGCACTACCTCATACCTTCATTACTTTTTTTCACCACTACATTCCTTATGCTTTTAAGAATGTATCAGAGCAGTAAAGAAATCTATGAAGGCAGAAGATAAGTGAGGTAATGAGACTTATGCATATTGATCTCTAAGGATCTCAAAGAGCTTGATGAAGTTTATTAACTATATATGTAGGAATTGCTTTACTCTTCGTTGGAGTACAGCCATCTTTGGGATGAATTGTGACAAATGTTATGTAGCATTACTGTGTTCTGCTATACCAGTTAGGACATGAAGTGAAGAGTCTTGTGTTTAGTTATGGTATTACTTGTATTGCCATAATAGGAGCTCTGGTCATGGGCCAGGATCAGACTGTGCTAGGTGGTGTACAACAGAGCAAAAAAAAATGGCCCTTGTCTCAAAGAGCTTACAGTTGAAACATAAGACGAGACAACAGATGGATACAGACAGAAGTGGGGGAGTGCAAGGAAACAGTATTGGTCAGTGTAATAGGTTGTGATCTCAGCACACCAAGGGCCTAACTGTTGTCAGGTTTTTTATATGCATCGCAGCAAAGGAGAGTTTTGAGATGGGAAACGAAGATTGATAATGAGGTAGCTTTGCAGATACTATTAGGGAGCCCCTCCTGCTCCAGCATGAGAGAAAGCACAAGCATATTTGTTTTGAAAATTTAACAAGTGGGGTGATAGAGGTTAGCATCATGGGCCAATCAGAGATGAGCTGGGTTGCAATGAGAGATGATGCAGAGGAAGCGGCTGTGGCATAGTTCCCCTCTTACCCAGTGAAAATAACTGATGGCTAAAATCGCTAATAGTTGGGCTGGACAGTGGAGCTTCAGAACCTGGAGCCTGCTGTGACGGGTTGGATCACAGAAACCGCCTTGGGGCTGCCAGCTGATGTGCCAAGTCTACTTCAGCCCCTGCTTTCCCTGCCAGCTTGGGACTCCAGAGCCCTGCCTGGCTGTGCCAGACGCACTTGCTGGCCACAAACACAGACCCAGGTCTGAACAAACTGAAAGCTTAACTGAAAGCAGCGTAAGAAGTGTTCCTGTCTCTAACACTCACATGTTCAACTCCCAATGGGGTCCAAACCCTAAATGAATCTGTTTTACCCTGTATAAAAGTTATACAGGGTAAACTCATAAATTGTTTGCCCTCTTTATAACACGGATAGAGAGGTATGCACAGTTGTCCCCACCCCACCCCACCCCCGCCCCCAGGTATTAATACATACTTTGGGTTAAATAATAAGTAAAAAGTGATTTCATTAAATACAGAAAGTAGGATTTAAGTGGTTCCAAGTAGTAACAGACAGAACAAAGTGAATTACCAAGCAAAATAAAATAGAACACCCAAGTCTGTGCCTAATACAGTAAGAAAACTGAATACAGATTAAAACCTCATCCTCAGAGGTGTTCCAGTAAGCTTCCTTTTACAGACTAGTCTCCTTATAATCTGGGTCCAGCAATCACTCACATCCCCTGGGGTTACTGTCCTTCATTTCCAGTTTCTTTCAGGTATCCTTTGGCTATCTCTTGAGCCAGCTGAAGACAAAATGGAGGGGTCTTCCACGGGCTTAAATAGACCTTCTCTTGTGAGTGGAGACCCTCTCCTCTCTCCTACGCAAAGTCCAGCTCCAAGATGGAGCTTTTGAATTCACATGGGCAAGTCACATGTCCATGCATGACTCAGTTTTTACAGACAGCAGATATTGCGCACATGCTATCTTGAATGTCTCCAGGAAGACTTCTTGCGTGGATTGGAGCCTTCCGAGAACCATTGTTCATTAAGTGTTTCTTGATTGGGCACTTAATTTGTACATTCCTTTCTCAAGAAGCTGACCAAATGCTTTACTAAGGCTGCTTAAAAATCAAGCAAGTACACCGCCAGTATTCATAACTTCGAATACAAAAATGGTACATGCATACAGATAGGATGAATAGATTCAGTAGATCATAACCTTTACAGAGCTATGTTACATGGTATATGTATCATAAAACATAATCCAGTTATGTCATGTACATTCATAAACATATTTCCACAAAGCCTTATGAGGTGCACCGTCACACCTGCAACATGGCCGAAGACATTGTGGCAGTGAGAGATGATGCAGAAAAAGCAGCAGCAGTGAGGCGTCCCCTATCCAGCAACCCTAGAGCAGTAATCACTAATCTCTGGGCAAGGAGGTGGAGGTACCACGTGATTGGAGCAGTGTGGTAAGAGATGGAATTGAACATACCAAAGTGGAATTTGAACAGTAGACCAATAGTAACACTTCCCTCCTGTGTGAGAAGTGTGTGGGGTCTTCAGTAACAAGTATTCAGGGGCTGAATAGTCTCTTCTGAGAGATTGCATTGCCAAGAGCTTAGTGACCCCAACACAATTCTAGGGAATTGGTTGAAAACTTTTTCTCAGAGTAAGCTGGTTTTCCCTCTTGGATCCTATCCAAGTGCTGACCTTGCCTACCTTATGAAATCATAAGAAGTATGGCTATAGGGGATCATTTGTCTTCAACATCTCTGGAGTAATAAAGTTGGCAATTGTGTACGTTTGTCATTCACAATATGTAACAAATCTCTTTTACAGACTATTTTCCAAGTGACTAGTGTCTCTCTTCCAAGTACTTTCATGTTCTGCAGCTTTTGCTCTGCGTGTTCCCACGGAGATATATTTGATATTGTTGCGTTAAGGAAGAGCACTGCCACTTCATTTTTCCACATGAATCATGTAGCATAGGTATTCTTAGTTTGTTCCTTTTTGTCTTCTGTGGGTTTATCTGGATGAGTCAGAACCCAGATTTGTATCTTTGAATGACTTTGGTAAATAATTATACTTCTGTTTATAAATGAAGTACTAAGTTGCAAAGATGTTTTTCAAGGCATTTTAATGTGTTATGTGCACACTTGGTCTTCACTAGTTTTGCATTGTAGTATATATTACATGGTAATTTGCATACTAGCTTGATAAATTGACTAAACTGTCTTTCCTGATGTGACCTGTCCTGCAGTTAGTGTTGCCGAAGTTCAGTTTTTACATTTATCGGAGGTTCTTCTGGCTTGGTCAAGTTCAATTGTTCCCATGGTAACTGTTTGTATTTGAATTAAAGCTTTTCTGGCTCATTGTGAGTGTTAGCGCTCAGGTCAAGTTTTCCAAAAGTGACTAGGAATTTTGAGTGCCTTAGTTTTTGAGAACCTAACTTGAAATACCTTTAAAGGAGCCAATTTTTTACAAAGGTGGTGCTCAGTATTTGCTGAAAATCGTGCTCCTTGAAGCTGTGTGGAATGGCACCAAAAACCAGACATCCAATAATCACTTTTGAGAGGCTTGGCCTTTAATGCTGATTATCTTTTCACCTGGAACCAAATATTTCCCATCCAAGGATTTGCCCATTTTAAAAATGCTGAATCTGCCTTGGCATATTGAAGTACTCTGAGGTGTGAATTGTGTGTGTTTTCAAGCTTGACTTTTGGTCTATGCTGCCATATCACTATTTTAATTCTTTGTTTATTGACTATTTAAATACTTCTAGGCCAGGTTCATCTCTTTTTCTCTATTATTTGTTTTAAAGTGGCCATACATTTATTCGCTTATTTCTCTCTCTCCAACAAGGATCACTTGTAAAACTCTTCTGTTTGGGAGTCCTGTACCAAATTCATAGTAATCTTCAGAAATACATTTTGTCTCCTTGTTCCAGTGCTGTGTTCTCAACTTTCTCCTCCTAGTTCCTGTATTCCTCACAAAGGCAACTGCTCCTGTATCCAAAATGTGATTCTATCGCAATTGCACAATTGGGGCAGATATTTTACAGAACTTTGTACATGTTGGGAGCAAACGCTGTGTCAACATCTAAAACTTCATTTTACCTTAATTGATGGTGCCATGGGGTAGTTTCTAGCCCTGGCTTTCCTGAAACTGTTTTACAACTGCTAGAAAACTTCTGTGAGGCTTATGTTAGTATCACAAATGATACTGCACTGCTGTGCCACCAATCATCGTGAAATACCTGTGTTCAGTGCTATGGTAGCATGCTATTAACAATAGACACACATGCATATATGTGATTACTGTGACATCTGTAATGATTGTTGGTGCCACAATAACTACAGTGAAGAAGTGAGCTGTAACTCACGAAAGCTTATGCTCAAATAAATTGGTTAGTCTCTAAGGTGCCACAAGTACTCCTTTTCTTTTTACAGTGAAGATAGTTGCTCCTTTAGCTAAAGTCTTCCCTGACTGTACTTTATCACTGGACAAGGGAGTGTAGGAGCATGTGCGTAAAGGTACAGAGCAGTAGGTTCTTGGTTGCCTGGAGCCTAGCTTGTGCTGATAAGTCAAAAGGAAACAGCTTTGCACGTTGCTGATTTGTGTCCATAACACAGTCTTCTTTTCTCTTTGCTCTGCCTTGTTAAAGTATCTACAGCATATACTGCGTGCATTTGCATACTGATGGCTCTTTAACGCCTGAGCCTGAGAGGTAAGTACTCAGCACCCTCAGCCCCATGTCAGTAGGAGTCACAGGTGCTTAGCACCTTTCAGGCACAGGTCCTAAGTGTGATTCTTCAGTTTAAAACCGGGAGGGGCAGAAAACATGATGGCTAACATTTTCTAACTAAATAAGTGGCATGATTTGCAGAGGTGCCAGGCATCTCCCATTAAAATAATATGTTGATGGTGCTTGACATTAATGAAAATAAGGCCACTTATTTAGGCATCTAAATGTTGAACTGGAGGCCCACATGTTCAAAAATTCTGACTTATTTTTTTAGGTCTAATAAATAAATCCTAGTAATATCAAATTATTTGCACGTGGTGTCTTTCATCTGTGTGTTTTTGCTTTTATTTTTTTTTAAAGCTTTTCTACATTTGGAGAAAAAGGAACAGCAACAACTGGTCATTGATCAGCCAACTCCAGGGTCAAGGAAAAATTACTCTTTCACAAATGACGAAGTAAGACAAATTGATCAGGAAAACCAAAGGCTGTTAAAAGAACTGTCCAGACAATCTGCAAAGCCCAGGAACAAAAGTGCCACTCTGAAGAAACCTGCTGGCCTGCCGCCTAAGTTGTACCATAGTGCTCTCAACAGGCAAAAGGAGCAGCAAAGGATTGAAAGAGAGAATCTGGTAGGTTAAAAAGTATTGTTTTGGATCAATGTAGAGGGAAAGGCTGCTTGCTATCAGATGGGCCACTATTAAATGGTTGCCAAGCTAATAAGACAGCCTTGAAGTTTCTCTTTAGTTTTTTAAACTTTTTATTATATTAAGGCCAGAATAAATGTTGTTGAAATAATTGATGGCCTTATGTAGTTAGGCAGGAGTGTGAAATAATATCCTAGGTACTTGTATGGCCTCCATTTCTATAGTATCTGAACACGCAGTATGTACATATATTTGAAAGAAAAATATATCATCTTACTGAAAAAAACACTCTTGTTTTGTCAAAGTATGTGAAATGGATTTAAAATCGTATGGCTTTTCTTTCCTGTAGAAATGTTCCACTTGAGGGAAACAGCTTCTATTTAAATCTAGTTAATGTATCCTCAGTTCTGGGTGGCAGATTAAGTAGACTAAACTAACTCGGCACATACTAGTTTTTCTGCATGCCTGGTCTTAAGAGGCGGGGAAACCATATCTACACACTGACAACAAAACCCATTAAGTATATTGATACACAAAGAATAAATCGTATGACTTAAACTAAATCAGAAATAACTATTTGTATAACCTGCCATCATTTTCAATGTCTGTAGCTCTGTGCTTGTCCCATTATGTTGAACCTATATACAGTAACTCCTCACTTAAAGTCGTCCCGGTTAACATTGTTTTGCAGTGCAGAAGTAAGGGAGCAGTAACGCAACCCCCCTACAATAACCTTCTGACCCCCCCCTCCACACACACACACACACAACTCCTTTTTACTGTACAGATTTCACAGTGGAGACCTGTGTTTCTCAAATTGCGGGTCCTGACCGAAAAGGGAGTTGTAGGGGGGTCACAAGGTTATTGTAGTGGGGGGGGGTTGCGTTACTGCTTCCCTCACTTCTGCGCCGCTGCTGATGGCAGCGCTGCCTTCAGAGCTGAACAGTTGGAGAGCAGCAGCTGCTGGCCAGGAGCCCAGCTCTGAAGGCAGCGTTGCCATCAGCAGCAACGCAGAAGTAAGGGTAGCAGTAATGCAGCCTCCTCCCCTACAATAACCTTGTGACCCCACGCCCACAACTCCTTTTTGGGTCAGGACGCCTACAATTACAACACTGTGAAATTTCAGATTTAAATATCTGAAATTTACCATTTTTAAAATCCTATGACTGTGAAATTGACCAAAATGGACCGTGAATTTGGTAGGGCCCTACCTATGACAAGTGTATGGGGGCCATCAGCATCTCTCAACTACGGTCATATACCCTACACCTTGTTTGTTACAATTTTAATAGACATTTAAGTTAGATTGCATAATCTTGTTATATTCAGTTCAGTATAGAGGGAATCAAGTTGTCCATTTAAAAAAGAATAAATTGGGATTTTCTTTTTTTCTGGAATGTGATTGAGGCATGGAAATATTTAAATATCCTACATGACAGTTTGCCTGCGATCTTTCTTTTTAATAGGCTGTTTAAACTACAAATTTAGTGATATGTTCCTTTGGCCATTTGTATTCTGGATTGCCACATTGTGTTTCTTATACCATCATCAGAGGTAAAGCACAAGCACTAGTCCAAAACAGGCTCCTACATGTACATCTGAGAAAATGTAGTCAGACCAAGCAATCCTAATACCAATTCTGCCGGGGTGCCAAAGACTCTTCTTCTCTCTCGTGGGCTATGCTTATCCCCATATTCACCCAAACCTCTGTCAGGTTGCTTTTTTAAAGTAAGTTATGCACGTAGTGTATGAATTCAAATTGTAATAAACACAAGTTACAGATGTGTGATGCTCGTTGTCATCTAGAAAAAATCATGTTGATAAATCTTACTACCACATAGCTAAACTTTGCATAGTCTCTTAATTTCCTTTGTTGCTTATTTGGAATAGGACCTTACTCAAGTTTTTGTGGTCTTTTTTTAGGTACATTGCAATAAGATTTCCTTAACCCTATCAGCTTCTCAGTTGTAAGCTTAGATTCTTCTGCCTGCCACTATTGCTGGGGTTCCCATATCTTTGACAAATTTAGTAGTTCTTCTCAGGATCTCCTCCAGAGTTTGTACATTTTCTGGACAGGCATGGTGCTGAAAACCAGATGCCATACTCCAGGTAGACCCCAATCATAACATGATACACTGTTATAATTTGCCTTTTTTCTTATCTAAACATTGTGCCAGTTAGTCTCTCTTACCATCTGTGATGCACTTCTATCTTTGTTACTGCTAACTTGAATCCACAAGTACCTTTCTTTGTCAGTATTACCCAACCATCTGTTGCTTTAGAATCTTTGGGATCAAAAATGAATGACTTCACGTTTGCATACTCCAAAATTCAATTAGCCATTTCATAGATTACTCCCTTAACGTGTGATAAATATTTCTGAAGATGTTCCTAATGTTTGCTTTTAGCCCAAGAAGAAAAATACCACAAATACTCATTTGTACAGTACAGGAGTTATCCCCTAGAGCAGAGGTTCTGTACAGGAGTTATCCCCTAGAGCAGAGGCCCTCAACTAGGGGTACGCAGAGGTCTTCCAGGGGGTACATCAACTCATCTAGATATTTGCCTAGTTTTACAACAGGCTACGTAAAAAGCACTAGTGAAGTCAGTACAAACTAAAATTTCATACAATGGCTTGTTTATACTGCTCTGTATACTATACACTGAAATAAAAGTACAATATTTATATTCCAATTGATTTATTTTATAATTATATGGTAAAAATGAGAAAGTGAACAATTTTTCAGTAATGAGTGCTCTGACGCTTTTTTGTATTTTTATATCTGATTTTTTTAAGTGAGGTATAACTTGGGAGTACACAAGATAAATCAGACTCCTGAAAGGGATAGAGTAGTCTGGAAAGTTTGAGAGCCACTGCCCTAGATAGTCAGCAGCATAAAACTGAATAGAAATACATGAACTGATAAATCTTCAAAATGTCATTAATACAGCCCTCAGATCTTTCTTATTGTGGACATTTTAATGACTACCTCTTTCCAAGTTGATTCTTCATGGATGTCAAACTTTTCCCATTGGCTATTTCTTTTAATTTTTGTTTTTGTAAGCAGGAAAGTTTAATCATTTTGTTTAGGTTATAGGCTGCTATCTGAAATAGCAAGAACAAAATATGACTGACCAGTAGAGGATACTATTGAGTCACACAATGTTTTATCCTTGTAAAATAAGTCTGGCATATTCTTTTTTCTGTCAACCTATTTTTTCCTAATGGAATGTGGAACAAATGTTGCTGCTATGTTAGAATTTTTCTAACTTCTGCAGGTATATATCTGTCTGTATTGACACACATTAAACCAGATGCGGTGTGAATATAATCATAGTACATAATTGTCAGCATGCTAAAGCTTATAGGCTGTAATGTATCCTAAAGTACCTTACGAGTTGGAAGTTTATTTTATTATGCAGACTAGTAGTCTGCATAAACTATGTTAAAGGAACATTTTTAAAGTTGCAAAGTCAAGCATCAAAAACTACGAAATGCCAGAATCCAGACTGCCTGTGCAACCTTAATGCAGCCTCCTTATATGTATGCATTATGAGAGAAAGTTTTTGGTTTCTTTTTCTACAGGACCCCTTGTTCATTCAGTGCACAGAATGGACGGTGCTCACTTAATGAGCAACTTTTTTCTCCTCGTTGTTCGGGGTGTGTGGCCCCATGCTGTGTTTACTGCACATTTTTCAAACCCTGCTCTGAAGACCGAATTATTAATTTCCTCATAGGCTTTTCTGTGGTCCTCATCACTATAGCACAACCCGATGCCCATGGGTGCAGTGGCGCCCGCAGGGTCACTTGTGTGCGCCTGCAGGACACCGTGCTGCCGAAATGCCACCGCCGAGCCTGGCCACCTGAGAACTGCCCGTTGAAATATCGCCAAGAAGTGTTGCCATTTTTCGGCAGCGAGGCTTCTTTCCACTGCTGCTTCTCGGCGGCATTTCGGCAGCGGGGTGTTTGGCACCTGCCGCAGTCTGTTGGGAATAGGAATGTGCTATTCCCACAGAAAGGTTGGGACCACTGCTATAGCATCTGAATGCTTCACAAGCATTAACGAATTTATGTTCACAACACATGCTGGAGTCGAGGGGGTTTATTATTCCATTTTACAAATGGCAAACTGAATCATAGAGAGATTAAGGTCTAAAGTATCCACTAATTTTGGCTGCCCAATTTTGAGATACCTAGGACCAGATTTTTCAGAGTGTTTAGCATTATATAGCATTTCAGATATTCACAGCACAGTTCTCATTGACTTCAGTTGCAGCTGTGAGTGCTCAGCACTTAAGCAAATCAGACCCCAGGTCTCAAGTTAGACACCCAGAACATGACGAACACACAGTTAGTGATCACTTGTGAAAAGTTTGGTTTTAGTGACTTGTCTAGCATCACTTAGTCACTCTGTGGTAGAAGCAGAGGTAGAATCCAGTTCTCCAGGTCGCATTCAACTGCCTTAACTGTGGGACCATCCTACAATCTCCTGCCTCATTTGCTACACATCTTCCAACTTCTGCAGGGGTCCCACAGACAGTCTTCTTCAGTATGCAACCCTGATTCATCCCTAGAGCAGGTGGGGGAAAAGTACTATATGATCATGCAATTAAAGACTGTATCATAACGCATATGCACATGGCAGCACAGGCAACCTTAATTCTGGCATGTCCTAACTTTTAAATGTTTGACTTTGAAGCCTTCATAATGTCCCTTTTAACATAGCTTCTTCTATATAATTTCCTTTGCTTTAAAAGCAGATACCCCCACCCCTCCTCAGGAGATTTCATCATGTGGCATCATATTGACACTGACATGGGTCATCAGCAGGGTTGGAACCTTTAGATTCACCTCATAGACTCTGTCACTTGAGCTAATGCAGTAACTGATGGCAGCAGCTTGTTATCCTTTATGTGGACCAGCACCAGAGGGGGATGGGACACTTTTTTTACCAGTGGATTTCACTGCTGACAGCAGAGGAATGATGAGTCAGGAATATTGGCTCTTGGCCCTCTGCATTTCAATCAAATGCCTTCTTCCTGCATGTTGCTGAGGTGCCAGGAAGGGCGGAGGTCACTGAGTGCATAGGACTAAGAGGTTCCCTGCTCTGGGTTCTTCTGCCTAGCCCATCCCTGGCCTTGAGCAGCAATTATAGGAAAAGTCCCCTATAGCCCTTGATTGGTGGGAGCATCTTCAGAAGCTCTGAGGATAGTGCAGCTGCAGACTGGTCAGCATTAGCGAGCTGTGAGAGGCTTGAGCATGCTCAGGGAAGATGAAATCTTCAAAGATTTTAGCTGTTAAGCTCTAACAAGTCTCTGAATATTGTTCAAACTGTGTTTTCCCCTCCCCCCACCACCAAAGGTTTATAACTTCGCCAAATGTTGGTGGATTTTTTTACAGAGACCGCACACGGTCCATCCCTGACACAAAGGCCACCACCTGCCAAATTTCTAATCCCTGTGCCAAAACAGGAGATTGCTAAAGGTTTCCAAAGAAAAGGTTGTCATATCTTTTAACACTGAAAAAACATGTATTTTCCTGAGCCCCATTCTCAGAAATGGCTGAGACATTTTGGCTGCAAGTTTCCAAAAAGATTCAGCCAGAGACCAACTCCTGTCATGGGAAATTTCAGCCTGAATGGTTAAAATCTGGCAATGTGCAACTGAAACAAGATCTTATAATGGGACCAGCCCCGGCTATAAATCAGAGACCTTAAAACACCATCATACAGGTACTTTACCATCTAGTCCCTGAATCAGTTCACATTCTGTAAAGTAATGGGATAAACACATAGGTTGCCATTTTAAATGTGTGTCTGTTTGGTCATGATTAAAAATCATTACCATTTGGCACTTGTTAGGTGGCCTGCATGAAATGAGCTAGTTTGCTCAGCCCAGTTCCTGACAGATAAATGGCCATCACAATTTGCATCGATTTGCTCATTTGGAAGCCTTGGAGAAACGTGAATGGACCTAGTCAGAGCCACCCTCTCAGCTTTGGAAGTGATACCATCCAGAACAGTTACAGTATATTGGGTGAGGAGAGCAGTGGAAGGAAGCTTGCACTGACGCTGACTGTTGATATGTAAGAATCCTTATTTTTACAGTACAATTAATGTGCATTGCTCTTTATAAACACATAACTCAGAGTCCCTGTCCTGAGATGCTGACAGTCTAAAGTAGGTACAGTAGACCCTCGGAACTACAAACATCGGAGTTACGACCTGACCAGTCACCCACACATCTCTTTGGAACCGGACGTATGCGATCAGGCAGCAGAGACAAAAGAAAAAAAGCAAATACTGTACAGTTCAGTACTGTGTTAAATGTAAACTACTAAAAAAATAAAGGGAAATTTTTTTAAAAAATTGACAAGGTAACTGTCTCCATGCTTGTTTTATTTAAATTAAAATGGTTTAAAACTTTTTTTTCTGACTTAATACAGCTTTGAAATGTTATTCTGCAATGTTCAGTTGAGAACTTTTGAAAGAGCAGCCCATAACATTTTGTTCAGAGTTACGAACACCCTCCATTCCTAAGGTGTTCGTAACGCTGAGGTTCTACTGTAGATAACTTGATGACAATACTCTGTGATGGTTAGAGGGTAGGGAAGGTCAGGAGAGATTATGGCATTGAGAAGCAGGTGTTGGGAGAGTGTTTTTATACAATCTGGCTTTCTTGTAAATGCTGCATTGCTTTATGAGCGAGACAAGGTAGGTAAGGTACTTTTTTATTTACTTTTTTTAGTAGATAGAGCAGGAGTAGATCATGCTAGAGCAGAGAAGTGTTGGAAAGCCAGCTGAAGACTGAGTTTTGAAGAAGTATTTTCTGAAGGAAAGTTAGATTGCTTGATACACAAGAAGGAGGCAGTCCCAGCTGCTGAGGCCACCCTGAAAAAGGCACAAGGTCATGAGGAGTAGACAAGGGATCATTAGAGAGGGGCAACCAAAATGTGGTGTGCAAGAAGATAGAAACTGAGATGTAGGAAGGAGTGGAGATGTTTGGAGCCCTGAAGGTAAGGATGAAGAGTTTGACATTTGCTAAGGAATAGATAGGAAACTAGTGAAAGGACTTGAGGTGATGCGGGTGAAGTGGAAGGGGTGGAAGATGATTTTAGCAGCAGCATTTTGGGTAGGCTGGAGAGGCAACAGATGTCAAATAGAGGGCTGTAGATTTTTAAGGCTGTTGTTTGTCACTATTAGCCTTGGTGATTACATCTACAGGGCAGCAGGAACAGTGCTGAGAGTGCTCTTGGTAACACACTAGCCCATTTGTCCGAAGTTAAAAGATCAACAGAATGCAATTGCAGTAGGACAAAGTCTCCTGGAATGTGGAATACGGCAGGAGCTCAGAAGCTGAGCTGCAGGCAGAACCTCCAGAGGCTGGAGCAAAGGGGGATACTTCCTAGGGCTTTGTGCTTCATGGTTGTTTTTCTAAAATAAAATATTTAGGCTTTCCTTTAATCTGGTAATATAATATAATAAAAAAACCATGTCTAAAGGCAACCTTGTGATAGGAGTCCAGATCTAGCCCAAGGTCAGGTGTAGATCCAGGCAACAGTTCCCAGCATTAGAAATCCTGCCACATGGAGAAGTTGCTGTTGTAACTTTTCCCTCACTAGGGAAGAATATCAGGCTCTTGGACTCAGGCCCATAACCGGGGTGGGGCAGATGCCCAGGGCGCAAAGCCACGGGGGTGGAAAAATGGGACAGAGAAAGAAAGTGGGGTAGAAACAGGAGGGGGTGCAAATATGCTTGCTCGTCCTGGATGCTAAAATCCCATTGTTATAGCGCTGCTTGGATTGTTACACAGATGTGCCCATTTGCATGGCACAAGCAATAGTGCTAATGACATGAAGTAGGATAACTATGATCAAAGCATTTACTTAGATTGTAGGCTCTTGGGGGAAGAACTGTCTTTTTGTTCTGTGTATGTACAGTGCCTACCTAGCACAATGGGGTCCTAGGTGCTACAGTAATAAAAGAAGCTATAGAAGGCACTGTAAATAATGGTTCCTTGTGATATTCAAACTGTGTCCTTTTTGCTCATGCTGCTGTTTATCTTCTCAGCTTTCTTTCATTGAGCTTCACGTGGCTCCTACTCACAAAAATAATTAGCAAAGTTCCGTTAAGTGTTCGTCATAGATGAAAGAACTCTGGGGTTTATCCGTTACTTACAACTAACTGACAAGTATAGAGCCAATTAATGCCACTTTAACAATGGAAGAAAATTAGAAATTAGTCCCTGAAGAGGAACAAAAAGGAGCTGTCCTCAAATGCACCTTCTGTTCTTTCTCTGCTCTGCAAAATAATAGTGTGGTTCTAATGAGAACGAAATTAGAGAAGTCATAATATAAATACACTTGAACAGCTGTTGAGGCACAACGGTCAGCTATTTGGAGTTCAATGGATGTTGAAACTGAAGCCTACACAGATCCAAAGAGCAACATCAGACAAGGGAAAGTAGCAGCTTCAACTTCCATTTAAACTGAACTTTATGGCGCTAGATACTCAATTTTACTTGTGATTTCTCCCTTCCCCACTCCGGAATGGCTTTAGAAGAACATATACTGAATTTTTGAAAAAAGAAAGTGCCCAGACTAGTTTTAGTGCTCACTTACTGTGCTGGAAGTTGAATTAACGCCATTCATTTTAAGCCACTAAGCAGCACCAATCTTTTATACGGCTTCTGTTTTGTTGTTTGTTTTCCAAATGTCAGTGATGCAGTGCACGCTTCCGCTGTCTACAGTTTGTGCTTTAGAAATTCTTCAGAAATCTGTAGACCCTGTTCCTAAAGGGAAGAGTCTTACTCATCAGTGTAAGGCTTTGCAAACAGGAAGGCGCAGTAATGCTGGAAGATTACAAAACTTTCACTTGTTTTCATCTACTTTTATGTTAAATCCAATATCTGAAATCTACTTAATCTTACATGGTGAGGGGGAGAAAAAATTCTATTTTATAACCTTTTCAGGTCTCTTGGGCTAGCACTGGCTGGGATAGTAACAGACATACTACATTAGCATTGTTTTTCAGAGATGAGGGGGAAACCACGTGGTGCCTTGATTTGCTGAGCACTGATCTAATTTTTTTTATTTTAAATTGATTTAGCTTTGTTTCTAAAGTCCATCTTGGCTAAAACAATGATAGCTGCAATACAAGTTCTTAAGAGCAAGGAGTGGTGTTGGTGTATTTTAAAATATAAGGGAATCTAGTGGCCCCCTGTTTTCAGTGAATCCTAATCAGTGAAATATCTCTTATACCAACAAAAGCTTATTTTATAGGGCTTGGTCCTACAACTATTGCAGTGAATGGTAAAACTCCCATTGACTTGAATGGTGTGAGATTAGAGCCATAGAGACTAAAGGGTGCAGAAGAAGTAAGAATGGTAATAGCATTATTCAGTGAACATTTTAAGATATTGTGTTAAAGAAAATATTAACTTTAAAAATCAGAGATTTAAATTAGTAATTGAAAGAAAAGTAAATTTAAAATGACTGTATGAAATAACTGTTTAGTAAGGGGCTAGAAGGCTTACACTGTTGGTAATCAAATATAAGGAATCTGTTAGTTCTTCATTGATTCAGTAGGTCAGGACTGCCATTTCAAATGTTTGGGTGGGTTCATTTCCATACGCAGTAGGCTGCTGTCCAGATTGCAAAACCCTGGCTACAAATGGTACCAGATAATGCCCCTTGATGAAATTCTCAGCAGAGAGTAAGGACAGAGATGAAGGCTGGCTACCCTCTCATCTCTTACAGGAGGGTCCCTTATGGCAGGGTAGAACCTGCCACTACCACTTTAAAATCTGTATCTGATCTCTCAATAAATAAGGCTTAATATTTCCAATAATGTTCATCTGTCTTCATTTTAATTTTTTTTTAAAATAACATCTTTCTTACTTGTGAAAGAGGCATGTTTTAAAATTATTGGCTTTTTTGCTTCTGTAATGGGAGCTCCATCCCTTTCTGAACATGTGCATCGCAGCTTGATTACATTTTTATGTATCAAATGTGTATGTTAAAACCAAACCTATATGTTTCCTTCAACTCTTGAGTAGTGTGGGCATATCCAGTAGATAAACAGTCATTATGCAGTATAAGGCATACTTGAAGTTTACAGTGATGTTCCTGGTATGTAAATTGTACAAAGACCTTATACAGTAATTGGAATGTAAATTCATAGCATGTTTGTCTTTTAACAGAAGAATATCAGTTCATTAGATTAGCCTGCCTGTATAGACTGATTCATTAAACATTTTGAGAAATTACAATTTAAAGTTTCAGGATTAGTGAATGATCAATTTATAATTCCTGCCACATGTCAAAAATTATGCAGCTGTGTAGGAGATGGCGATAAAACCATATGTACAAAGTTGGATCTAACATTTAGAGACTAGTTTAACATTTCATGTTTTGCAACTGGCTTTAAGCAGGAGCTATTTCTAGCCAAAGTCCTTCCTTTGACTTTTGCTTACCTAGGTATTTCCATTTGATGATGAACAGACTGGCACATGATACAAACACATGACATACTACATCTAAGCCAAAACTACTTGTCCTTTCTCTCTTGCACTCTCTTTCAATGCAGGTTCCCATATGCAAACTATAGTATGTTTATGGATTTATTGCACTTAGACTGACATAGCTGACATTCCATGACTGCTTATGCCACTCACTGGAAAACTAATCTGAAACAATCACACTATTTTTACCTCCCCCATGTAATGATAGATTTATTTAATTTTGTTTTTGAGAAACACAAAGTACAGTTAAATGGCTATACAGACACTCATTTTGTATATAGTGTGCAGTGCAAAACACAATTTAGGGACTTAAAATAAATGTAGTATTTGAGTTTAATATATGCTTAACTAAAAGAGTGAGGGGGGAAAAAATGGACCCAAGGGTGGAATAACATTGAATCCCTTCACTGGTAATTAACTGTATTGAGTGTAGAGTTATAGATCACACTTCAGTTGTGGGCTATTGTGATTTATACAAATATAAATTAGTTTGTTTGTGCATATTTTCTTTATTGCTTCTTTAACCAAAACTGGCTTTTTTAAATTAAGGCTCTTCTAAAGAGACTGGAAGCAGTGAAACCAACAGCTGGTATGAAGCGTTCTGAACAGTTGATGGACTATCAGCGCCATATGGGTTATCTAAGTTCTTCACCATCCACAAGACGAGGAAAGTCTGCTCTAAGCCAGCTGAGCTCTTCAAGTAAGTGGACCTGGTATGGCATTTGTGTGCATTCTATTTTATTTTTGCACACAGAGCCGTTTTTCTCCCTCCTGTTACAATGGAAGAACCTTCAGTAGTTTTCTTTAAGAACAATAAATCGTTTTCTTCATATGTAAAAATAAATTAACTATGAATTATTTGTATGATTACTCTTTACCATATCTAATTTCTAAGAACTCCTCTTGTTAAACAGTTTTGCATCAGCAAGATTATCTACAACATTCAGTAGAACCTCAGAGTTACAGACACCGGAGTTACAAACTGACCAGTCAACCACAGACCTCATTTGGAACCAGAAGTACACAATCGGGCAGAAGCAGAGACGAAAAAAAGGCAAATACAGTATAATACTGTATTAAACATAAACTACTAAAAAAAAAAAGGGAAAGCAGCATTCTTCTTCTGCATAGTGAAGTTTCAAATCTGTATTAAGTCTATGGTCCGTTGTAAACTTTTGAAAGAGAAACCATAATGTTTTGTTCAGAGTTATGAACATTTCAGAATTCAAATAACCTCCATTCCTGAGGTGTTTGTAACTATGAGGTTCTACTGTATTCTTGAATGCTTTGTCCAGACTACTTCTAAACTACTCAAACCATTTTAGGTTTGTTTTTAATTTATTGGGAGGGTCTGCAGCAAACATGGCAATGACATTTATGACAGTGAGAACCCCTTTATTCATACCCTGCACACACATCTTTGCTCAAAATATGGCTTGTTGGGGTATAATTTGAAAACAAATAACTTACTGATCATTAATTCTCTTCTATGGTGTACGTATGGGATGGGTATCAGACACGCCAACTCTCACAAATTAATTGCAAGAGATGTGATTTCTAAGTAAAATGAAGCCTGACACATGATCTTGCGACAGAACTCTCAAATGTCAGGTTTGCTGGGGAGGGGGACAAAACCCTGACATTTGAGGGTTCTAGTCCAAGATCATGAATCAGCCTTAGTAATTTTATTTCAGAATCGCTGCCAGCCCTCCCTGGGCGGCCGGAGCTCCCACTGTCAGCCCACCCCAGGGCTAATAGCGGGAGCCGCTCCTCACAGGACTCCTGCAAGGAGATGCTTCTGCCGTCAGACCTGGGTGGCTGGGGCTCCTGCTGTCAGCCAGATGTGTGATCTGAGAGCACTTCAAAGGCTCAGAAACCAGAAGGAAAATAAAGAGAACCCACATTTCATTGGCTTAAAAATCATGAGGAGTTTTCCTTAATCTCATGATTTTTGTGGGGGTCTGACCTATGATTTTCCAGCGGTGAGGGTTGGCAACACTGCTGGAGTTCTGACTAAAGTGTGTTTAAACAAGGCAGTTCAGGGGAATTGTAAACAGGTCTGCCCAGGTCTTGAATACAAATGAAGAAGGGTTGATCAGAGACAGTGAGACTGCAATTTACATGTGCAATAAACAACCATCAAAGCTCACAGGTAGTTGGGGGTCAGCATGTCTATTCCAGATTGGCTGTCAGGCAAACACAATGGAGGCACATTTGCATACCAGCTAAACAAAGCTATCAAGCTAACAAGTGGGGGAAGAGACAGCATGGCCGCAGCCCCAGCAGGGAAGAGGAACTTTATCTGAGCTATGAAGAGAGAGGGAGGCTGAACCTCAAGTGATAAGCAATTGAACTAACTGATTGCATACAATATTACTGTATTATAAAAGTGTATAGAGCAAGGTCTTTCTGAAAACTAATTACACATGTGATTAATATCATTGTGAAATGTATGTATTAACACTGTGTAAGGAATTATGGGTACTCATTGATATTAGGCGGTATAGTCTGCCCAGACAGGAGGAAATGTCAGCTATATTTACTTATGTAAATTAAGCATGGTGGAATCAGGAACAATAGAAGATCCATTTTCATTGAAATCATACAAGGGAATGGGAAGCCCTCAGGAAGGGAAGAACCGCATGAGGTTATCCTGTCTCTTGAAATAGTCATGGAATTTTGAAAGTTATAAGCAAAGACAGAAGCCATCTTTGGCATCCATCACTAAACAGACACAAGGGAATAGCTCTTGTGAGCTAAGAAAGATGGGTTCTTCAACCAACAAGGAGTTGAAGTCTCTGGGAACTGAATGAAGGTGAGCAACCTGCTTCGGCAAAGATCTTTCACCTAAGACGACAAGGGAAGCTGACAAGGGAAGCCGGCACCTTGTACTCTTATGGAAAGTTCTGACTGAGGGAAAGTCAGCCAGGGGTGGGGAAAAGAATGACTGATGAGAGCAACCATCTTGAACAAAGCCTGTATCTTGCCAGATTAAGTTTTAGACAGTTAGAAGTGTTTTGTTTTACTTGTAACTCTTTCTATCTTCATTCCTTTTACTTGAACTCACTAAATCCCATGTATGTTTTGTTAATAAATTTATTTCATTTTTACCATAAACACAGTGCTGTGTTTAAAGGAAGGGGTGTATTTGGCCCTAGTTATGTTAATAAGATGTGATGTAGTTTTGTCTCTTTACAAGAGCAACGAATCTAATTATTTCTCTGAGTTGTCCAGGCAAGGGCAATTTGGGGAAATTTGGAACTGGGAGTATATTGGGATCATATTCTTGTTTGTTGTAACCAAGTCTGGTGGAAGCCGGGGGGCAAGGTCTGTAGAGAGGCTGCTGAGGTCAGAGCTGCTGAACCAGAGCTGTATAGCACACAGACACTTAGGGTGTGACCTGCATGCTAGTAAGCTGATTGTGAGCAGCCCAGGTTTGGAGCTACAGCAATAAAGCCTTTTGAGGCACCCAGGTTTACAGACCAGGCAGGGACACATCCCCTCATTGGTCTGGATTGGCCCCCAAACTCTAGAACAACCATGACAACAGTTCTTTGGGTGGTATGGGGGGGGAAAGGAAGCAATAGGGCCTCCTACCTTATCCAAGCATCCAAAATAACAATATAATTTGTTAATATATATTTTCTCCTTATACTTTCTAATAGGAGGAGCGTCAAGAGCATCTAGCGCATCCAGTGCAGTCAGTCATAGGACTGAGAGACCAGTTTCTGATGCATCTAGTGGGGCATTACGGAGACCTAAGCCCACTAATGTTCGTGCTGCTTGGTTATAAATTATTTCTACTTTGCCCAGAGTTCTTACTTGATCACCAGACTTGTATTTCTATTGCTTTTGTAGATTATCTTGGTGCAAGAAAATGTCATCATTGTTTGCTGATTAAAGTGCACTGCAGTGTGGTGTAATTTCTTGTAAATTGGTTTTAAATGGACAATTTCAATTTAATCAGTGTTTCCTGAAAGAGGATGTATTTATAAAAGAGAGGTGAAAATTGAAATTGCAAATTATTTTTATTTGCAAAGCACAAATGAAGTTCACACTTGTGAAGGATGGAATTGCTGAACTTTGGATCCAAGATGTAAAAATTGAAATTTTTAATTTTAATTTTTTAAATTGCAATAAATTTTCAAGCATGTGCTTAGTTTGTAAATGGTCCTAATTTTTCATCCTTGTTTCATCTTCAGAACTTCTAGGTCATGGCTCAAAGGGTTTTCTTTTTATTACAGTTTATGGGAATGTTTTTGATAAAAAGTAGATCTATGTTTTATTTCTTACTGATGCAGGAAGAGGGTATATAAATATCTGAATTTGTTGTACAGAATAGTGGAGGAAATCTACCTTGTAGCAGCAACAAAGTCATTCTGGTTGCACAGCAGTACCACTTCCTTTCATGTGAGTGAGCTAAAACGTTGAGGATGCAGGAAGTGTCTTGTTCTGCAACTATTGCAGATCATTCTAGCTGAATAAAGAAATGGTGTTCATTCTGGGTCAGAGATGATGTCTTTTCCTGACTTATGGACCTACACATGGGGGGGGGGGGAGAACCTGCTGTACTGGGTGGAAATGTTTGTTGGATAGGAGAATCAATGTGAAGTGAAATTCTAATGTGAGGTCCAATAAAAACAGAAAATTCAACTACTCCTCAAACTGGCTTAATAGCCATTGCCTTTAGTGGTGGCACTACTTGCAGCTCTCTGCCCTGGCTCATTGGTGGGAACAGACATGGAGCTTTGGGAAACAAATTTAGTAGATAACATCCAAGTTTTGAGAGATACTATCAACCAGGATTAGAAAAGAGGACAAAGTAGAATACAAGGATAAATCTGAAGTTTTGCATTTTAACTTATATTTTTAATGTTATGTTTTATACTAGATCTCTTTAGTAGTTTTCAGACCAACCTTAGCACCAGTTTCCAGTTACATAATACATGTAAGATATTATGGAAGTGGTAATGGGAGGCAATATGTCATGTAGTTCAGTTCCATATCTAAACTGCAACAGGTGTTTTGGTCACTGGCCGCAGGATTTTCTTTCATAAAGAGCATGAATTATGATCTGCTAGCCATAGTTACTACTGTACTTCTGCTTGTTGTCCTGACTCCCTTATGGCAGAAATATTGGGGGGTCTTTCTATTAAACATAAAGAAAAAGTTTTGTTAAATAGTGTTGCGACCTAGACCTACAAAAGTAAGATCCATTTTCTCCCTCCATGTTTAGCACAATGGCATAAGTTTTTGAATATTTAATATTGTGATACATTTGGCACACAGGATCATCTAGTTTCTTTTGTCCTCTCTGATAACTTGACAACTGTATTGGTTAAAGAAGCTTTACCTCTGAACCTGCTGACTTTTGTGGATTAAATTTTTATATGCTTGACAATGTTCAAACAGTTTTTAACTTTAAACAGTAGTATAGAAAAAAGCTATAATTGAAATTATTGTTCTTTGTGACTGTAACGTTCTTTGAATAGTACTGCTGTAATTATTTGTATAACTGTGCTGATTAAAATTATTCACCATTTAAAGTCTTTATTTTTGAATGAGACACAAATAAACTACAATATCAAGGTTACACTATGCACTTTTAAGTGTTCCTATAGCAATTCTTTTCTCTGAAGAAACTAACAAAACGGGCTTAGTTTTAATCATCCCAGCTGCTCAGATTTAATTTGGTATGGGGAGTTTGTCAGTTTTGTATGTCACGCCTATTGTAAATTCTGTTCATCATTGCATAAGCTTCTTAGAGCATTTTATGTTAGTTTATTATCCAGCAATTGTAAAGGACACTGAGAGAAATTGGCTGTTTATCACAGTTTAGCTAGTGAAATGGGGGGGGGTGCAAAAGTGCATCAAAGGTGAGCTTTGTGGTTCTTTCTCACTCATGGATGATTGTTTTTAAAACCAGGTTTATTGACAGCTCCTGGGTAATAAGTCTGTCAGGCAGTTTAAATGTAATTCCCTTTTCATCCCAAAGGGAATTTTTCCCTCCTGATGGCTACCTCCTTGGTAGTACCTCTCCATATAACTTCCCTTCATTCATTGATGAAGGAAACCATATGTTCTTCTTAGACTTCTCTGAGATTGTTAGGGATTTTTTTTTTTTAACTTTGAAATTTTCAGTTATGACCCAGACATCTGTTGTCCTGGGCCATTAGTTGAAAATCCTCTTGCCTTGGGATATTTATAGACTTTCACCTCATTTTCACTGTTCTTTACTAGAGTGAGCTGTAGCTCACGAAAGCTTATGCTCAAATAAATTTGTTAGTCTCTAAGGTGCCACAAGTATTCCTTTTCTCTTTACTAGATAGTCTCTTCCACTTTATCTCCTCAGAAAATCTTCCCTTTTCCTTTTGGAAGAAGGTGGCTGTTTTTTTCCTCTCAAAAGCTGATTCTTTCCCTATTTCTTCTAATAATATAAGAACACAGTTGACAAACATTTCCTGTTGTCTTGTTCTCAAATTATGAATTAAAGGTAAAGTAGCTGAGCCATGTGCTTCTCTTCAAACTACCATTTTGTTTATAAATAGCACAAAGATGAGTATTGTAATAATTTTAGACTTTCTGTAGGAGTGTAAAGCATCTGAAACTTGAATTGTATGCACAGTGCATTTTTATTTAACAGCAGCCAAAACAACATTTTTTGTTTGGTGCCTATGCAGAACTCTCAACACCTCCCAAAATTATAAATTTGCTGCTTGAAGTCTGAATATTTTCCAGACAGTATCTTCAGTCTTTCCTGTTAATATTCTCCTTCAAAAACTGAAGCCCTATCTGATTTGGGAAACAAGTGCTGCTTATAAACTATAGCATCAGACAACTTAAAATAGGCAAATTACATGAAATCTGGTCTCTGCTTCCAGCCTTATTTGAGAATGTCAGAATCTCAACTTTCATTTTGAATAAAATGCCCTCATTTCTAACTTTCAGCTTTCAAAAATAAAAGCTTGAAAATATGACCCATGTAACCAAAGCAGAGAGAGTTGTCTGAGGCTGTGGCCAGTCTCCAGTAGAGGGGGGAATTAGCAAACACTAGAGCAGAGGAGGAAGCCACCTCATTGGACACCAGCTAGGGTGGATCAGGTTGTTATTGCTCTGGACACAAGATGTAGGGAGAGGTGTTTGGATGCTCAAGTGGATGCTGCAACATTTTTACTCTTTGTGGGGTGCAGATATCCCTCTGTTCTTTCTGCCCCCTAGCCTTTTAGCTCCAGAGGCAAGATTTGGGAAAAGTAGTGGTGGTGGTCTAAGCATCACCCACTTGTGGGATGAGCATGAGATGGCAGGATCTACAAGGTATAACCTTGGTCCATGGTGGTTGCCAGCAGCAGAGAGTTATGTCAATAGTGAAGTGCAGGTTCAATTTTTTCCACTATAGGCCTCTGGGAACAAGACTGAAAACTAGGTTTTATTTTGAATTTTAAATAAATTTAGAAAGCTGAAGTGCAACTTTGAAATAAGTTTTAATGCCCAGTTCCTAATTAAGAATAAATCTCATCAAGGGACAAAGACAGTTTGTTTTGAAATCAAGGGAGAGTCTTCAGAAATTAGGACATCAAAGATGCGCATCAGCATCACAGTTCTATTTTGCAGCAGAAAAACAGCAAAATCTGTTGAGCTTATAGTGTACAGTTACAAGCATAACAAGCCTTGGGTGTATTAGTTCCAAGAGCATGATAGCTGATAGCACTAGCTCTCTACAGAATGTATATTATTTATAGACTAAAGTGATTTCTAACTCCTTCAGTGTGACCAAAACTTGTGGGTGATGGGTCATAAAATACACCTAATGTCCAAAAGTTTAAACACTAAATGTCAAGGATTAACCCTTAACCAAACAGTTCAGGAATTTTGGATGAGTAAATATACAGGACAGTTCAGTACAGATGCAGTTGGTGATTTTGACTGAGATGCTTTTCTTCCATTTTTCATTAGGGTTCATGGAGGCATACAAGTAAGGTGACTTATTCGAGGTCACACAATGAGAGACCTACTTTACTGTTTACATTTAAGAGGGAAATGCCCAGCTTCCCAAGATTAATTAGCTCTGTACCAAACATACCTACCTCAAATCCATTCTCTCACACACACGTTACTACAAAAATATCAATGTTATATACCTTTGCAGCATAGCAAGTTCTAGCAGACTTTTTTGCATTTAATTTTACAAAGGCGTATTGAACATTGTATTTAACATCCCAATTTTAAGATATGACAAGTACAAATCAAGTATGTCAGTCTTTGCTTCACTTGGCAATTAAAAAAAAGTCCCCCTGTCTTGAAAGTCTAACCCCCATCTTGCTACATGGCCATTGTCAGACAGTGCATTTAGGTCACTAGAATATACACATGTACAGTCTTAAATTATTAGTCCTTGCCCAGGCACTTACTTTCAAATGCAGAACACAGCTTATTTCTCATTGAGCATTATCTATACACCATATCTGCAGTTTCAATTCAGCACATACAAATTCTAAGATTAACTCAAACTGCCAGATAGATTTGTCCACCACCACTTCCATCTCTCCTTCCCTGCAAAAGGGTTACAATTAGTTGGGAATAATCCTGAGAGAATTGCATTTCAGGGTAAATTTTCAGGAAAATTATAAACTACTGAACCAAATTATTTAAATTGTCACTATCTCTAGTATCATCACTACAGCATTACTAGTCCAGTATTTTAGGGTTAAAATCATACCAATGCTTCATACTAAAACAGGTTTTTTACATTGACTATTATTAATAGTGGGTGTGGATATTACTGTCTGAAGTGTACTCATGTACTAAAATACAATCAGAGTACATGAATGAAACATTAGTGTAAACAGAACAGGAAAACAAGTAACTGAATATGATTAAAACACTGATTTAATTTCAGTTTCAGTTCAATTGAACATTAAGTATAATTGATCAGACAATTTTGCTTTTTGTAAAGATATATGTGGCACTTAATCTTGAAGAGTATTTCAGTCTCTCAACATTTGTTGGAATATTAGGAAGAATTGAGAACCTCATCTACTTTAAGGGAGGGCTAATTTAGGGAGACAGCAGTGATTGAAAACATATTTCCTGGTGCTTACAGATAGTATCTATCTGTAAACATGCTTTTTTCACTTTAATATCAGATTTTTAAAAAGTCCAGCCTCATAGGACAGGCATGCTCTTCATCCATGTGTTTTGAATGCCCTGATGCTTGAGTAGCTAGAGACATTCACTTTAATACAAATAAGTACTTGATCTTGACTTGTTTTTTTTTAAAATCTAATAAGGTGAACTCTATTTTAATAGCTAGCATGTAAGCCACCAAATCATCAAGAAATGCACTCTAGTCATAGGAATAAGTATATTAGTGATAGCGTATATATTAAATATCTGCACAGGTTCCAATACAAATATGAGGACTTTTCAGTCAAAATTTAACTATGAATCAATAGACAACCATTAAACAATTATGCATCCTTCTCTGAACTGGATTTACCCCATGACAGCCATCTCAATTTCCCTAGGAAATATTTTGTTGTCCATTAAACCACAAGTAGTATATTACACAACTGAACAGAAGAGTTTTATTTACTTTAGACAAATTTCTTGATCTCATCATACAATACTAATACAAAAGCACCGCCCATGCCTCTCAACACATTGGACCAGGCACCTTTGAAGAAAGCTTTGGCTCCTTCATCTTTAGCTATCTTCTTCCAGCAATCAATTGTGCCCTTGTACATAATATCAGCTGTGGAGACAAGAAGGTACACATCAGAAACTGTTGAATCATACAGGCAATTCCATCAATTAGAAGTGTGCTCCCAAGAACATTTTAAATTAGTACAAATACATTTACAACAACAAAAAATGCAGCTCTATCAAAGTGCTTCACAACAATCTGAAAGACCAATCAGATATAGTGAGGACCCATTTATTCCAATGTTATTTTATTAGAAAAAGGTCAGATTTTCTGTAGCATATATAATGCCCTAAATTTTGGCCATGTCCTGCTGGGGAGATAATCTCTTCAGCTAGGCCACTACAGGCAAAGACCTGTTCTTACCTCCCTTTCGGCCAGACTGCATCATCATCCTACGTCGGACAGTGTCAAAAGGGTAGGACACCAGCCCCGCTACAGCAGTGACTGACTGGGCAATCATCCAACTCACTATGATGTGCACGTTCTTGGGATCAGGCATCATACCTGTCAAGAGTAATTCAACAATGTCAGTTGGGGGGGTGAGGTGGGGAAGAGAATCATTCCTACCCCAGACTCCACCCATTCACAGATCCTGATCAATGGTAAGTCGAGGGGACTTTTCCCCACAGCCAATTCCTTCAGCTATATCTTGCTCAGTATCATCAGTCTTCATTCAGTCCAGCCATTTAAACGTCAGTCAAGAGAGTTAGCTTTTAGAACATTTAACCTTGACCATAACAGCTTCCTTGCAGAACTGCACTACAGTAGTAGTATGAGGATTTAGACTTCTTATAACCCAATTCAACAAACTACACACAAAAATGACCATGCTGGAATGAGAATGAAATTACAAACTCAGTTTTAAGAGGCTCTGAGTTTGCAAAAACAAAAGCCTGATGTGAGGGAATCAACCAAAACAGACAGGATGGAATTTCAAAAGTGTGCTGTAATATTTATAATCCATTATATAAAATTTAAACAAAGCTACAGTTTAGCTAAGTCCTGAGAGCCAATGCCCAAGGTAGGGTGCACAGAAGCAGTCCATCCTTATATTTGTTGGATTATCTCTCAGTAATCACAGCTCCCTCCTCCTCCACTTACCCTTGGCTGTGTCATAGACCCCAAAATAGGCTGCTCTGTAGATAATGATGCCCTGGACTGACACATTGAATCCTTGGTAGAGCCCTCTGAGGCCATCAGATTTGAAGATCTTGGCAATGCAGTTGCCCAGCCCTGTGAACTGCCTCTCACTCAGCCCTTTTCCAACGTCGGCAGCCAGCCTGGTCCTGGCAAAATCAAGGGGGTAAACGAAGCACAGAGAGGTGGCTCCTGCAGCACCTCCAGAGGCCAGGTTCCCTGCGAAGTAGCGCCAGAACTGCTTGTGCCTGTCCACTCCCCCCAAGAAGATCTGCTTGTACTTGTCCTTGAAAGCAAAGTTGAGGGCCTGGGTGGGGAAGTAACGTATGACATTGGCCAGGTTGCCTCTCCAGAAGGAAATGATGCCCTGTTCCTTGGGTATCCTCACCACGCAGTCTATGATCCCCTTGTACTGCTTGTCAGCTGTGATCTGTTGGCTGGCATGCTGGACCTGAGAGAGAAGGGGGGAAGAGAAGGGCACAGAGATGAGATCGCAACAGTTACTTTGGACAATGTATCAGACAAACCCCAATTTGTCAAAGTGAAGAAACGGAATAAAATAAGACAGTAAATATAATACCACTATATAAACCCATGGTACACCAACACCTTAAATACCACACGCAGTTCTGGTTGGTCCATCTCAAAAAAAGATGGAGATTAGAATTGCAAAAGGTACAGAGAAGTGCCACAAAAATTAGAGGTATGGAACAGCTTCCATATGACCAGAAATTAAAGAGACTGGGACTGTTCAGCTTGGCAAAGAGATGACTAAGGGGGGATATGGTAGAGGTCTATAAAAATCACAAATGGTGTGGAGAAAACAAACAAGGAAGTGTTCTTTACCCCTTCACTTATCACCAGTACCAGGGGTCACCCAATAAATTGACTAGGCAGCAGGTTTTTAAAAAACCTAAGGAAGAACTCTACACACAACAGTGTCTACCTGTGGAACTCTTGGCCTTCACAACTCTCCTGTACCAACAAGTATAACTAGGTTCAAAAAAGAACTAGATAAGTTCATGGGGGATGTGTCCATCAATGGCTATTAGCCAAGATGTTTAGGGACATAACCCCAGGCTCTGGGTGTCCCTAGGCCTCTGACTGCCAGAAGTTGGGAGTGGACAACAGGGGATGGATCACTCAATAATTGCCCTGTTCTGTTAATTCCCTCTCAGGCATCTGGCATTGGCCACTGTTGGAAGACAGGATACTGGACTAGATGGACCATTGGTCTGACCCAGTATGGCCGTTCTTATGTTCTTAAGAAATTCCTGCTTCTCATCATGAGATCTATCATGCATCTTTCATCTACTCTGGAAGATTACATGAAGCCTTTTTTTCATAACCTTACCATTCAACATAATAGCCTGTACCTGTTTTATTCAATCTTAACCCAGTTTCTTTAGGACCATTGCATTATTAAGTCAAAAGGAAAATGCCTACAGGAGGAGACACCTGCTGGGCATTTGCAGGAGGATCCTGAAACTTTAACAGAAAGACATCTTCCAGAAAGCTTATCCAATTGCACAGAAGTGCGTTTGTCTCAGACAAGTGTAGAGCCTTGCTTTAGAGTTTCACATTTCCATTTCACTTAGCAAGTCAGATAGTAAGTGCACTCTTAGCATGTTTGGGTCCCTGGTCTTATCGTCCGGCCAACAAGCCCCTGAAAACAGTGATGACCATTGAAGCTTAATTTGTAATTAAAGAGGTGCTAGAGCTCAGGCAATTTTTTTTTAAAGTTTTCATAACTGAGTGGGCAAGCCCAGAGCTGCTGGGGCTATGAACTTCCAAGCCCTGGCACAAATTGAGCCCGATTTGACGCCAGTTTCCCCCAGCGCTCAGTGTCCCCATGTATCCCGGCTATAAACGGAGCCAGGAGAAAGAAGCGGTGCTGCTGTTGCGTAACCAGAGCTCCCGAAGCCAGTTGCCATATTTAGGCACTTCAAGCTCGTGCCCACCTGACACTAAGATTCCTGCACCGCTTGCAAGTCAAAACTTCACGCTCCTACCCCACAGGGAAGGAAAACTCCTTGCACGCGCCCAGAAATAAATACACGGCATCTTTTTCTGGATTACCACCCAGTGCCCCGACCCGCAGCACGCCCCCCATTTAGATTTGCTCTCTAGACAATCACGAGCCGACACTGATAAGAGGCAACCCGCTGCTAGATTTCCACTCACACGGTCGCGAGCAGCGTTTAACGTTGCAGGGGGCTTTTAACGCCCAGAGAGCATGCACGCCAACGAGAAACAAAGTCCGTAGCCCGGGGCTTGAAGGAAACCGTTCCCCTCCTTACCTGCAGCAGCAATTTAACTCTTTCTATGGGAGCGACAGCGGTCTTAGAAATAGCAGCAGCAACCCCGCCAGCCAGGAAGTCCTTGAGGAAGCTGATCGCTTGGTTAGTCATGTTGGAACTCGCTCAGACAAACCCCCTCGCGCAAGCAGCTGGCGGCGGCTGCCTCCCCAGCCGGCCCCTCGCACCCAGCTCCGGACGGAGAAGCGTCTCTCCTGCTTATATCCCCTCCGCTTCTCGCGATAAGAGGAGGGTCCCCCGCGGGGCGCACGCATTGGCCAGGAACCCCCCAGTCATCAGAGGGCAGAGGGGCACAGCCGCCATGCTGGCCACAGAGGCCGGGCGGGCGGTGCGGCCGCCCAGCGCTCGGGACGTTTAAAGGGCAAATTAAAGTTATCTGCGCCCTGCGGGAGAACGCTATGTCAGAGCATGTGCCTGCTGTATTAATAGCACGGCGGAGTCGCAGGACGGGGCTGGGGCAGGCTGCAAAAATACTTCGGAGAGCGTTAACCGTTTGCGTTCGCATCCAGTGCTGGGAACCCACGGACAGAGCAAGGGAAGTTGGGGAGTCCGATAAAAGCTTTTCATAAACCGGCAGATGTATTTTAACGGCTCTTATCCTCTCTGTTGAGGCACACAGACAGAGTGCATCCAATTTACAGAGACATGGTACATAGTAAAAAGAAAAGGAGGACTTGTGGCACCTTAGAGACTAACCGATTTATCTGAGCATGAGCTTTCAGCTCGCTTCATCGGATGCATCATAGTACATAGTGATGCACACCAACAGTGCACGCTGATGTGTGCACATAGCCTGGTTAATGGGGTTGTATGGATATTTTGTAAGATGAGGTAAAGAAGCTGATACAAATATAATAGTGAGCCTCATTGGCCTGCTGAGGCATGACTGGCTTGCTGAGACATGAGAGCCTTTTACGTGGAGAACAAAAAGTGTTTAAGATTTAACACATTACTTGAAGTCCTAAAAGTCTGACAGATTGTATCAAATGCTAACACATTATCCGTGATCCTAGGTTTCCTGAAGAGGAGAGAAAACTTTTCCTGCTAGTGTCCTCACTGTACCCTTAAGGACAGGTGACCCTGCATGAGACAGGAACTTAACTGGCAGAGTGGGCTAAGTAGGGTCACTTACATGGAAGGGAGGAGTGAGGGGGGCTGTAGGGAGCACGTGTCCTGGGAAATTCAAGTGCATGACTCAAACCAAATGTGAAACAGCAGAACAATTTGTGCACTCAGTACCTGATTCTTAACTAATTTCTCTGTGCCTCACTGTCCCCTCTTTTCCATCCATAAAATGTGGATAGTACTTTTACCCATCCCTTATGTGACTTGTCTATTTAGACCCGAATCTGGCAAAGACTTACACACTCAAATCAATGGGACTACTTGTGCTTGTAAAGTTAATTGGGTGTGTTTTCAGGATGGGGGCTTTAGATTGTGATAAGCACTCCAGAGCTTGTAGAGTACCTAGTGCAATGGCACATGAGTTTCAGTGGGGATTTGCAGACGCTCATGCAATACAAATAATAATAATTGGTAGAACTGAATTTCACCTTAACTTGGCAGCTAAAAGACTGACCTTCCCTACATAGTGATAGTCTCTTTATGCACATCAAATTCCTCTCCTCACTGAAACAGTAAACTGGATTCGTGAGCCCCTGTGGCTGATCCCGCTCCCTCTAGCCCCAGCTACTTTAAGAATGTTTCCCTAGCCAAGGTAATAGAGTTTAAGGTAAGAAGGGACCACCAGCTCATCTAGCCTGACCTCCTGCATATCACATGCCACCTGCCAGCATACTAAACCCAAGCACTGGAATTAGACCAAAGTATTACAGCCCACAGGAAACCACACTGATATGCGCCACAGGCTGAGAATAGAAGGAACAGAGATGCATCAAGGCCCCTGCAGTGGCAAGGAAATGATTAAGTGAGATATACCTGGCAATTGACCTGTCCCCACACACTGAAGGGAAAGGTGGGAAAAACTCCACAAGGTCACCTGCTAATCTGACCTGAGGGAAAACTCCTTTCCGACCCCACATATGGCAATCAGTTAGACTCCAAGCACCTGAGACAGAGAATGCTCAGAGCCCAGGCCCACTCTGCCCAATGTCCCATCTCCAGTTGCTTCAGACAAAGGAGATTAAAAGAAAACAATCCAGAACACCTTGGGAGCAGAAAGCCCTTCCGTTCCCGGCAGGTGGCTGTCTGAAACCCTGAAGTGTTAATACTGTCAAGGGCTGGAGATCGTACAGCAATACACCCAGAAAGTAAAGATGGTTCTTCTCACAATTATAAATTCTAGGATATTTGTGAGACCTTTGACTCCAAACAGAACCACTTCCTTGAAAGTATCTTGTGTCCTGCCCAGCATGGGCCTCCAACTGAACCCACTTGAATCTTCTTTCCACAGCTACTGAACAATGGGAAGAATAGACTCCAATCCAAGACTACAGTCACCACAAGTAAAAGCCCTGATACAGAGCAGAGAGTCACAGCTGTGAGTACCTGAGCACAAAAGCCCACAGCTGTGCTATGTCAGATAATAATTGAATAGCTAGAAAGCATAGTGATACCTCCACTGATGGAGTTAATTAGATTTTGCACAACTGGTGAAGGAAAACATGAGGCAACTACTATTGCTTTTCAATGCTGCTGATCTTTTGACCTTCATTTTTTCTTTCTCTGGTACCTCAGTCATCATTAAACCCCCCTTTTAACACCAAAGAACTCACTGAGCTGTGGAATTAAATTAAGAATGTTTTGGAATTTAACAGTAAGAGCTGAGGTCCTGCTGACTTTTTCTAGGAAGTATAATGGCCCAGATCCACAAAGATACCGAGGTGCCTAAACCCCAGATCAACAAACTGCCGCTTAGCTGCTACTGCGCTCTGTAGGTGCCTACGCTCACCCACTGCTTGAGTTTTCACTGTAAAAACCCCTATGTTTCTGCCTGTGGGTATGCACACTGCTGCTTCACTCTAGGCAACCAGATATCTGTCTCACACCTAAGCCCAGCACAAGCCGTAAACCAGGTGGAGGTGGGTGGGAGATGTCTATGCCTCCTGCAAGGTATGAGCCTGTAAGTTTTTTCTGAACATACCTACTAGATTGGGCTCCAGTCAAAATCCAGGGGGTGGAGATACCACCTCCCTTATAACTTTTAGCCCAGTGGTTAGCGCACTCCCCCAGGATGTGAGGTACCCAAGTTCAATTTCCCCCTCTGCCTGGGTCTCCCACATGCTGGGTGAATGTTCTACCCACTGGGATAAAAGTTATAAGGGGGAAGCAGCACCACCACTGGCATTTCTTGCAAAGAATAGTTTAGGTGCCTAAGCTGCCTGACTCCACAAGAGGATTCCTGGCTGCAGATCGCAAACAGAGATAGACACCTCCCTGTAGCCCACAGTTGGGTGCCTGATTTGTGAGCAGAGCTTAGGACACATCCCAATAAGGTTGGCATCTCTCATTGGCTAGTTTAGGTGGCTTCCCACTGGCTTTTGTGGATTTTATTCTTAGGCACCTATATTTCCTCATTCATTCTATAGGGAACCTAGGTGCTTAATCCAGGCTTTGTGGATCTCATAGTTATTCCATTGATTTTCTAGGCCCTAGAAATTAGGCATTCAGCTCTTCACTAGCTTTGTGGACCCAGGCCAGTGAGACTAGGGTACTAAGTGGAGGCTCACAGTTACCATCTAATTTTTCTACTAACTGATAGGTTGCTCTAGATGTAATATATCTAAGGCCCTACATTTTCATTTTTTATTTTGTTTCAAATTTCTCAGGAATTTATTATTGTTATAAAAATTAAAAAACAGGTACAAATTGTTGCAAAAAATTAACTTTACAGTTTTCTGGGTAAATAGAGTAAATATTATTCTGTTGGTTTTTTTTTTAACTTTCAATAAAACACTTAGGTTCTGAAACATAAAAACAGTTTTTCATTTTTGACCTTTTTACTGTGAAAAGTAGTTCACTCACTTTTATTTGCTTTGAATGCTGATCACTATCTGTAGAGTTGATAATGTATATATGGCGGGTGTGGGATTGACAACAGTACATAAACTAGCACTTGAGTCCTTCAGGTACTTCTGACACTGCTCCCCACTCTTGAAAGAGAGATGACAGGTTGGTAACCTAGGCTATCTGGGTTTCTGAGCCACCATCTCTCCTGTCTCAGTGGGCTTGGAAGTGGAAGAGTAGAGGAGGCAGTGTGAGGAGATGGTGCCCTTGCCTCCTACACTTCCTCCAAAATTCGGCTGAAAATTGGTAAAAACAGCATAATAGATTTTGGAAACTTGAGAATTTTTCAGTAAAAACTGAAGATGAATGGTCTTGGATATACTGTATGCAAATTCAGTTACATTAGAGAATGACCTTGTTCATGGACAGAAAAATTCTCTTTTGACTTCTAACCAGAGCAAATTCAATATGAAAGATATTAACAGAGAATAAACATGGATTCCCATGATATATTTTTTTACTGTCACTTCTCAGGGAATAGCCACCGATTAGTAACATCATTGACTACAGATGCAATGACTACTTCGTGAAGGTAGCATTAAGAGTTCTATCATAAACTTAATGTTAACCCCCACTTTCCTCTATCTGTGAACTGAGTAAGCGTTTAGTTTGAAAATGTTTCCATGTGCTGTATGTTAGTAGGAGCATTTATTAAGATAATTTAATGACTCTAGGGTGCATGTGTGATGCTGTATACCCTGGTGCCCACTCAGGACAGGACTGCAGGCTAATTCACTCATATGCTAATAGAAATCAAAGGAGTGTCTAAAGGTATTGTAGTATAATCAGGCCAATTCGCTTGTGTGTTAGTTTAGTTCAAAGAAAATGTTAATGGTATTGTCTTCACTTATCTATAATTCGTAGATTGCTATCACATTACATTATGTATATCCCTGTAACTCTTTAACCCTAGATTAGTGGTTCTTAACCAGGGGTACATGTACTTCTGGGGGTACCCAGAGGTTTTTCAGGGGTGCATAACTCATTTAGATATTTGCCTAGTTTTACAACAGGCTACTTAAAAAGCACTAGCGAAGTCAGAACAAACTAAAATTTCATACAGATGACTTGTTTATACTGCTTTATATACTTTACAGTGAAATGTAACTACAATATTTATATTCCAAATGATTTATTTTGTAATTATATGGTAAAAACAAGAATGTAAGCAATTTTCAGTAATAGCATACTGTGTTACTTTTGTATTTTTATGTCTGACTTTGTAAGCAAGTAGTTTTTAAGTGAGGTGAAACTTGGGGGATACGTAAGACAAATCAGACTCCTGAAAAAGGGGTACACTAATCTGGAAAAGTTGAGAGCCATGGCCCTAGATCAAAAGTGTGTGTGAGTGTTAATATGAGAATATGCTTGATGTTTAAACTTCATGAAAACTAATTAAGCATTGTTGTTTGCTATTACATTACCTTTTACATTGCATATATCCCTGTAATTAAATTACGCATCAAGCATGACTGGAGCCTTGAAAATGTAAATGAAGACATATGGAATTGTAGAACGGGAAGGGACCTCAAGAGGTCACCTAGGCTAGAGTCCTGCCATGAGTGCAGAGGAAAGTATTATCTAGACCATCCCTGACAGGTGCTTGTCTAACCTGCTCTTAAAAATTTCCAGTGATGGAGATTCCACAACCTCCCTAGGAAATTTATTCCAGTGCTTAACCATCCTAACAGTTAGGAGGCTTTTCCTAATGTCCAAACTAAACCGCCCTTGCTGCAACTTAAACCCATTGCTTCTTGTCCTATCCTCAGATGTTAAAGAGAACAATTTTTCTCCCTCCTGCTTGTAACAACTATTTATGTACTTGAAAACTGTTATCATGTCCCCCCTCACTCTTCTCTTCTCCAGACTAAACAAACCCTCATAGGTTCAATCTTCCCTCATAGGTCAAGTTTTCTAGACCCTTCATCATTTTTGTTGCTCTCCTCTGGACTTTCTCCAGTTTGTCCACATCTTTTCTGAAATGTAGCACTCAGAATTGAACACAATACTCCAGTTAAAGCCTAATCAGCAGAGAGTAGAGCAGAAGAATTACTTCTTGTGTCTTGCTTACAACACTCCTGCTAATGCACCCCAGGATGATGTTTGGCTTTTTTTTGCAACGGTGTTACACTGTTGACTCATATTTAGCTTCAGATCCCTTTCCACTGTACTCCTCCTGGGCAGTCATTTCCCATTTTCTATGTGTGCAACTGATTGTTCCTTCCTAAGTGGAGTACTTTGCATTTGTCCTTATTGAATTTCATCCTATTTACTTCAGACCATTTCTCCAGTTTGTCCAGATCACTTTGAATTTTAATTTTACCCTCCAAAGCACTTGCAACCCCTCCCAGCTTGATATCGTCTGCAAACTGTATAAGTGTACTCTCTATGCCATTATCTAAATCGTTGATGAAGGTATTGAACAGAATCAGACCCAAAACTAATCCCTGTGGGACCCCACTTGATATGCCCTTCCAGCTTGATTGGGAACAATTTATTGCTTATTTGCTCCATTATTTTTATGGGTACTGAAGTTAAGATGACTGGTCTGTAATTTCTTGGGTTGTTTTATTTCACTTTTTATAGATTGGCATGATATTTGTCCTTTTCCAGTCCTCTGGAATCTCACCCATCTTCCATGATTTTTACTGCTTAAGAGTGCTAACTTAAAAGTAAGGGCCATTGTGTTCGACAATGGAAATTCACTGCCCACGTGTATGAAAACATGGTTCAGATTGCCTTCTGTGAGCAGAAACTATAAATACTGATTCCAAGGAATAATCCTTATCTCTGACTCTTTAGATTCTTACAGAGAAAATACCAAATGCAAAGTGGAGATCCCTAGAAACTTCTGGGTTCCCTGAAAAGACTTTTGGGAAACTACCAGTGTATTACATCAACTGCTATTATTTTGGACTTACAAACTTTGACTCACCTATTATTATACTTTACCTGCTTTAACCTCTCAATAACTCTCATTCCTTTCTCTTAGCTAATAAACCTATGGTTAATTTACTATAGAATTGGCTGTCAGCATTGACTTTGGTGTGAGATCCAAAGTACCAGCTGATCTGTGGAAAGTGACTTGTCCTTTGGGATTGGGAGTAACCTGCTTGGTGTGATTTTTGGTTTATTTGACTATTATCGCTAAGTCCAGTTTGTCTGGGTGGCAGAATAGGCTGGAGTACCTAAGGGGACTGTTTGTGACTCCATGGTAAGACTGGTATAGTGATCCAGGAGTATACAGTTGTTACTGGCTTGGTGAAATCTAATTATAGAATATACCACAGCTTTGGGGTGTCTGCCTGTTTTCTGAGAGTCTGACATGAGATTGGCACTCAGTTGTGAACCACTCTAGACAGCATGGCAACAGTATTTTTATATAGCTGTTAATTTCCACTTTCAAAATTTTACTGCAGTTTCCTCAACATAGGAACCTAGGGACTAGCATAATGGATCAGGCCATTGGTTCATTTATTTCAGTGTGTCCTATCACCACCACATGCTTTGGAAGAAGGTGTAAAACCAACAGAAACCCTGAAGACGGTAATTATGGAATAATCTGCCTACAGGGAAAGCTTTAGCCTAGAGTTTATATCTCTTCCAACATCTTTAAAAAAATCTTTATTGTAACTCTGGATTTTTTTTTTCTCAACAGAGACCCTGGTCTTGCCAACACTTACACATGTGTGTAACTTTATGCACATAAGTTGTAACAGGCTTCATTTGGGGCCCAGCAGGCCTAGTGGGGAGGCCAAACCTCAACAGCCTCCCAAAGTCTTGGGATGGACTTGCTGAACACCGTGAGGGCCTGGTGGCCAAGTTACAGTCCATGATTTCCCCCATTCTTTCAGATGGCCAGAGGAGGAGGAAAGTCTAGGGTGGGGCGTCCCCCCAGCACAGCGGGGAAAGAGGTGAGGAGAATCTCAGACCCCTTTTAGCTGATACAATAGACCAGCCTCCCCTGTTCTCTCTTCAGTTTGGGGCATGGTCCCAGCACTCTCCTTCTGTCTGAGCAGAGGGTTGATCACACAGTCTCAACAATTCAGATAATCAGCTGATGTGGTGTGATTTTTTTGGTTTGTCTGAATATTTTGTGGCAATTAGATCCACAGGCTAATTGTGCATTATGTATTTCTTTTTATCAATTCTAAATTTGCTCCCTTTCACTTTCATTGAATCAATTGTTAATTATTATGGCTTATTTAACATTTATACTGTGATAGCCCTAAGGTCACAACTGGGTTGGATCCCAGGGTGCTAAGTACTATACAAACACATACTAAACGACAGTCCGTGTCCCCAAAGTTGACAATCTAAAAGACAAGACATAATCCTTTTGTTGTATTATGAAAAAGAGATGTGCCCTGGTACACTTTTAAACCTCCAAACTGGCACATATATATAGTTTGATCTTTACATTTCATCTTAGGAAATCTTTGGAAAACTATTGAGTTTGTTTTAAGAGAAGTAACAAATAATCATTCAGTGTTGTCAATCCAGTACCTTGTATGAGCACGAAAAGTTAAATAAGCCCCACAGTTCATACAGTCATAACAACCAGAGTAAAAACAAATTACCACATACAGATCAACCCTCCTCATACTCCAATTAGTCACATTTTGTTTAATCTGAAACTCTGATTATCCAAATGTTTTGGATGTCCTTGAATCCTTCAGACAGTCGGAGATTATCAACTGACATTTTCAGGCACAGAGACCCATATGCAATTCTCAGTGCAGGACTGGGGCCAGAAGCCCAGAGCCACAAAGGAACTTAATTGAGTAATTGCTACTGTGATTCACAAAACTGGTGTGAAGCTACTGCCTACCTCTGTACTCAACTAAACTCACCTAGTGCCTAAATTGTCACTGCAAATGTCCCTTAGTGGTCTAAATTTATGTCTTGCCATAGGCGTCCAGATGCCTGTCTCATACCTAATCCCAGTGGTATCCTCAAACCAGATGCAGATTGGGGACAATAGGCAGGGGGACACGTATCTGGTACGGTCCTCAGAGCACAGTTACCAGATTTAGGCCCATTCAAAATCCAGCAGCAGGAGACATTGCCTCTCCTATAACTTGTAGCCCCATGGTTAGAGCACTCCCCACTATGCAGGAAATCTGAGTCCAAGTCCCCTCTCTACCAGATAGAAAGGAGTTGAAAAGGGATCTCCCTATGCTCAGGGTTATGAGATATTCCAATGTGGGTCTCTCTCGATCTCTCCTGTTGAAACTGTTCCACTTTGGATTAAATAAATTAAATAGAGGGACTAATCACCAGTGTGGAATCATGTCCACACTCTCTCTCTGGCTCAGTGACTTTTTAAGTATTTATGTACAATGGAACAGCTTCAGCTAGAGAGACTGAAAGATACTCATACCAGAATATCCGATAGCCCAGTGGTTCACACATGCTCCTGAGAGTGGGAGATTGCTCTTAAAATTTCCTCCATTTAGGCAGGGAATTGAACCTGGGTCTCCCACATCCTGGGTGAATGAGCTAACCACTGGGCTAAAAGTCATAATGGAGATACCACCTTCTCTGCTCTTTCTTGCAAAAACAGCTTAGGCACCTAAGCCACCTGGGTCCAGGAGAGAGGTTCCGAGGTGTGGAGAGCTCGTGGAGATAGGCCAGCACCTCCCTGCAACCCAGACGTGGATGCCTAACTCTGTATGAGGGGTGGGTTTAGGATACACTCATCTAGTTGGCATCTCCCATTGGCTAATTTAGTTGGCTACCCACTAGCATGCTGTTTTTTATGGATCCCATTCTCAGGCACCTATCTCTCCCCATGCATTGTATGGGGAGATTAAGTGCTTAATTCAGGGGTTTTGGATTCTAGTGACTTTCAAAGTATCTAAAAATGAAGTGTGCAGTCTAAATCCCACTGTGGATCTAGGCATAGTCTATAAACTCATATTCCCTTAGTGTACATCATTAATTTTGATTCTGAATCCCCAGGTAATATGACCTGAGGGCCTTTCCCCAGGCATCTATCAAGATGACTATGACCCTGGTGTTCTGATGTCCACCTCATAACAGTTATCGGTGCCTTTGTCACCTCAGGACAGGATTACTGTAACATGCTTTACATAGGGTTATCCTTGTAGATCACTTAGGAGCTGCAGCTGATGCAAAATGCAGATGGCTGCTTATTTACTTGATGGTGTTGGCTGTGGAACAGATTATACCAGGGCTATAAGATCTGCATTGACTTTCTGAAAAAAGAAAAGGAGTACTTGTGGCACTTTAGAGGCTAAGCAATTTATTTGAGCATAAGCTTTCGTGAGCTACAGCTCACTTCATTGAACGCATCCGATGAAGTGAGCTGTAGCTCACGAAAGCTTATGCTCAAATAAATTGCTTAGTCTCTAAGGTGCCACAAGTACTCCTTTTCTTTTTGTCAATACAGACTAACATGGCTGCTACTCTGAAAATTGACTTTCTGTTCACTTCCAGAGGCATTTAAAGATGTTGACCTGATATTCATCTCTGTAAAGCCCCATGGTTTGTCCTGTCCATCTAAAAGACAGTCCCTTTTCCTCTAATAGCTAGGACATTCTTCCAGTCCCTGGGGTTGAAGGTCTGGGAGCCGGAGACTCTCAGCTGAAGCGCCTCAACTTTGTCTCCGTTTTGGTCGGACAGAGTCCAAGTTTATTGACCTTCAGGATACAGTGTAAGGTAAATCTGTTTACTCAGGCTTTAGTCCTGGATTTGTAGACAGCTGCATCCTGGGGATGGGGGTCAGTTTGATATCTGTGGCTCAAGTCTATATTTTATTTTAATTTCCGTACATGTGCCAAGGGACTGGCTGCATGTTACAAAGGGGAGCCCCACATATGCTCACAAGTAAATGCTCCGTGCAGTACGCAAGACTCCGTTTCTTGGTGGTAACGCTCCCCCGGTAGCTGTGAAGGGAGGAGAGTCCAGTGGTTACGCCGGGGAGGCGGGGGGTTCCCTTCCTCCCACGGCTTCTGTCACTGGCCTGGGGAATGCAGCCCGACCTCCCTGCGGTGCGCCTGGCTCGCACTCTGGCAGAAATGTTGTTGGAAAGGGACTCAGGCGTTTTCTGTTGCCTGTAGCAACCTCCCCTTGCTCCAGAAGAGAAACACCATCCGCTCCAAAGCGTCCGGGGCGGCTGGGGGAATCGAGCACGGGGCACTGCCAGGGCTTCATTGGCTCAGCAGCCGCTCGGGCTCGCAGCGCAGGGCCCCGGAACGTACTAGCCTCGGCACGGGGGGCTGGAAACGGTCCCTACGCAGCCTTTTAAAAGAGGGGCAGGGGAGGGCGCTCCGGCTCCGCACCCAGCCAGGTGCAGCCCCCAGGCGGTTTGTGTTGGGGCTTTTACGCCTGGCGCGGGGGAGGAGGCGGGGGAGCCGCCCGACACCGATCGGCCTGGTCTTGTCTCCTTTCGGCCAGGATGGCTGCCCGCGGCGAGGTGCCCTCCGGCCGCCCGCAGGCTCCCAGCATCGCTTCGCCCCGGCTGCCGCCTGTGATCCCGCACCCGCTCTCCCGGCTCGGCGACCCGGAGCGCCTGGCTCTGCGCGGGTTCGCGCCTCGCGGACAGCGGCCTGCAGGGGGCAGCGGAGGCGCCCGGGCCCCGCCGCCGCAGCCCCCCGAGCCGGAGCTGCTGGCGCCCGCCTCCCGCGGTGCCCGCTCCCTCCCGGCCCCCCGGCAGCCGCAGGAGGTCTCCGCCCGCGCGGCCCCGGGCAAGCCCAAGCTCCCGCTGTTCGGTACGTGCCGGCAGAGCGTGGGGAGGGGCCCGCAAGGGGCCAGTCTGCCCCCGTCCCGTGGGAGCTGGAGGGAGCCCCCGGGGCGGGCAGAGCTGCCGCGCGAGGAGAGCACAGGTAACCGGTATCTCTGCTGTCAGGGAGGGGATGCCACATGCCTGGGGGATGGGACTCGAGGAAAAGCTGATAGGGAGGGAAGCGGTGTTTTGTAAGCGATGAACACTTGGCTTTAGAAAAAGAAAGGTGTTACCGGTGTTCGGTGCAACGTACCCGTCCTATCCCCAACCCAAGTGAATGGGCTTTGTTGGGTCACAGTCTGAAGATCGGGTGGAGGAAATAGGAGTCGGAGATTGCCCCTCCTAACCTGTAGGCAAACTGCTGCTCCTTCAAGACCATTACTCCAACTCGTAAGGTAGTGTAGCAGTAGCTGTCTGTCTGTAAGCCCGGCCTCTACATAGTCATGGATCCTGATCACTTTCCTCTCCAAGTGCTTCAGAATTGAGGACCTGCTCCATGATTTTTCCTTAGGCCTACCCTTAAAATGCTTCCACATGCTAGACAAGTGGGATTCTCTTGTAGTAGAGAGGGGTTGTAGAGGCTTCCTTGTATGACCAGTGTGCCTAAAACTTCCTTTGCAGCCTCACCATGGAGTGGATGTTAAGAGTAACAAGAAGGATTTCTACAGGTATTTTAGCAACAAGAAGAAGGTCAGGGAAAATGTGGGCCCTTAGTGAATGGGGGAGGCAACCTAGTGACAGAGGATGTGGAAAAAGCTAATGTACTCAATGCTTTTTTCGCCTCTGTCTTCACAAACAAGGTCAGATCCCAGCCTACTGCATTGGGCAGCACAGTATGGGGACGAGGTGACCAGCCCTCTGTGGAGAAAGAAGTGGTTCAGGACTATTTAGAAAAGGTGGACAAGCACAAGTCCATGGGGCCGGATGCACTGCATCTGAGGGTGCTAAAGGAGTTGGCAGATGTGATTGCAGAGCCATTGGCCATTATCTTTGAAAACTCATGGTGATCAGGCGAGGTCCCTGAGGACTGGAAAAAGGCTAATGTAGTGCCCATCTTTAAGAAAGGGAAGACGGAGGATCCGGGGAACTACAGGCCAGTCAGCCTTACCTCAGTCCCTGGAAAAATCATGGAGCAGGTCCTCAAGGAATCAATTCTGAAGCACTTAGAGGAGAGGAAAGTGATCAGGAACAATCAGCATGGATTCACCAAGAGTAAGTCATGCCTGACTAACCTAATTGCCTTCTACAATGAGATAACTGGCTCTGTGGATGAGGGGAAAGCAATGGACATGTTATTCCTTGACTTTAGCAAAGCTTTTGATACGGTCTCCCACAGTATTCTTGCCAGCAAGTTAAAGAAGTATGGGCTGGATGAATGGACTATAAGGTGGATAGAAAGCTGGCTAGATTGTCGGGCTCAACAGGTGGTGATCAATGGCTCCATGTCTAGTTGGCAGCCAGTATCAAGTGGAGTGCCCCAAGGGTCAGTCCTGGGGCCGGTTTTGTTCAATATCTTTATTAATGATCTGGAGGACGGCGTGGATTGCACCCTCAGCAAGTTTGCAGATGACACTAAGCTGGGAAGAGCGGTAGATACGCTGGAAGGTAGGGATAGGATACAGAGGGACCTAGACAAATCAGAGGATTGGGCCAAAAGAAATCTGAGGAGGTTCAAAAAGGACAAGTGCAGAGTCCTGCACTCTGGACGGAAGAATCCTATGCCCTGCTACAGATTAGAGACCGAGTGGCTAGGCAGCAGTTCTTCAGGAAAAGGACCTAGGAGTTGCAGGGGACGAGAAGCTGGATATGAGTCAATAGTATGCCCTTGTTGCCAAGAAGGTTAATGGCATTTTGGGCTGTATAAGTAGGAGTATTGCCAGCAGATTGAGGGACGTGATCATTCCCCTCTAGTCTGCATTGGTGAGGCCTCATCTGGAGTACTGTGTCCAGTTTTGGGCCCGATACTACAAGAAGGATGTGGAAAAATTGGAAAGAGTCCAGTGGAGGGCAACAAAAATCATTAGGGGGCTGGAGCACATGACTTATAAGGAGAGGCTGACGGAACTATTTAGTTTGCAGAAGAGAAGACTGAGGAGGGATTTGATAGCTGCTTTCAACTACCTGAAGGGGGGTTCCAAAGAGGATAGATCTAGACCAGGGGTCGGCAACCTTTCAGAAGTGGTGGGCCGAGTCTTCATTTATTCAGTCTAATTTAAGGTTCAGCTTGCCAGTAATACATTTTCACGTTTTTAGAAGGTCTCTTTCTATAAGTCTATAATATATAACTAAACTGTTGTTGTATGTAAAGTAAATAAGGTTTTTAAGAAGCTTCATTTAAAATTAAATTAAAATGCAGAGCCCCCAGACTGGTGGCCAGGACCCGGGCAGTGCGAGTGCCACTGAAAATCAGCTCGCATGCCGCCTTTGGCATGCGTACCACAGGTTGCCTATCCCTGATCTAGGCTGTTCTCAGTGGTGGCAGATGACAGAACAAGGAGTAATGGTCTCAAGTTGCAGTGGGGGATGTTTAGGTTGGATATTAGGAAAAACTTTTTCACTAGGAGGGTGGTGAAGCACTGGAATGGGTTACCTAGGGAGGTGGTGGAATCTCCTTCCTTAGACGTTTTTAAGGCCCGTCTTGACAAAGCCCTGGCTGGGATGATTTAGTTGGGGATTAGATCCTGCTTTGAGCAAGGGGTTGGACTAGATGGCCTCCTGAGGTCCCTTTCAACCCTGATACTCTATGATTCTATGAAGTGGTGCAAGAACCTGCCATAGTGACCTCTTTCCACACTTGAATTGTACCTTTATATAGTACAGTGATGTACACTTTAACTGTACAAAATAAGACTGAAGTTCTGTCCCAAGGATCTGGTGGTGATGTCAATCCTAAGAATCATTAAATGTCAACCATATTCCAAAGGGTAAATGAGGGCCACATTTTCAAATGGGCTTTTAACTCTGCCTGCGAACTCTGCTTGTACGTATTTAGGTGCAAGTGCAAAAGTGCAGTTGTGTGCATAAATCAGATAGTCACACAATTAATTTGCATATATAAATGTTTGTATGTGCACATTACAGAGACCCTTGTAACATTTGTTCCTAAACAGGCAAACCATAACACTCCCACTTCATCTTATTTAAATAAAAAAGTGATGGTGCCAAGAATATTATACTATTACAATTATAGTAGAAAATTATAGCGTATTAGAAATGTCTCTTTTGAAACCTGAATTTAAAACTCCTTCGATAGACATCATAAATGCATATAATAAAACATTACTGTTTCGTTTTATTATATACATTAGTTTTTACTTTAGAAAACATTATTAACAAATGAAATTGTAAGACCATTTTCTCACAGTAATGTTTGCTGAGCTCCTGCCAATTACTAAGCCAAGTAAGAATTCTACTTTGCAATTATGAGACAATAAAAAGTAATACTTTAAATTATGTCTCCAAATAGACTGTATTTAATACTTAGGTATTCAGCAGACACTTAAATTGGTACAGTCATGATATATAATGACATTTACTTATTGTGTGATTCATTGACTATCATGACCCAGTTTTTAAACTTGTCTGTTCAAAATGGAGTGATTAATTTCAGATCCCTGGCATACAAGTGTACCCTAGGTAGCCAGATACTTAAGTGTTAATTTCAGTGCCCAAATGCAGACTAGAGTATCCTAAATTTAGAATGTTTTAAAACAGAGTTCATAGAATACTGGCTCCATGAACTATGTATAAGTGCAGTATATGAATGAAACAAGGAACCTGACAAACTTATATACACAAATAGTAATTGTTTCTGGAAAATACATGTAATTCATGTTGCCTTTATTTGGTCCATATTTTGTAAGTAATGTTCATATTACTAACGGGGGGTTAGATTCTGCTGTTCTTACTCACACACTGAGAAGTACCTTACTTCACAAGGAGTCTCATTTGAAGTCAGTAAGATATATGTACAGTAATGATTGTTGGCCCAGTTGTAAAATGCTTACTTACACTGAATGATACCTTACTACATACACGGTCCCATTGATTTCAGTGGGACTACTCATGTAGTAAGGTTCTATTCACCATAAGGGTGGCACAGTTGGACACAGTGTGAGTAAGGGAAAGAGGATTTTGCCGTACATTGGTTATTAGAGGTTGTTACATTAGGGGTAAATATTACAGTTGTTTAAAATTGGTTGCAAAACTAAAGTGACCAAATGCTATGCAAGTTTCAGAGTAACAGCCGTGTTAGTCTGTATTCGCAAAAAGAAAAGGAGTACTTGTGGCACCTTAGAGACTAACCAATTTATTTGAGCATGAGCTTTCGTGAGCTACAGCTCACTTCATCGGATGCATACCGTGGAAACTGCAGAAGACATTATATACACACAGAGACCATGAAACAATACCTCCTCCCGCCCCACTGTCCTGCTGGTAATAGCTTATCTAAAGTGATCATCAAGTTGGGCCATTTCCAGCACAAATCCAGGTTTTCTCACCCTGAATGTGTATATAATGTCTTCTGCAGTTTCCACGGTATGCATCCGATGAAGTGAGCTGTAGCTCATGAAAGCTCATGCTCAAATTAATTGGTTAGTCTCTAAGGTGCCACAAGTACTCCTTTTCTTTTTACAAATACTATGCAAGTTCTTGTATGGTGAATGCAGAAATCATGCCCAAATGGTCCAACATAATGCACTGTTTAGAAAACATTACATTGGTTATTACTATACTAGAGATTTAAAATGTGGAACATGTATTGCTTTTTTATTTCTAATCATATTAGTCAAGATTAGGCACTTGTTTTTGAAAAAGTTAGATGCCCAAATCCATATTTAGGTATCTGAAAAGAGGCCTGACTTAAAAGTGCTGTTTTTGTAGCAGTCCAACTTTAGGCACCCATTTGAAAAATCTTGCCAATTGTCTGTGGCTGTATATGGTCCCATCTGATGCCTTAAAAATGTGCAGGTGTATACCTTAAAATATCGATAATAATTTGTGATTGATTTCAGTTTGATTGGAGAGGGGGGGAAGATGACTTCAGATGGCCATAGAAATGCCAGTGTGGCCTTTCACAGCACAGAACAGGGGATATGTCTGTTTGTTCTTGAATTTGAACCCCAAATAAGATATTGACTTAGAAATATTTAAAGTTTATATCTGAAGATTTTTCAGATTTCTTACTGTATCTACATACCTCCCTTTTTGACTAATTTACAGTTTTACTGAAAAACACATGAGAATACACATAACACACACCCTAAACACAATCTTGCAAAGGCAAGAGAAAGTCAAAAGATGACATAATAAATATGTGTTGGGCTTTTCTAAACTCTACAGTCCAAATTCTGGCCTCCCATTGACTTCAGTGGGTGGCATAGGCTGCAGGGAAAGGTAAAATTTGGTTCAATCAGCCTGTAGTAGCACATAAGTGAAGTCATACTCTGAATGCATGCAAATCAGAGAATACATGTGCAAATTGCGCCTTTGACATTTCAATGTTCTAAAAGCAGCACATTGACCGATGCCTTGTGTCAAGTATGATCCCCAAAGTGACCATATTCTTGACAGGTTTAGCATAAAGTAAGAATCTAAAAGCATGGGAAAGGCCCGTTTCCAAACATCTTAGTATTGTCTTATACAGTTACATACATTTGTGTCTTTTTGTTGTTGGTTATACACATTATTCTTTTGACATTCCCTTTTGGCTGAACCAGTAATATAAACAAATGGCTTGACCGAACATGTCCTGTTGTGTTTAAGGATTACCCTCACCAAAGCAACTGAATCTAGGTTAATACAATGGGTTTTTGGGTTTTTTCAGTACTTCAGTCATTTAATTTGTGGCCGAGCTATATGAGACAGGGGAGGAGAGAGCAAGGAAAGAGTAAGGAGCATGATCTGAGAACCTGAAGAGAATTGACCTGAAAAGAGCACTAGTGAACCGCTGCTGCTTCTTTGCCATCCTATTAGGAATACTGTTGTGTTGTGAATAATGTCTCCTGAATCCTATGTGCAGCATTTGAGGACTGTGGCATCACAGTCGTTTGTTCCACATCTTCAGGTTTTTTTCACACATTTTTCAAAGTTTTACTTCCCTGTTTCTATTCTTTTGTGACATCTCAAATGTGGTACATATTTTGATGGAAAAACTAATGATAGAAACTGCTAGTCATTGATTTCTTCTACATCAGCTGTTTGAAGAATTAGATTGGCTGGCATGAATAGTCCTTATTTTTAGGTTATTCTTGTCCCTCAGTATAATGTACAGTAAAACATTTGATAACATGTCGTTGTTAATAATAAAATCACAACTGTGTTCAGATCTAGAACTTTTAATCCATAGACCCTTATAAAGGAGGAGAAGAATCTCTGTGTGGTCATGCTTTTGGTATTATTATAGTTTATAGTGGATTAATAAATAATGGCTATTTTAAGCACATTACAGACATGAGTACTAGCTGTTGTAGATGGTTATAAGCACATCAGTAGAAGCCATTATAGATGGATACAAGCAACCTATTGACCTGTTAGGTTCCATAACAATCTATCACCATTGATTTACCCTTTGTTAAAACATCTGTTAATAATTTATTAACTCTTTATAGACTGTTTATAAGCTAGGGCCATAGAAGCAACAGGATGGAAATGAGTTGGGGAATCTGTTCAGCACCTTAGTTCTCTGTACACAAATGCAAGGAATGTGGGGGAATAAACAAGAAGAACTGGAAGTCTTAATGCACAAGCAACATTATGATGCAGTTGACATCAAAGAGTATTGGTTGACTAAATCTCTTGGCTGGAATATTGATATAGAGGGGTATAGCTTGTTCAGGAAGGACAGGCAGTGAGAAAAGGGAGGAGGAGTAACGTTGTACATGAAAAATGTATTCACTTGTTCTGTGATCCAGAAGGATGTGCAGAAGGTCAGACTAGATGATCATGATGGTCCCTTCTGGCCACGGAGTCTATAAATCTGTGAAAAGGAGGTGAGGGGCAGACCAGATGAAAGTGTCTGGGTGAAGGTAAAAGGGGAAAAAAATAGGGTAGGTGTCTGCAACAGACCACCAAATCCAAGGGGAAGGTGGAGGGGATATTTCTAGAACAAATAACAGAAAAATCCAAAACCTGAAAGTAATGGGGAATTTTAGCAACTACCCAGATATCTGTTGGAAAAGTAATATGTCAAAACAAAAAATCTCCAGTTGGTTCTTGGAATGTATTGGGAACAACTTCTTGTTTTAGAAGATGGAGGAAGTAACCAAGGGTCAGCCATTTGGGACTTGATTATGACTAACAGTGAGGAATTGTTTGCAAATATAGAGACTGAAGGTAACTTGAGTGAAAGTGATTATGAAATGATGGATTTCATGATTCTAAGGAAAGGAAGGAGTGAGCCCAGCAGAATAAGAACAATGGACTTCAAAACAGCAGACTTCACAAATTCTCTGATTCTGTTAGGTGAGGTCCCATGGGAAGAAAATCTAAGGGAAAAAGGAGTTCAGGACAGCTGGCTAAATATGGCTCCATCAGGAGCTCTTTAATGACTTGAAAATCAAAAAGGAATCCTACAAAAAGTGGAAACATGGACAAATTGCTAATAATGAGTAAGAAAGTATAGCATAAGCTTGTAGGGAAAAATCAGAAAAGCTAAGACACAAAATGAGGTACACCTATCAAGTAACGTAAAAGGCAATAAGAAAAGGTTTTTTTTAAATGCTTTAGGAGCAAGAGAAAGATGAAGGAAGGTAATAACGGATGACACCAAGAAGACAGAGGACTTTGAAGCCTATTTTACTTTAGTCTTCTTCATTAAAAAAGTTAATGTTGAATATTAACAACAAAGGGGAAGGATCACAAGCCAGAACAGGGAAAGAGTGGGTTACAGAATATTTGGATAAATTAGATTTATTCAAATTTGCAGGGCCTGATGAAATTCATCCTAGAGTACTTCCAAGATTCCTTCACATCGTTCTGTAACTGTTTGCAATTATCTTTGAGAACTCATGGAGGATGGGTGAGGACTCACAGGATTAGCAATGGGCAAACATAGTACCTATCTTTAAAAAGGGGAAAGGAGGACCCAGGGAATTATAGATATGTCAGCCTAACTTTGATAGCTGGAAAGGTACTGGAACAAATTATCAAACAATCAATTTATAAGCATGTAGAGGCTAACAGGTTGATAAATAATAATCAAAATGGCTTTGTCAAGAACAAATTATGCCAAACCAACCTAATTTTCTTTTTTTTGACAGGATTACTGGCCTAGTGGATGGGGGGAAAGCAATAAACATAATATAACTTGATTTTAGTAAGGCTTTTGGCACAGTCCCACATGACATTCTCATAAGCAAACTAGGGAAATGTGGTCTAGATGCAATTACTGTAAGGTGGATGCACAGCTGTTTGAAAAAAACATATTCAAAGAATAGTTCTCAATGATTTACTGTCAAACTGGGAAGATGTATCTAGTGGGGTCCTGCAGGGATCTGTCTTCGGTCTGGTACTATTCAATATTTTCATTATTCACTTGGATAATGGAGAGGAGAGTAATCTTATAAAATTTGTGTCCACCAAAGTGGGAGGGGTGGCAAGCACTTTGGAGGACAGGATTAGAATTCAAAATGACCTTGATAAATTAAAGTATTGGTCAGAAAACATCAAGATGAAATTCAATAAAGGCAAGTGCAAAGTACTACACTTAGGCCCTGCCCCTTCCCTTCCCTGCTCCACCCTTTCCCCAAGGTCCGCACCGACTGTGCTGCTGCCTGAATGGTAAGTCTTCCTCCTCTCCTCCACTCTACCCCTGCTTCGGAGGTCCCAGCTGCTCTCAGTGTCCCTCCTCACTCCACTTCCCTGTGGAGGCGGGGAAGTGAAGAGGGATGCGGCAAGCCAACGGGGGAACAAGGATGGACACAGCATGCCAGCTGCGGGTAGGGGAGTGAGGAGGTGAGCAGCAGGGGTCTTGCTGCGAGCAGGGAGGGGGCAGTGAGGAGGCGAGCAGCGGGCTAGCAGGGCTCCTGCTGCAGGTGGAGAAGGTCTTGTGGGGTAGGTGGTGAGAAGGTGAGTGGTGGGTGGGCAGGGGGGTGAGGAGGTGAGTGGCATGTGGGTAAGGGTCTCACTGCAGCTGGGGGAGGTCTAGGAGGGTGAGAAGGCAAGTGGCAGGCAGGCGCAGGGGTGAGGAGGTGAGCAGCAGGCGCGTGGGGGTCTAGTGGTGGGTGTGTGGGTGGCTGTGGTGGAGGAGTGAGGAGGGATGTGGTGAACGGCCGGCAGGGGGGTTTCGCAGCATGTGGGAGAGGGGGAGGAGGGATGCAGGGCGGGGGTGGAGTCTGGGCAGGGCAGAAGAGGCAGGACAGGGAGCTAACTTCCCCCAGGGGAAGCTTCACCCACCACCCATGAAAATGGGGAATAACTGGCTAGATGGTAGTACAGCTGAAAAGGATCTGTGGGTTATAGTGGATCACAAACTGAACATGAGCCAACAGTGTGGAGCAACTGGGGGGAAGGCTAATCATTCTGGGATGTATTAACAGGAGTGTCATACATAAGACACAGCAGCTAATTGTCCCATTGTGGAACTGTGACCAGTTCTGGGCACCACACTTTAAAAAAGATGTGGACAGATTAGAGAGAGTCCAGAAAACAACAACAAAAATGATAAAAACTTTAGAAAACCTGATCTATGAAGAATGGTTTAAAAAAACTGGGCATGGTTAGTCTTGAGGAAAGAAGACTGAGGGGGGACCTGAGAATAGTCTTCAAACATGTTAAGGGCTGTTACGAAGAGGAGGGTGATCAATTGTTCTCCATGATATGAAGGATAGGACAAGAAGTAATGGACTTAAAGTGCAGCAAGAGAGATTTAGATTAGATATTAAGAAAAGCTTTCTAGTTAGTTAAGCTCTGGAATAGGTTACCGAGGGAGGTTGTGGAATCTGTATCACTGGAGGTTTTTAAGAACAGGTTGGACAAACACCTGTGAGGGATGGTCTAGGTTTACTTGGTCCTGCCTCAGCATGGGGAGATAGACTAGATAACCTCTTCAGGTCCTTTAGAGCCCTCCATTTTTATCTATAATTCTGTTTATTGACATACCTGTAATACAAAATGTAACCCATTATCTGTAGAATATGCTTAGGAAATATAAAACAAAGAGAATAAGTGACTTGCCTAAGGTCACTCAGTAAACCAGTAGCAGAGTTGGGACTAGACCCCAGGTCTCCTGATTGCCCTTTCCTGTAGAGGTAGAGAAGCATTAATGTTATTGTAAGACTTCGTCTGGAGTACTGTGTACTGTTATGGTTACCCTGTTCAAGAAAGATGAATTTAAACTGGAGCAGGTGTAGAGAACAGCTACTAGGATGATTAGGAGAATGGAAGGCCTATCTTATGACAGGTGACTGGAAGAGTTTGACTTGATTAGTCTAGCAAAAAGAAAGTGAAGATGGGATATAATTGCTCAGGGGGTTAAATACTAGGGAGGATGAAAAGCTATTTAAGCTAAAGATCAGCAAAAGATCAGATTGCTGGTAAACTCCTACAAACAAGCAATTTTTGTACATCGGGGGTTAAATACTAGGGAGGATGAAAAGCTATTTAAGCTAAAGGACAGTGTTGGCACAACAGCAAATAGGTATAAACTGGCCATGGACAAATTCAGTCTGGAAACTAGAAGACTGTTTCTAACCAGCAGAAGGGTGAGGTTCTGAAACAGCCTCCCAATAGGAGCTGTGGGGGAAAACAAGTTAATTAGTTTTATGAGAGAGCTGGACAAATTTATGAATGCAGTTGTCTGACAGGGTTGCTTGTGATGGTAGGGGGCAGGGCTCAACTGCCCTGGGGCTCACTTCCAGTTTGTTTCTTATGTTCCTAAAGCTCATGCTTCAGGGGTTAGGGAGATATTCCCCATCCTGCTCCAATGTATTATGGGAGGGTTTTTTATCTCCTTCCAGTGAAGCATCAGAGATTACTACAGCTGGAGAACTGACATTGGACATGGAGGACTAGGGCTCTGAGGTGGCACTGAGCATTCTCTCTCTCAGATGCTTGGCTGGATGGTTCTCAATTACATGCTCAGAGTCTAATTGATTGCAGTATATGGGGTTGGGAAAGAATTTTCCCACAGGTCAGATTGGTAGTGACCTAGGGGGGATTGCGCCTTCCTCTGCGGCATGTGGCTGCAAGTCACTTGCCAGGATTATCTGGGTATATTTCACTGAATCATTTCCCTGTCATTGCACTTTGGTCCTTCCTGTTCTCTCCCTGTGGCAAATGAGGTCTCCTGAGGGATGTAATACTTTGGTCTAATTTCAGTTGTTGGGTTTAATGTGCGAGTGCTTGGTGCTATTGGTGGCTTGTGATATACAGGAGGTCAGACTAGATGATCTGGTGGTTCCTCTGTGACTGAATTCTGTGCCCTGTCTACCAGCTATCTTTACCGGTATACATTGTTCATAGTTTCTGAAAGTTGATTTTTTTTAATGACCCAGGCCAACAAGCTGACATTGGAAACTCAGCAGTAAGCAGAGCAAGTTTTGCTAGCAGCAGGACCAGTTTACTGTCTCAGCCTGGGGGACAGCTCAGTATTGAAGCTGATGAGGTATGATTTTAATCAAATACAGTCCATGTAAATAAATGGGAAGAATAAAATTTGACTCTGAAACCTTTCTTGGTACCAATATGGCATCTGTCAGCAAGCCCTGTGAATTGGCTTGAAGGTGGTACACATACATCTCCTCCTTTTGCCCTGAAAGCCAAGCATGGTGATAGGACATATAGTTATAACCTAACTTAACTTATATTACAGTGTTCAATTTTAATATTTTCCACAGGAAATTCTAGCCCCAGTCCTTTAAAAATATATGATTTTTAGAAGCTCTCTGTCAAACAGAAAATAACTGTCAGCATAAGTTTGTATAATTCAGTTACCTAGTAATATCCTCCATAAGTATTAATTGAATTCTAAAACATTGTACACACTCCTTCACCATTATTTCAGAACAAATTTACCTATGTTGAATGGCATCCTCATGATGTTGTTGTTTGTGGGGGGAAACTCCCATTGAAGACAATGGAAACTTTTTCTGAATACAGACTGAGTAAAGGTTTCAGGACTGGGCTCGTAGTTTTCTCAGAATGTAACCTGGCAACACGTGGCTTAATGATAACACAGAAAGCAAAGATCATATTTATTTTGGCAATGCCAATAAGGTTCACTCAATTCAGCCGCGCAACAGTACATGAAAGCCTATATTACAAGGTGAGTAGAAAAAAATGTAAATTTTTCTTTTCTTGCTCAAGACTCTACCGAAAGTACTCTCCCCCACCTCCCCCCACCTCCAGGTGGTTATTAAAGGTACATCATTTCATTGTGGAACATTTATTCATTTTTGATTTCTTATCATCTTGTCAGTGACAGTCGACATCCTCTTCTTGTGCTTTAAGGAAAAAAAATTGAGTTAAAAGTACATATTAGAGGTGTGTGTTTTTTGTATATTTGCTATTGAATGAGTATCAAATTTTTTTTTTTTTAAGCTGGAGCACATTTTGCATGAAAAAATGAGATCTGGAGGCTATTTTACTATGAGACAACTGTTCAAAAACAATGACCCTGAGGGCAAGGGGCAGGTCAATAGGTATGTGCCTCACACAGGAGATTGCATTGTCCGGGATCTGTTACTTAACTTTGACACTTGCATGTGTATCACTAAAGGTATGAAACAAAGCCAGTGGTCTTTTTCCATATATTTAGTACCATGAAATACTTTATATTTCCTCCCAATTCCCTCTCCCCCCCCCTACCCCCCACTTTTGGCTTTTATCAATGTATGAAGGTCTACTGGATCAATATATTTCTTACTTTTATTCATTCATAGAGATGTGTTACTAATGATGCTGACCAAATTTCTTGGAAGGTGTATCAGCTTCAAGCAGTATCAGCAACTTCTTCTAAGGTATGTGATCAGATAAAAGCTAAAGAAGGTGGCAAAAGATTTCCACTGTTCATAACCTATAATATAAATATGAGCAAATTTTCCATTTTGACTATGTCAGACCTGGCTTTACTGCAATAGCCCCCTTCTCTCAATTTTCTTCCTTACTCAAGAAATTCATCATTCACTTGCCAGCATAGTATTTTCAAACTGGAAACAATATAATGATGTGACTATAAAGCACAGATGCATTTTTCTAAATCACATGGTCTGAAAAATATTGTACTATAAGAGGGAGAGTGCAGTTTTGTATTTAAAAAGCAACTCATTCTTCATACAATCCTTTGGGTTGAAAGGGACAATCCTTTGGGTTGGTCATCTGTCCATCTCCGTGAAAGTTGGATTTTATTATTCCTACGCTACCTGTGATGGATGGGTGTCAAGTTGAGCTTTCAATACTTCCAGTGATGATGATTCTATAAGCAATCTTGGCATCTTGTTCAATCACCTAACTGTTCTAAGAGTTGTGGAGCTACTGTCCTCTCTCTTACGCTGATGTAAATCATGTAAATAGCTCCTTTTAAACCAGTGGCACAACACGGGGGCAAAACTGGTATAAGTGCAGCCTGTAAAGTTAATAAGTTACTTATATTTTTCCCTTCTGACCATTACTTTTTGATTTATCTTCATTGGTAATAAGAATAACGGATCCCTCTCCCTTTCATAACATCCCTTCTCATATTCTGGCAGCTAAAATACCCTCACGGTGTGAGAAAACTGAGTTGGATTTATCCTTCAGTTTTCTTAATATTTTCTCCTGGATCTTATTTTCTAAACATCTTCTTTACTCTTCTCAATTGATTTTTCTTTACAAAAAATGATATGCCAAACTGAGAGCAGTAATTCAGCTGGAAGCCTAATAAGCGTGAAGTAAAGTGGAATAATTTCCTCAATAATTTGCTTGAATTATTCCTGCTATTGTTTCCTTTTTAATGACTTCATCACAGTTTTGGCTCCTCTTCAATGTATTACCCGCAATAACCTTCACAGCCTTCTCTATATTTTTACTGCATGGCCCATAATTCCCCAGCCTATGATTTTTGCTTCACATTATTCCTCGCTATGTGAGCTTCATCACAGTTATCTTTTCGAATCTCATTTTATTCTTTTGTTTTGCGCCATTCATAAATTGGTTAGGGACCCTGAAGTGATTTATGACAGTAATATAATCCTTTCACTGAGTCATAGCTTTGTATGCAGGCAAATAACCTGCATTACACTAGTGAAATAAGTTCATTACATAGTTACTGAGAAATAATATTTGTGTATTATATTAACAATTGCAGGCACTGTGTGTGAATTCCCTTGTCTTACATCCATTCACATCTGTGCATACCGCATAGCACTGTAATGTCTGCTTCACTGTGGATGTAATTTCAGGCTTACTTGCAATTAGAACTGAACAAATAATGGGGGTTAATGGTTGATTGATCATTCCCTCCACCCCCGCTATCAACAAGTGTATAAATGATCCACAAATACATTATTACATTACGTTTTCATTATTTGAGTAGCTCCATTTAAAATATTTAAGTTTGCATTATTTAAGCACAGTATAATGCAATATGACTTCTCTATATTTTTCAGGGAAAAGGCAAATTAAGACATGCACAATCAAATTAGATAACTTATTTTTGTTTAACTGATCAAAAAGCCATATTAAAAGTGTACAGTGGCAGACTGGATTGAAATGCCTTCTTACAGGAGTTTTTAACTGAATATTGTAAAATAGGGCACTGAAGAACATAGTGCTTGAGGCCCCTGCACTGAAGGCAGTTGGAGTCTTTTATTGCTGTTGGATCAGACCCCTAGTCCCTAGTAAATATCTCCTCTTTAAAAGTAAGTGTAGATGTAGTAGCAACAGCAGCATTCAGAATTCTTCTTGGGTGGGCCACATCAAGTTGAATTTTCCTCACCCCAGTTTAAAGCTATATGGAGTTATTATTCATGAAGGATCAGATCATGGTAGTCTAACAGCATTTGTCTTAAGGCTGTTCTTTTACGTCTACTATAGATGATCATTCTTGTTACAAACTGCACAGAAGAAAGTGTGTGTCAGGATTCTGTGCAAAGGTAGATGAGACTAGTGCATGAGCTCACTAGGCAGGAATAACCACCAGGATTCAGAGTCAGTATCAGGGTCAATAATCAGGCTGATGGGCAGAGCCAGAGACTGAATGAGGATTAGGCCAAAGGTCAATACCTAATATCAGAATCTGTGTGGGTGTTCTGGGGTATGAATGGTAGTTGAGGTCGAAGTCAAGGTCAATACCAGGAGATAAGGAACAGAGAATGCAGTGTGGACATGGCAGCTAATGATCCACATTATTGCCTGGACACTTCCTTGAATGCCTCCTGGGTTTGTGTAAGGGAGGGAGCCAATCAGGCACCATGAGGCTAGTGTCTGCTGAACCCCTTGAGGTGGGACTTCCTGTGACTTGTGCAGGGGAGGGCAAGCTGATTACAGCTGCTGGGTGGCAGTTGGGATGTGCTTGCTGCCTGGCAACCTGGGGCTTAGCTGCAACTTGAAGAAAACTGTCAAAGAATAAAATCTTACTCTGGCGGTAGTGGTGATGCATTTAATCATAGGGCAGTGGGAACTCCTCAAGCTAGGCTGGATAGGCTCTGCATCTGCTGTTTTGAATCATATACAATATGATCTTTTGCCAGCCAACTTTGAGACGTCACCGGGCTCCACTGTTGTGGTGCATGCAGCCCAGCCATAGTCAGTCACTAGTTGAATGTTAATGGAGTTAATACCAACTAATTTTAGTGCATTTAATGCAAGTATTAATATATATGTCATTGCCACTGAATGGCTTTCTCCTCTGTATGTGAGCTGAGGTAGTGGAAGAAAGAAGCGTTGAAAGGAAGAAGTTTGATTTGTTTGGTCTGTTCCTCCATTAGTATGTGATCTGTCTCTTTTATGTCACTGGAGAGAAAGCAAACTAAAAACAAACATTCACAACCCTGCATTGTAACAGGCTTAAGCTACAGGACAAAGCCATTATCAAGTTTGAAGAGTTATATGCAGCAATTCGTGATCCTGCTACTTCTGGGGCTCCAGCCTGGCTTGATCCCATCAGCCACAGACAGGGGGGCGGAGTCATGATGACTGCATCACAGGTGCATGCACAACTAAAAGAAAAAGCAAAACAAAGGTATAAGCGCTTCTGCAGCAATCATAGATTTTATGGCTAGAAGGGACCATTGTGATCATCTAGTCTGACCTCCTGTGTAACCCTGATCCCAGAAACTTCCCCTAGTGATTCCTGCATCAATCCCAACCATTTGTGGCTGAACTAGAGTATAACTTTTTGAAAGTCACCCGATCTTGATTTAAAGATTCCAAGTGATGGAGAATTTACCACATCCCTTGATATGTTTCTTCTAATGTTAAATGCTCTCATTGGTAAAAGGTTCAGGATTTATCAGGCTTGACCCTGGCAGCATCCAAATCTATAGAATGGGATCAGGAGGGAGGGGGAAGCATCCTTTTACAAAGTAGACCATATAAAGAGGGCTCAAGACTCACTGTCTGAGGATTTAAAAAGAAACCCAACCCAAACCTACCTTCTTGATTCTTTTCCACTGCTAAGAGAAACCCCCAAGTACATATCAGGATCAATTTTTTTTCTTTTAAATCAAAATGTTATAATTCTGTGTTCGTAAGAGAATGAGGAATTTCTGTGTTGCAGGCCTAGGGTAAGTTTCATAAGGGTGAAATGTATCAAGGATCATATTGTCTTCTGTTGGAAATAGGTCCCTGGATATTGCTGATCTGATGCCCCAGAAGAACCCGGGTGATGACATCAGGATTCTGATGCCTGAGTTTAAGAACATACTTAACAAACTAGGTTTTCACATTGGAAATGAGGAGTTTGAAAAGCTTTGGAGAAGGTAACATCAGATTCAAGTTTTAGATAACATTCTCATTCCCATTTAAAAAATAAAGAGCACCACTCTGGTGTTAGGTGGTGGACTTGTGAGGGTATGTGTGTATGATGCTGGTGTGGGGCCAGATAAGGGAGGACAAGGTAAATGGAGAGAAGCTGGTCAGAGTCAGAAATACAAATTGCCACTTTCACTGTCATTGAGCTAGTTCCTATCATATTAGCAACAGGGAAGATGCTTAGTCCAGGCACAGGGTAGAGGACTCCGCTGACCACTCATGGGCCCTAATCTGCAGCTGCTCTGCATACAGAACTCTCAGTGAAGCCATTTGGAGTTCCGCACATAAAGTAGCTGCAGAACAGGGTCTGCTCCAGTATGTGGTAACCAGTTAGTGCATCCAGTAGGCAAACACCAATGTTTCTTAACTGGTGCAAAAGCAGTGTGATGCTGCTTTCCATAGAAATACTGGTCACATGAATTTTCAGTAGTTCAATATAGTTATAACAGCAGGTCTGCTGCAAGGAAGGATCATTCATACTGTAGTTTCCATTATAAACCTGATTTATAGAATTATCAGTGTTTGTAAAGTGCTATGAGATCCTTGGATGGAAGGGGCTATATAAGTGCAAGTATTATTATAACAGCATGCTCCCAATTATCCAAATAGCCTGGGGAACACAGATTTTATTCAGATAATTGGGAGTTTGGATAATCGAACGGGCAGTGCAGGGAGCCCTCTGCAGTCGTGGACCCGCTCACTCACTCCCATGACAGCGGCTTCCTGTGCTGCCCTCCCTTCCGAGGACTCTGCTTTGCCTTGCCAGACTGCAGCCTTCCCTGCACATTGTGCCTGCCAGGATCGGGTGTCACTGGCCCTGTGACCACACCGGGGTCCCTTCGCAGCCCTGCTGTCATGGGAGTGAGTAATACTGCAGAGGTTTGGATAACAGGGTTTCAGATAATTGGAAGTATATGGTATTAGGTCAGATCATGACTCCTGAACATGAGGTGCAGAGCCCATCTGTTGCTTCATGCTCTCAGTGGAAGCAGAGGAATGGGGGGCAGTTGAGGACTCAGGAATCGGCCTATTGATTTTATTCTTTTATCTATTACAATAGAAGGCTAATGTGCTTACCACTAGGTACCACTGCCTCTATTTTATCTAATATTATGGGGACAGCTGGGAGTGTCGTCTCTCTATTGTTCAGTGTTTGTTTGTTGGAAAACCTGGTCCACTGGGTTAACTCTGCTGACATTTTGTCAGTGCTTGATGTTCACAGGAAGGTGACAAATGCCGAGGAAACATGAACTGTTCTCTAAGAAAGGAGCGAAATCTGATAATAGCTTTCTCCTCTTGCTTTTTGCAGATATGACACAGAAGGAACAGGAGTTCTGAAAGGAGATATACTACTTAAAAAATTAGGAGCTAAGCTCCAAAATGGATCTTCAAACAATGCTAAAATTTCTGGTAAAAAAAAAACCAAACAATATATCTGGTAATTGAATCCATAGCTTTCAGTAACCTTCATGGCAATCAGAAAAAAACGGTCATTGAAAGGGAATTACTTGTGGGATTGGTTATGGATACACCTCTAGACAACTGGCTCAGAAGTAGTCAAGTCTTAAAATAGTTACTCTCTGTCTGTTGGCTGTCTGGTAGCCTCTGTGAAATGAATTTTGTGGTTTTAGTTCAGTTCTTATTGGACTAAGTATCCACATCACAAATCTTCCACCGTATTTGTTGTTTACTAACACCATCCTCCACCATTCTCTCTGAGGTTTTTCTATAGTACTTATCAGAATAGCATCTAAGCACTGAACAATTTAGATCCTCCAAGTATTGTCTTTAGAATACTTATAGTTGATTATACTGGTTGCCTTTCCTAGGTTCCAGGAGTTTTTCTTCTTTGTGTCAATGTTTACTTAAATATCCTGCACTATATGATGTTACCTATGCACAGACACCATGGTTACCTGCTCAATTGCCTGTCTGCAACATCAGGGGTAGAATCATCAGGACTTTTGGTTCCAAAAACATAGGCATCTACTACTTGAGTTAAAGAAAAACGTTTGTTACAAATATCTGTAGGGCTTTTATTCTCTTTATACAACACTTACAAGAGGGCAATATCATCATGAACAGGTCTGACAGTTGATCAGGTAACACGTACATTAGCAAATATATTACAAATACAGCAATCAGACCTGCAGTGAGAGTACCTGTAGTGTAAGTCTCTGTCATAGGGTCCAGCCTTCTAGCTTAGGGGTAGACATTGGGAGCCTAATGCTCTCTGCCTTCAGTTTCAGAGATGCATACAAATGTGTGGCTTGGTGTATGAAGGATCTGCCTTGAATTCCCCAATGAGCAGAGACTAAAGACTGAATGGCTGTGGAGGAGGAACTGCTCTCTCACATCTCAGGGTGGTCCATCGAGGTCAGGGTTAAAGCACATTGGTGGTGAAGTGTGGGGAAGCTTGCATTGATGCTGGCTTGCACTGTAGAACAGGTGTCATCAAACTTTTTTATTCTGTACACCACTTCTTGAGATCTTTTTATGGGACACCTCCCCTCCTAACTGTCCGGTCCTGATTCCTCGTATTCACTCTACTGGAGACAAGATGAAGATAACTTCACTTAAATGCAACCAGTGCAGCTGCATCGTTATTTCTCTTCACCTTGTATCTTTGTTGCTTATTTTGCTGTAGATGTAGATCTCTGCTTGTTCCCTGCAACCCCCACTGCTCTAATCTTTCCATCTCACTTTGCAGTGAGTTGGAAAGATTTTTAGTTCTGTCCTCCTGTGTGTTTGTTACCCCTCAAAATTTAGTGTCATTTGCAAATCTGATCATGGTTAAATTTACACCCAAGAAACACTTTGCAAAGAAAGCATCAAAGGAGTTGTGCAAGGTGCAGAGAAGTGATGTCTTTAAGTTTAATTGGATAAAAAAAGTACCTGGAACACCTGAAAGTTGTGGCCTAATTAACAGGAGGCATCACTGATCGAAGAAAGATAGCTGTTTCACCACTTAGGCTTATCAGTAGGGCTTATCGTAACTAAGTCAGGGAGAGTTACTGCTGTCTTTCCATCCTTTGACTCCTTCAATACCTCACAGTTTCAGTGCATTAGAGTCCCATTATCTTTCTCAACATCTTCTTTTTGTTAATATTAAATAAATAATGTTTAAACTTTTCTTTCTATATCACGACTGAAGGGCAAAGCAGGGAAATCTCGGAAGCAGAGTGGGAACGCAGAGCTTCACTTGACATAGAAAGGTGGCTGAAAGATAAATTCAGAGAAGGATTTAGAAACATGAAAGAAGAATTTGAAAAACATGACCCACAAAAAACAGGCAAGGTAGAATGTTTTTTGATCTGTGAATCGGTTCTAAGTGGGGAAGCACCCACAGCAAATGATCTGGAGGTATTGTGTGGGCTGTAATGAGATGTGAAGCAAGGACTGTTGAATCCAAACCCCAATACACTAACCAGCCAGCTGGGATTACTCAGTAGGGTTACTTAGATAAGCGAGAAGAGCATTATTTGGTCCTTTGTGTTTACCAGTATAGCAGTAATCTCCACTTTTGTTGCCGAATTTCTGGCAAATGTATCCATTAATGTTTATATCCATAGCTATGGTGGATGTGATGCTTCTAATAAGAATATGGTCCCATTTATATTAACAGGCACTAACAATTTGAGTAGCAAGTGTTTATTCCAAACATTTAGAAAAGCAGGACCAAGGCAAGCAGTTTAGCAAGGCTGATAAAATATAAAGGAGAAGAACAAACAAACAAACCTGAAGTGTTTGCAATCTCTATTCATTATACTTTCTTTCTTGACACTTTTTATTAAGTTCCCAATGGTGGCCCAAGAGTATGAGTATCAACTCAGGGCAGACTGTTAAAAACCAGGGCACCAAATTGGTTGTGAATTCTGAACTTCAATTTCACCAATCAACTGCACCAAATGCAAACTCTTCAGGCACATTATGAGCCTTAAACGGGGTCCCAGACAGTACCCTCGGACATTCTGGCCTATCTTGCCACGCATGGGAGCATATCTCTGTGGTAGATGGCCTTTAAGACCAAGAATCACAACAATATTCAAGTTATTCCTCATCACAAAGGACCAGTCACTCACTTGCCCCAGGTCATTTTCCCTTAGATCTCACACCAAAGACAATGCTTGTTGCCAGACCTGTAATAAACTATATGAAGATTTATTAAATAATAAAATAATACTAGAGAGTTATTTACAAGGTTACTCAATGCATTCCTGACATGCCATCAATTGTGGGGCTTGCAGATAGGCCTTAAGCTAAGCCTGCTTCAGGGGGAATTCTTCCTTGGCTGAATCCGCAGCAGGATAAAAGATCCACAGTGGAGGGGAGAACTCCTATCAATGGCACTGCTCATGGAGTAAAGTACTGTTCATTGGATGAAACCCTGGCTCCACGGAAGCCAATATGAACGTTGCCATTGACTTCAGTAGAGCTGGGATTTTTGCCCATTACGAGTAAGGTGGCTGAATGTGGCCCTTGAACACTGAATAAATGCAGTGATCATGCAACAGAATAAGTAATGAGAAAGCTCATCAATGATGTTCTTCATATTAAAGTTTTATTTAAATAGAGTGATATCTGATTTACTTCTTTCTTTTTTGTTTTGTTTTTTGGAAGGTGGGAAAAGAATCCTTCTTGTCAATCCTACAAAAATTTGACATGCATCTCAAAAAGGAGCATTTTAACCTTTTCCTGGCAAGATGTGGCCTTGAAAACAGCCAAACTGGGATCAATTATTTGGATCTTCTAAGGAACTTCCAGGATCGTAGTGACAGAGGGATCACACACAAAATTCTCTCTAATCCCAAGCATAAGTTCGTATGAAGTCATCGCTTATTTATCATTGCTTTCTCTGATTACATGGCTTTGGTAGAGCTGCACCCATTTTCACAAGGTAGAATTAAGCCCGATGACTCTGATCAGAGAGAGAAGTGATAATGCAAACTAACGGCCCGTATCCAGTTGAAAGTCACCTCTGTGATTTCCACAGGCCTCCTATGCTCTGCATCTGTGGAGGCTGCGCCTAATTTTTATGGGGTGCTTTGTGAAGTGGAGGCTTTCTTGCCTGACTAACAATGACAACCAGGGAAGAGTTAAAAGGCTGAAATATTGCATTTCTGGCCGACAGCATTGTTTCTGTCATCCAGTGGCTCATCAAGCCTACACCTTACCCTCTTCCCCCTACAACACTCCTGGAAAAATGGCAGATGGAATTACAGCAGGGCTCCCCTCTCCCTCCACATCCCCAAAAGAGAACCTCTCCCTTCTGGTGAGTGGGAAAGGTCTCAATGCAAAGGTTTTTGTTGGTTTGTGTTTTTAAGAAAACCGTCCCTTAAACCAGGACAATGCACGTCCCTCATCGTGGGCACCACTGAGGGTAGAGGTTTTTCTGAACTGGGGCCCATAGAAATGTCCGTGTGCTGCCTGGTTCCCATTTGGAATAGGAGTACTGGGATGTGGACCATTAGGGAATATTGTACCACAGTGGGAGAGGCACAAATTTGCTTAGGCTCATTTTCCCCAGAGCAGTTCTCCAGCAAGCACAAGTTTATTTTAACATTGGCCTTCTGAAACAGGATGACTTTTCCCCTGAATAAGTGGCTTGGTACAGAGCCATAAGCCATGACCTTCCGCAGCTTGCATGATTTGGAAAGCTGGAGATAACTACTACTGGATAGGGCTGACTGAATCTGCCTCCATGACAAGATAAGTAACCTGAAATAACCATGGTAACAAACAGTAAAACTTCCATTTAGTCTTTGGGAGAGACTCCCTTGTCAGTCTGAGCCATGCTTCCTGCGTGCTGTTCTCCTGCCCTCTGCTGTGGGAGTTTCAGTACCAGAAGAACTTTAAAGACTGTCACAAAATTCAGCTGAACGTGAACAAAATGTGAACAGAAAAGTAACAGACCATGAGTAAATGAATTATTTCACCATCCTATTTAATGAAATACTTACTCCATTGAAATGACGTTTATTTTTCAGAAATAGACAATACCATTTTCCTTTTCAAATCTTCATATTTTTAAAATGTCTTTAATACCATTTTGTATTTACAACAAAATAATGTGGCCAACGCTGTCGTTACTGTTTTTTGTTATTTGCTAAGCACCAGTAATATGCTTGATGCTGTGCAAGACAGCCTGTGGCCCAGAGATGTTACAAGCTAAAATATAAACAAATCAGACCAGGTGTATTGGAGACCCACAGGAAGTTAATTCAGATTTTATTCTGGATTTTTATCATCATCATGTGGAACTATTACTGTTCTCATTGGTTACGAACACTTGGGCCTTTGGTCCTTGCATCAGATTCATCTGAAGTTTGTATAAATTCTTAGAAAGATACTGTCATGTTCTGTTGCTCAGAGCAAAATTCTGATGTGTCTTGTTGTGCTGGAGCACTGGCTGGGGGAAGAGGACAGGTGACCCTATTCTCTAGTGCATCTGTGCAGAAGCAGGACAGAAGACACCTCGTATTTCCATGAGCAGTTGAAGGAGTTGGCTGGCATATCTGGAGGCACTCCATAGCCCTAAGCTGGTGTGGTGTACTAGAATGGGAGCATTGCACAGAGCCTGAGCCCTTGCACAGGTGCACACCCTGTCAGCAGGCATTGAGAGAAGTGCATGTGACTCTGGTTTGGAACAGCAGTCGGGGACATAGCTGAGCACCCTGGGTTGATCCAAAGCCCATGGAAATAAATGGAAAAACTCTCTCTGATGTCAGTGGGGTTTGGCTTAAGCCCATTGTACTAATCCTATTTTGCTCTGCTTTAGCATAATGACTTCAGGGCTCTTTGCTTAGCCATCATCACTAACCTACCTAAGAATGCACATCATAATAGTAAGGCCAGGATTTGGCCTTAATATTTTTCTCTTAAAACATGATTGTCGTGTATAACTTTTGTAATTGTTGTCTTGCTTTCTGTTCCTCAGTCATCCCGACCAGGCCGCAGAGGCTTTTGGTGTCTCTAAAAGAATCATAGAATCATAGAATATCAGGGTTGGAAGGGACCTCAGGAGGCCATCTAGTCCAACCCCTTGCTCAAAGCAGGATCTAATCCCCAACTAAATCATCCCAGCCAGGGCTTTGTCAAGCCTGACCTTAAAAACGTCTAAGGAAGGAGATTCCACCACCTCCCTAGGCAACGCATTCCAGTGTTTCACCACCCTCCTAGTGAAAAAGTTTTTCCTAATATCCAACCTGAACCTCCCCCACTGCAACTTGAGACCATTACTCCTTGTCCTGTCCTCTTCCACCACTGAGAATAGTCTAGAACCATCCTCTCTGGAACTACCTCTCAGGTAGTTGAAAGCAGCTATCAAATCCCCCCTCATTCTTCTCTTCTGCAGACTAAACAATCCCAGTTCCCTCAGCCTCTCCTCATAACTCATGTGTTCCAGACCCCTAATCATTTTTGTTGCCCTTCGCTGGACTCTCTCCAATTTATCCACATCCTTCTTGTAGTGTGGGGCCCAAAACTGGACACAGTACTCCAGATGAGGCCTCACCAATGTCGAATAGAGGGGGACGATCACGTCCCTCGATCTGCTCGCTACTCCCTACTTATACATCCCAAAATGCCATTGGCCTTCTTGGCAACAAGGGCACACTGCTGACTCATATCCAGCTTCTCGTCCACTGTCACCCCTAGGTCCTTTTCCGCAGAACTGCTGCCTAGCCATTCGGTCCCTAGTCTGTAGCGGTGCATGGGATTCTTCCGTCCTAAGTGCAGGACCCTGCACTTATCCTTATTGAACCTCATCAGATTTCTTTTGGCCCAATCCTCCAATTTGTCTAGGTCCCTCTGTATCCTATCCCTGCCCTCCAGTGTATCTACCACTCCTCCCAGTTTAGTATCATCCGCAAATTTGCTGAGAGTGCAATCCACACCATCCTCCAGATCATTTATGAAGATATTGAACAAAACCGGCCCCAGGACCGACCCTTGGGGCACTCCACTTGATACCGGCTGCCAACTAGACATGGAGCCATTGATCACTACCCGTTGAGCCCGACAATCTAGCCAGCTTTCTACCCACCTTATAGTGCATTCATCCAGCCCATACTTCCTTAACTTGCTGACAAGAATACTGTGGGAGACCGTGTCAAAAGCTTTGCTAAAGTCAAGAAACAATACATCCACTGCTTTCCCTTCATCCACAGAACCAGTAATCTCATCATAAAAGGCGATTAGATTAGTCAGGCATGACCTTCCCTTCGTGAATCCATGCTGGCTGTTCCTGATCGCTTTCCTCTCATGCAAGTGCATCAGGATTGATTCTTTGAGGACCTGCTCCATGATTTTTCCAGGGACTGAGGTGAGGCTGACTGGCCTGTAGTTCCCAGGATCCTCCTTCTTCCCTTTTTTAAAGATTGGCACTACATTAGCCTTTTTCCAGTCATCCGGGACTTCCCCGGTTCGCCACGAGTTTTCAAAGATAATGGCCAATGGCTCTGCAATCACAGCCGCCAATTCCTTCAGCACTCTCGGATGCAACTCGTCCGGCCCCATGGACTTGTGCACGTCCAGCTTTTCTAAATAGTCCCTAACCACCTCTATCTCCACAGAGGGCTGGCCATCTCTTCCCCATTTTGTGATGCCCAGCGCAGCAGTCTGGGAGCTGACCTTGTTAGTGAAAACAGAGGCAAAAAAAGCATTGAGTACAAGCTCTGTGTTAGCATGATTTAGAGAGCCTGCAGGGGGTGCAGGAATGCCTGAGCACAGAGGAGTATCTTATCATCTTCTTCTTCTCAGACCAACATCTAGAAATAACATTCCAACAGACCATCCATTGGTGGTCTGTTGCTGATGGTGTCCTAGTAATGGTAGTCTGTAAGCTGTAGAATGGAATTATTGTAAAGCACACCAAAGGTGTGTTTGTAGTGATTCATATCCACAGCCAGTTCCTGAACAATAGCACAGATCAAACCTTCTAGCCATAATGTGTATGGAGAGGTGGGGGCTAGTACATGATTTTTGAAAGCGTGGTTATACTTTGGAAAGTGACTGTAGTTATGGCACTGTGTTGTTCCATGTTTATTCTCTCTCGGCACCTTCCAGAGCTAGGAGCTGGCTAGCCAGCGAGCATTTCAGTTCCATTGAATCTGGATTTTTGGGTGGAACACTATTTTGTCAGAAAACTCTTGACTAGCTGTAGCTGCAGCACAAGAATATCAATAGAATAGAGAAGGTATGTGTGATTTCTGTATTAATCCTTGCTTTTAAATTGCATCCTTTGTAGATTTCATCGTGAAGGGAGCATCAGCCCAGCTTCCACTCTGACTGCAATTGAAGCCAAGTTGTCAAATTTGTTTCAGTCTGATTTCCTTTCACTCTTGGCCACATTCCAGTAAGGGTCTGATCAAATTTTTTCTTGTTATTTTTATGACCAATTGTGAGCTAGAACTGTTGAAGGTGCTAAAATAGAGAGAATCAATGAACACTGGAAATACAAATTTAGAATGAAAGAGAAGGAGTTTTTACAGGAGACAATGTTTTAGGCCCTGATCCTGCAATATGCAGGGGTGCAATTGTGTGGATCCCCCTGCAGGGTTATTGATGTTGCATAGGTTGATATCTGCAGTGGGGTTCTGTACAGATAAGATCCCTTTGCAGGCCTGGAGCCTTAGCAAGGGTTCCAGATGCTAATCAAGATCTCATTAAAAGCATCCATATTATTGAGAAAGTGGCATCATCACCGACCTCCTTTTCAAAGAAGTGTGCCTGATTGTAAAGAAATGACCACTCTTAGTTTATTTCATTAAAACATATATTTTTTAGGCATTTGCGGGCCCCTAGTAGACCTTTCTGCCTCGTAGTGAGAGTTGCCCCATAGGGCCTAACCCTGCAAAGTGCAGGGTGCCCTCAGTCCCCATGAGAGCAGGCAAAACTGAAGTGCCAGATCCTCAGCCCCACTTTGTCACCTTTGCCTGCTCCTGCAGGGTAAAGATGACAGAAAGGTGGCTTAAATAGCCAGTTGAGGATGCTCCTTATGGAGGTGAACCCCTGGGTGGTATAGAACTGGGGAAGCTGGCTATGCATCACCCACTCCTGGCACCCCCACTGTACGGTGTGTGGCTGGAGTGCTCTGTGTTATGAAGAGCTTTGCTCATTACTCCCTCAAGCTGCTAGAACTTGTGCTGGTGGCACCTAGTGTCAAGGAAGGTGCTGGAAAACCACCTATGCCCACTCTCTCCTTAGCTGCATGAGGCTGCGGTGTCACTTGGGATTTGCCCACAGTTACAAATAGATCCCAGGCCCTGTGTTTATTACTGCAGGAGCTCAGCTAGAAACTGGGACTCTCTGTGGTACAGGCCTTGCCTTGAGGGAGCTGATGGATTTGTTTTTAGTCACAGACAGACCGTTAAAATCACTGTTTAGCCTGTAACTCTTGCCAGTTTGCCTTTTAAATGATTCACTGGTGTGTTCAGTCAGCGCGTTCTGTTAAGATGCAAGTCATTGAAGGTTTCCGACTGATATGCCATACACCGGGGTAATCAATAGACAGACTGCGGGCCAAACCTGGACAGCCAGATGTTTTTGAACCCTAAAATCTTTTTATTTACTTATCATTATTGTTGTTTTTTATTTTTTGTGGAGTCTGACCCTTGACTATACCTTGACCATGAAATTTGGACCTTGACAAAAAATAATTGACTGCCCCTCAGCTCTCAAGGAATTCCCCAATGCATAGTCAGACTAGTCCAACTTTGCTGGAGACAGGATTTAGGGCAGTGACCACTTTTCATGTATAGCTGAGGTAAAGGAAGTAGGAATTCTCCCTTACAGCCTCACATAGGGAGTAGTCTCCCTGGTGCCTGCACCCTCCCTGACCAATGGATTCAAGAATCAGCAAATTTGCTGTTTTTTTTCATTTGCCAGCTGACCCACTGTCTGCTCTCTGTGTAGCAGCTGTGCATAAAGTAACCCCTGGAAAGATGAACTCCTCAAGTCATACCCCATTTGTGCACAGTGCAGCCAGACCACTTCTCCTGTGGCAGGGCCTTGTACACTTGTGGAAGAAGGGGCAGGGTGTGCACAAGGTATGTAACATAGAAGAAACCTTGGAATGGTATTGGGCTGTCTATCTGAGTCATGAAATGTGGGCCAAAATGATCTTATAGTTGTGTCCTTTCACTAATCTAGGGCTCACTTGTTTTCACTATGCAGGATAATATGTTTTCTGAACATCATTGTGTCTGATCCCTTTTTCTGTATTTCTCAGAAAAATTGACAGGTTGGAGAGAGAGGTCATTAGTCAGCAGGAGTTTCAAGCAGCAATTGAGAGCAGGTAAGAATGAGTTTCTTTTGTTCCCTTCATTTATGATCATGAAGTTGTTGTACACAAGTTTTAATTTCATAGGGATGTTTCTTTAACACTCAGCTTTTCACATTGCCTGCCACTGCATGTGTCCGTGTCATGAACGCATGGCATTTCAGTGTCGGTGAGGCCATGTGAAATGACCAAAGGCGTTGAGGAGGAAGGGAAATAATGGGGTTTTTTTGAGTCACCTTTTTCTCTTCAAACTACAGTTGTGTGAAAAGAGCAGTTTGAATCTTCTTAAGATAAAAAAAGGGGGTGTTACATAAAAAATAACTGGCTCTGACTCTCCATTGGTTTTATGCCAGTGCAACCCTGGTGTTTTCAATGGAGCGGAACCACTTTAAAATTGGTGTAATGGAGCAGAGAATCAGGCCCTCTCAGTGCCTTACATCAATTAAAACTGATAAATGACAAAACAAAGGCCTGATCCTGCAAGGTCCTAATCACCTTCAGTTCCCACTGAAGTCAGTGTGAGTGAGGTACTTGGCTTCTCACAGGTTCAGGCTTTAACAGAACGTAACAGAATCTCCAACCCGTAAAATAAAATCACTCCCAAACTTGGCCAAACAAACATGCCCTCTGCCTTGAAATGATCACTTTCCGTTCATAGTGTATTGAAAACCTAGACCAGGTGGTTTGTTGTTGATTATCCCTTGATCATATTTGACCATTCTTAGATACCATGGTTTCTCCCTTAGTTCTACTTATTTGCTTCTAAATTAAATTCCGCTATCATTGGGTATATGGTCTGCTTCTTCTAAACAAAATAGTGGAAGGGGAAAGTTTATATGAAAAACAAAATGGCTAGTCTTTGGTTTGCTGAAGATGTGCTGCATGATCCTCTCATTGGGACAGGACTGGCACCACACTACAAAAAGAGTCATGACCGTGGACAGAAAATTAATGTGGGCTGATAGATAAAAATTGACTGTGCATCTCAATTCAATGCAAGTAGCAGTTTTCTTGCTGTGTGGTTCCTGTTTCCACCTTGTACTTGCAGCAAGGCTACCTATTTATATTCCATTTCACTAGGTTTTTATACTGTGTCCAGCTCCAATATAATATTTCTGCTTCACCATAATTACCTTTGAAAAATGAACCACAATAACGAGTTATATGTGCAAACGTTTCAATTTGATTTTTTTAAAGCAAGTTTGGTAATGTTGAAACATCTTTGCCACTAGATGGCGGAGTGCCCTTTGTTTAGGGCAAGCCATCAGTCTTGCTTGCAGATGTTTGGCTGGATTCAGTGTTCCTTATCTATGCTCAATCAGGCAAAATTTCCACTGATTGGTTTGAGTGAAGAGAGGGTAAAGAGTACTGTCAGTAAGTGTATAGCTCTTCATCTGCGCTAACATGTATTTTTACCTTAAATATTCCCGAGCACAATAGATATCTTAACTAAATTCAGCTTATAAAAGGACATGAGATAGAGTTTGTCAAAGATAATAAAGTATAAACAGAAGAAAAGCTTTCAGAGTAGCAGCCGTGTTAGTCTGTATTCACAAAAAAAAAAAAAGGAGTACTTGTGGCACCTTAGAGACTAACCAATTTATTTGAGCATAAGCTTTCGTGAGCTACAGCTCACTTCATCGGATGCATTCATGGAACATACAGTGGGGAGATTTATAGACCTAGAGAACATGAAACAATTGGTGTTACCATACACACTGTAAAGAGAATGATCAGGTAAGGTGAGCTATTACCAGCGGGAGAGCGGCGGGGGTGGGGTGGGGGAATTTTTTGTAGTGATAATCAAGGTGGGCCATTTCCAGCAGTTGACAATGTCTGAGGAACAGTATGGGGTGGGGGAAAATAAACATGGGGGGAAATAGTTTCACTTTGTGTAATGACCCATCCACTCCCAGTCTTTATTCAAGCCTAAGTTAATTGTATCCAGTTTGCAAATTAATTCCAATTCAGCAGTCTCTTGTTGGAGTCTGTTTTTGAAGTTTTTTTGTTGAAGAATTGCCACTTTTAGGTCTGTAATCGAGGGACCAAATAGATTGAAGTGTTCTCTGACTGGTTTTTGAATGTTATAGTACTTGATGTCTGATTTGTGTCCATTTATTCTTTTACGTAGAGACTGTCCAGTTTGACCAATGTACATGGCAGAGGGGCATTGCTGGCACATGATGGCATATATCACATTGGTAGATATGCAGGTGAACGAGCCGTTGATAGTGTGGCTGATGTGATTAGGCCCTATGATGGTATCCCCTGAATAGATATGTGGACACAGTTGGCAACGGGCTTTGTTGCAAGGATAGGTTCTTGGGTTAGTGTTTTTCTTGTGTGGTGTGTGGTTGCTGGTGAGTATTTGCTTCAGGTTGGGGGGCTGTTTGTAAGCAAGGACTGGGCTGTCTCCCAAGATCTGTGAGAGTGACGGGTCATCCTTCAGGATAGGTTGTAGATCCTTGATGATGCGCTGGAGAGGTTTTAGTTGGGGGCTGAAGGTGATGGCTAGTGGCGTTCGGTTGTTTTCTTTGTTGGGCCTGTCCTGTAGTAGGTAACTTCTGGGTACTCTTCTGGCTCTGTCAATCTGTTTCTTCACTTCAGCAGATGGGTATTGTAGTTGTAAGAATGCTTGATAGAGATCTTGTAGGTGTTTGTCTCTGTCTGAGGGGTTGGAGCAAATACGGTTGTATCGTAGAGCTTGGCTGTAGACAATGGATCATGTGCTGTGGTCTGGATGAAAGTTGGAGGCATGTAGGTAGGAATAGCGGTCAGTAGGTTTCCAGTATAGGGTGGTGTTTATGTGACCATCGCTTATTAGCACCTTAGTGTCCAGAAAGTGGATCTCTTGTGTGGACTGGTCCAGGCTGAGGTTGATGGTGGGATGGGAATTGTTGAAATCATGGTGGAATTCCTCAAGGGCTTCTTCTCCATGGGTCCAGATGATGAAGATGTCATCAATGTAGCGCAAGTAGAGTAGGGGCATTAGAGGATGAGAGCTGAGGAAGCGTTGTTCTAAGTCACCCATAAAAATGTTGGCATATTGTGGGGCCATGCGGGTACCCATAGCAGTGCCGCTGATTTGAAGGTACACATTGTCCTCAAATGTGATATAGTTATGGGTGAGGACAAAGTCACAAAGTTCAGCCACCAGGTTTGCCGTGACATTATCGGGGATACTGTTCCTGACGGCTTGTAGTCCAACTTTGTGTGGAATGTTGGTGTAGAGGGCTTCTACATCCATAGTGGCTAGGACGGTGTTTTCAGGAAGATCACCGATGGATTGTAGTTACCTCAGGAAGTCAGTGGTGTCTCAAAGATAGCAGATTACTTCTCTACAAAAGAAAAAGGACACTAAACTATCTAAACTACTACATGCCACAAGGGGCCACAACAGTGGTTCCCTTAACCCACCCAGCAATATTGTTAATCTATCCAAATATACTCTTAGGACAGATTCTTCTGCTGGGCTATCTCGGGCCTCTCCTTCTGCCCCTCCACCCGCACGAACATGATACAGTTCTGTGGTGACCTAGAATCCTGTTTTCGACATCTCTGACTCAAGGAATATTTCCAACACACCTCTGAACAACATACTAACCCACAGAGACCTTCTTACCAAGACTACAAAAAGAAGGATTCTGGGTGGACTCCTCCTGAAGGATGAAACAACAGACTGGACTTCTACATAGATTGCTTCCGCCGACATGCACGGGCTGAAATTGTGGAAAAGCAGCATCATTTGCCCCATAACCTCAGCCGTGCAGAACACAATGCCATCCACAGCCTCAGAAACAACTCTGACATCATAATCAAAAAGGTTGACAAAGGAGGTGCTGTTGTCATCATGAATAGGTTGGAATATGAACAAGAGGCTGCTAGGCAGCTCTCCAACACCACTTTCTACAAGCCATTACTCTCTGATCCCACTGAGGGTTATCAAAAGAAACTTCACCATTTGCTCAAGAAACTCCCTGAAAAAGCACAAGAACAAATCCTCACAGACACACCCCTGGAACCCCAGCAGGGGTATTCTATCTGCTACCCAAGATCCATAAACCTGGAAATCCTGGATGCCCCATCATCTCAGGCATTGGCACCCTGACAGCAGGATTGTCTGGCTGTGTAGACTCCCTCCTCAGGCCTTACGCTACCAGCACTCCCAGCTATCTTCGAGACACCACTGACTTCCTGAGGAAACTACAATCCATCGGCGGTCTTCCTGAAAACACCATCCTGGCCACTATGGATGCAGAAGCCCTCTATACCAACATTCCACACAAAGATGGACTACAAGCCGTCAGGAACAGTATCCCCGATAATATCACGGCAAACCTGGTGGCTGAACTATGTGACTTTGTCCTCACCCATAACTATTTCACATTTGGGGACAATGTATACCTTCAAATCAGCGGCACTGCTATGGGTACCCGCATGGCCCCACAATATGCCAACATTTTTATGGCTGATTTAGAACAAAGCTTCCTCAGCTCTCATCCCCTAACGTCCCTACTCTACTTGCGCTACATTGATGACATCTTCATCATCTGGACCCATGGAGAAGAAGCCCTTGAGGAATTCCACCATGATTTCAACAATTCCCATCCCACCATTAATCTCAGCCTGGACCCGTCCAAACAAGAGATCCACTTCTGGATCCATTCTGACTGCAACTAAACCGCAAGTCAGTTGCTGCGATTTCTTCAGAGAATCTTTGCCCCGGTGCACAACCCACACACACACTACACCAAATCCTGAAATACTTGATCAAGCCTTCAGATAAACAGGAGAGAAGAATTTTGAGTACTGGGCTGAGTGAAGACTTATGAATTTGGCCCAGGATACTTTATGCTGGCAATTTCTGCTCAGTCTAAAGACCCTGTTAGCATCTCAAAAGAGGCAATGGGTCTGATTCTCCATTTGGTCACATCAGTTTCACCTGACTGTACCTCCACTGATTTCAGTGGGGTAGCACTGGTGCAAAACTGGTATAATCATGTGGAGAATCAGGCCCCAAGACCTTACATTTATGTTGCGGTTATTATGGAGTCTCAAGGCTGTTAAGGAGTAGGAAGGATTCCTCATCGCCTTGTGACTCACGTATAGCTGTGCAAAGTGGATGTAAAACATCTCCAAATGAACTGGGAGCATTACATGTCTACTGTGACTGACTCTGGCCAGGTGTAAATGGCTGCACTGTGATTTTTGTAGGCATCATATTTTTAATTGTTGAAACTGTAAGTGAATGGGAATCGAGGGTGAAATACAGACAAAATTGAAGTCTGTGGGAGTTTTGCCATTGACTTTAGTAGGGCCAGGATTTCACCACTATGTTGTGCTATGTAGACAATCTTGACTAGAAATTTCTAAACTTTTGTACTTGTATGTTTTTGGAAGTCTGATGCTTAAGTACCAAAGAGTTGGGTCCCTTAAAAAGCATGTGTAAAAATTAACAAAGATTTCATCTGGGCATGTAATATTCCAAATACAGCTGTTCAAAAAACAGGAAAATGATTTCAGAAAGATTTCAATGTTTTGAAGTATCTCTTTTGCAGGGTTTAAAATGGACCCATTTCCCATTTTTTACTAAACTTTTCATGATATTTTAACCATTTTTAAACAATATTTAGTCAAACTTTCTAACAAAATCATGATCAACATGTTCAATTTACCAAAATCCAGGGGATTTTTCTTTTTATTGAAAATTACATTTTTGGTAGATGAAAAATTTTGATAATAATTTAAAAATGATTTTGATTTTTTTAAAAGTGTGGTAGAAAAAACTGTAAAAAAACAAATTCAGTAACTTCAACTCTTTTTGAAAATGTTTTGTTTGAGAAGAGAGGCTATTTTTTGACAAATAAATTTTTCATGCAAAAAGTTTTGACCTGCTCTGATTGTCAGTGATTGTGTGACTGTTGTGCTCTGTCCCTCCCTGTCTTCTCCCCACAAGCTGAAGTTGCCCAAGCTTTCTGTTGAGGCATTTCTCCATGAGCATTTTGAATACACAAAATTTTGGAAGATGAAAACGTTGTGCTCTAAGCAGATATCACAAGCCACCCTGGAAAAACTCTTTTGAGGCCTCAAAACTTTGCAAAGTATCATTTTCTGAGGACTTGAAAAATCACCTGAACATAATTAGCCAAAAAATTGCACTAAATTTTATAAACCATGTAAGTAATTTTGCTCCATCACATTCATCATTCTTTTTTTAATGTTGGTCTATATTAAATTATACAAAGGCAAATCCTGTTATAATGGGTGAGGGGGAAAGCTGGGTAGCATTGCATGGTGAGTTGCACTGTAAAACATTTGTGGTGCCAGGGAGTTCCTTCTATTGCAGGTTACAATATCATCCATGGGGCTGTCTCCTCATATTGTGCAAGGCTGTTTGCTGCTTCTTTTTTCAGGAGCAGCCTGCTCATAGTAATTGCTACCAGCTTGATCTTGTTAGGTATGGCAGCATACACGCTTGTTGGATCATGATTGGGGCCTTTAGGCATCACTGATGTGTAAATAATTCATAATAATTTTGTCCCAGCCCTGCCCATGTTCCTGGAAACCCACACCCTTTGTGGGAATGGCACACATTTGTTCTCATTGGCCGGATGTACCCACTAGCATAGTCAATTGTGCCAAGGTGAAATTCTTTCAGGCTGCCTGCATCGCATGCGCTTTGGCTGTTGGGCTGGTTTTTTGCTTGTTATATTTTCTGCCTTGTACACCTGCAAGCTTTAGTCCATATTATATAATACTCCTGCCTCTCACTAGCATAAATAAAGTCAGGTAAATTTATTTAATTTTTCCAATCCTTTTCCAGAGAACACTTTTCACAGGACAAAATCCTTTCCCTTGCTTGCTCTTTTGTGTGGCTCCTCAGCGTTGCTATCTGTGAGCATACCACTTGTTTCCTAATTACTTACTTATTTATCCCATAACTACAATGTATTCCTAGGTCTAACTGTTAAAACCCCACCCAAACCCTCTGCTATTGCTTCTCCAGGTTAGGGGAAATAGTCCCTGCTGCAAGCTTCAGCTAGCAAACCCAGAAATTCTTCCTGGTTTTGGAAATTGTTCCTTAAGGGAATTCTACTCTCCACAAATATTTCTCATTCCTTTTGAGAACATGTTTTCCTGCCTCCCTTTTCACCCGGGGACTATTGCGGGGTGCATTTCCACCCATGGCATCCTTGGTGGGGGCCAGTTCAGCTCTCAGGGCCTCAAGTGTACTCTAAATCATGCTGATTAGTAACTGCCCCCAACTGGCCTTTCTGCCCGCTGGGGATCTCAGGGGCACAGCAGTGGTCCAGCCACTCACCCTCCATGGTTGCATCCCAGATACTCTCCCTATGCGGGGCCTGTGAAGGAGGATGACAGAGTCATTTCTGCCAGTTCTGCAGCATCCAGGGTTTCCTCTGAGCGAATCCCCTTCTGGCCTATTAAGCTGGCTTTCCACTTGCTTTGTGCTGCTGGAGCAGCTCAGAAGAGATGGAATGGGAGCTCAAGATCTGGCCCTGTACTTCCAGTGGCTAATGTGTGATTCCCATTAGTAAGTTTACTGCTGTCATTTTAAAATGAAACTGAACCCATTCTTATTAGAGGCTGCTTTGAACTATAAAGGACTTTGTAAAGCTTCCCAGGTGCTCTTGAGAGGGCACTGCATAAGGGGTGTGTGTGTGTGTTTGCCCTTTTTTCTGTTTGTGAATTACTCACAAATTGAATGATTTAAAAAAAACTGATATGTTCATTATTCCAAATTATTCTGTGAATGGTTTTATGTGAACACATCTGGAGGTCAGACTAGATGGCCATGAGGATCCCTTCTGGCCTTAATATTGATAACTTTTATCCTGTCAATAAGCCTGCAAACTGTTGGTTTACCAGCAGGAGAGTGGGGTGGGAGGAGGTATTGTTTCATGGTCTCTGTGTATATAATGTCTTCTGCAGTTTCCACAGTATGCATCTGATGAAGTGAGCTGTACCCAACGAAAGCTTATGCTCAAATAAATTGGTTAGTCTCTAAGGTGCCACAGGTACTCCTTTTCTTTTTGCAAACTGTTGGTTGTGACTGTACATTAGAAGAGTACTCACTGTGTTGATTAGTCTCCTGGTATCATTCATGCTCCTTGGTTGAATGACTGAAACTTTGATAAGCCGAAGAAGGGCTTGAACAAGCCACTTTTGGTTTGCACCTTGTGAGTGAATCCATAGTTGCCAAGTAATCACAAGGTTTTTATTCTCTGCAAATGTTTGGTGAGCAAACATGTACGTGTCTGAATATCTGGAGCGGGGACTGATAGAAACATCAGTGAAGCAAGTGTTTTAATTTGGAGTTTTCCTTTCTTGTTAAAATAAAAATCAGATGAGTCCCAAAAATCTTTACCAGGAATGCTTAAAAGTCCTTCTCTCGCAAAGTTTCTAATGGTTTTTGCAGAGAACAATGAGCCTCTAGGGATTTGGGTTTGAAACTGAGACAGGGACACAACAGAAACAAATCTGATGGTCTTTTATTTAGCGTCAAAATACAATAGTGTCTGTGAGCCCCATCACCTCCCCCCTGCCCAACACTATTGTATACTAAGCTAAATGTTTATATTCCTTCCAATGGGGATACAAAGGGACTCTAAATCCTCCCATCTTCATTCCTTTCTTTTCACACTACTTCACTGGAATGCATTTTTCATTGCTTTCGTTACTATTAATTAATAAAAATAAGATACTTGTACTGTAGTGAACGGTTCAAATGTAATTGTAATCTGATTATAGCATTTCTGTCCTTCTCTACAGCTGTTACCTGTTACAGAAGTAAGGGAGACTCTCTGAATTCAAGAACACATTCTAGCTTGTTCACTCCCTTCTATTCTGTTTAGATCCCCCAGGACTGATTTATAATCCTCCCTGAAACAGAAACAAAACAAACCTGATTCTAATTTAGGACTAGATTCTGGTTGCATCATATGGATGTGCTTGGGAGGGGGTGGGTGTACAAGGTGATTCTCACCCACCTTGCACATGCAACAGTTATCTAGACTGTTGGTACTTGCAGTCACTGAGCACAAGGGATTATGTTTGTGCCACACAGTGAATGCTCTAAGTTTTATGTGTGTGCAAGTTCATTTGTTTTTTTTAAATAGATGGTAGCGTTTCTATAAATATTTTATTTTTTAAGCTTGTGCGCTATGGCTAGTCCTAAAATCAGTCCATTTTCTGAAATATCAAGCACCATAGAGCAGCTGAAAGATCTAAGCTTTGTGAAGCTATATATATATATGTGTGTGTTTGTGTAGCTGTATTGTGTTTATATATAGCCTATTTTTTATATATATAGGCAATATAAGCACAATACAGCAATTGTGATAAAACAATATAATCACAATACAGCTACACTCATACCAAAAAGGGAGGACTAATGGGGGCCAGAGCTACTGCTCATCCCAGAGAGGGCGTCACTTGATCATCCTTCACACTGGCTAACAGCTGGAGGCTGACACATAGGAGAGTGCGTGCTGCCATCTTTTAAATGATGTTGTAGTGCTGCTTTGGAGCCTGCTTCCCTTACCCTGATGAAAGTTTGTGTGCCTGTGTCTCATGTAAAGCAGAAAGCCTCCAGTGGCTGGTGCTTGGGCATTGTGCCTCTGTACCACCACCACCCCCCGCATCTCCAGCCACTACACCCTGCTTTCTTCCGCTGCTGCTCATATGCCGCATCTCCAGACATTCCCCTCTTGCAGCTCATCACTGACTCTCAAAGCCCCAACAGAACCCTCAGTCTCTGAACTGAGTCGTAGGCCATTCACATTAAAATTTAGGATATGTCTACCCAGCATCTGGAAGGTGTAATTCTTCGAGTGCTTGCTCATGTCCATTCCATGTTAGGTGTGTGTGCTTGCCACATACACCAGTGCCGGAAGTTTTTCCCTCCGTGGTATCCGTAGGGGACTGGCTGTGGCGCTCCCTGGAGTGGCGTGTACATGCTGTAGTATAAGGGGCACCGCTGGCTTCATTCAATGTGTCGCACAAACGTTTTTGCCTGTAAAATAGTTGTATATCATTAGGTTACCCTTAGTGTTAGTTCTAGTTAGTTGGTCCCAGACGGGACTCAGCCTAAGGATGGGCATGCCCCGGTCTCCAGGCTTTAAGCCATGCGATCGTTGTAAGTGACCTGTGCCCATCAGAGAGGTGTTTGAAGTGTGCTTTCCCAGGGCTGGTAAGTTCAGACCCAACTATATTGTTTCCCAAAATTATTGGGAATCTATTCTTTAATATATCCTTAGATAACTAAGAATGTTTATAGATGGGCAAAATAACTTTGTTTCAGAACAGATGGATCTGTTGGTTATTAATAAATAACCAGCCAGTTTGTTGTTGGAAAAGTAAGCAACCATAACTACCCTATGAAACTGAAGAAAATATTTAAATCTGTTACTTAAAATAAGTCATTTAAGGAGCTGTCTTGAGATAGACCATTTAACCAATATTAAGAAGAATCTTAATTCCAATAAAATTCCACTGTTTCTCTATTTACTGTTGTTTACCTCTGTCTCCTCTGTGGGAATACATGGTCTAAGCCAGTGGTCCCCAACCTTTCTTGTGGGAATAGCATATTCCCCAGACTGTAGTGGGCGCCAGACAAAATGCCGCTGCCGAAAAGCAGCAGCGGCAAGAAGCGTCGCCACCAAAATGCCACCGAGAAATGACAACGTTTCTCGGCGGCATTTTGGCGGCGGGGTGTCCTGCAGGCGCACCGCATTGGGGACCCCTAGTCTAAGCATTTAATGATTAACAGGAAAAACTGTTAGTCTTTTAAATTACAACAGTATTTAAACATTCCAACAAAATAATTACAAGAATTTTAAATCTAATCCTTTGGCAATGTTTTAGTTAACTACCTCTCACAAATCCATGTTGCAGTCTTGGGGAGGTTTCCTTGAGTTTTTTTCTTGAGACTTCTGTTTTCTCTTATCTTTTATCTGTCGGCTTGCTTGTAGAAATGGCCAGGATGAGTTGTGAAGTGATTGCTGTCTAAGCAGAGTAGAAGGCAATGTGAGTGTGGGGTGCTCACCTTATTTTCATTAAATTATAGGGAATTACACCTTCTTCATGCTTGTTTAGATTCAAATTGGTGGTTATTGTCACTCTTTCATTGGCTCCATGCCTCTGGGGTTTGCTTAGGTGACACTTTCAGCTCCTGAATATGCAGTCTGTTTAATGAATATACAATATTTCTTCAATTGCCTTTGTTTTTCTTGTGGCAGGAAAGATCCAGAGTGTTAAAACTAACTTTAAAAGTTTTCTTTTTATTCAGTCCATTTTCTGCGATTTTTTTTAAACATCTATGAATGTTTGACAGGAACTGAAATTCTGTTTTTGAAAAGTCCAAACATTCCTGTTTACAAGAGTCTTTAATTCTCAAAACAGTCTTATAAAATTAAACAACTCTTAGAAAGTTTTAGCCTAAGTTCTTGACTCTACCTGACAATTTTAGAAACAAAGATTTTCTTGTCTTCCTGCTTTTAGGAGAGAGGGTTTGCTTGCATGACACCAGTGATTGATTAATTCCCCATTAATATAAATATTCTGTATTTAAATAGCTTCTTACATTACTAATTAGTCTAGCATTGAATGACGTTGCTATAGTTGTACGTAACACATCTTACTATTCATATAACAATAATATCAGACAGTTTTATTAAATGAAGGTTTATATTTAGATACAAAATATTTGCAAATATAAATACTGAAAGAAGCTTATGCCACCTTAAGCATTTGAGATACAACAAAGGTTTTCACCTTTAAGTGGAAATATGAGTTGGAAGTAACCAGTATCTTTTGTAAGACAAAGGAAAGATTAAAGGAACTTTGCAACAACTAAACAGGTGACACAAGCCTTCAAGTATTTCAGTCTGTAAACACCACAGAAGGAGAGGAATTGGTTAATGTGGTATGTTGGGGAATAACTAAAAGCAATGGGATGAAATTAAGAATGGAAAAGTTTAGGCTATCAGGAAAAACTTCTGCAACCTAAAACATCTCGTTGGCAGGAACAAACTGATAAGTGAAGTGTAGTCGCTTCAGTCATTTAAAACTAGGCTGGATAAAGCACTATAAATGTACTATAAGGAACACCGCTTATAAGCGGAGAGAGATAGTAAATACACTAACAGGTCTTTTTCGTGTTCAGATTCTTCAGGTTTGTCTAAACACAGAAGTTGCACTGGTTCAACTAAAGATGTGATATTGAACCAGAACAGTTCTATATGGAGACCCTTACATCTGTTTAAACCTAACCTATATCAGTTTAGATCATGCCCTGCACAGCCTCTCTGCCAGCTGGAGATTGGTAGAGTGCAGTACACTCCAGCCATGCCCCCTCTCTTTGAATAGATCCTATCCGCTCTCCTGCGAGACTTGTATCACCAGACCTGCTCCTGGCTTGTGGATTTGCTGGAGCCTTGCACAGGAATGACTAAACTATATATGGTGATGAATCAGGCTCTAACTCAGGGATGATTCATTACTTTATAATTTCCCCTGGACCTCTCTGTTAACAAGTCTCTCGTATTTTTTATCAGCTTCTATCTAAATGGGCGTAGCCCTCTGGCTAACAGATACCTGTTTCTCAAGCCCTGCCCGTTGCACCTGCCTTTGAAAATATGCCCCAGAGAATTCAGTGATTCATCTGTTGTGCAGTGCTGCTGTGTGTTACTAAATGTGGCTGCATTTGAGTGCTGAATGATGTGATCCCTGCGTTTACTGGGTTTGTATCCATTGGTTAAGTTTGTAAAGCATTAATGATTCTTTTGGGATGAAAGGTACAATATTGTAATTTAGCACAGTTTGGTATACGCAAAATGCCCACTTCAATAAAGGCTCTTTCTATTTCCACACCAAAAGGCATAATGGATGTAATGTAGTCACAGCATGTTCCCTGAAATCCTTGGATCAGTAATATTAAAATTCCAGAGACCTATTTAATAAGCGACACAATGTCAGAATACTATGTTGATGTAGAATCACTACACCTCTTTCGCATTTCTCGCTTTCTCCAGACCTTTCTCTTTTATATTTCCTTAATTCTCAGATGTAGTCAGTAAGGCAGGAGGATAAGGCACATTTCAGAAATCTGCATAGCCCCATCTTCCTCCTCCAGTGTCACACACAACACATCATACCTTCATCAGAACAAAAATCCTGGACCCATCAGGAGGCCAGATGTTCAGGACCAGCTCCTTTGCGTCCAGTCATGTTTGGGAAACTTGGAGCTATTCTAAGTTGCTTGCAACAGGAGGAACTCTGGAGACTTTGATTTCACAGTTCATCTGAAGACATGGATACAGATCTTTTGTGTATATCCCTGGTGGTTGTTTGTCCGGTCCAGAAATCTTCCAAAGATATTTTTGTGCCAACTCCAGTAGTAAGAACAGCCATACTGGGTTAGACCAATGGTCCATCAAGCCCAGTATCTTGTCTTCCAACAGTGGCCAGTGCCAGGTGCTTCAGAGGGAATGAACAGAACAGGTAATCATCAAGTCATCCACCCGTCAATATCCCCCAGTCTTTGGTGCTTTACCCAGTATACACTATTCTGATCTCAATTACATCAGCCTAAATTCAGGGTAACTCTACTGGTATCAGGAGTATTATTTTGGATAGCTGGCCTGTTTCTTCAAGGCCTTTCAGACCCTCAACCTGTGTAAACTGTTGTAGCTCAATTGATGTCAGTTTTCACCATCTGAGGATCTGGCCCTATGGTTGCATCTCGTGTACCGTGGTGTCCCCACCCAATGGTTCAACAATGTGAGAGGGCCAGTCTTTCACCCCTACAGCCAGTGCTTACTTTGTGCTAGGGTTTGCCAGGGCTGAGCCCCAGCACCTCTAGGCTTGCTGCATCAGTTATGACGTTAAAAAAATTGCTTGAGCCCCAGCACATCTTTCATTATGAATTTAAGCACTGCCTACAGGCCTGGTTGTCTAGAGAGCTGGAAGGAAATCCTACTGCCACTTCCTGCTGCCAGCTCTCCTCTGATTGCTCGAGGGGATGGCATTCCAGTAGGGACACAGCAGGCTGAGAGTCTGGGCTCAGGACTGGGGGCAGCCTGTCTGGAGGTGACTATGAACTTGCACTATACTGCACTGCACATGAGGATCAACCAGAGCCAAAAGTGAAGGAGGTGCCGCTGATTGATGACTGAGGGACTGAAGTTCCAGGGGCTCTTGGATGTTTGTTTGCTGACAAAGGGGCTGGACTGATTTCTGGATGAATCTCTGCCTCCCCAAAGTTGGATGTTTCCACACCCCAAGACAAGGGATGGGAGTTTGGCACTAACTACCATAGGAGATAACCCCCACCACAGCAGTAGTTTACACTTGTGGAAAGGGAGTGCCAAGTGGGTGTAAAACATTATCATTCCTGGTTTTTAACTGACCCACAGTCAGTTTGTTCCATTGCTATTAACAAACTCCAAGTGGAGAGATTCTGATCATCATTTCTTTTGAACAGCTAATAGATGTTTTGTTGTCCTGCTGCTTAGGTGACTTCAGTAATACTATGAATTCTCCTTTGCTTTTCCCAAAGCTGTAATGCACTTATATAAAGTAGGATAAGTTCCTATATCAAGTTTATAGGAAAGTTGCTGTTCTTTCTCCCCTTGTGTCTTTATGCTGCCTTGAGTGGGAGACATGCCTGCCTGCCTATCTCTGTGTCTTATCTTATGTGGCTCTTATTACTGAGGTATCTTAGTGCCCACTAAAATGATAAAAGAGTCGCTGCCGATCTATTTCTTTCTCTCTCTCTCTCTTTCTCTTCCCTCCAGTTAGCGGGGACCAGACTTTGTTTATTTTGTATGTTTTGTTTTGGTTGGAGATTATCCATCTTCTTGAAGATGGTTGGTTCTCACTTTTAAATAAGTAGTGGCACAAATATACTAAGTCCCCCAGTCCTGCGGGTCAACTCTTTGGTCCCCACAGAGTCCTAGTGTGTGGGCACAGCAGCAACCAATGCTTAACTTTGATCACGTAGCCCATTAATTTATCTCCAAAAGGCATGGCAGCATTATTTAACTACCACAGTGGATTCCCTGGAAGCTGGTTTATTGGAGCACTCTAGCCAGGTTAGGTTTAATTTGGAAAAAGACTCTGAGAGATTGCTTTGTTTTTTCTCAGATTGACAATGTATTGACATTGCCTTAGCAATACTGAGGTGTAAATGTAACTAAGTGACACTAAAGAAATGCATCCGATGAAGTGAGTTGTAGCTCATGAAAGCTTATGCTCAAATAAATTTGTTTGTCTCTAAGGTGCCACAAGTCCTCCTTTTCTTTTTACTGAAGAAAAACTAAATCTTCTGTGAGCAAATGCAAGAAACAATTGACTCTGTCCCTCTGCATGGACTTCCTGACAAATAAACCAGGTCAAATAGGCTGATTTTATACTGTGCATTTTCTCCTTGCTCCAAATGTTTGTGAGTCAGAACTCCCTAAAAATAAGCTCTGTGAAGTTTAGAACGAATGATACCCTCACAGAGAATTTTCTTGAGTTATGTAAAGTGGCAGAGGGTGATGATGAAAATCAAAACAACAAATGAATGCTATGTTTAGTGTATGCTTTCATTGCCTGTGCAAAAGGAAAGTATATCCCCCCAAAAAGTCAGCTGTGTCTTATCAGCTTTGCAAAATGATGAATGAATGCCTTGTTCATTACTATTGCTTAAGTCATTCCTATTTATGCCAGTATTTCAAGGATTATGTTTTGATTGTTCTTGAGAGATGAAAACACTTTCTTGCTGATGAATAAACACTGCCGCTTTTTAAATATTTGTATGCAAAATGTCTTTAAAGCCATTATGAAATGCTTTCCAAAAGCATTAAGAAGCTGTTTTTCGAAAAGCCACTTTTTCTCTACGTTTTCTTTCATGCTAAACAGTCCAAATGAAAGGCCTTTCAGAGTTAACTAGTTTGAGCAATACCAGTGTTTTAGTGTAATGAATAACTTTTTATAGAGGACAATTGCAGAGAGTTCAATATGTTAGTATTTCTATTTCTGTGCCCCACCAATGCGGGATTCTGTGATAGAATTTCTTTCTTTGAGAAAGCTGAAGCGATCAAAACCCTGATTAACCTCTGATATTCACGTGGTGCTCTTGATCTTGAGGACCGAAGCAATAACAAAGAGTTAATGGCAGCCATATGCTCAGGGTATTGTGGGTACTGTTGACCCAAATGTGAACTCCGTGAGTGACTGCTGCTAACTGCTGTTTGTTTCAGGTTTGGCGTGGAGATTACTGATGAAGAGTTTGAGCTGCTACTTGACAGAATCCCCCTTGATGAAGATGGAAATGTCAGATACCCCCAGTTCATGGCCATGTTTGATTCTCGGTACTCAGCTTATACATTTTATTTCTCGTTTGTTAATAGATTTTTTTTTTTGTTTAATCTAAGAGGCTTACCTAACATTGCTAAACAGGCTTAGATTTCTTAAATGTGCTCCTTTATTTCATTCATTTGTATTTCATATATATAATACGCTGATAACACTTAAGATTAGGTGATACTATCATCACATTTTATTTATAACTTAATTGCTCTTTAAATGCTTATTAATTAGTTGTTCTATTATGAAGAATACGCCATTGAGGTAAATAGTTGCATGTGATCTATCTAGTGCTAAGGAATATGATAGACTTGTAAGTACAAATTAATGATTTCTAAAAACAGTCATAGATGCTTTTAATACCTGGGTAAGAACATGTTGCATTTGCAGATTCTATGTATAGTTTGGAATGCTTTTGAGCGGGGTAGTTGCTTTATGAAGATTTTTTCCTATTCAACCTCATAAGGCCCAGATATGGATCAAGTTTAGGTTAAAAATGACATTTGAGACATTTGGTGATATTTTATTGCTGAAAATTAGGGCCTGATCCTGAAAACAATTAATCATGGTTGTGTGAGTAGCACTGTAGAAGTTAATGGGATTACTCAAGCAAGTGAGGACTACTTGTTAGAGTAAAGTTTTGAAGGAACTAGTCTTTAAATTGGAATAGAAAGTGACCACAACTTGACTCTAAGAATGGGAAAAGCAAGACTTATTTTCAATAAATTGCTTAAAAGGTTAAGATCCAATCCTGCAGTCCTTTTGTACATCAAAATCCTAAATTTTGGATGTGCAAAGTCCGCAGGATTGAGACCCTATACTGGCTCAATTACTAAAGGTGCCTTTTATATTCAGACAATAAATATGTATTTCCCATATCTTTGTTTTGAAAAGTTGTGTATGTGATGGTAAACTTATAAATGACAACCTCACTTGCACATATTCCATTTTGGGCATGCACATACTTGTGCTCACATTTCACAAAAATATACATGCATTTTTACACTTGTTTGTGCCATTTAAATAATCTGAAATGTGCACGTGTGCCATTATTAGAATTTGTACCCACAATATCCACTGAGGCCATGGGATTTGGAGGTGCAAATTCTAACACTTGCATGCACATGTGTATGTTAGAGCTATTTAAAAGCAATGTCCTATTATTCAAGTTTTAGCAGGTGTTTACACCTGCATATACAAGTGCAAATAAGGATACACCCAGTTTTGTGAGCATACACATGAAGGCCATGTCTAAGGTTTTAGAGAGAATTTACCTTGCATTGTATTGAAATCATATGTTTTACTATAAAATGCAATTTATACACTGCAAACTTGGCCAATTTTCACATCTTTTATCCCACCTCCTCCTGCCTACACCAGAGACACTACAGCAGCACAGCTATGGTGCTGCAGCTGTGCCACTGTAGAGCCATAGTATAGACACTTGCTGCAGAGACGGAAGGGGTTTTTCTGTTGCTGTAGTTAATCCAACCCCTTAAGAGGCGGTAGTGTGGTCGACAGAAAAATTCTTTAACATATTGTTTACTCCTGTTGCCGAGACTTCCTCTCCAGTTCCCAGTCATATATATATCCTTCAGTCTAGTGTCAGTTCATGCCATTCCATTGAATCTTTTCCCACCAAAGTAATTAATGGCCACTTCTTAATGACGTCTAGAGGCCTCTTCTCCATTTTTAATCCTCCTTGTTATCTTTGAGGTCTTTCATACAGTGATCCAACACTTTCCCCTCAAGTCTTCTTTCCAGACTTCTGGAACTCTTGCCTCTCCTGGTTCTCCTCTTTTAATTTATTTATTTTACGGCTCTATTAGCATTGCCTTCTCACCTTCCTCCCTTCCCTTTTGGTAGCTGTTCTCTAGAGCAGTACTTCTCAAGCTATCTGATGTGGGGGACCGGCAATTTTTTTTCCCCAATGTGCGCGCAGACTGGCAGCCGATGGCTCGCAGACCGGCACCGATCCGCGGACCACCACTTTGAGTAGCACTGATTTAGTGGTCTTTCTTTGGTACTTTCTCTTCTTTCACCCCTAGTGTGAACTGATGTACTACTCTTGTTTTAGTTTCCACTTATATGTTCATGACTCTCAAATCTATATCTTTACCCAGATTTCTCCTGCTCCATCTATGCTTCTATCACCTATTTTTGGTATTTCCTTAGGGGAATTAAATATGTCTAAAAAGAGACTTTATCTCTTTCCCCCTATTTCTCTGTCTCTGTTAACAATGGGATGATTTAATTGGGGATTGGTCCTGCTTTGAGCAGGGGGTTGGACTAGATGACCTCCTGAGGTCCCTTCCAACCCTGATATTCTATGATTCTATGAATACCACTCTCTCTCTCTAGCCACTTAAGCCTACAACCTAGGGTAATCTTTGACTCTTAACTTTCCTTCACTCGTCACAAGAGCTGTCCAAATAATTGATTTTTGTTGTTTGTTTGTTTTCCTGGCCCTACCAAAAATTTAGAAATTAAATAAGCTGATTTTTAAATTTTTTTGGTTATTTGAAAAGTAAAAAAAAACATTCATTTCAGGTCAAATGAAACATTATGTTTGACCTGAAAAGGAACATTTAGGTTTGATATTTTTAATAAAATTGAAATTACTTTCAAAATAAAAAAATGGCTTCAATTTGAAAAATCAAAACTTTAAGTTTAAAAATGTCTAAATGAAATGTCTTGATTCATTTCATTTTCAGTATTCCTTTTGCCACCCAAAACAGTGAATTTAATATGAATTCTCAAAATGTTTTGACACAGATTTTCAGAACGATGTGAATCTGAATTTTTTGGCCAAAAGACAAAACAAAACAAAAACAAAGAAGTTTGGTCTGAAAAATTTCACCCAGCTCTGATCCTCACATCCTTTTTCTCTCACCAAATCCTGTTTCCTCTGTCCGTCATCTTCACAATCAAGGGGTGACTTCATACCTGTCAATCTCAATAGCGTTTTAACTTAACCTATAGCAAGTTTTTGCCAGCTTGTAACAACCTCAGCTTTGTTCATCATGCTGATGAGGCCTAAAATGGCAATAACCCATCCCAAACAGATGTGACAAATGTTTAACTATTTACATATGTACAATGTCTATCATGATAGTTTCACATCACCAACCTAAAATAATTTTATTCATACCCAAATACCTTTGGGACTTTTCTGTTGCTGGGTTTACATTCAGTTACCAATCAGGCCCTCAGGAGCATCTGTTGTTTCTGTAGAATTTGCTCACAGAGGCAGACCCTGCCCATTTTATTTGAGTGGTGGATTCATCTTTGTAACAACTTTTCCAGTCTCAACTTCCATTGCTATATGCTCAGATTCAGTGGGCAGCCAAGCTGAAATTCTCTTCCCCTTATGCCACCTTAGATGGTCCTTATGGACAACCTTGGGTTTAGTCCTGGGACTCAATTGTATCTTGTACACCACTTCATTTATTTGGGTCAGTACTGTGTAGGGTTCCTCCCAAGGTTTATCCAGTTTAGGGTTCCTACCCTTGTTTCTTCTAGGATCGTGGAATCAGACTAGGTCCCCCCCCTTTTAAAAGTTTTCCCATATGGCCTTATATCCTACAGCCTGTTCATTTTTCAGGAGCAGATTCTTAGGTTGCAGCCCCAAGCTTCTTTAGCCAACAGACTCAAAAATTCTTTTTCCAAAGTCACTGTGATGGGCTTAACGCTTATCACCTGCAAGGCATCTGGGTGGGTAATTAACTAATTGTCTTCTGGCCAGAGGAGGTGGAGCTAGGCCTTATAAGTAGACTGAGGGAGCTCAGTTGGATTGAGACTGCAGAGGAGCAGGTCTCTCTAGTGGGGAGAGATGCCCTGGCTAAGATAGGGTTTAACAGTCAGGAAACAATGGAAGAATACTACTACAAGAGCAGGCTAGGCTCCTACAGGGGAAGCCCTTAGGTAGGGTCAACCAGAGAACTACATTATAGCCTGAGAGGGGCAGAAAGGATAGTTTGAAGATTTGGACTTTCATTTGGACTGTTACATGTTATCCTGGAAGGGGTTTAGACTTTCATGTGACTTGGCTGGAGGGCCAAGCCACAGAACACCCAGAGAGAAGGTGAAGGCTGGGAAAGACCATTGCAAGCCAAGGGAGCGCCCCACTGGGGACACCAGAGACAAGGATTCCATGCAACACTGTGACCAGAGACAAGGGGGCACCCACGAGGTAAAGATAGGCTAATACATATGCTACCAGAATTGGGATTTGAGACCACCTTCTGAGGAAAGGTGGAGGAACATACCAACTACCTTAAAGGTAGGTTCAGAGGGTCTGACTCACTTTTTGGGGGAAGATGGAGGACTTGTTCCGTATGCTGGTAGCCCAACAGGGGCAGATGTACGTTCTGTTGTTACACCCACTACAAGGACAGCAACAACAGTAAGAGATTCAATAGGAACATCTCCTGCAGTGCCTAGAGAAGTTGGCCCCAGGAACCCATATAGTTTCAGGATAAGAGGATTCTGGCAGACCGGTACCAGACCTGGCAAAATTGGGCCTAGGTGACGACCCTGAGGCATTTTGCATACCTTCAAGAGGTTAGAGACTGCAGCAAGGTGGACCAAATCCTCCTTGGCAGCTCGAATAGACCTGTTCCTCTTGGGAGAAGCTCAGGCAGCCTACCAAGCTTTGTCCAATGAGCAGGCACAGTCCTACAAAATTGTAAAAGAGGCCATTCTGGCCAGAAGCATACTGCCACCAGTTAGGACAGATCTTTTCCCAGAGGTGGTGTGTCCCATAGCAGCAGCACTAAGTTTATGAGACCTGGTAACATGATGGTTGCAGCCTGACACAAACTCTTTAGACAAGGTGGTGAACCTTATAATCCTAGAACAATTCCTAAGGGTCTTGCCTACCAGAGCCCAAAGTTTGGGTCCAAATGTTTCTGCCAACTTCTAGTGATGAAACAGAGGGAGGATATAGGCCTTTATGGAAGCTGATGGAGCTGAACCACCTGAAAGAGGGATTGGATCAAAGGAACCACTCCGAGGGAAGCAAAGCAACAGAGAAGTCTGACACAGCAGTGGAAAAGGGGACACACCGAGAGATAAATTATTAGATAATTCCACAACTAAGGAAGCAAAGGAGGTAGTGCCATCTCAGTTGCCACTGGGTACCTGGGACAGGCACCTGGGAATTGGTCAGGAGAACCCAGCTGTGTGTTTCTGGCCTGGCCAGCTGGGTCATATAAGCATGGAGTGCAGCTATTTGGACTGCTGCTTCAGTCAAGTGTGTGGCTTGGGATATTCCCTTGGTAGGGGTGCACTCCAGCCTACCAGGTAACTGCTAAAGTAGTTGGATGGGAAATGAGAGGACTAATTGACTCTGGGTGCAGACAAATGTTAGTTCAAGGGAGGAGCCTCTCAATGGTGAGAAGAGATCAGCATTTGCTGGTGTACATTTCGTGTGTACATGGAGAGACACGGGTCTACTCAACAGTGAAGATAGAAATAGAACAAAAAGGATGGATGAGCAAACTGAGGGTTGGTGTGGTGAGAGACCTCCTCTGGCCCATAACTGTAGGCAGTGACTGGCCTAATTTCCCAGCTCCATTACGAGAAAAGGTAAAGCCTGATCTAGCAGGCCATAAGACAATCCTCACGGGGACACGGTGTTCGGCTGGGTGGCCCAACGGTGAGGAGGAGTGAGGAGTTGACGGGCCAGATGGAACTGGTTGAGAGAGCTGAACAGAAGATGTCAAGTCAAGATGTCAAGTTACAAGCCCTGGAGACACAGTTACACAAGGCAAACAGGGATGGGAGCTGGAAGAAGTGAAAGCCTTACAACAGAAAACAGAAGAGGAAGCAAAACAAGAGCAAGAGTTGGTTTGGATAAGGCTAGATCTAGCATATGAAAAGAATTGTCAGCAGTAGCTCAAACTGGCACTAGCTGCCCTGTGAACCATGAAACCTTCTGGTAATGGGACTTCCTGACAGTGGGGAACTAAGTCCCAATGTAAACAAAAGGTCTTTTGCCCCTCCTGGGCTCAGCTCCCAGTTCTTCTTGGGCTTGTGAGGAACTCAGCTGCCTCCAGGGTTGGCTGGGCCCAATAAACTCACAGTAAGTGACTGTGCTCCCTGATTGATCAGAAGAGCCAACAGGTCATCATTTGAGCCTTGTAGCATCAGAGCACAGCGGCTGCTCAGTGCATTCCACACCCACAGCTGTACCAGACCTGCTACCTGCCCAGCCCTTGCTTGAACCCTTGCCTGCTCTGCTCAAACCCTAGTCTGAAAACCTGAAAACAGACAATATATGATACAAGCTTGACCATCAATACCTGGGTCCTTTTTGGATCACTGAACAAATAAACCCAGCGGCCTACAAGCTTCAACTCCCAGAATCACTCAAGATTCAACCCATCTTTTGTGTGTCTCTCCTCAAATCATTCATTGACAACCCTTTTCTCAACTGGGTAGATCCCCCTGTACCCCCAGTAATTGTTCATGGGCGGGGGGAACCATCAGGTCCTCAACTCCTGATGCATCGGGGAAAGCTCCAGTTTCTAATAGACTAGAAGGAGTACAGGCCAGAAGAGAACCAGAAAGAAATGTTCACCCTTCTGATTTCCTGTAGGAATTTCACCAAAGGTGCCATGACAACCCAGGGTTGAAGGGCCCTAGGAGGATCCCTCAATGGTCTTGGTTGCCTCATAACCCAGTGAGCTCAGCTGGGCCCAATAAATCCATGCTAAGTGACTATGCTCCCTGACCAATCAGAAGAAACAACATTTAAGCCCTGTATCAATAGCACCACAGTGGCTGTTCAATGCATTTCATGCCCACAGCTGCATCAGACCTGCTTCCTGTCCAGCTCTAGTCCCTGCCTGCCTCTGAACTCATGGTTCCTAACTCCTGGTTCTGACCCCTGGCTTGTCTCCAAACCACGATTCCAGGGGCCCACAATTAGCTCTATTCCTGTGGCTCAGTTCTCCAGTCTACTGCTGGGCCTTCTCTGCAGGAGCATCCAGCCTCCTCTGCAGTCTTTTCCCCCACTGAGCTCCCTCTGTCTACTTATAAGGCACAGATGCTTAATAGATCATCACCTCACTTTGTCCCCTCTGTTGAGAGGGGGGCTAAGCTATCAATCAATTACCTGACATCTGTGGAGTGTGTCTCTAACTGGAGGGTTTTCCCTTCTCCAGAAGGTGATGGGGAAACACCATCACAGAAAATTTCCAGGTGTTACAGAGCAAGGCTCAATTCTTTGCTTCTAATGTGGGAAACTGAAGCACATCAATAGATTATGCCCTTAACTGGGTTTTGACTATCTTGATTTCAGTGTTGCTGAGATTTGTGATGTTTCTCAGGTCCAGGAGAGTCATAGTCCTGGGAGTTTTGTGGTAATGAGCTGAAGAAGAGGACAGAGGATGAAGGCACTTGTAGGCTTTGGGTGTGGTCAGACCCTGGTCAAGTGGGATCTGATCCCCACTGAGTCCTTGCGGGCTTACCATCCTGTTCATATTTTGGACTTAATTAGTTGCTGGACTTGCTTTCAGCCACTGAGAGTGGGGTAGACTGGGTTTGGTTGGGAGTTGTGGAAAAGCTACCATAGCGTGGGATTGGAAACACTTCTGAGCCCTTCTGGAGAGACAGCTTGGCAAATTGTGTCTAGGAGAGCAAGGGAAGCTGGAGGAGGAACGCTGAGGATGCTTGGGAACTCTTCCCCATGGGCCACTCTGACTTCCGTGAGACTTCTTCCATGTTCCTTAAGTCTAAATGAGACAAAAGTGGAGAAAGTTTGACCTATCTTAAACGGAACCCAGAGGAGGAAAGTCAGTCTCTCCTAGCCCAGACAGGCTCTCTGAGCCACAGAAGGTGAGAGCAATTTGAATCAGTCATCCTCTAGGTCCAAGAAATCAAGTCCTTCTGACAAATTCTGTGCTTCAGAAGCAGGGAATTTGTATGGCATGGTTGTGGGTCAGTGAAGATGAGGTGCACTAGGAAGCATATTGGCAGTCGTAAACAGGGTCAGAGCTCAGAGATAGTTACTTAGTTTCCCCATTCTGAGTTACAGAATGAAATTTTGTAACAAGATCATCTGCAGTTGGCAGGGAAACTCTGGGTCCAGGTGTTGGTGCCTAAACCACCACAGAGGCTACTTCCAGGCTTACCTATGCCATACTGTCAGCTGGACACCTTGGAAGGGAAATGGCCCTTGAAAGGCTGCTTCTGCAGTTTTACTGGCCTGGCATTGACCAAGAAACCACCATCTTCTGTTGCCGCTTGAAGGTAACCCCATGCACCTGACCACAGTAGCCCTTGAAAAGATTGGGATGGATGTACTAGGGCCAGTAAAGAAGATTATATTTTAGTAATAACAGATTATGATATACAATATCCCAAAACCATCCTGCTACAAGCCACCACAGCAAGAACATAGCTAGAGAATTAATTCAGATATTTTAACCAGTGAGGTTGCCCTCTGAGTCTTACAGCCCAGGATCCTAAATTTACATGACACTTATTCTGACAGTTTTTGTACCTTCTCAAAATCAAGCCTGTGCAAACCGCAGTCTGCCATACCCGGCTATTTGATACTCCAGAAGGGTGGGCAGAGCCTGCCAGGAACTCAAAGCCCCTCCCCTCAGCAGAGGGGGAGAGGTGTTCCAGGACTGGGAATCAAGTGATTCTGTGGGACAAGAGAAAAAGAGGAAAAAACAGAAATGGAAGTGAGGGTCAGAGGTGTAAAACCAGGGTACCAGATGGGGACACTGATCAAGAGAGCCCCAGACAATGCCCACTGCTCTGCGTAGAAGTCCAAGGAGTCAGTAGATGCCACACAGAACTCTGGCTGGATATGTAAAATGACCCAGGAATAGATGTGCCACCTCCAGGCTGATGAGCTGGTGGAATGTTTTAACAGAACCCTTAAAACCATGTTAGGAAGAATGAAGAGTTCGAGGTTAAAGACTGGGACAAGATTTTGCCCTATATACTCTTAACAGTGAAGGAAGTTCCCCCAAGCCTCCACTGGCTTTCCCCGCTGTGTTATTAGACAGAAGGTAATCTTAAAAGTACTATCCTGATCCAGATGCCTGGAAGCTTCCTGGACCCGTGCTACGAGTGTGCTACAATAATAAAGAATGGACATATCTGAAGTTCTCCAAAAAAGTCAAAGCCTTAGGGGTGGAAAAATCCTTTGAACAAAATTCATTTGGATCTTGCAGCTGTCAGTGGCTTGTGCCACTAATGGATTTACTCAAAAAAAACAGTCTCGAAGCAGATCCACTGGTCCTAGCAGTCATCTGTACAAGTTGGGTCCTGTGCAGCCTAGACATCAATAGAGTATTTAGTTCACAAACAGATGCCTCCAGGAGTGTGCTTGTGGCCGTCCCCTTGCAGTCATACCAGCGCCAAGAACACCAAATCCTCTACCTCAGTAGGAGACTTTTACCTCAGGAAAGCAAATAATCTGCTATGAAATAATAATGCCTGGTGATCCCCTGGCCAGAGGGGAATTCCACAGTTATCCCCTGGGGTCTTCTTTCATCCTAGTCACAGATCATGTACCCACTGTAACTCATTGGATCCCTCTCTTCTGTGGCTTTGTGTAGAAGGTCTTTGTAGGGATTTAGATGCAGGGCCAGGGTGCAGGAGGGTGGATAGCAGGGGACTTGCTGCTCTCTAGATCACCATCCGTTACTAGTGGCACAGATATCTACGCTGATATCCTAGCAAGAGTTAATGCTGCTTGAAACAGTATTAACTCCCTCTGGGTGCCTTCTGCAGCTGCTATTTAGCATGCACAAGGGGAGCCTGCCAGTGTGCAGCAGTCATAGTGCAGTGCAGAGGGACAGCCATCCTCGTTGACACTTCTGCCTTTAATCATCTGGTGGGTCCCTTCCCCACAGATCTATGGCACCTCGCTTTTTCTGGATTCTTCCCTCTTGAACGGATAATTTAAGGAAACTCCATTAGGAGAACCTTAGAGAGCTTTCCTATTCTGGATGTGTATACGTTGCATAGTAAGCATGGACTCTGACTCAGGTTTAAGCCTAAGCCCCCCCTTCTGTCCACACACAAATCAGTCTGACTTGGGCCAGAAAGCCCTTTGGATTCAGATGAGCAGACCCAGTTGGGAGGGTGGTTCCAAGCCTGAGTTCCCCTCTAAGTCGGGTCCAAGCCCTGTCATTTTGCAGTGTGGACACAGGTCAAACTGCAGACCTGAGTCAGAAGGTCTGCGTAGTGCAGCATGGACATATTAGCATACTTGTGAGACGTGGGTCCAGCAATTGTAAACCTACTTTTACAGTGCAGTGTGGGCGCTGAAGTGCGGGTTGGAAACAAACTGAGTCCACAAACACAGGTCCTACAGACACAGGTTTACATAGACAGACATAGCAGAGACATACTCTCTGTGGCTCTTTCCTGCAGGTTTCTCCTCAGCAAGGGGTGATCTGGCTCTTCATTTGTTACCTGCTTATATTAAAGTAACTTCTGTGTTGAAAAAAAGCTGACATTAGGGGGTTAGACTAGATGACCCTTGAAGTCCCTAAATCTAACCCTATTTTTCAATAGTTCTATGAAACTGATTTTTTTGTACAACTAACATTTTCACTGGGAATTCAATTTACTACAAATTAAATATATGACGTTGCATTAGAATTTCAATTTTTATTTCCAAAAGAACATTTTTTTTCTAATGAATTTTAGAGTCATCACTGTGAAAGGCAGTTAGCTAAAATGATCATAAATAAAATTGCCTTTCATAGTGGTGACTCTATCTTTACACAGTGTGTAAGACCAGGCAAATTATTTAGAGTTGGATTTTCAAAGGTGCTCAGCACTGGCCTAACCCTGCTGTCATTGCAGTCAGTAGTAAAACTCCCATTCACTTCAGTGGACACAGTTAGGCCATAAGTGCTTTTAAAATTTTCACCCTCAATCATTTGCCTTGTCAAATTTATTTCTACACACGCTGTATAAAGAGAGACTACAGTACAATCTTCCTTAAAATGTTGATGAAATAGTTCCTGCTGCGCTGCTTATTAGGGGACAGTCGCCACTCTGAAAAGCAGTGAGCTGGAATGACTATATAGACTGATTAATTTGTCACACAAATGAGTTATTTTAAAGGGTGGATATGCAGTGGTGGTGTCACCATACTGGTCTCAGAATGGTAGAGGGACAAGGTGGGTGAGGTAACATCTTATATTGGACAAACTTGTGCTGGTGAAAGAGACAAGCTTTTGAGCTACAGCGCTCTTCTTCAGGTCTGGGAAACGTACTCAGTGTCACAGCTAAATACAAGATGGAACAGATTGTTTAGCATAAGTAGTTACATATTTCAAGGAACCATTCAAGGTGACACCCCATTCAGTCACGGGGGAAAAGGAAGGACACACCAACTCAAAGTGGCAACAGACCCCGCCAGAACAATAGATGCAAAGCCTGCAGACATATCAGTGCTACAATGATCAACACCTCCCACAACACACCTTTCAAGATCCGCGGGTCCTACGCATGCCTATCACATCATCCAGTGCACTATATGCCCCAATAACAACTATGTGGGCGAAACCAGACAATCACTACATTCTTGAATGAACTCACACAGGAAAATGATAAAAGACAAAAACACCACATCACCTGTGGGTGAACAGTTTTCACAAAGCAGTCACTCTATATCTTACTTATTAGTCCTCATTTTCAAAGGAAATTGGCACAACACTTTCAAAAGACGAGCCTGGAAGCTTAAATTCATAACTTTGCTAGACACTAAAAATCATGGACTGAATAGAGACAGGTTTCAGAGTAGCGGCCATGTTAGTCTGTATTCGCAAAAAGAAAAGGAGTACTTGTGGCACCTTAGAGCCTAACAAATTTATTTGAGCGTAAGCTTTCATGAACTACAGCTCTGATGCATCCGATGAAGTGAACTGTAGCTCACGAAAACTTATGCTCAAATAAATTTGTTAGTCTCTAAGGTGCCACAAGTACTCCTTTTCTTTTTGTGAATAGAGACACTGGATTTATGGCTTATTACAACAATCTGTGACCCACTAACAATGCCCCCTATGACTAAAGCGGTGTTAATGGGCCATTTCACCTTGAATGGTCCTTGAAGTATGTGTTGACAACTTATGCTAAACAATCTGTTCCACCTTGTATTTATCTGTAACACTGAGTATATTTCCCAGACCTGAAGAAGAGTGCTGTGTAAGCTCAAAAGCTTGTCTTTTTCACCAACAGAAGTTGATCCAATAAAAGATATTACCTCACCCACTGGTCCCTCTACAAGATGGTTATGTCATTATTATTTATATATTTGTATTGAAATTGCACCAATCAGGATTGGCGCCCCATTGTGTTAAGCACTATAGACACAGATAACCTAAGAATAGCCCCTATCCCAAAGAATTTACAATCTAGCTAAATCCTTGTAGTATCCAACCAGCAACTAAGGGCCACATTAGAAATCTGAGACCTGCTGTGACAACAGACAGGAATGACCAGGACAATGGAGAAATTTCAGCTTTCTCAGCACTGTCTGAGAAGGGGCTAAGACTAGAGGTCAGATACAAGTTAAAGTATATTCCCATTCCTTCCTCCTCGAACTCATGCCCCCTCTCCCATAGGAAGTGAACATTCCATTGCTACCAGTCCCCACACACATGGACTTCCTGCTTCTGGTTTGTAAGTCACACAGAACCAAGCATTGCAACACATTTTGGTTCCTTCTCTATTCTGCAGTCTCTGCTGGGTCTAAGTATCAGGCAACCATAATACAACTTTACTTACAGCATCTTTCATTTTTTTTTAACTGATTCCTAAGAGCTTCACAGAATTAAACAATATAATTATAGCATTAAATTAGACAGAAAAGCAGAAGGATGTTTTCTAATGTGATCTGAAGTGTGATGAAGACTTGCTGAGGCAGAAAGACACACAAAGGGTGTTCCAAGCATCAGGAACTGTGGAGGAGGGAAGCTTATGCACCCGCAGGGGTGAGATTATGTGGGAGCAGTGAGGGAAGTAGAAAGACAAGGTCTATGAGAGAGGCTGAAGTAACATCATGATGGTTTTACATCTAAGGATAGTTTTGAGTGAGACCTGACGTGTGCAGGCAGCAAATGGAGATGTTTGAGGATTAAAATGATGTGGTTGTGCTTCTTTATAAATATGAATTTGGACAACAGCATTCTGCACACATTAGAGTCCAGAGAGTTGGTATACAGAGAGGCCATAGGCAGGGCCAGCTTTAAAACACATGAGTTTTCTCTGCTGTAGGAGAAGTAGGGTTGACCTCCTTGCTAGGGTAGGGTTCATGCTATATTTACCAATATCTGGAGACCTATCTCCTGACAGTTGTCTTAAATATACCTGAAGCCTGGGGCTGGAACGTCTTTGTCTGCTAGAGGCGCTTGTGTGCATTTAGCTGAATTTTAGGTTATTTTACTGTAGATTCCAGCATATCCATCAATGTTTACATAATTTATCAAAACAGCCCTCCCCCCCAATTTACAGAGATCTGAGATGGTCTGTCAGGGAAATACCATAACACACAGGACCATAAATGAATGGAATAGGATTAACTAATTTAAAAATGTGCCTTTTCTAGCTTTCCTCCTCCTCCCATTTCATTGATGCCTTTGTGTCTGCCCCTCTCTGTGGCAAGTTTCACCTTTTTAAGCTCCCCTTCTCCAGGTGGCACATGTTCTGCAGGTATGCCTAATTGGTTCTGCCTGAGTGCAGGAATGCTCATTAGCCTTTCTAATCAGTGGAAGGACACCATCACACCTCCCCTTTCTGCCAACTTCCTACAGATCACCCAACTCTGCCACAAAGTTGTTGCCTGTTCTACTAGGTGGTTGCACTGGTAGCTCAGTAGAGGAGCCATGTTAATTTCACGCAGATG